>NC_132781.1:6255000-7505000 GCF_048418805.1 Vulpes vulpes
CGCGGGAGGCGGCCGGCGCGGGCTCTCGGCGCGGGCGCAGCGCCCCTTCCCCCCGGTGAGTGGCGGGTGGCGGGCGGCGGGTGGCGGGTGGCGGGTGGCGAGCCGGGGACGCCAACTTCGCCGCCAACTTGGGGCTGGGCTCGGGCGCCGCGCGGGCAAGGACGGCGGAGGCAGACGCGGGAGCCCCGGGGGCGGTCTGGCCGGCGCGGGGAGCCCGAGGAGGGGGCGGCCGGGGCCCCGCGCCCCGCGCCCCCGGGGACCTGGCCTGGGACTCGGACCCGGGGGGCGGAGAGGAGGCGAGGCCGGGAGGCCGAGGCGACGGGCGCGCGGCGGGCGCGAGGGAAGGACGCGGGCGAGGCGCCCAAGACGTTCGCCCCCCGGGTCGCCGAGCCCTCCGGCTCCTCCTGGGGGTGGGGGGGGGGCGCGGGGCAGGGGGCGGCGCGGGGACGCGGGAGTCTGGGCCGCGGGCCCCGCAACTGTTGCTGCTGGAAGCCGCTGGGCGGGAGCTGGGCCGGGAGCCGGGGCTGCCGCTGCGCGCGGGGGGCTGGAGAGGGCCTGGGCGGAGAGGACCCAGGGGCTGTCGGGGACGCCGCGCGCTCGGCCCCCGCCTCCCGAGGTTCGCCGAGCACCTCTGCGCGCCGCTCCCTCGACACCCCCGCCCCTTCACACGCCGCGAGTCCCCCAGGTCCTTACATCCCCCCGCCCCGCCCCCGCTCTGCTCCTGCTCCCCGCCGGCCGGGCATAAGGCTCCCCCCCCGCCCGTGACCTCAGGGAACCAGCCCCGGCTTCACGGGGTTTGCGGGGGGGGGGGGGTCTTCCCAAACGCGGACCCAACGCCCGGAGGACCCGGGCTCCGAGGGCGCAAAAGGAAGGCTGGGCGAGGAGCACCGGGGGGCCGTGAGCCCGGAGGCTGGGCCCTGGCTGTCGCCCCGGCGGGCAGCTGCGGTCTCCCCGGGGCTTCGACAAGGATCCCCGACGGCGGGGAAGGGAAACCCCGAGCCTCCTGCAGCAGGCCTAGGGGGGCAGGGCTAGGGACTTGGGAACGAGGGCATCAAGCGGTGCGCCCCAAGACCCATCGGAAGGTCCTGCTGCGTGAGCGACGCGAAGCGGGATCCCAGCCCGGCTCTTGACGCTCGCACCACTGATGCACCCGAGCTCCCCCCCCCGCCCCCCTGCTCGCCCGGCGGGACTTCTGGCTCGGGGTCCCCCAGGCCTCCCGCGGTGGTGCCGCCCCGGCTCCGCCTCTGACCCGGGGCCACAGGGAAGTCGAGGAAGGCTCAGGCGCTCCGCCCTGGAGCCCGTCTAGTTTCCGGCTGCGCCAGTCGGTTTCAGGTCGGCCCCTACACTCCGTACTGAGAATTTGGATAGGAGCGTGAAGGGGCCCGGTACCTGGGAACCAGACTTCTGGGTTCGCCCCGAGCCCCGGCGCCCCGCCCCGCCCGCAGCCCGGCCTGCCAGGCGAGCACGCCCCCCCCTTCCCAGCCTGCGGAGCTCGCGGGGGTGGGGGTGGGGCGGGGGCCCGGGAGCCGCGGACGCCTGCGGGAGGGGGTGGGGTGCGGCCGCGCGGCGGGGGGCGCGGACGTGGTGCCCAGTTTGGCCGCCAGGAGGCGTGGCACGGGTCCCGGAGCCCGGAGGCGCCGCCGCCGCCGCCGCCGCCGCATCGCGAGTGTCCTTGAGCCGCGGGTGACGGTGGCTCTAGCCGCTCGCGCCCCGTCCTCCCGCGGGGGGAGCCTGATGCCACGTTCCCTATGAATTATTTATCGCCGGCCTAAAAATACCCCGAACTTCACAGCCCGAGTGTAAGAGATTCCTGCCAAGGGGAGGGGGCAGGGCGCCCCCCGGGGGGCCGGGGCGGAAACAGCGAGGGGGGGGGGCGGGGGGTTCATCTTGGAGGGAGACTTGGGTGCCCGCGCCCGTGGGAGGGAGCGAGATGCAGGGCGGGCTTCTCCCCACGCCTGGGTGCGGATGTTAGCTCAGAAGTGATGGAGGGAGGGAAACCCGACGGCAAAGTCGAGGCCGCTCACCAAAGGGCGGTGGACACAGCGGGCAGAGCAGCCTGGGCCCCTCGGCTCCCCCGAAGCAGCGCAGCTGGTGGGTGGGCCCGTCCCTGGGGCCAAGGCTCCGGCCTGGGAGAGGGGGGAGCCTCCAGCGCCCGGGGCGAGCGTGCACGTGCGCACATCAGCGCAGCCTGCGGGGGAGCCTGCCCCGGGATGGCGGAGGGGGCTGGGGCGCGGCGACGGGAGCTGCAAGCCCGCGGAGGTGCTGGGGAGCTCAAGGTGACGCCGGGTGTCTCAGAGGCCTGACCACTGCCATCCTCCCCTGGCCCTTTTCGGGGTGCCAGTGTTCATTAACTTAGCCCGTTAGTGAAAGGTGGGATACCTTGAGAGGGTGGGCAGAGGTTCCTAAGCCAAAGTCAGGTGTGTGGCAGGGGCGGCATGGAGGGTGGC
Organism: Vulpes vulpes; assembly: GCF_048418805.1. Taxonomy (NCBI): domain Eukaryota; kingdom Metazoa; phylum Chordata; class Mammalia; order Carnivora; family Canidae; genus Vulpes; species Vulpes vulpes. The sequence goes on from NC_132781.1 coordinate 6,257,448, forward strand.
CAAATACCTGCCAGTCACTGAAGTGCCATAACTGGGAGCTTCTTGCTCCAGGAGAGGTGGGGAAGTGGGGTAGGAAAGACGTGGCCTATATCCCACACAGGCCCTATATCCTCTCACTCACCCCCAAGTGTCCAGAAGCTGGAGGGACTAGGACAGGTGCCTGATGGGAAAGGGATTTAGGTTGGACTCTGGAATTTTGTTGTGTAGACAAGAGAGAGGCCATGGGAAGGGGGCATTCCAGCCTTAGGGAACGACAGAGCAGAGACCTGGAGACGAGGATAGTGAGGGGCTGTCTAGCCAACAGACCCCCAGGAGTGTGGGAGGAGAGGAGAGGAGACATTGGATGGGTGTCCGGGTGTGTGTGGCTCAGGTCATGGGAGGAAGGTGTCTAGGCTTGGTCTGTGGGCACCAGGGAGCAGCTGTGCTGTGTGGGCAGGGGTGCAGTGGCCAGAACAACGTTTTGGACCAGTGGGGCCGGAGGGGAGTGAGGTGGATGGGGGAGTGGAGACACTGAGGGGCCAGGGCTGGGAGTATGACCCTCCTGCCTTGTGGGGGAAGCCAGATGTCATGTGGGGATGAGGCTCTGGGGTCTGAGTCTTTTTCTATCTGCCCATTGCTGTTTGAAGCTCAGAGAGACTTGCCTGATGGGGCCTCTCCGTCCAGAGGTATTCTGTGATCACTCCTGGTGAGAGGTGTCACCTGCCTGGACTTCCTCTCCTCAACCCCAATCCCAGAGGACACTTTCCCATCCAGGGAGTCTCTGGGGGTAGTGCCCCCTTGGGGGAATGCCTGGGTCCTACAACTAGAGTCATGTCCAAAAGAAGCAAAATGAGAGCTGCATGTGTAATTGTAAATTTTCTAGCGGCCACGTTAGAAAAAGTAAAAAGAAACAAGTGGAATTAGTCCTAGCGGTATATTTTGTTCAACTCAGTGTATATAAACTACTATTTCAACCTGTAATCAATATAAAGAATATTAATGAGACACTTTACATTCTTTTTTTCATACTAAGTCTTTGATATACAGCATGTATTTTACACTTAGTAAAGTGGAGCTTTAGTTCAGAGGAGCCACATTTCTGGTGCCTATAGTCACTTGTGACTGGTGGCCGCTGTTCTGGACAGCACAGATGTGAAGCTCAGAGCTGGGAGGCAGAGATGGGGGGCTTGGGGCTGCCCTGGGGATAGGGAACTACGGGGACTGGGCTGTGGGCAGAGATGGGCACAGAAAGGCCTTGCAAAGGGAAGAGCAAGCATGGTGGTGCCCTTCTCGGGGTCCCTGATTGGTGGTAGCTGAGGCTGGTTTAGGTTCCAGTCCCAGACTCACGCATGTCTCTGGGCTGCCAGTCTGAGTCGCTGTACTATGAAACCATACCTGCGGTGGGGGTGGGGGTGGGGGTGGGCATGGGGGGTGGGTGTGGGGGGTAAGGGGAGAAGGAGATTTCAAGGGTACCAAAGTGAGTATTCCCTCCCCTGCCAAAAATCTTGTCTTCTCAGCCTAAATTAAACCAGGTTCACCCTGGTCACCCTTTGGCTCTCTTGTTCAGAAGTTTTGCTGGGGATGTGATGAAGATGGAGAAGGTGGCATAGCTGTGGCCGATGGCCAGCGGGGAGGGAGAGCTGCGTCAGTGGGCACCACTCACTGGCTTGGCTGTTGGTTCCAGTCCAAAGCAATGATGTTTATTTAGCAGGGATACACGTCACGTCCTTGGGTTAGGTCAAAAAAATCTTGCACACCAGCGATGGCCTGGGGAAGCAGCTCATGTGTAAGACGCCTCAGGGTTTCAGGAGATCCTGAGCCCCGACCAGGTCAGTGGTGTCACACTCGGGCTGTGGAATGGCTGCTACCAGTTGAGGCCACGGGGGAAGGGTGGGGATGTCTGGTGTCCAGGAGGGGGGGGTCCTGTGGCAGGCAGGGCCACACAGAGCAGGGCCTTCGGCGATGTTAGATTCCATTTAGGATGGAGAATATGGAAGGCAGGGCAGGGAGTGTCACAGACGCTGCCTTCCTTCACCTGGACGTGCAGCTGTCACCTATAGGACAAGGATGCTGATAGCAGTGGGTAACCTCCTTGCCACTGCGTAGGAGGTAGGTCCCGTGATTATCGTGAGAAAACGTACCTCAGTGGCTTCCCCAGCATCACACAGCTAGTGGCAGAGCTGGGACTTGAACTCAGGTCTGTCCGACTCAAATCCACGCACTTGGACACCACACTAGCATTTTCAGTGTGCTTTCTGGGGCAGAGCTCAGACAGAGGAGTTTCCAAAGGTCTGGCCTTTCCGGCACAACAGCAGAATGGAAGTAGTGAGCACCTCTGGGGACTGGCGCCCTTCCAGCCCCTGCCCCTCCAGGCGACTCTGGGGACGCTCAGCTGGACTGTCTCTTTCTCTTTATCTGTGTCTGGCTGTCCCTTCCTCTCTGCCTTTCTTTGTGGAAGGAGATGTTCCCTCTTTTCTTTCCCTCGGGATGTGTGTCTCTGACGCCGGCCTTCACCTCCTGTCCACGTGCTCATCTTTTCTCTTTGTGCTTCTGTCTCCCTATCCGGATCTCTCTGCAGGACCCTCCGGTGGACATGGGTGGCGCCCTGGGGCCGGCCCTGCTGCTCACCTCACTCCTCGGTGCCTGGGCGGGGCTGGGCCCGGGGCAGGGTGAGCAGGCTGTGACCGTGGCCGTGGTGTTTGGCAGCTCGGGGCCGCCGCAGGCCCAGGCGCGCACCCGCCTCACCTCCCAGAGCTTCATGGACCTGCCTCTGGAGATCCAGCCGCTCACCGTGGGAGTCAACAACACCAACCCCAGCAGCCTCCTCACCCAGATCTGCGGACTCCTGGGTGCGGCCCGTGTCCACGGCATTGTCTTTGAGGACAACGTGGGTACCGAGGCGGTGGCCCAGATCCTGGACTTCATTTCCTCCCAGACCCACGTGCCCATCCTCAGCATCAGTGGGGGCTCTGCTGTGGTCCTCACCCCCAAGGTGCCTGTCCAAACCCCTGTCCCTTCATCCCTTGGGCCAGGAGCCAGGCTGGGGCTGCAGGAGCGGGACTGAGGCATGGCCAGGGAGAGACTTAGGTTCTGGGCAGCTGGGATTGGGTGGGACCAGCAGGGAGGTGGGGGCTGAGGGTGCGACATTGGCGGGGGAGTGGGAGTGGAGAGAAAGAAGGCCATGGAAACGATGTTCCTATGTTCTAGAAGATAAATTTCCTGGGCTGCATTCACTTTGTGTCTAGATGAATGGGTGCAGGTGGTGAGCTCACCTCTGGCTTTGGTGGGCAGTCTCGGCCCTCCTTCCCTCTGCTTCTCTGGCCTTCCTTGGTCAAGCTCCAGACCCAGGGGCAGGGGGGGCAAGCTGGGCAGAGGACCTGGTGCAGTTAACCTGCAGGGAGACCATTTGGTGGCAGGTCACTGTCCTGGGATGCCCTCACAGAGTTTGCATCACGTGGGGAGAGTGTCCTAAACACACATTCATCTGCAGTCATAGCTGGGACACGTATTCTGAAGGAAAAACGCAGGAGGGTCTTAGAGGGCCCCCGTGTGTGTAGGGGGTTGGGCAGAGACATTGTCTTAAGAAGTCATATTGAAGCTAAGGTCATGAGGATGAAGGAGAGTTGGCAAGTTGTGTGTGTTTTGGGGGGTGTGTGTGTGGAGTGGGAGACAGTGTTCCAGCTAGAGGCATCAGGGGGTGTGAAGGCAGCAGGTAGAAGGAGCTGGGAGATTTTGAGAGAAGGCTGGAGAGGAAGGTGAGATCCTGAACACATAGAAAGATATTTGGGTTTTGTTCTAGGTAACTGGGGGAGCCCAAGAAGGTGCTGAGGGGACAGACCGATCTGATTTGCTTTTCTTTTATGATTATTTTTTATTATGGAGAAATTTGAGCAGACATAAAAAAGCAGAAGAATATAAGGACCCCATGTACCATCCACCCCTGGCCAACCCTGCCCCATCCTTACCTCCACTCACTTCCCCCCTCTCCTGTGTCATTTTAAAAAAATATTTTACTTATTTACTATGAGAGACACAGAGAGAGGCAGAGACACAGGCAGAGGGAGGAGCAGGCTCCCTGCAGGGAGCCCCATGTGGGACTCGATCCCAGGACTCCAGAATCATGACCTGAGCCGAAGGCAGATGCTCAACCGCTGAGCCACCCAGGTGCCCCTCTCCTGTGTCATTTTGAGGCAAAGCCCAGGCATCCTGTTGTCCCAACCAGAAATATTTCAGTATATACCTCTAATAGATAAAGGCTTAAAAGCCAAACCACCATACACGATCACATCTAAAAAAATAAAAATTCCTTAGCATCATCAAACATCCGGGGAGTGTTCAAATTTTCCCATAGTTTCATAAACATCATACATGCTTATTTTTACGTTTGTTTGCTTGAATCAAGGAACAAATGAGGTTTCCACGTGGTGATCTGCGGATGTGGCTTCTGAGCCTCAATTTCTAGGATCCTCCTCCGTCCCTCTCTTTTTGTTGCAATTTGTTTGTTGAAGGAACTGGGTTACTTGTCCTGTAGGGTTGTTCCGGATTTGCTCTTTAAAAAGACTGGGACAGTCGCAGTGTGATGAAATCTTGGAGGGCATGTAGGGGCGAGAGGCAGCCCACAGTTTAGGAGGGGAGGGCGCTAGCCTGGCTCCAGCGGGCAGGGCCCTGGGCATTTGTGATGATGGAGGCGGTGGAGAGGAGGAACTTTCTCATCTCCGGGGCTCCGTGGAGGGTGGTGTTTTCCCAGTTATCCTGGGGCCCGCGCGGAGCTCTCAGCACAGCGCTTCTCTGCCTTCACGGTGCTTTAGAAACAGACACACGCCCAGGGGCCCACCTCTGAGATTCCAATTCAGTGGGTCTGAGGGTCGGAGGCTTCCCAAACTAGAGGATTCAAGGATGAAGCCGAAGAGCTCGTTAAAAATACAGATTCACGGGCGCCATCCCCAGGGGTTCTGATCCAGTGGGTGCGCGATGCGCCCGGGAATCTGCATTTACGTCCGACAAGCTCCGCGGGCTGCAGCTGCTGCAGCTGGTTTTTGATCCTGGCCTTGCCTTGGGGGGTGGGGGGTGGCGCTTGGGGTGATTCTCCACCCGCAGCAGGTTAGGGACCACGCCGGCGGCGCGAGGCAGGTGTTGCAGTGCAGGGGCCCCCCGGGGCGTCTGGGGGCTGCGCGAGCGAGCGCAGCGGGGGCGCACGGCGGGGCGGGGCGAGGGCGCCCAGACTCAGGCCCCGCCCCGCCCGCCCCGCCCCCAGGAGCCGGGCTCCGCCTTCCTGCAGCTGGGCGTGTCCCTGGAGCAGCAGCTGCAGGTGCTGTTCAAGGTGCTGGAGGAGTACGACTGGAGCGCGTTCGCCGTCATCACCAGCCTGCACCCCGGGCACGCGCTCTTCTTGGAGGGGGTGCGCGCCGCGGCCGACGCCAGCTACCTGAGCTGGCGGCTGCTGGACGTGCTCACCCTGGAGCTGGGCCCCGGCGGGCAGCGGGCACACACGCAGCGCCTGCTGCGCCAGCTGGACGCCCCGGTGCTGGTGGCCTACTGCTCGCGCGAGGAGGCCGAGGTGCTCTTCGCAGAGGCGGCGCAGGCCGGGCTGGTGGGGCCCGGACACGTGTGGCTGGTGCCCAGCCTGGCGCTGGGCAGCACCGACGCGCCCCCCGCCGCCTTCCCCGTGGGCCTCATCAGCGTCGTCACCGAGAGCTGGCGCCTCAGCCTCCGCCAGAAGGTCCGCGACGGCGTGGCCATCCTGGCCCTGGGCGCCCACGGCTACCAGCGGCAGCACGGCGCCCTGCCCTCCCCGGCCGGGGACTGCCGTGGCCACCCCGGGCCCGTCAGCCCTGCCCGGGAGGCCTTCTACAGGTGGGCACCTGCCCGGGGCCTGGGAGGGGGGGCGGGGACCGTCGCCCTGCTGGCCTCCCCTCCGGCTAGCTGTGAGCCTGGGTTGCCAAGGTGCCTCACCTCTCTGGGCTTAGTCTTCTCAACTGGAAACAAAAAAAAAGAAAAAAGCCGGGTGTGAAGGGTTGCAGAGGGCGTGTGTCAGAGCAATAAGGGCGCGGTCAGTGCTTCCTGGTGGTGGTGACGGAGGTGAGGCAGAAGGCGAGGGAGGCGGCCTCTGGTCCTGGGCAGGGCTGCGGGGACACCCCTGGTTTCTCTCCCCCATTGCAGGCACCTACTGAATGTCACCTGGGAGGGCCGAGACTTCTCCTTCAGCCCTGGTGGGTACCTGGTCCAGCCCACCATGGTTGTGATCGCCCTCAACCGCCACCGCCTCTGGGAGATGGTGAGAAGGGGGTGAGCCCAGGGTCCCTCGGTGCCGTCTCATGTTGTCCCCAGCCCCTCTTGTCCCACAGCTGAGCAGAGGGTCCCTTCTGTCCTTCATCCAGCCCCTCATCCCAGGTCTCAGCTGAAGCAACTGCACTGCACCAGGGTGGGTGAGGCACGTCTGCTCAGGGCTCCCAGGGCACCCTGGCCTCCCTCCACCGTAGAACTTGTCGGGCTCTCTCATCACACAGTCCTGCCCTGGGAGATCTAACCCACAGCTATGCTGGCTGGCCAGACATGTAAACAAGTAGAATTTGGGGAGATCAGCAGGAGAGAGGCGTGCACAGCATTACGGGGGTACTGAGAAGGCCCAAAAATCAGTTCTGCCTTCAGAGGAGCAAACTGGGGAAGGATCCACAGAAGTTGGGACATTTGGGCTGCGTTGTGGAGGGTTGAGTAGGAGCCCATCAGGGAGGGATACCAGCCTGGTTTAGACAGAGGGGCAGAGGGGTTTGAGGCATTCTGAAGTGATGTGTTTGGGGGGTGTGGAGACTGAGGAAGAGCGGGGTGCGGTGGACCTGAGTGCAGGAGGTCTGGGGTACTGGGTGAAGAAGGACTTTATACTGAGGTCTGGGTGGGGGGTGAGGAGTGTGGTGACACAGGCTCAGGTCTGGGCTCCGGGACGATGCTGTGGGCCAGCGGCAAGTGTGGGGGCTGGATGGGAAAAGCCTGGGGACCAGAGGCTGGGAGGAGGCTGCAGGGAGCCCTCCCTTCCTGTCCATGCCCAGCTCCTTGCCCCGACTCTCCTGGTCCCCAGATGCTCCTGCCCCGCTATCCCCAGGTTAGGGAGGGGGATTCTTGGCCCTGGCAGGCCCCCACCAGAGGCCCCCACCTAGAGGGTGGGGGTATTGGGGGTGGAGGTCCCAGGCTGACGCTGGTCGCCCTTTGCAGGTGGGGCGCTGGGATCACGGCGTCCTACACATGAAGTACCCGGTGTGGCCTCGCTATAGTGCATCTCTGCAGCCTGTGGTGGACAGCCGGCACCTGACGGTGGCCACGCTGGAAGAGCGGCCCTTTGTCATTGTGGAGAGCCCGGACCCTGGCACGGGCGGCTGTGTGCCCAACACTGTGCCGTGCCGCAGGCAGAGCAACCACACCTTCAGGTCTGCGAGAACACACGGGAAGGCCCCGTGGGAGCTGCGTGCTGCCACGCGCTGGCAGGCGTGTAGAGGGGTGGGGGCCACGTGCCAAACCGGAGGAGCTGCTGGCCCTGACGTCTGCTCTGGTCTCTTGGTGGCAGCAGTGGTGACACGGCCCCCTACACCAAGCTGTGCTGTAAGGGCTTCTGCATTGACATTCTCAAGAAGCTGGCCAAGGTGGTCAAGTTCTCCTATGACCTGTACCTGGTGACCAATGGCAAGCATGGCAAGAGGGTTCGAGGCGTGTGGAATGGCATGATTGGGGAGGTAGGCCCACCCCTGAGGTCCACCTGAGCCCACCCCCCGTGCCTGCCCGCCACCCCAGACCCCACGCATCACTCAGTCACCCCTTGATGTTCCTGTGCTGGGGGTCAGTCAGGGTGGGGCCTGGGCCCAGCTCCCAAGGCTCTCCCAGCTGGCAGGGAAAGTGGGCTGTCACCAGTAATGCTCCTTGGGGTCGTCCCTATTGCAAGTGGGGCTCTGAGGACCCCAGATGGCAACAGCCGACTAAGCCCCCGGGGCGCTGGGGGAGGCTGGGGAGGGTGCTCCAGCCTGTGGGATCCTTCCTCCAACCCGGCCCTGGCCCCCATGGCCCCAGGTGTACTACCAGCGGGCAGACATGGCCATCGGCTCCCTCACCATCAACGAGGAGCGCTCCGAGATCGTGGACTTCTCTGTGCCCTTCGTGGAGACGGGCATCAGCGTGATGGTGGCGCGCAGCAACGGCACCGTGTCTCCATCGGCCTTCCTGGGTGCGGCTCGGGGTGGGCAGGGGTGGCTCCAGAGTCTGAGGGCTGTGCCTGGAAATGGGGAGTTTGGGGTGAACCTCAGAGGGCCAGCACAGCAGCCATGGGTCCTTGGAGTTTGGCCAGAGGCCTGAGCTGCAGGAGAGTAGGACGGAGAGGGAAGAGGTGAAGCCCATGTACTATTCTGAGCCCGAGTGTTGGGTAAGGAGGGTGGTGGGGCCATTGCGAGGGCAGGAAAGCCTGAAAGGCAGGCTGACTTCAGGAAGTGTCTCACCAGCTAGGACGCCTTGGGGGAGAAGCTTCACAGGCAGTTGGGGAGCCACCCCAGAGAGTGGGAAGTGGTGCTAGTTTGTGACCTGATTGGGAATTCAGCATTTGTGGGGCAGCCCCTTTGGGCCAAGCCTCACTCTAGCTGCTGGGGATACAGCCATAGTCCTTGGGGTCACCAAGTGCCCTGCCAAGAGATCAATGGGACTTGTGGTGTGAGGTTTACAGAGAGCCATGAGGACAGGCAAGCCTCAGCCAGGAGCAGAGGAGAGAATCTCCTCCCTGCTGGGTGGCCTTGGACAAGTCACTGAACCTCTCTGAGCAGGGTTCCCCAGCCCTGTAGGAGACAACAAACCCCACCCTGCAGGATGGCCACTGCATCAAGGGACACAGTGTTTATGACAGGAATGCAATGCCTCCTTGTTCATGGAGATTGAAGCCAGTGAGCAGACTGGTCAGAGAAGCTCAGTTGGTCTCCCCAGCGCCAGGTGCTTCGGGAGGAGCAAACTGGGGAAGAGTGAAACTTAGTCTTAAAGACCCTGCCTGGGATCCCTGGGTGGCGCAGCGGTTTGGCGCCTGCCTTTGGCCCAGGGCGCGATCCTGGAGACCCGGGATCGAATCCCACATCGGGCTCCTGGTGCATGGAGCCTGCTTCTCCCTCTGCCTGTGTCTCTGCCTCTCTCTCTCTCTCTGTGACTATCATAAAAAATAATAATAATAATAAATAAAGACCCTGCCTGATTCCAGGCAGAGCAAGGAGCTCCCCAATGCTGGGCCAGGCAGGGCACTTCCAGAACAGGAGTATGGTTAGCGGTGCTGGCAGGTGAGGGAGGAGAGGGAATGAGAAGCTTGCCCTGGCCTTGTGGAATCCGGCCAGCTGGGGAGGAGGAGGAGGGGAGGAGGGGAGGAGGGACGGAGCAGGTTGCAGGCTAGCGAATGGGACCCAGAGGGGAGAGCGCACGGGGTGTAAACTCTCTTTTTGAAAGGCAGTTGGGGGTGGGAATGGGATCCAGGGGAGATGTGCAGTCAAAGGGAGGTTTTCTGGGGTGGGGTGATGGGATCTTGTCCCAGGCCAAGGGGAGGGGGAAACTGAGAATGCTGGAGAGCTTGACCTCCCTGGGGTGTGTGAGGGGGGTCTCTCCTGGGGCTCTGCTGCTCTAAGAGTCAGGGACCCCTTTGGCTCAGTCCTTGGGGCTGATGGGCCCCATTCTGACCAAATGGATGCACCTGTCTGCACCCAGGGCTCTGGGAGGGATGGTAGTGAGGCCTCTGAGCTGCCTCCCTCTGTTCCCAGAGCCCTATAGCCCTTCCGTGTGGGTGATGATGTTTGTCATGTGTCTCACTGTGGTGGCCATCACGGTCTTCATGTTTGAGTACTTCAGCCCTGTCAGCTACAACCAGAACCTCACCAGTGGCAAGAGTAAGCTCTCAGCTGGACCTGGGAGAGGGAGCATCAGTGGGGGTGGGGTGGGGGTGGGGGGTGGTGCAGGGGCCCATTGGAAAAAAGGCTGGATCCTGGGGGAGGTCTCTGGCTTCTGGACAACCTGCAGGGGCCAGTCAGATACACAAAAGAGAGAAACAAGGTGGGCTGGCTTGCCCTGGGGCGGGGGTGGCTGGGGAGGGGGCCCCGCCCCAGGCACAGTGCAGACCTGAGTCCCTCTGTGCCCACGCTCTCACTCCCAGAGTCTGGGGGCCCATCCTTCACCATCGGCAAGTCTGTGTGGCTGCTGTGGGCGCTGGTCTTCAACAACTCGGTGCCCATTGAGAACCCCCGAGGCACCACCAGCAAGATCATGGTCCTGGTGTGGGCCTTCTTTGCCGTCATCTTCCTTGCCAGCTACACCGCGAACCTGGCCGCCTTCATGATCCAGGAGCAGTACATCGACACCGTGTCTGGCCTTAGTGATAAGAAGGTTCTGGGGACACGGCTAGTGGATGGCAAGGGGTGCCGAGAGGGACCGGGGAGGGGGATTTGAAATGGAGCAGGGAGCAGGAAGGCTCGGGTCCCCCGATGGAGTGGTGACTGACCCGGCCTCAATGTCACCATCCGTAAAACACAGGAGTGGCCTGGACCGTCCCCGGACTCCGGTGTGCTCACTGTACAAGCGCAGACCCCAGGGCCGGGCCCCGGGGGACAGGGGCGGGGAGTGTTGGTGCCTGGGGGCTGGACAGAGGGTGATGGAGGGCGCCTGCCCTCTGCCCACAGTTTCAGCGGCCTCAGGATCAGTACCCACCCTTCCGCTTTGGCACGGTGCCCAACGGCAGCACGGAGCGCAACATCCGCAGCAACTACCGAGACATGCACACCCACATGGTCAAGTTCAACCAGCGTTCGGTGGAAGACGCGCTCACCAGCCTCAAGATGGGGTGGGTCCTCAGCTCTGCACCCACCCTCTGACTGTCCCTACACACGTCTCCCTGATGACCAGCCGCAGCTCTGGTCCTTCCTGAGAGACGCAAGGTGGGGACGTTGAGGCTGGGGTGTCCCGTAGGGCTCTTGGGGAAGGGGGTAAGGTGGTCTTGGGACAGGGTCAAGTTTCAAACAAAACTGGATGCCCACCGTGTGGCCCAGAGACGCAGCTGAGGTATGGCCCAGGGTTCAGCCGTGGCCTGTCGTGGTGGTTATGACTTCTTAGGGTCCTCGGGGCGTGGAGGGGCTGGGCAGAGAGGGCATGTCCTCTGGGGTAGGGGGTTCCCTGGCCTCTCTGAGAGGAGGGCAGGTGGGATCCTTGAGCTGCGGGAAAGGTTCTTCTCTGAATCCGGGACCCAGGGGAACTGGAGAAGGCCCTGCTCACTCATCCCTCCTGGTTAGTGCTCTGCGGACTCCTAGGGCCCAGATCCCTGTCAGGCCCCAGGTTCGGTGTCCCCACCTCACATGACCCTGGCCTGTCCCCAGGAAGCTGGACGCCTTCATCTATGATGCTGCCGTCCTCAACTACATGGCGGGCAAGGACGAGGGCTGCAAGCTGGTCACCATTGGCTCTGGCAAGGTCTTTGCCACCACTGGCTACGGCATCGCCATGCAGAAGGACTCCCATTGGAAGCGGGCCATAGACCTGGCGCTTTTGCAGTTCCTGGGGGATGGTGGGTGCTGCCGCTGGGGGCAGGGACTGGGATCCAGGGTGGGCCATGGAATCCTGGGGTGGGGGATAGCCTCTTGATGGCTGGTCAGGATCTCCATTACTGTTCTCTGAGTCCCAGGGCCTATGGGCAGGAAGAGGTCTCTGGGAGTGAGAGCTGGGCCAGTGGGTGAGGGTATTTGGAGGGACTGCATGAAGACCTGGGGAAGAGGTGGGCTTGCCAGGAGGAGTGGGAGGTAGGACGACAGGAGAGTCTCTGAAGGGCCAGAAGAAGGGAGGAAGCTCAGGCCACACAGTGGGGCTTGGGGGGGGGGGGGGCGGCTCAGATCCTTTCTTTTTCCTCTAGACCCCTGTCCCCACCATTTCCATCTTGGCATCACCTAGTGTAGAGCCAGCCACGGGCCTGCCCAGTCCCAGAGCCCGGGGCCCAGGCTTGCCTTGAACCAGGGGCTCAGATGTTTAAGCAGTCCTGCTGATCCTGGCCCAAACCAGAGGTTTCAGTGCGAGAAGATAAAACTGTGATTTTTCCATCAGTACCACGGAATGAGAATGATAGCAGTGAAAGTGCTGTCATGTCCTCAGGGGCTAGGTCTTTTGTCCCTGTGTGCCCAGCTCTGTGCCTGCATGTCGGTGACCAATAACTTTGCCCCAGTCACCCGCCAAGTCAGCAAGCTTTTACTGGGCCTGTGCGGGGTGGGCACGTCTAAGGCTGGCATCGCCGACCCCAGCTCCGACTCGGCTCTCCTTTCTTCCTGCTCATTGACACCCCCGACCCTCCCATCCTGCCCCCCGTTGGGCTAGATCCCTGTGTGGTCCTGCAAAGGGGTGGCACCCTGGCTCCAGACCTCTCCTTGCTCCAAGCTTGGGGGAGCCTTGGGAGGGTCTTTCCTGAGCCAGGGGGTGTGTCCCTTGTCCCCACCCTTGCCAGGGGAGACTCAGAAGCTGGAGACTGTGTGGCTCTCGGGGATCTGCCAGAATGAGAAGAACGAGGTGATGAGCAGCAAGCTGGACATCGACAACATGGCTGGTGTCTTCTACATGCTGCTCGTGGCCATGGGGCTGGCCCTGCTGGTCTTCGCCTGGGAGCACCTGGTCTACTGGAAACTGCGCCACTCGGTGCCCAACACGTCCCGGCTGGACTTCCTGCTGGCCTTCAGCAGGGTGGGTGCCACCCCCTCACCTCCAAAGCAGGCCCCAGCTTTAGGGGCACCAACCCAGAGAAGTCAGAGCTGGCCATGGCCCCATTACCGAGGTAGAAAGTGAGGCCTGCGGGCATCACACAGCAGATGGGAAGCAGAGCCCCCTGCAGCAGGCTGGGCAGTGTCGGGAGCCAGGCTGACCTGGGCCGAACCCTCGCGGCTATTTACAAGCTGTGTTCCTCCAGGAGGAGAACCTCTCAGGGCCTCCGACTGCCCTGGGCAGGCGTGCTCACAGGACACCGGGCAGGCGTGCTCACAGGGCACCGGGCAGGCGTGCTCACAGGGCACCGGGCAGGCGTGCTCACAGGGCACCGGGCAGGCGTGCTCACAGGGCACCGGGCAGGCGTGCTCACAGCAGCACCGGGCAGGCGTGCTCACAGCAGCACCGGGCAGGCGTGCTCACAGGGCACCGGGCAGGCGTGCTCACAGCGGCACCGGGCAGGCGTGCTCACAGGGCACCGGGCAGGCTGCTCACAGGACACCGGGCAGGTGTGCTCACAGGGCACCGGGCAGGCGTGCTCACAGGGCACCGTGCGGGCTGCACGGGAGGCGCTTACCCAATGTCAGTTGCTCCCTGGGCCCTGGGGGCACCTGGGCCGGGGCCTGGGCCGGAGGTGGGCGCCCGGAGGGGGGCTGGCCGCTCACGGCTGTCTCCTCCCGGCTCCCAGGGCATCTACAGCTGCTTCAGCGGGGTGCAGAGCCTGGCCAGCCCCGCGCGGCCGCCCAGCCCCGACCTGACCGCCGGCTCGGCCCAGGCCAGCGTGCTCAAGATGCTGCAGGCGGCGCGCGACATGGTGACCACGGCGGGCGTGAGCAGCTCCCTGGACCGCGCGGCGCGCACCATTGAGAGCTGGGGCAGCGGCCGCCGCGCGCCCCCACCGCCCGCCTGCCCCGGCCCGCGGCCGCCCAGCCCCCGCCCGTCCCCCGAGCCCAGCCCCACCGGCTGGGGGCCGCCCGGCGGGGGCCGCGCCGCGCCGGGGGCCCGGGCCCCGCCGCCCGCGGGCCGCCCCCCGACGCCGCGGCCGTCGCTGCCCGACGTCTCCCGGGTGTCGGGCCCCGCGGCCCGCGAGGCGCGGCGGCAGGTGCGCGCGGGGCGCGGCGGGCGGCACCTGGCGGCCTCCGAGCGGCGCGCGCTCCCAGAGCGCCCCCTGTCGCCCGAGCGCTGCCACTACAGCTCCTTCCCTCGGGCCGCCCGGTCGGGGCGCCCCTTCCTCCCGCTCTTCCCCGAGCCCCCGGAGCCGGAGGACCTGCCGCTGCTCGGGCCGGAGCAGCTGGCGCGGCGGGAGGCCCTGCTGCGCGCCGCCTGGGCCCGGGGCCTGCGCCCGCGCCACGCCTCCCTGCCCAGCTCGGTGGCCGAGGCCTTGGCCCGGCCGCGGTCGCTGCCCGCGGGGTGTGGCCGTCCGGCCTGCGGGCACTGGGCGCCGGCGCCGTCCTACCGGGAGGCCTGCAGGGCCGGCGTGTGGGCCAGGGTCCCCGCCTGGCACAGACAGCACGCCTGCCTGCACGCCCACGCCCACCTGCCGCTTTGCTGGGGGGCTGTGTGCCCCCCCCTGCCCCCCTGTGCCAGCCACGGCCCCTGGCTCCCTGGGGCCTGGGGGCCTCCGGGGCGCAGGGGCAGGACCCTGGGGCTGAGCACAGGCTACAGGGACAGTGCGGGGCTGGAAGAGGTCAGCAGGGCGGCCTGCGGGACACACAGCTTCCCCGGACCCTGTACGTGGAGGCGGATCTCCAGCCTGGAGTCAGAAGTGTGAGGGGTCAGCTACTCTGGCTCCGGTCGGCTGGGTGCCCGCCTGGCGCCGTCAGGGTCAGTGGCGGCAGCTGACTTGGGCGATTCTGGCTTCTGCCTGGAGATCCGGGCTGTGGGCCCCCAGTGACAGAGGTCCTCCGTGGTCAGTTCAGTGACCTCGGCAGTCTCAGGTCCTGGAGGGGGCTGGGTGGGCTCTTGCTGTCCTCTCACGCAAAGTCCTTCCCACGTGTCCTGGAGTCACCGGGAGCAATGGGGTCTCCCTGCCCTGCCGTTAGCTAGTTCCCCGTCCTGACTGCCAGGGGGCCTGGCGTGGGAGCACGGAGGCCTGTCCCACTCCTTGCTCCCCCTGTCTGGAGTCTCTCCTCAGAGCACTGGGGCATTAAACAAATCTTTTACAACCCACTGGTCCTGGCTGCCTCATTCTGCACCCCTGGAGGGGCACACCACAGCCTGTAGGTGACAGGAGCACCTTGGGGGGACCCGGGCAGGGTGTCTGTCCAGAGAAGGTGGGCAGCTCCTTCTGGGGCAGTGTCTGGGAGAGGAGGCTGAGAAAGGGCTCTGGGCAGCAGAAGCCACTTGGTATTCAGTGCCAGCTCCTACCCACCCTGGCACTGGATGTGACAAATGTGCTCAGCATGGGGGCTCGGGTGGTGACGGATGGAGTTCATCCTTCAATCTCCTTGAAAAGAGAGGCTCATGCCAGGGGCTGTGGGTGTCCCGCCTTGCCAGGGGCCCCCCGGGAGCCTGACAGCTCACTGGTGGAAATGCAGAGGGAGGTCTGCTGGGGCGGGGGGGGGGGGAGCCCCCGGGGCTCTCCTGGGCCCTGGCATATTCTCTCTGTGGGGACTGCGTGGGGCTCCAGACGCCTGGCACAGGCAGCTTCTGAGACCAGACGCCGCTCAGCCTTGCTGGTGCCCGGACTCATGAGGGTCAGAGCCCCAGGTCAGAGAATCTGCCGGTGAGCTCAGGCCTTCACCCTCCCTTGGGGCTCCCCCCCCCCCAGCTCCTTTCTCTGTCACATGTCCAGGACCATCTAGAAGGATGGCCCTTGCTTAGGATTTTCAGTGCTGTCACATCCGTGGTTGCATGCAGCAAGCACTCGTGCTCCCACCCACTCCACAAGCGGTACGATTGGTGCCGTCAGACCTCGTCTAGGTGTCCTTGACAAGTTGGGTGAGGCAGGGCAGAAGCGACCTCCACGTAACAGGGAGGAGCCGGGGAGGCCAGTGCTGAAGGTCAGCACCCCAGCCCTTGCCCACACAGCTCCGGCTGGGCCTGCCTTGGGGCACTCTGCTACTGGGGTGGAGCCATGAAAACTGGAAGTTTTTTTGTTTTGTTTTAGGGGTGAGAGCAGCTGCAATGGTGGAGAGGGAGGAAATCCTTTTTTTTTTTTTTTAAAGATTTTATTTATTCATTTGAGAGAGAGAGAGAGAGAGAGATAACCCGAGCAGGAAAGAGAGGGAGGAAACAGACTCCCTGCTGAGCCAGGAGCCCAACACAGGTTTTGATTCCGGGACATGGAGATCATGACCTGAGTTGAAGGCAGACACTTAGCCATCTGAGCAAGGCAGGTGCCCCAGAACTTTTTTTTTTTTTTTTTTTTTTTTAAGATTTATTAGTTAGAGAGAGAGATCAGAGAGAGGCAGAGAGAGAGAAACTTTAGCAGACTCTTCCCTGAGTGCAGAGCCTGATGCGGGGCTCGATCCCCCGACCCTGAGATGACCTGAGCTGAAACCAAGACTGAGAGGCTTAACCAACTGTGCCACCCAGGCGCCCCTGGAGTGGGGGGAACTTCTAACACTGCTCTGTGCCTGACTGGAGAGCTGGACTATGCCAGGAATGCGTGGCCCCAGCCCATTACAGTCAATGTCATGTCCTCTGCCCTATGGATTTTCACGGAGCCAGGTCTCAGCCACAGGTGGTTAACGTGGGTCTAGGTGAGTGCACGAGGCCAGTGCCCTGGGAGGGAGTTGACCTTGACAACAACCACAGGTGGTGAGAGAGTTAACTGTTGGCCGCCAGCCCCTGCACCTGACCCCTCCTGCTCCCCGAATCTGAGCTTAGCTCTGCAGCAGGTAAGCTGGGAGGAGTCTTGAGGTCCAGGCTGCTCTCCGCTCTCTGCCCAAGATCATTAATAACCAAGAACTGGAAAGATAATTAAAAGCCAAATGTGGAGCTGAGCCTGCTGCTGACTGGCTCCGAGGAGGGGCCAATCCTGCTCCTGGAGCCAGGCTCTTGGCTGCCTCGTCCCTGCTCTAGGAATGTGTTCTGGGGAGAGGTGAGCCCCGTGGGAAGTGGAGGCAGGGAGGACGCCTCTTGCAGGTTCAGAGCTTGCTTGGCCTGGCTCCCCAGCCTCCTGCTCAGAGCCCTGGCGCCCCCTGCGCCATCCAGGAGGAGGGCAGAAAGCCTGGCAGGGGGGGAGGAGGGAGCCTTGTCGCAGGGCCGCAGATCAGTCATGAACAGGGCCCGACTGCGGAGCAGAGAGCCAGCTGAATCCACCCAGACACCAGACACCCAGACGTGGCTGCTGCTTTTGGTGAGATGCCTTCAGGAAAAGGGAGGCTCTCGGTCACCTGTCTCAGCAGCAGGAACTTTGTCTTACCCTGCTGCTGCGTGGCTGTTTCCTCGACTGGCTTCACTGAGCGGCTCATCGTCCACACCACCTCTTTCCAGGGGCTGCTAGCGGGCAAGGGGCACGGAGCTGAGCCACGGGCGGGCATGATAGCCTCGGTCAGCATACCTGGGCTTCCGTCCCGGCTCCAGGACTCTCCAGCCACGCCTCAGTTTGGCTCTTTGAAAGGGTCCTTAAGTTCCCTGGAGCAGGGACAGACCACTTTCGCCCTCTAGACCCTGAAGAATTCAGCCCAGTTTCCCGTCTCTGAATTGTAGCAGGCAGTTGACCCAAGACAATGCATCGGGAGGCTAGGAAGCCAGCAGGTGCCTGGGGACCCATCCCGGGGTCTTCGGTGAATCCGGGGTCTGTGGCTATGAGCGCAGCTATATGGCCGGCAAGTGACGAGACAGCCGAGCATCCGTACGTATTAGCTTTATTGAGCACTTCTGTGCCAGGCACTAAGCTCAGCACTGAAGGTCCCACAACCGGTCAGCGGTGCAGGCACTATCACCTCCACGTTACGAATGACGGGGAGGAGCGTGGAGGCTCACCGCCCGCAAGGGGCAGGTCCGACGTCTCGGTCCACGTTCCCAATCCCCAAATGATGCCGAGGTTCATGCGGACAGCAGCCAGCACCGTGTCCAGCACAGACCAGGCACTCGGGGGGCTGCTATTCTTTTCTTTCTCCCACCAACACTGTGAACCCCAGCCCCGTGGGAGAAGGTGTGCAAAGCTCTCTCCTGCAGTCCCGGATCTCGCTTTCAGAAGAACAGCTTTGCAGCGGCTGTGAGCATGGCCAGGCTGGGGTCAGCCCTTCCCCGGGGAATCTGTGGGCACACGGCCCGAGGGCCTGGCCCTGCCGGGCTCATCCCCACTGTGACTTCAGCCTGCTTGAGGCCCAGGCTGCTCCCGGCCCCCAGGTGGTGAGAACAGCTGTGTAGCTAAGGGCCTGGCGAGGTGCCCGCTGCCCACCTTCCACCACTCAGCAGTGCCTCGCAGCCCTGTCACCCGCCATCTGCCCCATCCATAAGCCCGCAGCCGTCTCTCTGGCCATAGGGGCAGGAGCCGGTGGCACCACGGCCGGAGGGAACGCGACTCCCACCGTGGCCTAGCCTGCCCTTGGGGCCAGGCTGGGTGAAAGGCATGGGTGGAGGCTGTTGAGTTTATGTGCTCCTCCACAGTGACACCTGTATGAGGGCCAGGTCGGGCTGGCGGTCTCCTCTGCCCTCCCTGCCATTGACCCTGGGAGGCCCAGATATAAAACAGGAATCAAGATCCAACTCGCCCACCTCACCACACTGGTGTAAGCACTTGCAGCCAAGCCTGGTCGATGCACTTGGTGAACAAGCATCATTGGGGGTCTGTCTAGCTGTCGGCAGCCCCCCCCCCTTGCCCTGAGCCCCCCTGGCTATCAGCAGGAGAGCGGAACATGACCCATCCGACCTCCAGCAGGTCAGACAGCAGGTGAACACTGAGGAGCAAAGGAGCCCAGACAGTGGCAGTGGGGAGTGGCCTGGCTCACCGTCGCCATCAGCGAAGCGGCCACCTGGGGCCAATTCCCTCCCTCCAGGCCCTGGGCTGCCTGGCTCGACCGGAGGAGAGGAACGGAGCCACCCGACTGCACTGCCATGTGGCTCCAGATTGTCACATAAATCAACCTGGGCTTTATGATGCTAATAAATTCGCGGCCAATATTTGGTTTGGAGCTTGGGGCAGCAAGATGATTTAATTTGCTTTGTCCTTAAGCAAGAGGGGATGTAACTAGAGGAGGGTAAGTACAGATGTTTTGAGTTTTCAGCAAACAGCTGGGCAGCTCCAGGTAGGGCTGGAGCCACGGAGTGTCTGCTATCGAGGAGCTCTCCCTGCTCTGCCCACCGGGGTGGGGTCTCCTGGGAAGAAGCCGTGGTGGCAGATGAGGAGGGGTGGTCTATTTTTCACATGGATGGAAAAATCACAATATTTGGGGACGGATAAAGAGATGTGTGACAGCAGTGAGAAAGCAGACCACGGCCAATCACGTACGACCTGGGGTTCTCACAGGCCGGGGCAGCAAGGGCCAGGGGTGGCACCGCCTGTGGACTGCCCAGTTCCTACAAATCCCAGGCCTTCCTCCCACTCCCTCCGAGACCATCAGGGGCCCCAGGAGAGCCAGCGTGGTTGCTCTGTCCAAGGTACGAATACCAGGCCATGCAGGGGAGGCTGGAAGTTTCCCAAACGTGGGCTGAGCAAGGCACTGAAATCAAAGTGGGGGGGGGGGTTGGGGACCTGAGACCCCACCCCAGACAGGCAGCTCTGGGTCAAGCTGCTCTGGGCTCCAGGACAGGTGGGCCAGGCCCAGGGCTGTGGGCACGCCAGGAAGGGTCAGGAAGGACCCCCAGGTCCTGAAGCAGAAGGCACATTGAAAATGCAGAGTTCCCCAGTCACCTGTGTTTCCAAAGAAGGTTGGCCCAGCAGACGCATGCATGATTGTGACAGGGATGGGACGACGGAATTGCTGGTGAGGGCCCCAGAAACCCTCGCCTCCTTCCATGAGAATGGTGGCTGGTGCCCCATCTCGCTCCACAGCACCCAAGGGTCATGGAAAGTATGAACAGAGCACCCACAGCCTGGCTCAAATGGAGCCACCCTTAGTACTGGAGCGGGAGCAGGGTCAGCCAAGCCTGCTGCCGCCCCACAGGCCTGACCTCTTATAGGGTTGGAAGCAGAGCCTGCCCACCACTACATGTCTGTGGTGCTCTCAGGCCACCGCGATGGTGGCTCGGGGTGGCTCCCTTTAGTGGTCCTTATACACCACCCCCCATCACGCAGGAGCCCCTGTGCGCCCCAGTGGGGCAGTCAGGAGAGCAGAGGATCCCTCTGACGGGTCACAGGCTCTAGGCTTTAAATGATCTCCCGGGCTGCTGTACGCCAAGGAAGGAGTGCTCCTGCCTGTGGCTCCCAGTCATCACGGGCTCAGGAGCTCAGGACGGGCGCTGGCAGCCACAGCCAAGGGCCCCATTCAGCTATAGTCCGGGGAACCTGGTGCCGATTAGCACTTCCTGTTCTTGTTGTGGGGGCTGGAAACACACCCGTCCCCCTGGGCGTGGCACCTGGCCACTCCAGGCCTTAGGGGAAGGTGGGACCTGCCTGTCACTGGCAAGCCCCAGGGGAGGAGGGTTAGGGCCTGGGACTCGCCCTGAGGCAGCAGCTACTAGTGGAGCAGATTCCCCAGACACAGATGCAGGAGGGACTGGGACAAAGGAGGAGGGGACATGGTGTCTGGTATAAATAGTGGCAGTGCCAGCACTGCGTCCCCACCGTGCGGGGGAGGAGCCTGCCCCCATGGTTGTCATGGTGGGGCCTGCGCGTCAAGCAGAAGCCGAGCCTGGAATCCAGGCAGCTGTGTGCCCGGGTCGTGCAGCCTGGCTGGCCAGGGGCAGCCCCACGCAGGAGGGCTTGGGAGGAGGGCCACCCGGCGAGGGAGGTGCAGTGCGGAATCCTGGCCGGGGAGAAGACCTCCAGCTGGAGGTGTGGAGGGCCTCCTCCCAGAGTCCGGTCTCGCCTGCCCCCAGGAACCCTGGGAAGGAACTAGATCTTGGCTCTGCAGGCGGGAAGGTGAATCGGGGGGCCAGAGTGCAGCCGCCACCTCTCTTAACACCAGACATGTTCCGCCATCAGACCTTGGTCTCGCTGAGGACAATGTTGGCGGTGACGAAGAAGAAGCAGGAGAAAGCCCAGAGCAGCACGAAGCCCACCCAGAAGGTGTGGCGGAAAGGGGACCTGTGCTTGTTGACGGTCCCGTAGCCCAAGGTCAACTGGGTGTCCTTGCGGCAGTGGTACACCAGGAAGGCGGGGATGACGTACTGGATGCCCGTGCCTGCGTAGGCCCCCGTGATGCCCACCAGGGACTCCAGGTCATGGGTGCAGAAGGCCACCAGCACGGGGGGCAGCAGGGTGATGGTGGGGAACACCACGCGGTCCACCACCCAGGGGTACGTGCCCCCCTCGCGGTGGAAGAGCGTCTTCCAGTTGTTGCGCAGGGTCACGGCGATGATGGGGAAGTTGGTGCTGATGGTGAAGACGGGGAAGAGGCCCAGGAAGAAGCGCACGGCGGCCACGCTCACGACGTCACAGCGCGCGAAGTTGAGGGTGTACATGTCCATGAGGCTGTCGCCGCGGAAGCAGAAGATGGCGGTGAAGCACAGGAGGCCGTAGAAGGAGAGGATCAGCACGTAGTCCAGGAAGACCAGGCGCGTGAGGTGGCGCTTGGAGGAGACAGGGGTGATGAGGGACGGCAGGGAGTGCTGGCACATGAAGGAGTAGACGCACACGCCGAACAGGTTCCGGACCCCGGAGAGGTCGGCCAGGGGCGGGTGGCCCTCCCTGTGCCCGTGCCCGATGCGGACCAGGGCCAGCACGATCATGATGGCGAAAGCTGGAAGACAAGAGGGCGTCGGCCAGCTGAGCGGGAACCGGCCCTTGGCTGGTGGGTTGTTGGGTGGCGCCCGTCCAGGGGCCCCTGAGGCCCTCGTGGTGGGGCAGGTCGGCAGTGGCTGCTGCCGGGGCTCCCTCTCCCCCGGGGGTGAGGGTACATGTCTCGGGGGCGCCCGGGCATGGGAAGGGGCTGCGCTGGGGCGGTGGGCAGGGCAGCCCCACGCTGTCTTCTCCGAGGAGTGCGTGCTCCCGGCCAGGCGCTGCCCGGCTCCCTCATGGGGCTTCTCGGGGCCTCTGCCTCTCCCTGGCAGGTCTGGGTCGGAACCCACGTTCGCCCTCCCTCCCTCGGCTTAAAGAACCTATGTGTGGGGAGCTGGGGGCAGTGGAGGGGTCAGGGGTGCCGAGCATCCGGGAGGATTTGTCCTCTGGGGCCACGGGCACCTGCTTAGAGGCATCTGAGGGGGGTGGGAAAGAGAGTCGGTGGCTCTGAACAGAGGTGGGCGCCCAGGGGCCTACAGCAGGCAGGAGGGTCCCCGTGGCTGCTCAAGAGAAGAAATGGCATCAAGACCAACACTGGGAAGAGCGGAGCCCTCTGAGCTGCTGGCTTCAAGGCTGGAGGCAAATGGCACATGGCCCTGTTCTCCTGGACCTGGTGGCAGAGGCAGGGGACGAGGGAGTGACCGTGACCTGGGTTTGCTATAGGGCAGAAGGGGACCTAGGGCTGTTCGGAGCGAACAGATTCCAGCAGGTTTTACAAGAGACCCTCGTAAGGGTCTCACACCCGGAGCCGCACTCATCAGCTGGGGCTCCCGGAGGCAGACACACTGCGAGGTCCAGCTGACGCCCCCGTGTCTCTGGCTTCTCACATCTGCTACCCAGACTGCCCAGGACAGCCTTCGCCGTCAGCCACTTGATACACACAGGACCCCTGGTGTCCCTGTCCTGTTTTGGAGTTCATAAACCCGTCTGTTCAGGCCAGACCTGACAGCCCCCCCTAGCCTGTGCTCCGGGACACCTGACATCTGTTGCTGGGCCACACAGGTGAGCATGAAGGGGCAGCGGGGCTGAAGGAGGCCAGCCTGTCTGAGGCACAGGGCCCCACCTTGTGTGGGAGGCTGGGGGTGTCCCCGCTGTCCCCTCAGGCCATGTCACAGCCCCTGGTACCCTGGAAAGCAGTGGCCTTTTTCCTGGGACTCACAAAAAGCCAGACCAGTGTGTTCCCACAATGACACTCGGGAGTGGGATCGACAGAAATGTCATCTATTCCTTTTAATCAGAGCTGTCTGACACGGGGGACAGGAGCAGGGAGGGAGCACGGGAACAGGCCTGTGCAAACTGCCAATATAGAAGATGATCTGTTCCTTCCTCAGCCTGCCCCAGTCCCTGCCGCTCCCGACTCTGGACAACTCTGAGGGCGCCATGACCCTTGCTGCTCCAGAGACGCTGCTTGTCTTCCTTCCGCGCTCCCGCAGGTCAAGAGGAAAGTGGGGAGCCAGCTCCTCCATGGGGTCTTAGCCTAGGGGGCTGTCTCTGGATTAGCCCCTGGAGGATGGTCAGGGGCCGACAGGACAGCCCGGGACCCTGGCAGCCTGGCTCATTGGATCTCTGGGGGTGAGTGCAGAGCAGAGATCCTGGGGTGGAAGTGCACTGGGCCAGGGTGGAGGTGGAGTCCCCTGTGTGCCAGGCAGTCTGTCTTGGGGCCAGAAAGGGTCACAGCACAGAACTGAGCAGTCAGGTGGCTACAGCTGGCAGACAGGGTGCATTGGCGGGGGGTGGGGTGGGGTGGGGGGCGGGGTGCCTGGAGCTTAGCTACAAGAGGCCGCTGCTGACCGTCCTGCGGAAGGCAGCCGCTCTAAGGCAAGATTCCAACCCGACTCTGCCACCACCATCTCAGGTGTCACCTCGTGACCTGGTGCCACTCGCAGCCTGGAAAGAGGCGCGTGGAGAAAGCTGTCCCTGTGGCTCGGCCTCAGGGTGCCGTGGGAGAAGACAGAAAGCCAGCAACTCCGAGTCACTGAGTCACGGCTGCCTCTAGCCCTGGATGCTGGCCAGTGCCTCTCCGCCCACCTTCCTCCTCAACGCTACATCTCCAGGAAGCTGTGGGACACCAGGCTTGCTGACTTCCAGGTGAGCTGTCTGGGCGGCCCTGGGCTTTCCTTACTGCAAAAACGCCGATTTACAGAGGCTTCCAAAGACAGGAGACTGAGTTTTTATGCTTTTTTATGCATTAAAGCATACAGAGATATGGGCAACCTCTATCCCGAACCTATGGCTACTGACCAGTGTCTCCTGGAGTCACCGTCTCGGGAACTGTGTCTTTATGTCAATGATGACATGCGACATTTTCTAGAACTTTCAGGGTGGCTGATAAAAAGCATGGCTATGGGAGATAAGAAAGCTTATCTCACAATCTTCTAGCTATAATTAGGCTTACCTCACAATGCTATGACCTCGATTCGTCACCCATCTTGTTCTCTTACTCAAGTCTATTTCCAAAAACCAGATCTACCCCCAAGGGCTAGATGTTGGATCCTATCCAGGAATGAAGATGCCAGAGACTCTTGGGAGGTGATTCTAACATCAAAAAAAGTAGCAGCTCCTGGAGAAGGGCCTGGAGGGAGACAGTCTCATCTGGGGGCCATCCCCGGCGAGCCCCGCTCTCGTCACCCACATGCTGTACTGCTTTGTCACATGACCTTGCAGCACAGGGAAGCAGAGGTGCTTCATTTGCCCCCTGGATCCTGACCCAGTACCCACTGGGTGCCAGGCCCCACCCTGCTCCTGGGACACTTAATGCTCCAGTCAGGGGGAAGAGGGACATTCGCTGGAGCAGCGTGTGATGTTCATCACATGAGCACACGGCTCCAAGCTGAGAAGCTCTTCCGAGGAAGGGCACACGATGCCCCCGGAGCAGACGCCTGAGGAGCACTGCCTGGGCTTGGAAAGCGCTGAGGACTGGCTCTGTGCCCATGAGCCCCAGCAAGCCTTGGGAAGGGGCAGTGGAAGTCTGAGGCACCGGAGCCCTTCGGGTCCCCCCAACCCGCCCCACCCCCGTCACTGCGAGGTCACAGGGTGGGTGCTGGCCTATGTTCTCAGGAGTGGGAGGCAAGGCCAAATGTTCCAGCCTGGTCTCCAAGTGGGTAAGTTCAAAAGAAAGCAGGGATACCCCCAACTTCATGTTGTAATGGAGGGACAGAGAAGGAGAGGACAGGAAGGAGGCAGGAGGGCCAGGTCCTGGACTAGATGCACCAGGACTCACCCCTGAGCGGCTCTCCGTCCCCTGTCCTTGTGGCCACACCCCCTAGTCCATGGCTCCTACCCCCGTGGCTGCGCGAGGAGCAGAGTTCAACAGCCTTCTCCTAGATGGATGGTCCCATCCCTGGGAGACAGCTGCTCCCCAAACTCATTAGACCTGCTAATAAATCAAGATGAAAGAGGGTGACAGGCTGTGAGTGACAGACTGTCAGGAAGCATGACAGACAGCAGGGCTCTAGGTGTCCACACCGACGCCGAAGACTCAGCCGGCTACCGCCAGAGACGCTTGGCCCTGGCCGGGGCTGTGGGGCGGACACTAAGGGCAGAGTGGTGAGTGCTCCTTGACACCTTGCTGCCCAGGCCCTGACTTCTCTCTGACCCTCACAGGCCACGCTCAGAGACCCCAGGCAATAGGATGAGGGTCCTGGCCCACATCCACCCGCATCGGCGCTGGAACTCACACTCCAAGGGGTAACGAGATGTAGTGAGTTGCCGGGGAGGATTCTGTGGTGGGGAAGGAGGTGAGGGCCTGGCACATGTCACGTGAGGAGTGGCTGTCGGCCTTGGGAGGCACAGCTGCCAGGTGATGAGGCAGGACAAGAGACTTCTCTTTAAATAGCTGAAATAACAGCCCATGTGAAAAATTTGCACTTGTTTTGTGTAACTCATGGCTCTGCTGGGACTGACCACCCACCTGGTGAAGCCGCGAGGACTGCTTACGTGTTCTGGGCACCTGAGGACAGTGCACTGAGCAAATATAATCCCTGTCCTTCGGGAGCCCACTGTCCAGGGGAACTGACAGACGTTGCAGAGACAAATTACAAGAAAGAACTGGTAACAGCCACATTAGCTGCAGGGTAGGTGATGAGATCCCCGCTGTGGGAGGTATCCAAGTCCTATCCAAGCCCACAGGCAAAAGACAAGTTGGGGGTCGCAGAGAAGCAGGGGTCCTGGTTCTGGCAGCCAGAGGAGGAGGGGCTGGAGGTAGAGCCCTCCACGAGCATCGCAGTTTCCAGGCTCCCACCCTAGTGACTTGGCCTGGAGAGGTGTGCTACCCTCACACGCTTACTCTGGCAGCTGCTCTGAGGCCAGCGTCCTCCGGCCTCACCACATCCACTGGCCTTGGGCCACAGCCTGCGCCCGGCTCCCACACATTCAGTCCTCTGGAGGCCTGGGCAGATGGCCTAGTAAAGACACTTCCCTTCTCTATCTGAGGAAGCATAGTTCAAAGTAAATTTTACACCAGGAACATCCTGCACGACAACACCAGGGTCCCATCACGGGGATGGCGGCGACTTCGACCATGGCGGGCGGTCAGGGTGGTACTGCGTATCAGGTGCCCTCTCATCTACCCAGGCACTAACTGGGCTCTCAAAGTCGTCGGAAGAGAAATACGGCTTTCCAGAGGCAGTCTCCTGCTCTCCCTCTCTTGCCAGCAAGAGCCAGAGAAGCAGCCTGGCCAGGAGCTGCGGGGCCTCCTGCTGTCTTTCTGTCCTCACAGCCACACTCCTTTCAGAGAGTAGGACAGGTGGGCCAACACCCTTCTGAACTCCTGCCAAGGGGCAAAGATGGTCCCAGTTTGCAGGGGGAGGAGTGAGAGACAAAGGCAGCAGCACTCGGCCTCCCCGGCTCCTCCCTCCTGAGTCCCTCTCTCCCAGGCCCTCCGCCCACAGATGGGTCAAGGCTTCCCCGGAGGGACAGACTTGCTCTTGGGACAGAATGAGAGCTGAGCAGGGGTCTGAGGGCCCAGGGCTCGGGTGTGTGCTTCTGGAGAGCGCAACCAGCAACTGCAGTTTACTTCTATCCTCCACGCGCCAAAACCCATGCCTGGGTGAGTAAGGGCCAGCCTGTGCGGCAGGGGTGGGGAGGGAGGAGCTCCTTCCGGGGCCTCCAGCAGCCGTGGCTGGCACTGATCTGGCCTCTGGGCCGTGGGGAGGCTCTGCCCACTACTCCTGCAGCGTGGGCGAGGCCTGGGCAGGGCTCCACTTTCCTTACAGAATTCCAGGGTTTGCGTGGTGCTGGCATGAGCTGGACCACTTGCCCTGGCACCACTGGAGTTGAGGAGCCTGGGGCAGAGCTCTCCTTGCCCCCACTACCCTCAGGACTTCCCCTAGGGGTGCTGCAGGCACCCAGGCCATTCCGGCAACTGGCTGTGGTACCCTGCCTGGTCTCTGCAGGGCTGCTTCCTGGAAAGCTGCTCTCAAGTCTCCGACCTCTGAACCTGGCCCCAGAAGCCCCGGGGCTGTGGTAGGCCCCAGCCTGGGCTGCCCCAGATACCTCGCTGTTCTCTGAGCCCCGTAAGCAGCTTTAGCTCTGACACATAGGAGGCAGAGGCCATCCGTCAAGGCGGCTGTCACGAGGATGGCACCCTCTTCTCCAAGCAGAGAATCAACATGCCAGGGCTAATGATAATGAATGGCCGTGCTGTGCCCATCATCAGAGCTGGATCCGGGGAGGATGTGGCACCAGCTTCCTCCTCCACAGTGCTGCCCTTGGAGAAGGCTGGGGCACAGATGTGCCTCCCTTAGGCTGGTCAGAGGTTGGCCTGGGCTTCCTGAGATTCAGGAGGGCTGGGGGGAGCAGATGGGGTAACACCCGGCTGAGCTGAGAGAAGCTGAAGACCAGGTTTCAGAGCCCTTAAGCAGGAGCAGGTGACTGGGCATTTGTTCCTTAGGTAACAGGACCGGCTGTGAACAGAGAGCCCACAGGGCCCGGGGTGTGCGTGGGGGCTCACTTCTGGAAGCTCTAAGGCCTCAGAAACCACCAGGGGGAGGGTGGGAGCCCACTGCTCTTCCTCTCAGCAAGTTCAGCTTCTCAAGTTACTCTGGATTCAATCAGATCCTGCCACCGAACTGTGTCATCTTGGGTGGTCCTGTCACTCGACACTGCCTCCATTTTACCACCTTTAAAAATGGAGGTGATCACGGCACCTCGTGGAGGATGGGACAAGACGGTGCAGCGAAGCACCTGGGCGGAGCCTGGCCCAAGCCATCCCTTAGGAATGAGTCATTGTGGAAACCTTATCTCCCATCCCGAAAACCCTGGTCCTGCACAGGTAGGAACCTGCCAACCCTCAGTTTTCACCTGACTCCTTTTGCTCCAAGGAGGGGAACTGGGATCATACTAGGGGCCCCAGCTGCCCTGGCTAGGTCAGGTGCAGTCATCACCCTTCCAGGAATGCCCCTTGTCCTGGTCCTGGCATCAGACCTGGGCTGCTCACACCTGCTGTGAACGAAGCAGCTCCCTCTTGCTCCACCTAGGGCCACACAAGGACAATGTGTTCCCACCACTCTGTCATTTGGGGGGGACCCTGGATGTGGGCTCTCTCCAAATGGGGCTGAGTGAAAAGGAGTTATGCTTGGATTTTGGGGGCTCACATTGGCCCACCCTTCTTTGATCATCACCCTCCCACCTGAGCACAGGCTATGGATTGGGTGGGGGCTCCTTTCACACCCCGAGAAGACAGGACATACTGGCCTGTCATGCTGGAAGGAGTCCCCTTGGGGAAAAATGAGAAGTTCCCTCACAGATGTGCTTGTCTGCAAATGCATCTCGGGCCTGGGTTAGGTTTCATCTCAGGCCATAAGACATTCTGTGATTGCCGGCCTTGCCTGGACAAATTCACGAGAAGTCACCTGTGTTTCTACTGAAGGGAGGGGATTCAAAGCCAATCTAACTACGTTGCCACGCTGACTCAGCCCCTGTGGTTTCTGGAGGACTCCAGCCCCGTTGTCCTCATGGTCACTGTCATCGTCATCACGGGACCAGAAGAGAAGGACGCCTGGATAATTAACTTATGGGGTCACACTCTGTGGCTAAATATTTACCTCCAAAGGCATACAGGCTCCTCAACTCCAGTGGTGCCAGGGCAGGTGGCTGGCTCAGTCAGTAGAGCATGTGACTCTTGATCTCAGGGTTGTGAGTTTGATCCCATGTTAGGCGTAGAGATTACTTAAGAAATATTTCTGAGAACTCAGAGCAAAGCTCCTTTTTCCAAGTGTGCTGGAAAGAGGGGGCCGTGGGCAAAGAGCAGGTATTTGAGTCTCTAAAGCTATCAAATCTCAAGTAGGAAGTCAAGAGTTCTGGCTTTTCCATCGCTCCCCTTTCTACTCCCTCCAAGCACGGCAAGTGGCGCCTGGGAGGCAAGTGTCTCAATTTTTCATTCTTACGCTGTCAGAGCAAGCTCAGTTTGTAATGGCCGGAACCGTGAAGCCGTGGGGCCTCTGGCTAGTAGCCGACTAATCTCCTTCCAAAATTGCAAACATAAAACTTCGGCTCTGTCACCCTTCCTGAATGCTGCTCAGTCCTCTCCTCTTGTTGCGGACTGAATTATCTCTCTCTCTAATTCCTACGCGGAAGCCCTGACGCCCCTTGAGACTGCTTGGAGATGGAGCCTCTAAGGAAGTGACAAAGGTTCAGTGAGGTCATGAGAGCCCTAATCTGACGGGATCCGCGTTCTCCTAAGAGGAGTGAGAGGTGCCAGAGCTCTTGCCCCCCACACACAGAGAAGAGCCTCTGTGAGGAAGAGCAAGAAGGTGGCCGTCTACAAGACAGGAAGAGAGGCCTCTCCAGAAACCAACCCTGACCTTGGGTTTCTAATCTCCGGAACCGAGAAGATAAATCTCTACTGTTTAACCACCCAGCCCGCAGTATTCCGTAATGCGGCCTGAGCCCACTGAGGCACCTCTTCTGCGTAGCTAGACGCACAGAAAAACCAGGATGGAGAAAATGAGGAGAAGTAGTACTACGGCACCGGCGCTCGGCTTCCCCTGGTCAGCTGGGGCCCCACCAGCTCTGAGACATCTAGGGGGTGCTTCTGACGCACGGCTGAGGTCACCCCAGCCCATACGAGGCCCAGTCTGCGCAGGAACACACCTGCAGCCACTGCCACTGGTCCAAGACCTCATCTTGCTGATCACAAGCTGAGCCTTACCTCCCTCCCCTTGCCAGTGTCCAGGCGGCTGGCCCACGACCCCCTGGGGTTGTCTGATGGACCGGCCAGCACGCATCTCAGCCACATGCAGAGCAGAGCTGCTGACCACAAAGGCTGTTCACAGAAGCAGGGTGGCCGTGGGGTGGCCTTTACTTGGGGCCCAGCACGGCTCCTGGGTCAGTCCCGTGAATGAGATGGGTAATCTGGCGGCACGGGGCTGGCTTTCCAGCAAACTTTACCTGGGTGCCCACTCTGCCCTGAGAGCAGTAAGAGAGAAACTACATCCTCCCTTCCATTAAACTGTGTTAGCAGAAAGAACTTTTAGGAAACCAAGGATAAAGTCCAAAATGAAATATACACAGAAAGGTTTTCTTGGATTCCCTCCACTGGCTGAGGAATGAGGGGAAGCCACACACTCGATGGCCCAGGAGAGCCCTGGACAGGGGCCCAGAGGGAGGGTGGGTGGGGAGCGGGTGCTGACAGCGGGGTGGGGTAATGCTGAAGGTCGATGCTGGCTGGCTGGCTGCTCAGAGGGGGCCACAGGACCCACTTCCCAGCCCTCCAAGAAGCACCAGTGGAGAGGACAGCAGTGAGTGGTTGTGCAGGAATTCATGCACCAAAGCTGGCATGTGGAGCCGACAGGATGTGGGGAACAGATGGCCCAGACAGAGACGACCCCTGGCTGCTGGTGGTGACAGATAGAGCAGTCCCACCAAGAGACACTCAGCTGAAACAGTCATGGATCTGCAGGGGAGTCAGCCAAGCGGCCGCAGATAATCCTGGGGACAGGTATAAGCAGAGCCCTTATGTTCCCAGGTGACGGTCTCCTCCTGGGGACCTTCTGCTTCTCGGGCCACCACCGCCGAGTCCCACCTCTCCCTGCTGGGTAGGTCTGGAAGACAAATCTGGGGCACTTGCTGGGGGGAGGAAGGGAAGGCTGGGCCGAGGAGCTTCATGAGGTTCAAGTTTGCCCACGGACGCTCGGAGAGGCTGGCGCCTGACCCACTTTGAGGGGAGCACAGAGAACGGGCGTGATGTGCGCCGCGCTGCTCTGAATACACAATCAGAGGAAGGAGCCCTGTGGGTCCTCGCCAGCCCAGACCGAGGAAGGCTGCCGTGCTCCAGAGCAGTCTTTATTAGAAAGAATCGGGTTTTTAATAACACCAAATGGGGCACCCCGAGCCGAGCCAGCTGTGTGTGTCCCCAACTGGGAGGTGTGTGCGGCGGAAGCTGGTAACGGGGGTGAAGTAATGACGCGGTTTCAGCCCCTCCTGTCGAAGGGCTCCCTGTGAGGCAGCCCAGGTGGGGGCAGTCTACAGTTGTTTGCTTAGTGGTCTGAGGCTCAGGCTCTGTGGCCACAGCTACGGGGCCTGTGTCTCTCCTGAGTGTCCCCGGCCTATTGACCACTTACGGAATGAGAACCAGGAACTAAAGAGGAAGCCCCAGGCCGTTCTGCGAGATGCACCTGCTTCTCATTTCTCTTTGGCTCAAGCTTCCTGGAAGGTGGTGAGGGTGGAGGCTGCTGGGGGCGCCGGGTGCCCTGGGGACCAGCCCTGGGAGGTGGGGCAGAGAGAAGGCTGACAGAGCCAACTGGCGATGCTTCAAGATCTCACTGCCAGAGCCATAGCTCCTTCTGGAGGTGGCCTGGGCCACCTCCCTCGCAAACGTCCCTGATCTCACGGCCAGCCCCAAGGGGGGCTCCTGCTGAGGCCACCCCCAGGACGTACCGGCCAACAGAGATGATGATGGCGGGGCTGCACATTGTGGCTACTACCTGAATGCTGACCCAGGGCCAGGTACAGTGCTAACAGCCCTTGCCACACGGTCTCGGATCCCATTTTAACTTCAGGGTTGCTCTGTGGTGAGGAGTCTTGCCTTGGCTGCTGCCGGATAAGGAACCTGGTTGAGGCAGGCTCAGGCCGCTGGTGAACCCAGTGAGACCGCGTGGAAGGGAACACTGGGAGGAGGGGCCAGAACCAAAAGCCCTGGGCTCAGGAGCCTGCCACTAGCCCAGGGGTGAGTGATGGGACAGAAAGGACGGCTGCTCAGGAAGTCTGCTAAAGTCTCAACAATGGTCTCACCTGCTGACGGCACCTGGAACCCACCGTGTACTTGTCAACTCAGAGGCACCTGGTGTCCGGGTCTCCCAAGCTGACCAGCCTGGTCTGCCCAGAATTTATTTGGGGACCAAGAGAGATACATTAACACCGGCACTTGTCATACACGTTTCGACATTTTCCTGGACAGGTGGCTATTTGCAAAGGCCCATTCTGGCAGCATGAGGCGCTAGTAACCGAAGGAGCGCACCGAGGTGGCCACGAGCACCGGCCTAAAGGCTGCTTGGTGAGTCCCGAGCTCCGGGGCCCTGCTCGGGGAGGGGCTCCCGCAGCCTTCCCCAGCCTCATTTCAACAGATGGCAGAACAAATTCCTAATTAAGCACAAGAAAGTTTCCGGCTCAGCACATTTATTTATGATTTTCCGGTCCCTTTGGTGCTCATTCTTCCCTTTTGTCTTCCTAGAACCCAAGTCGGCTTATTGCCACCCTGCGCTCCCGCTCGGCTCTCTTGGACAGTCTGGGCCCTAATCTGGGGAGAAGGAAGGGGTAGGGTGTGCGGGAGTGTGGGAAAGGAGGGAGGGTCAGGGGGGGACACGGCCACACAGCTGCTTCTCAGAAGCAAGATGAAAAGGAGTTTGTTGCAAATTGACAACTTGGCGCAGACTTGAGAGGACAAACGGGCTTTGGTGTTCGCTGCTTTGGAAGGTTCTAGAAGAACCTCTCTGGGGAGAGACCTCCCTTGCAAATGTACTGTGGGCAGACCCTGGTCCTTCCTGCAGCAGGGCTGCCTGTTGGCTGGTGCTTGGCAGCTCCCTGGGACTCCTCCATCCCTGTCCCCTGGCCCCATCCTTGGCTCCCAGTGCTGTGTAGCTGCTCAGGCTACGTGGGGCCAGGATGAGGGAAATCCCTCCCACCAGACCCAAGGAGGAAACGGCCCAGGTGGCTCTGATGCCCCTGGCTGGGAACTGAACCCTAGGCTTACCTACAGTCCAGAGTTTATTTAATTGGGCATTTTTTCTTTTGCTTCAGAGGGCTTTGTGTCACAGAGAGGTTAGCTTTCCAAGGGCAGGGTCTGAACCTGTCTGGGGGAAGAATGACTACAGCTGCATGGTCACCCAGAACACTCTGGAGAACAGGTGTGTGGAGAGGCCAGTGTCATTTGATTCTCTCTCAGACCGAAGGGAGAAATGAGGCAGACGACTTGCAGTGACAACAGTGTCACCATGTGAAAACATGCGCGTGGGTGACCTTCACGTGCTGTTCTCTCCTCAGGCCCTTGCTGCTGTCAAGCACCCCTCTCAAGGCCACTGCCACCTCGCTCTGCTGCACTGCAAGGGGCTACCTCACAGGTCCTAAGCGCCTCAGGGAGGTAGACATAGTCCACACTGCAGTCCCCGGGGCTAACTAGCCTTGCTGGCCTGCACAAGGGGACTCTGGTTGGGAAAAGGGGAGGCAATATGGGGTCACAAGGGAGCAGGATGGTACTACTCTGAGAGGGGGCAAGGGGTGCTCTGAGATGCTCTTGAGGCCCCCGGGGGCCTGCCCGCTGGAAGCTCAGTGCCTTCTCTGCAGGTGGGAGCTGAGTCTGGGGGCATCTCCAGATGCCCTGTCCTGAGACAATCACTCTTTATTTACCACCAGCCTCCTCCCCCCCCTTAACAATCGCCCCCTTTTAATGAATATACTGCTCACCCAACGCGAGGACTCGGTCACGCTCCACCTCAACAAGCTCAGAGATTCACAGAAACTATTAACCGTCATGATCTGGGCAGCCCTCTCGTGGGCTGACGAGGGGATCCATCATGCTGGCTAACGCACAGGAGCCCTCCACCTCTCCCCACCCTGCTCCTGCCCTCCCCGTGAGGACTTCTGATGTGGCAGGTCAAGGACAGCTGTCCCAAGTGGGGGAGGGGCAAGGGGACTGGCTGTTGGGAGCAGAGGAATAGTGACAAGAGGGGGGCCAGGAGGAGACGAGGGAGTGTATTTTTCTCTGAGTGCTGCTTTACTGAAAAAACTTTTACTTCTGAAGGTCACAAGGGCTTTCACCTACTTCTTATAAGCAGACTTATAAGGAGAAGGATGGACAGCAGGGATTGTGAGCCCTGCTGATCCCAACCTGGGGATGTAAGTCATCCTGGCACCCAAAGGGGCTCCACTGCACCTTTTCTGTTGATGCCAGTGTGATCTTCGTGTTCTAAGTAATGAGTTCTCATTTTTTCCCAGGTGGTCGTATTACTTTAACCTGGGGCTTTGATACATGTGAATAAAATTTCCAAACAGCACCACGTAGGTGCATATAGGATTGGACCAGCTGAGTGGGGTAGACCAGGAATCCTGCTCCATCCGGGCATTGGACAAGTGACCTCCTGCTCCCTCGACTTGGCTGGGTGAGGAAGGACAGGTTTATCATGTTACAGAGGCCCCAAAAGCTAACTAAGCAGATGACTCAGTTTTGCTCTTAATTCCTTGCAAGGAAGGACCAAGGTGGAAAGAAGTCACAGGCTGCCAAGTCGGGCTCAAGACAAGACAGGACTTCCAGTGCCGACAACATCCCTTCAGAGCGGAGCAGGGGCCACCCCGTGGGCGTGCCCGTGGAGCCTGCCCTTGTGGGGTGAGGACTACACTGGATGGCCGCCATGATCCCTCCCGACTGAAGATGCCAGGAACCCCATGATGCAGCGGCTCCTTATACTGGGCTTCTGTAATCCTGAGCAGGATGTGCCAGAAAAGCCGGAAATCATTTTTATCAGAAGCTGTGCTCGTCATGATCTAGTGCTGAGTGCTGGCGTGGAGGAGCAAGGTGCGCGCTGAATCCTGATGAGGGGCGATGATGGGGCAGATGCAAAGGCAAAGGGAGGTAGAGAAGAGGGCCAGGAGGGAGGCGTCCCAACCCCGGGCTCCTCAGGAACCTCTGTGCTGGGGCCGGCGAGGGGCTGGAAACTGGGCAGACTCCCTCTGCCAGCCTCTCAACCAGAACAGCAATGGTATTCTTTGCTTTTAGACCCAAACACGGAATACAAATGATCCCAGAGCATGTGCTGGCCAATAGAGACCCTGCACCCTCCTGCCCTGGGCCTAGGGGTCTCAGCAGCCAGAACCTTCTGGGACAGTGCGGCAGAATGAATGGGCTCCCTACCACAAACCTGCTTTAGGTGGAGACACCACCCCAAAGACCCCTGAGGATGACGGTGCTCTGGCTCAGTAGGGCATCAGGCAGTCAGAAGGCATTGCGGAGAGTGTGTCTCTTCATGCCCCACCGGCCAGGAACGCGGAGGCGGTTGCCACAGCCCGCTGGGTTTTATGGCTGTGCCACACAGGGCACCCACAAGAAGGCAGAGCAGAGCCCGACCCGGGCCTTCAGGGGTCAGCTGGCCCAGCGGGGGCGGGTAGGGGCGTGTGAAGACAGTTGGGCCTAGCTCTGGCTCCATGCACACTACGTGATCTTCACTGCAGTAAAAAAGCAGACAGAGCCCCTGCCCCTCTTGGCTTTCGGGAATCCACGGAACCCCTGCCACATTCTAGCTACGCCGTGAGCGCACACAGCCGTCTTGGAAAAGGTGAGGAAGGGACCAGGGGACAAAGGGCAGACTCGAGA
The DNA here is from genome assembly GCF_048418805.1 of Vulpes vulpes. Classification (NCBI taxonomy): domain Eukaryota; kingdom Metazoa; phylum Chordata; class Mammalia; order Carnivora; family Canidae; genus Vulpes; species Vulpes vulpes. Next base: position 6,292,787 of record NC_132781.1, read on the forward strand.
CATCTCTCACTCACCAACCCATCTCATCAGGGAGGTCAGGATCTGCAGGTACTTGGTCTTCTGGACGTCAAAGAAGGTGAAGGGTCCAAGGAGAAGAGTGAAGACAGCCTGGGTGACAGAAACAAGGGTGAGGGGGTGCCGGGGCTGGGCGTACACAGCACACACCGCGTGTGTGGGGAGAACACGCCATTCACGCAGCCTTTGCCGCGGCAGCCGGTCCTAACTGTGCTGTGCACCTTGACTGGCAGAGGCTCCCCAGGGGCAAACAACATCATGTGGGGAGCTCCCTGGGGTGCAGGAGAAATCCAAAGCCGTGCTTCGTAGCTGCTCCTCATGCCCCTGGTCCTGAGACAACTTTCTGGGCCAGCCCCAGTCAACACCCCAGGGACATCGCCTGCTACTTCTCTTCACCAAATGCTGAGGGTTCCCGGGCCCGGCACAGAGCTGGTCATGAGCCCCAATTAGGAGGTAATCAGCAGGAAGATGAGGATCTAAGAGGAACCCAGGTGCGCCCAGCGCCCCGACGACACAGAGCAGTGGAGAGATCACTGCTGTGCTCCAGCGTTCAGAGAGGATCGGTCGGGATGTCATTAATCAGCAATGTTTAGGACTTGAGGAGGGTAGGCCTGGAGAGCCAGTGGCTCTAGGCTTCCAGGGCAAACCTCTCAGAGGACTATCCTGAACCAAGAAGAGAAGGGGCTGCAGCCAGGAAAAGTGGGAGCTGAGTTTGGGGCTCAGTGCTCTTCCCTTTGGAGAACAGGAAAAACTAAGTGTTTATTTAGGGAAAATAAAGATTCAAACCCTATCTTAGAAAACCCGTCCGTGGGGAGTCTGAACCCTCTCTGCAAAGGAATATGGGGGTGAACCTGGCACAGCAGAGCTGGGCTGGGGGCTAAGGGGAGGTTAGGATTTCCATGCCAAATTGGCTGCTCAGGGAGCAGAGGAATTAAAAGCTGCTGGTTGGCGTTACGATGATGGTACCATTTCCAATCTGCCACTCGGAAGCAGCAGAGGCAACAGACCTTATTAACATTTACACTGCGCCATTTTATCACGTTAATGCTGATGACACTCGCCAGAGGTGCAGCAGGCGGCGGAGGCCTGAATGTGGGGAGCAGGGCCCACTATGGGGAGTCGGGCTCTGGCCCTGTGATCTGGGGAGGAGGCATCACAGCTGCTCAGCTTGGCGGCCAGTCCCCCGCTCTCTGGCTCCCCCGTGATAGGGTGACAGGCAGGCTGTGCCCATCCCTCCCCTGCCCCCATCCGCAAGGAGAGTGGGAAGTGGGAGAAGCTGTGATCTCTTATCCAAGTCCATTATCACTGTGAGGATGACACCAAAGACTAAAGCACCGCTTAAGGAGAAGGCTCTAATTAGCTGGGGGCCAAGGCCTCCAGGCAGGCTCCAGGGCTGGGAGGCTTCTGGAAACGGCTTTCTGCTGGGGGCCTGGAACCAGCAATCCTTTAATCAGGAGGGGAAGCGCCATTAAGCTAGGGGTGCTGGGGGCAGTGTGTGTGTGTGTAGAGAAGAGGGGCAGGGGAGACCGTATCCCCTGCAGGCCAGACTCAGTGAGGCAGAGTCAGCAGCTCCATACAGCAAGCCAGCACGTAGCACCATCAGCCTGTCCTTTAGGAAAAGAACCACTTTAGGGAAACTTCGACAGATTTCTTTCTTGAACGGTTAGAGAGGAAGAGGTCTTAAGGGAAGAATACATACACAGCCACTTGCCACAGATGTTTCCAAATTACCGTGGCTTGCTCGAAACTGGACTTTTTTTTTTTTTTAATTTTTATTTATTTATGATAGGAACACAGTGAGAGAGAGAGAGAGGCAGAGACACAGGCAGAGGGAGAAGCAGGCTCCATGCACCGGGAGCCCGATGTGGGATTCGATCCCGGATCTCCAGGATCGCGCCCTGGGCCAAAGGCAGGCGCCAAACCGCTGCGCCACCCAGGGATCCCTCGAAACTGGACTCCTGATGTGTGGGCAAGTGTGGGTGCTTCCCCTCCAATCTGCATGCCCACCGCGCACGCTGGATGGTTTCTTAGGGGCAGCGTATGTGGGAGGCTGGAGCTCATCTTTAAAGCCTAAAGACGGTTTTCAGAAGGTTCTACTATGTAAAACCAAGGCTGGGGGTTGGGGGGGTGGGTGGTGATACAGCAGAATCAGCCCTGAAGGGAGGCAGGGAATTCTGCTACTCTAGTAGCCTGCCAGGTCCTTTTCCAGATGCCAGATCCATCTTCATCCTCCTCCCCAGCAGCTGTTTACCAAGATCTTTCACACAAGAGGACACATTTTATAAAACCCTGTAGCGGTGGGATCCCAACCCCCCAAGAACTTCCCTCTTTTTAAAGACACTAACCATACAAGCACATCTGAGAAAGGTCAAGTAAGAAGTGTATGTGAGATGCCCTCGGAGTGGTGGGGAACAGGAGTGGAGAGGGGCTTAGGAGTCTCCACACCTGCTTGGCCCAACCATGTCCTGTTCTAGGGACGGCAGTGGGGACTGGCAGCGGAGGGCTCTTTTGGAATATTCAGGCAACAGCTATGACACCCACAGCGGGACGGTGGCCGGAATATAGTTTTAATGCTCAGGAGTGCAGACTGACCACATCACTCCAGAAGCGGGGAGTGCAGGGCCTGCCTGGTCAGAGCAAACGCGCACACACTGCCAAACAGCAGCCCTTGCACGGCTGCTAGCTCACACGCTGGAGGGAGCCCAGACCAAGACACACAGCACAGGCTGGGGCTAATTAAGGAACAGGTGTCCTCTGCAAATTAGTTAGAGCCAGACTCGGCGCCCGCAGGGGCCAGCATCCAGAGCCGGAAAGGACGCTGTGGTGCGGCTGCCAGGTCTCTGGGAAGAAAGGGGGCATGGGAGGAGAAACAGCCCCCATGTTCCCATGGTCTAACGGGGATGGAGTTCATCTTTGAATGCTGAACAGCCAAGCGTGGCACCTTCTGTTTTCCCTTTCCTTTTTCAAAAAGAAGAGATAAAAAGCCAAGAGACAGCCTATCCTCTTGGGTCTTCTCGTCTAGCCTATATGACATTATAAATTAGCTGGCTCCTGAGCAATGGTCTAACCCCCAAATGCCATTGATCAGTTCAGACTCAGCCTCTGTTCAAGGACTCTTGGAGCCCAACTCATTACAGGAGACAGGGACAGCAACTGTGCAGCCAAACGGGTTCCGGAAAAAAAAAAAGAGAAAGAAGTAAGGAACGATTCTTTGGTTTCTAATGCAATCTTCAAATTGGTCACTGGGAATGAATGATGTCTGAGACAGACCCGGGAGGGTGCAAATGGGGCCGCTCAGGTCTCTTCTCGGGTCAGTGAGTTTAAATGTGCACCAAAGGCCCCATGGCAACCTTGCCATGGTGGACACAAGGCAGCTCACATTGCTAAGGCACTGCCAGCAAGGCCTGGGCACAGCTTTTACGGCGTCCTGGTGGCACTCCGAACTTAACGTGGCGTCTACAGTGCCATCCAGCTGCTTCTCTCCTGTATCCCAGGCAGGTTAGGCACACTGCTCACCTCCAGCTGCTCTGGCTCTGAGCTCCCAACCACCTCGGACTCCTTTCTCACTCTCTGTACTAGTATCTGTGACTGCAGTAACCTGGTGGCTTAAAACCACAGAAATATATTTCTCACGGTGCTGGAGGGGAAATGGAGCACACAGCATGGGCTCCTGACCTTGCCTGGCTGGGGCTGTGCTGGGGTCACTCAGGGGAACATCACAGAGAAAGAGATACCTCAGGTGAGAGCCATCAGGTAGGCCAAGAGCTGGGGAGGGCTCAGGACTGCCCCATGGGGGCTCTGTCCTGCTCTCTTTGCCTCTGTCCTCTCTTTCCTGGGCCCAGAGCCAGCTGGTCCCAGTGTTGTTTCCCACACACCGCCCCAGCCTCCAACCTGTGTCTTTCTTGTTCAATTCTCAAAGGCTTGTCACTTCAGAAATGACAAAGTCCACTGGCCCATGACCTGGTTCCAGCCACCTTTTTCAACCCTGCCCTTGAAGACAGCACCCCCCAGAACCTACTCTCCAGCAGCCCTGGCCTGTGAGTTCCTGACATTGCCCAAAGCCTTCTTACCACTGGGCCTTTGCTTGGCAAGCTCTATTTCTGTTGGCTGAAGTTCTGCTACCAATCCCACTCCCAATCTCCTGTACCCAATTGTTCTCTTCCACTTCTCCCTGGAATCATTCGTGCTTCTTCTAGGAGCCCTCACTGGCTCCGCATGGGCAGCGGCTGCAGCTCCCGCCCATCCGTGTACCCACAGTGCCGGGCACAGTGCCCCCCCCCGACTGTAGGGCTGTCCCAACCCCACACGCCCCGGAGGATAGGAGGAGGCACATTTCTGCCAGAAATGAGACCCAAGGACAAGGGAATAGGGTCCCAGCCCTCTGCCTGCCTGAGGCAGGAAGGGAATCCCCTCCTCAAAATCAGTCTGAGATATGTGGGAAACGGGGGTGAGGGCTGTATGTGGGCATTCCCGGGATAGAATGGTGGCTTTGCTGAGATCCCCAAGGGCAGAGGTGCGTGTCCACACCGTGGCTGGCATTGGGAAGCCGAAGGCTTACCCCCTAACTCAAGCTGCCACTTGACTCTTGGGTGCTGTGTGAGCAGCCAGTCACCAACTGCGGAATGGGAGAAACACCTGCTACTTAAGAGAATGGAACTTTCCCCCAGAAAGTCTTGAGTCTGGGCTGCTGAGGGGGAGCCACACTCACTACCTGCCTCCATCTTCTCGAGCTTTAAGCCCATAGCCCACCACGCTCACAGAGCAAAGGTTCCCTCCAATGCCACTCCACCTTGCTTCAGCCACAAAACGAGCCCAGGCTTGGCTGCAGGCTACGCCCTGCGTCGAGGGTACAGAATGGGGAAGCAGGAGCCCGTGGGTCGACATGGGAGCACAAAAACGCTCAACGCCCATCTTCCCATTTCCCAAATTTCTCTGCAAGGTTAGCTGGTCAGAGAAACAACATGGAAACTTAAAGCTGCTGCTTAGCTAAACTAAACTCCAGCGGGACAACAGGTCACAGAGTCTCTGGGTCCCACCCCTTGCCCTCCTTGGCTCAGCGAGCTTGTCACTCCCCTTCCTGCTGTCGATCCCTCCTGCACGTGGCTGTCTTCTGTTCCGTCACATCCACCCCAACCCTGTCTTCCTGCTGCTGGTCCTGTCAACCACGGCCTCATGTCCTCGCTGTCCTGGGGGAACATCACCGACCAATGCTGCAGGACCCCATGTTCACAAGTGCAGTTTTGTGTCATGTTCTTGGCCATCTGTGAGGCCACCAGGCAGGTGACGATGCCTCATTTTAGTGATGCGGGGCTCAGGGACCAGGGAGGTGTGTAAGAAAGTGGCGGAGGGGGAGTAGGAGTCTCCTGACCCCATCCTTCTGACCACAGCGATCTCTGCACGCTGCATCCTGTTAGCTGTCTCCCCAACACCTCCTCTCTCCACATCACACTGCTGCTCAGCCTCATGCCTTTACCCTTGTGATTCCACCTGCTGGCACAGAGTTTCGCTCTCTACCTCCCTTACTCCGGTCCCCTTCGAAGCTCTGCTCCGGTAAAGTCTCTGCACAGTGCTCCTTCCTGGGGCTCTTGATTGGATCACCAAATACAGCTGGTACCATGTTACCTAATCCTGGTAGGTTCTGAGTTGCTCCTTTCTCATGGGTTGATTTTGTACATGCCCCCTCACCCCGTGAAGTATGAGCTGCATGATGGCAGGGATTGCATTCTTGTTCGCCACAACACCCAGGAAGGCTTGGCGCATGTGAGATGCTCAATGAGCACCTGCAGAATACAGTGAATTTGGTGGAGGAAGGGTGGGGCGACCCCAGTCTTGCTGACTTGCCTTGTACCCTCTACCTGTCCCTCCTGCCGTGGGCAGCGTCTGAGCTGGCAAAGCGCACAGGTAGGCAAGTCACCCGCTCTGCCCGAGAGCGGTTCACTGTGTCAGGAAAAAGCCTTTCTTCCTCAAACTGTTGTGAAATCAACATGCTTTGGTTTAGAAAGAGCAAATTGAAATAGCATTTGCTCTGAGCGGACCCCCTGGTTTCAGGAGACAATGATATTCGGCTCTAATAAGGAGAAAAGGCCCCTCTGTGAAGAGCCCAGGGCTCTTGGCTGCCTTCCATCAGCCTCGTCTCCCGGGACCCCCAGCAAGGAAGGGGCCTGGACCACTGTGAAGGGGCTGTGACCACTCCGTGTACCTGCCTGGCCCCCAGGAGGGGTGATGTCTTAGAAGAAACCTAATATCAAGTACATAAAGGTCAAAGAAAAAAAAAAAACCTAAAGGTCTTCAAAGAAGTGACTCTTCCCATGTCTCCCTCTGGGAGACCGTGGGTCCACAGTTCCCAGTCATAAACTAGCCACTCCACCAGTTCTTCTCTCACAAAACAAAATTAAAGCCCCAAATCCTGTTTGCTGTCATCTCTTCTGCTGGGAAGAGGTGCAGTGGACTGCAGCTTCTAATTAGAACTTAAACTTGGGGGAAATGCAACAAGACCCCTAGTCCATCTCACCCTCCTCAAAAAGGAGCAAGAGCAGGGTAGGGTGGAGGGGGAGGGAGGGAAGGGGGAGAGAGAGAGAGAGAGAGAACACATGCCTGCTGTTCATGGAGGAAAGGGACAGCCACCTTACAGAACAAATGTCCTAAGAACCTCTGAGCCAGTCCACGGGACAAAGACTGATACACCAATTACCTCCTGCAACCAGGCACAGTGAGGAAAACTAGCAGAGAAGCAGAGAGCCAGGTGACTGTCCACCCAGCCAGGAAGGCTCTCTCGAGGCTCTGTCCCCCAACCTAGACAGAAGCCAAGGGGCAGCATCCCGGGGGGGAAGAAGGCCAAACAGTCCAGGAAGCCAGCAGTGGCCAGCGAAAGCACAAAGGTGATGCTTCTGTGGTGTTCTCTGGCTCCTGAGGCTGGAGAAAGAAGGAAGTGACACTCTGCTTGGCTGGCGCTACTATGAATATGGACGAGGTGGGGGGCCAGGGGACCTGCTAGATGGCTAGTTCCTAGAATGCCTGATTTATTTAGTTCCTCTAAAAATGAGGGCTTTGGGCTCATCTGTTTGTGGTTCCCACAGCGCAGCAAGATGGAGCTTCCAAGAGACCAGGATCCAGCCATTAGCAGCTGCCTCTGCATGCCACCCATCAGCTGCCAGTGTCAACACAAAAGGCAAGCGGATCCACTCAGAGCCTTCCTGTTCTAGGGTTTGGGGTAGGGTAGGGGGCTTGATTTCCCTATTAACTTAGCAGGAATGACGAAGTAACAAGTCTCAGGAAGTGGAATGGTGACATACTATCTGATCTATCGTAAACACGCAGGGGTCCCCAGGGGCCGACTATGGAATATGAGGTCCTGGCCATTGCAGGGCTCAGGGCTGCTGGTTCAGGCAAAGGTGGGGATGTGCGGATGGTGTAGCTGAGCTCTGGACAGATCTGGAGGCTATCTCAAGTGACAAAGACAATGAGCGCCTAGATTACAGGGCTGTCCTCATTCCAGGGTGCCAGGGGTTAAGAGTTAATTGGGGTTAATGACAACCCAGCATGAACCCATCCCTAAACGGGAACTGAACTTTCAAGGCGTCCTTGAAGTGCAGCGAAGAAGTGTTCAAGGATTCTATTTTTATTTCTCAAGTGTCTGTGTACATTTCGGTTTGGGAGTTTTTATTTTCCCAACTTGAATGACAATGTCTGGGATTCATCCACAAAAAAGGAGAGGAGCTCGGAGTTTGTGAGGGACCGTGGAGGGACCACAGGCTTTAGGGCCACGTGTGCAGGGCCGGGGTTTGTCTCTTGGTGCCGCTAACCATGAGACCCTCAGGCTGGAATGAATCTCTCAGAGCACATCATGTGTGCACAGGTGGCCAACAAACATCAGCCCCCAACAGTATCAGCACGCACCCACATTCTCACACCTCATCAGTCCTCCAGACACCCCAAGTCAGGGAATGCAAATACTGGAGGCCCAGTGAGGACTTCCAGCCAAACAACATCAGGTTGCTCCTATTCTCAATGGACTTCCACCACCTGCATCCAAGCTCAATAATGGCCCAAATGCTCTTGGGCAGGGGTAGGGGGTGGAGTTTAAGTTCTTCCCAACTAGACAGACAGGAACAGCTGTCACGCAGAGGATGGTGAGATCCCAACAGCATGAATAGGTCTGAACCTGGGGCAGCAGCCTCTGTACACCAAGCCTAGTGAACCATTATCACAGCTCATTTGCCAAAATCCTACAATAGGGTGCATCATGCTATTTAGAGGTGGAGATTCCGTAGAATCTAGATCCACAGAGACTGGTGCTTTCATATGAAACTTCATGAGAATGGGGTTTTCCCACAGGGCAGAGCCGAGCAGCCTCCTTCTGAAGGCCCAGCCCAGTGTGAGGCTGGCCTGGAGAAGGTGCAGAGCCTGCCGTGGGAGGGAGCTCTGCGAGGACAGGCTGCTGGGCCTCAGACACCAGCCCAACCATGATGGAGCTGCGGCTGGCCCTTCACCCATCCATCCTTTGAGTTTCCTTTCCCTGGTGGAGGAAGAGTAATGGAGACAGAGAAGGCCGGGGTGCCTCTTTCAGCACACCTACCCATCCGCAGCACAGATGAGCATCACCCCTCAGCTCTCTACCCCTACCCAAGAATGTGCTGCTGAGGGCAAGTTACTGCATCTTATTGTCTCTGTGCACCACCACCACCCTCACCTAGAAGGGATTGGGAAATGCTTACTGAATGGATGGAGAGATGGAAGATTCAGGGAATGCCTGAAACTAAAAACAGAGAGTTTATGCCCAGATATTCTGAAGAAGCATGTGTTCCTGGAGCACATACCCTTCTTGAGCTATGGGCTCACGATGACCTATAGCCAAAAACCAAGTCTGTTCACAGCAAACGATTCAGCCCCACTTGGAATGCAGGAGTGTGGACACATGTCCTATTTGCAAAAAGCAAGTGTGTACTTGCTGGAAGAGGCTGAGCCAGAGATGAGAGGGTGCTGGGCTCCAACAAAGGCAACAGTGAGCCCCAAAGGCAGACTCCGAAGGACACTCTTAGTGGCCCCTGAGCTACAGAACAGAGAGGCAGGAAACCAAACCCGCACAGCAGCCAGTTAGACCAGGATCAAGAGGCTGGCCAGGAGGAGAGACTAGTCCCAGCACTTGATTAACTGGGAAGAGGATGAAGCTCTGGGGTGCGTTCCCTGTGGAGCTGAACGCTGGCCAGTGAGGTCATGCCCAAACAAGTTCTGCTGAACTATGAGTGCAAACATTGTTTGTCTTGATTTCAGGGAGAGGCCATGGCTGGGGTGGCTGCTCCCAACCTTGTACATGCAGATAGCTCCAGCTGTCACAAGCCCAGAATGCCCCCTCCTGGAGGCTGGGAAGGGGTTAGATGTAAGAGTACAGTTAAGAATCTCCTGGACAGAGCTGAGGGAACTGCTCCCGGGAGGCTGGAAGATGAGTGGCAACCATGACATAGGCCGTGTGGGGTGAGCACTCCCAGACCATCCGCACCAGCTGAGGGGGAGGAGGGCCGGACACAGGGCCGTCCCGGCTCCTGGAGCGCCACTGGCCAATACTGGAGGAGCCTGGGTGACACTGATCCCAGCCCTGTCAGTCTGGAGACAGCCAGGGCTCTCACAAGGCACTTCCTGGGCTCAGTTATTCCCCAAATACACCAACTGGAACACCGCCTGTGACTATCTGACAGCTGAAAGCATCCCTAGGTCCCTTCCTCCAAATTTTCTGCCTCTTTTTTCTCAAGGCAATTGGAAACAAAGCAGACCTACGAAAAGACCCAAATAACCTCCTCCTCTGAATCTACTGCTCTAAACATCCCCTGCTCTACTTAGATGAAATAGAAATCTTCTGTAGGGACCTGAGGTTTATAACCTATCTTTATGGTTTTTCCTCTAAGAGGGAAGAAAAAAAAAAAAAAAAAAGCATGTCTCCTAAACCTACAGATGGCAAAAAAGAAAGATCAGGAAATTCATCCCAAATTTCTATCATCAAGGAGCATGATGTCTTACTGGGGGGCCTGGCTGCTAAACTCGGTGTTAAAGATGTGTGGAACAAGGAGCTACCTATGAGGGAGTGACAGGTTATGACCCACGGCAGGGCACCCTCAGTACCCGGAGGCCTGGCTGTGTACTGCCAGGAAACAGCTCAGGTGTCGTGACCGCCACCGGATGCAGCCTGTGTCCTTCCAGAATGCATGCCGTGGCTCCCAGTCAACTGTTTCCACTATCAAGTCACAATCCCTGGCCCCAGCCTGTGGGATAGGAACAAGTCCCACACACCTGGTCCAGGTATCCCCCTACCCAATCATCTCCAAGCTCCCAACCGGGAAATGGTTGGGGTTACATTTGGAGGGATGCTGTCGGCAGAGGGAAGAACTATGCCCACTGTCTCGCCCCAGAACCTCCCCTTGCCTCTGATCCATCACCCAGAGAAGGCTTGGCCTTCGAGACAAGGGAACCCACACCAGTAACATGACCTGAGCACCCACACACAGTACCTTCCATTGAAGACCCCGACACCCTGGGAATTGGTTACTAGCTCCACTTTAGAAAGTTGAGGTAAAGTGGATAAAATAACTTGTCAAGACCGTAATGACGGAGACAGCTGAGATCAGAAATTAGGCTGTGTGTATTCAAGGCTGGCCCCCTTCTTAGGGCATTTACTGCTTCCCTTGATTATGCCCTAGAGAACGTCTCACCACCACCTCTAACCTCAGCAAAGCTGCCTCCCTTGGGGCAGGGGTGGAGGGGTGGGCCGGCTGGGTGGCATTAGCCTGGCATGGCTGCTGTCCCCCTCACCTCCTACTGGAGGACAGGCCTGCGTGCCTGTGTTGTCTCTTTCTCAGCTGAAAAGCCAGATGGTGCCCGGTGGTGGGCAGAGTTCCAAGGATTTGGTGCCAGAGCCGCAACCCTTGTGGTTTGGAGGGGGGGGGGGGAGATAAATATTGTGGAAAACCCACATAGTCACTCACTTAATGATTATATGCCATCTAGGCTAATTATTAAGGGCAGCCTGGCTCCTCACAATCATGAGAGAGAGAGAGAGAGATGGAGATGGGTCTGCATCTACCTGCCCAGGTGAGAACACAGGCTTGATCTTGAGCAAGGAGGGCTTTAAGGGGCAGTGATGACAGGGGGCTGGTGGGACAGAGAGGGTGTGTGCCTGAGGAAGGCTGGGGGCCCCGCCTGGAAAAACAGATCTGCCTTTAGACCTGGCACCTGTCTTAGCACTTCACTGCTTGCATTTTAGGCGCCAAAGAGGAGGTGGCAGAGAGATGGGTGAGCCACCCTAGACTTCCTGGCATGTGGTCAGCGCCTGACTGCTCCTCTCTGCCCTCAGCCTACAAAGACAGGGTGCTCCTAAGGCCATGCTGAGGGGTTGCTTTTCCAGCCAGCGCAGTACAGAAGATGGCTCGTGCCTTTGGGAAAAGTAAAGCCAGCTGGATGTGGATTTTTTCTGGCTGGCGGGAGCAGCAGTTGCTAGCCATGATGAGCCATGGGCATCGACAACCCTGAGACCTTATAGACGGACTGGACCAGTGCTGGCCACGGACCCAGCAGTGACAGCACACCTGAGTGCTCTCGGTTATTTAAATGTTCATGGAGCAACTGCCCTCTGTGAGGCCCATGCTAATTCCAGATGTGTAGGTCAGGCACAGCCCTGACTTCAAGATGCTCATGGGGAGTCCACGTAATTAGACACCAAAGTGCAATTATTGGTGGGGGGAGGGTAATGGCTGCAGGTGTCTTTAAAGGAGGCACCTGAATTCAGTTCTGGATGAGTGCTCGTCAGACTCTGAAGCAATGGAAAGGTATTGAATGGGCACAGAGTCCTGAAAGCACCCAGAGTCTTTGGAGGACAGTGGCCAGTGAGTGGGGGGGCAGTGGTGAGAGAGAAGGATCCAGAAGGATATTGGAGCAGACCATACCACGTGAAGGAATGTAAATGTTCCTTTATGGAGAACTTCTAAAGGGGTTTTAAGGCAGGGAAATGACAGTCACATTTGCCTAAAACCAATGTTGAAAGGATAAAGTAAGAAAAGCTCTGTAGCCTTGGGGCAATCCTCGTGCCTGGACTACAGGGATGGGGGCTGGGCAGGTGGATGAGCACACCAGTCGCCCTGGCCTCAGGCTCTCCTGAGTCCTCTGTGCTAATGGGACAAGGCTTAAAAACGACTGTACTAGTTTGAACTGTAAGTTCTGGGGGGCAAAAGAGAAAAGGCACACCAGGGGTGTCCTGGCTAGTGGGCCACAGCAATAAATGGGTGAAAAGTGCCACCTTGGTGCTTGCAGTGAGCCCCACGGGAGCCAGAGTGAGTAAGCACACGCCAAGATGTTAACTTCTCCTGCACTGCACGCTTGGTTTACTGGTTCCCACTTTTTTCACTGGTTCCTGAAATCTCTTCACGGAGAACCAAAACCAGCTCTGTATCTTGGTCTATTTATGCTGGATGTCAAGGAAGGGGAGACGGAGGGTAGACAGCACTACTTCCCCCAGGGCTGTGCTTTGCCCCACACACGGAAAAGCTGGAGGTACTCTTCTGGCTTGGCCACATGACCCAGGGCCTGGGGAGAGTTGTGGGGCCAGGCTATGGGTCAACTTGTCCTCAGAGGTCCTAAGAACAAGGGGCCTTGAGGGGAACCGGTGGACTCTGCTGTGAGTGATGGGGGGTGGGGAGCCTCTGAACCATCCATCCAGCCCCTCAGCTGCTCCCTTGGAGAAAAGCAACTCCCCTCACCCCCACCACCTGATTCTGTTAGGAGGTAAGCTGAGATACTTTCAGTGGCTGGTGCATGGGCCTCCTGGACCTTAGAACGTGCAAAGATATTAGCATCTCCAGTAATCAGCTGGAATCTGATTGCGTTTAGTGTCCCTGTCCCGGGGATGTGAGGAGGGTGAGCCATCGCTCTCCATCACCTCAACTACTTGGTGTTTGTGCAGCACTTGACGAGAGGTGCCAGGTGATGGCTGCAGGTGTTCTGGAGCCTTCCCTTCCTCATTCTACTCTTCCCGCTCTCGCTTCTGCGCAGGAAGAGTGGATGGTGGTGGGAGTGCTCTGCGCTGGAGCTGGAGGGGAGGGAGGGAAGGAAGTCAGGTGCCCAGAACACGGGAGCCCTGCAGAGAGGAGCACAGGCCAGACTGGCTCCACCCCTTCCCTGCTGACGTCAGACCTCGAAATAGACAGATTGGGGAGCAGGATTCTTTGCCGACACTGAGTAACCTTGGAGGTGGGGAAGGAGGGAAGACAGGGCATCAAGCTGGCTGATTAACAAGCTCTGTCCAACTGGGTATAAGAAATTGCACTACCATCCCCACGCTTCCTCCCTAGTTGATGGTCAGAGTAAAAGGCCTCTCCATGGGGCTGGCATACTGTGGGCTCTAAGAGGAAGCCAAGAGCACCACCCGTGGAGACCCAGTAGGGACCTGTTGGTCCTGGCTTAACAAAGAAGGCACTAGCAGAAGGATGTCACTGGAGCCCCTTTCCTCCCAGGGACACACAGAGTCTGAAAACAGTCTGATCAGAGGAGCGATGCTCTTCTTCAATCTGCACTGAAGGGCATGAGGCATTAACTCCAGTAGGTTACTTGTGACACCAGACTGGACACCAGTGGATGTGTGGCCATCGTCCTCCCCTGGAAGAGGCAAGGCACAGAAGTCCCCGACTGCGGCCTCCACGGCTGCAGCCCGGAGATCAGAGCAGGCCTCTGCCTAAGAGATGGGGTGCCAGCAAAGCCGTCTACCACTGTGACAGGTCCTCAGTCAGCAGGATTTCTCAAAGGGGAAAGTACACAGATTTCTCCTCAGAACTGGTTGAAAGTGCAGATTCCTAGGCCTCACAGCCTTGGAGCTGCTACACGGGGCTGAGGCTGGGACCCAGGAATGTGTATTTTTAACGAGTACCTCAAGTTGGTTCCTGGAACCAAACCCTGAGATATAGTTGAGGCTCGTACTCTGGACCTGGGGGAAGGAAGAGAGCTGGACAGTGTTCCCAGGGCCATGTGCCTGTCTTGTGGGTAGAGCACAGCCTCCCTACAGTGGTGAGGGGTACGCATCACAGACCGGTTGGCACCCAGCACCTGGCCCGGCCGTCTCTTCCCTCCTGTCAAGGTGTTCAGGGAACGTCTCAATCTGAGGCTAGAGAAGTTCTTCCCGGAGCCAAACTCACTGGGCCCTGCTGTGCTCTGTGACCCTTCCTTCCAGATTCACGCTCACCACGAAGCATCTGCTCAGCAATGCGCTCTGCAGCACCTCCCTTTGCACTTGAAGGCTTATTAAAATGTACCTTGGTCTGCTCTCAGCTAATCCACGAGACAGCCCGAGCTCATGCTAATTAATCAGATGTCATCATTAATATGCACCCTAATTGTTCAGCTCCCCTGATGCCCATCACGCTCGGGTCGGCATCTCTGCTGGCTGCAAACCCTTTGGACTTCCTCGGCTCCTGCTTTTTCCTCTGGGCTGGCCTGCAGTCCGGAGGACGTGCCCAAAGACACTTTTATTCTCAGCACAGTTTGCACAGCCAGCGCCGCTGGCTAGGATGCCAGCAACACAGAGGAGCGCAGTTATTACTTTAGAATGAGTGCTTTATTTAATTAAACAATTATTGCCGAGGCCCTGGGGCGCTATTTAGAAAGACACTGGATTCGGCTCACAATAGACACCTTGTAACAGAGAGTGAGCATCGCTCAGGGGGCAAGCACAGCCCCACAAACTCAGCAGGGCCCTCACAAGTACCATGGGTCCTCTGTGCAATGAAAGCATCAGACGGACACAGGGCAGGAGGGAAAAAATGGGCTGGCGTGCACGGTTTCCATCCTAGTTAACACAAAATATTTAAGAACATTCCACCTTCTTCTAAAACCACTAGCAGGCTGCTGGGTTCTAGATGATTTTTTTTTTCCCCTGCACTTTTGGGGGAAATGAAACCAAGTGGGGAGGAGGGGAGCGAAATGTGAAATCAATCAGGACACTTCCTTAAAGGAAACAAAGTCACTTTTAGCTCCTTACCCAGAAAAGGAAGGCTGGAAGCAGAGGGGATGTGGAGCATGGAGATGGCCTGGGTTGAACCGTTTGGGGTCAGCCCAGAGCAGCTTGAGGGGAATGCTGAAAACACACACAGGTCAGTGGCAGGGTCGGCCTAGGACGCTTGTGAAGCGAGGAGCGTCAGGCATTTATCCCTACTCGTGCCACTCACAGAGAAGGCGTGCTTAAGCCTCAAGCTCAGGCTGCCTGGGATGAGTGTGGATAAAACGGTCCTGAAAAAGCACAGTGCAGAAGGTCCCCAGCAGGGATGAGCACTCCCCATGGAGACCTATTTGGAAGTTTCCCAACCAGATTGGCCCGTGCAGGAGTGTGGGCCGTGGGCATGCACTTAACAAGCTCCATGAAGCTTCCCAGCCTGTGTGTGCGTACAAGGGTGTGTGCATCCCTGGCTCTCTTGTAGGTGGGCTGCTCACCGCTGTTCATCCCTGTTTCCACACGAACCAGGCTTTGGATTGCTGCCCCAATGCACGTATATAGGTGGATACTTCCTTTCTGCCCCAGTGCACGTGAATAGGTGGTACTTCCTTTACAAGAAACAGGCGTCTAAAAGTTCTATTTATAAATCCTCAGTTTTCACGGAATAACATTTTACACCCATTAGGAAAACCAAGTACTCAAGAGAAACCTGCAGCCAGTCCTTTTATGAACTAATGAAGTACTCTGTAACTATCAATTACCTCCCCTGTTTGTTTTATGTATTTAGGCTTCCATACAGTGAGGTTTCTTAAGAGCTAAGCATGCTGGGTGGGTGATGGCACACAAGATAATTCCCCCCATCTCAAGGCACCTACCTGGCTGAATTGAGGATGGGGGCAGGGCGGAAGGATGAGAATCCAGGTCAGTTTACCTGACATCTGCCCATGGGCCCAGGAGTCCAAACAGTTTGCCCTGGGCAAATGGCGTTTGTAAGCAGGTACTCATGACTTGCCAGACAATGGATATAGGGGTAGAGACCTGGGACGTTCTAAGAGGGCAGAGAGATGCTCAAACTGCCAGCGCTTGACAAGGGGGTCTGGGCAGTTCACCTGGCTCAGGAGCTAGGATATAAGTTCCCTCCATCCACCAGGACAGAGTAGAGCATGCAGGACCCCAACCAATGGCAACGAACAGCTTCTGAGATTTGGGGAAGGGACAGTGGGGACTGTTCAGGAGAAGCGAGGACCACCAGCTTGAGATCCAAATTCCCATCACCTGGTATCTTGACTGGGAGCAGAGAGGCGGCGGCACTGGGGATTAAGTGTCACCTTCTAAGCCAGTGTGTCAGGTGTCTGCCATGGCAGGGACAGGATGTGAGGGTGATGGATGGCGGGCTTAACGCCAGCCGACAGAACCCATGTCCCTGAGAGGCACATTAAAAATAAAAACAGCAATCCTCTCACGGAGCTGAAGAAGGAAGCTCAGCCCCAACACCCAAAGGTGCTGGGGGGTGGGGCAGGGGGCAGCGGTCCCCATGGCCCAGGGAGGTGCTACCCAGTTTTGCATGGAAAGGTGAGGGCTGGTCTGGAGCATGCTGGGCAGCAGCCGGACAGACTCTCGGGATGTGTGGGAGGCTGTGCCCAGGCAGCGGTAGCCATGGGTGATGGGCAGGGTGCTGGAGGCTCATGAGGTCCTTCGCAGGAGTTCGAGAGACAAACCACAGTGTTGGAATGAGTGACAGAGCAATCTGAATTTCATTTAGAAAGGGCTGGGCGGGGGCGGGGGGTGGTGGAAAGCACACCAAAAACAAGAGGCCATTCCCAGGATGAAATATATAGACAGCTCCCTTGAAAAAAGAGAGAGAGAAAGAAAAACAAAGACCTGTCCCTGTATTATTGATTTCCTTGAGAAAGAGAGACAAGCTAATCCTTTAAAGTCAGTCACTTCAAGGTAAGCACGAGCATTCCCCCCACATTAAAGATCCAGCTCTTGTTTGGGTTGCGGGCCCACGCATTTTTGGGGCATAGGGCAGAAATTTCATTCATGGAGACCTGGCATTGTGGGTTGAAAGTGGAGGTTTGGCACATGGGGGAGAGGCTCACGAGGACATGCTGCTGCACAGCTGGCTGAAGACGCCGCAGGCCACCATCAAGCCGAAGCCCCCGGTGTCTGCCAGGCACAGGGCATTAGGGCTGCCCCGCTCATCCCACCTGCGGTGACCAGCCGGTATGACAGCTATCTTCCCATGAGTGAGTGGGGAGAAAGAGAGACGAAGCGAAATGGACATTATTGAACATCCAGATGGAGTGAAAGGGAGTTGACAAGTAGCACATCGTGGGGAGAAAGGAAAAAAAGAAAGATGGGCTTCCCTGGTAGTCCTGGTAGGTGGCCATCCTACAAAGGACGCACTTTGATATTCTAGACCCCATAAGCAACCCATGTGCACCAGACAGGAGAGCAGTGTGTCCTGGAGAAGGGAAGCTGCCATCAGGCCACTTGTGGGCTTAGGGCACTGCTCTCTGCACCCAGACAGAGCCACCCCATGAGCCCTCCACAAAGACAGCTCATTTGCCCTGTCAGTTCCCACCAGCCCTCTGGGGCCTCCCTTCCCAGCTTACTGTCACCTTCCACTCTAAGTTCCCAATTTCCCCCTGGCAAATCCAGGGGCAGCGTCCATGCCATGACCTACTGGGGCACACGGAGGTGCCTCTAGAGGTATGCAGCAGTGTTCCCGAGAGCCCCCACATCCTGTCATGTCACTGTGGCTGCTAAACCTTGTTGTGCCGTGCTTTCCCCCCTCACTGGTCCTGAAGGCCTCTAGGCCACCTCTTGCCCCAGAATTGGTAAGAATAAATATTCAAGTGATGGCAGCGGTGACCCACTTATTAGCAGATGCCACAGCCCCAGGGCACCGTGGCTGATGCTGAAAGAACACAGAAAGGGACCGTGGCAGGGACAAGAAACGTCCTTGGGAAGATGTGTCCAATGCTGGTGCTCCTTGAGCGAATGTGAGAAGTCTGCTCCACTATCTAGGAGTGAGGGGCAGCAAGAAAGACAGCAAATCCATCAAGCAGATGAGCAGGGTGAGCAGACACGGATCACTGAACAGATCCCATCCTGGGCAGCGCCACCCCACCCCTCTGCAAACATTAAGCTCCAAGGGCTGATGACCGGGTGAGACCTGCCCCTTCTCTCGGGCCTCGCCAGCAGGGCAGCCCGCAAGTCCAGCAAGGCTGTGACCAGGGCCAGAGGATGGGAGTGGGAACCCCAGGAGCTGGGCTTCTGTCTCTGCCTTGGCCCTGGGGAAGACAGTCCCAAAGTCTCAGTTTTCTCTGCTGTAAAGTGGGATGATGCCATGAGCCTTACTGTGCAGCTGGAAGGGCCAAATGAGAAATGAGAAAGTGAGTGGCAAGAGGCTACACCCACGCAAAGCTGCAGTAGGAAGGGCCAGTCAAGGCTTGGCATGGCCATGCAGGCACATGTGGCCCCTCTCCATCTCCATCTCCTTACAAAAAGGACGTTCACTCCTTGAGTGGTACTGTCTTAGGAAAAGACTCCTGGGTTTTAAAAAGGGGACTACATGGTATTCTAAATGTTGCAGATGACAGACAAGTACTGCTGCATCATGCTGAGGCAAGATGGAATCAGAAAACACGACTTCCTGGCAGACGGAGAAACCGGGACTCTCGTGAAAGCCTAGGAAGCCCCTTCCCATGTTAACCTGAGCCCGAATCGGATTGCCCTACACCCCTTGGAAGAGCCCAGCAGATAGAACTTCCTAAACTCCCCCACAGCTCCCAATACACACCCCGCTTCTTCAAGGGGGTGACCAGGCACCTGCAGGCTGTCATCTCTCTCCCGGGCCACCTCCTGTATCAAGGTAGGATGGCAAGCCAGGGTGACCTTGTCCTGTCCCAAGGCAGCCGCGAGGGCCCCCACTCCATACCATTGGTTTGTAGCTGAGCCTCCAGCCAGGATGAGCTCCGTTGTGCCATCTGCGCTCCCGGCTCTGCTTGGCCGGTGCCTGCTGGGCTGCCGGTGACCCAGCAGCATCTGTCCACCTGTAAGAGGCAGAGGCCACTCCTGCGAACCGGCAGGAGTGCTCGGTGCCCAGGAAGTCCCACTGTGGCCTCAGGGCTTCCCTCTGACACTCTAGAGGCAGGGGCAACATCAGGGCTAGGCCCTGGGCTGGGGGTGTGGGGGACGGGCTGGGAAGCGCTGCAGGGACAAGAAAGTGAAATGAGCAACTCGTAGTGCCCTCGACTCCATGGAACAGCGGCACGCATCCTGCTTCCCAGACACTCGGGAAGGTTGGGTTCCTGGAGAGAACTGATTTATGCACAACCACACCACTTCACCACTGGTCCTTGGTTCCTCCTCACCGCACAGGGGAGAGGGAAGCGCTCACTTCTCACTATTTCCTAGCAAAGCCAGAGAAGCTCCGCACAAAGAATCCCAAGATATTCCCCAGCCTGGAGGCGAGGTTACTAGTTTGAAAGAGGTGGGGCACCTGACACTTTCTCACTGATCCTTCAAAGGAGCAGAAGGGGCATGTGTGGGGTTCTGAGAATCCAAGGCCAGCTGACAGCAGGTCCCGATGGTTAATTCTCATGGGCTCTTGCCAGGGCCCAGGTCACTGCTGGCTCCAGCTGCAGCAGCCTGTGGGGACGGCCCTGGCAAGCACGTGTGACTCATGGGACCCCCGCCTCCCAGTGCCCTGTTCTGTGGCTACTCCAAGGAAGGAGAGGGAGAGACTGACTCATATCAGCTGCACTGGCAATCACAGAATGTGGACGGAGGTCGCAGGGTGGAGGGGAGGAGAAATTTTCCATTCGTATGGTCAAGGGCTTTGGGAGGCGACTGGTAGCTGCTGATGGAGAAAGCTCCCTTCTTATCATGATGCTACGCACAGGCTGGCCTCTGGGTAGAGTTAATACCCCAAATATTCTCATTCTATGTGTGCATTTCAATAGCATTCCTGGGAAGACACGGAAAAGATTGTTTCCAAAGGACCTTCTGGAAATTAAACTACAAAATAAAAGCCTGTATCTTTATTCCCCAGAATGTACTGTCCCAAAATAGCAATGAAGAGATGGTTATTACAAGGCCCTTACAAAACACGCAGGCTGGGCAGGTGCATCACCTACCTAATACCTGAGACAAGGAGAGGATTGTGCATGGGGTGGGGGTGCTTTAAAGCTGCCTGCCGTCTCACCCCACATCGTGGTGAAGTCTGGCTGCCGGCAAAAATCAGAAACCATGGGTAGAGAGAGGTACTGGGAGTCTCCAGAAGGGACAATTTCCTGAATGTGAATAACTAAAGCAGTATGGGGAGAAGTACGAGCCTCCTCCTTTACATCTGCAGAGGCCACCTGATGGAATGAAGACACCCGGAGGAGCCCCATGGGTCAGGTTTGGGAAGGGAAGGTACCCCTGCCACCCCCAACAGAGAGCTCAGGACCAAGGAAGGAAACCTCTGTGTTTGCTGATCCCTTCCAGGTCACTGACGGGGTGAGGTTTGTGGGCGCACGCCCAGTGTGGCGAGGCAGGAACCACTGTTCTTCAGAAGCCACAGACCCCGGGAGCTGGACACAAAGTTCTAACTCCTGAGACGATGTGGAGATCTGGCTGCCTTGAACTTCTCCAAACCAGGGAGGAAGCACATTTGGACACACATCTGAGCAAAGCAAGGCCCCCAGCAGTGGACGGGGAGGAGGAGGAATGGAACAACAACCCGGCGGGATAGGCTCTATTCCCTTGGGCCCTTCCCACCCCTGCAGCTTTTGCGGGTTGGGTGGCAATCAGCCCTGGGAGTTATAAGCACAATATCTGAAAGATGAAGGTCGTAATTAATGCCTGTCTGCTTTCCTGAATGGCTCCTTCTTCCCCATCAGGGGGTTATTGAGATTCAGGGAGGGAGGCTCCCATGACATGGAAGGTTTACGGGAATAAGTGAGGGAACATTTTAATAAAGCAATAATAACGCTTCTAAATAATTTACCAGGCAAATGGCAGCAGCCAATATTCCCAGTACTTGTATCTATTTTGCTGGGGAGGGGATGTGCCAGGCAGATTCAGCACAGATTCTTTTTTTTTTTCTTTAATATTTTATTTGAGAGAGCAAGCGAGCACATGCACGAGCAGAGGGAAGAAGAGGGAGAAGCAGATTCCCTGTTAAGCAGGGAGCCTGATGCGGAACTCGATCTCAGGACCGTAGGATCACGACATGAGCCGAAGGCAGACGCTTAACTGACTGAGCCACCCAGGAGCCCGATTTAGCACAGATTCTATCAGCTTCTCCTAGAAAGACACACCTGAGATCGGGTCCCTCTGCAGGTCCCTCTGCCCTGATGTGCTCCAGTGTCTGTGTTGAGCCTCTTGGACCCCTTCCTCCACCTTCTCCTGCTTCCTCCTTCCTCTAGTTAGAGATCTAGGCAGGTCGTTTTACTCACTGATACCTTTGCTAATATCATCAATGATGGCTTGTTGAAATGCTAAGAGGCTAACGGGTCTGAGCTGTGCTGCCCTCCTGACAGTGACCCCTGTCCCTCAACAAGGCTGGGCAAGTAGGAAACGGTGCCAGGGAATTAACTTGCTTCCAAATTCCCACCACATGTAGGGGGATTTGAAATATGATTCTATTAAAAGACAAATTTCTAGTCCTAGGTGACCGTGCAAGCCAAAAACCAGACCATCCGATCGCTCCAGCAATGCAGAAGAGGAAAACCAACCTCTCCCTATGCGTGGGCCACAGGTTGCCTTCAGTAGGTCCACAGGGTGGGACTGGGAAGGCAAAACCGGCACTCAGTGGTCCAGTAACTCAGAACCAGGTAACCGCTGGAAGCACCTGCAGGAACCTCTGCCAGGACACGGACAGGTAAGTCAAGAGGCCAACTCCCCGAAAGGCTTGCCTCTTTCCTGAACCCTACCTCCTTCCCTGAATCAGTGAAGTGGCCACGTGTCAAACTCTGTGTCACCTCACACACCTAAATCTGTGTCAGGGTTGAGGAGGACCAAGAGGAGGCAGAGAATATTAATAGATCCTGCAAAAGGGGGAGGGAATCATTTCTGAGTCCTGCCCACAAAGTAGGCAGAGATAAATAATGGCCTCTGGTTTCATGTCTGGCATGGCATCCAGTTCCAGCCCACGTCCCCCCTGCCCATGGCACAGAAGAGTCGAGAGCAACCTGGAGATTCATCTTCCTCCCTCACCTGCAGGGAGGAGGGGAGAAAGGGAGAGAGCTGGGCTGATCCTTCCCTATTTGGAGAGCTTGTTTGTGGTCAGGGCCAACCGCTAAGATGGTTCAGTCCTGCCTGCCCAGTTGGGAAGCCCGGCACCTACCATATGCTCTTGGGCTGGCCAGGAGTTAAGTCAAAATGTGGCAAGTCTCCAGGAAATTAGCCCTGACACACTTAAAGAGCTATGCTGAGGGTGCCCCTCAAACCCTGAGCTCAGTTTATGAGTTCACAGCCAGGAGCTGGCAATGACCCGAATGCCAACTCCGAGGCACGTGTGACAGGACACGCAGGCTAGGTTCTTAGTAACCTGGTGTGTTTTCTGCCCAGGACCATTGCCCCAGTAACTAGCCAGTGTGGAGCTGTGTAGACCCTCCTCTCTGGGAAAAGAGCTTGATCAAAGAGTAAAGTTCAAATGCCCCCAGCCACCCAGGCTGGGAGGAGGTGAGGCCACTCACCAGGTAGATGCGGTAGGCGTCCACACGGCGCAGGGGCCCCCAGCAGGGGTCGGTGTCGTTGTGCTTGGTGTCGGCCTCCACACCGCAGGACTCGTTGCCAGTGGCGCTGCTGATAAAGAGAAGAGTGGCTCAGTGTGGCCTCCACTTGGCTGGGAGCAGACAGGATGTAACGTTACTAATTATTAGCCACCACTGCGCCTCTACTCCCGCTGCAGCTGCTTCTAGACCAACCTCACTCAACATGAATCACAATCCTCAATCTCTTTGGGCAGGTGCTACTTGTCCCTTTGGTGCCATTCCCCAGTGACCCAGGAGCCCCTGGTGGGAATCCTAGTCATCTTCCAGGGAGGGGGCAGTAGAGTGTGTTTCCCAGGGACAGAGTGAATAGCCAGCTGTGGTGCCCATAGAATGAGGCCTTGACCTCTCCAATCTTTAGATGCTGACAAATTTGCTGGGTGTTGTGCTTCTACCAAATACTCTGCCCTGACTGGATGAGGAAGCCTGTTTGGCTATAGCCCAGGTGGCGAGGGGGGGAGAGGGGAGAGACACTCACCAGGTCACCTGCATGAGGGAGAAGGGGACAGCGGCAGCGTAGATGGCCAAATCCCCGTACAGGTAAATGATGATGCAGAAATAGAACAAGTTGACCCCCACTGGAAGGAACAGAGTCACTGTCAGGGAGCCACGCAGGCGCCTGTGTTCTTTCCTGACCATGAGGTCTCCACTCTCCCACAGCTTTCCTTTCTCCAGAAAGAAAGCAACTAAGTCCCGTGGCTTGTTTTGGCTGGCTGCACTGTGTGGCGGCAGGAGCCACGGCCGCCCGTGACCTCCACCTCAGCGAGGCTAGGCGAGGCTGGGGGCCCAAGACACTCCACATCCAGGCAGGTGCAGGGCAGTGTGAGGTGGGGGCTGCCCAGGGAGGATCAGAGGGGTCTCCTTGCTTGGGACAGACTGTCTGGGCAGGAGGAGTAGAGAGGCCCTGGGTCAGGAGCCTGAGTGTGCCTGGATTGGGGCCCCTCACAGCCTAACACAGGACTCTATGACAAAGGCTGGTACTAAGGACTGGAAAGCAAAGAGAACTGAAAATGGCCCAGGTTCTGAAGCTGCAAGAAGGTGAAACGCCCTGATGTCCAAAGCCTCATTCTGGTGACGGATCACCAAGGCTCAGATGGGAAGGGGGGGCGCTGGGCTGCTGCCGACACAGGGGGCCATGGGAGGGGCAGCTCAAGACGCGCTTGAGGTCAGAACATTTGCCAGGGAGAATGCTGCCTTCTGAAGGTGCCCGTGGAAGCTCCCTCCACAGAGGCAAACCTTGCCCCCTTCCCCCTCCAGCGCGGCATGAACCAGGAGGGAACGTGGGCTCTAGACCCAGCGCCACGGATCTCACTTCCTGACCCGTGACGGAGGTAAGTCCCTGACCACCTCCCATCCTGCACAGCGAGAATTATTCCACCTGTGCTAAATTCCCTATGTGATTCCAGCTTTACAGACCAGGTGTAAAAGCTCTGAAAAAAGTATCCGGGCCCTACAACCTCGAGGTCACAGCCCCAGACAGCCAGTCTCAAACTGCCTTTCAGACCGACTGCTCATTTTTGATGTCATGGGTCTCAGGCTGCCAGCTTCTCCAAGAACAGAAAGAAAAATGAAGTGACAGTTCCCTTCTAATCCTGGTGGCTCAGAAGAGCCTCTAGGGTCCCCAAGGGGAAAACCAGGGACATGTTCCTCCTGGCCTATTTGAGGTTAGCTCTGCTCCTAGGAGTCTGGGGGAGAAAGACCAGGAACACAGTTCTTGCGAGGACCCCGGAGGCCTCAGGTAGTGTCCGTGTCCAAGCTCAGTCAGTGGCCCCTGGGGTCTGGCAGCTACTCGCACCCCAGGCCCCAGATTGTCTTTCTGCTCTGACACAAATGCTCTCTGCAGAGAGGTACTGTCCCCTCCCCACTCAACCTCTCCTCTTGCCTGTGAACTGCGGTGTCAGCTCTGTTTATAAACTGCCATTGGCCCTCCCTGATCAATAAATCTCATTACTAGACACAAAATGGGAGGACCGACGAGCTTCCTGAGAAGACGGCAATGACGAGGCCTGGCACTGCCAGTCACAGGAGTGAGCCTGGAGCCCGAAGGGTCTTGTCGTGGAGGGTGGCAGGTCCTTCCCAGGGGAAGAAAACTACCCCTGGATGAAGGACAGAGCAGTGGGTTTCGCCTGGGGGTGATTTTGCCTCACAACCCCCACGAGGGACCTTTGACAACGTCTGAAGACGTTTTGGTTGTCACGACTGGGAGGTGCTACTGGCATCTAGTGGGTGGGGGCCAAGGATGCTGCTTAATATCCCACAATGCACAGGTCAGGCCCCACGACAAAGAATGACCCAGCTCAAATGTCATCACTGCTGAGTGTGGCAAACTCGTAGCAGAGAAGGCGTCCCCTGAGTGGGAGGCTGCTCTTGTATGAGTGAGCTCCTTTTCTATTAGAGTGGGGGGGAACCAGAAGTCTGGTCTGTAAGGGAAGAAAAAAAATAAAACCATTGGTTCCCAGAATTGTTAAAGAAACTGGGGCGGACTGTAAAACATGCTGATCAGAAAGGAGGTTTCAAAGGTATATGTCCTCCCTCCAACATGCGGCTGCCAGGAGGAAATGTTCACACTCTTATCTTCATCTAACGAGATGGGGAGAGATAGAAACGGAACAGAGGAACAGAGTGGGTTGGACATGACCAGTCTGGTTTTCATGAATTCTGGAACCCTCTGTGAGGCTGGTAGGGAGGGCGGGACCCAAACCCTCCGGCAACCTTTGGCTGATGATCATCATGCTCTGGACTGTCAAATTGCAGCACCAGTGATAAACCGAATGCTTAATGTCCTGAAAAGCAGTCAAGAAGACTCTGGCTTCTCTGATCCCGCAGGCTCTGAGTTACTGCAGTCACATTTAAGACTAGAAAGAACCAGTAGAGAGGACGCCCCTGGAAACGGGCGGCTGTGACAAAGGGGCAGGAAATCTCCCAAAGAGAAAATTTTCACAAAGACAAGGGTTTATTGAGATGCGTCTGACTGTCCATGGAGGGGAAACCAGCAGGTCTGGGCACTAAAAAACTAAGCTCTTAAGCAGATCATCTTTCAAAAGAACAACATTTGCTGTGGAGATACATGGTGTTGTCACTGAACACCCGGCAACCTAGCCTCTGAGCTGGGTCAGGGGATCCTCTGAGCTGCAGGCAATCCCACCAAGGAGCAGGTCATGAATAGACACTGAGATTCCCAGACAGCAACCCTGTGCATGGACTCCTTGCGCCCTCTGCTGGCCACCAGGGTGGGGGGGGGCACACAGAAAATGAGGTAGACGCGTACACACACACACACACACACACACACACACACACACACACACAGAGGTATGTGCACAGTGTATCCATCACAGGTCTCTGCCCTGCGTTGTCCTAGACTGAGCAGTCCAGAAGAAAAGGAGACACGTCAGGAGCAATCAGGCAAGAGGCACAAAACTACCAGCTGGCTCCAGCTTCCTTCCTTGGAAAGCTGCTTAGGATTCCTGACCTCTACAAACAGTAAGAACCAAGTAGCTGCTTCTTTCTTCCTAGTGCTGATGATGAACGGGGAGGGATCAAGGAAGACAACACGAGCGGTTCAGTCCTCTCGGCAAGGTGGCTGCTCAAGTGCACTCGCAGGCCTGCTGACAGTCTGCTCATCTGTGTCTGCATTGCCGGCCCCATCCCTAGCGGTCAAGGTCTGTTGGAAAGCACCACCTCTCTTTGCCCTCACCCCACCTTGGGAAAGAGCTTATACCTTTATTGAAGAACATACAGGCCATCTGTCCCATTTCCACCCGGTCTGTGATTTCAAAAAGGTTCAGAGATCCACGTCTCTCTGTGGAGGTAATGGACAAGGAAGAGGAAGCGGTTTTCATTTTGGAAAAGCTCTCAGAGGGGGTGCTGAGCTCACAGAATTCTCCAGAATAAGGAAATCCTAGAGCACTTCAAATTCTTCTGAAAACTTCTACTGTTTCCTACCTGTAATACGTTTTAAAACAGTACAGGAAAGGATCCTAGGGTGCTCACTATGGATGGGCAGGGGGCGAGGGGTGGGTAGCTAGGACACCTGGCCCTGGCTCGCTCTGCTGGACCGGGGATGGGACCTGTCAGGCATCGTGCATGGTGGGACAGGAGGACATCCCACATTTATTGGAGCGTCCAGTGTGCCCTGGGCACTGAGGTGGGTAACCTGCCCAAGTTACAAACATTAGCAAGCGGGGGAGCCAGCAGGGTGAAGCCTGGGCCTGGGGCTTGTGCTCTGGCCAGAGGGTCTGTGCAGAGACTCCTGGTCCTCTTTACAAGGAAAGGGAACCCTATGGACCAGAAGGAGATGCTGGCCAGCTCAGAACCCCAAGACTTACGCACTGACAGGATGGGCCGTTTCTCTGCCCGCTCATAGTTGTCCTGGACAAGGACATCACTGTCAGAGGCTGTGGAGGAGTCGTCATCTTCTTCCTCCTAGGAGGGGTGGGGTGGGGGAAGGGGAGCAAACAAGAAAGAACAAATGCTACAGAAAACCCACGGAAAACTGAAGAACCCCATTTCTTCTGTTACTTCTTTCCAGAATGTGTCTGATCAGGGGCACCTCTCAGCACCACTGTGGTCCCACATTAGGTGCAGACACTGGGATGTCAGATCTGAAGCTGTACTACAGGTCCTGGGAACGGAGGCTCAGAATGACAGGTGAGCTCAAAGTAGGGGGTTCAAGGGACCCATCATGACATGATGTTAAGACAGCAGAGGCCTGGGGCACCTGAGTGGCTCAGGTGGTTAAACGTCTGCCTTCAGCTCAGGTCATGTGGGATCGAGTTCCACATCAGGCTCCTTGTTCAGTGGGGAGTCTGCTTCTCCCTCTCCCTCTGTCCTTCCCCTCACTCGTGAGGGCATGCTCTCTCTCTTAAATAAATAAATTTTAAAAATCTTTTTTTTTTTTTTAAAGAGAGCAGAGGCAAAAAAAAAAAAAAAAAAAAGAGCAGAGGCTGCACCTGTTCGCTAAGCTTATGTGGCCGTCAAACCCGAGCTCTAGGACAAAGGCACAGAGTAGTGCTATGGACACAAGCCTACCATACATGGGGAAGGAAAGAACCAGCCCCTGAGGGCTGCCTCACGGCATAGGACTGGACACAGGCACTGCCCGGAGACAAGGGCGACACACACACCTGGTGGTTTTCCATCCTCTTCCAGTGGAGCTGAGCATTGGCTGCTGCCATGGCCTCTACCACGAAGGTAGTTGTCACAAAGCTGCAGGAAGGCCACAAGGTAATTGCCAAAGGCAGTAGGAGGTTAGAAGTGGTACAATGAAAAAGGAAAACCCACTTTAGGACCTGACCGAACCAGCAAGCCCAAAGCATTCTTTTTTTTTTTTTTTTTTTTTGCATTCTCTCTTCTGAGAACTGTTCCCTAGGAACTTTCGAGTTGCATCTGACTTGATAAAATGTATGTGTGTAGGTGCATGCTTGCCTTGATTGCCCTGTCTATGTTTAGGATGCGATTTGATGCACAGGAGAGGGGTGTGCAATAAGCTGCCGGTAGCATGGGGTAGAGCATAAGCCCTGGGGAAGAGGGGATGTGGGGCGATATGACAGCGAACACTGAGAAGGGTCCGCTGGGGGCAGGGTGCAGAGGAGGTGAATTCACAAGGGACCTTCTGAAAGCTTCAGGGAAGAGCAGTGGCAGCTCTCACCTCTCCTTGACGGGACACAGTAAGTGGTCAGCTCCCAATTACACACGCTAATGGACAGAGTGCCAGCGTGGATAATTGTAAAGGGTGTTTGGCTCCAGAATGTGTTTGCATGTTTCCTTCCTTCCTTTTTCGGAAGGACCTTCACTTTCCCAATAATCTAGGTGATGTAAAAATAAGCTTGCGTTTTTATGCCTCAAATCAAAAGGGACACTGGGAGGTGGCAGCAGACGTCTGCTGAGGAGTCAGACTAGAGTGAAAAGCCATCTTGGCTCTTCCTCTTAGCAAAGCTGGAGAGGCCCAGACTTCAGCTGGAGCACAGGGGGAGCATCTGTCAGCAGAGCTGTGGGGAAGGCCACATCCCCCCTGCTGAGCGCTGGACAGCACAGTCACCTACCTCCTCCCCAAGGCTTCACCCCAGCCCTCCTCAAGGGCCCTCACCCACCACAGGCTGCTGTCTCAGCCCTTCGGGGAAGGTGTTCAACCCCCACCCACTCCCTCTTGGTGGGTGGAGGGCAGCTGGCTCCGAGGCTCCCATTCCGGTGCCTCAGCACCTCCTGGAAAGGTTTCTCGTTATCTTGCTTAAGTGACCATTTTAAGGACTTTAGATTTTCCCTTCTTTTTGCAAGTAAAACCAGAATCAATCTTAGTTAAGGCATGAAGAGGCTTCTCATGGCTGCACAAGGGCCAACGCATCGATCATGTTCAAATATAAATGGGCTGAGCAGGGAGGGGACATGGCAGTCCCTACCTGGGGGCCCCCAATAATCACTTCCCATTCAGACGGCTGCCCATGCTGAAGGTCCTTTAAAGGGGACAGCAGAGTCAGGGGAGGACAAGGACTTCTAGGGCTCTTGGCTGCCAGGACTCGCAGTATGCAATGAGCGAACGGTACCCCAAGGATGGCCACAAAACCCCCAAAAGAAAGTGGGTGAAGGAACAGAGAAATGTTTTCCTATTCCATTCAGCCTCTCTGAGGTCCTCACTGGCTTCAACTGTAGCCCATGTCATCCTTCCAAGGGCACCCACTCCTCCCTCCTTCCCATCTGCCAAACCGCCACCCTCCGTGACCACTGACTACCTGCCGAAAGCTGCCATCGCCCCCACCTTCCCTGTGCCTCACCCTGCGAGGCTTTGTCGGTTTTTTTCCACATTACTCATCACCTTCCAACCTACCCTACAATTCTCTTATCACCTTCACTCTTTATGTCTCCCCACTGAGAGAGAAGTCTTGAGGGCAGTGATCTTTGTTCTGTTCACCCAAAAAAAGTGCCCGGTGTCATCTCTCCCGTGGAAGGGACCCCTGGGAGGTGTTTCCAAGTGCTCCCTTACCTTTTTTGGGCAGCTGTGGATTCCTACCTGGAAATGCATAGTCCTAAATCCCTTATGAGCCTGGGGTACTGGCTGAATGACTCCCCACCTGCTCGCAGAATCCCTGAGAAGAGCCTCAGGTACGATCTCCCCTCTGTGAAGCACCAGCTTCACAGTGGTGAATCCCACCCCCATGGCTCAAGGACAGGAGCCCCTGAAAATGTGGGCAGTGGCCATCGTTTGCTGCCAGGCACCAGGTGAGGTGAACACTTTATTAGGTGCGTACCTGTGTGTTCGTCACTTTGTGAACTACCTTAAGCAAATTCTAAATTCCAAACTGACTTCTTATCACTGCAGATGTTTGTCCAGTTCTTTTTCTGTGACTAGGTGGTGTTTTCTCAGAGAAAAACAGTACCATGTATCAGTATATAAGAGAGTAAATCAAGCAGCCGGGGAAGCAATGTGAGTACCACATGAAACATTCCAAAGCCTGATCAGATGTCTTGATTCTTAACTGATCAGGCTGTATGACTGGTCTGTTAGCATGAGACCTGGAGACCTTTGTGCCTCCTTTCCTGTTGCTGGGCCACCCTGGCTAGGATTCACCGTGGACATCTTCCTGTCACCTCCACCCTCCGCCACTCCCCTGCCCTAGCACCATTCCTCATGTTAATGAAAAGAGGTCAGGGCTCCCCAGGCAGGCTCCTTCCGGCCACCCCCATGTGCCAGCCTCTTACCTCATGAAGCCCAGGAACACCAGCAGGACCAAGCTGACGAGCCACCCCGCGGTGGCAAAAGCCTTGGGCATGGTGAGCGCACCTGTGCCCACGATGAGGTTAAACATGTACACCAGCCCCACCTGGAAGTGACAGAAGTGACATTCAAGCCCCGAAATTAATTAACCTCTCCTTCCAGTGGCTCCCAAAGAGGACCCTGGGCAACAGCCACACTGGAGGCAGAGAGGCCAGCCTTGAGCTAGGGAAGCAGGTCAGAAGGGAGAATGTGGCAGAGGTTTGAAGGAGGCGCGCTCTGCAACCAGCTGCCAGGGAAGCAGATGCCAACACTTGGAAGGCTCAAGGCCCACGTTCTATGGGTCTTTCCAAGATGTCTCTACTGATCGGGTTCCTCCTCCGCTTCTGCGGTCACCATCCTACCACCTTGTCATTTCCTTATATTTAGAGCTGCACTTCAGATGTTAGCTCCCTGCTCAACCAGGCTGTAGGCTTCCCGAGGACAGAGCACCATGTCCGGGGACCAGGCACAAGGATGAACCTAGGGCTGACCTAAAAAAGACCTGGACTCTTCCAAGACTTCTGAGCATGTGATCCAACCCTGCTCCCCACCCATTCTTGCCATTGTCTTTGGGATGCTGCCATTCAGGCTGCTTCCTTCTCCCCTCTGTCCTCCCCACACTAACTTCAAGGATGTTTATGAAACTTGAGATGCAATTTACGTACCATAAAATTCACTCTTAAGATATTTACAAATGACATATCCAGTAAAAGTATCCAAGATATATAAAGAACTTACACAACTCAACAGCCAAAAAAAAAAAAAAGCAATCCACTAAGAAATGGACATAAGTCATGAATAGACATTTCTCCAAAGACATATAGATGACCACCAGACATGAGATGCTCAACATCACTCATCATTAGGGAAATGCAAATCAAAACCACAATGAGCTGTCAGCTCACACCTGTCATAATGGCTAAACTCAACAACACAGGAAATGACAGGTGTTGGCAAGAATGTGGAGAAAGGGGAGCCCTTGTGCACAGTTGGTGGAGATGCAAAGTGGTGCAGCCACTGCGAAAAACAGTACAGAGGTGCCTCAAAAAGTTAAAAAAAGAACTACCCTATGATCCAGTAATCACACTGCTGGGTATTTAACCCCCCAAATACAAAAACACTAATTCAAAGGCATACATGCACCCCTATGTTTATAGCACCATTATCTACAACACCAATTATGGAAGCAGCCCAAACATCCATTGCGTGATGAATGGATAAAGAAGAGGTGATATGTACGTACAACGAAATAGTACTCAGCCATAAAAAAAATGAAATCTTGCTATTTGCAACAATGTGGATGGAACTAGAGAGTATAATGCTA
This sequence comes from Vulpes vulpes, assembly GCF_048418805.1. Lineage (NCBI taxonomy): Eukaryota > Metazoa > Chordata > Mammalia > Carnivora > Canidae > Vulpes > Vulpes vulpes. The sequence goes on from NC_132781.1 coordinate 6,324,607, forward strand.
AGCAACAGAAGTCAGGGAAAGACAAATACCCTGTGATTTCACTCGTGTGGAATTTAAGAAACAAATGAGCAAAGGCAAAAAAAAGAGAGAGAGAAAGACCAAACGCAAGAGACTCTTGGCTATAGAGAACCCACTGCTGGTCACTAGAGGAGCAGTGGGTAGGAGGCTGGATGAGACAGGTGAAGGGGATGAAGAGCATGCTGGTCATGATGAGCGCCGAGTGACGTACAGAATCGCCAAGTCACTACGCTGTACACTGAAACTAATTCAGCACTGTATGTTAACTACGCCGGAATTAAAAACTTAATAAAAAAATTTACCCCTTTGAAGGACACAGTTTGGTGGCTTCAGGCACAGTCATAGGGCTGTGCAACCACCACCACCATCTGATTCCATTTCATCACCCCAGAGAGCAAGCAGGTACCCCCAGGAGCAGCACCGCTTGGCCCCTGACAACCAGCCTCTGAGTAGAATTGCTGGGTCACTGAGAATGAGGTTGCAAACTCACGTTCTCGCCAACCTGACTTTGGCTATTAACTATCATTTTCCTTTTTTGAGGTCTCAACCAGGAAAGTCCTTTCTTCTGCAGCCCTTCCCATTCCTGCTGACAGCTGCGGTCGCTCCACCCACCCGATCCAGGCCACTGTCTCCCCATCATTTACCACAGGCTAGCTTGCTGAGCACAGTCCACCCAGGCCTCACGCGGCCTCCCCTGTGCTGCCCCTCCCGACCCCAGCCTTGGATGGACTAAGCGCCTGCTTCCTCTGCTCCCTATACAACAAGCCTGCTAAAAGTTCCACGGTATTTTCTTTGTCTCCCTTCCTTCCTTCCAGTTATAATTATTGGTTCCACAGCAAAAAGCAGTTCCTTCACCTGTGCTCTGAGAGCATCACACCGGTTTTATTCCACCATGGACTTCTTGGCGTTTCCCACAGGAAACCATCGAACCTCACTCTTGGCGCCCCAGCCCCCACCCTTCTCAGCTGAAGGCTGCGTCCTCTGTTCTGGAGGTGCCCAAGGCCATGTGACATGCCCTCCCCAAGCCACACTCCCTCCAAGCTCAAAAATCAGTGTCTGCATCCTCCCAACCCCCTCCCTGCCTGTGGGGAATGTGTGTCTTTCCCCCTGGGGGACGCTAAGCCCTGCACCCAACCTTCTGGGCTCAGTCCTTTCAGGAATCTTCCTTCCACCAGCTCTTCCCCCCTGCCTACACAGGTCCTCGGCAACTTTGAAACACAATTCTCTTACTTCTCTTAACCAAACTCAGTGAAGCAGCTACCTATTTCCTCTGCCTTCGCTTCCAAGTTTCTGTACTTTGTGGTTTCCATCCCTAGAGCTTTTTTGAAACTACATTCTTCAAAATCACCAATTACCTCCTTCCTATTTGCCTAACCCAACGGCTTTCTTAGTCTCTATTCCTTCTTACGCTCTGATGTAAGTGGTCTCTTTTCCTACTTGCTTTTCCCTCAGCAACTTCACTCAGTCCTGCAGCTTTAACTACCACAGCCAGACAGGGAAGGATGGACCTTTCTCCGCATCAGCCTTCCTGCAGACCTCAACTCCACTGTCTGCCGGTCACCCCCCCTCCCTCCTCCCTTCTGTGTACCCCAGCTCCAGCCATTCTACTTCTGAAGTCTTTTGTGGCTACCTCTGGTCCTATTCCCCTTTACCACCTAATTGCTTCCAGCCTGGACTGTGACAGCCACTTCCTAACTGGGCTTCCTGTGACACAGGCTTAGTTTGCTTTACCACCTATTCCTGTTAAAAACAACAATGAAGGGAGCCTGAGTGGCTTGGTGGTTGAGCGCCTGCCTTTGGCTCAGGGCATGATCCCAGAGTCCCGGGATGGAGTTCCACACCGGGCTCCCTGCATGGAGCCTGCTTCTCCCTCTGCCTGTGTCTCTGCCTCTGTCTCTCTCATGAATAAATGAAATCTTTAAAAATAAATAAATAAATAAATAAATAAATAAATACAACACAAACAATTCATCTCTGGGAATACCTACCCATCTCTCATTTATACTTCCCTATTCTTACAAATATGTTCTCTTCTATATTTTAAAATTTTTCCTAAAATAACCATGTACTGAATTAAAATTTGTTTTATATAAATTCAATTTGCCAACATACAGTATAACACCCAGTGCTCATCTTATGTGCCATCCTTTATGTCCATCACCCCGTTACCCCATTCCCCCACTCTCCTCCCCTTCTGCAACCCTATGTTTGTTTCCCAGAGTTAGGAGTCTCTCATGGCTTGTCTTCCTAATTCATGTACTGAATTTTTTTTTTTTTTTTGAATTTTCTTTTTATCAGAAACCTACAAATTGGGGCCCATTTTCCTAACGTCACTCAGAAGTTTTTTTTTTTTTTTTTAACTGAAATGTGGGGAGAGGGAGCTGGGCAGTGGTTAGGGAGAGACAAGCTTCCAGGCAGGTGTTGACTGTACATCTGAGTGAAGGACAGGAAGGCACCCTGTGGACAGAAAAGAGCTCTACCCACAGTCCATTTACATTTGGCATAGGGCACCACCCCCCCATGCCTCCTGGCCAGCCCCTCAAATCCCACCCAGCACTCAAATGCATTCAAATGTTACTTCCACCACAAAGCCCTCCCAGTCGTGCACTTTTGAACCCCCAGGGCAAGAATACTTCTTATGTCCTAGTTTGGGTTTTCAATGTTGTCTTTTCCCCATTGTTAAATGTGAGGCTCACTGTGGCCTCTGTGTCACTTCTCAGGGTGCCTGCCACACAGTCTCCAGCTAGGAATCCTCAGCTGAGCTGACTGGACCTGGCTAGGTCCTCTGACGTAGGTCTCACAGTCTTTGTCCTGTTTTAAACATCACAGTCTCTGTTTGATCCCACAGACAGATCTCAGAAGGATTAAAACAAGTTTGAACCGTGTTCCTACAGCTCCCTGCAGCTCTGTTCTCTATATGCTGCTTTTCTGAGCAGTAACATTTAAGAAGGGTGGACCCTTTTTCTTTATGGAAAATGGCCCCGGTGAAGGTTCGATGGAAGTAGAGAAAGTGCTAGTTCTTAGCCAAAAGTTTTACAAGGAAATGAAACAGTACAAGAGGCATTTGTGAATTTGGTGATACCTAAAGGTCATGAGATATAAAGGTCAAGGGTCTGCTGTAGCGCAGGGACTTTCAGCCTGAGCACTGTTGACATTTGGGGCCGATTCTTCTTTATTGTGGGTTGTCCTGTGGACTGCAGGATGTTTAGCAACATCCTGGCCTCTACCGACGAGGCTCCAGTAGCCCCCAACCTTGCACCTGTGGACCTGTGTTGTGATGATCACAAATGTCCCCAGGCACTGGCAGGTGTCCTGGGATGGCGTGTGTGTGGGTAAGATGGGCAAGACTGCCACCGCTGAGAACCACTGCCGATAAACACAATAAAATAAACACACTCCCAATGGAAACTTCAAATAAATCTCGGTGAAAAAGATCCTTGAAGAACTTTACAAGAAGCTAACTAGGGACAGACTGTTAGCAGTTGGAAGCAGAAATGAGTAATCACATTTGTCTTATGCTGTCTCTATTTTTTAGCTTCAAAGCAAGAACTCTGGGCATCCTGTAGAATAATATGAAACTTCTTCACCTCCCTGGCGAGAGTTAAAGCCTCTCAACCTTCAGTAAAGGTGCCAGTGAGGCCCAATTACAAGGACTATGGAGCAGGAAGCAAATCTGAGCTGAGCCATGGGCCAGGTCAAAGGCAGTTGTGGGAGGAGGAGGAAGGAGACATTCTCTTCTGCTCCTGGCCTGACAGTTGTGGTGGGATAGCCTCCTGGAAGGTGTCGCCGAAAGCAGAAGCAAGCCCTGCTACAGGCTAAACAGTCTCTTCCCGTTCTCCATCATTCCTTGGGATGGAGTACTGGCTCCCTTACAACCTGGGAAGTTGAGCGCAGTGTTCCTGCTCTCTTATCTCCCACCCAGCAGCCTCACCCACAGATGTGCATGAGGCAGTAGTCATGGCGGTTTTTGTCCACTTCCCCAGGGACAGCTGTTAAAGGAAACAGAAGCCAGTAGAGATGCGGAAGCAATGACTAGAATTTAAGGCTGTGAAACGAGTAACCTTTCCTTCGAAAGCAACGCAGTGGTCTTTGGCAAAACTGGCTGGCAGGGCCCTCAGCGGCTGGGCCTTGTGTGGGTGGTGGTCTGCTTCATCCTCTATTTGGATCACATAGTCCCTGTAGCCCTGAGCCACTCGTGGTCCCCGTACACAGGAAACCAGACACGCCCGTTCCGAGATCACTTCTGGGCAAAAGTGCTGGCTGGAACCAGGTTCTGAATCCAGCATTATCCTTGAGAGGGCCTGTCACATGAGTCCCCTGTGAGGCTAGTCTGTCCACTACACATATTTTATGCAGAATAATGCAAGCTAAGGCAAACACCCCTGACACCCACAAAGGGGAAAAGAACTGGCAACAGAGCAAACACAGAGGCAGGGAGAGGCTCTGTGTTGGGAATACCCCAGGTTATGGGCTGATGCACCTTCATGAACCAAACAGGTTTCCCAAGACATAGAGAGCAGGTCTTGCCTGTACTGGGCCGGGCAGGGGATTCAAAGCAGCGTCTACGGTGAAGCAGTTCCACTGCTTTTCTGGGCTCGGCGGATGGTGAACCTATGCCCTTTGCCAGGTCTCACAAGGGATCAAGAACCACTCTCTCTGGATGGCAGAGTTAGCGAAAACTCAGGAAGAAAGCACGGTGTCTTCTCAAACCCTAACTGGTAACTTCCCACTAATGCCAGCTCACCTTCAACATCACCCATCTCTTCTCTCCACCTCTCTCCACTGGTAAGATAAGAGAATACAAGTTGTTAATGGCAAATACCCAGAGTATGCCCTTAAACACAGGCCTCAAACAAAACCAAACACACAGGAAAGTTGGGGGGTGGGGAGCAGAACCCACTGAGGCTTTTCGGCCTCACTGCCTGAATTCCTGTGGGTACACGCTGACACGTGAAATGATGATGTGAATAACTGGAAACACAAGAAAAGTGAGCCTATCAAAGTTTTTTTCTTTCCTAAAACTCAGTTACAGAAATAACTCATTTTCTCATCTCTAAATGTATAGATGCTCTGAGAAGCAGCAGGAAGCTTGGCAACTTTTATGGACAGTGGGAACATTTCACTGCTGATACCAAGAAGAGACTGTGAGCCGTTACACAATTCCTCAGATGAGAACAACACTATTAGACTCGGTCCAAAGTTCAAGAAAGACTACCCCCCGATAAATTATGGAGAGAAAGGAGGCTCCTTTAGTGCTACACACAAAAGGCACAGACCCAGTAGGAAGACCCTGGTGTGAGAAAGGCTTTTTGCCAGCTATTTTCTGAGACACTTTCATATCTATCACACCACAGCCCTAGAGTCTGTGAAGCAAAGCCGGGATCCTCAGGCTAGGAAATAAGTGGAAAGCGGGGCAGCTGCTTAAAGTTAGGTAAGTTCTAGAAAGAGGACTTTTGTTACTTAAGGCAGTGCCGCTTTTCCTTGGAATACTTAGTAGCACCATGAGTCAATCATTTGATTATTCCAATCCTCCAGCTAGGTATCCAGGCAAGAGGACTCTGTGATGTAACCAGGACCAATCTTTCATGACTCAAAGATAAACTGAATGCACCTGTGGGAGGTGGGGGTGTGTGTGATGCAGACCCAATACAGTAAGAAATCAATCCTTCTAATTGTTCTAATTACAGACTCCTGCAAACTGCACTTGGAAGTCTCTGCATGCTTTCTCTGCCTCTTACACCATCCAAGACTATAAAAGTTGTGCAACTTACAATTCAGCGGGCAACCAAAGCGCTTTCAAACTGCTGAGATGAGCAAACCCAGAGTCAACAGCTGTCAATCATCATCCCCGGACAGCAGCTCGGTTTGCAAGTGCTAGTGGCCAGGACACTGAGATCGCAAGGAATTCTCAAGTCAGCTTTGTTTCCTTGCCCACTCTCTGACCAGCATCGAACACGTGCACAAACTCTCATCACATGCTCTGGGCCGGGGCGGCAGCAATATGCCTGCTGCTGAATGGAGTTCCCCAGCCTGGCTTTCGCCAGGGTCTACAAGCAGGTGTCCTCACTAGGCTCGTACAGTCCAGGAAGCATTGTGCTTCTCTAGGAGCCCGCAGCAACGATGTGGGTAAAACAGGTTCTAAAAAAGTAAAACTCACATAAGGAGAATAGAGCTCTCCGGTCTCTGTGATTTCACCCGCCATTTCCAAAAGTGAGGAAGGGTCAGTGGGCCGAGATTCCTTAGGTTTCTTCCTTGCTTGGGCGGCGGCTGCTGCGGCTCCCTAAAGGGGAAAGAGCAGACTTCACCTTTCTGATAGAGGTCGCTGGCATCTGGGGGACAGTTCTGGAGAACACCCCTCGGGGGCCCTGTACTTTGACTACAGACACAGCCTCAGTATCCACCAGGAGGATACTGAAAGAGTGACACCTGCGTGCTTTCCTCTAACTTTTTCCTACGAAGGTATTCAAGGCCGTTCAGACTCCAAGTGACAGAGGGAGCCCCACAAGCCACTAAGTCTCCCTCACCACAAGCGCCCCCCTTTGCACACTGTGCACACTTAATGCCAGCCAGGAACGGCGAGCTCACTACCACACAGGGCACTCGAGATCAAGGCAACAAACTGGGGGCTTGCCCAGGTCGCTGCCCACCCCCACCCAACTGCAGGTCCCCAAACCTCTCCTTTGTAACGGGGCCTCCATTCCCCGCCCCCCCCCAACCTGTTTTCTGCCCTGCTTCGGGCTCCCCAGCCCCAAGCCTCCCCCTCGTCTCAAGGGCCTCCCCCCGACTTCTTCCTCCGTCCTGGAGCAGCCCCGAGCCTGGCGCCGCCCCGGCCCGTCCCCCCAGCCCGGCCGGACACCTGCACCCCGGCTCGCTCCGGGCCGCCGCGGCCGCCGCCTCCGACCCCTCCGCCGCCGCCGGCGCCAGCTGTCCCGCACCAGCGCCCGCAGCGCGCATGCGCCCGCGCCCGGCGGCCACTTTGGCCGTGCGCGCCCCGGGCGGGGCGCAGCGCGCTGATTGGACGCCTCGAGGAGGCGGGACCGGGATTGGGCCCCGGCGGCCGCCGTCTGCGGGGCGGAAGCGGGGGAGGGGCACTTCCGCCCGCGTGCGGGGAGGAGGGGCCGCGGGGCTGGGGACGCGTCCGTCCGCCGGGAGTGGGTGTGAGCGGAGCCGCCCCGGGCCCTCGGCGGTCGGGGTGACCGAGGAGCGTGGCCCACGGGTCCGCACACAGGGGAGGGCGGCCTGCTCGGACCTGGCTGGGGGCGGGAGGCGGGGAGAGGGCCCGGGGGCTGGGGCGGGGGGGGGGTGTCGCCGGGAAGAGGGGCTGGACGTAGGCGTCCGCCAGCGAGGCTGCAAGTTGATGGTGGGGCGGAGTCTCCGGCCCGGGGCACGTGATGGGAGCTTCGGGGTTAAGCCTGGGCGCTTGGGTCGGAGGCCTCGCGGGTCAGCGAGGTGGGAGGGAAGGGGCGCGCCGAAGCGGCAGCTCGCGCTTAGCCCCGTGGAGCTGCGATGCGAGGATCTTGTAGTCCCCTTTACCCGGCCCACTTCCCCTTGTCGCGAGGGGTCCAGAGTCCGTGTCCCCTGAAAGGTTTCGAGAGAAAGAAGGAACCAAGGCTCTCCTGACCACTGAGCTCCGGGAGGCATTTAGCAAACTCGAGGCCCGGGGCTCCCACCCCGAGTGGGAGGAGACGCAGGGTCCTGGAGTATTTGCCCTCCCCTCCTACAGGCCGGCGCCATGAGGTTAAATGAGAACGTCTTGCTGCTGGGGAAGAAGGTGGTGCTGGTACCCTACACCTCAGAGCACGTGCCTAGGTAACAGTCCACCTAACGCGAGGTGCAGGCCAGCCCTCCCAAGATGCAGCAAGGAGGGTCAGCCTGCCTTAGTCCGAATCTCAGAGGCTGTTTCCCCTAAGAAGGAGAAACATTGCGGTGAGAAGTCGTTACAGAAAGAAGTGAGCGCTGAAGCAATGAGGACACCCCTGGAAGAAGTTACCCCCCCCACCCCTCCCATCCCCCGCCTTTCCGTTTCAGTCTTCTCTGCTTCCTTTTTGGACGCTCAGCAGGGAATTATTTTATGTAAACTAGATGTGTGTAAGAAAGATCGCCTGATTGTAAATTAGTGACATTCCTCTGTTGTCAGCGAGCATGCTTAGTTTTTTTCTTTTTTTTTTTTTTTAATATTTATTTATTTACAGGCGCCTGGGTGGCTCAGTCAGTTAAGTGTCTGCCTGCCTTTGGCTCAGGTCATGATCTCAGGGTCCTGGGATCAAGCCTGGCAGGGAGCCTGCTTCTCCCTCTGCCTCTGCCCTTCCCCCTGAGCATGCTGTTTCTCTCTCAAATGAGTAAGTTAAGTCTGGGGGGAAAAAAGATTTATTTATGTAAAGGGGGGGCGGGAAGGGCAGAGGGAGAGAGAGCATCCTGAAGTAGGCTCTCCTCTGAGCGTGGAGGCCTGACACAGGGCTCCATCCCAGGACCCTAAGATCAGGACCTGAGCTGAAACTTGTAGCCTGCCAGGCATGGGTGCGAGCTATGCAGGCACCCCAAATATGCTCAGTCTTGAAGACTTAACGTTAGTTTGTCAGAAAACTGAGTTGATGGGTTGTTCTGATGTCTACTGTTTTGAAAAGCCAGAACTGAGTGCCAGCGTGGGACTCTTCCTGGGGCAATTGGCTAAGGTCTGGTAGGCTGGGATGGTGGTGATGTAGGAGTGTATTCTCTTTTTTTTTTTTTTTTAATTTTATTTACTTATTTGAGTGAGAGGGAGCGAGAACGCACATGGGGAGCGGGGAGAGGGAGAAGCAGGTTCTCCACTGAGCAGGGAGCCCTACTCAGGGCTTGATTGGACTTGATCCCAGGATCCTGGAATCATGACCTGAGCTCCAGGCAGATGCCTAACTGACTGAGCCACCCAGGCACCCCTGTAGTTTTTGGGTGTTCCTGTGTCTGGCCTTTGTGGAGATATGTCCAGCCTTCCTTAAGGAGGTCAGATTGCCATATACTTCCGCTCAGGAATTTGAGGAATGTTTGACTTCAGACTGCGCCCCAGCACTGACCCCGGAGACAGGATGGGAAGCTGGATAGTTCTCTTGTAAGACCAGCCTGCTTCTAGGTCTTGTGCTTGTGTCCCTCTGCCTTAGGAGCTATTATAACCCTTTCCTTAGATTTTTTTTTTTCTTCCCAAAGAGGGGAGAAAGCGTGCTCACACAAGAGCAGGGGGAGGGGCCGAGGGAGAGAATACCCAGCTGGGAGGGGTGTGTCCAGCTGGGGGGAGGAGGCACGTTGCAGGGCTCTAGCTCACAACCTGGAGATCGTGACCTGAGCCAAAATCAAGAGATAGATGCTAAACTGACTGAGCCACCCAGGAGCCCCTCCTTAGATCTTTTAGAGCTCTGTATTAGCCTTGTGGGGTTCTCCTATCTACCATCCACTTCTTCATCTCATAAAATGTCAGACCTGTACTCCCGAATCAGTCCTGCATGCCAAAGGCCATCCTCCTGTCCCTGCAGGTACCACGAGTGGATGAAATCAGAGGAGCTGCAGCGTCTGACAGCCTCTGAACCGCTGACCCTGGAGCAAGAGTATTCGATGCAGCAGAGCTGGCGGGAAGATGCAGACAGTGAGAAGCAGAGGCCCTGGGCTGGGCTGGCAGTGGGAGGGGTGGCTCCAGAGGCAGTCTCCAGGATCCCTCCCTTTCTCATTCCCGCCGTAGCCCTTCTGGGCCCCAGAAACTTTGTGAAAATCCTTCGTGAGAGGTCTGGAAGTTTCCTGAAACCATCATACTCTGATGCCCACTGAGGCCAGTCTCTGTGACTGGTGCTTTTGTGTTTGTCCACACTCACTGCATTGGGCTTAGAAGGATTTAGAGAAAGTAAAGCATTTAGGGCTCTGGCTGTAAATGGAGGCCCTGCCTCTCACATCTCTTGCTCAAACCCAGTTGTGGTTACTGCTTTCTGAGAATAGAGCTGCTGTTTGGAGTCCCATCTTTTCTTGCATGAGGCAAATTTAGGGCTTTGTAATCAGCTAAAGGAAGCTCTGAGCCCAATTTCCTCATGGCAGACAGAGGCAATGGTGTCATACTACAGTTCTCTGGTTTGGGTCAGAAGACTGTTGTCACTTCGCTTCTATGGGAAGTGTAAGTGAGAACCCTGTTGCCTCCCTCCTTAGAGTGTACATTCATTGTGCTGGATGCAGAGAAGTGGCAGGCCCAGCCAAGCACCACGGAAGAGAGCTGCATGGCGGGAGATGTAAACCTCTTTCTCACAAATGTAGGGGACCCCTCCTTGGGGGAGATTGAGGTCATGATTGCAGGTTTGTTCCACTCGGCCCTCCCTTCCCTCCCTTCTAAACTTCAAGCCAGCTGAGGCTGCATAGGGCACTGGGCTCAATGGGAGGTTCCCAGTGGTGAGCCCAGCACCTACCTGGGGCACACTGCCCCCTGCCACTCCATTAGCCTGCTGCTCCACCCGTGGTGGTTTACTTTATTCCTGTCTTCTGCTTAGGTGTGAATTAATTAATTAATTAATTAATTTATTTATTTTTAAAGATTTTATTTATTTATTCATGAGAAACACAGGGAGAGAGAGAGAGGCGGAGACACAGCAGAGGGAGAAGCAGGCTCCATGCAGGGAGCATGATTTGGGACTCGATCCCGGGTCTCTAGGATCACACCCTGGGCTGCAGGCGGCGCTAAACCGCTGTGCTACCGGGGCTGCCCTTAGGTGTGAATTTAACCTTGAGTTTGAGGGTCTTCAGACTTCATTCTGCTCCATTCCTGCTGGGGGGCTGGGCGCTGGGGACCCTCCCAAAATAAAAGACCTTTCCTGGAGCATCCTTCCCGTGCTGTGGAAGGAGCCCCTCTAGTTTGTGTCCTTCATGGTCCACAGCCTTCCCCTAAGACTTCCCGATGAGGCAGCATGCTGAAGGTAAGGGGTCAGCTTTGGGGTCAGGTTGCTGGGTGTGTCTAAGCTGGGAACCCCTGTGCAAATTATTTCAACTGCTATGTGTCTGTTTTCCTGTCTGCATAATGGCAATGATAGTACCAACTGTTGAGTTGAGGCTGAAATGAAGTTGCAGCTGCATTACTGCTGTGCCTGCTGCGGAGCCTGGCACACGGTGCCAGTGATTGCCATTATTCCTCCTAGAGCCCAGCTGCAGAGGCAAAGGCTTTGGCACCGAGTCTGTTCTCATGATGATGTCTTATGGTAAGGAAGTCTGAGCAGATGGTAGAGAAGTGGCCAGGCCCCAGATGAGGACATGGGCATGTTGGGAAGTATCTTCTTCAGGCCTGAGGTTGGGGGGCAGGTAACAGGTGCTTCCACTGCCAAACGGGAGAGGAAGGGTAGGGGATAAGAGGGGGGTGCTTCATCCTGTGTCCCATCCCTCTCTCTCTCATTTTCTCTGGGAGGGGTGACCAAACTAGGTCTGACCAAGTTTGAGGCTAAAATTGGGCAAGGAAATGAGCCAAGTATCCGGATGTTTCAGAAACTTCACTTTGAGCAGGTAAGGATATCTCTCATGGGAGGGCGAGGCCTGGGCTGGGTGATGGGGCCCAGTGGTGCTAGAGCTTGTGACTGTAACTTAGCTGCCCCTGCTCTCTCTGGCTTATACAGGTGGCAGTGAGCAGCGTCTTCCAAGAGGTGACACTTAGGCTGACAATGAATGAACATGAGCGGCAGTGGCTTCTAGAGCAGACCAGCCATGTAGAAGAGAAGTGCTATAGAGATGGGTCGTCGGAGTCTCATTGACAGCCAGCTGGCCTTCCGGGCAGGGCAGCCACCTTCTGTGAAGTGGAGTGTTGGAACCATGCAATCCAAAACACCAGAGCCCTGTAACAGAAACTGAACTTTTGGGGCATTTGGGACATAATGCCCCTAGCCCCTCTCTGGCCTGGGAATCTCCTTTAGGGGCCCTTCAGACTCTGGGCCAGACTTGCGTTGGCCTTCCTCAGGCTGGCAGTGTGGATAAGTGATTCCAGGTCCAGGCTGTCCTCCTGACCAGACCTGGATTCTTGGAACCTGGAGCGGATAGCACGAATCCACAGGGAGCAGGGTGGGTGGAGGTGGGAGCAGAGGCGAGTGGGCCTGGTGAATGGAAGGCCAGAGGCGCCACCCTGGGGTAGAGGCCTGCCTAAGAGTAAAGTATACTGCACAGCACCTTTCCTGGCTTTTCCTTAGGCCTGTTTGCAGATGAGCCACCAGAAGGCCCAGCCTACAGCATCCAGTCCAGGGCAGGAGCTCAGTCTGCTTTTGGCCTGCAGAAGCAGGGGGTGTGTGACCCCCAAGAAGTTTGGAAATGAACGAGCAAGGCCCTGAATGACAGGTGGCTTGGAAAGTGGACAAGTATCCTGTGCTTGCTCCTTTCTCCTCTCTGGATCCAGGAGTTTTGGATGCAAGCTCCTTGTGACTGGAGCCTCTGCTCAGTTGCAAGGGCTGCAGGAGGAAGTAGAAGCCACTCAGCGGTATCTTCCTGAAGGGACCTGTCCCCTCCTGCTCTACTCACTTCTTGGGTCTCTGGGAGCCGTGGCACCTGACGGCCACAAGGAGGCGTCGGAGGCACAGCCTCAGGATGTCTCCAGGGCCTGGCAGCTGGTGCTTCAGAGGCAGAGCTGGAGCGGGAAGGGGGGGGAGATGCTCCTCTGTTCCCAGGTGTCCTGTCCTAATCTGGGGTGGCCGTTGAGAGGCCGGACAGGTTTCAGGGCAGGTCGTGGAAGAGACCCTCAAAGGCAGTCCGTATTCTCAAGGGGAGGAAACCTTGATGTGAGTTGCTGTGCCTGGCTCAAGGTAGCAGAGCCAGAACTCTTGCTGGTCCCCCCCAGTCCCCCACTCCTCCCCAGTCCTGGCATATTCCAGCGCTACTATGAAGGTAAAAAACTGGAATCTACCTTTGCTTGCAGTGTACCAAAGGGTTTGTAGTGTGTCTGGTCCCTCAGCGATCAAGGAGTTTCAACCTTGAGCTTCATCAGAGGCCCCACCCAACAGGTGAGGTAGGGAGGGATCTCCCCCCACCCCACTGTCTTGTGGAGTCCTCTCCAGGCCTTGCTTACAGGTGAGAGGTCACAAGGTAGAGGCAAGGTTGCGAGCAGGAGGGCCGAGCCCAAGGTGCTGTGGCAGGGTTTTGAATAGTATAAGGTTGGTCGGAATCCAAGCTCCAACAAGAGGCCAAATGGCCAGACAGTGACCGACCCCTCTCTTAACCCTAGAGGCCCCCGGGTCCTCTGTGATGAGTGCTTTCCATTAGAATCCACTTCCCATCCTTCTCCCAAGCACCTCTGGGCCTGGCAGCCTCAGCCCTTGCGGGCCACCCTGGCCGCTCCCAGGGTGTGGCCTCAGGTGCCAGAGGTGGAAGAGACCTGGATCTCTTGAGGTGGCTTAGGGTATTTTGCCCTTGGAAAGTCCGCTCCGCCCCACCTGCCCCAGAGCATGTCCAGGGCCAGATAAGATAATCTGGTGCTAGCGCAGGCCACTCCTGGGAAGCCTACACCCCACTGGCTGTGAGGGGTTAGATGAAAGCCCAGTCTTTGCATTAAATGAGGCTCGATGCAGGATTCACCATTTCAGTGCTCCAGAATTAGAAACCACATAAAGACCTCTGAGCATGTGGATCTTCCCTCCTACTTCCTACAATAAAGGTTTCTCTGGGGCAGCCGGTTTCATGCATTCAGGAGCTGGGCAGGTCTCACTCCCATAAGACTTGTGCAAAGCCTGGGCAGCTACAGGACCCAAGGCCCTCTGATCACAGCCGCCCACGTTCTACTCCCCCGCCTGGAGTCCGAGAACCTTGGACTGACCTCCCCTCCAGGCTGTACCCCAATCTCTCAGCCAGAGGCTCCCCTGGGAACACCTAGGGCTCTAAAGGAAGACACAGAGGCTGAGGCAGTTTGGAAGCCAGTTGAATTTCTGATGGAGTTTCCTTGACAGCGGGGCTGGGCAGGGGTGGCCAGACCCTCCCCATGCCCCAGGGGCTCTGGGATAGGAGCAGAAACAAAGTTTAAGGCTGTTGCCACTATATCCTGGACGCAACAACCTGGAAAATCATATTAATCAAGGAGACAAAAATCCCTCTAAACTCTGATACTGCACTCAAAATCAAATGAACAAAAATAAGATGCCCAAGCCACAGCTCTAAGGATGACAGACCCCTGTCCCTTCCACAATGTTGTTGCTGTCATCAGGAGTCCTCAGTCAACCCTGGACTCAGTCATCACTTGGAGTCATGAGGGTGTAGGACTCTTGCTTGGTCCCTCCATCCTTGCTTGGTGTGGGTTCCAGTGATCTCCCAGGGGAGTGTCAGAGGGGCTGAAGCACTCAGTAGGAACAGGGGGAGTCTGCTTCCTGATTGGGGCAGGATGGAAACCCATTCACCTTCCCCGAGGTAAGGGAAGAGCACAGTTCTCTAGAAAAATCATTCACCGATAGAGGGGGATGCTGGTGCTGATTTGTATGTCGATTGGGGGTAGGGGGGTGGGACAAGTGAGTGGGGAGGAAGACGAGGGAACTGAGGGAGATGGGTCCGAGGGCGGTGGGGCCTGGGGGCTGGCCGGCCCTCCCAGCTCTCCTGGGAGCCTGTGGGAGGATGCTCAGAGGTTGCTGAAGAGTTCGTTTTTCTTGCTCCAGTCCATCTGCGGGGCCCGCTTGCTGCTGCGCTTCTGGTGGGCCCGCTCTTTGGCCACGGCCAGGGAGATGTTGAAGTCCAAGATGGGGTCAGAGGAGGAGGAGGTAGACGAGGGTGCCGTGGAGTCCTGTTTCCTGGGGCTGTCTTGGGAATTCAGCTGCAAAGAGGGGGAGGCGGTGGCAGAGAGCGGGAGTCAGTGCCTGGCGAGGCGTCCCGGTCCTCAGCCTCGGCAAGGTGGCTCCCTTGGGGCAGTGCCCAGGGGAGCCAGGTCACAAGAACAGAACGTGGCATAGCATGTGACCTGCAAGGCAGCCTGGTGTGCCAGGAATGAGAGTGTGGCTTGGGAATGGGCTTCCTGTAACCCAGGGCCACCCTCTGCCCGCCCAGCCAGCAGCCTACCTCCTCACTGGTATCACTGGAGGTGGATCTTGCCAGGGCTGATCTGGGGCTCTCAGAGGCTACCTCGGCCAGAGGTTCACGACTGTTCTCCTGGCACAGAGAGGAGGGATGTGGGTTGGCAAGGGATGGGGTGGGGAAATCCTGAATACGGAAGGGTGTTCCCAGGGAAGACAGGTGCCTCTGAGAAGCTCCACTCAAGCTTTTCCCATCCACCCCGAAGCCCTGCTGCCTGGGCCTGATGAGAGTGGAAGGTGGGGGGTTGGGGCCTTGGGGATTGACATTTTACATTCCTCTAAGGATCAGAGGGCAGCCTGGTTCCACCGCGCGTAGGTGGGAGGGACCATTGTGGGATTAGTGGAATTGCTTACACACACACACCCCACCTCCCCAGCCCTCCAAAAGTAGCCTTCAGTCTTGACCAGCATTTTGGGCCAGTGACCATGGAGGGGCTATGTGGAGTGTGGGGAGAACATGTGTGATATTCCCTGAATTTCTTGCTGCCCACTGGTTTACTTGGCCCTGACCCTAGGAATCTTGACGTCTAACCCCAAAGCAGCCGAAGGCTTTGAAGGAATAATGGGGATGAGTGTTCTGGGCCCACAGATGGAGTGACAGAAGGTTCAGGTGGTCCAGGGCCACCTCCCTTTGCAAGAACCTCTGGCAGGATCCCCGGGCGGGGTGGGGGCGGGGGAACCTTTCAGCAGACCCTGCAGAGAGCTCCGGCTCTGTGGTCTGACTCTGAGTCAGCCTGTCTTAGAGTGAAGGTCTTGGCCAAGGCTTCAGCTTGGTGCTCAGCCTCTGCCTGGGTTCCTCTGTGGCCTCAGCTGGCACCAGGCCCCGCCATCTCTTCCCCAGCCTCCACTGCCTTCTCTTCCCTTCTGCCCAGGGAGGAGGGGAGGAGGGGCTTTGTTCTTCCAACCCAGACTGGAAGTAGCAGGGCCCAGGCAGCGTGCGTCCAGACACTGAAGCTCTGTTCTTGGGGGGAAGAATGGCCCCTTCTGTATGGTGGGGAGTTGAAGGCGGGGCCTGTCACCAGGATGGCGGGCTGCAGAGGGGCCCCGACCGGGCCTCTGCCTCCCGACCGCCTTGGCTCTACACAGGGGTTGAGGGGTGCACGGGCAGTTATATAGCTTGGAGCTCAGGAGGGAGCAGCTTGGCAACAGGAGTTTCAAGCTGAGCCAGACAGCCGTCCTTGGCCCAACCGCGCCACCTTCCACCCTCCTCCTGCAGCCTCTGGCGTGAGAGCCAGAGAAGCATTAGAGGGTCTGCCTTTACCTTCCGGATCTCCCCATTGGTAAAGGGCTCAGGCAAGGGACCTAGAAAAGGGAAAAGCAAAACAGAGGTGAGTCCAGGAGCTCTGCGGAATGTGGATGGAGTGGCGCCCCAAGAGGAGGGAGAGCTGCGGGGTTTGGGCCATAGTTAGACCTTGCGCCCTCCATCCGTGTCTAAGTCTCTGGCCCGCAACCCTCTGGATGTCCGTCTGACATCCTGATGATCCAGCACACACACAGATGCGCAAAATAACATTTACCCTTGCTACATCGTAACGCTCTCCAATATTTTCAAAGCAACTTAAAAGTACACTTGTCTCTGGCTACTAAGTTGATCTTGGGAACCAGGGATGGATCATGAGCAATTTGGAGAAACTGTTGGCCCAGAGAGGGAGGAAATTCCAGGCTGGCTGAATTCCAGGAGAATCTCCTGGGACGCTTGTTAGAAATGCAGATCCCCAGGCCTGGGCACCAGAGCCTGCGGTTTCCTAGGAGAAGACGCTGTCACCAGAGTTGGAACCACACCCCAGATTCTGGTTAGTACCTGCCTCTGTTCAAAGAAAAAAAAAATCCTGGCTCCTGCTTGCCAATGTGAGGGTGAGGGTGCTCAGAAAATAAGAACACCAGCCTGGGGTCCCCCTTGCTGTGCTCGCTCAGGTGGGGGCTCCACCTGACTGTAAGGGGGACTGGTCAGCCTGGGTGGGTTTTTTCTGAACTCTTAGTTTAAGTGCGTGTTTCCTCTGGCCTGGACGTCGGGCATACCTAACCCTCACCATTTCGTCCCAGCTGGGCAGGGGATCACTGGGATGCAGGGACTCTCACCCATGCCCTCCCCCCCAGGCGGTCTCATGTGGTCTGGAGGCAGCTGCTGGGGGGAGGGCATTCCTCTCTGTGGGGGCAGTAACACTCAGCTGGCCTGGAGGACCCGCCCCCCCTTTCGCCCAGGGATACCTGGGGAAGAGACTTGCCCTCAGGCCCCTCCCTATACAGCTCCTCCGGCCAGAGGCTACAATTACTGGAGTTCTCAGGGCCCTTCCCACCTAGCCAGAGAGATAAGAGGAAGGAATGTCTGAGGGCTGATTTCTGGGGGTGGGGGTGGGTGGCGGGGGGGGGGGGGGGGCGGTGCTGGAGGCCTCAGGAGAAGGTATTTGAGAAACTGTGTGAAATCTAGATCTTTGCTGTCTTCCCCACACCATATTGCCAAGGGGCTTCTCGGGGCCTCAGTTTCTCCCTCACTGAAGAAGGCCACTAAGTTATCTGGTTTCTGTGAACTTGGGAAACAAGGGTAGGGTGGTGCCCCACTGCCCATGCTCGGAGTCCGCTGGGGACTTCCACGGACCCATCCCTGCTTCCAGGAACCTCCAGGACCCACCTGGCCCCTCCACCTAGGGATTTAAATCTATGGCAGGACCTTTGGGTGGATCATCCCCCTATAAATAAAACTCTGACACCCTTAGGGAGGCCCCACCCACTGCAAAGTCCAAAGAGGTCCCCCCACCCCTACTCCTCCAGGAGCCATCTTTCCAGGGAGAAAGTCCAGACCAGAGAGCAGAGCTTTGCTTTAACACCTCCCTGCCCTGGGGCAGCAGCCTTGCCCTGTTTGGCTTGCACTTGGGCAGAAGGAGGTGCCAGGCTTGGCAGCGTCATATGGGGGATGGGGAGGGCAGGGGCCCAGGGACCAAGGAGGGACCCACTGCTCTCTAGAGCCAGTGAGCCTGGGTTTCCAAGACAACCTGAGAGAAGGGAGGGGAGGCACTGGGCCCCTGTCGCTGGACTCTGATCTGACCAAGCAAAGCTGGAGTTAACCCTTCCCTTGCATGAGTGCTGCCTGGAAAACCTGCTGGGGGTGCAGGGGTTGGGAGCTGAGGCCTCCCTTTGGTGCTACAGCTTTGGTCTGGAATATAAGTAGCTCCATCCTGCCTCCCCATCCATCCCGCCTCCCCATCCCTCGTGCCAGCCTGACCCTATCACATAAAGCGTCCTCAGAAATCCACTGCCATCCCCGCTTCTTCTCCTGACATCAGGCACCTCTTTGCCAACCTACACTTCTGACCTCCCCTAAAGGGGACGGAGGAAGTTCTTAAGTGGGAAGCTGCCCACCCCTTGCCTGGGACACAGTCAAATCTAGAGCACTGACCCCCATTCCTGACTTGGGGGCTTCCAGCTGCCCCACCCTGCTCACCAGTCAGATGCTCCTGAGACGGGATCACTTTGCATTTCTTGAAGAACTCATCAGTCTCCTTGTCTACCACCAGCAGCTTGGTCTCGTCCCCACCAGCCTTGATGGCAGATACCACATCCCCATGCTGCTTGCCCTCCACGCAGACCCCATTCACCTGTGGGCGGGGGCAGGGGTTATGGCACAGTTTTTTTTTTTTTGGAGAGGGGAGGCAGAGGGGATACAAATGGTCCTCTTCGTCCTTGGCCAGTTGGTAGTCTGGGGACACTAAGTCCTCCTTGCCTGTGGAGTCTTAAATTAAGCCAAGTGGTCCTCCCACTTGACAATCAAATGAGGAGTTAGGACACATGAGAAAAGCCAAAGAAAATACAGAGAAAAGACTAAACAAACACAGCTGGGACAGACAGGGCAGGAAAGATCAGGGAGGCCTGGGATGGGCCCTCGCGTTTCTATGTGTCTGTGTCCGACTTCCCGCTCAGGGCTGTGGTTTGCTCACATGTAAAATGAGAAGTCTTGGGAGAGCTGATCTAGCTCTGAGGCTCTAAGACTGAGATTCTGGGGCCTGCCCAAGGCACGGGGTTCATGTTTCCTTTCCTCCTGAGCACCTCCCAAGAGTGTCTGAGTGCACCTGCCAGCATGGAGCCCTCAGGCAGTAGGAAACTCCTTGGGTGGCCCCACACATCTCCTGGGATGGATGGGCGACTCCTGGGCCACTGAGTGTGTCTCTGGGTGAATAAGAACCCAGAGAAGGTGAGGGCAGGAAGGGAGTCCACCATCCACCACCCTCCCTCCTGCCCACCGTTCTTCCCCTCTCTCTGGCTCCCTCACTCCCTCTATTGACCTGGCACCTATGGGCTGCCCAGAACCCCTGGGCTAAGCTAGGAGCAGATGGTGTGATGGCTGCTGCCCCAGGGGCTGCTCATAGGTGGGGAGGTTAGTCAGGAAGGCAGGGCCTGGAGAGCGTGAGAAGCATTACCTCCACAATGCGGTCCTGAGCCCGGAGCCCCGAGGCCTCAGCAGGTGAGTCTGGGTCCACCGCCCGGATGAACTGGCCTGGCTTGGACTTGTCGCTGTGCAAGTTGAAACCGTAGCCGTTGGCGCCTTTCTTCATGGCGCAGAGCCGAGGCCGGAGCTCACGCTGTGGGGGTAAAGGAGGGGCCGTGGCCATTCTCCATCATCCTAGGTCCCGCCCTCCCTGCCCTGCACCTGACCCCTCCTTGCTCCACCCTCCTCAGCACTTGGGAATAAGGCAAGTTTGCTGAGATCCCACACAGCAGGTTGAGAGAATGCTGGGCTGGGACCCAGAAGACCTGGCATTGTAGCCAACTGCCCAGGTGCCTCATCCAAGCCAGTTACCTCTTCTGGCAAATGGGAGGTGGGGTCAGATTAGCTCAAGCCCCCTCCTCTTGTGCCATCCTAAGATATAATTGTGTTATTTTGGTTGCTACCTTATCCCTCCCCTCTAAAAACTTCAGTCTGGCCCTCCTGGGGGTGAGGGCCACGCCACTGCCAGCCTGACTGGATGACCGGGGATCCTGGGCCCCTTGGTACCCCGTTCTTTGCAGCAGGGGACACAGGGGAGGTGTTTACTGAAAGCTGGTCAGAGTGTTTATAGTAAAGCCTTTCCCCATCCAAGCCAAATGGCCCAGCCAAAAGGAAGCAGGAGGCCAGATAACCACAGAGCTGGGGGGGAAGCATAGCAGAGTCCTGGACAGGATAGGGACCCCCACAGTAGAACCTCAAAGACTCTGTTGGGAAAGCCTGACTGGGGAAAGGACCATGAGAAGCAGGGCAGGGCTGCAGGGAGCCCAACGTGGCTGTGGCTGTGGCTGTGGCCATGGCTCAGGGTGGGGACCTAGTGAAAGGGCTCAAGCAGGTTTCTCTCCAGCACTCGGACACTCAGCTGAAAATGGTTTTCACCATCCTTTGTCCAACTTAAGCAGCTTAGCTTAGATGCTGCAGCCCTAGGACACATGTACACGATGGAGGGAATCTGGGTATGCATGGGCCAAGCAACCTGAAACCTTGGCCAGAAGCCTGAGCCCAAGGCCTAACTCAGGGGTTCCTCTCCCCTTCCTCCCAGGCCTGGGCAGGGCTGTAGCAGCCAGCCTGCTAGCTCCGGGTGATCTCCCAGGCCACCAGGCAATGAGCAAAGGCCAGAATCAAGGCCCTGGCCCCCACACCAGCTTCCCTACTTATTAGCTATGTGACCTGAGGCAAGTCATTTCCTTCTAGTGCTTCAGGTTCCTCATTTATAGACCATTCTTCGTGCCACTTGCCTCCTAGGGTCCCAAGGGCACTGTGAGGCCAAGTGAGATAATTCATACAGGTGGGGACACTTCACAACTTCAAAATCCTCCTGCACATATAGACTTTTCCCAGTGCTGAGAACACTACCGAATAGTCCATAAAGCTGAGAAGGGAGATTCTGGGGAATAGGGTGGGGACCAGGTTGCTCTGAAACACCAGTCCCCAGCTGGGAGTAGAGCTGGCCAGGAGGCAGGGAAGGAGAGGAGGGCTTATAGGCCTCCTGCCCCAACTTGCCAGTCCCATCTGGGGCTCCCCACCCCTCCACTCTCACGGGGGGGTTGGGGGGGGCGGTGGCCAAAGGATGACTTTGCCTTCCTTTAACTGCCCGGGCAAGTCTCTGTGTTTCAGGATGTTGGTGGGGGGGCGGGGTGTGTGTGGAGAGGAAGATAGGAAGGAGGTGTGATGGTTGGACCTGCAGTCACCCTGATCTGGGCCACAGGCCCTGGGCCCTTCCCTAGTTTCTCCTTCAGTAGGCTTCCCTCACCCCATACAATAGCAAAGACAGAGAGGCAAGCAATAAAAAAGTGGGGGAGGGGCAGAGGGGGACCCCAGTGGCTGTGAAACATCCCCTTCTCTCAAACTCCCTGTTGGCGGGGTGCAGTGGGGCCAGGGTGCAATCCTAGGAGCCCCTCCCCCGGCTCCCCACCCCCCACCTGCGCTGCTTATCCCCTGGCAGCCCCCACGGGATATTGTTCAGGAGTAAGTGAGGCTCTTCTCCCCTCCAGCTAATCCCTCCACAAAGCTGCCAGCCCAGCCCTCCCCCAGGCCGAGGTGAGCAGGAACAGGTCTGACCAGTTGCCACCACCTTGCAGGCTCAGCTTTCTGCCCCAGCCAGCAGAGCCCGCAATCACCCTGAGAAAGTGGGGAGGATCGCACCAGGGGCTGGGTGGGGGGTGGGGGGGCCAGTGGTGCGAGCAGCTCTGACGTCCCCGCTCCCCTCCACCTCCCTTCATTCCAAAGAGCCTTCCCATAGCCACCTTGCTGGGGCTGGTCACCCCATTTTCAAAACGGGGAAACAGAGTCCAGATATTAAGCCCACGGCCTAATGTCCCATGGCTTCACAGTGGAGGAGCCAGAGCTCCAGCAAGGTCTCTGAGTTGGACCCCGTGTTCTTTCCACCATCCACGGGCTGGCCCCAAAGGACCCGAGTCCAGACTGGGAGGAGAACCCAGCAGGAGTCGTAAACATGGGTTGCTCCCCCGCAGTGGCTGCAGTCTCTGCTGGGAGGCAGCTGGTGGCTGATGAAACCACAGCCTTCCTTCCGGGTGTTCAAGGCCTCTTGCGGCCAGAGCTCCAGCCTGACTTGGGATAAGCAGGGCTGCGGTGGGCAGGCCCGGGCTGGGGCAGCCCAGTGGTTCGGGGAGTGCTGCTCCTGGCCAGCAGGGCCATCGGGCCTGGGTCCCAGTGCTGGGGGCATGCTTCCCGATCCTCCATGCTTCCCTGCACCTTCTGGTGCCCTATCATCAAAGCCGGAGGGCCTGCTTTGAACCTTGCTCCCCTCTGCCAGTCCCAAGCCATGAGGATTGGAGGAAATGGGGCTCAGCTCCCCCACTGCTCCCTTCCCCCTTTACTGGGACCTGCTCCACTGCCCTCTGGGGGTGGCTGAGCTTGGGGACAAGCAGCAGCAGGTGGTTTTCTGAAGTGTTCAGACACCGACACAGGCTCCATCTTAGCGCCCTCCTTCCCAAGGCCCCGGAGGCTCCCTCGCTCCCTCGCTCCCTCCTTCCCCTCCCTTCTCATGGGAGGGGTGGGGGCTTCTCATTCTTCCAGGGAGACCAGCCAGTTTTACTCCACCCCTCCCCCAGCTGTCTCTAGGAGGTGTCACTGCCAGCTGCTGAGTCAGCCCATCAAAGGAGCCCATCCCAGCCAGGGTGGAGGTTGGTGCTTGCAGGAGGAGTCCCTGGGGGCAGCCTCCCTGGGGATCTGATGGGGAGGGGTCAGGTGCCTGGGTAGAGCCTGGCCACTGTTGCTCCTGGGCCCCAACCCCCAACCCCCAACGCTGAAGCAGGACTGGGTTCTGGCTCCGGGGAAATCGGGTAGATGGAAAGTCCAGGCCATCTTGGTCCTGGTGTGCGGCCCCCAGGAGCTCAGGAGGGGGTGGGGGGGGGCGGGAATTTCAAGGGGAACCCGGCCTCAGAGTGGCCAGAGTGCCAGGTGGGGCTCCCAGTGACGATGATGGCTCAGAAGGAGAAGTCAGGATCTGCTCAGTGAGGAGCCTGGTGGAGACCCGGAAGCAAGAGGAAGGGGCAAGAGGCAATGGTGGCCAAAGGACGGAGCAAATGAGCTGGGGTGACTGGGGTGCTGGGTGGGCCTGAGTCTCACTTCTAGGCAACATCAGACAAGCTTTCCAAAAGATCTTGCCGGCAGAGCCGCCTCCAGACTCTTCTCCCAGAGCCTTCTCCCACCCTCAGGTTGTCAGGCTGTCCCAAACCCTGTCACAGGCCCACAGGACCATCCCTTCCCTCTTCTCTCCCAGGGAGCTCAGCCCAGCCTGAGTGGCCGCCCAGTCACCTCCACCCACGCAGTCCAAGCGGACTGCGGGTGCGGAATTCAATAGGCGCCACCAGCAGCCACCTGGAAAGCCGAGGAAAGTCGATACCCTAATCCTAGTGCCCGTCTCTGGGGAGCAGGCCCAGGGCCGCTCCCTGTTCCTCTTCGGGGAGGGCTACTGGGGGCCAACGCCCCATTGGGCCCAGCCCCTCCCTGGCAGGTGTCATGGTGATGGGCCCTACAGAACATAGCCAGGCTGCTTCCAGAAGGCCAGGCAGCTCTGGGCCCCACAAGGAATGGGCTGGAAGAGCTAAAAGACCACCAGGGTGGCTGGGGGAACAATAGAGGTGACCCTCACCTCCCAAGTCTGCCCTTTCCTCAACCCAGCCAAGGCCTCTTGTTTATGCAGATAAGACCAATGCCTGCTGTCCCAGGGAGATCAGCCCCAACAATGGGGTGGGAGACAAGGGGACAGGGCAGTGCGTAGGAGCCCTGGCTGTGCTGGTGGAGGTTGGATAAGAGGTACCCTGGGCAGGAGGAACGGTGGCTGCTCTGCGACGCAGCTCATTGTCTCACGGAACACTAGAGACACAGCTTGGGTCTGGTGCCAGCTCTTCAAGGAAGCCACGATGGACGGTGAGAGCTGGCCTGGCCTAAGGGTGACATGTGACCGGGCAGCAAGGGGGCACTGTCCTCAGGCAGGTTGGGAGGTGACCAGGAGCTCTGACCACTGGCCAGTGAGCGTCCAGAGCTGTAGGCTAAAGGTATCCTCTCTTCACTTGGGTACAAAATGCTTGGCGGCCACTAACCCATACTCACTCCATCACCCTGGTGTGGCTTCACTTCACCCTACAGACCTCCCCCGCCCAGGTCTGTGCAGGGAAGGTGGGCACCTTAATGTGCAAAAAAAGGAGCTACTCTAGCTTTTGATCTTGTCCTTCCTGTTTCTTAGTTGGAAGGCCCTGCTCTGGAACTCAGCTGGTTAGATCCAGGTGGGATCCATATGCTAAAGAGGGAGCTACTTCTCCAAGGTCCCAGGAAGGGGTCCTGAGCCAGCTTTTCCCTCTGGTTCTTTTCTGCTGGTGTCGGCCAGAGACCCACCCGAAAGAGTTTGGCTCAGGTCTGCCTAGGGCTGGGCAAGCCTGGGATGGAGCAGGCTGGTACGTGGGCTGCTGCCTGGCTGGACACCATCCAGGCTGGCCGCCCCATGCCCGCCTGCTCCACAGCCACTGCATCCTCATCCAGCCTTATCCTCACCCTCCTTCCAGGACTCACTGGATTTAACTCCTGCAGCTACAGACCTTCAGAGAGCTTGTGGAATCGGGGCTATATTAACAAACAGAAGCTACCGTTTACTGAGCACTTACTGTGTGCCAAGGACTGCTAAGGACTGCACTAGGATTTTATGGGTATTTTCTCATTCAATCCTGTGAGGAAGGTATCACTCAGGTTCAAAAAGATCACATAAACTGCTCAAGTGTGCAGTGGAGGGGAGGAGGAGGTAGGCTCTGAACTCAGATGTGGAGCTGCACTGTCTGATGGGAACAGAATGCCAGTCAGGTAGGCAATTTAAAATTTCCCAGGAGTCACGTCAAAGTAAAAAAGAAATGAGAAATTAATCATAATTATCTCATTTCATATAATAAACCCAAACTGTTACCATTTCAATATGGAATCCACTTAAAAATGATTAATGGCATGTTTTACATCTTTTTGTTTGTATGAAGTCTTCAAAATCTGGCGTGCATTTCATACTTCCAGCACATCTCAATTGGGATGAGCACACCTGAAGTACTAAGAGCCACATGTGGCCAGTGGCTGCCACAATGGCCTGCTGATATCCTAGAGGCCTCACTCTCAACCATTAGGCTGTCAGCTCCAAATAGTTTCCTTTTCTTAAAAAAAAAAAAAAGACTTATTTATTTGAGAGAGGGAGAGTGTGCGTCAGTGCCTGCCCAAAGGGCGTTGGGGGGGTGGGCAGAGAGATGGAATCTCAAGGCCCCCGCCCAGAGCAGAGTCCTACCACAGGTGCTCGATCCACGACTCTGAGATCATGATCTGATCTGAAATCACACAGGGGACACAACTGACTGAGCCACCCAGATGACCCCCCAAACAGTTTTATAAATCATCCCCCCTCAACACACACACTTGAATTGGGCACCATGACCTTATAACACACCCAGGAAGAGGTGAGAGCCTTGAATTCTAGAAGTCAGAGCTCTAGCCTCAGACAACACAGCAATGAGTGAGCAGCACTTCAACCCCAGTTTTAGGGAATCTGTGCCACTCATCATTTTCCAGGACACAGGAAACTAAACAATACCCAGAGGGCTGGGGACGTGGTGAGTTGTCCTATTCCAGGGGTGAAGTAAAGCCAAGGCCAACAGTAGAGGTTGGCCTTCAGGAGGTGCCCTATGTGCAAGGATCCAGGGGGTCAGGTTAAGGAGAGACTTGGTGGCCAGACTCCTGGTCCCAGCCCATCAAGGCAGAAGCTGGGGCCAGAGCCAGGCCACTTCTGGGCTGAGGGCTTCCATCAGGGCTGATACATTCTCCTGATGGTGCCAAAGGACACCCCCTAGGGAAGGAAGCTACCTGGACCCCTCCTCGCAAGGAGCCTGAATTTATTCCAACGTGATGGCTCTTATGTGGCCCAGGATGTGATGGGCAGAGACACCAGCTGGACAGTCAGGCCCTCAGGTACAAGTCAAATGTGTGGCTGAATAAATAGATGTGTAGGTACTGGAGTCAGCGAGAGCTGGGTTCCAGGATACACCCCCCTCCACGTGGTAAGGGCTCACTAGCTGACAGCCTGGGGCAGCCCACCTGGACCGACCAAGGCTCAGTTTCCATGTAGACCATGGGGGCTAATATCTGCCTCATGGGGCTGTTTTATAGATTGAATGACATCAGGCATATTATTATTTTTTTAAGAGATTTATTTGAGAGAGTGAGCACACACATTTGAACGAAAGAGCAGACTCCCCCACTGAGCACATCTCATGACCCTGAGATCAGGACCTGAGCTGAAATCAAGAGTTGGATGCTGAGGCACCTGTGGGGCTCAGTGGTTGAGGGCCTGCCTTCGGCTTAGGGTGTGTCCCTGGGGTCCTGGGATCTAGTCCCGCATCAGGCTCTCCGTGGGGAGCCTCCTTCTCCATCTGCCTATGTCTCTGCCTCTCTGTGTGTCTCTCATGAATAAATAAATAAAATCTTATAAAAAAAAAAAAAGACTTGGATGCTTTAATGGACTGGGCCGCTCAGGCGCCCCGATAGAGGGCATGTTTAGTGCACAGCACATTTGCCGGACACAAATAATAGCTATCATTTACTGAAATGATTACTCTCGGCTCACAAAATGGAAAAACTGCTACCTAATTTGCAGGGCTGTCCTGTCCTAGGGGAATCCATGAAATGAACATCAGTATCTCTGTGGCACAAGGCTGCACTAGAACTTTTGAGTTTCCTTCCTCGCTATGGCTGCTCCATCTCAGAGCAGCAACACGCAGAGGAGCATCTAGTAGTATTAGGGTCGAGAACTCTGGCTTCTCTCTGTAAAAGGCCTGCAGCACTAATTCCTAAATGCTCCCCCACCTCCCTGGCGCCCCATGGGATGGGAGGCTGGAGAGGGAGAGAAAGTGAGAAAGGCCTGCATCTAGACACATGGAGAAGGATGCCCCATTCTGTCTCCAAGAGAATCACCCCCAGATTTACTGACTTAACTTTATAGGAGCCTGAAGGTAAGAACCAGAAGAGAAAGAGATCCCAAATATGCAGCTTATGAGAAGGAACCAACAACACTCAAACTATCACATACCCCGTTGATTTAAAATCCAAACATCCTGCAGCTCAGATTCTGTTGTGCCCTTCCAAACACCAACTGGGACAGTGTGGAATGGCCTGTCCCGGGAAGGAAGTTGGTAGTCCGCCAGTTAATTGTGTCCACCCACCACCTTGCTGCCTGGGGTGCCCCGCACTGTTTCTTTCTTTTTTAACATTTGAAAATTTTTTTAAAGGTATTTTTTAATTTATTTATGATAGTCACAGAGAGAGAGAGAGAGGCAGAGACATAGGCAGAGGGAGAAGCAGGCTCCATGCACCGGGAGCCCGATGTGGGATTCGATCCCGGGTCTCCAGGATCGCGCCCTGGGCCAAAGGCAGGCGCCAAACCGCTGCGCCACCCAGGGATCCCTCATTTGAAATTTTTAAGTAGGTTCCACATCCAATATGGGAAATCAAACTCAAGACCCTGAGACCAAGAGTCCCACTCTCCACCGATTGAGAGAGCCAGGTACCCCTGTGCTGTTTCTGCCTCTGGGATCAGAGTCAGGTCTGGCAAGAACACATTCCAAGCTGGGCACCGACACATACACACACCCCTATCATTTCATCAAATCTCCCCCAGCCCCCCCAAAAAAGTCTCCCCAAAATCCTGCATGGTGGGTTCTGGTGTTCCCACTTTCCAGAGGAAGAAGCTGAGGTTTGCAGCCAACAATGGACAATTAGGGTGGCAGAGCCAGCTGACCATGACGTCCAGAATTTTAGCTTTCTAGTCCATAGATGGAAGCTGCTAGCAGGCAAGAAAAAGGAGTGGGTAGGTTCTGTCTGGAATTCTGATCTCTGGGCACAAATAGGTCCAGGTGTGCTGGACTGAGATGAATTAGGATAAAGGTGCCTGATGGCTGTTCGACATTCATTCATTCAAAAATTATGTGGGCCCCTCCCTACTCAGGGCCAGGCACAGCTATGGGGATGTAAGTACAAAGAAGCCTCAGCCTTTGACCTCCTCACCATCGCAGTGGGTCAAGATCATGAACAACTGACTCAAATACTGTGTGTTCAGAGCAAGAAAAGATGTATGGGACAGGGAGGAGGAGGAGAGCAAAGGAAAATCTCATTCTGCTAGTGGGCTCTAGGAAAGGCTCCGAGGGCCGTGAGTAGTTTTGCAGAGTGTGCCTTGTGGAGAAGGGGACTGACAGGTTCCCAGGCTGAAGGGTAGTTATCCTCCGGCTGCTGGATTGGGAAGGGCTGCAGAACACTTTTCGATTATTCAAGAACAGCAGCCTCTAATTGAGCACTCATTGAGCGCCAGGCTTGGATATGGCTGCACTTGCCCAATGAGGGGTAGATCCAGGGCTGGCTGCCCCAGGGGTGGGCATGTAACGATCACCGTGAAATACTTATCAGTTCCAATACCAAGAGTGACGTTTGCTGAGCACTTACTTAGTGCCAGGCACAGAGCTACTGACCACCCCCTATTATCCCACCCATCTGGCAGCTGCTGTGATCCCAACATACACCAGAAGGCACAGGGAGGTTAAGACACTTGGCTTGAGGCGGCCCAGCTAGTACAGCTGAGGTGGCTCAGGCCTGCTGCCCATCCACCACTGTGACTGCAGGGGTGGGGGTGGGGACTGGGGGGAGGTAAGCTGGGGTGTTGTTTTGTTACTCCTCTCTCAGTGGGGGTGGGGAAACCACCAACAGAGCAGGTGGGCACAATTGGAAGTCCCCTTCCCCCCACTCAAGAGGTTCTACAGGGACCCCACACCCTCTGCCCTGTATGATTCTCGACCCAGGCCGGTCCTCCCAATGAAATATCATCTGCCGCCCACTCTCTGTGTGGAAATTTTCCACTTAACACCTTTCTCACTTGTGAGAACCAATAAAGATACGATAAGAGTCCCCACTTTGCAAACAAATTCAGGCTACAGCAAATTAGTAAAACTCAAATTCTTTATAGGAGATGCTTTTTAGGGAAAAAGTAAGTCTTACTGTGTTTATTAGCTTTTTCCCTCTTTTCCCAATGACAGAGTGGTGGTCCCTTGCATGGCCACCATACCAGATTTCATGGGAATTTCCTACCAAAGGGACTGGCTTTGCATGAGAATGAAGGAATCCTCGCTCAAATGCCTGTACAGAGAAGTGCTCAATTCAGCATCCACTTGGGACTCACATACTTCCCACTATTTGTAAAATCCTGGAGGAGGCAGGTGTCACTGTATTACAACACTCTCCATTTTACAGATGGGAGAACCAAGGCTCAGGGAAGTTCCGTGACTTGCCTGTTGACCTGAAAGGGCCCAAGAGGTCTGGTGATGGTGTCCGCAGGACTGGCTGGAGGGTACTAGACTTTCCTCTCCTGGCCTAACATAACAAAGTATGCACAAATGCAGATGTCATGTCACTATCTGGAGGAATCCGATTCTCAGAAAGCAGGAAGGCAAGCTCCGCTGCTTTTTCAGATGGCATGGTGGGCGTGCATAAGCTAGGTCAAGCCTCCACGCCCCTGGCATCCTCCACCTCTCCCCGGATCCTCCCGCACGCAGCAGAAAAAAAAAAAAAAAAGATAAAGAAAAAAAAAAAAACCCGAAAGGGCAAGGGGAGGAGCTGAACATAACAGCATCTTGGCGGGGGATGGGGAGTGGGGTGGTGGTTATTGGTGCCAGTGCCAAAGTCCAAAAAAAAAGCAAGCAAGGAAAAAGGGAATGGCAAATTGATACACTCAGCTCAGCACGAAGTTCAAACTGGATTTCTGCCTGGGATCAGAGGTCATGGGTTCCAACTCCCTAGTGTAAAACCCTTGCCAGGGATGCTCCGACCCCTCCCCCGCCATTGCCAATGCCAGCTTGGCAGCGGCAGGAAGTGGGAGCCTGGCGGCCCTAGTATTCCCAGCACCCAGCTCCGGCTGGATGGGGCTCCTGGTGACCTCACTTCCACCAAACCAGCTGGTCCTCTCGGGCTCCACCTTCTACCTTAAGGCTGAAGGGTGCCCTTTCTATGTCCAGGAGGCTTCTGTTGGCACCATGGACACTCCTGCCACACGCTGCCACCAGGTGGAGAGCTGGTGCAAGCCAAATGGGCCCTGAGAGGCCCAGGCTGTGCTCCACTCCCCCCTCCGCCCCCAGTCTGTACCCTAAGCCTTCCCCCTTCACTCTCTGGGGACAAGAGGCTCTCATCCCAACTCCTGTTTTGCTACTGCCCCACCTGTAGCTGATCCAAACTGAGATCGTTTGGTGAGAAACCCCAAACATGGGTAAAAGGCAACCAGCCTGCTTGCTGTCCGGGGACTGGAGTGAGACAGACAACGACAGGGCAAGACCACCTGCCTGGGGCTGAGTCCCGCTGGCTTGTGCATCGCCCAGCAACAGGCACCACTCAGTCCCCTCCTTCCTCCCAGCCGCTGCTCTTCCTCCAAGGTCCTCCCCTCCCGTTCCCAGATACGAGCTAGCGCTTACTCCTCACATTCCTGAGACTCATAAATCCTCCTGGGTGGCAGGGCCGCCACCCCCGTCCCCAGACGCCTCTGCACCTCCTCCCCACCCCCCACCCCCACCCCCACACTTCGCCCAGAGGTGGTGGGGCTTCCTCTCTTGTTAAAAGTCACACTGTACTTCAGGAGGATGAAGTCCAGGCGGGATGAAGTTAATGATACACGCACCGGCCGGCGGGGGTGCGGGGTGCGGGGGTGCGGGGTGCCAGGGTGCGGGGGGGACCCCGTCGGCGACCCCTCCCTCCCCTCGTGCTGGGGCTCCGCACCGAAAGGGGGCTGTCATTCCTCTAGCTTTCGGGAGTCGGGGTGGGGGTCGCTCACCCCAGCTTCATCTACCACCCGCAGGCGCCGTGGAGGAAACTGGCACCTCCGCGGCGGCTGGGAAGGGGGTGGCCCAGGAGGGCCTGGATTGGGGGGTTCCGAAGAGCGGGAGCAGACGCCGCCAGCAGGGCCGGGGAAAGACGCCTGGGCTCCCTCGAGCTGCCCTCCCTCCCTGCTACTCCCAAAGGCCAAGGGACGAGAAGCGCAGGTGGCCAGGCGCCCCGCGGCCCAGTCTGGGCAGGCGCGTGGGGGTAACGGGACGCAGCCCCAGGCCAGCAACCTCCAGCGCGACCTGTCGGCCGGCGGAAGCAACCTCCCCCCCGGGGATCTGGTTTCAGAAGGAGCAGGCGGGCGCGGGGTCGGCCGTCCGGGGGCGCCTGGCTCTGTCTCTTCCCGATCCCCCGTCCCACCCCGTCCCACCCCGTCCCGGTCGCCGCGGGCTCGGGGCCGCACACTCACCCGCTCCGGGCCGCTCCTCTCGGCTTCGCGCGGCTCCTGCGCGGCGGCCTGCGGCTCGCTTTCGGCGCCAGCCCCCCGCGCCTCGGGGGCGGCCGGCGGCTCGGCCTGCCCGGGCCCGTCCTGGGCGCGCAGCAGCTCCTCCCGCACCGGGACGCCCAGCTTCTGCAGCCGCTCGTCGGCGTCGGGGTCCACCACCAGCAGGCGCACGGCGTTGAGCGCGGCGCGGATGCGGCTCACCACCTGCTGGTGGGTCTCCTTCTCTACGTTCTCGCCGTTCACCTCCACCAGCCGGTCTCCGGCCAGCAGCCCCGCCTTCTCGGCCGGAGAACCGGGCTCCACCAGCCGGATGAACTGGCCCACCTTGCCCTTCTCCCCGTGCAGGTGGAAGCCGTAGCCGTTCGGGCCCTTCTCCAGACAGCAGAGCCGGGGCAGGGGCGCCCCGGCCGCCGCGTCCGCGCTCATCTCGCCCCGCGACGGCTCAGCGGTGCGACGTGGGGTCCCGTTGGGGGCCGGTGCCGCCCTTCTCCCCGCCCCGGCGGACCCGCAGGCGGAAGGGGGGGCGCGCTGCAGAGAACCGCCGCGCCGCGCCGCGGGACGCGCTGAGCCAACAGGTGGGAGACGAGCGGCGGCTGCGGGCTGCGAGGAGCCGGAGCAGGAGCGCGTGGGCCAATCCGCACCCCGCGCGGCGTCTGAGCGCCCGCGAAGCTGCTCCAGCCCCTTATCCCGGGGGCGGGGCCGGCCCGAGGGTGTGGACACCGCGGCCCAATCAGAGGCCTCGGGCAGGGGCGCTCGGGCCGGGTGAACGACGCCGACCAATGGGAGCGCGCGGGGGGCGTGGCCCCGCGCGGGGGGCGTGGCCCGTGCTCGGCGCGGCGCCCCGCGGCGCGAGAAGAAAGAGGGCTCAGGAAGTGGAAGTGTTTGTTAGCGAGCGGCCGGAGTCGGGGCGGGGGGCGGGGCGAGTTCCCGGTACTGGGCGGAGAGGCCCGTAGGCTCCCGGTTCTCCCTACCCTTGGCGGGGATCGAGGAGAGCCAACCCACGGATTAGGGACTCTGACGCTTTAACAACCTTTAGCTAAATTCTCGTGTGCACTTCTGTGCAGGGGGGTGGGGGTGGGGGGCGGGGGGAGTGGGAGCGTCCGTTGCCAGGGCAACCACTCCAGCTCCGGGGCTGCAGGGTCCCAGAACCCTTACCCATAAGAACTAGGTCCCCCTCCTCCGGAACCTAACACAGTTGTTTGAGTAACGATACTTTCCCGTTCGTGGACTTTGCGTTGCTCAAGGACACGCTATCGGGGTGCGGACTCTCATCCTCCCTGGGACAGTGTGAGGGCTCCCCAGGGAGCCCCAGCTTCCCGGGGCTGCCCACTGCACACAGGCCACCTAGGACAAGGGTGTGAGCAGAGGTGTCAGCGTTCAGCTGGGGCATTGGAGGCGGGGGAGGCGGAGCAGAGTCAGGTCACCAACCTCTGGGTACAGGGCAGAGTCCTGGATATTTTCTTTTCTTTTCTTTTTTTGAGCCCTGGATATTTTCAGTAGAAACCAACAAACCCGGAATGAGACCTTAAGACAAACCTTTCAGCTCCTTGGAGATGAGAAAGGCTGGTCACCAGAAGTTGGGGAGCAGTTGGGGGCATTGAAAGATAAAGGTCAATGATTTGGGCAGTCATTGATGGTTCTCCCAACATGCAATAACAATCCTTTCAACGTGGTCTCCCCTGTCCCCTCTCCAGGCGGGCGGGCGCACCTCAGAGAAGCAGTCGATTTTACTTTCCATATTCCGCAATTTACTTTGCAAATTCCGCAATTTAATTCTGAAAACACCACGGGCTAGAGGCCCAGAGCTGCCCACGTGATTGGATTGCCTGCGACTTGCCTTGGGCCCCAAAAGAGCCCAGCAAGGTCAGGCTCCTCCCTGCTCCTCCTGGGAGAACCCTCTGAGAGCTTCCTTATCAGGCTCAAGTTGGAGCTGCTGACTCTGCTCAGAGGGCAAGATTTCTGCCTTGAAAGCATATGCAGTGGCCTTAGAAATGTGCAGTGTGTACTTCTTTCTCTCCTTCAGGTCATGACCCACATGTCTCCTGTTCACCTTCATTCGCCGGGGTCAGGGTTCTGTGAGACAGGTGACCTTGGCCCCACAGAAACTTCTTGGTGTCTCTCTCTTCACCTGGTCTTACCTACATGACCTTGTTTTGGACACGTTGTATTGCTTTATCCAGAAATGGGTGACCTCTCGCTCCCTAACCTGGCTCAGTGGGAGGGGACATAAAGCAGTTTTGGTCTCCGCGTCTGTCTGAAGGGAAACGGCAGGAGTGGTCAGGAAGTAGGCAGCGCTTGGGTTTGGGGGGGGGTATGTGCGGGATGAGGTTTGCTGGGTTCCGCCTCCCACCTGTTCCAGGAGTCAGGGGTTTCTCCTTATCTGATTCTTAACTCAGTAGAAGCACTACAGCTATTTGAAGTAGCCTGTGGGGCTGCATATCTGCCAAAGTGTTGGGGCAGAAGAAAAAAAGAAGAAAAAAATCTTTCCCTAGCTGTGACCTTAGGTGCCCAGGGGCACAAGCCAAAAGATAGAGAAGACTAGGGATTTGGGGGGGTATGGGGGGTTCCCTGGGGGGGTTCCCCTGGGACCTGAGGTCCAAAGAACAGGAACCAAATGCTTTCAGTTTGTGGGTACACCTTCCAGAGTGGGGCTAGCCAGGCTAGAGGCAGCCAAACCGATAGACCTAGCCTGTGCTACTCCTCTCTCCTCTACCCACAGAGCCGGGTCACTGTCCAATCTCCACATCGCTTATCTTCCCTGGGCGTTGGTCTGGCTCCCAGCACAAGGGCCCATCTTACCGGGGAAGACTGTTCCCTGGGTGCAGGAGGAAATAAAGCTGGAGTCTGCCTCTCCTGTCCAGCTGAGGTGAGGGTGGCATGGGGTCACTTCCTGCCCTCCCGCTGTAGAAGTGCATCACTGCCCTCTGGCGCTGAGCTGGAGAATGCCACCCTTGTCATGGCTAGGAGGGAGCCTCGGCCCCCAAGTCCTAGTGCCAAAGGCAAAAGGGCCACCAGGTCCCAGTCTTCCCTTTTTGCATTACATTATGTATCATTAAAATGAAATAAATACTTTACCCTCCCCCAGGATACAGGGAAGCTACAGGAAGTAGGGTAAGAGTGGGAATACAGCTCCCTCTTGGGAAGGGGCTGTGCCCTGGATCCCCCAACTCCCAGCTGCTTCAAAATACACCAGATCTGGAGGAGGAGGGTGCATCCGTGGGGGCCTCTGGAGCATCCTTTCAGCCCCTAGGGATTCATGAGAAGGAGCAGCAGCTGGGCTGTTTCTTCTGGGATTCCACAAAGTCCCGGATCTGGAAGCGGGGCCCATCAGGGTGCCACAAGGCTCTGTACTTCAGCTCCCTTGAAGAGGAAGAAGCAGTGGGCTGGGCAAGGAGTGAGGAACCACCCCCTGCCCACTCCCACAGCCTGGGGCTACTGGACCTAGAATGCACCATGCATTGGGGCAGGGGCTGGGCTAGGGGCCAGGCCCTACTGGATTCCCAGATGGTGCCACCCTGCCCTGCACGGTTCCCTTCCTTGCTCAGCTCTTACTTGGCAATGGCCAGAAAGGCTAACTCCACATTCATGCCCGTCTTGGCGCTGGTCTCCATGAAGGGAACGCCGTACTCCTGCCAGGAGACAATGTCCTCAGGGCCAGCCTCTGGCTGTCCCCACCCCTCGTCCTGCTCGGGGCCGTCACTTACCCTGGCTAGTGTCTCTCCATCCTCGGAACGGATCACCCTTTCATTGCTCACGTCCGCCTGTCAAGCCCAGGTGGGTCACTCTGGGGAAGGAGACCTCCACCCCAGCTGGTCCCTCTCCTGCCTGGGCGGGCGCCCCAATCTGGCCTCAAGAGCAGCCCCTGCCTGCCCTCTGCTGGTGGCCTGTGGGACTGCGGGTGGTATCATTGGCTTGGAGCCTGGTTTGTGCCTTGTTCTGGCTGATTTCCCCAAACCCACAGCCAGAGGGGATCTCACTGCCACTTGGGGAGATGGGAAACGTGGTGACCAGCCTCAGAGAGGTGACAGGAGCTGGGACTAACCCTTGCTAGTTTTAGCTCCTCCTTTGTGACCCTACTTACTATGATCTGATGGGGGCTGTGCAGCTGGGCATCCCTGGATCTCCCAGATGGCAGCTTGGGCTCTCCCTGGAGGGAGCCTTTTCCAAAACTTTAAGAGGGCAGATGAGATGGGTCGAAGCAGCCAAATAGGCCTGACCCTTGAACTGGAGTCTGGAAAGAATCCTTTGCTGGAAGGACATGCAGCTAACCCTCTGGGGCAGCTGTGGGGGCTTGCTTAGAGCTAGTGAGAGAGGAGGCGCAGGGATGGGCTCACTCACCTTGTTGCCGAGCAGCATGATCACTACATCCCTCTGGGCGTACTCATGAATCTCAGTGAGCCAGGCCTGTGGGAGAGGGTGAGCCGAGCCAGGTGGCACCTGAGAACCAGCCCTACCCTCCCTCCTTCTCCCTTGTCCTTCTTTTGCCTGTCTGGTTTTCCTGGGCTACTGCCTGTACCCCTGCATTCTGTTATCTGCCTATCGGGTCTTGATCAGTCTTCCTTACCAAACCCCAAGCACTGTAACTCCTCATTCTCTGGAAGATGGAGATGGCAAGAACAGAAAGGTTCACTGTCTGCTAGAATCACTTTCTTTGCCACCTGGGGCGGGATGTATGGCTAGACTCCCCTGCTTGGGTTCTCCCCTTGGCCTCTGTGGGTGGGTAATTGTCACGAATTGCACTCAGGGATCACAGGGCTAAGCAGGTGGCACAGGCGCCCAGCAGCCTGCCTGGCCTTCATGTCCACGTGCCGACCAAATGCCCAGCAACAGCTTATTACATCTGAGTCATAGCTCAGGTGTTTTCAAATAGGCGGCAGAGGTCCACGCTCCACCCCCTCCCACAAAGCAGGAAGCAGTCCTAGCCTGCGGAGGCCCCGCCTTGGCTGCTTCTGGGTGGCATGTGAAGGGGACCTACCCGGATGTTGTCGAAGGAAGACTTGTTGGTGATGTCATAGAGCAGGAGCAAGGCTGTAGGGAGAGAGAGAGATCACACAGGGAACATGGAGCTGGGGCTGGGAAGGGTGGGTATCACAGGTGGGCTGGGGGCGGGGGGACTTACCCTGGGCATCTCGGTAATAAGCATGTGTGACACTGCGGAATCGCTCCTGCCCGGCTGTATCCCAGATCTGAGAAGGGACAGACAGATGGTCAGAAGGAGGCTGTGGGCCCGAGCCATGCTGGGCGGAGGGAACCCACGTTGGAATAGGAGAGATGTGTGGGAAGGTACCCAGGGGCTTCTGAACATCTGATGTCCTAGACAGTGGTGCTCTTGAGTTCACCAGCTCATCCAGGCTGCAGTGTCCTCCCTAGCCCGGGTTGGGGGCATCCGGTCTCCCAGAGCAGATGAGGCCTGGGAAACTGCAGAGGAGCTGGAGCAAGCCTAAGCTTCTCTGAAGGCCGTGGAGCTGCCTTTGCTAGAAGAGAGGGTGGCTGGGGAATTGCTTTTTCTACAGACTTCAAAAGCCATTTCCTCTGGGCCCCACAGGAAATTGCCCCAGGCTGAGGGCAGGGCTGCAGGCCTCCTGCGGTTTGGGTGCAGAACAAGGGCAGCCACCTCCATCTTCCCCCCCCTCCCCTGTGGTTCTGGTCTCACCTGCAGCTTCACCCTCACACCATCCACGGTCACCACCTTGTTCTGAAAGAGACAAGGGAGGAGGGAGGGAGGATTTGGAAGGCAGGGGAGGCTTGGATTCTTGACATCCTACCGAGAAGCAGACATTCTGTCCTGGTGGCTGCCCTGGGTTAAAGGGGGTGCAATGAGCCCCAGAGACATCTCCAGCCGGATCACTCCTTCAGGGCAGCAGGACCCTGTCTCCAGAGACCCCTGATTGCAGAGTTCTTAGAGGGACTTCTGTGCTTTTCTTACAACATGCTGGGGCCAGAGGAGCCTGAGAACCCACCTGGCTCTCCCCAGACCTCAGCACAGGGCTGGTTCCTGGGGGCCCCTTGCCTGTTTCCCCACTTCCATCCATCTTCCCTGGAGCTCAGCCCCACCCTGCAGAACCCAGCCCTTAGAGGTAAGATGCCCCCCAGCATCCTGGGCACGGCAGAGGCTGGATCTGCAGGGTGGTCTTTCCTCTGGATGCTCACTAGTTCTCCTAAGTGAAGCTTCAGTTCCCTTCCTGTTGGGAGAGAGGCACCCAGCCTCTACATAGCCTCTGTCCCCCCACCCCCCCACCTGGGTGAGACCTTATTCTCCTGGACCTGTTGGGTAGAGAGTGGCAGAGTGCTACATCCCTGACGCAGATTGGTAAAGATGGGTTCCTCAAGATGACAGGGAGCCTGGTGAACCTGGCTCTTCAACCTAGTGCAGTGCTGTGCTTCCAGGAACTCCAGAAAGACCTGCGGGCCTCTGAGGCCTTGCCAAACGGGTCCAGCTCAGAGGGCAAAGAGCAAGGGTGCCCTAGGCCAGGAAACTCAGCTCACACCGTGGGATGTGTCTGCCCTGCTGTGGGGCAGACTTTTAAGACTCAATGTCTCATTGCTCATCTTATAGGTGGGCAGAGAGCCCCCCACCATGCCCAGACTCCTTGAACCTGGCCACCTCTGTGGTCCCAAGGGGAGCACCCCTGGTGCCCTCTGGGCAGTGAGCCACAGCAACTCTGAGGAGCCAGGGCGGGCAAGGAGAGGACAGCACACACTGTGCCCAAGCTCTGGCCCCTCTGGCTTGCAGCTGGGAGCAGGAGCCTGCGGCCACCTCACCCTGAAGTCTATGCCGACGGTGGCTATGAAGTTTCCGGACAGGAAGGCCCCATCTTTGAATTGGATCAGGAAACAGGTTTTGCCAACACCTGAGTCTCCCAGAAGCATCACCTAGGAGATGGGGGCAGAGGCAGTTAATGGGGAGTTGGGGCAAATTTCTGGGTTTCCAGGGAGAGAGACCCTGAAAAGAGGGGCAGAGGAGCAGAGGGCCAGGGAAGGATGCTGTCAGTACCGAGGGCTACCTGCTTCTGGAAAGTTCACCGTTCCCTTCACCTGCCTCTCCTCTCCACTCCATGGCTCAGCTTATTTCTCAGGCCCTCCCTCTGGCCCTCCCTCTGACTCTTCTGTCCTCACCCAATATCCTGGAAGCCTGTGTTCAGACCTCAGCACTCACAGGTCAGCAAATGGACTCAGTGGCCTCAAAGAACCACCCCTTCCAGAAGGGAAGTGTTAATACCATGGACAGGGATCACCACCCAAGGGAGGCTACAGGATCTGATAGGGGCGGGCACTGTTGTGTGCAAAGGCATATTCTAAAATTACCTCTGCTCTTGTTTTCCTTTCTTTTCTTGGTCACAACATTTATCTGGAAGTTTCTAATGACATTTTATGTTTATAAAAGGGTTGCATGAGGGGCACCTGGGTGGCTCAGTGGTTGAGTATCTGCTTTCAGCTCAGGTCATGATCTGGGGTCCTGGGATCAAGTCCCACATCAGGCTCCCCACGGGAGCCTGCTTCTCCCTCTGCCTATGTCTCTGCCTCTCTCACTGTGTCTCTCATGAATAAATAAATAACAGTTTTAAAAAAAGGGTTGAATGAACTAGGGAGGGTTGAAATTTATACTGAAATTAGGAGACCACAAGTCTGATGTTCCTTCTGTAGAAAACTCCCAAGTGGGATGGATGGCTGCAAATTAGCATCCTTGGGCCACTGTAGAGGAATCTGGCCCAAGGAGCTCTTGCCAGGCTCCTCCCAGACTGGCCTGGACTCAGTCTCCTGCAGCTAAGCCAGGGGCCCCCCTCCACAGATGCTGCTTGACCCAGGGGAGATGGAGGGCTGGAGGCTGGGGAGCCCTCTGGAGCCTGCACTGCTCCCTGGCTCCTGGGTCCTAGCCCTGGAGGGGAAGGGGGGAGAGAAGGGGGGGAGGGAGGGAGGGTGAGCTCCTGCATACTTTACAGATCACAGCTGCCTGGAACAAGATGCTCACCACCCATCCAGCCAGGCAATTCCACCAAACACAAACACCCGCCCAGCCTTGCCACCTCCTAGGCAAACAGCCCAGCTGGCTTGTCAGGCCAGGAGGTCAGGCGGTCTCCACCAGCCTGGGGGCTGGCCCTTAGCAGCTCCCCCTCCCCTGAAAGCATAGGGGCCCATTTCCTGCCACCAGCCCACACAGGACGCCTATCTCAACGGCTCTGGGTGGGTGACTTGCAGAGTAGCTTCCCCTGAAACAATGAGGGTGGAGGCCTCAGATCCTAGTGAGAGTGAACCTGGGGTGGGGGTGGGGGAGGACACCAAGGCACAGGAAGAGGCAGGTCCTCCAAGGCGACGCAGCACAAGACAGGGCAGCCCCTCACTCATCCCCAGCGTTACAGAGGAAGAGTGGAAGCTCCCTCAAGGCCTCTTTCAGAGTTCCTGGTCCCAGCCTCCTCCGTGGGCCCAGAGGGGGGGCAGACAGACCAGCGTCCATCACTTTCCCTCACCTGCTTCTGTACAGGGTGGCCCTGCAGAGGAAATGGGCCCCAGAGAACTGACTTAAGCTCACCCACGGGGGACTTGTGACTAAGTCACAAGAATCTTAGGTTCAAAAAATTCTCAGGTGGGCCTGCACTTTGGTTAGCAACATCCTCCTGGAAGAAGGTGGGAGGCGATGGCTGCGAGGGCGGAAAGGAGAGGGGGTAGGGCTTGGGGGCAGCTGGGGACCTACAGAGCTCCAGGCCCCACCGAGAACTTAGGGGGGGGGGGCATGAGCCCCGCAACTGCGCTGCCGCCAGGGGGTGTCCTCTCCTTAAGGAGAGGAGGTCGCCGGGTGTCCTTACAGCCTAGCTTTTGGAGGTGCCTGTGCCCAATGGGGTTGGATGCTCAACCCATATGGAGAAACGCGGGCTTCCCGGGAGATCGTAGCAGCAGGGTGGGTTGGGGTCCGCCGTGTGGGGAGTCACTCGTCCTTCCGACCTTCCTCTCCCCACCCTTGCTGAGCCAGCCCAGCTCTCGGACGTGGGCATGGAGCCAGGCGCAGTCTCCACCCTTCCTCCCTGCTCTGGGAGCCCCGGCTCCTTGCAGACGCAGCCAGAAAGGGGCTCGGGGGGGGGGGGGGGGTGTCGGGGCAAAGGGTGCGCGGGAGGGGAGGCCCTCAGAGCCGGCTGGGGAGTGCCCACCCACCTTGCCCGTGACATCGTAGCTCGGACTGCAGGGCGGGGAGTGCTCGGGGGCCTCTCCATCCCGGGTGGCAGCGGCGCCAGACATGCCCGTCATGTCCCCTGGACCAGAGGTGAACTAGGGCTGGTGGCGGGCGAGGGACAGCGCAGGGACCGCCCCGCTCTAGGCTCCACCCAATCCTCCCACCCTCCACTGCCCCGGCCCGGACCCCGACAGGCTCCTCCCTCCGTCCCGCCGCCCCGACGGCACCTGCCGGGACAGGCTGCCTCGCGGGGGCGCGCGCAGCTGCAGAGACCCGGGCTGGGTCCCCCGGAGGAGCAGGTCCTGGAAATGCGGTCGGGCGCCCGGTTCAGGCTGCCGCTGCGCAGCGCGGTCCGCAGGCGGCGCCCCAGCCCCGGCCCGCGGCGCCCGACAGGTGTCCCCGCCCCCCCCTCCCACGCGTGGCTGTGGGCTGGGGACGCCCCTGGGCAGTCCGGCGCTGTTTTTTTTTTTTTAATTTTTATTTATTTATGATAGTCACACACACACACACAGAGAGAGAGAGAGAGAGGCAGAGACACAGGGAGAAGCAGGCTCCATGCAGGGAGCCCGACGTGGGATTCGATCCCGGGTCTCCAGGATCGCGCCCTGGGCCAAAGGCAGGCGCTAAACCGCTGCGCCACCCAGGGATCCCCCGGGCGCTGTTTTTGAGACCAGGTTTGCAGCGTGAGGAAGGCGCTCAGGCACTTTTGCTTATGCTAATCACCCCAGCACGACCTCATCTGAATATCATTTTATTTACCCACCAGAATTCGCCTCGTCCATAGACACTGCGGGTTTTCACGGGCCCCTGGCGGGTGCTAGGACTTTGACCCTTTCTAGTGGAGATCAGCTCTCATTTCTCCCCGACCTGTTGGGCCGCGCCCAGAATGACCCATCCTGGGAAAGCCTTGTCCCCCCAGCTCCCCACTCCCCAATCTAGGCGCTCCTGAAGGCAAGGCTGACCCTATTCACACGTGGCCCTGGGCTCCTGGCACTGAGCAGGCCTTAAATGTTTGCTATTAAATGAATTCATGAAGTGGCGCATCATTTTGAGCAGACTCTCCAGGACATCCCAGGTGACATCCCAGGTGACAGAGTGGGCGTGTGTCCTGGGTTGTCCCTATTAGGCTTCAGGGGCTCTGTTGCGAGGGCCAACCATTCACTTACTGCCGTCCCAGCATTCTATACAAGCACACACAGCAGACAGTGGCATTACAAAGGAATGGATAAAGGGCGTGTAGGCCAAGAGGGGCATCTGCACCTCTTTACTTAGGTGTTGGGGGGTAACGGGCAAGGGACAGGTGTGGCTTATAGGAGGTATAGGCCTGTTGGGGACTGTGTGTACACCTGCCTCTAGCCCTGTGATTTTGGCATCAGCTGGAGCTATTTTCTGGCACTGGGCCTGCCGTAGCCTTGTCTGTACGTAGGGTGGGCCTCAGAGAGCCATCTATGGGAGCGGAGAAGCTGTACAGTACTCTGCAGATGTGCACTGTTGCCTGCTATTTAGAGGCCAGGGTCTCTTGCTGCAAATAACGCCCCAGCCCAGTGTCCCAGGCACTGAGCTCCTGAGTGCTTACATTGGAACCCTGCAGGGGCAACAGTTTTTAGAACAAGAGGCTGAGGAGCAATGAGAGAGAGGAGGTGACATGGCCCTTGACCCCTTTCCACTGCAAAGCACACTGTTATGGGTTACATTATGTCCCTCAAAACATCTGTTGAAATCCTAGCTCCTAGTTCCTCAGAATGTGACTTTATTTGGAAGTGGCGTTGCTCATGGGACTAGTTAAGGTGAAGTCATACAAGAGTAGGGTAAGCCCTTAATCCAATATGACTGGTGTCCTCAGAGGAGGAGGAGCAGACACACAGGGAGAAGATGGCCCTGTGAAGACAGAGTCAGAGATTGGGGTGGTGCATCAACAAACCAAGGATTACTGGGAGCCACCAAAAGCTGGGAGAGGCAAGGAAGGAGCCCCTCCTAGAGCCTGCAGAGGGAAGTGTGGGCTTCTAACTTTCAGCTGGAGTTTGTGTTGTCGGCTCAATCAAGACCCTCCTTTGTCCTGTGGTAGGTTTGGGAGAACCAGGCCTGTCCTGTGTCAGCCTGCTTCAGGCTCTCAGTTTGACTACATAACTTTCTTCCTTCTTATTTTTTTTCTTTTCTTTTTTTTAATTTTTTTATTTATGATAGTCACACACAGAGAGAGAGAGAGAGAGAGAGAGAGAGAGACAAGCAGAGACACAGGCAGAGGGAGAAGCAGGCTCCATGCACCGGGAGCCCGGAGCCCGACGTGGGATTCGATCCCGGGTCTCCAGGATCGCGCCCTGGGCCAAAGGCAGGCACCAAACTGCTGCGCCACCCAGGGATCCCTTTCTTCCTTCTTAGAGGCAAGATGCCTCACTTTTCTTACCAGGCTAGTGGCAAAATTTGGAGGTCCCACCCCTATGCATCTGGGGAGTATGAATCAGAGCTTTCTCACTCACATCCACCCCACTGTCTTCCCTCTGAGTTTGACTGGTGGAAGGATGGGCATGGAATGGCTGGAGGGAGAAGGCTGGTAGCTGTAAGGGCCCCCTATGACCTCATATGCTGAGGGGCAGACTGGGTATGGGCTCATGGTGGGGGATGCCTGGCATGGCAGCCTCGTTCAAGGCCTCAGGAATTGTCTGGGCAGCTGTGCTCTCCTGGGACTCAGTCCTGCCTTTCCCAGCATTCTGTTGGCCCGTCATGGGAGAACCCTGGGCACCAGTGTCTCAGCTTGGATTCTAGGCCCTGGGATACACGCTTTCATTTCTGCTTTATCTGAATCTCTGTCCATCACGAGTCATTGCCTTCCTTGCTGTGACCCAACAGGCAAGCCCAGTTTCTGGGGTTCCCCTGTCTCTTCCCACCAGTATGGTGCTGCTGCATCCCAGCCCTGGGTCTGGTCCCACAGACCTTGTGCTCTGAGGAGATCCAGAGTGCTTTAACCCTTGACCTGCAGCTCCCTAGGAACCACACAACGGTGTTAAATTTGAACTGTGCTTAGCATTTCAAGCTATTCTTTTGCCTTTCCACATTCTTCTTGCCTTGGAAGGTGGACCTGAGCAATACGTATCAAAATATTCTTTCTAGTTTCAGTTGTGTTCAGCCAATGGGGAGTCCTGGGAGGAGATATGGGAGCATGAGGAGAGTAAGGAAGGAGGGAGCTGACTTGCTGGGTCAGCTAGCTCCCAGGAGGATTACTATGAGTTGTTGTGTTTCTCCTCTGAGGGTCACAGCCTCTGCCAGCCAGCCCTCCCCATGCAGCCTTTTGTCCCTGGGCTCTGGCAGTGGTTCCTTCCTCTCATTTATTTTTTTTTAATTTTTTTTTTTTAGGGCTAAAGCTGGAATGGAGGGTCTGTGCTATGCATGGGCACTGCCTCA
Organism: Vulpes vulpes; assembly: GCF_048418805.1. Classification (NCBI taxonomy): domain Eukaryota; kingdom Metazoa; phylum Chordata; class Mammalia; order Carnivora; family Canidae; genus Vulpes; species Vulpes vulpes. The sequence goes on from NC_132781.1 coordinate 6,368,529, forward strand.
TATCCCCTGGTTCTCTAACACCCTGCCTCCACCTTGGTAAGTAGTCTTCTTATTAAACTTTCTTGAATGATCCAATGTGGACATCCACCTGTTTTACCTCTTTCCTGCTGGGACCCTGACAGAGACACACCAGGGCTCCAAATCTGGAGGTACTTACTGTGAATCCAATGCCCACGGTGGCCGAGAAGGAGCCTGGGATGAACTTGCCCTGGTCGAACTGAACCAGCAGAGATGTCTTCCCCACGCCACTGTCACCCACCAGGATGGTCTGCAATGGAGCAAGAAAGGGTCTGTGGTTTGAACTGGGCTTCTGAGATGTGGTTGTGGCTGTGGGAGTGGGCTCCTTCTAAACACACACGTGCGCACACACACAGAAGTGCACACATGCGTGCACACTAAAGTCACTAAAGAGGCATGAAAGCATAGAAGGTACCTTGTTTTGCCTTATGTTTTTTGTTTTGTTTTTAAGATTTTATTTATTAATTCACAAGAGACACACAGAGAGGCAGAGACACAAGCAGAGGGAGATGCAGGTTCCCTGCAGGGGCCTGATGTGGGACTTGATCCCTGGATCCTGGAATCACGACCCAAGCTGAAGGCAGACGCTAAACCACTGAGCCACCCAGGCATCCCGTTTCACCCCATGTTAATGGACATCTGAGGTGACCATGAGAACTTGCCTCTTAGACTTCCAATCACAGGGTCATAACTGACTGAAGCCCCTCTGTGTGCTCTGAGTCCTCCAATAGGTATGTTTGCACCCAGGCCATCCTTCTCATGGGCAGTTTCCAGCCAAAGGCAGAGTGTGGCAGGGACACTGAGGAAGGCCTGTTTCAGGCTCAAGGACTCCCTCATAATTTTACAGATCCTTCCAGAGATTGTACAGCTGTCTCCTTCACTTGGGGGACAGACCTGCATCATGGTCTGTGGGCTTTCCCTGACTCTCCCCACTTCTACTTGATTTTTTTTTCTTTTTTAATATTTTATTTATTTATTTGAGAGAGAGAGAGAGACAGAGATAGCAACAGAGAGCACGAATGGGGAGGAGAGGGAGAAGCAGGCTCCTGCTGAGCAGGGAGCCCAATGCCAAGCTTTATCCTAGGACCCTGGGATCATGACCTGAGCCGAAGGCAGATGCCTAACTGACTGAGCCACCCAGGTGTCCCTACACTACTTTTTTCATGGATATTTCCCTTAATAAATTCCCTGCACTTTTAATTCCCTTTGGCACCAGCTTCTAGGGAGAATAACACAATGGGTCTCCCTTACAGGAAAGTCTAAAAAAATCATTGTCTATAGAATAAAAAAAATAAAAATGTCTGGATATTTGCCTTGGGAAGCGTTTGCACTTGGTCCTGGAGCATTGGAGGGGATAACATTTCAATAGAAGCAGAGCTTGGGAAAGAAGGGAATGGTTACTTCTGTACCTGGACGAAGTAGTGGGGGAGGGTTAGCCTAGAAGGTCAGGTGCTATATTTCTAAGAAAATCATAAGCACCTGGAGGCTGGTACTCAGCAGCCTCTCAATGAATGAATGAATGAATGAATGAGTGGATGGATAAATAAATGAATTGTAAATGCCTTAGTTTCAAAAGAGACAATAGCTACTTTCCAAAGACAAGCATTCAAGGTCATTAGAAAGGCTCAAGAGGTGCCAACTTTAGCTGGACTTGCAAAACCATAAAGATGTAAAAAACCAAAAATATAAAAACATAATGATTGATAGGGTCTCTTGGAATTGGACCCATGGCCCCAGTGGTGGCTCTGACAGTGGCATTGAATTGGCAGCAGGGTAAACACGAGATTGTGATGTTGACTTTGGATGTCTCCTGACTGTGGCCCCCCACTCCCACTTCCCAAACCAAATTTTATTCAGGTTTTATTTCCTCCTGGGTTAAAGGGCTCCATTTGTTTGTCGTGTGCCAGTGGCTTTAATAATTTACATCTCAAATCCAACTTCCTCAGGCTTCCCAGAGAAACTATTCCAGAAGGTGAAGGGTCAGAGTCTCCATGTACACCTTCTTCATTCACTAAATGATATAACACATTGGCATTCTTTTCCCTTTTATTCTTTTCCTTTTCAGAGTGAAGGATTCACATTCTTCTTTCATTGTATTAAAACAGTTCCATCTTCTTGGGACCTTTTCTGGTTTAGTGGGGACACAGTCCAGGGTGACAGAGTTCAGCATTTCAGATCCTGCTGAATCTTGCCTGGGGGCAGGAGCAGGATGTGGCTGCCACGTTTTGGTGCAGAGCTTCTGAAAACCCTATATTCAGATGTATCTTCCTGGTTAGTAGGAAGATATATTTGTCAAGGTAGGAAGATAGGACACATTTGATTTGATAGTTTTCTTTTTTAAAAGATTTGTTTTTTTACTAGAGAGAGAGAGCTTGTGCATGAGAGAGAGACAATGAAAGCAAGCACACAGAGGGAGAGGGAGAAGCAGACTCTCTGCTGAGCAGAAAACCCAATGTGGGGCTTGATCCCAGGACCCTGAGATCATGACCTGAGCTGAAGGCAGACACTTAACTGCCTGAGCCATTCAGGCACCCCGATTTGAGGCTTTTAAAGCTTGATTTAGAACATTAGAATATTGAGACATATGGTATATGGGTCTCCATTTGTATTCTAGCCCTAGTCCCCCAAATGTTAAGGATGAGCTTGCCTCAGTCCATTAGCTTAGATATACAATAGAGTTATTCTCTCCGCAATAGCTGCCAGGATTTTCCTGAAGTTTTTCCAGGTTGGCTCCAAATTTCACTGCTTGGAGAAGCTGAATGTCAACCTCAAATCCAGATTATCCACTGTACCTTCCCTCCTCTGGAGCATTCGTGAAAATGTTAATTAATCATGGTTCTAATAGGAAATTTTGTGCCAACTTTGCCACCATTCAGACAAGTATTTTTGTTTTGTCTTTTTAAAAAAATTTTAAATTATTTTTTAAATTTCAATTTAGTTAACATATTATTAGTTACCGGGGTAGAATTTAGTGATTCATCAGTTGCTTATAATACCCAGTGTCATTAAATCAAGTGTCCTTCTTAATGCCCATCACCCAATTGCCCCATCTCTCCATCCCTCTTCCCTCCAACAACCCTGTTTGTTTTGAGGAAGCGCCATACTGTTCTCCAGTGTGGCTGCACCAGTTTGCCTTCCCACCAACAGTGTAAGAAGGTTCCCCTTTCTCCACATCCTCACCAACATCTGTTGTTTCCTGAGTTGTTAATTTTAGCCATTCTGATTGATGTGAGGTGGTATTTCATTGTAGTTTTTGATTTGTATTTCCCTGATAATGAGTGATGTTGAGCATGTTTTCATGTATCAGCCACCTGGATGTCTTCTTTGGAAAAAATGTATATTAATGTCTTCTGCCTGTCTCCTAACTGGATTATTTGGTTTTTGGGTGTTGAGTTTAATAAGTTCTTTATATTCTCTGGCTTTTCTATTGGTCCTTGCTAAAAGCCAGGGCCTGATATTAAATTGTTCTTCAGCAAACACCTGTCAATGGGAGCTGGGCTAAGATTGCCTCGGCACCCTACTTTCCTGTGACTTTGTGATTCAGGGGGAACATTTAGAAAGCTTAGGTGAATGGGGTAGTTACCATGGCTCCTAAAGTGGCCCTGAGCAACCTTCTTAATAAGACAGAAATTCAGATACCATAAAGAAAAAGATGGATAGATCTGAATGCACAGAAATAAAAATGTTCTGGTTGGCAGGAGATACTGAAATCAAATGAGAAATGGTAGAGAGGAAATATTTTCAAGACAGACAAAAAGTTAGTATATGTAGTAATATAAAGATCTCTCAAAAGAAAATCTCAATAGTAAAGTGAACAAAGAATAAGAACAGGTATATTTTGTGAGTGTGTAAATGTGGTTAGTTCTGTGTGTCAACTTGGCCGGGTGATAGTATCCAGTTACTTTTTTAAAAAGATTTTTTATTTTTATTTAAGATTTTATTTATTTATGAGAGACAGAGAGAATGAGAGAGAGAGAGAGAGGCAGAGACACAGGCAGAGGGAGAAGCAGGCTCCATACAGGGAGCCTGACGTGGGACTCGATCCCAGGTCTCTAGGATCACACCCTGGGCTGCAGGCGGTGCTAAACTGCTGCACCACTGGGGCTGCCCAGCATCCAGTTACTTAATTAAACATTAGTCTATTATGTTGCTGTGAGGGTATAATATGGATGCATAGGTTTTAAAATTTTTATTTTTATTTTTTTGGGGATGCATAGATTTTATATTACAGATATCATTAATAGATTTGCAATCAGTTGACTTGTAAGTCTTCAGAAATCTCTGTGAGCCTCATCCAATTAATTGAAAGACCTTAGAGCAAAACTGAGGCTTACCTGAGGAAGAAGAAATTCTGTTCAAAATTGCAGCATCAAACTTCTGCCTGAGAATTTCCAGCCTGCCACTCTGTTCTACAGAATTTAGATTTGTCACCCCCCCATAGTCATGTAAGGCAATTCCTTGAACTAAATCTTTCTCAATATATTTTGTACTGGCTCTGTTTGTCTGATACAATATTACATATAACACTTTGATAAAAGTATGATAATGGTCAATATTGGTTGAGATTTGGGGAAACAGGCACTCACATATACACCATTGGTGGGAGCATCCTTTGGGGGCATTTTGAAGAACAATTGACAGCATCTATCAAAGTTACAAATGCAAATTCCTCTGACTCAGCAGTTCTATGGTTTTACTTACAAAATTTTACCAAAATATGTGTACAAGGATGTTCAAGGTCATATGTATAAGAGCAAATAATTCAGCCATTGGGACTGCTTAAATAAGCTGTAGAATATCCATGCAATGCAATACTATGGGAACCCATAAAAGAATGAGGTAGGCTTGCCTGGCTGGCTCAGTCTGTGGAGCATGCAACTCTTGATCTCAGGGTTGTGAGTTCAAGCCCCACATGGAGTGTAGAGATAAATTTCTTTTTTTTTTTTTAAAGAATGAGACAGATCTCTATGTGATGTTTGGGAAAAATGATATTATGGAGTAAAAGAAGGGGCAGAGAGGTACGTTTGTGTGCTGAATTATGTTGACTTCACTTGGGTGTATATGCTGATGATGCATATACTTTTTCTTTCTTTCTTTTTTTTTTTTAGAGAGGCAGCAGAGGCTGACTGTGGCTACCTTTGGGGTTCGGGAATGAAGAGAAGACTTTTACTTTTCTCTTTATCTCTTTTTATCCTTCCTTCCTTCTCTTCTTCCTCCTCCTCCTTCTCCTCCTGCTCTCCTTCTTTATAAAAACATTGCTTGCATTACTTTTTTAAAAAAGTGTTAACTGGAAGTATTGCAGAGTGGACGTCATCGGCCAGGCTTTCTTTTTGTACTTTTCTGTATTAAAAATAAGTGTAATAAACTGGTTGATGAAGTAAATTCATACTTGAGTTGATCCTTTACTTAACCTGAAATAAAGTGCTTTTCTACAGAAAAGAACAAAACATTGGTTTTGGAGACAGCTTCATATATCAAAGAACAGTTGTCTCTGCATGGGGCGGGGGATCAAGAGTAATTTAAAATGCATTCTTTATGTTTATTTATGTTCCATTCTCTTTCTGTTATGAACACACATTCCTTTGTAATTGGACGCACAGAAGTACGTCTGTGTATGTGTTAGGGGGGCACCCTGTGCTGGGTGACTCAGGTAAAAGCAAAGAGGTATGCACAGAATCTAGCCTAACTGTTGCTGAACAAATGCTTGATTTTACTTCTTCCAAATAAAGATGGCCCACTAAACAGTGCTTAAAAAAAAGTCAGGTTCTCTGGGCAGAGGGAGCCTGAATGGCAGCAGTTTCACTTTGCGGATTTCAGTGAGTGTTGCCTTAGATTTCTGAGGGGCAATGGCAAAGCAGCCCACACTCTGGCCTGAAAATTGCAGAGCTCTTTCACCTCATCTTTCCGGAGGGTTAACCCACTCTTTGGAGACCTTTGTTTTTCTAAAAAATAAGCTTTGCCTCTGCCTGAGTGCCTGGATTTAAGAACTTGGTTGAGACTCAGTTTCCCGTTCCATAGACTGCAGAAAAACGGCATTAGATCTGGAAAATGTTAAGGTTAGTGTTATCAGTGACTTGCTTTTTTTTTTTTTTTTAAAGATTTTATTTATTTACTCATGAGACACAGAGAGAGAGAGAGAGAGAGAGAGAGAGAGAGAGAGGCAGAGACGCAGGCAGAGGGAGGAGCAGGCTCCATGCAGGGAGCCTGACATGGGACTCGATCCTGGGTCTCCAGGATCACACCCTGGGCCCAAGGCAGCGCCAAACCGCTGAGCCACCTGGGCTGCCCAGTGACTTGCTTTGTTAAATCGACTTCCAGGTTATGATAATACATTCTTGCGTTTTGGAGGAGCCTGTTTTAGAAATAGCCGTGGAGTAGATACTCTGCTGCCAGCCAGCTCAAGGATGTGCTGTCTTACTAACTCTTGGCTATCAGGTTCAATCTTCATTGTGAGCACTGAACAGGACCAGAGGGCAGCTGGCTTCTGTCTCAGCCTCTCAAGCAGGAGACAGGATGGTAGTTCTTTACAAGCCAGACCCAATCGATGCATCGACACACACTTGTAATATACGTGCACATACGCTACATGTGTGCACACAAATTGCCATGGCACGCGTAGCATGTGTACACACACAACATACATGTGAGGACACATAGTGCTAGCCATGCAATGTACATATGTGTACACAGCTCCCACACATGCCTATGCACAAACAAGAAAACACCACACACGTGTTCATCCACACATGCACACACATCCACAAGCACTCATATTCATGCTTGTGCGTGTGTGTGTGCACGTACACACACATCCACAGGTGCTTTAGGAGAGGGGAACCTCAGAAGAGCCGCCCAATCCTTTCTTCCACAGATGGGGACATGGGAGCCTAGGGAGGGAGCTGACTTATGCAGGAGTTAATGACCAAGCCAGGACTAGGGCCTCCAGTAGGTTTTTGAGGATGCAAAGCTCCAGAACAGCCTGACTTCCCTGTAGTCCCCAGAGGTGCTTGTTTAGAGGAGCAACCTTACCTCCATTCAGAGACACTCAGATAATTATGTTCTTGACTCAAAGGGAATCCTTGGGACGCCTGGGTGGCTCAGTGGTTGAGTGTCTGCCTTTAACTCGGGTCATGATCCTGGGGTCTTGGGATCGAGTCCTGCATTGGGCTCCCTCCCAAGAGAGGGAAGGGACCCGAGAGGGTTGCCGTTTTGGTGTTCAAATCTAGGGTTTTTTTATATGCACTTTCGAGGAACTATCTTGAGCATCCTGAGTGTGGGCCTCCTGTGGATTGGCCACTGAGGTGTGCCCATCAGGGCTCTGATCATGCACCCGCCTACCTATTGGGTTATTGTTCATGTGTTGATGGTCTTTTGGGCTGACATCTGGAGACTAAACTGCCTCAACTTGTGATAGTGACCCATATTTTATGGTGAATTTTTTTTGCCTCAGAATTTTTTATAAAGGTCACTCCTGTAGAGGCTGCTAAACAGGATGCTGTTGTGGTCCTGTCTAAGCTGTAAAACAGGATGCTGGTGTGATCTTGTCTTAGGTATCCTGGCTCCCTATTTTCTTGTTGGGGACCCTGGCCCTGACTACCTAACTGACTGCCTAACTCCTAACACTTGGGTAAGCTGGCCCAGGAACAGAGGGCCAGGCCACAGGCAGGGCTTTGAGCAGCTCAGACGCTGGTAATTCTTTACCCTATATGACCAAGAAAGGAATGTTTACCCACAACTCAAAACATTTGTCCCTTCGTTTTTCAGGGATGTCCCAACTTGTTCAATTCCTCAGTCATTTCCGCTGGAAGCCAAATAGTGTTCCTGTTGCAAAGGCTGATGTCTCTCTTCTCTTCCCTTTCACTATTATTTATATTCCCCAAATGAATGAAGGGAAGGGAGAAGAAATGGGTAGGAAATATCAGAAAGGGAGACAGAACATGAAGACTCCTAACTCTGGGAAACGAACTAGGGGTGGTAGAAGGGGAGGAGGGTGGGGGGTGTGGGTGAATGGGTGACGGGCACTGAGGGGGGCACTTGACGGGATGAGCACTGCGTGTTATTCTGTATGTTGGCAAGTTGAACACCAATAAAAAATAAATTTATTGGGATCCCTGGGTGGCGTAGCGGTTTGGCGCCTGCCTTTGGCCCAGGGCGCGATCCTGGAGACCCGGGATCGAATCCCACGTCGGGCTCCCGGTGCATGGAGCCTGCTTCTCCTCCCTCTACCTGTGTCTCTGCCTCTCTCTCTCTCTCTCTCTCTCTCTGTGACTATCATAAATAAATTAAAATAAAATTCTTAAAAAAAATAAATTTATTATTAAAAAAATGCCATTAAAAAAAAAGGCTGATGTCTCACAGCCTAACTATACAGTACAGAGGATAGGCTTATTGAGCAGTGAGGACCAAGGGCTGACCGAGGCCTCACCCCAAATTGTTGATCTTACTTTATGGTCTGGAGATATGTAAAGTGGAAAGCCGTCTTTGGCCACATCCTGGAAACACTTGGCTTATCAACTGTTGTGTTTTTGTGTGTGTGTGCAAATAAGCCTCCTACACACCTACTCATTTCTGATTAGAATGTGAGGAGCTTATGCCCCTCCTTGGGACTCACTCGCTTCTCAAGATGGCATGTGACACTTAAGTGTGTGTGACACTTAGCAAAAGTGGCTCCAGGGGCAAAATCTGAGAAAGGGTCCTATCTTTCCCTAGTTTCTGTGCTCCACCTTGGGGCTTGCTGGGATCCTGATGGGGCAGGTAGGGGATGGACACAAAGTTGTCAGAAAGAAGGAGTAAGACAGACAAAGCTGGCACTGACCTTCTTCCTACTTCCATAGGTAGTTATTATAAGGTGGGGAGTGGGGAGAGAGGGGATAATAGCTATGAGCAATGAGCAGTTTTCTTTAGGAAGGAGCCCCTTATATAACTGAAAAGTTTCTGGAGGCTGGTATCAATAGCCACAGGTTCTTACTCGGTGGTCTGGGGCACCGCAACGAGAGTTTCTAGTATGTTCTGAGGACAGAGGCCCCTCTTGCCCATTGGACCAGTAGGTCCCTACTCACATACCCCTACTCTTTGACTCCTTTCTTTGCCATCTGGGATTTGATACTGTCTACCTCTTCATTCCACTTTCTGGTCTAGAATCTCTCCTCTGGCTTCTGGGCTTTGGCCCAAGTTCCCCAACAGGTGAACTCCTGATGTTCTTGGCTCCCAAAGCTACACCTGAAATTCCATGTTTCTGTCATTGTCCCTCAGCCTCGGCTCTCCAGGACCTCTGTGATATAACTGGGTTCTCTCTGCCTAGTCTTCCCAACAGAGGAAGGATTGGGTAAGCGCCAGCCCCATCCATTGGGTCTATGTCTGCAAATTTCCTCAAGGCCTGGAAGGAGTGGCAAAGTCCTCTTTTTTAGATAATCCTTTGTGGCTGAAGACAGGAAGGTATTTCTCAAAAGCTTATTCACAATCACTGAGACTTGTTGCATTGCTTGTTGCCTTGAGATTTCACCTTTTCTATCTCCTTCCTCTTTTTGCTTACTCATCAGTGAGAAGTGGCTGAAGGAGGAAGTGCAAAAGTGGGGAAAGCAGAAGGGTTGGATGATACAGGAGCTGAGTCGGAGTTGACTAGCTTCACCAAGCAGGACTTGTGAGAAGAGAGAATGTACCTGCTACTGCTCTTTCTCCCTTTCTTCCGAGTTGCAGGTGAGTGAGTCCTGGGTCTGTGCTAGAGAAGAGCCTTGGGGGCAGGATGAAGTGGCTGGTGGAGGGAGGACTAGGGGCCCAGCAAGGGGTCCTGCTGAGAAGGAGGGTCCTCCGTTTCTTTCTTTCTTTTTTTTTTAATTGGAGTTCAATTTGCCAACATATAGCATAACACCCAGTGCTCATCCCATCAAGTGCCCCCCTCAGTGCCCGTCACCCAGTCACCCCCACCCCCTGCCCACTTCCCTCTCCACCACCCCTTGTTCGTTTTCCAGAGTTAGGATTCTCTCATGTTCTGTCTCCCTTTCTGGCAGGGTCCGTTTCTAAGCAGTTTCTCTAAGTAGTGGATCTGTGTGTGTCATCCACCCCATTCCTCATCCTGCAAAAGACTGGGTAGTATTATCAGGGGCTGATAATTCCAAACGTACAGACTGATGGGACCCCCTTGTCTAGAGGAGCCTCAGGAGAGCTGGTGAACACTTGCTCCTGCACTGTCACCCTTTGAGAATGCCGTATGAGGAATGGAAGGAGGGAAGATAGAGGCGGCTTTGGAGGAAGGAAACCAAGGAGTTTGCCAGACAGTGAGGGAGATGTGGTTCTACGTCTTTGGGGTAGAAGGAATAATAGAAGTTGCTGAGGGGTTGAGATGAGGGTGCAGGGTGGTGAAAGGAAATTGTAAGTTGATGGATACCATTTTGATTAAAAATTAAGGGGGTTTTCTTGACCTGGAAATGCTGAGGGCCACGGGACTCGATTTGGGCTTCTCTTTCTAGAGCCATTCTCTTCTTGATCTTTTCTCCTCTCTTGGCTTAAATATCAGCTCTATCCAGATGACGCCCGATGTATCACTAGCCTGGATATCACCCTGGACCCCAGAATCTTTGAGTCAACTGCCCATTCAACTCTTCGCTAAGATGCTGACAATTCAAATGTGACCTGAGCATATCTTCTACTTCAAATTCCTTTCTTTCACATCTTTGTGTTGGGCAGCTCCATCTTTTCTAGGTGCTCAGGCAAAACCTGGGGTCATTCATCTCTTCTCTCATATTCCGTAATGGTCCTTGGGAAATGCAAGCCAGATCTTGTCTTTCCTCTGGTCAAAATCCTCCAATGACCTCTGATTATGCTTACAGTAAAAACACAGAGTCCTTACAGAAGCTAAAAGGTGCATCACCTGATTCTCTCACCTCATCACCTCCCAATTGCCTCTTCTACTCTACTCTCTCGGCTCAGCCTACTGCAGTGAAAACGGTCTCTTAGATGTTCTTTGACCATGTTAAGTATATTCCTGCCTCAGGGCCTTTGTACTTGCTATTCTCTCTGCCCAGAATGCCATTTTTCATATAGCCACAGGTTGCAGTCCTTCACATTCTGCACGTCTTTGATTCTCACTGAGGCCTTTATAGGTAAGAAATCTCATTAAAATTGCATTTCTCTTGCATTATTTTTCTTTACTGTCTGATTCCTCCCTTCCCCCCACCTTGAGAGAATGTAAGCTTAGGTAGGCAGGGATTTTCGCACCTGCAAAATATACTATTTGTCTATAGATTAAACAAATAGTATTAGCTGAATGAGTGAATGTATCTCATGGAGAAGAAAAAATATGATTGCTATACTCCCCATCTTTCTTTGTCATAGAACTGAACACTGAGACTCTTGACATTATTTGGAGAGGACATCCATTGCTCATGAGAATGTAAAATGGTGGGGACGCCTGGGTGGCTCAGTGGTTGGGCGCCTGCCTTTGGCTCAGGGTGCAACCCTGGAATCCGGGATCAAGTCCTGCATTGGTCTCCCTGCATGGAGCCTGCTTCTTCCTCTGCCTGTGTCTCTGCCTCTCTCTCTTTGTGTCTCTCATGAATAAATAAATATTAAAAGAAGAGAGAGAGAGAGAGAGAGAGAGAGAATGTAAAATGGTGCAGCTACTTCAGAAAACAATTTGACATTCCTCAAAATGTTAAACATGTGGTCACCACATGATCCAGCAATTCCACTCCCAGATGTATACACAAGAGAATTGAAAACATATGTCTATGTAAAAACCTGTATGCAAATGATCATGGCAACATTATTCATAATCATTAAAAACTGGAAACAACCTAAATATACATCAACTGGTGGATAAATAAATAAAATGTGGCATACTCGTACAATGGAATATTAGTCAGCCATAAAAACAAATGAATATTGACACATGCTACTACGCAGACCAACCTTGGAAACATTATGCTAAGTGAAAGGATCTAGACACAAAAGGCCATATATCCTATGATCCTACGCCTATGAAATATCTGAAATACCTAAATTCATAGAAACAAAAGGTAGATTAGTGGTTGCCAGTGGCTTGGGGGAAGGAGTAAGGGAGAGTGACTGCTAATTGAGTGAGGCATTTCTTTTGGGGGTGATAAAAATATTCTGGAATTAGGTGTAGTGAACGTTGAGCAGCTTCGTGAAAGCCCTAAGAACCATTGAGCTGTACACTTTGAAAGAGCGAATTGTATGGTATGGGAATCACATGTCAATAAGAACATAACCAAGGGTCAGAGGGAAGCCTCAGGAGCAGTAGAATTCTCCTGAGAAAAATCTCCCAGTAGCATTTGGCATTGTGAGACTCTGAGACTCTGGAAGAAGGTGTTCACGGCAAGGGGGCAGCCCTTTATGATTTGTGAGTTTTTTGCATGGTTCAATTTGGTCATCCACCCCATTGGTCGGAGAAATGAAAATGATACCTCCAAGAAGTGGTGCATGCTGTGAGGAGAGCCGAGCTAGGTGACCAGACACAGTGAGCCTCAGGGGGCAGGGGCTGGTGCTTGTAGATGGGGTGGGCCGTAAGGAGCCTCTGAGAGGAGGCATCTGAGCAGAGGCCTGTAGGATGAGAAGGAGCAGGCCTTAGGATTGGGGGCAACTTTTTGGGCACAGGAAGGAAACAGTGAGCAGGAAGGCTGTGATAGGGCCACGAGTCTGGCCTGGACAGGCCCAAAGAATGGACGGGCTATGGCGCTTTGTGGCATGCTTCAGAACAGCCTGGTGGGGGCAAATTGGGTGGATAAATCTCAGGGGAAGAAAGTGACATGTCCAGGACCAGCTTCTTTTTCATCTAGGATTGCTCTCCATCAACTAGTCTGTGAGTAACCATGCCTGCCTGCAGAGGATGCTGCTCTTTGGGGCTCAGGGCTGCCTTCTGTGTCAGGAGGGTGCAGACAGCAGGAGCGGTACTCTGCCAAGGTTGGTGGGAAGGGGCCTCTGGACAGATGGTTCTAGGAAGCCAGTGGAGCAGATAGTTCCAGAGTTGGGCCCAGTGCCAGTGCTCAGGTGAGATGGGTTAATGCTACCTTATGAGTTTCCTAAGGCTGCTGGGACAAGTTATTGCACACTTAGTGCTTTAAAACAACACAAATTTATAATGTTGCAGTCTGGAAGTCGGAGTCCAAAAGGGTCACCAGGGCTGCATTTCTTCTGGTGGCTTTGGGGGACAAACAGATTCCTTGACTTTTCCATGGTCCAGAGGCTGCTGCATTCTTTGTGTGTGGCCTCACCTCATCCTCAATGTCCCTTCTCCTTCTCTGTGACCCTCTATGCTATGGAACAGTCTGTATTTTTTTCCCTATCATTTTGATAGGACACAGTCTGGACACAGTCTGTATTTTTTTCCCTATCATTTTGAAAGTAATAAATGCTCATTGTTGATACTTAGGAGGGTACAGAAAAGAAATGAAGAGTTAGGAATAATAAAATACCCTTATGTCCCTGATTTTAATGCCCAAGACAACCTAATGTTAATTTAATATTTTTACTTATTTCCTTTTAATCTTTTTTTCTATGCCTATTTTATTTTATTTTTTAAAAATATTTTATTTATTTATTAATGAAAGAAACAGAGAGAGAGGCAGAGATGCAGGGAGAGGGAGAAGCAGGTGCCTTGAGGGGAGCCCGATGTGGGACTCGATCCTGGAACCCCAGGATCATGCCCTGAGCCAAAGGCAGACACTCAACCACTGAGCCATCCAGGAACCCCTCTATGCTTATTTTAAAAGTTAGTTGAGATTATGTGGTATATTATATTTAAAATTTTTAAAAATTTATATTATATTTAATTTATATTATATTTAATTTATATTATATATTATAATATATATAATATAAATATATTTATATTAAATATATATAAATATATATATAAATATATATATATTTATATTATATATATTATATAAAATTTATATTATATTTAAAATTTTTTTCACTTCATATGAGGATTTTCTGCATAATTAACAGTATTTCTAAGCATAATTATCAGTGTCTGCATTATATCTCATTGTCTGTTTATTTCCCTAATTGATGGCTGTTGACTTTGTTTCCTTTATCTTCCTCTTTAAATAATTATGTAATGAGCCTTGGTGCATATGTTTTTGTTAGCTTCTCTGATCATTTCCTGAGGACTAAATCCAAGACATATAATCATTGGAGCAAGGGGAATGATTATTTTGAAATATAATTGCTACATTGCTTTTGGTAGTGGTTGGAACTGTTATGTCTCTACTAGTAGCTCCTCTGAGTGTCTGTGCCATGTCACCCATGTCAGCAATATAGTAGTCACAAAACTTGGTTGGCTTAATATGTGAAAATGGCACCACTTTAAAATATTTTCATTTACTAGATTATTTAAATGGAACACTTCCAATTTTATTATCTACCTGAATTTCCTCATTGTGACTTGCCTTTTCTTGCCTCTTCCCAATTTTCTAAATGGAGTCTTAGTGTTTATCTTTACACTCTTTCATAAAAATGACTATTAATCCTTTCCTACATTATTCTAAATATTTCTTGCAGTCTGTTCTTTGCCTCCATTCAGTCTTTTTTTGCAGTATGTCTGAGTGTTACATTTTTTATTACATATGGTTGAATTTACTGACTCTTGTGTGATGTCTTCCATGAATTTTTAAACCTCGAAAGTGCTCCCTTTCATTCAGAGATTTTATAAAGACTCTTCTACTTTCTTGTAGCTTAAGAAGTGATCTGTTTTTTTATGTTGTTTTCTTCATCTCCCTGCATTTACCTGAGTGGAGCTGGTGGAGAGGTGACAGGATCCAGCAATGCTTCTGGAAACCCTTCCCCTCCCCACTTATCTTTTTAGTGTCCTATGGTATGCTGTACTCCAGAGAATTGACAAACATCTCCATGCAAATACCAGTAGTACCTAAATGTTCACAGCAGCATTATTCACAATAGCCAAAAAGTGAAAATAACCCATATATCATCCACTGATGAATGGATAAACAAAATGTGGCCTGTCCCTACCATGGACTGCAGTGCCCACACATGCTACAATGTGGATGAATCTTAAAAACATTACACTAAGTGAATGAAGCCAGATACAAAAGGCCACACATTGTATGACTATGTCTGCATGAAACATAGATTTCAGAATAGAGAAATCTATAGACAAAATCCAGATTCATGGCTGTTCTAGAAAAATGAAAAGATCTTATACCACAGAGCCCACACCTTGCATGAGGACAATGGGCTGAAGTGGACTGGGGCCATGCCTTTGCCTGGGTCATTTGCTCTCCAGGTGACATTGGCCATGGGGGGCGGGAGGAGTATATTATAGGAAACTGTCATTCCTCAATGTGGACATTTTTGTTTCTTTGAGATGTATAGTTGTGCTTTTAGGGGATTTTTGTGATGGCTTTCACCCAGTGGAGTTTTGAAGGACAAAGTTCTGTCTTGTGGAAGGTATATTCCCACTTAGACTGTTACTCAACGTATTAAGCACTTAGGTTTATTGGAGCTATTTCTGATGCATGAGGCTGTGGCTCTGCCCTTAGGGGGTGGGGTGGTAACAGGCACCTGGGTTTGTGTTTTCCAGGTTCATATGAAATCACAGGTCCAAATGCTGTCAGAGGCTTGGTTGGGGGCTCATTGACTGTGGAGTGTCGCTATGCACCAACTTGGAAGACCTATAGTAAGTGGTGGTGTCGAGGACCTATTTGGCGAAAGTGCAATATCCTTGTTCAAACGAAAGGATCAGAGCAGAAGGTAAAGAAAAACAAGGTGTCAATTAGAGACAATCAGAAAAACTTCACCTTCTCTGTGACCATGGAGGAGCTCATGCAAACTGATACAGACACCTACTGGTGTGGGATTGAGAGATCTGGAACTGACCTTGGGGTTGAAGTTAAAGTGACCATTGACCCAGGTAAGAGACAGAGAGAGAGAGAGAGAGAGAGAGAGAGAGAGAAGGGAGAGAGAGAGAATGTGTGTGTCTTCAGAGCCTCCTCTGTCCTGGTCCCTGAGGTTCCTCTCCAGTGACTTAAGTGTCATTCGGAGCGGACTGTCACACAGGGTGGTTGAGTCCTGAGTTCTCTTAGAAACCTAACTGACCCCTTGTTGGGAAGGCCAGGGCTTCTCTTAGATGCTCTCATGGCTGCTGTCATGTCCTCCAGGACAGGATCAAGCCTTTCTGGGCAGGTGGTCTCTGCACAGTGTAGTGCCTGAGTCTGTTGCTCACAGAGATCAAGGTGGAGGTCCCAGTTTCAGCCCATGGGCCAAAGGGACTTTCTTCTGTGGGTCTCAGAGACTCCAGCTCCTGCCAATGACTTCCTGGATCTCTGGTGCCCACGTGTCCCTGCTCTTTCTAGAGTTTGGGCTGGGACTTCATAGTGGCTCTTCCTAGCCCCTGTTCCATACACAGTCTGAGAGGGAAGAGGCCCAGCACAGTGGGGGAGCTGTGGTTGATTCCTAAAGTCCAAGAAGGCCTTCTCAGTCAAAGGGCTGCATTTCTGGTGCCTGAAATCTCATCACAAGCCATATACGCATTTGGGCTTGATGATGTGCTCTTCCTAAATACTTCTAGAATGCACATGCTCCTGGGAGGGGCAGCTCAAAAATCTTGGTGCCTTGGTTTGAATGAGTTGGGTCTGTTGGGCTCTGCTTCTCTGAACTTTGGACAAGCAGCACCAGCTCACAGGGCACTTGTGGTAAGGGGACAGCATGGAGTCCACAGAGCCCTGATCCTACCTGAACCTGTGAGGTATGTTACCATTGCAAAGCACAGCACATTCACTGTCTCATCGAATCCAGAAAATGGTCCTGAGAAGTGATTCTCCTTGCTGTAGAAGATTAATAAATTTTTAAAAATAAATTTATTTTTTATTGGTGTTCAATTTACCAACATACAGAATAACACACAGTGCTCATCCTGTCAAGTGCCCCCCTCAGTGCCCATCACCCATTTACCCCCACCCCCCGCCCTCCTCCCCTTCCACCACCCCTAGTTCATTTCCCAGAGTTAGGAGTCTTTATGTTCCGTCTCCCTTTCTGATATTTCCCACACATTTCTTCTCCCTTCCCTTATATTCCCTTTCACTATTATTTATATTCCCCAAATGAATGAGAACATAAAATGTTTGTACTTCTCCGATTGACTTACTTCACTCAGCATAATACCCTCCAGTTTCATCCACGTTGAAACAAATGGTGGGTATTTGTCACTTCTAATGGCTGAGTAATATTCCATTGTATACATAAACCACATGTTCTTTATCCATTCATCTTTCGATGGACACCGAGGCTCCTTCCACAGTTTGGCTATTGTGAAGATTAATAATTTGCCCAAAGCAAAGGCTCTTACAGAACATTATGAGTTTGTTCAGGGGTAGCCCTGACCTTAGAAGTCACAGATTTTGGGAGTGTTAGCCATGGGGCCTGCTTGTCCTCTCTGGATGCGTAAGATTGGCAGATCATTGGCAGAGGCCTTGACATAAGCAGTGAGTATTTCAAGTCCAGCTGAACTCCAGCTGCCTTTGCCCTGAGGTAACACTAGGCACCCTCTAATCCTTTCAGGGCCTGCTCAACATCCTCCCTGGACCTGTACCCAGTCCTTCTTGCCTCTGAGGCTGAGTCTCCTAGTGGCCAGGGAGATATAAGCAGTCCAGGTGATAGGCCCTTCCCACGGCCCAGCTCCAGGTTAGCTCCAGGCTCCCTGCAAGCTCAGCCACATGCAGGGCTGAGGGCAGGTTAGCAGGCTGAATAGTGTATAATCTGGTCTGTATGCCTAGCACCAACTACAGTATCAACCTACACCACCACCACCACCACCACCACCTCTAAAGCCAACATGTCCACAGCGCCAGCGGAGACCAAAGACCCCCTGACTGTGACCAGCTCCCACTCCAATGACAGGTAAGCCAGCTCCAGTATGCTGTTTCCTGTGGCCTACTTAGCCCAAACTCCTCCAATGGTAGAATGCTTTGTACTCCCAAGTGCCAGCCAGAGCTTGTCCCCAGACCCTTAGCCTCCACAGAGAGGGCAAGAATGCCAGGGGCTCTTCCCACT
The DNA here is from genome assembly GCF_048418805.1 of Vulpes vulpes. Classification (NCBI taxonomy): domain Eukaryota; kingdom Metazoa; phylum Chordata; class Mammalia; order Carnivora; family Canidae; genus Vulpes; species Vulpes vulpes. The sequence continues at coordinate 6,386,577 of NC_132781.1, forward strand.
TGCTATCAAGCCCCACAGTGTCCTTTGGAGCCTACCCAGATCATTCCTCCTGTAACCCAGTACAGTTTGTACATGTATTGGCACATTCACTCTTCTATCTCATTTCTACTGAGTTAACATCTGCATAGCCAGCCCCTTGTTGAGCTCAGGAGGTATAGACATGGAGTTTCCCCCTGGAACTCGGAGTGCAGGGTAGGAGCCTGGTGAGCAGACAATCAGTGTGGATGGCATGGACAGGGTGTGTAGGGGCATGGGTGTCGTAGGGCCTCAGGGATGGCTCTTGGTCCAAATACCAGAAGAACAGGGAGAGCTTGGGGACATCCTATTTCCCTTAATTATTGTTATGACAGGAACAGTACTGATGGTTTGTCCCATCTTGAGAACACCTGACAGGTCACACAGGGCTTCTCTGTCCATTGGCTGTTAATCCTTGGACCTTGCTTCATGAGGATGAGTAAGCAGGTACAAATGCCTATTTTATAGAGGAAGAAACTGAGCCTCTCTTAGACTCCTGCCCAGCCAATGCAGCCGAAGTGGCTTTTTGAACCTGGGAGGCCTCTTTCCATCTCCTTCTTGGTACTCTTGACTGCTGTCATCTCCTTCTGCTGGGCCTTCCTGCAGAATCCCAATGGGAGCTCCCCCATTGAGACTGGGGCCCTCACCCAGGACCCCCTCTCTATCCCTCTTCCCTTTGTCCTCTGTTTCAAAAGTTTCTTTCTACTAATCTGCTTTTAATAAGTAATAGTTAAGGAATTTCCTCATTTTATGAATCAAAGCCGTATATAAGTACCAATTAAGGTCTTTGATCAGCATGAGATGGATTCATTCATTCATTCAGCAAATAATTATTGAGCCCCCACTCAAGCCTATCACTGTTTTGGGGGTTTTAAGAGAATACCAGGATGAACAGAATAAATCAAGCTGTTTGTCCTCCAGGTACTTATAGTGGAGAGATAATTAATGGGTCAGATGGAGTTAATTAATTCATTGATTGATGAGTTTATTCTATAAATTCGGTGACTAGTGATGAATAAGAGATAGTCTTTGCTTTAGTCTGCTCAGGTTGCCTTGACAAAGCACCACATCTCAGGCCACTTCAACAACAGTTGTTTATTTACATATAGTCTAGAGGCCAGAAGTCTGAGATCAAGATGTCAGCACGGTTGGTTCCGTCTTGGGGCTCAAAGGGAGAATGTGGTGGCTGCCGGGCATCCTTGGCACTCCTTGTCTTGTGGCACTATGACCCCTATTTCTGCCTCTGTTGTCACATGGCCTTCATCCTGCACGTATCTGTGTGTGGCTAAATTTCCCTTTTGTAAGGACACCAGCCATTGGGTTAGGACCCCTCTCAATCTAGTAGGGCCTCATCTTAACTTGATTACATTTGCAAATATCTTATTTCCAAATAGGTCACCTTCACAGGTTCTGAATGAGCATGAATTATGGGGATGGGGGACACTTTTTAATCCAGTACAGCAGGGGCAAGTGTACAAGCAGAGAGACCTTCCCAGAGCCTGTCGCCATACAATTTCTGTCAGGTGTCTACACCCGCAGAAACCTGTGGAATCTTCCTCTTCTTTAATTTTTTTTTTACCATCTCTGAGCGTACCCAGGAGTGGGGTTCCCAGGCTAGAAACCACAGGCTTGCAGGTCAAAAGGTATGTGGCCCTCTCTGCTACCAGGTGCCTGGGGTGTGGCCCAGAAGCAAGAGGTGGGCCAGGGTGCATGGTGTTCTTTTATTGTTTCCAGGGATAACGCCATGACGCTCAGCATCCTGATTCCTACCATCTTGGCTGTGTTGCTGCTTCTCCTGGTGGCAGCCTCACTCTTGACTTTGAGAATCATGAAGCAGCAGAAGAAAGGTGATCAAATATGGCTGACCTGCACTGAGGCTGGGTTGGGTGGGAGTATGGGGCTGTTGGCTGGTTCTGTTTCCACATTCTCATGGTAAGTGCACCCATGCCACAGCATGGTCAAAGAGGAGGGGCAGCCCACTCTTGCTCATCACATCTCCTCCCCCGTGTCTATCTGCAAGCTAAGTTCTTAGAACTTAGCTCTGCAGTCCTCAGTAGCTAGGCTTTTGAAACTAAAAATCAGGAGAAAAGAACTTCTTGTTTCTTTGTTCTCTCTAAAGTGGAAGGTGGGCGGGCAGGGAGAAACAGGAACCAGAAGCCCTTGAAAGCTGGTCCACGAGGCGAGGCGCTGACCCAGCTGGTGTACCCCACTCAGAGAGCAATCTGGATGGGGCACTCATGTGCTGGGCATGACCAAGCACCAGCGATGCAAGGAGGGGCCTGGCTCAGCTTCCCAGCAGACCATAGTCCACCTGAAGCGAAATTCAGTGGGACAAAGACGACCAGACAGACATAAATCAAGTGCCATGGAGCTGGGGAGGGAGGGATTCAGCACCCTGGGAAGCTGGGAAGGCAAGTGTGACTTTGAGTTGACTCTTGAATGACCAATCCAGTAGAGAAATGGGGGGATTCCAGGCAGGACTTCTGGCAGAAGTTAGTCTAGCCAGCAATTGCACAGCAGGGAAATTATCCTTGGGGGGTGCTGATTGGTGGCAGGGCCCTGATTGCTGTTTATGATGTGGGGGAGATGGGCGAGGTCTTCTTATTTCTCAGGTGGAGAAGTGGAAGCTCAGAGAGTTCGTGAAGTACCAGTGTGACAGAGCATGTCATTTGAGGAGTCAGATTTAGAACCAGGTCAAGTCACCTGGAGCCTAAGTCACCTCTTTTTCCAGATTTCTCTTCCCCAGACCTGGGGGCCCTGCAAGTCTAGGGACAGGCTTTCTCATTCTGATTGTTTTTGTCTTTTAGCTGCTGAGATGTCCCCAGAGCAGGTAAGAGAGTCCCCAAGGTTGGACCAGCAACCCCAGACAGCTCCTTTCTCTTCATCCTCATTTCCTTCTCTGAAGAGCACTGAGGTCCAGATGTATAAACAAACTATGTGCCCAAGTGTCTGTGTGCTCATAGCCCACCTGTAGGGCCTGGGAGGATGGGGAGTGGATGCTGGAAACAGCCTGAAGTGGGGAGGGCTGGAAGGGAGCAGGTGTGGAGGTTGCAGAGCAAGCTGAGAGAGGGAAACCCAGGGAAGCACAGAGTCTGTGTCCCTCCAGGGAAGAGGACCTGGGCTTTCTTTCCAAGGTGCTCCAGCCCCAGGAGGGGGACCTCTGCTATGCAAACCTGACCCTGCAGCCAACCCAAACCTCCCGCAACTCTTCCAAGAAGAAGGCCTGTGCAAAGCCCTCCCTCTCTGTCCTGGATGATCAGCTGGAAGTGGAATATGTCACCATGGTGTGTACTTGGTGGAGCTATGGGGCTTGGAGCCAGATCTGCCATTGCCCCCGCTTTGAGAATGGGCTTTCTCCTGCTCCTGGGGATGTGGAGGAGGAGGGGCAGGTGCTGGGCCAAGCCACAGCCATGGAAAGACTTGCCTGTCCAGCTCCCCCAGACTTTCAGCTTTTGGAAGTGTCTTCATAGCAGGCCTGAGCCCTGGGGACTCAGAGTCCCACCAGACATGACCCTCATGCTTGGCAGCAGAGACCTGGACAGGCCGAATGATCTGGAATTCCATGTGAACTGTGATCCCCTGGTATGGAATTGAGGGAGGGTCTTCAGCTGTGGCTGGAGCTCAGGGAGCTGGCAGGGTGAAGGGAGAGAGACTGGAGGGTATAGGAGTAGCATTCAGAAGCCCTGAGGGCTCTGTGCCCCCACCTCACCCAGGGCCTCCTCCGTCCATGGCCAAAGCCTCTTGCCTGCCTCTCTGACCCCTTGTGCATCTTTATTACAGGCCCCTCTTTCGAAGGAGGACATTTCCTACGCAGCTCTGTCTTGGGAGCTTTCGAATCAGGAGCCAACCTACTGCAACATGGGTCGCCCTGATACCCACGTTCCCAGCAGGAGCCAGCAAGAGCCTATGGAATACAGCACCATTAAGAGACCTTAGTCTGAGCTCGGGGCCCCCTTCTTTAACCCACACGAGGCCTGTGAGCATATTCCTGCTTTTGTCTGTTTTCTGCCCCCAGTCACTTCATGGGAGTCAACTGGTGACTGGAGCCTCGGCCTGGTCCAGCTAGCATCACCCCCAGCCCCACCTGGGCTTGGGGCCTGGTCTCAGGGGGCTTTCAGCCTTCAGGAGGTAGATGGGGGTCTCTCTCCATCCCTTTTTCTCCCATACAGCTGGGAAGGGGGTTGGGGATGTGCTCTGGAGCCGCCAAGAGAGTAAGAATGATAATAACAATAATTGACCTTTATTTATTGCTTATCATGTGTGGTGGGCTGAATAATGGCCCCCAAAGTTATCTGTGTCTCAATCCCCAGAATCTGTGAACACTGCAAAAGGAGCTCTGTGGATGTATGAAGCTGAGGATTTTGATATGGGGAGAGTATTCTGAATTATCCAGGTGGGCCCTAAATATAATCATAAGGGCCCATGTGCAAGAGAGAGGCAAGAAGTTCACAAGAGGTGAAGGCGGCCGATGACAGGGGCAGAGGCTGGAGTGATGTGGCCAGGAAAGGCAAGCAATGGGCTGTCTCCTGGAGCCTCTAGAAGGAACCACCCTGGCTGACACCCCGACTTTAGTCCAGTCAAATGGATTTTGTCCTTCTGACTTCCAGAACTGTAGGAGAATAAATCGATGTATTAATGAAGCCAGTAAACATGTGGTAATTTGCTCCGGCAGCAACAGGAAGCAGACCCTCTAGGTGGCAGGAGCCTTCCCTAAATGCTCTACCCTTAGTAGCTAGCTGAATCCTCACGACAACCCCATGAGGCATCTTTATCATTGCCCCCATTTTACAGATGAGGAATGAGGTCCAGGGAGGTTCAATAACTTACCAAGTTTTATCGCAAGTGGATGAGTTGAGATTTGAACTTGGGTGTTTGGGCTCCAGAGTCTGGAGTCTGGGCCGCTGTCCTGCACAGCATGTGTCAGGACGAGGGTGTGTGCGTGTACGCTTAGGGACAGTTAGCAAGTATTCACAGGTGCCAGACTTCCCACCTCTGTTCTAGAGCCCTAGGAGCCCTCCCTCCAGAGTATGTCCTGAATCTTGGCATGGCTCATTGTCTCCGTGGTTACCAGCTAAGTCTACACAGCCAACCCTCTTACCTTTTCGGCCCCAGAGTCCATTCTCCTTCCAGCAGCCAGTGAACTTCCTAAAGAAGAGACCTGGTCACTTGCTGCTTATCACCGTCTGGGGCTTCCTCTGCAGCCCAGGAGGTCCTGGGGATGCATGGGGCCCTGCCTGCCTCTATGACCCCGGCTCTAACCACTCTCTCTCTGACAGGATGAAGCTTACTCTTTTCTCAGGGCATTGACATTTGCTGTGTTTACTTTCTAGAACGTTCTCCGCACAGATGTGTGACTAGTTCGCTCCTTTTTATCATCACATCTTAGCTCAAATGTCCCCTCCTTGAGCAGACTTCCCTGAACACCGTGATGGCTGTAGCCCCTGCCACCACTTCCGATTTCTCTCTGCCCTGTTACCCTGTTCCACTTCCTTCATAGCAGGCACTGCTTTATGAACTTATCTATCGGCATGTGGGTTTATTGTTTCCCCCTCTCTGCTAGGCTGTAGGCTGCCTGAAGGTGAGTGCTCAGTCTCATTCACTTCTGGATCTCCCGGCCTTGTTTTAAGGTCTCGTACACTGTGGGCTTTTGAATGTTAATATGTTGCTTTGAATGAATAAATAACACAATGGTCCAGATGTGAGGACACAGGGCAGACTTTCAGGAGCAAGGACACCTATGTCTGTTGTTCTAGGAAGGGGATCCTAGGCCACCTAGGGCATCTAAGGAATTTCAGCCTCAAACTCCCAAAAAAGTGAAGTGAAGAAATTTCTTTCTGCCCTCCTGAAGCCAGGGGAAAGAGAAGGAGTCATGCTTCCTCCTGCCTAGAGGACAAAGGTCTATTATACTTCACTTAGGTCTCTTTCGCTGGGGGTTGGGGTGAAGCAGCAGGGAAAGGAATCACGGTTTGGGAAGACATGACGAGCTAGCCTTGGGCTACAGGCAGGTGCCTCAGTGGTACAGGGGCCATAGGTATGGTCATGGGCTGCTGTTAGTGTGTCCTCCCCAGGGTTGCCTGACTTGTCACAGCTACAGACACCCCAGGTGACCTGGGGGTGGCGGCCTTGGTGGATGTCCACTGCTCTCTGCTTCTGTTCTCCACTCCCTGAAAGATGATTTCCTAGAATCTCTCTCTCTGTCTTTTTTTTTTTTTTTAAAGATTTATCTATTTATTCATGAGAGAGGCAGAGACATAGGCAGAGAGAGAAGCAGGCTCCACTCAGGGAGCCCGATGTGGGACTCGATACCTGGACCCGGGATCATGCCGAGCCAAAGGCAGACACTCAACCTCTGAGCCACCCAAGTGTCCCGATTCCCTAGAATGGCAAGAGCTGTACCACCCTGCAGAAATTACGGAGCCTAGGCAAACTTAAATATTATTGGGCTGCTCATTTAAGCTGGTTGGGTCTGTGAGACTGCTTTCAACCCAGAGCAAGAAGTAGCTACAGAAGGATCTTTAAGTGAAAAAGCTCAAAGCAGGGATCCCTGGGTGGCGCAGCGGTTTGGCGCCTGCCTTTGGCCCAGGGCGCGATCCTGGAGACCCGGGATTGAATCCCGCGTTGGGCTCCCGGTGCATGGAGCCTGCTTCTCCCTCTGCCTGTGTCTCTGCCTCTCTCTCTCTCTCTCTCTCTGTGACTATCATAAAATTAAAAAAAAAAAAAAAAAAAAAGCTCAAAGCAGAGCAAACCTAGGGTGAGTCAAAGTGTTAGAGTAACAGAAAACACTGGGCCAGTGCATTGCTGTGACATTTTGCTATTGTGCATAAAGTGGCTTTATTGCTGAGTTTTTAAGCAGCCAGCCACCAAATCGAACCTGTAAGTACATGGTTATTCTGGATAGTAAGGAATTCATCTATCACAGAAACTACTGAAGTTTAGTGCCTTGACAGTTCTGATGTAAATCTAGAAACACAGGGAAGACTAGAATTTAGCTCAGTTTGGTTTGACTGGAGGAGTCCAGTCGCTTCTGCTTTTATCCATTTGTCTGCACAGTCGATATGGGCTGGAGGTGGAAGGTTCTGGCAGCCTAGCTGAGCTGAGGAAAGGTAAATACACTTAGAAAGACAGATCCGTTCTGATCACTTTTAATTGCCTTATTCAAGCTTCTAAAAAATTTTTGCCGGATATATCAGTGGCAATAATGTTTTTATCCAAATTTCCAGCTGTCTGGATTGGTGGCTATCTGAAAAGGGACTTTTTCATGTCCTGAGCGGTGAGGTTGACTAGCTCATGACACTTGTGAAAGCTGTCCAGTCCGTTCTACAGTCTGCAGCTGGACGGAGCAGATTTCTGATTGGTGGTCCTCCCGGGAAGCATTCGGGTTCTTCAGGTTTGGGTCATGACTGCAGGGATCTGCCCAGCATCCAGTCCAATTTGTTCAAGCTTCAACTGAAGTTTAGAGAGTGCTGGGGGGAAGTAGTCAGGGCCAGGGGAAGGGAGGGAAACATATGCAAGCAGCTTAGCTTGAAAGGAAACTGTTTCATAATGTTTATAGATTGGTATCATGCGGTTGTCTCAGCCATATCCGGCTGCTCCATAAAGATTTTGCTAAGGCAGGGGTACCTGGGTGGCTCAGTCTGTGAAGTATCTGCCTTTGGCTCAGGTCATGATCTGGGGGTCGTGGAGTCAAGCCCCATGTCAAGCAGGGAGCCTGCTTCTCCCTCTCCCTCTGCCTGCTGCTCTATTGCTTGAGCGTTCTCTCTCTCTCTCTCTCTCATTCTGTCAAATAAATAGAATCTTAAAAAAAGAAGATTTTGCTAAGGCAGATTTTGGGTGCTGGACTAGCACCTTTACTGTAAGAGTGAGGAAGTTCAAATGTGGTTGCTGTGGTCTGAATTGAGTGACATGTGCCATTTTGCTGTTTGGTTCTAGGAAAGCACATTCGGTTAAGACAAATCCCAGATATTTAACCACTCAGCTCCGACTGAGTGCCTAATTATTTATAGCCTGTCTAAAGTTGCTGGGGTTTCCCTCCTTTGGTTTTTAAGTTATTAATATTTAAAGATCCTACTTTTGGAAATTGTAGTGTTGGGACAGTATCCTTTTGACAACTGTATGCATGTTACTGGCTTCCAGAAGATGGAGCCTTCTTAGGGTCAGTTGAGGGAGAAAAATATACTGGGCTGGTAATCTTCAAAATACATGATTCAGATAAATGTTGGATTGAAGTGAGGCTGAAAGCCTACCTTTGCCTGACATCTTGGAGATAGAGTTTATAGCCACTAAGCCTTGGAAAGGCCAGACTGCTGGAATCAGTTGATATCATGTATAAAATTTATTTTTAGATTGGGAGGGATTGCTGTTGTGGCCAGCCTTCTCTTCTACCAGGTAAGTGCATTCTTTTCCAATGTAAATGGAATTGAGAATTGGTCAGATCACTGAAAAAGTTGGCTAAATCAGGGAGTTGTAAAAGAAGCATATTCTTTCTTTAAGTGACTTCAAAAAAAAAGATTTTTATTCATCCATCCATGAGAGACACACAGAGAGGCAGAGACAGGCAGAGGGAGGAGCAGGCTCCATGCAGGGAGCCTGATGTAGGACCCGATCCGGGGACTCTGGGATCACCCTGAGTCAAAGACAGACGCTCAAGCGCTGAGCCACTCAGGTGTCCCTAAGTGACTTCTTTCTACTCAAAATATCCAAATGTGTGGTAATTTGCTAGTGTTTTGATGTAGACCTAAGTCTTATCTTTGCGTATGGGTCTACTGAAGGAAGAGCTCATTGCTGTTTCTGCACAAACCGCCCATGTTGTATTGTCCTAGAACACTTGTTCCAGTTTCCCTGACATGGAGCAAGACATTCTAGACACTTATGAAGCAATCAGATTGTAAAATGTTTCTTTGTTGGTATGTTTTTCCTCCCAATATTTCATGAGTGAGTTCTTTCACTAATTCCTAATTTGGTTAGCCTTTTCCTTTTTGACAGAATTTTTAAAAATCATATGCTTTTATTGTGTCTTTCCAAAGTATTCAATCTAGTTTTTTCAGAAATGTCTGTTCTCTTTTTGTTTACACATTATGTCATTGGTCAATATCCTTTTTGTTTGCATTTTTAATTGATTAGTTTATAAATGGATTAACTGACATAATTATAATCAGTGCGTGTAGTTGTCCAGGGATAAAAGAGTGTTGGCTAATCTAGTACGTGGATTAAGAGAGGGTTTGGTTAAGAAAGTTTCTACTAAGCTATCTGTTATGACCCTAATTTCATAAAAGAAAGGACATTTGAGCGGGCGGGCGCGGGGGGAGGGTATTAAAAAAAAAAAGAAAAAGAAAGGACATTTGAGCACCCTTAAGCCATAATAGTAGACAGGTTTCCTAAGAAAGGACAATTGATAGCTTTCTGCTGATATGGTTTGGGCTGTGTGTGTGTGTGTGTGTATAATCTCCTACAAATTGATTGATGCTTTGTTCAGGTCTGGTAGTCACATGTGGACTAAGGACTGGCTGCTACTGTACTGATCTTGTTCACACTGTTCTCTGGACATGGATACTCTCTGCTACATCCCAGCTGATGTGGTCCCCAAAGGCCTCCAGTAATCATATTCGTTGAGACACTAAGGTTGTGTTCATGGAGGCCTCACAGCCCTACATCAATTGGGAAAAGTGACCCTTCAATAAAATTCCCCCTGCCCAGCAGCTTTTCCTTAAACTAGCCCACTGTGATCACAAACTCACATGACCCTGTTTTGAGGGTGTGTAGTTCTTGCATCCAGAACGGGTGATAGACTCAGTTCTGCTGACGGAATCTCTGAGGACAAGTTCAGAACTAAAACAGTAAGAGTGCTGGTTTCGGCAGCACATGTAACAAAGAAGGGGTAAGACTTTGTTCCTAAGAACAAAGGGACAAATGGAGAAGAGACGTTCTAAACCTTTGTGTTGTAGAGATTCTACTTCAGTAGAGAGGAGGTATTTACTATGGGTTCCAGAATAAAAATTCCATCCTGGGGAGTTTCTGAAGCCTCCCACATCCCTTCCCATCAGCTTCCTATCTTCTGTGTTGCAAGCCCAGATGTCCTCCATCTGGTCTTTTTTTAGTTTACTGTTTCAAGTTACAAAATATTTGATATGTCTATATAACATATATACACATGTTATAAAAGATAATGAAACAAACACCCATGTACCTGCCACCTTCCTGAAGCAATGGAGTATTACTAATGCCACCAAGGCTACACAGCTCATTATTTGCCATTTTTCTCCTAAGGAGGAATATACTTGCATAACATGGCTTAGGGGTTCCTAACAGCCCTTGACATACTTTCCTTGCCTTCATGTTAATAAGCCAGGTCATCAGGCGAACTGGTGTGCATTATGTAGCATTCTATACTAAACTGACAAATCTATGCATCTCTTTTTATTTTAATATTCTTTTTCTCCCCCAATAAAACCAATGCACAATTGTGCCTTTGTGTTATTTAAGGATATGGCCATTGGTTTGCCATTGGAAAAGTAGCCACAAAGAGCTTCCTTCTGGTATTCCCATGCAGAGTGCTGTCCTCTGCCAAGGATAGTGAGGGTTTCTGTGACAAGGAAGCAAAAGGTCATAGCTCCTGGTCTCAGACATACAGCCTGGTGCCAGCCCTCTGGTTATTGGAAATATTGCAAAGTTCAGACGATGACCTCATTTCAAAATTTCACACTGCCTTTGCAAGATTAATAATAAAGCCAGAAAAGCAGAAGGACGAAACCTAAGAGACCTCGTGATCTTCCACTGAAACCCCTGGCAAGTGAAAGTAGGAACCATGGAGAGGTAAAGTATTTTCTCTTAAAACGCAGTGAGACATGAGGACAAAAGAGAGAGAAAGTAGAGGTAAAGTAAGGAGGAGTCTTCCCCAGAGTGGTGTTGGTGGCAGTTAAGTTTAGGCTTTCTTTCCTGGAGTTGCTATCCTGCAGTTGGGTTTCATGGAAGCAAATCCCTAGGAGGTAATGTTGCTTGGCTCCTCTGCCCTTGAGACCCAATTAGCGGTGACTCACTGCAGTAAGCTAACTTTCCAGTGGCATCTGGACAGCTCAGAAGGCAGAGTCTTGAATCTGCATTGAGAATGAATGTCCCCCACTGGCATGGATTCTGCTTTACTGTTTGTCCTGGGCCAGGCTGAAATTGTCACCAAGGCTGCACTAGAATTGTGGGAAGTCACCATCAGAAGGGACGGCCTCCAGTTAAAGCCTTGCTTTTTCTGAGAACCCGGGGGTCAAGGGAGGGCCATGCCCCCATAATGCAGAAGCATTCAGGGCCTTGGGTCAGATGCCCTGGGGTGGAGTTCTGTCTTTTTTTTACTTGATGAGTGGCCTTGGACTGTTACAAAATGTCTCTCAGGGTCCACTGACTCTTCTACATAATGGAGTTTCACCAAAGTGCCACACTGTCTGGCCTGTGATTTCAAAACACCCACGATAACCTTCAGGTTCCCAATGTGTAATAGCATGGGTCTGCACCCATATCTCTCCAGCAGATACCATCTATCTCTGAGAGGTCCCTTGGAATTACCACTCACATGCCCCAGAGAAGGCTCCTTCAAGACATTTTTTTAAAAAGCAAAATGCTTTTTTGTATGTATTTTTTGTTATGGTATTCTCTGTGCCTTTTAATAAGCTTCAACATTTCAGAATTACCATGAATTTTCATGTTCATACAATGGGATACTATACAGTCATTACAAATAATGAGGGTGAGGGACACCTGGGTGCTTCAGTGATTGAGCATCTGCCTTTGGCTCAGGGCATGATCCCAGGGTCCCAGGATGGAGTCCTGTATTGAGCTCCCTGTGAGGAGCCTGCATCTCCCTCTGTGTATGTCTCTGCCTCTCTCTCTGTGTGTCTCTCATGAATAAATAAATAAAATATATTTTTAAAATGAGGGTGAAATGTGAATGACAAAGTGCCTGTGAGGTAGCTATGAATATTTACAGCCTATCCTGAACAGTGGCGGGAGGTGGGGTTAGGAGTGCTGACCCCAGCACAATTGAAAATCCACATATAACTTTCGACTTCCCTCAAAACTTAACATCCTAGTGTACTGTTGACTGGAAGCCTTATTGATAGCACTGTTGATTAACACATATTTTGCATCCTGTATGTATTACACACTGTATTCTTCCAATAAAGTAAGCTAGAGAAAAGAAAATGTTATTAGGAAAAATCATAGGGAAATGCCATACTGTACTATATGGTATTTACTGAAAAAAAAATCTACATATAAGTGGATATGTGCAGTTGAAAGCCATATTGTTCAAAGGTCAACTGTATATATATATTTTTTCAGAGAGTAATTCCATTTTTATTTAAGATATGGGTTATGAAACAGTAGCATCACAAGTAATTTTTGTTCTGCATTTCCCACATTTTATAATTAGATATTAATAATAATGACTCCTATGATTAACCAATAACCAACAAAAGCTGACTGTCCAACACAGTGCTTAAGTGACAAATGCAAGTCTCATTTACTTCTTCCCCAGTTCTATGTAGCAGGCACCTGCCCCTGAGGCTGGGGCCTCCCCTGTCCACTTTTGGGTGTTCTGATTTGCCTTCCATGACATGCTTCCTGCTGCCTATGACCCTTGCAGATTGTTCTTGCCAGTGAATGCCACTGGTGACACAGTGACAGCTCTGTGGCAGGGGTGGGGATACTGATCACCTCTTTGCCATTCTGCCCAGAGCATGAGACAACTTTTCTCTATCTCCTCATGGCTCATCTGAAATCAGGCATGAGGTGAGATCAAAAGAAGGGGATGTGCCCAAAAGAATAGCTCAGAACTGTTGCCCAGACCTGGGTTCAGACCCTCCAGGGGTGGTGGTGGTTCTTCTTCTTCTTCTTCTTCTTCTTCTTCTTCTTCTTCTTCTTCTTCTTCTTCTTCTTCTTCTTCTTCTTCTTCTTTCTTCTTCTCCTTCTCCTTCTCCTTCTCCTTCTTCTTTCTTCTTTCTTCTTTCTTCTTTCTTCTTTCTTCTTCTTTTTTAAGTAGGTTCTATGGACAGCATGGAGCCCAACTTGGGGCTCAAACTCACGAGCCTGAGATGGAGACCTGAGCTGAAATCAAGAGTTGGACACTCAACTGACTGAGCCACTCAGGCACCAGGATGCTCCAGGGGTTCTTATTTGACAGCAGCAACAGTTACATAATTTGGGGTCCAGCACAAAATGAAAATATGGGTCTCCTTGTACAAAATATTGAGATCTCAAGATAGTGACAATAGGGCATTAAACCAATCATAGGGCCCTTCCCAACGTGGAGCCCCATGTGACTGCCCAGGTGGCACACTCATGAAGCTGGACTTGGGAGGCTCTTGTCTCAATTCTCATCTGTCCTTGTGTGGCCATAGACTGCTCATGCCTTACTCCCACTGGAAAAATTCAGGTGTCTTCACACCAACTGACCCTGGTCCCAAAACCAGGGGGAAAAACTTCCCTTCATTCCAACCTTAGCCTTGCATTCTGTGTCCTCATCCGCTGCCCCCACTCTGACCTCCTCCAGGGGTGGCTGAAAGTTGGGTCATCTGTTTCCCCTACAGGAAAGTCTATTCCCACCCATAGGGTGAGGTTTGGCTCGACAGCCCCAATAAGCTTTATAGGGTGACATCAGTTCATTACCTAAGTATGGCAATTAATAATCTAAGTCTGGGTATCCAGTCTTAAATGACACCATGTATGGGACACAAGTAGCCCAGTTTCAGTGGGGGAGTGACAAGTTCAGTTCAGCTCTTTCAGTTTCTTCTCATTAAAGATTTAAAAATACTGGAAAAAGAAACAAAGGGGGTGCCTGGGTGGCTCAGTTGGTTGAGTGATCGACTCTTGATCTCAGCCCAGGTCTCAATCCACACTGGGTGGGGAGCCTCCTTAAAAAAATTGGGACCCAGATTTCCCCAGAATTACCATGGGGTCCTCTTGTTTTTGCATGACTAGCCTACAGCTAACACACCCTCATTTTCTTTGGAAACCACTTTCTTCCACTCATGGCTGATAAGGCTTGGGTGGGACTAACTCCTCCTCCAGGGGTGGGCGCATGACTCATTTCAGTCCAATAAGTATTGGATCTAGGACTTTAGTGGAAACTATCAGCCCTGATGCTGTGACTTGGAGCTGCTGGCCATCAGGTGACCCCATGAGGAGAACCCTACCTGTGAATAAAGAGGAGTTAGAGGGAAGAATGTTGAGAGACAGAGACAGATGGCATTGTTTGAATCCCTGGATCCAACTGAGCAGCATCTCCAGGTTTCTCAGTTACATGAGCCAGTGGATTTTCTTTATGTTTATGATGGTTTGACTTGGGTTTTGTCATTGGCAACCAAAAGGGCCCTGACCAAGAAAGTTCCCCCTTGACAGGCAACAATGATACCTGGGCCACTTATGCCATGCTTTGGAAATCAGACGAGACAGCTTATATGCAAGTGCTCTGCAAACTGTAAAGGGCTGTTTGAATGGAATGACCAAGGAAATACAGTTGGCAAAAGGCATAGCTATGATATAAGCCTTTTTTTTTTTTTTGACATCTCAGGTCCCTTCTCTTCTTTGACTAATGATCTGCCTCTAAGCAAATCACTGAACAGGCAGGTGGTGAACAGGGCAGGGGATAGACAAGGGAGGGGGTAGATAGGTCAGGGGAAGGGCCAGACAAGTGGTGGTCAGAGACTACTCTGTGTGGCCTTCTCATGTGTTTGTGGTGCTGCACTATGATGTCTGGAGGAGACTGGGCTCTTTGGGCACGGGGGAGTGAGAGTTCTTGAGGGCATGACTGCAGAGCTCACCTGGTCCCTGCCTCTGTCTTTTCCAAGCCTCTCTTCATCAGCCAGCCTGTCATCCCCCAGGGTCAGAATCCTGGCGTTTTTTAGTTTGGATGTTTATCATCTCAGATCTTTGGAGATGTTCAGGGAAGGGTTCCCAGCTTTGCTTCTCCTTATCCAACTCTGCCAAGCTTAGGCCATAGATCTTTACTCCAGGCACTTCTCAGAAATACACTGGTGAACTCCTTACTGTCTTGGATATGGACTTGAAGGAATTCCTGTCTTGGGGGCCCAGAGCCTTTCTGACCTTCAGTGCTGGCACTTCCTCCTGGAGCTGTGGATTTTGTAGCCCTTCAGATCAGTCCCTGAGTCAGGACTCAGAACGTGGTAGCTAGAGGGAGCTGTAAACATTTGACCTTGTCCCCAAGGGCCCACTTCTCACTTCCCATGATCTTTAAGATGTCTTCATAGACACTGAAGCTCATGTGTCATATTGAGCTGAAGTCAAATGTGGCCTGAGTCATCTCCATGCCAGCCTAGTGACCCGCCCAGCCTGCCACACTCAGTTTCTTGGGGGGTAGTGAATGGGTTCCCAGGGGCTCAGAAACACATGGTGCCCAGCAGAAGTTTGTTAAATTCATTCTCAAGATTCTCAACCAGTGACATCTGATTTCAAAGGGTGCATGTGGGCTGGGGTGGTGGTGGAATATGAGGAAATGGCCCCAATCACTTTTTTTCTTTCATGATTCTTTCCCCTAATACCAAATCCCTAAGGCCCTGACAAGGGCACTAAGAGAAATGAAGGCAGAGAATAAGGTGACAAATGTTGGTATGTCTGATGGAGGCTCCTGAAAAGGGAGCATTCCCACCCTCTTGCCTCCAACCAGGTTGAGTCCTGGGCATTCTCAAGCCCAAAAGCATGTGGTTCCTAAAGGAGCACAGGAAATGAGAGAGAATAGCACACCCCTTTCCCCTGGCACTAGGGTTAAATACAGCTGGGGGTGGTGGTGGGGCAGGGTAGAGAGGCTCCAAGGTAAAGGGCTGCAGGAGTTGTACATCCGGGCTGTACTCACACTGTAGCCAACCATTATACTATATCAGCCTGGTTTCATTAAACGTATGAATCCTCCAAGTCTTTTCCAGGATTTCGTGCTTAGCAAACAATCCCCTGATTATAATGTGGTTTGACATCTAGCACAATACATCAGTCTTGTGAGTTTGATTAACAGGAGCATGCCTGGAGTGATGGGTCTACTCTTGTGTGAGTGAGCAAAACCAGGCTCTAGTCCTACAGAGCTGGGGGCTACACACTGGACTGCTGTTGACACCCTACATTCAACTGCTGTGACCCCTTCCTCAGCAATGTGACACCCTTGGCAAAGATCTTTACCCTCTCCTGACCCTATCTGCTTGGATCTCTAACTGTTGAGGTTAGAGTCTGGGCTCTGTCACTTATTAGCTGGGTGACCTCAGACAGGTTTCTTAATGTTTCTGTGGCTTGTTTACTCATCTTTTTTCTTTTATTTTTAAAGACTTTATTTATTTATTTATTTAGGGGGGAGAGAGAGAGAGAGAGAGAGAGAGAGAGAGAGAGAGAGAGAGAGAGAACCTCAAGCAGACTCCATGCTGAGCATGGAGCCCAACACAGGGCTTCATCTCATGACCCTGAGATCATGACCTGAGTAGAAATTAAGAGTTAGATGGTTAACTGACTGAGCCACCCAGGCACCCCTCATTTACTCATCTTCAAAATGAGATTAAAATCAGGTTGTTGTAGGATTGAATGTAAAGGGCTCAGAATAGTGCCTGGCACATAAGTGCTTTTAGGGATTTGCTGCTCTTATTGAAATTCCCACAATACTTCCCTGCTGTGACTTTGAGCAAGTAACTTAATTTTTTTTTATCTGGCCTCCACTCTCTATTTACAATATGAAATTAGTAATAACATCTCCTGGAAAAAGCATGGAGTATTAAGTGTTATAGTATATATTAAAGTATTTCATAACTTTAAAATGCTCCACTGATGAACCACTGTTAATTTTTATCACTTGTTACTAACAACTACTAGTCTCACTGGGTCCCTCTAGATTATAGCACAGAGATGATTTTATACTTTTTTCCTAATATTTTATTTATTTATTCATGGGAGACACACACAGAGAGAGGCAGAGACACAGGCAGAGGGAGAAGCAGGCTCCCTATGGGGAGCCCAATGAGGGACTGGATCCCAGGACCCTGGGATCATGAACTGAGTCAAAGGCAGACGCCCAACCACTGAGTCATCCAGGCGGCCCGATGATTTTATACTTCTTAGTTCACAATTTGTGAAACCTGAGAAGAGGACTAGAAGAAGAATCTGGGTGAAGATTGTGGCTCCCCCCCTGCCCCGCCCCTGCCAGCAGAAGGAGGAGGATCCTGAGGGTCTGGAGGGGGTCTCTCCCCGTCTGAGCTGAGTCTACCAGCAATGTCATTCCTTCTGAAGGTTGAGGCCTTTTTAATGTGAAGTTGGAAGGGGCTGGAAAAAGCTGAGTCTACCAGTTCCTGACGGTCCTCTGGGGGTATTTCTCTGACACATGGCAGATCTGCTTTTTAGTAAGCAGACTTCCTGGGAGTGGTATGGATGCAAAATTCAAAAGGCAGAGGGAGGAGAAGGAGGAGGGGAAAGGTTTGCTTTGCCTTTAAAAGGCCCTTAATAGGGCAGCCTGGGTGGCTCAGCGGTTTAGTAACGCCTTCAGCCGAGGGTGTGATCCTGGAGTCCTGGGATCAAGTCTCCTATGTCGGGCTCCCTTCATGGAGCCTGCTTCTCCCTCTGCCTGTGTCTCTGCCTCTCTCTCTGTGTCTCTCATGAATAAATAAATAAAATCTTAAAAAAAAAGGCCCTTGACAGGGCATTGATGACTCAGTCAGTTAAGCACCTGACTCTTGGTTTCAGCTTAGGGCATGATCTCAGGGGCTTGGGATTGAGTTCTGCATCATGCTCCACACTCAGCGAGGAATCTGCTTGAGATTCTCTCTCTCCTTCTGCTTCTTCCCCCTTCTTTCTCTCTCAAATAAATAAATAATTTTTTAAAGTATGCTGTTTGCATAAGCACAAAGTATTAAATAACACCTTCATGTGGATGTGTCAAAACTGTCTTCTAATAAGCAGAAATACAAATAAGAAAGGAAGGAGCAGACTTTGGCATCAAGGTCAGTGAAACAGGAATCGTCTACTAGGGGATTCTTGAGCTCTGTCTCTTTTAACAATTATTTTCATAGGACCTTGCTACTTTGAGGAGCGGGGTGAGGTCTGGGGAGCTTTTTTTTTTTTAAGATTTTATTTATTTATTCATGAGAGACAGAGAGAGAGAGAGGCAGAGACACAGGCAGAGGGAGAAGCAGGCTCCATGCAGGGAGCCTGACATGGGACTCGATCCTGGGTCTCCAGGATTGTGCCCTGGGCTGAAGGCAGTGCTAAACCGCTGAGCCACCAGGGCTGCCCGGTCTGGGGAGCTTTTGACTGGCAGGGTCAGGTAGGGGTTAACACATCCAGAGCTATTGTTTACTACTGGCTTGGAGCTCTCTCACTTGGCTTGGGAAAACCTACTCTGGTTGGCTGGTGGGAAAATGGTCCAGGGCTGCTCCCAACTGGGGAAGTGCATTGCCTGAGTGCTTTGCAAGTTGGCAAAGCAGCTGTGAGCTCCATTCTCACTCGCCATCTCCAGAGACTGCTTCTCTTGCTTGAGAAGGGGAGGCCGGAAGCAAGGAGCACACTGGGATAAGTTTAGAGCGACTTCAAATTTCCCGTTTAACAGTTCCCTGGCCTGGTGCTGGCCTCTGGGTGTTTACTTCCAGCAAAGGCGGGTTTCCTGCCCTCAAACTGAAGGAAGTCAAAGCCACTCCCCAGAACAGCTTATAGGAGGGAATATTTATTAGTGAACCAACACTAGGAAGTCTCAGATATTTTCTCCCCAAAGACCTAGGAACTCCAAATTAGAGAGACAAGTGCTTGGGGAGGAAAGCTTGAAGAGTTTGTATGTTAGACAGATTCAACTTCATTTCCTGCTGGGTTACCCAAGAGAACCAGTCAGCACCACTCCCCAAGCCAGCTGCCTGCCTGGGATCTGGCAGGATGGACAGATCAGTCAAAGGAGTCCAAGATGGCTGGAGATCCTCAGTGACGTAACACACACTTCATTTATTTATCTGAAAGCCTCCAGAGCAAGCAAGAAAGGAAAACAAGCAAATGGAAACATTTGACAGCGAGCAGCTAACTTTTCCTAGCTTTTTTTATTTGTTTCTGAGCTGAGGACGGAAATCTCGCAATACTGGAGCTAGTGCTCTCACTCTGGTTTTACACATTTCTTCTTAAAAACAAAACAAAACAAAGGCAAAACCCAAACCCTGACACTGCTTTTTTGAGGTACAATGAACTCACCTGAAAGTAAAATCTCAGGATGCCTGGGTGGCTCAGCCTGACCCCAGAGTCCCCAGATAGAGTCCCATATCAGGATCCCTGCATGGAGCCCACTTCTCCCTCTGCCTATGTCTCTGCCTTTCTCTTGACTAAATAAATAAAATCTTTGAAAAAAAAAAGAAAGTAAAATCTCTTCACCTATAGGGTACAGGTTTTCCTGTGGAATTGGATTCCTTTACTACAAATTTGTGTTCCATGAGCATTGTTTAATTGAAAAAAAAAAAAAGTCCCTGAGGGATAAAGAATGATAGAGGGAGACAGAATAGTGGGTATGGCCTTTTGCAGGGATGGCTCTTTCCATGGTAACATTTTCTGGCAGGGAAATAAAATGCTGCTGAAACCAGAACTTTCTCCAGGATCAGCAGGCGATGGATGACCCATTGGGAGAGCAAGGCTGGCTGGTGTGTGGAACTCTGGCTCTCTTAGATATTAATTCTTGATCAGAGGCCATTTCAAATTGAGGTTAGAAGTAACCCTTTCTTCCTGGGTTATCCCACTGTACCTTCCTATACCTTTCTTAGGGCATATCTGAGACTCTACACAGTATTATAGTAATTTATGTGCATGTCTTATAGCCACAAGCTTATTGAAAGTGGGAACAATTTGTGTGTGTGTTTTCTTTATAATACCCAGCATAGGATCTCACACTTGGGGCATGCTCAGTACATGGTTGCTGAATGAATAGGTAAAGTGTGTGGACCACTGAGGGGTGTGGAAATCACAAGATGTGCAGTAAACAAGGGACAGTGCAAGTGAAGAGGGGGCTACTAGAGATGATCTCTTGCCTATCTTACTCAGGGATAGAAGATATATTAGAGCAGAGTCAGAGGGAACAGAAATCCCTTGTAGCACAGAGGTCTTCAAAATTCAATTTTTTCCAACAAGGACCAAGCCCTGGATGAATGGATAAGCAGTCCACATCTTTCTGCCCCCTGGTCAATGGTCTTTCTGAGATACTACAGAGGAGAGAGACTTTGGTTTAGTAATTAGTTTCTCCTCTTGGAAAAACGGTGGCATGTAGGTGTGTATCAGAGCACTGGTGATGGTGAATTAGGAAGTAAGCTCTTGAACTGAAGTCTCTGTGTCCTGATTCACTAGCATCTAGGGCAAAGCTCTGTGATTCACTTTTCCTAGAGTTTACAGTCAGACCCTGGCACAGCAAGAATCAAATCTGTGGGCTGTTCCAGAGCTTTCAAGTCACACCATTACCCTTGATGGTTCTCAAGACTATACTGGTAGCAAGAGAAGGCTAGGAGTTCTCTTGGCAAAAGAGCAGCAAGGTTGTTCACATGTTTTAAATTATTTAGTTGCATCAAATATTCAGTTTTGTGAGAACAACAGCAACTCTATTTAAAAACTCCAAGCATGTGATGGATGAACTCAATGTTTCCAAGCAGTTCCCAGCTTCCAGCCCACACTCCAGGAATATCTTAGGAGTTACTCAGGCTCCTCTGGGTCACCCTCTAACTCTTGGGACTAGCTCAAGTGCAAGTGCCTTTGAAGGCTGATGATATGTGGCATTTTTTTTTTTTATATAAGCGAATTTTAAGGAGAGGTTTTATTGTGCCCCATGCTTCACCTTCCAGAGAAAGGAAATATTCAATTTAGGAAGTCAGGGTTAGGATGTTCACATGGGAATCTTTTTTTTAAAATTTTTTATTTATTTATTTATGATAGTCACAGAGAGAGAGAGAGAGAGAGAGAGGCAGAGACATAGGCAGAGGGAGAAGCAGGCTCCATGCACCGGGAGCCCGACGTGGGATTCGATCCCGAGTCTCCAGGATCGTGCCCTGGGCCAAAGGCAGGCGCTAAACCGCTGCACCACCCAGGGATCCCTCACATGGGAATCTTGATGGTGGGTGTGTGAGAATAATTCCATAGGATTTTGCTCCTGAAGAATGTGTATGTGTGTGTGTGTGTTAAGATTTTACCTATTTATTCATGAGACACACACACACACACACACACACACAGAAAGGCAGAGACACAGGCAGAGGGAGAAGCAGTCTTCATGTAGGGAGCCCGACGTGAAACTCGGTCCCGGGTCTCCAGGATCAGGCCCTGGGCCAAAGGTGACGTTAAACCACTGAGCCACCAGGGCTGCCCTGTGTATGTGTTTCTGTGTATCTGCAGCTCTTTTCACAAAGATTCATTATTTTATTTTATTTATTTATTTTTAAAGATTTTATTTATTTATTTATTTGAGAGACACAGAGAGATAATAAGAGAGAGCACAAGTGGGGAAGGGGGGCAGAGGGAGAGGAAGCAGGCCCCCTTCTGTTGAGCGGAGAGCCCAATGTAGGGTTCCATCCCAGGACCCTAGGATCATGACCTGAGTCGAAGGCAGATGCTCAACCAACTGAACCACCCAGGTGCCCAGAAAATTCATTAGTTTAGGTGACACTCAATGTGACACCTATTGAAGTTGCTCTGAAGCCTGAGATATGTGCCCTAATAATAACCACCATTTATCAAAGGCTTCCTATATGCCAGAGAAATATCTATATTTATATCTACATATTTACACTATATTATCTAGCATTTTTCCTCAAAGACAATAAGCTAGGTAATATTACTTCTACCATATAGATAAGAAAAGAAGGCTCATAGATGTCATTCAAAGTCATATCAAGGTCTGTCTGATTCCAAGCCTAGAGTTTTTATTCACCATACAGCAATGTCTCTTCCCTGTGAGTTTCTAAAACTATCCCTACATAAAATATGCCATCCCTGATAAAACATTGAATGATACTTCCCCTCTATAAAGGTAACTTCTGGGGAGGAGAAGGGGGAGTATGAGGAAGGTGTGTGTATATGGGGTTCCTGGGAAGCTGGCAAGATTCTATCTCTTTATTTTTGGAGTGGTTGCACAGAGGTGCTTACTTTATGATAATCCATCAGAGTAAACACATATGATTTGGGATTTTCTTGTGTTTACATCAATAAAAAGTTTATCTAAAAAAATCATTCTTCCTAGCAGCTAATTTGGAGGGTTGTCCTGCTTTTCCCATGGCCAATATGTTCAAATGAATCAACAAGAATTTCTTGGATTCTATTATATGGCAAACTTAAAAATAATATAAATATATTGATACCTTACCCCTTTACATAAAGGTAGGTGGATCTTACGTGGATCACATTAAAAAGTCATTCAGAATAATAAAATCATATTAGGAGGAGGTGATCAACATAACATGAAAGGACAATTTTCTACATGCATGTTACTTTGTCGGGCACCACAGAAGGTGTAAGTCCAGCTTCTTCTCTCAAGATGCTCACAACCAAGCTGAAGAAAACAAACATTCACTAGTAGTAAGTAGACACTTGTCTTCGAATATATTGGAAGTTGTCGGAACAGGCTGTCTCCCACTTCGGTGATAAATAAACCCAAAGGCAGTGAAGTTCTTTTGGGGGGTACATCCTATATTTCATATGTGGGTAATTGAGGTGGTAAAGACCACACTTATCAATAATTTGAAAACTTTGACATCCAAATCTTAAAGTGCCAAAATGAATGTTTACATCTTTATAAGATGGGGTTTTATTTATTTATTTATTTAAAGATTTTATTTATTTATTCATGAGAGACCCAGAGAGAGAGAGAGAGAGAGAGAGAGAGAGTCAGAGGCACAGGCAGAAGAAGAAGCAGGCTCCATGCAGGGAGCCTGACGACGTGGGACTCGATCCTGTGTCTCCAGGATCAGGCCCTGGGCTGAAGGCGGTGCTAACCGCTGAGCCACCCGGCTGCCCAAGATGGGGTTTTAAAAAAGATTTTATTTATTTAGTCATGAAAGACATTCACAGAGAGAGAGAGGCAGAGACATAGGCAGAAGGAGAAGCATGCTCCATGCAGGGAGACCAATGTGGGACTGGATCACGGGACTCCAGGATCACACCCTGAGCCAAACGCAGATACTCAACCCAGGCATCCCTGTAAGATGGTTTAACTTGGAAAGACCCATATATCTAATTACTAGGGTGTTTTGTAACTGCTTTGTAATTATGTCCCTTTGCTTGCATGCACTTTCTACTGGGTCTAGGTTCACAACCTCAAAGAACACAGATCCTACTCTAGTTTATTTCAAACTGCACCATTTTAAAACTTCCTGGCTGGGACAGTTTTTATAATTTCTCTCTTTCTTTATACCTTAGGGGTTCAGGGACCTGGTGGGGGAAGTCACATGGACTATTCAAATTTACAGATGTTAGTAGTTGATTTTCCTTCATTTGTGTCGGAAATAGCCAGGCCCATGCATCTGAAATTTTATTGTGCATATTTATTTTCTAGAGGTCATTTTAAAATACAAAATTAGATTCAGTGGGTCTGGAATGGGACCTGAGCTTTCACATTTTTTTAAAGAAAGATTTTATCTATTCATTCATGAGAGACACAGGCAGAGGGAGAAGCAGACTCCTCGCAGGGAGCCTGATGCAGGACTCAATCCCTGGACCTGGAATCATGCCCTGAGCCGAAGGCAGATGCTCAACCACTGAGCCACCCAGACATCCCGAGATTTCATCTTTTTAAAAAAAGATTTATTTGTTTACTTTAGAGAGAATGTGCGAAAGAGAGCACAAATGGGAGAGAGAGGGAGAAAGAATCTCAAGCCGACTCCTCACTCAGCATCCACCGTAGAGGGGCTCCATTTCATGACCCTGAGATCACTACCTGAGCCTAATGAAACCAAGAGTCAGAAGCTTAACTGACTGTACTACCGAGGTGCCCCTCACATTTTTAACAATCTCTCAGGTAATGCCAGTGCTGCTGGCCTGTGGATCATACTTGTATAGAGAAAAAAAAGGTATTAGATTTGGAGTCAGAATTTCAGGCTTTTAGTACCAGCTCTGCCATTTACTATCTTCTTGGACAAGATACTTTGCCTCTCCGGACTTTGGTTTCCTCAAATATAAACTTGTGTTATAGGGGAAAAGTGTGAATCAGCTTATTTAAAAGCTTGCATTCATGGGATTTTTATTATTTATTTGTTTAAAATTTCTTTGTTTATTTAAGTAATCTCTATGCTTAACATAGGGTTCTAATTCAGGACCCCGAGATCAAGAGTCACATGCTTTTCTGATTGAGCCAGTCAGGTGACCCACATTCATGGAATTTTTAGAGTGACATTTTGATTTAAATAATCTCCAAACATAGAACCATATACAGCTTTTCAGGGGTCTAACAGATAAATTGATATTAGCAAAGTAGGATAAATAAGGACTCAATGAAGAGGGCGAGCAAGGTGTGAGGAGCAATCCATGACTTCTCATGACAAATATAAGGCTCTGATTCTTTTGAAGTGATGGATTTTGCATTAAAAAAAAAAACTTGCCTAGAGAGAGGCTGCTACTTTTCCCTAACAACCACTTCAAGACAAAACCTACATTGAGAATTGGGTTGCATAAGAAATTTGAATTAGAGAAGCAAGGGATGAGTTAGAGCTTTTAAATAAGCGAACACTTTCAGTAGGCTGAATAGTGGCTGGAAGGCAGCTTTTTGGAGCCGGGAGGCAGTCTAATTTAAAAATAGCAGTTTGTTTCTGCTGTAGATCATTTCTGCGATCATTTCACCCAGGAATTCAGGTCTTTGGCCACAACGGCCAGATCTGACAGGGTCAGAGCTTGGGAGGCAAGGTTGGGAGGACAGACAGCCTCCCAGAAGGGTCAAGGACGGCCAGGGTGCTCAGAGAACACGGGAGTTCAAATGGATGAGAGGCAGGAACGAAGTGAGTGAGAAAGGGACATAGGTGAGTTACATGAATTGAACGGAGCTCCTGATAATCTGAGCCTCTGAAGTAGACCCCTCCCCCAGTGTTTACGCATATCTGTTTTGAGCTGCAAACAGGATCAGACAGAAAGCGTTCCCAGGCTCGCAGATCAGGGCTGGTTTCTCTTTAAGTCCCAAAGCCAAGTCAGGGGAGCGGAGAGAACTCTTGCTGAGCACCCTCTCCCAGCTTTGGGATGGGGGCGGGGGGGCTGCCGGAGATTCTTACCTTATGCAGGACGTGCTCATTGAAGTCACGGCTAGTTCCCCGCTGGTAGGAGTCCAGTCTTTGCTGGTCCATGCCCGGCGTGGAGCCCAGGGCTTCTCGCCTTCCCTGTGTTCTGCGTCAGCGCTCCCAGGCTGGGCTGGGTGCTGCAGGCTCGGGTCTAGCCCCGCGGGCCGGGCCGCACCCGGGTTCAGCACTGGACAGCTCCCGCGGCGGCGGCGGGAGTGGAGGGTCGGGTCGGGGGCGGGCAGGCCCCTCCCCTCCGCAACGTTTCAGCACCAGGAACAGCGACACGTCCCTCTGCGCCTGGGACCCGAGTTCCGAGATCCCGTCCGCTCAGAATCCCCTGTCTTGTGACTCCAGGTTGCTGGCAGACAAGCACGATTGCGGTGTAGCTCAGTGGTCCGCGCTTATCTGGTTCAGCTACCGCACTTCGGAGGCTCAGAGCCCGGCTGCGTTCCCAGGGCATTGCGGTCCCGGGAGCTCACCCTTCCTGATTCTCAGAGAACGAGCATCCCGCTCATACCACGCAGCTCAGCTCTCCCTCCGCATTTGCAGAGGTGAAGTCCTGAGGCTCTGGCGCAGCTTCTCTTTTGGTCCCTGGACAGCTCCCTCCAGTATGTATGAGGTTCACAGATGATGGGGCTTGCGAGTCCTTGAAGCCCTGAATTACTTTGCAAAAATTCTGCTTAACCGCCTTTTCCCTTTTCTAGAGCTTAATTACACTCTCCAGGGTGCTCCTGACCCACAAAAGTAAGGAACAATTGGCTCCGGAGAGGCAGAATGGTGGTGTGATTAAGAGTACAGGCTCCGAGTTCAAATGTGAGCTCTGAAAATGATTGGTTGTGTAATCTTGGGCAAGTTACTTCACCGTCCCTAGGTGTCCACAAAATAGAGATAATAATTATACCTACACTCTGGTGTTGTTCTGAGGATTTAGTAAGTTAATTCACATAAATAGCCTAGGTGGATGCCTGGCATATATGAAGAACACAAAGAATGTTTGGTATAATGCTCTTGGGACAGGGAGATGGGAAGCTCTGCCTATCTCTTCTATTTTATTTTTATTTTTATTTTTGCCTATCTCTTCTAAACACCAAGGAAGTCCTTCGGCTGGGACCTCCCATTTGCAGTTACATCACTATGTGGAACAGAAGAGCATGGGACTGACCACCCTGGAAATTGGGGGCTGAGATTTTGGCCTTGGGGGTTATCCTTATATGATGACCCTGGTGTTCAGCAGGCCGTTCCATCACTAGGCACAAGTCCTATTACCACTGGCACTGGTCAATATGGAGGGGAAGGGCCAGGCCTAAGGTTAAAGAGTGTGTATTACTCCTGGATTTCAGCTCCTTTTTGACTAGTGGCCTTAGCCAAATCACTTACGTCTTTGGGATTATGTTTTTTTCATTTGTAAAATGGGTAGGGCAATGTGTGCCTATCTTATTGTTTTTTTTTTTTTTTTGTGAAGAGTAAATGAGAAAATGTATGAGAAAATCTTTCTTTTCTTTTAAACAGTAGATCAGATTTCACTTATAAAGTGTTAGTCTTACTGGAATCTCTACACTGTAGATATTCAGTGAGTAGTGATTACATCAACAAAGCCAGATAACCAATGTGTTTATGTGTATGAGATTCTCACTAGGCCTACAATTGGGGTTCTTTTTTTTTTAAAGAGAGATTTTTATTTATTTATTCATGAGATATACACAGAGAGAGGCCGAGACATAGACAGAGGGAGAAGCAGGCTCTCCACAGAGAGCCCAATGTGAACTCGATCCTCAGACCCAGGATCATACCCTGAGCTGAAGACAGATGCTCAACTGCTGAGCCACCCAGGCGTACCACAATTGGGGTTCTTAACCTGAGGTAAATAAATGGACTTTAAGGAATTGTGAACCATGAAAACATTATCAAAAGTTTTCCTTATGTGCATTTTTCTGGTGAGGAGTCCCGTAGATTTCATTAGGTTCCCAAAGTTGACATGAAGAGCAATATCAATCAACTTGATCTGATTGATATTTATAAAATACTCCATCCAACAAAAAAATGCACATTCTTCTGAAGCTCACCTGAAACATTCACCAAAATAAATCACAAAACCCACCTTAGCAAACACACCTTTTCTAAAACAAACAAACAAACAAACAAACAAACAAACCACCTTAGGACTAATAGCTTGGAGAAGTTCTCATCATAACTTTTGCCTAGGCTTCTTCACCATCCATGGCTGTTGTAGATAAAAAGGTTCCAGAAGAAGCCAATGGTTGCTTTGTTCCGAGCCTCATACCTAGGAAGGGTCACCCTTCTCAGAGTATGGTTCTGAGCTCTGAGGATTCAGAAAGATGATTTCATCTGTTTGCTATGGGCTATGAGGAGTACATACCATAGAGGATCCAAAATAATATGGAATTGATGACAGAAGACTTCCATGAGAAATGATATTAAAGCTGAGATCTGAAGAGAGAGCTGGTGGAGGAAAGAGAGTGGTGGAGGGAGTGGTGGTGTGACTCTAGGAAAAGTGATCAGCATGTGCAAAAATCTTACTTTATCAAGGAGCCAAAAAAAGACCAGCCTGAGTGGAGTACAGGGAGGGAGAGGTGAGGGATGATGGGAGAAGGGTCTAGAAAGGTGGGTGAGGACCAGATCATGTGGACTATGTTAAGGGTTTTGGATTCTGTCCTAAGAGTGATGAGAAGCCATTGAAGAACTTTAAGTAGGGGGGTGACGCAGCCAAATTTGAGATTTAAAGATACTGTTCTTGTTGCTGTGTGACTTAAGAGCCAAGAGTAAATTTGCTCATTTTTTCTTATTTACTTATAAAATCTCTTTATATATTGAGGGCAGCAATCCTGTATGTCACAAATATTTTGTTATGTTCTGTGGATTTTTCAATTACTTTGTTTATACTTTTGTTATAAAAGTTATTAAAGTTTTTAATTTTTAAGTTTGGACTGAGCATGAGTAGGCATTAACCAGGCAGAGAATATCAGAAGGTATATTGTTGAGCAAGCAATAAAAGCAAAGGAAAATAACCACCTTATTGTACACCTGAAATGAATATAACACTGTTTTTTTAATTAATTAATTTATTTATGATAGTCACAGAGAGAGAGGCAGAGACACAGGCAGAGGGAGAGAAGCAGGCTCCCTGCGGGAAGCCTGATGCGGGACTTGATCCCAGGATTCCAGGATCACAACCTGAGCCAAAGGCAGAGGCTCAACTACTAAGTCACCCAGGTGTCCCTATTCCTTTACTTACTTTTAACCTGTTGGTGTCTTTATTTTTAGTTTGGTTTTTGCAGACAATATATAGTTGTCTTTTTAAAGACAATCTCTCTTTTAATTGGCTTATTAAACCATTCACAGTTAGAATGATTATTGATATACTTGGATTAATGTTAACTGCGTTTATAGTTATTTTCTATTCATTGCCAAATGTTTCTTCCTTCTGAATTCTCCAGTCTTATTTATTTTAAAGATTTTATTTATTTATTCATGAGAGACACACAGAGAGAGGCAGAGACACAGGCAGAGGGAGAAGCAGGCTCCCTGTGGGGAGCCCCATGTGGGACTCGATCCCTGGACCGGGATCATGCCCTGAGCCGAAGGCAGATGCTCAACCACAGAGCCACCCAGGTGTCCCGTATTCTCCAGTTTTATTTTTTTTAATTAATTAATTTATTTATTTATGATAGTCACACACAGAGAGAGAGAGAGAGAGGCAGAGACATAGGCAGAGGGAGAAGCAGGCTCCATGTACCGGGAACCCGACGTGGGATTCGATCCCGGGTCTTCAGGATCGCGCCCTGGGCCAAAGGCAGGAGCTAAACCGCTGCGCCACCCAGGGATCCCTATTCTCCAGTTTTAAATGAACAATTTGTATGATTCCATTTTATCTCCTTTCTTAGTACATCAATAAAAAATTCTTACAATTCTTTTCAGTGGTTGTCCTAGAGTTAACAGTATATATTTTTAGCTAAACTAAATCCACATTCAAATGATGCTATTCCTGCTTCGCTTGTAATGTATGTACCTTAAAAGCAGTATTCCCGAGACACCTGCATGGCTTGGTGGTTGAACATCTGCCTTTGGCTCAGGTTGTGATCCTGGGGTCCTGGGATTGAGTCCTGCATCAGGCTCCCCGCAGGGAGCCTGCTTCTCCCTTTGCCTATGACTCTGCCTCTCTCTCTCCGTGTCTGTCATGAATAAATAAGTAAAATCTTCAAAAAAAAAAAAAACAACAACCCAAAACCCAGTATTCCCAATTCCTCCCTCTCACCACTTGTGACATTACTGTCATTCATTCCACTTATTCATATGCAATAATCATTAAATACGTTGTTGCTATTGTTATTTCAAGGTTATTTTTTAGAAGTATTAAGAATGAGAAAAATAAGATTTTTATCTTACCCTCATTTATTAGCACCCCTTTCTCCCTTTCACTTCTTTCCCTCCTTTATCTTCCAACCTCTGTCAGATATGCATTTTAAAAATAAACACTGTGTTTTATAATTAATTTATGCTTTCAGAGGAGTTGCATGAATACTATAGGGAATTCTTGGATACCCCACACCCCGTATCCCCTTCTATTAAGATTTTTACATTTGTCACAACTATGAACCAATCTGATACAGTATTATCAACTGAAATCCATACTTTATCTGTATTTCCCTAGTGTTTTGTTTTGTTTTTATTGAAGTTCGATTTGCCAACATATAGTATAACACCCAGTGCTCATCCTATCAAGTGCCCTCCTCAGTGCCCGTCACCCAGTTACCCCAACTTCCCGCCCCCTTCCCCTTCAGCAACCCTTTGTTCATTTCCCGGAGTTAGTAGTCTTTCATGGCATATTTCCCTAGTTTTTACCTAATATTTCTATCCTGTTTCAGGACCCCATCCAGGATACAACATTGCTTTTAAGTGTTATGTTTCCTTAAGCTTCTTAAGACTATGAAAATGTCTCAGACTTTGTTTTTGATTGTCTTGATAGTTTTAGGAAGTACTGGTTGGGAGCAACCTGGGTGGCTTAGTGGTTAAGCGCCGCCTTCATCCCAGGGTGTGATCTTGGAGACCAGGGATTGAATCCTACGTTGGGCTCCCTGCGTGGAGCCTGCTTTTCCCTCTGCCTCTCTCTGTGTCTCTCATGAATACATAAATAAAATCTTAAAAAAAAAAAAAGAAGTACTGGTCAGGCATTTAGTAAAATATCCTTCAGTTTGGATTTGTCTGATGTTTTTCTCATGGTTATACTGAGGTTATGTGTTTTTCGCGAGGAAGACCACAGAGGTAAAATTTCATTATCATATAAAGAGTATGTGTTATAAGTACAACGTATCACTGATGATGTTAACCTGGATCACTTCACTGAGGTAATGTTTGTTGGGTTTATCCACTGACATTAATCCCCTCTTTGACATCCTTTAATTGTTTTGTTTTATTTTCTAAGTTTTTTTTTTTTTTTAAAGTACGCTCCATGGTGGGCTTGAACTCACAACCCTGAGATCTTGAACTCACCCTGAGATCAAGACCTGAGCTGAGATCAAGCGTTGTACATTTAACTGACTGAGCCACTCAGGTCCCCATTAAAGTTTTATTTACTTAAGTAATCTCTACATCCAGTGTGGAGCTCAAACTCATGATCCTCAGATCAAGAGTAACATGCTCCTCCAACTGAGCCAGCCAGGTACCTCTTGTTTTGTCTGGAACACTTCTTTCTTTCTAGAACTAGGATCACAGGGTTCTAGCTCTAGGAGTATCTTGTATGTTCTTGCCCCAACCTTAGAATCAGTCATTTCTTTAAGGATCCCTGGTTCCTTTTATTGGAAAATAGTATTTGGAACCAAGATCTGGATGCTTTATATGGTCATTGCTACTAGGGTATTGTCAGGTGTACTTTTACTTTCCAAGTTTTTCACCTGATAGAAATCACATTTTAAATGTTATCTTAGTTATAAAATATGTAACTATCATTTTCTGTAATGTCTTTTTAAAAAGATTTAATTTATTTACCTGAGAGAGAGAGAGACAGAGGGAACACAAGCAGGGGGAGGAGTAGAGGGAAAGGGAGAAACAGACTCCTTGTTGAATGGGGAGCCCCACGTGGGGCTCAATCCCAGGACCCCGAGATTGCCACCTGAGCCGAAGTCAGCCACCTGGGTGCCCCATATCTTCTGTAATTTTTATAGGTTTATTCTAAAATGTGAACCTCTTCCCAAACCTCCAGTATTTAAACTGCTATCATTAGGCAAACATAGTTTACTTACATGGCCAAATAGCACATTATGTTTGCTTGCATTTCATTTTCAACAGCTTATATCATCAAGCTAAAAACTATTATTCTTTTTTAAAATTAAAACCCCATTGCTAAAATCATGCATTGTTTTATTTATTTATTTT
This sequence comes from Vulpes vulpes, assembly GCF_048418805.1. NCBI lineage: Eukaryota > Metazoa > Chordata > Mammalia > Carnivora > Canidae > Vulpes > Vulpes vulpes. The sequence goes on from NC_132781.1 coordinate 6,418,211, forward strand.
TTTCATGCATTGTTTTAATCTGTACTCTGCCATTTTACATATTTCTTGTTTATCCAAAGTTTCTGATTGCCTTTCTATTTGTTGGGAGAGGAGATACCTACCTTCTTCATTGTATTTTTTTTTTTAACACTTAACTCTTTTTTTAATTTTAAGATTTTATTTATTTATTTGACAGAGAGAGTGTGAGCACAAGCGGGGGAAGTGGCAGCAGAGGCAGAGGGAGGAGCAGATTTCCCACCAAGCAGAGAGCCAGACATGGGCTCCATCCCAGGACCCTATGATCATGACCTGAGCTAAAGGCAGACCCTTAACCGACTGAGCCACCCAGGCACCACCTTCATTGTATCTTTTATCTTGCATCTCTTCCATCTCTTTAACTTTCCTTTTCCCTTGGCAAACACTTAATTCCTTTTTTGGATCTCAGTCACTTTCTGTTCTGATAAGAACTGTTTTTTTTTTTTAACTTTTTTTTTTTTAATTTTTATTCATTTATGATAGGCACACAGTGAGAGAGAGAGAGAGAGGCAGAGACACAGGCAGAGGGAGAAGCAGGCTCCATGCACCGGGAGCCTGACGTGGGATTCGATCCTGGGTCTCCAGGATCGCGCCCCGGGCCAAAGGCAGGCGCCAAACCGCTGCGCCACCCAGGGATCCCCTTTTTTTTTTTAACTTTTTTTTAAGATTTTATTTTAAAATAATCTCTACACCTAACATGGGGCTCAAACATACAACCCTGAGATCAAGAGTCACATACTCTACTGACTGAACCAGCCAGGCATCCATGAACTGTGTTTTGTTTCTTTTGTTTTTGTACTTAGATAATGACTTTCTCATATTTCCTTTCTCACTGAATTTCTAATTGCTTTTAAAGATTGAATTCTGGGGCTTCATCATATGCTTAAGGCTTATTTTCCAAGTTTTCTTCTATATGGCCTCATAAACCTCTCTGCTGTAGGACTTTATTTTCTTTTCCAATCTGAGCTGGTTGCTTTCTGGACCTGCTGCACAGCCATAACCCTGACATTTCCCTTTATTTAGCCTTATTTCTATATGGATTAAGTATTCCCTGTGGCCCATACCTTCCTTTTTCTTGGTTTACTCCCTCAGGAGTTTGGTGTACTTTTCTTGGTTTACTCCTCATGGAAAGTATTTGAGGAAGTTACTTGAGAATGTACCCAAATACTTCTTTTTTTTAAAAAAATTTATTCTTATGTAATCTTTACACCCAATGTAGGCCTTGAACCCTGGGATCAAGTCACATGGTCTACTGACTGCGCCAGCCAGGCAGCCTCAGATAATCTTTTTAAAAAGGGGGCATGGGAGTCTTTGCATATCTGAAAATGTGCTTGTTCTATCCTTATTCAATTTCAGCTGGATTTGGGATTCACAATGAAGACAATTTCCTGCAAGCTTGAAGATATTACTGAATTGCCCTCTGCTATGCTAACAGGAGGTAGTACTGCTAATTGAAAGTGTTGCTAACAGAAGATCTGTTGCCAGACTAATTCCTCAGATTCGGGAATGGACTGAATTATTATTTATTTTTCTTGGGCAGCTTTTAAGATCTTGTCTTGATCCATGGTTTGCCGAAGTTTTATGTTAATTTATCTAATTGTGTGCTTTTTTATGTCTTTGTGCTAGGCACTCAGTAGACCTTTTTATTTATTAATTTATTTTTAAATATTTTGTTTATTTATTTGAGAGACAGCACGAGAGAGCACAAGCAGAGGGAACAGCAAAGGAGAGGGAGAAGCAGCCCCCCACCCCTCTGCTGAGCAGGGAGCCTAACATGAGGTTTGGTCCAGAATCCTGGGACCATGACCTGAGCAGAAGGCAAACTCTAAACCGACTGAGTCGCCCAGGTGTCCCGCTCAGTAGACCCCTTTAGTCTGAAGATGTGTGTCGCTTTTCCTCCCTGGGAAATTCTCTTGATTTAACCCTTTTTCTCTCCTTAATTATTATTATTATTATCTTCTGACATTCCCAAGGAATAAGATGTTGCATGTTCTGGATTGTTACTTTGTGTGTGAGAGATTATTTATTTATTAAATAGGCTCCATGTCCAACATGGGGCTTGAACTAATGACCCTGAGATCAAGAGTCACATGCTTTAAGATCTGAACCAGCCAAGCACCCCTGTTCCTTTTGCTCTTTTAAAAAAATCTCATACTTTACCTCATCGTCTTTTTGTTCTAAAACTAAGACATTTCCTCAACTTCATCTTTAAGTCCTCACATTGCATTTAAAGGTTTTAGCAACATTCCCTTCGATTTTGAAGAATTACTTCTTTTGTTCTCGACTAAGATGCTTAAATTGTGATAAAATACACACAATATAAAATTTACCACCTTAACCATTTTTAAGTGTGTAATTTGGTAGCATTAAGTGTATTCACATTGTTATGAACCCAATCTCCAGAAGTCTTTTTATCTTCAAAAAGGAGACTGTAGGGATGCCTGGGTGGCTCAGCAGTTGAGTGTCTGCCTTTGGCTCAGGGCCTGAACCCGGAGTACCGAGATCGAGTCCCACATTGGGCTCTCTGCATGAAGCCTGCTTCTCCCTCTGCCTCTCTGTGTGTGTGTGTGTGTGTGTCTCTCATGAATAAATAAATAAAATCTTTAACAACCCCCCCAAAACAAAAAAAAAAAAAACAAAAAGGAAACTGTACCCATGAAACAATAATCTCTTATTCACAGCCACCCCATCCACTAGCTACTACTATTCTAAGTTCAGTGTCTGATTTTGACTATTTTAGGTAGATCATTGGAATGGAATCATAGAGTATTTGTCTTTTTGTTACTGGCTTATTTTACTTAGCATAATATCTACAAGGCTTATCCATGTTGTAGCATATGTCAGAATTTCCTTCCTTTTAAAGGCTGAGTAATATTCCATTGTATGTACATGCCACATTTTCTATTTTCCTCTGCAATTTTTTTGTTCATCTTTTTTTTAAATTAAGTTTTTAAAAAAATAAATAAAATTAAGTTTTTAATTTTAATTCCAATATAGTTGACATACAGTGTTATATTAGTTTCAGGAGTACAATATAGTGATTCAACAATTATGTACATTACTCAGTGCTCATTGGGATAAGTGTATTCTTTAATCCTCATCACCTATGCTACTCATCCCCTCCCCTCTGGTAACCATTACTTGTTCTCTGTAATTCAGAATCTGTTTTTTGGTTTCTTTCTCTTTTTCTTTGCTTGTGTGTTTTGTTTCTTAAATTCCACATATGAGAGAAATCATATGGTATTTGTCTTTCTTTGACTGACATTTCACTTAGCATTATACTGTCTAACTTTATCCAAGTTGTTGCAAATGTCAGGATGTCATTCTTTTTTTAAATGGCTAAATTATATATATATTTCACATCTTCTCTATCCATTCATCTTTTGATGGACATTTGGGCTGCTTCCATAATTTGGCTATTGTAAATAATGCTGCAATAAACATAGGAGTGCAGATCACATTTCCTAAATCCATTGATGGACACTTGGCTAGCTTCCACCTTTGGTTATTGTGAACAATGCTGCTATGAACATCAGTGTACAAATATCTCTTAGAGACCCTATTTTCAATTCTTTTGGGTGTATACCCAGAAGTGAAATTGCTTAATCATGTGGTAATTCTATTTTTAATTTTTTGATGAACCGCTATGCTCAATTCCTTTTTATACCTTTGTATTATGGATGCAGTATCTTCTCAAATCTCTCTGAGTTTTAAAAAAATTTCTCTCTTGGGACACCTGGGTGGTTCAGTGGTTGAGTGTCTGCCTTCGGCTTAGGGCGTGATCCCAGAGTTCTGGAATCGAGTCCCACATTGGGGTCCCCATGGGGAACCTGCTTCTCCCTCTGCCTATGTCTCTGCCTCTCTCTGTGTCTCTCATGAATAAATAAATAAAATCTTTAAAAAAATAAAATTTCTCTCTTGTTCCTTAAATTTTGTCTGCTTTGTTAGGTCAGTTTTGCTATTTATTTTGGTTTTTCTCTTTTATGTTTTTTTTTATTTTTTTATGTTTTTTTAAAATTTATTAATGAGATCTGTCATCTTTCTCTTTATTTTTTTATAAACTTATTTTTTATTGGTGTTCAATTTGCCAACATATAGAATAATACCCAGTGCTCATCCCGTCAAGTGCCCACCTCAGTGCCCATCATTGCAGATTTCTAAAAAACAATGCCTAAGGATTCTTAATTACCTTCATGTTTAAGAATGAGGCATTGGAATGGCTCTAAGATTTCTTTGTGTGGGCGGGATTCATAGCAGGTTAAACTTTTAGATGAGTTGTAAGGGAGTTTGTGGTAATCTGAGGAAATCTGAGGAAACCCTAAAGTTAGAGTGAGCTGGACTCTATCCTAGGAGTACCAGCACCTGTGTAATCACCTTAGATGTCCCTGTACTAGACTCAGCTTAAAAATTTTTTTAAGGGATCCCTGGGTGGCACAGCGGTTTAGCGCCTGCCTTTGGCCCAGGGTGTGATCCTGGAGACCCGAGATCGAGTCCCACATCGGGCTCCCGGTGCATGGAGCCTGCTTCTCGCTCTGCCTGTGTCTCTGCCTCTCTCTCTCTCTCTCTGTGACTATCATAAAATTTTTTTTAAATTAAATTCAATTTAATTAACATATAGTGTATTCTTGGTTTCAGAGGTAGAATTTAATGATTTGTCAGTTGCATATAACATCCAGTGCTCATTCCACCAAATACCCTTCTTAATGCCCATCACTCAGGTACCAAATCCCTCCACCTACTTCCCCTCCAGCAATCCTCAGTTTGTTTCCTATAGTTAAGGGTATCTTATGGTTTGTCAACCTCATTGTTTTCATCTTATTTTATTTTTCCTTCCCTTTCCCTATGTTCATCTGTTTTGTTTCTTAAATTCCATATATAAGTGAAAACATATGATATTTGTCTTTCTCCGGTTAACTTATTTCACTTAGCATAATATCCTTTAGTTTCACCCACATCATTGCAAATCACAAGATTCCATTTTTTTGAATGGCTGAGTAATATTCCAATATATATATATATATATATATATATATATATATATATATCACATCTTCTTTATCCATTCATCTGTCAATGGATATCTGGGCTCTTCCCATATTTTGGCTATTGTGGACATTGCTGCTATAAACACTGGGGTGCTTGTACCCCGTTAAATTGCTATGTTTGTATCCTTTGGATAAATAGTAGTGCAATTGCTGGGTTTTAGGATAGCTCTATTTTTAAGTTTTTGAGGAACCTGCATACTATCTTCCAGAGTGGCTGCACCAGTTTGCATTCTCATCAACAGTGTAAGAGGGTTTCCCTTTCTCTACATCCTTGCCAACATCTGCTGTTTCCCACGTTGTTAATTTTAGCCATTCTGACTGGTGTGAGGTGGTATCTCATTTTGGTTTTGATTTGTATTTCCTTTATGCCAAGTGATGTTGAGCATTTTTTCGTGTGTCTATTGGCTCTTTGTATTAGACCCAACTTTTAAAAATTAACATTTATTAAGCATTTATTATGTGCCAGGCACTATACTAAATGTTTTATGCACTATCTCACTTAATCTGACTGATAATTCTATGAGATGCTTACTATTGTATCCATTTTACAGAAGTAAAAACATGATCAGAGAGTTTTAAAAAGCTTACATAGCAGGTTGGAATTTGAACCTAGGAATATGTGACTTCAGATTCTGTACTCTCAACCAATATACTACTTTGATTCTGAAATTTTGAGCTGAACCTCATGTGGGAATTAAGTGGCAGTTTCATTTGGGGTCCCTAAGGAAATAATCTGTAAACTGTAGTTATGAATATAAAACAAGAGAGTGGCTAAGTTCAGTGGATTTGAAGAAAATATCCAGAATGAATTCTATGAGGATTTAATATTGCAAAAAGTTGTGGAATGGAGAGATGGGATGGCTTTTCTAGCATTAAAGATCCAGCAAACATCTCTTCTAGTGAAGTGCTTGGCACTGCTCCTGTGGCTAAGCTCTGCGCTCTTAATATGAGTGAGGAGTGTGCTTCAGGGAAGGTGCAGCCTGTACATGCAGCTAGCTGCTCTCTCCTCATCTTGCAAAGCTTGGATGGGAATAGAGGTTATGAGTCATAGAGACTTAGGAGGAACAATGGTGCTGTCTCCTTCCTTGGTACTTTGGAGAAGATGGTTCCTTCCTTCCTTCATTTATTCATTCATTCTTAGCCAGGCACTGTGCTAAGTGCTAGGGATAAACAGATAAAAGAGCCACAGTTCCTGCCTCTGAGGAGCTGACACCTACAAGGTATGACTAACACAGCTATATATACCATGTGATAAAGGCCATGACAGGATGTAAGGGAGACAGACAGTATGGTACAGTGGTTAAAAACACTGGAGCCAGCAGACATGGGTCTGAATTCTAGCTCTGCCATTTTTTGTCTTTGCAACTTGATATATTATTCACTTTGGTAACCTTCACTTTCCTCCTTCATAGGGTTATTGTGAGGATTAAATGACATAAGGCATAGGAAGTGCTCATCCCAGTGCCTGGTATGTACTGTGTGCTCAATATGGGGAGTTGTTACTGTGGATAATATGGACTGAGCATGATCCAAGTCTGGAGAAGGGGGTGACCAAATCTGTCCACCTGGAGGTGAAGAGTAAGGTGGGAAGCAGGGAAGGTTTTACTCAGGAAAAGTCCTCCAAGAACCAACTCTTCTTTCCCGAGAAAGGCCCCTATCTGGTGTCTTCCCATGTCCCAGCACCCCAAAGGGTAACATTGTTGACAGTTGATAAACAGCTTGCATTAAGGGAGATTGTAAGGCCAAATGGGAACTCTCTATGATAGCAGATTTCTTGCTACCTTGTCTTCTCCCAGCTTCTTTATTGAATGCTTTCTGGGAGACACAAGAATGAATAATGAATGAATGAACTTCTACTATGACCACCATGTGCCAGACTCTTTCGCATATATTATCTAATTTAACCTTACCAATAATCCCCTGGAGAAGGCTACTCTTCTCCCCATTGTATGGATGGTGGGAGTGAGGTTCAGGGACATTAAATTAATCACCAAGGTCATGCAGATGGCAGACAGAGCTGAGATTCAGTCCCCATCAGTGTGGCTCCAAGTTGATATGCTTTCCACATCCTGCAGCTGCCTTGTTCATGTGGACTTCTCAACCAGAAATCGTGGTTCAGGAAGGGACTGTGAAGATTCATTCAGTATTTTTAGCTCCATAGATGGAAAAACTCCTTGGTATATAGGGTTTTTTTGTACTCTAAATTTCATCCTTCCCTGCCATTCCTTCAGCGTTGGAGGGAAGAGACACAGAAGAAAGTCTTCCTCTCTAGAGGTACAGAAGTGCCTAGTGGTATCTGTGCCAACACTTCTATTACTGGTACATAATGGAAATGCCACAAAGCACAGAGCAGTGTTCCAGTACCTCTCTTACCAGGAATCTGGGGAAGTAGGACAACCCCCATGGGTTAGACTAGTGGTCCTTGTAATTGTCATTAGTACTGAGCTCTCTCCTGCCTCATATACAGGCCAGCAACTGCTAACCATGGGACCAACTGAACATCCAGGCAGGCGCACCGCCCCTCTACAGAGCTCAAATCTCTTTGCAGCTCACATTCTCTTCCTTGTGGACATTCATCCGTGGCAGGGTCTCAGAAGTTAGCAACTGTGCATTGGAGAACTGCTAAGCTCATGGCCCAGGGAGATTAACTTCTTTTGCTCAATAGGCAAGGAAGGCCAGACAAAATGGGAAAATCAGCAAAGTTTACTTGTACTCTTCTCAGCCACCCCATTCTGCTCTATCTCCTCTCTGTGTAGCTTAACTCCTTTTCCACATAAATGATTTTTCTTATAGTCAGCAGCAGGTGTGTGTGTGTGTGTGTGTGTGTGTGTGCGTGTACTGCGTGTGTACATGCATCTCTGTGTGGGAGGCATCATATTTTTGAGGATTTGTCTTTGCTGGAATCACACTTGGCCATGATCTTATTCTGGCAGACCCTCTTACGCAGCCTGCCACCTGCTTGCAGAGATCAGTGTATTCAATTTCACATATTTTCCAGGAGAAGCAGAAGGTGCTCTGAGCTCCTTTGTGCTAACCTTTGTGATTTTCTCCTCAAGGCATACAACTGAGCATCGAAACTGGGGAAAGAGAATTCAATCTCTCCTTCTAAGAGCTGATAATGCAAGGATACAAACCATTTATGCATCTATTAGCCATTTTTTTCCTTTAAATTGGACCGCAGGGTGCATAGAATTGGGATAATCAAAATAATTGAATTCTGACATACTTCATTACTCATCCATGAATGGTCCTTCCTTCTTTCCTTCCTTCCTCCCTCCCCTTGCCTCCTTTCTTTCCTTATAATGTAATAAGAACCTAGGGGATCCCTGGGTGGCTCGGGGTTTAGTGCCTGCCTTTGGCCCAGGGTATGATCCTGGGGATCCTGGTGATCGAGTCCCATATCAGACTCCCTGCATGGAGCCTGCTTCTCCCTCTGCCTGTGTCTCTGCCTCTCTCTCTCTCTCATGAATAAATAAATAAAATCTTTAAAAATAATGTAATAAGAACCTAAATCAAAAGCTAAAGTCTTGACAATAATCTACATTTAACTATATTTCTACCCTCCACGTCTTCCATTCCTTCATCTGAGTTTGTGATCGTTATGATTCCTGTCCATCACTTCCATCTTTTTAGGTAGTTTTGTTGCATTTGTATGCATTTCTAAAAATATATCTTTTATTTTAGGTGGGTTTTTTTGTTGTTGTTGTTTTTCCTCCAATGCAGGGCTTGAACTCACAACCTGAGATCATAACCTGAGCTGAAATTAGCTCAGTTGGATGGTTGACCAACTGAGCCACCTAGGCCCCCTTACTTTAGTGTTTTGACTTAAGATTATATTAATAAGACTCTTCGTTATTTTTGATTGTTGCTACAGGTTGTTGTTTTGAGTGCTATGTGTGTTTGCTTGAGTAAATAGATTACATTTTTTCATTTCTTCTCCCATGGCAGGGAGCCTGGGCTGTTCCCGGTTTTTATCTGTTGTGAACAGCACTGTTGTGAGCTTTCCCCTACATGTCTTTTGTACATGTGCAAACGTTTGTCTTTATTTCTTCGTCTTGGGAGCATTTATTCAAACCCACTGCATGTGCTGCCTTGGTCTTGGTGGGGAGTGTGGCATTCCTCAAGTCTGGGGAAATCTGTACTTTTGATAAGGGCACCTAGCCATGACCATGACATGTTGTGGGGTGGGGTGCTTGTGCCTGGCTGGCTCAGTTGGTACAGCCTGCAAATCTTCATCTTGGGTTGATGAATTCAAGCCTCATTTTGGGCATAGATATTGCTTTTAAAAAACCCAAAATACTGAAAACAATAAATCTTTCTTTAAAAAAACCCCAAAACCATGTTGGAAAGGAGCATGACATATTGAAACAAACCTGGGATTTTGATTCAGACATACCTGATCCAAGGTCCACTTGGGCCATTTACCAGATCTGTGAATTGGACTATTTCTTGACACCTTTGAGTTTCAGTTTTTTCTCATTTTTAAAATGGGGAGCAATAACTCCTCCTCATAGAGTTGTGAGGAATAAATGGGCAAAAGCTTGCCTACCATACAGTTGGTCCTCTCTGTATGCTCATTTTTGCATTCTTCATTTTTGTTGATCCCCACATGCTATCATTACTCTACAATACCATATGTATTACACATATTGTATTAAATTATTATGCCTGGTAATAAAGAAATAAAGCATGCAATTCTCACTGTAGAGGAATTTAAAATGTAATTGGAAACGAAGAGTAACTTAGAAGAAATAATAGACATCAAAGCATAGCTGGAGATTCAGAGCTGCATGACAGTAAGTGTGCCCCCCTGAGTCAGCACATTGGGGTTCACGCTGACTAGAACACTCTACTTACTAGCTTATAACTTCAGGTACCATACTTGACTTAGAGTCTCTGTTTCCCTTTGGAGGTTAGTAATTATACTGAGCCCAGAGGCTTCTGTATGGATTAAATGAGATAATCCATAATTCCTGTGCCTGGCTCCCAGTGGGTGCTCAATCACTGGGAACTACTGTTATTAACCTGGAACATAATGTGAGCTCCTTGTATAGGCTGAGTGTCCATTAGGCAAGAACACTGTGGAAGAGACTCAAATAATGGATTTGGGGGGAAGGGATTTACAAATATTTCCCAACACACTTCAGATGAGTTCTCATGGGACTGAGGAGGTTGGGTGCCCTTATCAAAAATAGGGATTTCCCCCAGACTTTATGAATAAGACTCTCTTGTGGTGACACTTGGGAATTTGCATGATTACAAAGTTTTGTGGGTGAGTCTGACATGAAGACAAGTTTAGGAACTACTGGATTAATGACTTCTAACATTCCTTTCAACTCTTGTGCTTTGGGAAACCATTCAAAAAGGGCTTCACTTCCCCAAGAGAGTTTAGGAGAACTTCTGTGGAGCAGGAGGAAGAGACGGGGTGGAATTAGAAGAACATCTAGATTTCTTAGGAGAGGAAAGAAGACATAACCCCAGATGGCCACCTGAGGCCACTTTAGGGAGCACATTTTTTATGGAATACAGCGGGAATGATCCTTAGTTCCCCAGAGCCCAGGATTGTGCTCTATAAGATGAGTCCTCCTGAAAGAGTGCAACACATTCATATACTTCTACTTAGGAATAACATCTATTTATATTATTTTTTCTCTAGAGCCAGACCAACTGTCATTGAATCTGGATCCATCCCTTACTGTTGTTGTGTGACTTTGGGCATGTCATTACAACCTCTCTGTGGCTCATTTACCTCATCTGTAAGACAGGGATGATAATAATATATACCACATAGGGCTGTTGTAAACGAGTTAATATATAAGACTTAATAAAAAGGCAGAGGTAGGTAGTGTCTTGTGCTTAGAAAGTGATATGCTGGGCAGCCCGGGTGGGTCAGTGGTTTAGCACCGCCTTCAGTCCAGAGTATGATCCTGGAGACCCAGGATTGAGTCCAGTGTCAGGCTCCCTGCATGGAGCCTGCTTCTCCCTCTGCCTGTGTCTCTGCCCGCCCCTCTCATGAATAAATAAAAAAATAAAAAGAAAGTGATATGCTGGTGTTATTTTCGTCATCATCATCATCATCATCATCATCACCATTCTGCCATAAATCCCACTTATAAGATTCTGTGAATGATCACCTAAAATACAACTAGTCCTGTTTAGAAAAGAATAGAAGAAGGATAGCTATTATTTTCCTTTCCCTACTATTTTGGGCAAGAAAAATAATATTTCTAAAAATATAAATGTAGAAAAGATTGCTAGCTAATCCCCAAATATCTGCTCTTTGGTTTTACAGTGACAGAAATTTTATCTAGATATATGACTGGGGGATAAAAAAATCACATTTGCCAGCTTCCCTGCAGGTAAATGAAGTGACATTCCTAAGCTCTGGCCAAGAAGATGTGTGAGTGGAAGCCATATCTACAACTTCTGAGTCATGCCCTTAAGAAGAAAAGAGTAAACACTCTCCTTCCCTTCTTTTCTTCTTCCTGAAGAATGGCAGTGGTAGAGGAAGCTGAAGTAGCCACCTTTGATCTTGAGATGGAAGCCAAGTCCTGAGGATCACAAAGCCATGGGCTCGTAGGAGCTACCATGTGAGCTCCTTGACTGTTGATCCTTAGAGAAAAGATAAGTCTATTTATGTCTTGTGTATGCTATCCTTACATTGGCCTTTTTATAAAACTGTGAATTTCTTTTTAAAAAAATTTATTTATTTATTTGAGAGAGAGCGAGAGAGTGAGAGCACACACATGAGCAGAAGGAGGGGCAGAAGGAGAGGAAGAGGGAGAGAAGCAGACTCCTCACTGAGAGTGGAGCCTGACATGGAGCTGGATCTCAGGAACCTGAGATCATGACCTGAGCCAAAACCAAGATCTGAGATACTTAACTGACTGAGCCACCCAGGCGCCCCTTACATTGGCTTTTAACACAAGAGCTGAATTGGTATTGTACATAATTTAGTTATTATGTATGTAAACATTCTACCAGCTGGTCAAAAGAGCAAAGGAGTAGATAAGGATGGGAGAAAAATACTTGTTTGAGTGATATAAAGATAGAAATATGGGAATGGAAGTAAAGAATGGGAACAGGTCTAGGGTGAGGCAAGGGAGGTAGCTATGGACAGTCACTGCCAGGGTTGTTTAAACTTTGTGCTCTGGGTACCTCTCCTGTGGTCTTGACCATGGAAAGAAAGAAGATGGGATTGGAACTGAGAATAGGGATGGTGGTAACATGGAAAGAGAGGAGAGAGTAGGGTGGGCTGGGCTGAGAGGAATCACAGGAGAAGGAAGTTAGAAAGAAAAGGGAAAAAGAAAGGAATAAGGGTAACCTTCAAGTTAATAGTTCAACATGGAAAGTTTTTAATTCAGGGAGAATATTCCTTTACGCCTGATAATTTATTAGAGGGAACAGATGGAAGGTCTTATTTTATCTACCTGCTCTAAAAATCAGGGATAGACAGGGAGAAAAACAACGTTGAAAAAACTCAAGAGAGAGGATGTGACAAAGGACAAGGATGTGTGAGAGTCAGGTGAGTGTCACCAACCCGACACCTCACAGTGGTACTTGAAGTGAGGTCACAGGCATTGGCTGTGGCTGAACTAGAGGGGAACCTATTTTTATGAGAGATCAGAGGAGGGGACTTTGATCCCACATTCTTCCCATTTGCAGGAGGCCAATGCAAGTGTCAGAGCTATTTTGTTTGGTCCTATCTTCGATGGCACCACAGTCTGCCAGGTGATCAGTGGCTGTGAGACACACAAAATAAAGTCAGTCTGGAAAAATCCCCAGAGTCTAGCCCTGCCTTGTCTGATGTATAATTCAGGCTTCACATGACCTCTTTGTCTGCCCTGAAGATTTCCATGGCTCAAGGCACGGAGAAGGGGAGATCCGGACTTCAGGGAGGAGTCACGAGGATAGGGGGCAGTCCACTGGATCTTGCAGTTGTCTGGAATTGCTGTTAGGTCCACAATTAACAGTTGTGCCTAAAAATATAATTTAAATAGGGCTTTGTTTCCTTCAGAGATATGGGAGAGAGTCTTGGTAGGAATAGAAGTAGAAGGTAGTAGACATAGGAGAAGAGATCATTTTTTCCTTAGGGAAAGGCCCTAAGAAAGGGGCTTGCTGAGAGAGACTTATCTCCATTTCTCTGTTGTCTCCTTCTGGATAATTTACACCTTGATATTCCATCCACCAGTGGAGAGATAGTAGGAAGAATGGGTGAGATATGAGCTTTGAGTCAGACCTGTGTGATTTATGACAAAAGTAGCTATTATTATTAGCAATAATAATAAGAAAGTTTCTTATGTTGCTCAGCATGAACATTTGATGTGATGTTTGATTGCCTAATGGGGAGTTGTATGCAAAGGGTTTAGTTCTAGGAATATCTGCTCCATAAATCTATGTGTTAAGATACTCTTGAAATCTCATCCCCCTACTCCCTCCACCAGGGTTATGTCCTCCCTTTTCTTTTTTCTTTCTAAACACTCACTAGGTGATCTCAGCCATTTTAATGCCTACAATTCCCCTTGTTCTCAGTGGGAATCACCATTGATTTCAGCCTCAGATATCCCCAGCCACATGTCTATAATGGAGAGGGATGTGGCACCATTTTAAATGACGCTGCCCACTTGGCCATAATTGAATGGTCCGTGAATGGGCACCAGATGAAACCCAAGATAATCTTAGTTCCTCCCAAGACCTCCTTTTTCTTTTAATCAAGACTCAGGAAGGAAGTAGGGTTTTCCCTGGGAGAGAAACCCATAAGCTTGTAGACTTGAGAGATGTCAGTGGCCATATGTCCTTCCTCCTGGAGGAAGCTGTAACTAAAGAGATATAATAGAGGCTGTAGAGGAGCAGAGAGAGAGAGTCCAGGGCATGTTCAATTGTTTGGTTCCAGTCATCCCCAAGATTGAGTTATATCCTTGCCTTCCCCATGGATTGCATTTGGGTTATATACAATATCCTAGTAACTTTCTGATACACGCCCTCTTTTGCCTAAGCTGTTCTAGGTCAGTTTCTGAGATCTGAAACTGAAATAGATTCCGCCTGAGGTAGGTTCTAAGGAAACAGAGACCCCAACTAGGGGTTGGGAGGATTGGATTTATATTGACTCTGATACTCACTTGCAATGAGGCCTTGAGCAAGTCCCAGACCCCTGAGAGTCAGTTTCTTCTGACTTCCTTCCATTTATAAAATGAAGAACAACAAAATCTATCTGCTGGTACACATGGTCCTAGGGGGATTAACCACTGAAATCATACAACACCTAGAAATCTAAAAGTTCACAAACTGCATAACTTATTTGAAACATTTTAGAAAACATTTGTATTTATTTTTATTTTTTGACAGAGAGAGAGAAAGAGGCAGAGGGAAAGGGAGAAAGACAATTTTTTTTTTTTTTTGAGAAAGACAACCTTAAGCAGGCTCCAAGCCCAGTGTGGAGGGTCGACCTCACTACCCTGAGATCATGACCTGAGCTGAAACAAAGAGTCAGGAACTTAATACACTGAGCTACCTCGGCACCCCACTATTTGTATTTTTAGCACGGATTTCTATTTTCTTTCCAGCAGCTCAGTTACAGCTGGATGTGTACCCCGGACAGGAAGGTGTGTGCTGACAGCATCACCCCCAGGGTTGAGTGTTCATAGTCCATGGGGTCAGGTATAGCAGAATATGCAGTGAACGTTTAGAAGCCATGGAGGCAGTGGGAGGCCCAGAATCCAAAGCTCCTTTATGAAAGCACTTCCTGACCCTGCTTTGGGATTTTATTCAGGTTTCCATGGGACAATAGCCAATCCAAAGGGCCATGAGCAAGACCCTTAGGAAACAGTGGAAAGAGGAAACACCTTAATCTGGGATAGGTTAGGAAGGAGCTGAGGGTCACCTACTGCTCTTAGCAAGCACACTCAATGTTTCATGTGAGACTTGAGGTCCAGAGCTCACAATTCCAGCCCTCACTTTGTTTCTAACTTACTGGGCAAGACATGTTATTTCTCTTCTGAGTCTCAGTTTCCCTGTGTCTCAAATTGGAAATGGGATGGGGTGAGAAGGATATTCATAATTATACCTTACATTTGTAACATTTTTAGAGTTTATGTTTACTGTCACTTCACTTTTCATAAAATCAAGGGAGACACATATTATTATTGGTCCCATTATATAGACAGCTGGTAAAAGTAAGAGATAACGCTTGTTCTGAGGTCTCTTTCTGCTCTAAGATCCTTCCAGTAGTAAAGCTCTGTGATTCTCTTATCACTGTGTTCTTTTTTTTTTTTTTTAATTCATTTATGATAGTCACAGAGAGAGAGACAGAGACACAGGCTGAGGAAGAAGCAGGCTCCATGCACCGGGAGCCCGACGTGGGATTCGATCCCGGGTCTCCAGGATCGCGCCCTGGGCCAAAGGCAGGCGCCAAACCGTTGCGCCACCCAGGGATCCCCTATCACTGTGTTCTTGAATACTTACTGTACTCAGGTAGCTACCTGGTATAGAGTCATTCATCTGCATTCCCTACCTGCCCCACTAGATTGTTGACTCCTTGAGAACAATACCCATGCTGGCTTCTTCATTGCCTTCATCAAAGCACTCAGAACAGTGGGCTTTATCCTCTGGATAAATAATGTTAAATAAGATGCATTGATAAGGCACAGGCAATAAGTACTCTTGGTATGTATTGAGAATCTGTCTTGGACTCAAATTTGGTTTGGTCTATAAAGAAGGCTTCTTGGGTATTTTTGCTTATCATGGAAGTGCTAGCTTTTGTTTTCCTTCTTATCTCCAGAGATGCTTTCAGCCTCATGAGACTCAATCATCAATCAGTATTTACTCTCCAGATACCACCCTGTGCCAGACACACAGGATGCACTTTATCAACCTCTTAATTTAGTTTATGTTTCAGGTAGAAGCCAGACAAGAAAGCTTTTCTCCATCTATCAATTCCTGCTTCTGGTTCTTTTTGGCAAAACAACTCTCAGTTCAAAAGTATGCATATTTAGGGATTGTTTTCTTGGAATTTGGGGGATGAAATGATAGTAAGAAATTAGCCGTTCTAAGAAAAATGGTCATGATGGAAAAAAGGAGAGAATTTATATATTAGGATCTCAACTTCAGAAAAATAATATACACCCAGAATAAATAGGGAAGCATTGGTACTAGAATATTGGTGGTAAGGTAATGGGATTGTGGTGATTTTTGTTTTCTACCTTCTGGATCTTGCAAAACTTATATAGTGAATATATGTTACATTTAAATCAGGAAACAGGAGTTTAAAAAAACTTAAAAAATTCTCTTTCATAAACTGGGGGGCACACATGTGTGTATTTTATTTTATTTTATTTATTTTTTATTTTATTTATTTTTTAAAAAAATTTTATTTATTTATTTGAGAGGGAAAGAGAGCAAAGTGCAGAGGGAGCAGCAGAGGGAGAGGGAGAGGCAGGCTCCGCAATAAGCAGGGAGTCCAATGCAGGGCTCAATCCCAGGACCCTGGGATCATGAGCTGAGCAGAAGGCAGACGTTCAACCAACTGAGTCACCCAGTCACCCTACAAGTGTATATTTTATTCGTCTTCTCTTTTACTTACAGATTGTACATACTCTTTGTATAAAATATTTAACAGCCCAACCTTTTTCAGTTGCTAAATCTCTTGTTTAAATGAAATTTAGTCTGGAAGCTGTCTTAATTGAAGCAAGGGGTTCCCGGGAGGCTAGCCTAACATATGATCTATCCTGGAAAATTGTCCATGTGTACTTGAGAAGAATGTGTATTCTGCTGCTGTTGGATGGAATGTTCTGCATGTCGTTAGGTCCATTTGGTTCAAGTCCAACATTTCCTTATTGACTTTCTGTCTAGATGATCTATCTACTGTTGGAAGTGAGGTATCAAAGTCCTCTCCTATTATTGAAGTCTCTACCATGTTGTCTATATCTCCCTTTATATCTTTTAGTATTTGCTTAATATATTTAAGTGCTCTGATGTTGGGTGCATATATATTTATGATTGTTGTATCTGCTTGATGAATGAATCATTTATAATTATGGAATAACTTTCTTTATCTCTTGTTACCATTTTTGGCAGAAAGTCTATTTTGTCTGATATAAGTATAGCTACCCCTGCTTTCTTTTGGTTTCCACTTGCATGGAATATCCTTTTCCAATCCTTCACTTTTGAACCTGTGTGTGTACTTAAAACTGAGATGAATCTCTTTTAGGTAGCATTTAGTTGGGTCTTATTTTTATCTATCCAGCTAATCTGTGACTTTGATTGGAGGATTCAATCCATTTACATTTAGAATAACTGTTGATATCTAAGGACTTAATAATGTCATGTTATTAATTGTTTTCTGGGTGTTTTATAGTAACTTTATTCTATTTTTCTTCTTTTTTGGCCTATTTTTCATGAATTGGTGATTCTCCACGGTAGTATGCTCTAATTCCCTTTTCTTTATCTTTTGTGAACCTACCAGAGTTTTTGCTTTGTGGTTACCACGAGACCTTCATAAAACATAGATAAAAAAATCAATTTTAAGCTGATGGCAACTTAGCTTTGACCACATACAAAAGCTTCCCCTTTTAGACATTTGATGTTATGTTTTCTTTGAATGTATCTGTTAACAAATTATAGTAATTATGGTTTTTTTTTTGAGAGAGTGTGTGAGTGGCAGTGGGGGAGGGGTAGAAGGAGAGGGAGAAAATCCCAAGCAGACTCCATGCCCAGCACTCAGAGCTTGACATGGGGCTCAATTCCACAACTCTGAGATTATTACCTGAGCCAAAATCAAGAGTTGGACACTTAAATGACTGAGCCATCATTTTGGGTCCCCGTGTCTGTTAGGTCCATATCTGTTAGGTCCATTTGGTTCAAGTCCAACATTTCCTTATTGACTTTCTGTCTAGATGATCTATCTACTGTTGGAAGTGGGGTATCAAAGTCCTCTCCTAATATTGAAGTCTTTACCATGTTGTCTATATCTCCCTTTATATCTTTTAGTATTTGCTTAATATATTTAAGTGCTCTGATGTTATGGTAATTTTTTAAAAAAGATTTTATTTATTTATTCATGAGAGACACAGAAAGAGAGAGAGAGGCAGAGACACAGGTAGAGGGAGAAGCAGGCTCCGTGCAGGGAGCCCGATGTGGGACTGGATCCTAGGTCTCCAGGATCAGGTCCTGGACTGAAGGTGGCACTAAACTGCTGAGCAGCACCCCCAGCTCCCTTGCTCCCCACCCCCGGCCTCCCCAATGTGGGTTACTTTGTAGGTTACAATAGATTTTTCTCTCACTGCTTCTTGGAATTCTCTCTGTCCTTGAATTTTGACAGTTTTATTATAATGGGTTTTGGAGAAGGTCATTTTGCATTGATAAAATGATCTATTAGTTTCCTGAACTTGCATATCTAAGTTTCTCCTCAGGTTTGGGGAGTTTTTACCTATTATTTCTTTAAATAAACTTTCTGCCTCAGTCTATCTCTCTTCTTTTTATGCAACTCTAACTATTCTGATGTTTATACTTCTGATGGGGTCTCACAGGTCATGTAGACTTTCTTTGCTCTTTTTCATTCTTACCTCTTTGGTCTTTTCTGAGATTATTTCAAAATTCCTAGCCTGTACATCACTGATTTTATATTCTGTTTGGTCTATTCTGCTGTGATGCTCTCTTATTACATTTTAAAATTTCACTCATTGAATTCTTCAGCTCCAGAATTTCTATTTGATTCTTTTTTTTTTTATCATTTCTATCTCTTCTTTAAATTTCTTATTTTGTGCATATATTGTTTTTCTGTTCAATTATTTTTCTGTATTCTCTTGTTTGAGACCTCAAAGGAACGACTGCGAATTCTTTATCAGGTAAAACACAGAATTTTGCATCTTTGAGTTTGGTTACTTGAGGATTATTGTTTTCTTTTGATGAGGTCATGAGTCCTTGATTCTTCGTGGTCCTTAGAGATTTGTGTTGCCATTTTCACATTTGAAGTAGCAATCATGTCCTCTAATCTTTACTAGTTGGCTTCAGGTAGGAGATATATTTCACTGGTCCTGCTTTTATCTGGAACTTCTCCAACCTAGTCCAGATACACCTACTCCTTGCTACTTGCTCCCTTTTGTGGCAGAATTCTTAGGTTTGTATGTCTTCTAACTCACTGGCTGTTGGAACCCTCTCTTCTTTTCCAGAAGGTGGTGTTACAGCTCAAGTTTGTAATTTTCAGTTCCCATAGAGGCTGGCCTGATTTGGGCACTGCGCTCCTCTGTCTACCAGAGCTTGCTCTTGCCACTACAATTGGGAGTGTGCCCAGGGAGCTGGCTGCAGAGTGGACAAGGAAATGTGGGATTAACACTTAGGGCCTTTAAGGTTCCCACAGTCCAAGCTGGTGGATCCTAAGGTGAGGTTTTCTCATCAGCTCATGGGCAGAGTTTCCTGCTGGAGTCCTGAATGCAGTCAAGAACCACATCCATTTCATACCCTTTGATAGTCTTATCTGCTTCTTCCCTGGTTTCTTCTCTCACTCCTGTCATGGAAAACCTGCTTCAATAGTCTGGTTGCTGCCAGAGGAAAATGGGTTTTTCCAGTAGTGTCTCACACAGCTGGGAAAGCCAGGCACTCACTCACCCTCTCCCTTTTCCCCTCGAGAGAGGTCACTGCAGGCTACTTCAACCTAACAGCTGTGCCTGCCTTGGGGGAGGGGTTATGCAGGCAAAGTTTCTTTTATCCTCTGTAATGGGTCCAAACTTGTATTTTTTTTTCTCCAGTGGAGGGCTGGCCTCTCTCCTTGGGAAGATTGGACTTCTACAAAGGCTCTCTCATCTGTGGGTATCCACCTGCTAGCACCAACCCCAGCTGGGGAAGGTGGGGGCCAGCTCATTGGCTACTGCTAGTTCTGCAGCCCTTACCAATGTCTGTCTGCCTATTACCCATTGCACAAGTGTGCAAGAGTCCTCCCAGGTCTCTTGGTGTATGGTACTGGGTTGCGTAACTTCCACAGAGGCACTATTGTTTTTGGAAACATGCCAATTTTTAGTTGTTAAAAGGGGGGATAAAGAGGTGTCCAGGTGTCTCAGTTGGTTGAGCATCTGACTTTGGCTCAGGTCATGATCTTGGGGTCCTGGGACTCCCCACGCAGTGGGGAGTCTGCTTCTCCCTCTTTCTCTCCTTCTGCCCCTATCCCCACTTGGGCTCTTTCTCTCTCAAATGGATAAATAAAATGTTTAAAAATAAAAGGGGGGGTCGTGGAGATAGAAAGGGGGGTGTCATATGTCACAATGATGCTCTGTCTCATTTCTTTTAATCACTGAATGATATTCCTTTGTATGATAGACCACAGGTTGTTTACCCATTCACCTACTGAAGGACATCTTGATTGCCTCCAAGTTTTGGCAATTATGAATGAAACTGCTATAAACATTTGTGTTCAAAGGTGTTCTTTTAACACTCCAAGGAGACCCTACAACCAGTACCAAGGCCTGTGGCACACTGATTTCCTCTCCATGGCCACAGTGCTGTTGGGGGTTTTTCAGGCTACGAGAACAGAAGGAGATTGCCATATAATTGTGTTCTAGCACTTGCTTGCCTAACACTTGTTTTTCAGTTTTTTCCTTAAAAAAAAAAAAAAAGGAAAGGCAGCAGAATAAAAAATGATTGGGACTGTGAATGGAAGCCACAATGATTAGAGAAAGGCATGAAAGCAGAAGTAAGAGAATGTAGTCCTTGGTCTCTGTGGGGTTGGCCCAGATAGAGTCTGAAATGGCTGGACTGTGTAGAGGGAAGAAATGAGTTTTGTGGCCAGAACCATGAACCTACTTGTGGTCACCTTCCTTCTCTCTCTTCCAAGTGCCTGGGGCAAAAGTGTTGATGGAGAAGTGAATAAAAATATTGAATATCACAAATGTTGGTGGAGAAGTGAGTAAAAATGCCAACTGAAATGGCAAAGACTTTGTTTATTTCTGCAGCCATTCATATATGCCTAGTAGAGAAACTGATAAAATCACCTGTGCTATTTCAGGGATTATTAATTCCAACTATCTTCACCTGCATATAGCATTTTTAAAAGTTTTATGTTGAAATTTTAGATAATACAACATTTTGTAGTTTGTAAAGAACTTTCCATTCATCAACTCATTTAATTCTCGTAGCCACTATAGATGAGAAAACTGAGGCTCAAAATTTATTTGGCCTGCCCAACATCATTTGGCATGTGAATGGCAGAGCTGAGACTAGAACACAGGGGGTATTAACTCCCAATCCAGTGCTCTTCCCAACTAGCTGAGGCCAGGGGCAAGTGAGAAAAGTGAAGGGACCAGTGGAGGTGAGTGGGTGGTGAGGACAGCATCTAGGGGAGCACGCACAGAGAAAGGTACTCAGGTGGTAGTGGCAGGTGATAGACAAGGATGGGCAAGAGCCAACTTGCTTTTAGGTGGGGCTTGGTGGAGTGGTCTCAGTTCAATGGATATCACCATGCTTCCGGGCAGAACTTGGCTTTGATGGAAGAGAAATCAAATTTGTTTTTCCTTTCAGCAAATTTCTGCTCACCTAAGTCTTCAGTCCCATGCTGGAGAAAAGGAGATAAGATTTACTCTCATAATGAGAAGAGTTGATCGATGGCAGGATGAGAATATTTCACCTCATCTACATCCCCTGAGACACTGATTTATAAGCCAGTTTCTAATTTATTTATTTGCAATGGAAAACATTCTTAGCATGATAACTGGTGATTTTTATTTACTAGGTGGAAGTTCTACTCAGGAAACCAAATCATCAATCTGAATATTGCTTGATGAAAATAGAATTAGCAACCAGGAGGGGTACCATCAAAAGTCACCTATGTCAAGCTGATTCAATCTGCTTTGTGTTTTTACGGTGTGCTATGTTTGTCTCAGTAATAGGCTTGTCACTGTCTACTGGAGAGACACTCATATGTCATTACTCCCAATTATTTTTTCCTGGATTATTTTGGTTATTAGATAACCAAATAATCTGCTTTGTCCAACCTCATGGCTTGGAGACAGTGCCTGGGGATGAGAAGGATGTGCGTTCTGGGATCTGGTGGCCCACATTTGAATCCCGACCCTGTCACTCATTATGACTCATACAGACACTTAACCTCTGCTTCTTCTTCTGTAACTGGGGCTGAGACTGTTTTTGGGGAAGGTCCCAGTTGGCTCTAGGCAGACACATGCTGAGATGAATGAAGATCCCCACCCTCCAGCATGGACTATGATGGCAACTAGTCAGGAATGTGTGTTACTAGAGAAAGAATGGATAAAATAAAGGATCTGGGATGATAGAAAAGTCCACATCAGTCAGGAGGAATGATCTTCAACTTCCTGAAAGAAGCTTAGAATTTTGATGGTTAGCTGAAAAAGCCACTATGATGCTGACCAATTTAACATTTTTGTAAAATAAGTATTAAAGACAGCATTTGTATGAGTGAGAGGAAGGGGAAGTGAGGTTAGAGGAAAGACAGAAAACAAAGTAAAAAATTTTAAAAAGCCAAAGCCAGAGTCACAGGCTTGAGGTTTGCGATGGATTCAGTTCTGCGCATTTGAGTCCAGTGTAAGTGAGTGTCATGAAAGGAGAGGGCTCCATAGGGCGGATGTGAGGACTGAGTAAGAGAGTGTGTAAGCCCAGGTCAGGCCTCCTGTAGACACTTGGGCCCCATTACAGCTCTTGCTTCTTTATCTTTCCTGATAATTATGTTTGCTCTCGCTTCACTACTTCCTGGCGACAGGAAGGCAACTGAACTTCACGGATCATGGCGTGGGACGGTGAGTTGTGGGCCTCACTGCTTGGGTATTGATTTCTATGGCCATTAGTTTTGATGATGTAGGAGTTCATGGGACAGGATTTTGCAGCAGTGAGATCAGGGTCCCTCCACTTTATAAATGACAACATGGGGAGTCTGAGTTTTTTTGTTTTTATCATTCTAGTAGCTGTGAAATGGTATTTCATTGAGGGGTTTTGTGTGGGGGGTACATTTAAAATTTTTACTGAAAAAAAAATAAAATTTTTACTGAAATTAGAGACAGATGCCTGTGTGGCTCAGTGGTTGGACATCTGTCTTTCGCTCAAGGCATGATCCCAGGGTCCCCGCAGGGAGCCTGCTTCTCCTTCTGCCTCTCTGTGTCTCTCATGAACAAAGAAAGAAAGAAAGAAAGAAAGAAAGAAAGAAAGAAAGAAATCTTTAAAAAAATAAAAAATAAAATTTTTATTGAAATTAATATTAATATCTGTTAAAACCTTATTTATGTTTCTACCTTGTCTGTGAAATAAATACATAAAATTCTTGAAGTTAGTGATGACACCAAAGATCTACTTGTTGGAAAGAAAGATAGGAGGAGTAGGTTGTATGCATGTTTAACCAAATCATTTTTCTGAAGATTATGGTTTTTCTTTTTTTTTTTTTTTAATTTTTATTTATTTATGATAATCACAGAGAGAGAGAGGCAGAGACACAGACAGAGGGAGAAGCAGGCTCCAAGCACCGGAAGCCCGACATGGGATTCGATCCCGGGACTCCAGGATCGCGCCCTGGGCCAAAGGCAGGCGCCAAACCGCTGCGCCACCCAGGGATCCCAGATTATGGTTTTTCAAACAGAGGTAACCTCCTAAGCACCTATGTGTCCATTTCCTGTCCTTTTTTTTAAGCTGTGGTAAGATATATATAACATAACACTTACCATTTTAACCATTTTATTTATTTATTTATTAAAAAGATTTAATTTATTTGAAAGAGCGAACACCAGCAGTGGGGAGAGGGGAGGGGGAGAGGGAGAAGGAGAAGCAGTCTCCGTGATGAGCAGGTTGCTCAATGACTTGGGGCTTGATCCCACCAGGACCCTGAGATCATGACTTGAGCCGAAGGCAGATGCTTAACTGACTGAACCAACCAAGTGCCCTCATTTTAATTATTTTAAAGTGTACATTTCTGTGGCATTAAGTACATGCACGTTTTTTGTACAGTCACCAATGCCATTCTTATTGTGGCTTTATTTTATCTTATTTTATTTTATTTAAAGTAGGCTCCATGACCCTAAGATCAAGACCTGAGCTGAGATCAAGAGTCTAATGCTTAACCCACCCACGTGCCCCTCCCAATGTGGCTTTAAATCCAATTTCTCTGTTGACTAATGAGGCTTCACACCTTTTCATATGCTCATTAGCCATTCATATATATTCCTTAGTGAAACATCTGTTTCAATCTTTGCCCTATTTTAAAAAACTTGAGTTGCTTCCCTTTATTATCAGTGATTTATGAATTCTTTATATATTCTTGATGTTCAATGTCTATAGTTCCTGGCAAGACACATGTTTTGTGTATATTCTTCCCCTGCCTCTTCATCTTCTAAATGATGTCACTTAATGAACAGAAAATTTTAGTTTGAATGAAATCCAATCTGTAATTTATGGTGGTGCTTTTTGTGTCCTAAGATAATAATTGCCTACTTCAAGGTTGTAAAGATATTCTTTTATGCTTTTTTCCCCCTAAAAGTCTTATGGGTCTGGCTTTTAGGTTTAGGTCTGTGATAATTTTTAAAATTAATTAATGAATTAATTCTAATTAATTCATGTGTATGGAGTGAGTAGCAGTCAAGGTTTATTTTTTCCCACGTGGATATTCAATCATTCTAGCACTTTTTCCTTTTGCATGGAATTGCAAATCAATTAGCTGTGTATATGTGAGTTTGTTTCAAGAGTCTCTGTACAGCTCCATGGATCTATTAGTATGACCTTGCCTGGAGATTTAGGGTGAGAGATTTAGCTTTTGTGGCTGCATCTCACCATTATTTACATCCTTTAATTTCCCCAGGACACTCCCTCTGTCTCTTTCCTCTGCTCCCTCAAACTGAACTCAAACTCAAACTACATATCTTATGAATATGAGCTGAAGCCCATGGTGAGAAGGAAGAAAGTAGCAGGGAAACCTTATTCTGATATTCATCTCCATCTTTCTTCTCTTGTCTTGACCTCTGGCTGAAAAGCTCTCCAGTGAAATCCTCCTGCTAGACCTGAAGGTCAACTTTCCCATCTATCCCATTTGATATTGTTGACCTCTCCCTTTGGGAAACTGTCTTATCACATCTCCTGGGCCTCCTATTTCTCTGAATTTAAAATTTTCAGTTTTCTTCATTGGCTTCTCTTCCTCAGTCAACTCTTTAAATCCCAAGGTCCTTCAGTATCCCTGCCTTCTTCTTTGTCTGCAGTAGAGGTTCTCTTGGACATCCTTGTGGTTCTGACACACGCTTCAGTGGGAGATAGTACTTTTCCAATCTTGGATGGATTCTCATCCATTCTGATAGTCTCAGTAAGTCCCTCTGTCAGACTCTCCAGTCAGCATATCTACCTTCCACCTCCCTCTTGAACATCCACCTGGACTTCCTCTCATTGCTATACCTGAAACCCCTCCAACTCCTCATGCCCCAGGTCACACTTCCCGCTTCCCTCTCAGTCTCCTCTCCATGGCTTCCCTGACTCAGTTCATGGTGTCCTCAACCCCATCTTTACCAAATCTAGACACCCTACATTCTTTTTTGGCTCCTTATCCTTTACCTCCACTGGGTCACAAGTCTTGTCAATTCTACCTTTATTTAATAAATCATTTTTTTCTTATTTTCAATTCTCATAGCAACTCTTGTGATTGGGATTTTTATTACCAGCCTCTCCTTTTTCCAGTCCACTCCACATATCTCTGCAGGAGAGGTCTCTTTCTAAACCTCACCTTGATCAACATTCCTTTGCTCAACATTCCTAACTTTCAGGGGCTACTTGTCACCTCTAGTTTGCAGTTCAAGGCGCCCCATGACCAATTCCTCTCCTAACCTCTGTTAGCTTTATCATTCCCCACTCCCACAACATTCCATGCTCTAGTCACAATGGATTGACCCACCTCTCATCTTTTCCTTCTGGTTTCTTCTAAGTGCTTGCTCTAGCTCTTTTTTTTTTTTTTTAAGATTTTATTTACTTATTCATGAGAGACACACAAAGAGAGGCAGAAACATAGGCAGAGGGAGAAGCAGGCTCCCTGAAGGGAGTCTGATGTGAGACTCTATCCAAGGACCCTGGGATCACACCCCGAGCCGAAGGCAGACACTCAACAACTGGACTACCCAGGCTTCCCTGCTCTGGCCCTTCTGACTGTAAAAATCTTTTCCTAAGACCTAGTCAGCATCACCTCCTCTGGGAAGCCTCCCTTGACCTGTCCAGCCATAGCTGGCAGTGCCCATCGTCTGGGTTTTTCTTAGCACATTGTGTTATGGTTGGTTGCCTGCTGGGCTCTCAGTCCCACTGGGGCTGAGAGCTGCCCTGTTCATCTTTGTATTCTCCCATTCTTGGTATTGGGCCTGCCCTAGCGTAGATACTTTGTAAAGGTTGGTTGTTGCTGAGCAGAGCACACTGTAAGACTAGGTACTTCTATAGGCATTTCTTTGTTGCATCTTTGCTATGCAAATCAAAGCCCAGTCTCTTGGTAATCTGTTGGTAATATAACAACAGTGGTATATAACAACACACATTAATATTGGTCTGCTTTTGATAAACTTCATTCCTTGGACCTTGAAATGAGTTGTTCAATGAATTACAACATCAAAAGAAAACATTCTCATCCAAATGAAGGAAGAAGAGACCTTCACTGGGAAAGTTACCACAAATGACACAAAAACAGATGTTAGATGGAAAAGCAGCTTCAAAATAAATTTCCAGGGGAGACCAAAAGCTTAGAGGTGGTGATTTTTGAGAAGCTTATATCCTGGAGCCTGTCAGCACTAACCAAATGGTTTATGGGATTATTGAGAGGAGAATCGGGTAACAGGCAGAAGTGTTTGAAAAGTCAAAGGTGCCATTCTAATGAAACTCATTATCCAATGAGTGGTTGGTTTGTAGACTGTTTTTCCAGAATCTGGTGTAGGCTCAGTTACTTTGTGGCCTTCAGTTGGCAGAGACAGGTGGAAAAGTGTTTCTGAAATGGATATTTCATATCCCTCGTCTACTTTTAGTATCTTTCACACCTGGTAGACCTCCTTTGTGGCTCTACATGGGCCTGTTATTAAAATGGGTGTGGCTTTGGGACCCATAGTGGGCCCTGGGGAAGAAACAAAGGAACAGATTAGCCACTCATCACCTGTCTCCATGTCTCTCCCACAGGTTTCTGCTCAACAGCCTTTCCTCCCTGCTTCTGTTCCTGCTGAAAGTGTCCCTAATCCTGAACCTCTCTGTGTTGTGATCTGGGTGAAGCGGTTTTGGAAAAGTGGCTGAGGGGAGTCAGAGCAAAGACCTTAGTTTCCGTCTACAACTGCCTCTGATACCAGTCATTTAGAGGAGCCAAAGTTTTGACTCTTAGCCCTCATCCCTTTCTGATGGGTTTAAGAGGATAATCAGAGCTAATGGCCTATCTAAACCTGTGGGCTGTGATGAGTGGCCAAGATCAAACCACCACCAGATTGTTCTTGGGACAGTGATACCATGGCTACTCCCCAAATGGACAATGATATGGGATAATTCTGGTGTAAGACTCTGAAGCTCTGGGGAACCTGGGTTGCTCAGTTGTTGAGTGTCTGCCTTTGGCTCATGTCATGATCCCAGGATCCCGGTTTTGAATCCTGAATCAAGTTCCCTCCAGGAGCCTACTTCTCTCTCTGCCTATGTCTCTGCCTCTCTCTCTCTCTCTCTCTCTCTCTGTATCTCTCATGAATATAAATAAAATCTTTAAAAAAAAGACTCCAAGGCTCTGCTTGATCAAACCAATATAGACTCTAAACTGAAAATTGCCCTTTATCTCCCCAGAGTTCAAGATCTGGAACTATTTCCTAATCCAGGATGCTGCCTGGGGCAGTAGTCCTGCATACCCCATCTGTCTTTGTATTTTTTATGTATTTATCAGTTGGTCTCTATTTTCTGTATCTGCCCTCACCTCTTGGGTGTTTCTATTTTTTAAAGATTTATTTATTTATTCATTCAGAGAGAGCGAGAGAGAGGCAGAGTCACAGGCAGAGGGAGAAGCAGGCTCCATGCAGGAAGCCTGACGTGGGACTCGATCCCGGATCTCCAGGGTCACACCTGGGGCTACAGGCGGCGCTAAACCGCTGCGCCACCAGGGCTGCCCTCTTGGGTGTTTCTAAATGTTGGTAGAATATATGTGCTGTCGAAGCGAGCACATAAATGTTGGTAGAATTAACTCACAAGAACGCTGTCATACTTCTGAAACCCTAGAACCTACCTAGTACCTGGACCATGGCAGGCAATGAAAGAATGAATATTTGTTCAATGACGGGATAAGCGAATCATGCTGTTGCTCTTTCCCAAAGGCTGTAGACATAGGAAGGAGGTGATCAGAGATCCATGATTGGCACTGAATCTCCCACTTACTGTAGGCGTTGAAGGTGTAGATGCATGAGTACTGAATGTGAACCATGGGGTCAGTCTTACAGAAGAATTAGCCGCCATGCGTTCTTAATAAAGACTAAAGTCTTTATCAAGATCTATGAATCTATGCCTCTCCCTTGCCCTTTACTAGGTATGGGAATGATGGCAGTGAGAGTCCATTTACACTTTATTCTTGGCACTAGACTCCTATCCCCATCAAAGTTTCTGTCCGTCCAGCAGTGCCCTGGGGATGTCTCAGGGATGGTTAGCACGGAGCCTGGGCCATCTTCTCCTCCTGCTTACTGAAGCCACCTGAGTGAAACACCACTGCCATGGCAGCTGGCATGTCCCTGCCATGTCCCTGGACACATGTCACAGTCTCCAGATGAGCTCAGATCTGCTAGCCCCTGGGACCCCAGAGTGGCCCTGCTATGTCCATCTTCTTGTCTTTGGATCACACTTTGTCATGAACCCCTGAGGCAATGTTATTTGTCCCTCCATATATCACAGAGGGCTGATGAGGACAACTCTATCAGCTGCTACCTGTAGCCATTCTCCGCACAGGCTAAGTCCAAGCTCAGGTGCAGGAAGAAGGGCTTTGAGAGACGCCTGGCTGCCGTCCCCCTCCCCTGCTTCTTCTGATCTCAAGCTCCTTTCTCCAATATAGATGGACCCCTGGAGTCCACCTGGAGCCTGCCTGCTTTCTGGTTCATCAGACGTGGCTGGGTGTGTCTCTGGACACCTGTTATGTTCATATGAAGTGATCTGGTGACTAATGTCAGAATGACCAGTTTCTATAGGGCAACTAATGTCTCAAACTAATTCCATGGGCATGTTTGGGGGGCATTGTACCATTTCACATGGTTTTGGAAGGCAGTAATCATCTGGATGCCATGCCCTGCCTCTGGTTGCCAGGTAGACGGACATTCATTCATTCATTCATATATTCACAAAGCACATGTTTTCTGAGTGCCTGTTATGAGCTAGTCATTATACTAAATGCTGGGGTTCTTAGTCTTCCTGGAGAGGGGACATAACCTCGCCTTCTGGCTTCTGGTGGGGATCAGCTAATGGACAGTGGGAGGTGGAAGGACATAAAGAAAGGTGTTTCTCTGTTGGATTGGGAGTGTCTGTGCCCCTCCACCAAGGGCCTCAGCCTCTGCCAGGTGGTCCTTACCCTCAATCTGCTGAGAGGTGTCTCCAAGGGCTCTGTTGTGTTCTGGTTTTTACCCCTCTCTTCCCTTCTTTAGTCTTAGGGGTGGTAAGAGCTCTCTGCTGTTGCTGCTAGCCCTGGGTTTATTCTCTATTTTTTTGTTGATTTCCCCTAACTCACTGCTGTACAATCATAAACATTCCCCTCATTAAATTATCCTTAATTATACTTTCTTGCATATGCCATCTACCTGCTACCAGGATCCTGGCTGATGTGCCATTTCTTATTTATCTGTATACCCACAGGGGCTGGTACCTAGCAGATGCTCATTAAATGATTGTCAAATTAATAATAACATAATGTTTTAAGGCCCATGTCAGCAGATTTTATGACTTGCTCTGGGAGCGAACATGCAGATTTTTCTGGAGTCAGGGCTAGAAGTTGGACTTTCACAGAACAAGTCTTATTTTGATGTGATGAGAAAACAAACTGAAGTGTAGAAAAAAGGGACATAAGGAAACAGTAAGAAAAATGGAAGGTATTTCAGTCTAGCTGCCATAGACGTTCCCTAAATTTTGGCCGCTGAGCAGAGAGAACAGTGAAACTCTGCAATGCTCCCGGTCCTAGCTCTACTCCTGGGTGTCCCAGGTCATTGGTGGGAGGCTGGTTGCAGTATGAGGAGCAGGCCTAGTGCGCTAGAGTCGGGGAAGTGGAGGAAGTACAGCCTCACTAGGGAGAGAACAAGGGAATCAGAGAAATGCCCAGCATTCAGGCTCCAATTCCAGATGACTGGTGATCCTGCTGATGGTGATTCGGAGACCCAAGCAAAGTCAAAGTTCTCTTCCATCCTGGTCTGGAAAGTGTCTAGCTTTGCCCTTTGGGGGAAAAAAATCCTTAATCTTACTGCTCTTCTCTCCACTTTCTCACCTGTAAAGTGGGTACTCAAGGGTGTGAACCTTCAACACTGTGTCTAGGACCCCTGAGCTGGTCTTGCTCACCCGGTGGTTGAGAGGAGGGCAGGAGTGACAGAGAGCTTTTGCCTTCATGCCAAGCTGTGGAACCTCTGGAAGAAGTCCTGACAGTGATTCTAGCAGGGGACAGAGTTCTGATTCCCAACCCCCATTTTAAAAAAAATGTATCATTTTTTATTCTGATGCAAAGACACATGAAACACAGCTTCCACCTGTGCTGAGGTCCAGTTGGTTTTAACTTTGGTCTATGTGCAGCCAGGTTTCTCCCTTATCAAGTGACAGAGAAAGGTATAACCGAGGAAGCAGGGTAGGGCTTCCTAAGCCCATGATGTAGCTGAGCCAATGTGAGTTAGCTTCTTGAGTGAGTCAGAAATTGCACCAGATTGATTTGTTGCGCAAAGAAAGCTTTTATTTGCAGCAAATAAGCAAATTTGCACAGGAAATGGCATCCAAAGCCACGACTTCCCAAGAGAAGCTTAATGTATTCCTTTAGTTCAAGGTTAGAATGACTATTTAGATAGGGAAGGCTTGCCATCCTAGTACAGGTGGGCATGCGACAAGGAAAGATGCTTATGCATACAGTCTGTTATGTAAATGAGACTGAGGCTCCTCCCTGGGTGGAGATTTTAGAATTATAATGAGTTAAAGGTAATGGCAGGTCATCCTACGGGGTCACTCCATGGTCCATGAGTTGGGGGAGGGGAGCGGTTAGCTCAAAAAGTCTAGGTCGTCTGGGCCTGCGGAGGGAGGTCTTGCCAGGGCAGTGGCTGTCACCTGAAGGGTAGTTTCAGGTTTTCTTTGCCTGAGTTAAGAAGAAATCCAGAAAGAAGAGCTCAAGGAACAATGTAAGACAAAGGTTAGTGAATACAAGCAGGTGGGCAGTAAAAGTCAGGTCTTGACTTGGGGGGTATCTAACTGGTGATAAAGGGGCTCTAAATCAGGGTCATTACAGGCTCTTCCTTCTCCCTCAAGCAGACTTGTGTGTCTCTTACAGGAAACAGGTGGCCTCAGTCTTCCCTGCTTGAGAGCAGTGGCCATAGTCCAAGTTTCATCTGCTTGTCAAAAGGAAACAACTCAAAAAAAAAAAAAAAAAAAAAAGGAAACAACTCTACTTGGCACTGCTGGCAGCTGATTTTCCAGGAGTCCCCTGTCACCCAGCCTCTTAACTTGACAGAAGCACCACATCTGCTGTGGCATGGCTCACTTCCCCATTGGTGGCACGCAACAAATTTTCCTGTCCTTGTATCCTGAGGACAAGGCAGGAGGGTGTGTGGGTGGGTGGGGAGGGGTGTGGAGGGCCAGGTGTCAGGCCACCTGGGCTGATAGTTCAATCTAGAGCACAATGTGCTCCCTCCACCTTGTATGTGGCTGTGTGTCTCAGTGAGTTCAGGCAGCATAACAAAACTTCACAGAGTAGGTGGCTTATGAACAAACAGCTATTCCTCTTAGTTCTGGAAGCTGGAGGTCTGAGATCAAGGTGTCCACAGGGTTGGATTCTCCTGAGGCCTCGGTCCTTGGCTTGTAGACACCATCTTTTACCCTGTGTCTTCACATGTCTTCCCTTGCTGTGTATTGGTGTCCTGATCTCTTCTTACAATGACATCCATTACATTGGATTTGAGCCCACTCTGTTGACTTCATTTTACCCCAATCATCTCTCTCTCTCTTTTTTTTAAAGATTTATTTATTTATTTTAATGAGAAAATGAGAGCAGGGGAGGGGCAGAGGGAGAGGGAGAGAGAGAGAGAATCTCAAGTAGGCTGAGCCTAGAGCTTGACACGGGTGCTTGATCTTACAACCCTGAGATCACAATCTGAGCTGAAACCAAGAGCCACACGCTTTACTCACTGAGCCACCCAGAGGCCCCCTTCACCCCCATCACCTCTTTAAAGACTAATCTCCAAACACAGTCACATTCTGATGCCTTGGGGGTTAAGACATCCCATTTCCTGTTTTGTCTGAAGAGACCCTAAGCGATGAGGGTAAGCACATATCCCCCCTTTTTTATGCCTATTAAGGTGCTATGATGGCGACTAGTCTCCCCTTCAACCTTCAATGACTTGACTCTAGACAACAGACAGCAGTGCAAAGACATGGTTCCCCTCCCGGCTCTGCAGTCTTACAGCCGTGGGATCGGGGACACATCTCTAGTCTGGTCCCCCTGTAAACCAGCAGGTCAGCTTCCATGAGCCTCTCATTGTGATTCACGTTGTGTCATAGCAAGAAAGAAGTAACTTTGATATTTATCGAATGGATTTCTTTGAATACAGATGAAGTTTTACGTAAAAAGTGGGGCAGCATCTAAACTGATATTACATTACTAGAAGGGCAAATTTATGTAGAAAAGTGAATTTTTGTGATCCTCTAAAATGAATACCTTCCCAAGAAAGCCTGGGAAAGAGGGTGCTGAGTATGTCTATTCGCACACCTGGAATCAGCCCAGAGTTCTTGGGGGAGCTAAGTTTGCAAGTCAGAAGAGGGCAGAGAGGTCTTTTTCCAGGAATTCATGGTTTGAGGCTGGAAATTGGGCTTTGATCCCTGTTTTCAGTCCCTTTAATTTCAGTGTGTTGCTTATGTTGTAAAGAAACAGACCCCACATGGAGTCTTATTTTAAGACCCCCGGCCAAAACCTAATAGCTAACCTAACAGCAGCAGCTGGCTCTCCCAGGAAGGGAATTCTAAGCCAAGGGAATTCTTGCCTGCGAGGGAATCTGCCTCATAAACTCCCTCGGCTCTTCCCCCCAAGGGAAGGTGACCTTCTCTGGGACAATCCTTATTTTCTTTTGCTAATAGCTTCCTTGCCCACCCTCCTTCCTCTAAAAACCTGTTTTGTACAGCTCTCAGGAGAATCTCTCTACTTGCTGGATGGGATGCTACATGATGTGTAGAGGCTGCTTTTAGGCAACTGGCTTGAGCCCTGGAAACTTAGCAAGGCAGGAGGGCCCTCAGTGACCTGACACAAACAGGCTCGGTAAGTGACCCACCTCCAAATAGCCGTGGGCACTCGCCCACCACTTACAACCGGGCACATTCCTAAGATCACCCAAAAAGGGGGGAGATTCCATACGTTCCATAACTTCACACTCCACCCTGCACCTGTGGCTGCTCACTCCTACCTTGTGACAGACGGCCTCTCCCAGGCTGGCCTGCCTGCTGGCCCCTGGCAGTGTGTTCAATAAACTTTCCCCTTCATTCTGCCTTGGGGGAATTCTTTTACCTGGCGCCGCCAGCCCCCATCCCATGGCTACGCCCCCCATGATTCATGATAATAATGATTTGGGGCCGGAGCTTGCAGTGGTGAAAGAATTCTTGAGATGTTTTTGGTGCCGAAAAGTGGTTTTATTATAGCATGAGAACAGGACTCGTGGGCAGAGATAGCTGGCCTGGGCTTGCGAGGAGTGACTGGTTATATACTGGTCCTTATGGGGATTAGGGATAGCGCAGGTCTCTAAGGAATGTGTGCATGTTTAGAAGCAAGGTCTCGAGGACCTTGGGAGGCTGGCTGCTGTTAAGATAAGGTTATTTACCACTGTCCCATAAACATCAGTCATGAGAGCCTTCAGATGTACATCACTGGGCCACATGCTTGAAAGGTGACTGCTAATTCTTGTCTTGCAGCGGGTGTTTTGGGGTATCAGAGGGAAGCGACACTAACCAGAGCAAAGCTATAAAACATGAAAGGAGACCATATAATGTTTGTTCTTCTCCGATTGACTTACTTGAGCACTGGGTGATATGTCAAATGTTGCCAAATTGAACTCCAATAAAAAAAATAAATTAAACAAAACAAAACCCTGAAAGGAAGTCCCTGCGGGAGATATAGGACTGTTACAGTCTCCATGCCTCAGGCAACCTGCCTGGAGGGTGTGAGCTACTGCAAAGTCCAGCATTTGCTCTTTTTTCTCCCACCACTAATAGTAATAATAAAGCCTCTTAGATCTTCAAATGTACTCCGTTGAATTTTTGTTTTTTTCTGCACTCGATTAATGCAAAATAATCTTATCCCATGGGCAGAGCATTATTTAGTCTCTCCCAAATCATTTCCAGGCTGTTCTCTTCCCTCCCTTTCTGCCTTCAGCTCATGCTCATTAAACCCCTCGTAAGCAGCAGATGTACCAGGCCACTTGCAATGACAGTACCCCTGAATATGCGCAGGACTATGGAGGTACGCAGAGGGTGATCAGAGTCGGCTTTGAGAGGCACTCCCAGGAGGCTGTCTGAGGCCTGATGGGTGAGGCTGTGTGTTCTGGCTCTCCCCTGGGCCTTCAGGGCTTAGATCCCCACCTCGGAGGGGCTCAGTGCCTAGCAGCTATTCCTCCCACGCTGCCCATGCTGCCCCACTTTCTCTGTGGTTTGGCTGGAGGTAGAGAAGTTACTGTCTAAGCCTCTGTTTGCTAGGCTGCCCCTTTCCTGGTTCTTTGGCAAGAGAGATGGCTTTTGTGGAGATCGCCCCCCCCACCCCCCCCACCCCCGCCCCCTGGGCGCCTGTTAATGTTTCCTGTTAGCATTTCCTGATGGCTGGTTTTTCCAGTTGGGGTATTTCCAACTTTGGGATATATGAAGCAAAAAGAAAATCCTGACTCCTCCCAAGGGCTCTTGCCAGTCTACTTCCTCTCCACCCTTAAGAACTTTTTGTTTTATGTGTCAACTCCAGGGTTTAGTTGTCCTTAGTGGGAGGGATAGAGAAAAAGACTCTTCCTGGAAGTAGAAATGCATTTTAAAAATCTTTTTTATTTTTAGAGAGGGCGAAATGGGAGGAGAGGGAGAGAGAGATCCTAAGCAGGCTCCATGCCCAGTGTGGAGCCCGACTTTGGGCTCCATCTCATGGTGCTGAGATCACGACCTGAGTCAATATCAAGAGTCAGATGCTTTAACCGACTGAGCCATTCAGGCACCCCGAAATGCATGTTATAAGGGCCCAGTGTAGAAATGGCTTACTTTGTTTCTAATGACATCGCATTACAGAGCCTCTGTCTCATGGTTCCTCTGGATATGGGTGGAAGTGAGTCTCTCCACTTCTGGGGCTGGCCATAAGACCTCTATGCAATACCCCTGCTTCCCACCACTGACTACATGGTGAAAATAGGAACCAATATTGAAGCTGTTGGCATCATATGCTGGAATGAGTCCAGATCCTTCCACTTAGAGATCTCCTTGACTTTCCTTAGAGTGTGAAAAGTGAATAAATAAACTTTTAGTGTTCTGAGCTGTTGAGACATTAGGGCTGTTTGTTACAGCAGCTCACATTACTTATCCAGACCAGTACATCATGCCTCTTCCCTTTTCTTCACTTTCTTCCCCTAACCAAGGTTCACCATCGGAACTCTGCTCTATGCAATGTTTATCAGGTTCCCCCCTTGTCCTTCTGTTGCACTTATCTCCAACTGTTCATTCTCCATCACTTCAGCCACATACTTTCTTTGTCTTATTCTTGGGCAACTGAGTGATGCCAGGTAAAATTCAGTGATGGTGCCAGTTAGTGCCACCCCATCAATGTCAATTCTCTGAGCTCTCAGCAATTCTTAGACATGCCCCCTCGTCAGTCCCCTCTCCTGTTCTCTCTAGCCACTATCTCAAAAATTTTACTCATTCCCTATTCCCCATTTCAACTCTTTGCTTTGCCTTAGAGTGGAAAAATCTTCAGAGAGGTATAAGCTTCCTCAGCCTTCTGTCCTTTCATTTAGAAGCTTCTCTATATGCTTTCTGTATTTTCTATATCCCCTTCTTTAGTCTGGAGAGAGATTACCTTTCTATCTCTTGAAGCATGTGAGTTTCCTAGGGCTGCCATAATAAAGTACCTTGAACTGAGTGGCTTACACAGCTGAAATCCATTGTCTTACAGTTCTGGAGGACAGAGGTCCAAGATCCAGGTGTCAGCAGGGTTGGTTCTTTCTGAGGGTTGCTTGTGGTTTGCTGTCAATTGTAGGCATTCCCGATCTCTGCTTTATCTTCTTATGTTCTCCCTAGGTGCATCTCAGAGTCCAGATACCCCCTCAGCTCTTTTCTCCAACACTTGCTTCTCCATCTGTGTCTGTAGCCTGATGAATTGCACCAGCCTCCACCAAAGACAGAAGAATATTATCAATTGCATTTGAGAAGCACCCAGTGATCAAGTACTGAGGATTCTGCTCCATGTCTGCCAGCTGTGTCCTCCACACTACACCAAGTATAGTCATGATCTGCTTAGGAAATTGAAAGGGGTCCTAATGGTCTTGCTGCTTCCACTCTAATTGTCTTCTACTCCATCTTCCATGCCCTCCTTCCCAGATGCAGCTCTTGTTTTTTTTTTTTTTAATGTACAGTTCCTTTGTGTGTGTGTGTGTGTGTGGTAAAATATACATGTAATATTTATCATCTTTACAATTTTAAGTGTACAGTTCAGTGACATTAAACAATTCACATTGCTGTGTAGCCCTCATCACAGTCCACCACCAGAACTCTTTTCGTCTTGTTTCATCCGGTTTCATCTTGTGAAACTGGAACTCTGTCCTTGTTAAACATTAGGTCCCCATTCTCCTTCTCCCCCAGCCCCTGGTACCTATTATTCTGCTTTCTGTCTCTATGATTGTGACTATTCTAAGTACTTTGTGTAAGTGGAACAATATAGTATTTGTCTTTTGGTGACTGACTTCTTTCATATATCACAATGTTGCCAAGATTCATCCATGTTGAGCCATCAGAAAGGACAAATACCCACCCTTTGCTTTGATGTCGATGGAACTGGAGGGTATTATGCTGAGTGAAATTAGTCAATCGGTGAAAGATAATCATCATATGGTTTCACTCATACATGGAGTTAAGAAATAGTGAAAGGGACCATAAGGGAAAGGAGGGGAACTGAGTGGAAAAAATTAGAGAGGGACACAAACCATGAGAGACTCCAAACTCTGGGAAACAAACAAAAGGTTGCAGAAGGGAAGGTGGGAGGGAGGATGGGATAACTGGGTGACGGGCACTGAGGAGGGCACTTGGGGGGATAAGCACTGGGTGTTATACTATATGTTGGCAAATCAAACTTAAATAAAAACAAATGCAAAAACAAAGATTCATCTGTGTTGTAACACATTGCAGTACTTCTTCCATTTCAAACAGTGGATAATTCCATTATTTGTATATGCTGCATTTTGCTTATCCATTCATCTGTCAATGGACACTTGGGTTGCCTACATGTTTTATCTATTGCCAGGAATGCTACTGTAAACACGGGTGTACAAATACCTCTCTGAGACTCTTTTCAATTCTCTTGGAATTGTTGAATCATATGGTTGTTCTATTTTTGATTTTTTGAGGAATCACCAAACTGCTTTCTGCAGTGATTGTATCATTTTGCATTCCCACCAATAGTGCACCAGGGTTCCACCTTCTCCACATCCTCGCCAATACTTGTTTCCTGTTTTTTTGGATAGTAGCCATCCTACTGGGCATGAGGTTGTGTCTTACAGTTTTGATTTGCATTTCCCTAATGATTCATGATTTTACATGCTATTGGTCAATTGAATATCATTGGAAAAATGTTTATTTAAGTACTCTGCTCATTTTTTGAGCCAAGTTGTTTATTTTTTTGTTGAGCTATACGAGTTCTTTATATATTCTGGATATTAATCCCTTAACAGACATATAATTCACAAATATTTGTTCCTTGTGTCTCTTTTTTTTGCTACAGCTTTGCTGAAACACTGGACCCTTGCTAAGTGTGCCTATTGGGTAATCCTAGCTGAGTGTGAGGGTGGATGTGGACTGTGCTGGAACCACCACAGCCCGTAGCACTCCACCTTCTGCCCATAGCACCCCACCCTTTGCTGATGCTCAACAAGTCCCCAGACTGGGCAGAGCTGACAATGCAAGCTGGTGACTCAGGGGTGGAGTATGGCATTGGGGCCAGCAGCCTTGGGTCCTGTGCTCTGTAATGCACTGCAGATGTGGACTTGAGAAGGATGAAGACAGAACCACCTGCTCAAACACAGGAGAGGGGAAGAAAGGAGTGGAGGGAGGGAAGGAAGAAGGAGTAGGGAGAAAGGAGGTAAAGCAGGCTACTGCTGGCTCTTCTGTCCTTGTAAGATGATAATTTTACATTCAAATAGGGGTTGCCCAGCACTCTCCCTTGCTCTCCCACGAGCTGAGAATTTTCCTGACCTCAGGGAATGCTTGAGATAGCAGCAATTACTTTGGACTTTCATCACCTACAGCCCTAAGATCTACCTTAAGCTGACTGGCTAGAGGCCTTGTAAGAAGGAGTGACTCAGGGAAAATGAGTGGGAAAAATTAGAGAGGGTGACAAAACATGAGAGACTCCTAACTCTGGGAAATGAACAAAGGGTAGTGGAAGGGGAGGCGGACGGGGAGATGGGCTGACTGGGTGATGGGCACTGAGGAGGGCACTTGACGGGATGAGCATTGGGTGTTGTACTATATGTTGGCAAATCAAATTTCAATTAAAAAAATATATGTATGAGTGACACAATTCAGTCAGAGGTGAGGGGGTGGTTCTTTCAACAAACTAAATATGTGTTTTGTATCATTGAGGTAATACTAGCTGAGAGAAAGAGCCCTGGATCAGAATCGTGGGGTTCTGGATTCTGGTCTGGCTTTGCATCTGACCAAATAGGCTGGCCTTGTTTGAGTCTCTTAACTTTTGGGCTTTGGTTTCTCCAACCCTAACTTGAAAGGATTGGCCTAGGTCAGTAGGCCATGATGAACTCTTACACCATACACAAAGATAAATTCAAAATGGATGAAAGATCTAAATGTGAGACAAGAATCCATCAAAATCCTAGAGGAGAATACAGGCAACACCCTTTTTTAACTTGGCCACAGCAACTTCTTGCAAGATACATCCATGAAGGCAAGGGAAACAAAAGCAAAAATGAATTATTGGGGCTTAATCAAGATAAAAAGCTTCTGCACAGCAAAAGAAACAGTCAACAAAACTAAAAGACAACCTACAGAATGGGAGAACATATTTGCAAATCACATATCAGATAAATGGCTAGTATCCAAGATCTATAAAGAACTTATTAAACTCAACAGCAAAGAAACAAACAATCCAGTCATGAAATGGACAAAAGACATGAACAGAAATTTCACCAAAGAAGACATACACATGGCCAACAAGCACATGAGAAAATGCTCCACACTACTTGCCATCAGGGAAATACAAATCACAGCCACAATGAGATCCCACCTCACACCAGTGAAAATGGTGAAAATTAACAAGACAGGAAACAACAAATGTTGGAAAGGATGTGGAGAAAGGAGAACCCTCTTGCACTGTTGGTGGGAATGTGAACTCATACAGCCACTCTGGAAAACTGTGTGGAGGTTCCTCAAAGAATTAAAAATAGAGGCAGCCCGGGTGGCTCAGTGGTTTAGCGCCACCTTCAGCCCAGGGTGGGATCCTGGAGACCCAGGATCGAGTCCCATGTTGGGTTTCCTGATGGAGCCTGCTTCTCCCTCTGTCTGTGTCTCTGCCTCTCTCTCTCTCTCTCTCTCTCTCTGTGTGTGTGTGTGTCTATCATGAATAAATAAATAAATCTTTAAAAAAAAGAATTAAAAATAGAACTGCCCGACGACCCAGCAATTGCCCTGCTGGGGATTTACCCCAAAGATATAGATGCAGTGAAATGCCTGCACCCCAATGTTTATAGCAGCAATGTCCACAATAGCCAAACTGTGGAAGGAGCCTCGGTGTCCATCGAAAGATGAATGGATGAAGAAGATGTGGTCGATATATACAATGGAATATTCCTCAGCCATTAGAAACAACAAATACCATTTGCTTTGATGTGGATGGAACTAGAGGGTATTGCTGAGTGAAATAAGTCAATCAGAAAAGGACAAACATTATATGGTTTCATTCATTTGGGGAATATAAAAAATAGTGAAAGGGAATAAAGGGGAAAGGAGAGAAAATGAGTGGGAAATATCAGTGAGGGAGACAGAACATGAGAGACTCCTAACTCTGGTAAATGAACAAGGGGTGGTGGAAAGGGAGGTGGGCGGGGGGATGGGGTGACTGGGTGATGGGCACTGAGGGGGGGCACTTGACGGGATGAGCACTGGGTGATATGCTATATGTTGGCAAATTGAACTCCAATGAAAAAAAATAATTATTAGGTTATAAAATCAACATGAAGAGTTGCAACCAGCATTTTTAAAAAAAGGATTAGAATAGAAAACATCCTCATGCACAGTATTATTTTATGAGATTTTTGCTTCAGACATAAATATAGGTGGTAATTCTGGGCTGAAATGTAAAATGTATTTTTTTTTTAAAGATTTTATTTATTTGAGAGTATGAGAGAAAGCATGAGCAGGGGAGGGGCAAAGGGAGAGGAAGAAGCAGACTCCCCACTGAGCAGGGAGTCCAGTGAGGCCCAACCCTAGGACCCTGGAATCATAACTGAAGCCAAAGGCAGATGTTTAACTGGCCGAGCCACCCAGGTGCCCCATGAAATGTAAAATGTATTTCTTACTCTAGGTTTCAGATGAAAACTTTTAAGAACACCAGAATGGTAGATGAAGTTCTTTCCAGCAAATACATTTTATATTTCTAGGTTAGTTATCAAATACCCCAAGTAAATAATATTTTTAAAACCACTTTCCTAAACAAACAAAGAAACAAAGAAACAAACAAACAAACAAAACAACTTTCCTCTCCTCACCTGCATGCATACATATACACACACACACACACATAAAAATTTTCCCAGGGATCTTCCTTTATTTATTCATTCTGAGAAATCAACAAGCGATGGGATTGCAGGAAGAAAGAACACACAAAGAGAAGCAAGGACTTGGTTTTGGGTTTCTGAAAGACATGGGGCCCAGGATGCTATTCCTCCTGTACATATGGTGGAGGAGTGATCCATCGAGGCCAGAAGATGTGTCTTCCCAGGACCTTCCTGCTCCTCTGCCTCCCTGGTGACTGTTACTTGGGACCAGAGCCTATCTAGTCTGTGGAGCTGATGGGGAGGAAAAGAATCTATAGGGAGATATCCATATAGGAGGTTGTGGAAGGCTGGGAAAATCTTCCAGAAATATTTGAAGTACTTTTCTACTTACTTGATTCTCCCAACTATCCTCCCTTGTGAATGGAGAAGGGAAAAATTATCCTCAGGAAAATCACCCACCTGACTTTTCCTGACTTGGGGCATTGCCAGTGGGGCTTCTATGTGTAGAATCCTTGTTAGGGAGCAAAAGGGATTAACTGAAGGCTAGCCTCTCTCAGCTCTTATCCTTTTCCGCTGTGTCTTTTGTCCCACCTAACTCCCTGGCTGGAGGGGTAGCATCCTCTACCCCTCACCACCCCCACCCCCACCAATCCAGTGAACAGCAGATTTCCCATTGCAGAGTCCTCACTCAGAAGCAGGGAGGGTATTCCAGCTTCTGTCCCACAGCTTGAGAGAAACTCCCTCTCTCCCTTCCGTCTACTATGTTCCAATTCCAAACCCCACCCCTGGCAATGTTGTGTT
Source organism: Vulpes vulpes (assembly GCF_048418805.1). NCBI lineage: Eukaryota > Metazoa > Chordata > Mammalia > Carnivora > Canidae > Vulpes > Vulpes vulpes. The sequence continues at coordinate 6,460,209 of NC_132781.1, forward strand.
AACATGGGGATTAATGAAGCCCAGGCATGATGGGATAGTCAGAGATGAGTCCTGAACAGGGCTGCTTTAAGGATTAAACCCACTGACACGTGTGAAGAGCATCAAACAGTGCTGGCTTCCTCCTAAACCCTGAATCAGTGTTTGCTAGTACAATAAAGATGATGCGGATCCTTGCTCAATTTTCTCTCATGCCCCCTCTTAATGGAGGAGGACCAAGTTGGATCTGTAATGGAGTGAAAATTGCTCAGGAGAGGTGATTCACAGCAATATCACCTCCAGAGATCCAGGATGGTCAAAATGGCTTGGGAGGGGAGAGGTGAGTGTGGAGGGAGGGTTTGAGAGATGATTATATGTGTTCTGAGGAGGGCAGTTCATTTGCCACAGAGGGAGGGTTTTTCTAGTCTCCTAGAGAAGCAGCAGAAAATTCATCTTGATCACAGATCTGAAGGGAACATAGCTGCCCATGTAGGCATGTGTTTGTGCGGCTAGGTGTATTTCCTGTAGAGGGATGAGCATGTGAGGATGTGAGGGGACATGCAAGGATTAGAGATGGAGCAGGGATTGGAGATGGTGTCTCTGTTCATTGAAGGTTATTGCAAGCCCTTGAGGGGGACGGGCAAGAGCCCCAGGATGCACTGGCTAATGGTGTGTGGGTTTGTGTTTTTCAGGTTATTTCACCTTGAGCATTTGCAGGATCTTGACAGGCACAGTGGGAGGAATGATGGTGATGGAGTGCCAGTACAATGTGAGAGAGGAGGGTCACAGGAAGTTCTGGTGCTGAGGGCTCCCCTGGAAAGACTGTCTCTGAGTTATTGAAATGACACAAGCAATGGGGCAGGAGGCGAACCGTGGCCAAGTGACTCTTTGAGACAACCCCAGAGAGCACCTTTCCCATGTCATCATGGAGGAACTGGAGGAGGGAGATGCAGATACTTACTGGCATGGGCTGAACAGGGCCACAAGTGTCCCCCTCTCACTCTGTTTAGATGGTGACAGGTTCAGTGTAAGTGTGTGATGAGGGGTGGTGAGGTAGAGATTAAATGGTGTTTGAAGGGGGAGGGGCTGCCCTGAGTACAGGGCACCCAGGAGAGTCCCTTCAAGGAGGTGGTATGTGAGCTATGTCACTGCCCCCTGTCCTATGGCTCCCTCAGGGCTCCAGCCATGCTCTTCTGTTCCTTCTTAGTCCAGCATGAATGCAACTATGTAGTTACAGCTCCCTCACTTGGGCCCCCACTCAGAGGGAGCATGGGCAAATCCACCAGTGTTTTTCCCATGCTTCTGTTTTATGCCATGTGCCTGATCTGTGTATAGGGGTGAGGGAGAGCAAGAAGATCTGGTTGCCTACTGTGGTGGGAATGTGCTAGAGTCTCACCTAAAGGCCTCGTGAGGCTTCCTGGAGGACTGGCTGAGGCCCCTGAAAAACCTCTCCTTCCAGTGTCCCCTGTCTCTTCCAGGGGTGTTCTGCTGTGGGACAGGGCTGGGGGCCTGCAGAGAAGTAATAGGGGGTCCTCCTCCCTAGCCTTGGTACTTCTGCCAGGGAAAGTTCTCCTCTCTGTGTAATCCCAGGGTCCCTGGAAGAAGGGGAGATGTGCAGTTTCATGATGACTGTGGCCCCTGAGCCATTGGGAGGTTGAGGCAGAGAGTGACTTGGGACCTGCTCTGTAGGCTCAGCTATAGTAGCAATAAGGACCACTGAGACATTGGCCAGCATGGGAGCCCCGGCTCTGACCGGTCACATGGCCAGCCCTGCCTTCTTGCCTGGTAAGAAAAGCCAAATCCCTGCAGGAGGTTCCCACTGTCCTGGCTTTATAGTCTTCTGGTGGGGATGCCTGGCAGGGGCACCGCTGGCTTTGGTGTGACACTTTAGTACTTGCTGCAGGTCCCAAGTAGAGCCAGGGCTCCTGTACCCAGCCTCTGCCTTGGTTCTCTGCTCTTTTTCCCCATCTCAAAGTGTTAGCGGCCAGTGTTTGGTTTCCAATTGTCACTCTACTTTTAACTAGCAGGGTAATGAAACTGGGAAAGTCACTTAACCTCTGTGTGCCTCAGTTGCCTCATCAATAAAATGAGGATGATTCTAGCAACTATGACTGTTTTAACTTCTTGTGGTTGTTTTTTGCCAAAAATTAGTGACATAATGTAATCATTTATCATGTTCATGGATTCTGTGGGTCAAGCATCTGGACAGGGCATAGTAAAGAAATTTGTCTGAACCTCAGCTGGAAGGCTCAAATGCTGGGGGCTGCAATCCCTCAAAAGCTCTTTCACTTACATGCTGTTCACTCACCTGGCATTAGCCAAGGTTATTGATCAGAATCCGACGTGTGGCCTCACATATGGTCTGGACTTCCTCACTATATGGCAGCTGGGTTCATGAGCAAGTGTCCTGTGAGAACCAGGTGGGTGCTGTCTCCTCCTGACCTGTTCTCAGAAGCCACACATCACTTCCACCATGTTCTATAGTCAGAACAGTCACAAGCCCACCCAGCTTCAAGGTAAATAGATTCCACCTTTGGATACAGATGGGTCAGGCTTCTGGAAGAGCACATGGGACTAGAAATATTGGTGTGGTCATTTTTGGAAAATACAACCTGCTGCAGGCATGATAGCAGAACAGCCTTATGTTGTGAAGAAACATGAGATGAACAGGGTGAAGTATGGAACCCAGTGCTCCTGACATAGTGAGCCATTCTCCCTTCTACTCTCTCTTGTCTCTCTGTGGCTCTGAGGAACAAATGGTCAGAACCAGCATGAGGGGCTGATGATGGTCCATGATGGTCACATGATGGCCGTGTGCTGGGATCAGGGTCCAAAGGTGGGGGACAGAATGGCCTCTTTCACAGGTGTGCTGTAACTACTTTCTCTGACTCCATTGCCTTGACCAGGTCCTTCCTGCTCTTTGTCACCTTCTTCTTCCTGGTCTTGCTGAAGGCCATCCTCTTCCTGAACTGCTATTTGGTTGGCCTGGTTTCAACATCATCTCTGATGGCGAAGGTCTGCCTGGCCCAGTGAAACTGCAGCTCCTACACCAGGGGCTTCCTGTCTGGTGACACAGCTTCTGGCCTCTCTACTCCAAATTCAGCCCAGACCCCCTACCTGGGATGTGAAGTCGGAAATGAGTCAGTCCTACCAGAAGCTTTTATACTTGGGTGTTGAGTCATCTTTGTCAGATCCTTTCCTAAGGCTGACCTGGCAGCAGACAGCAGGACATGGTGCAAGGACGTGGGCTCTGGACTGAGAGAGATGTGTGTTCAAGCTCCAGTGCTGCCTCTTACCATGTGACCCAGGAGAGGTTATTGATGGCTTGCATCATCTGTTTCTTGGATTTGCATATTATTGAGATAATACACGGAAGACATTGGCCATGTAGGAGAAGCTCCCACATGGAGCTGCCATGGGGTGCAGGGAAGAGGATGGGCCAATAAAGGACTTGGGAGGAGTGAGCCAGGCCTCCTGGGACTCCTGCTTGACTATGGGTACGATGAGGGAAGGTAGTGAGCCCCCAGAGACCCCACCCACATCTGTCTGTGCCAAACATGCATTTGGGGGGGGATGAAGGGGATGAAGTAAGGGGGGGTGTCTTGCTTTAAAGTAGAGCTGAGAGTGCCACCCCTATGTGCAGTAGGTGCTGGGAAGAGAGTTTCTTTGTGATAAGCTGCAAACAGAGTTGCTAGAGGGTCAGTGAGTGGTTAGGCATGAGGGAGCCTGAACCAGCTCCAGACTGAACCCCTCCCCCTCCTTCTCTCTCTTTGTGCCTCGGTCCTGTGTCCTCAGTTACCTCTGTCCTGGGAAAGAGTTCTTTCTCCTTTCTTAAGATTCAGCTCTTAATGCCCTGGGTACAGAAATCACATGTTATCTGTTATTTTTTTTGATGCTTCCCTCTCCTGGATTTGTGTGATCTCCAGAAGAATCCCACATGCCTTCTATGCCTTCGTCCAAGGTGTTGCTAAAAATATTGAACAGGTGAGCCTCCAGATAGAGCCTTTGGGCATCTGATTGCAGACCACCTACTAGGTGACTTGGCTTCTTTCCTGCAGGATGAGGAATGTGGCAGGCACCCTGGCACTGTCCCTCTAGACAGGTGTGACAACAGGCTGTGAGTTGGTAGTGCATCACTTCTAGTTGAAAAAATATATCCTGGGCATCCCCCGTGGCCCAGCGGTTTGGCGCTGCCTTTGGCCCGGGGTGTGATCCTGGAGACCCAGGATTGAATCCCACGTCAGGCTCCCTGCATGGAGCCTGCTTCTCCCTCTGCCTGTGTCTCTGCCTCTCTCTCAATCTCTCTCTGTGTGTCTGTCATGAATAAATAAAAATTAAAATCTTAAAAAAAAGAAATATATCCTCACACCTTTTCATGAGTTAGTTAGGAAGACAATAGGCCTCTTAACTCCTAGCACCCTAAGTAAGTGGCTTTCTTTATACTGAGGGGCTTACAAAGGGGGCCTACTTAGAGCAGAGGGGAAATGAATACGGGCTGGACCCACTCACTTCTAATGAATAGAATATGGCAAAATAATAGGATGCCGCTCTGCCATTAGGTTACAAAAAGACTCTGGTTTCTGTTTTGCTGGCTTTCACTTCTTTGCTGTGATGGAAGCCAGATGCCATGTTGTGAGATGTTGGAGAGGCCCATATGGCAAGGAACTCAGGGGGCTTCTGACCAATAGCCAGAACAGCCCTGAGTTCCATGGTCTGTGAGCAACTGGGAATCCTGCCAGCTACCACATGAGCAAACTTAGAAACTGACCCACCCTCATTTGAGTCTTCAGATGAGAGTGCAGTCCCAGTCGATACTGCCTGCAGGTTTGTGAGAAATCTGTAGACAAAGCCATGCATGATTCCTATGAGATAGTATATATTATTGGTTTTTAAAAAAATGTTTAATTATATTTATTCATGAGAGACACAGAGGCAGAGACATAGGCAGAGGGAGGAGCAGGCTCTCTGTAAGTACCCTGATGTGGGACTCGATCCCAGGACCCTGGGATCACCACCTGAGCCAAAGGCAGACGCTCAACCACTGAGCCACCCAGGCGCCTTATATGTTATTGTTTTAAGCTAAGTTTGAGGTTATTTGTTGTGCAGCCATAGGTAACTACGATCCCATGAGCTGCCTGAGAGTAGAACGAGGAATGAAGGTTTATCTCTCTGCCACCTCAGGATCTAGTATGGCGTTGACACACAGAAAGTGCACAGAAATGTTGGTTGCAGTGTTGGTAAGTCACAGGTGAATGCAGGATTACCCCATCAAGGCAGAAATGGAGGCAGAAATGGGTAGGGCATGCTCATGCTCCATTTGAAGCGTGTGTGAAGAAAGATTTAATGCAGTTCGTCTCTTTCATTTAGTTCTTATTTCTTTCCAGGAACGTCCAGAGCCATGACAGTGACTCTTGGTCAGTTTGAGGACTAAACATTTGGAATGTTCACATAATCACTGATAAGTGAGGTTATTCTGTACACCTGAGACTGTGGATCAGGCTAGAGCAGGTGGTCAGTGTTGTTCTGTGTCAGCAGGAAGATTCATGCTATACATCTGGGGGGCGACATCGCACACACATCTCTAGTTTGCAGCCAGAGAGAAATGCATGTTCTCAAGGCACTTGCAGAGAGGGGTGACTTGCACCCCACCTCTCTAGTGTTTGCCCATGGATACCCTTCCTGCTACTCTTGCACTGTATCCTTCACTGCAACAAACCTTAGCCATGACCATAACTTGTCAAGTTGTATGAGTCCTTCCAGTGAATCACCAAACTAGTGGGAGATCATGGGACCCTTGGAGCAGAGTGAAATGATGTTTAGGGGGTAAAAGAGGAGCTTGTTGCTATAAGAGGAAGGGAATGGGCTCTATTCATCCCTCCCTAAGCTCCATTATTTGGCAGAATTGTGGTCCCCCCCCCAAAGATGTCCACATTATAATCCCCAGAACCTATGAATATTTTACCTTTTACAGCAAAAGGAAGTTTACAGATGTGATTAAATTAAAGATCTTGAGATGGAGCGATTATCCTGGATCACCCAGTGGGTCCAATGTTATCATAAGGGTTCCTATAAAACAGAAGCTGGAGGGTCAGAGTCAGAAAAACAGATGTGATGATGGAAATTGGGGGTGAGGTGATGTGGGGCCACAGGAGGTAGAAGAAGGCAAGGAGCCTTCCCTGGAGCTTCCAGAAGGGGTGAAGCCCTGCTGATGCCTTGACCTTGGCCCAGTGAAACTAATTTCAGATTTCCAACCTCTAGAACTATAAGACTGGAGTATGTCCCTACTCTTCTGTATGACACTAAGAAGAGCATCCAGGTCGAAGAAGCTTTGAATTGTGTAGGACGTAAACCTTGGTCACAGCTAGACCAGAAACCGTCCCCCAAGAGGACCCATGCTGCGATCTCAGTGGGCAGGCACTTCCCGCAGACAGGGCTAGAGCAGTGGAGCTGTGGGGCTGAGAGCCAAGGACAGCCTGGCATCCAGCTGGGTGGGCCCTGCTGTGGCTCGGTGGACTCTCAGCAGGTTGGGGGACAAGGTGCCATCAAGCTCCCCTTGCAGTTCTGGTTTTGGGTCAATCTCTTTTTCGGCAGGTTCTTCCCCTTTCCCAATCACTCTGCAACTTAAAATGAAGAAGCAGCAGAGGAAGGAAGCAGATAACAAAATAGGGACAGGAAGTGACAGTATTGAGGGCTGGAACTCCTAGGCCAGATGTCGGAAGACAAGGATCTGGATGTTCTGGGGCCAGGGAGACAGGTTCATCGGTCTGTTTGTCACTCAACCCCTTCTCTGCCTCCAGGTGAGTGGGGCTGGGACTAGTCACTTACTGAATCTTCCCTGGGTGGGGGAAAGAGGAGTACTTTTGTCTAGGAGAGCAATTTCAGGAGAGCAGGTAACATACAGGTTCCATGAAACTGCTACTACCTACCCTGGGCGGGAGGATATCGGGACTGTGGCTGGATATCGGCACTGCCAGGCACAGGGGTGGGGGACATTTTGTTAGCCCACTGTGTGTGTGTGTGTGTGTGTGTGTGTGTGTGTGTGTGTGTGTGGCATCAATTGCTAACATTATGCCAGGGTCTGTGCCTAGTACTTGACATCAGTGATCTCATTTATTCCTCACAACAGTCCTTAGGAGGCAGATGCCACCATCCTGATGGAGGAACTGGGAATTAGAGAGATGCCAGGTAGGGAGAGGTGTACTCTCCAAAGGAATGGGAGGTGAGGGGTAAGGGGACAACAGCCCAGCTTCCTACGAGAAGCAGAGTGAGGACAAGCCAGAGGCCAGGTGTTTGAGTGTGCAGGGCCTCAGAGGAGCAGACCCCAGATTCCCAAGAGGCCTGATGAGCTGGCACAACCTGTCATGGGGTTGGGGAGGGTGACTGGGGCAGCAGTAATGTGAGTGGCCAGGAGAATGAGCCACTGTAGGCAGAATTAGGGATGGCTTGGGTGTGCAGCCACCAATCACCTAGAATCCACCTTGGCATGTGCAGGCCAGAAGTGATTGTTGACAACCCACCAGAAGTTCCTGGCAGGTAGTCCTAGCTTTTGGCCTCGAGGAGCCAAACAAGGATGCCGAATTGGTCTTAAGCTGCACTGGAGAGCCTAGAATGAGGGATTTCAGTAAGATTTGAGGAACTATTATCTTTTTATATTTTTACCCAACTGAATAAATCCATGTTTTTTATCTTTTTACCCAACTGAATAAATCCATGCCAAACTGTTGGGGGAAGTCACATTGTAGAATTTGTGAAGACTCAGGGCTACTTAGTGAAACAGGTTCTGGTTGTAGACTTTGGCATCAAGGAATGAGACTCGACTGCCAAGTATGGCCATTCTGAGCAGCAATCTGTCTGGTTAAGGGGATGTTTACCCTGGAACCTGGAAATCCTGCTTTAGGAGCCACTTAGGCATCCAACACGGGGCCCTGATGAATGGCCTTGGGCGCCTGCTATGGAATACAAACTGAAGTTGGAAACTGCAAACTGGACACATAGTGACACGGATGAGGCTTAAGAATCCGGTGCTGAGTGAAAAAAGCAAAACCGGTATGAGACGGATGGCCCGAAACCCTGTGGTTTTAAACATATGCATACAGAGCAAGCATATGCACCTTATTGATCACACGAGGCAATGATGTCCACTGAAGGGCTGTCTTTGAGGAGTGTGAACAGGGGATGGAACTGAACACACCAAACAAAGAAGTGACAAGTTTGGTGGGTGGAGACGGGGGGGCACTTTCCTGGACCAATGAAGTCAACACACAGGACCTGAGGGAAACTCCAAGGACGAAACAAAGGTTTTCTGAAGACAGAAAACCCGACAAAGCATGTTGGGGCAGGGTTAGGAGAGAATGGTGTACACAGGTGTGGCGGTGGCTCAGAGGCAGGGGGCAAGTCTGCCAGTGCCAGGGTTGGGAGGGAAGGCTTTTTCCATGTCTTGAAGGAAGCTGAGGGGGTGTAGGTGCCCCCGCAGGTGGATGGGAGGCTGGATGGGCCTGAGATCACCGTGTGCACCAGCTGAGGCTGGAGGGAGCACTTGCAGTTTGGGTTCTGGAAGGCGTTTGCAATGGCTGGGGCACAGAATATGAGCTGTGGAGCACAGGGAGGGGCTGGAGGCCAGCCAGGAGCTGGGTCTGGTGTATCGCACTAGGATCTGGATTTGACCGTAGTTAAAGGGGAGATGGCGAAAGTTTGAAAGGAGGGAAACCACTGAATCAGATTTCAAAGCTTCCTCCTTTTCTTTCAAAAGCACCAGCAAAGTGTGTGTTCTTCACACGCTGGGCCTCCAGATTTGACACCCTTCAAGGACATCACACCTCTCTACTCCAAAGGCTCTATTTCTATGGTAGTTGGTTATTAGTGCTGGTGTTGGGGGGCCTTCCAGAGTTGGACAGGCCCCAGAAAAAATTTTCCTCAATTATTTAGGTTTTGACTCATATTATTCTTCATCTCCATGTTTTTATTTAGAGTTCACCTATTTTTCTTAGTTTTCAAAATGCATTTGTCATATGGTTATTTTATTTTTATTTTTTATTTTTTTCCAAGAAAACTCAGAATTTTCGTTTTCTTTTCTTTTTACTGATAATACCATCATATTTTTATTTTTTATTTATTTTTTAAATAAATTTATTTTTTATTGGTGTTCAATTTACCAACATACAGAATAACACCCAGTGCTCATCCCGTCAAGTGCCCCCCTCAGTGCCCGTCACCCATTCACTCCCACCCCCCGCCCTCCTCCCCTTCCACCACCCCTAGTTCGTTTCCCAGAGTTAGGAGTCTTTATGTTCTGTCTCCCTTTCTGATATTTCCCACACATTTCTTCTCCCTTCCCTTATATTCCCTTTCACTATTATTTATATTCCCCAAATGAATGAGAAGATATAATGTTTGTCTTTCTCCGATTGACTTACTTCACTCAGCATCATATGGTTATTTTATTTCCTAGAACTCTATATTGAGTGCCTCTCAAGAGGTGTGTGGATTTTTAAAAATAAAGTGAATCTTAGTAGAAGTAATTACGGGTAGCTTGTGCTCATTACTGCTTCATCCTTCCTTTGCTCAGGGCTGCCTATACAGGCAGGTGTCTAATTTTCTTTTCTCCTAGTTTTGGAGCTGAGCTTTCTGACTTTTCTCCTACATATGGGTCACTCATTGCTGAGAGCAGGGGAGAGGTCCAGACACCTGTCTCTAGGAGGCGACTCTCTTGCGTGGCACCATCTCCCCTGCCCGGGTCCCTTCATTTCCTGCTGCTAATGCTCTGAAAAGCCTGGTCTTCCCAGGCCCATGTGCTGTGCTCTGGATAAAGAATAAAGACATAGAACAGGGTGTAGGACAGAGGAGAGTAGCATTCTGAGACCCATCTCCCATCCGTATCCCTCACTTCCCACCCAGCCAGGTAGCCTCCTGCTTCTCTGTGTTCTCATTAAACAGCAATGACAACAACACAACAACAACAAAAAAGATCTTTCTTGGGATATAGTTTACATACCATGCAACTCTCCCATTTAAAGTATGCAATTCGATGTCTTTTGGCATACTCATCACTGCGCTTGATCTTAGAGCATCTTCATCATCTTCAAAAGGAAACCCTATACTTTCTAGCTATCATCTCTCCCTGCATCTCCCCAAGTGCTAAGCAACCACTACATACTTCTGTATTTATAGGTTTCCTTATTCTGGACTTTCCTATGAATGGGATCACATACTGTGTGGTCTTCAGTGACTGACTCCCTTCACTTTGCATAATGTTTTCAGATTCACCTTGCAGCAGGTTTCATTCTTTTTAATGGCTGAGTAATATTTCATTGTAAGGTTAGGTCACATTTTGTTTGTCCATTCATCTGTTGATAGGCCCTTGGGTTATTTCTACCTTTTGACTATTTTGAATAATGTTACTAGAAACCTTTGTGTCCCAGTTTTTGTGTGGACATACGTTTTCATTTCTCTTGGGTGTACACCTAGGAGTGGAATCACTGGGTCAGATGGTAACTCTATGTGGGATCCTTTGACGAATTTGTAGACTGTTTTCCAAAGTGGTTGCCCCATTTTCCTTTCCCACGAATGGGTGTATGGGTATTGTGACTTCTCGACATCCTTGCCAAGACTTACTATCTGACTTTTTGGTGCTAGCCATTCTAGTGGGTGTAAAGTAGTGACTCACCATGGTTTTGATTTGTATTCCTTGATGGCTGCATTTCCCTAATAATGTTGTCTGCGCTTGTCTTTGGACTGCCCCAGCTTCTACCCTAGAGTGGTGGAGCAGACAGTGATAAGATGAGCCTTGTCTTCTAGGAGCTCAGCTTCTTCCCCAAATGTACGTTGTTCCAGGTGCTCCTGACAATTGCTGGTGGGGCTGGGCAGGCCAGAGCCCTATGGGCCTCCTGTTGTCCCTAAGGAGAATGGCTCTGGGCATTGGGTTGACACCAGATGGTGGTTCCTATTTGTATAAGCCATGCTGTGGATTGTGCAGCCTGTGGCTCCGGGCATTGGTAAGAGGTTGGGGTGATGAAGGTGGGGAGGAAGCTGTGTTTCCTTTGGGAAGATGATCTTTGACTTCACAGCCACTAAGCTATTTGTCAGTTTCCTCCCTCCCCAAATCCCAAGGGATAACAAACCACACTGGGATTTGTGGACTTGATTTGATGATGTCTAGTTTCAGGACCTCTCTGTGCCTCCGTCTTCTTATATATAAAGTGGGGATAATGGTACCTGCCTTATAGCTTTGTTGTGAACTTGAATAATTTGGGTGAAGCTGATATCTATGTCTTTGAATATATGATTCTGATGTGTAAGTTGAATTGGAGGCAATATATAGCTGGTGGACAGACCAGATGAGAAGCTAGTCCTGGCCCAGGACTGTTCTAAAGATGTTTAACATTTACTGAGCAGTTGCTGCATTACAGGCACTGGGGCAAGTTCTTTACATTTGTTCACTCCTTTGTTTCCTATGAGGTAAGAATGGTTACTATTACTCTATTTTACAGATGGAGAAGCTGGGGATGAGAGTGATTTAGCAACATGCCCAAGGGCACATGGTTAGTATATAATGGAGATGGGACTCGAATCTGTGTGACTCCAGAACCTATGCTCTTCACCAACATTCTTATATTGAATTAGGTTAATGGTATACAAGCAGGTGGAGCTTCCTCATAGGAAGTTAGAAAGTTGGGTCTGGAGCTCAGGAGAGAGATGAGGTTAGAGGAAGAGATATGAGGTCAACCACATGGAAGTAGTGGTTGAGAGAGTTATGGGGAATCCTCATACCAGATCTTTAAGTAACCCAAAAGGGATAGCTGGTTAGGTCAAGCAAGCAGCCTTGGACAGGAAGAAGCATGAGAGACAGGGACAAAGTTTCTCTTCTGTTGAAGGTTTCATATTTTGGGATTGACTTTCATGAAGCCTTCAGGTATGATCCAAACATTATATTGCCATTAAATGAAGGAAAAATCGGCAGATTTCTCTAATTGTTCTTAGTCCATTCTCTAAAGTATCTGTTGCCACTCTTCCCCTTTTCCTAAGTAGTGCTTCAAATTAGGAAGTGGATAGGAGATGAAAAAGGAGGAAGGGAGAGACACAAAGGAGACTTGAGTAATTAGAAAGTGGATGCCCCAGGCTCTGTCACAAACACCTGGATTCCAGCTGGAACCTGGATTTGCTGGGGACACCAGCCAGAGAGACAGGACCATGTGGCTGTCCCTAGTTCTGCTCCTTCTCTACCTCTCAGGTGAGTGGGGCTGGGGCTTTGGGCACCTGGTATTGGAGAGGGTGGCATAGTGGGTAGGTCCGTCCTGGTTTCAAACCAGAGGTGAAGTCTCAGCAGAACCTGGAAAGGCACATCCATTCACCCATCTTTATATCCTTCTATCCAGTCAGACATTCATCTACAGATCTGATATATGCTTATTGAGCACCAGCTGTGTGCCAGGACCATTCTGGGTGCTATGTTTAAGAGCAACTTCTGCACTCAGGGACTCATGGCTGAATGAAGGAGTCAAGTCACTGTGATACAACATAGAACTTGCTGTAGAAGAGATTTATTCACACGATGTGGAAATGTACAACAGGTGCCCATAACACTGCTCTTGATCTGATACAAGTCCTCACTGAGGCTCTGCTGGATGTTGGTCTTGAAGGATGAATGAGTTGGCTGAGTGGAAAGTGGGAATAGCTTTTGCAAAAGTATGGATCTCTTCAAAGGTCATGGAAAGTTCAGGAATTAGCAATAGTTCTGTTCTGTTAGAGCTTAGTTTTAAAGGGGTTGGAAAGGTTTGTTAGAAGGAATTAATGAGAGGTCTAAGAAGACATCCTCATCATCCCCCTTAAGCCCTACCAGAACAAGGTGTGGTGCAGTCAGGCAAATAAAATTGTCCATTGAAGGTTGGAGTTTCAGAAGAGAAAGTCTTAAAAAAAAAAAAAGACATTAAACATGCATGAGAGCCCATTCTCTGAAGGAAGTAAGGTTAGGGTAAAAATTAGAGGGTATTCTTTATGTTTGTAGAATAATTTTTATGTTGGGCAAGACATAGAACATGCCCAACATAATGATAGACTGTTCCAGTATAGTGGTGTAAAGGCAGAGGTTTAAAGAAAGATGACCCCCTGGGTGACCCTGGCCAAAGCGTGATTTTATTCTCAGTAAAACAGAAGAATGGACAGGATGACCTTCAAGGTCCCGCAGGGCTCTCATAACTGAAATCTTAGAAGAACATCTAAAAGAGATGCATCTCATTACACATGACAGGTGCTCAAAATGTCTTAAATGAGAATGACCATGATAATGGGGATTTTCTCCCCCCCCCCCCTTTTTTTGGATAATGGGCTTTTTTCTGAATCACCATAATTAATGAAATGGGAACCCAAAGCAGTAGTGGCTAAAGCCAGCTTGTACCTGCTTACAAGAGCTGATTATGGCCTTATTTTTCCAACCCCATATCCAGTGACAGCATGTTGTTAGCCTGAAATCAGTCATAGTTAGAGTTTCTACAGCACAGAAACCGGGGAACACTACAACCTTGGCTTCTCCTTGACTTCTCTGCACTCCGCCTTGCTCCCTTCCCAAAGCCGGTTTTCTAGCACATCGCTGCTTCCTCACATCTGTTTGCTTAAATCTGATAAAATTGCCTAGCTTGGGTACAGTTAAACTGCAGCTGGAAACTTCTTCCCACCCCCTTCCAGTCCCACGGGGACTGGCTGATCTCTCCAGCCCTACAGGTTCACCTTTCCATCCATTCACAGCTAGGGTTCCTCTTGGGTCCAGATGAAAGCTTAGGAGTCACTTGTAAAGACTGAAAATTTTTTTTTCCATCCCAGCTCCTGGCTTAGCTCCTTCCTCTCTGTCCCAGCATTCTCCCACTCACCACACCCATCAGAATTCCAAACACCATTTGGAAAAATGTGATCACTTTACATTTATGGAGGGTTGTATGGCTAACCTGAGAAGGGAAGGGGGAAAGTTTGTAGAGAAAGAAGGTAAGGCCCCGGGATGATGATGGGGCTGGTGGTGGTCAGTTCATGCTCCAAACATGTGTCAAGAGGCCTGTAAGGGTCTCCTTGGGACCCAACCCTTCCCAGCAGTGTATTGCTCCTCCCTTGAGAGTGATTTGAATGAGAGCCAGGGGTTTACTTTTCCTCTTTTGAGAAAATGTGGAGAGCGGAGGATGCAAGAAGTGCTCAGAACAAGTTTGAGTTGCAGAAAACCTGAACGTAGAGCCTCGTTCCAAAGGAAAGTGGTTTTGAACATGAGCTAATCTCATGCCTGGCAAAGGCTAAGGACAGGGCAGGACAGCCAGCTCCCTCTGCTCCCTCTCCAGCTTTGTTCTGATTCTCCCTGTCTCCAAGGGCTGGGATCCCCATGTGGTTATTCAGTGTTTCTGGGCTCATAGGGAACAGGTCTCTATTCTTCTTGTTGGCCCTAGTCTCCAGACCCTCTGGTTTGGTCCTAAGCTCAGGTGTCCCTCCAAGTCCCCATCCCTGAGCCTGGGATCGTCCATACCTCCCTAGCAACTTTCCACTTGGGCTTCAGGCAGACAGCCCCTAAGGGGTTCCATTAAGAAGGAGTCCTGGGATGTGGCTTATGTTTTCCAGGCTCTTTGTCCTTGACGGGCCCCGACTCTGTGATGGGCACCTTGGGTGGCTCTCTGAGTGTGCAGTGTCGGTACGAAAAGAAATACCAGGAGTATAACAAATACTGGTGCCGAGGAAATTATGACATAACATGTGAGAATATTGTGGAGACCAAGGGAAAAGAGAAAGAAGAGAGGAGTGGCCGCGTGACCATCAGAGACCATGCAGATAACCTCACCTTTATAGTGACCATGGAGAACCTCACTGCAGATGATGCTGGATCCTACTGGTGTAAAATTCAGAAAATATGGCTCCTGGACATGTGGTCATATGACCCTTCAGTTCAGGTTAAGGTATCTGTTTTTGAAGGTAAGAGATCTTTTTACTCCATCAGTGGAGCTTACGGGATATGATTGAACGTGGGGACAAGGATGAGTGCCATGCTGAAGAGTGTCTCTGGGTCTTGTCTAGTCCTCAGGCCCAGTGGTGTTGGGAAGAGTCTGTGTTGAGGGCAGGGAGAGAGGCAGATGACTCTTCAGACTTGGCATGGGTGGGGGTGTGTAGTGGAAGGTACTCTCACTCTCATAGGGCCAGGGCCTCACTCTATTGCCTGGGAGGCCCCTCCATGCCAGACCAAGACTTTCCACTACGCTCTTTGAAAATCCGTACCAAAAGAGATAAACTCTTCATATATACGTCTTCAGCTTGCTCACAGAACATTCCCTCTACTATACTGTCCTGAAATTGGCCTCGCTTCCCTCATTTCAAGATATAGCCTTCTTGAGTGGAAGCGCTTTCTCCTACACCAATGTGCCATAGGGTGGTGAAGCCACGTCCAAATTCTCCCAGCCCTCTATCACAACTTCCAGCCTATCACTTCCCACCTGCTTCCTTTAACTTCTGTGTCACATGGCCACATGCATTCTCTACTTCTCCTTCCATTGGCGTCTAGGTTATTCCTTGACATCTCTAATCCCTGTCATCATTTTGGGAGTTTTTTAATGAGTAACTTGTCTCAGCTTCCAGGACCTTCTCAACTGCAGTGGCCTACATTTCCACTCTCCAGAATCTCACTCCATGGCAACATTGCACATCTTGCTGTCACCTCAAACTGGTCCACGTCCCGAACCCTACACTCAGACGTTATACTTTCAGACAACTTTCTGTGCATCAGCCTTCTCACATCCTCAGCCCTATTGGCCCTATTCTCAACCTCACATATGCCCCCAGTCCTTGGATCTCTCTTTCCATTCTCTCCCCATTTTTTGCCTAACCCACTTCTGCCCTGATGTCACTTCTTTCCTAAGCCAGGCCCCACTCTCATGCAAGACTACATTTTCTTCACTTACCATGCACTATTTCCCTACCCACGTCTCAAGACCTTCATCCCTGAATCCATCTTAAAATTAGGGTGAGCAACCATTGGGGTTTTCCTAGGACTGACAAGTTTCATGGGATGCAGTGCCTTCCATGCTAAAACTGGAAAAATCTCGGGCAACCTAGGGCAAATTGATCTCCTACCTAAAATCTATCTGCTGCGTTAACTGCTAAAGAAGACACAGATGGCGCCTATGGGTGTCAATACAAGTTCATGGTTTCTGATATGACTCTCCTGGTCTTTTACTTTACCAAGGGCGCACAGGATATCAGACATGAACTCTCTATTTCTTTTCTTCTCCCTCTACAAACTTCTGTGATGCCTGACCCATTCTTCCCCCTTTCCCTTCTAGGTTGAGGGCCCTTTCCCTCCACCTATTCAAGAACAATCATCCTGAGGTTGGCTCCTCACTCTGTAGCTCCTTGCTTCCCCATCCCCTTGAGCCACATTCCCTCATTGCTCTTCCTCCGTCAATTTCTTCACTCTCTCACCCCAGCCACGGAAAACACATTTTCTTGCATCCTAAAAATATCTTGTAATCCCCATGGCTTCCTCTAGGTGCCACCATTCTTCATCTCTCTCCTTTCTACTTGCCTGGAAGGTAGCTGAGGTCCAAGTCCTCTGCTCCTGCTCTACTTGATGGGGATCCCCCCTGTGCCCACTCTCTATCAACTTGAGTCCATCTACTTAGTTGCCTCTGTCCTGTGTGAGGGCAGGGATGGTGCCACAATCATCAGTGAATTCCCAACGGCAAAGACATCAAGAGCTGTGGTTGGATGAAATGTAGCCTGTCCTGGGAGTGCCAGGAAGGGCTAAGCCTCTGGGAGGCTTGATTTTTTGAGGAGATTATGAGGTTGGGGCAGATTGGACATGGGGACACAGATTGTATCAATAGTCTGGACATCTGAGATTTAGCCCCTCTTCAGCAGGGAGTTAAAATGGCCTTAGTTTCCATTTGAAGGGTGCTGTGAACCCCCTCCCACAGTCTCTTTGAGGCTTCTGGGCCACAGGCAGAGCCATCTTTTCCAGACTTGCCCCTGCCCCTTCTCCCTCTGGGGCTCCTCAGCTGGAGAAACCTATAAGAGACCCCTGCTCTCACTCTGGGTGGAGTCAGACTTGGAATGGAAAGAAAGATCTGGAGCTTATTAGAGGTGGCTCTTATGATCAATTCTGAAAAGTCTCATTTGGTCCCTGAGGAGCTCACTCCAGCCAGGAAGTGGCCTGGGGCTAGTTGCAGAGCATCTTTTGAGTCCCTTCTGCAAGTGGGCAGTTGTGTGTAGCACTGGATCCAAACAGGCACTTAGTGCATGGCTGGGGAGAGAGCGGCATCTGATGTGTGATTTGTCTCCAGCACCAAGTAAAACCACAGAGAGGACCACATGTGGAGCTGCATCTGCTGGCTTTCTGGGACCGAACACCAAGCAGAACCTCAGCACCGAGGAGGTGTTGACCTGCTCCGGGTAAGAAAAGGACTCAAAGCCTAGAGACCACAGACGAGGGGGTTCAGCAGCCTTATGGGACTTTGGTCGGGGCTGGCAACACACCATGACCACTTACCACTCTTACCTCACTGCTGGGTTTTCTTCCAGTTCTGGTCCCGATTTTTACATTCTCTGTGGCTGCATGGGGATTCCATGTGGAATGTATCACTTGTTTTGTGAACGCTCTCCCCCATGGGGCAGCTGCAGGGGAACAGGAGGCTGGTTCAGGTGGACATGTAGCCCCTCCCATGCCCACCGCTCCCCCTCTCCTTTCCCACCTGGTTCTGGACTCTGGGTGCTGGTTCTGTGACCCCAACTTGACCTTGCCTCCAAAGGTCTTTACTGTATCAGAGGAGCTGCTTGTAGGGAGTGGGGGAGTTGGGCTAGCTCTAGGCTATTCTCCTCCCAAAGATACCCAGAAAAGGCCCTGCAGGGCAGAGGACAAAAGTCAGGGCTTTATTTTTTATTTTTTTTTACAAGATTTTATTTATTTATTTATTTATTTATTTATTTATTTATTAAATTTTTTAAATTTATTTATGATAGTCACAGAGAGAGAGAGAGAGAGGCAGAGACACAGGCGGAGGGAGAAGCAGGCTCCATGCACTGGGAGCCCGATGTGGGATTCAATCCCGGGTCTCCAGGATCGCGCCCTGAGCCAAAGGCAGGCGCCAAACCGCTGCGCCACCCAGGGATCCCGATTTTATTTATTTATTCATGAAAGACACAAAGAGAGAGAGAGAGCTAGAGACACAGGCAAAGGGAGAAGCAGGCTCCATGCAGGGAGCCTGACATGGGACTCGATCCTGGGACTCCAGGATCACGCCCTGGACCAAAGGCAGGCGCTAAACTGCTGAGCCACCCAGGGATCCCCGAGTCAGGGCTTTAAAGTGAGAGTGGGGCTTTCAAGAAGTGAGTTGATAAGGAAAAATGTGAGAGGAAAGGACAGAGAGGAAGCTTCTGGAAAGCAGGCACTGCTTTCTCTTTGCCCTGTCACCTCTCCTTGGCAGGATTCTCATGATCAAGGGAGGGGAGGTGATGGGGCCCCAGAGAGGGGCTGCCTTGGCATGTATCCTTTCCAGGTTTGATGCAGAAACCTGGAAATAATATAGCTCTAGAGTCAAGGCACAGGTGGTGAAAGAAGGGTCCTGGGTTTCCCCCTGAGGCGCCAGTCATTTCCTGTCCCTATATCCCCCCACAGGTCCTTGCTCAGCAGTGTCCACTTCTTGCTCTTGGTCTTCCTGAAGCTGCCCCTGTTCTTGACATTGGTGGGTGCCGTCCTCTGGGTGAACAGGCCTCAGAAGGGCTGTGGAGGAAGTCAGCCTGATGAGAAAACCCCACAACATAGTGCATCGCTCCCAGGAATATAACCCTTCAGAGTGGACAAGAGAGACCTTCAGAATTCAGACTCCAGGGCAGGGGGGTAGCAGTGCCTGGATTCTGGAGACACCCAGGTCTTCTGGGAGTATGGTTCCCATGTTTCGAGGGAGAATCCTGGGTCTTAGAGGACACTTGCTCTGAGTCCTCAGATACAGGGAGGATGAGTCTCCTGGGCTCATGCTTGGGGTCCTTCTCTGCCCCAGATCCTGTAGGTCCTTGCCCTCATGCCTACTTCCCAAGGGCAAGAATTCTCTGGAAGTTGCTGGAAATCCTGACCCTTTATGCTTCTCCTTGCCACAAAAGCTTCTCAGCTAAGTGCTCTCCTGGACAATAACCACCTCCTTCCTGCAGCTCCAGAGGCTCCTTGAAGATTCACCCTTCACAGCCTCAGTCCTTGGGCTCACAGGGCTTCAAGCTCACGTATGTCCCTGTGATCAGGGAGTGTATGGCTGGGCTCAGCACATCTCTGCCTGAGCCAACCATGACTGAGAAACTTTAGGTTAAACTTCTGGGGCTGATTGGAACAGTAGTGGGAAGAGGCAATAGGTGCCCCTAACATCACTCCTGAAATTCCCCAATCTGGAGGGCCTCCTGTCCACAGAGTTGATGGACGGTCCACTTTAGTAGAAGTCTGGCTGAAGCCACATGCCAAGCTGGTGTTTTCCACAGGAGAAGCAGACATGGTTTTCCAAAGACAGGGTACAGGACACGGAAGTGAGGAGATACTTCCCCACATTGGAATGTCATGATGCCACAGCCACCATGAGGCACACCAGCCCCGGAAAGGGCTTGGTTGGTTTTGAATGCTTGTCAATGGCTCCTTAGCTTCCAGAAAACACTCTGAGCTCCTGAGCCCTGTGTCCATAGGCAGGGCTGCCACACATGGAACCTGAGCCCTGGCATGGCTTCCACAAGGGCAGGGCCACTCATGGCAGAGGAGAGCTGCAAGTGGCCCAGGACTCCACCGAAGAAGAAGTTCAACCAAAGAGGCATATATGGACCAAATAATAAAACAAAGACAGGCCGATGTAGGAAACACAATGGTGGGCAAGAGAGAAGCTTGTGATGCACTTTATTTTTTTTAAATTATTTTTAAGTATTTCAGTTTCTTCATCTTTCCATATAAATTTTAGAATAAGCTTGTCTTTATCTACCAAAACGATCTTGGAATTTTGATAGGAATTGTGTTAAACTTATAGATTTATATTGGGGGAATTGGCATTTTTACAATGTTGATTCTTCCAGTCCAAAAACATGGTACCTCTTGCAATTTATTTAAATATTCTTTGGCTTTGGTCACCAGTGTTGTATAAATTTAGTGTGTGGATGCTGCACATGTTCTGTTAGATTTATACCCAGGTGTATCTTGTCAAGCAAGTGTGACTAGCACTGTGTGTTTCAATTCGCTTTCTACATGCTTGTTGCTAATATAGAAATAGGATTGTGTGAGTCTTTATGTGTGTGTATATGTGTGTTGTGTTTGCGTGTGTGTGTGTGTGTGTGTGTGTGTGTGTGTGTATTGATCTTTTATCCTGTGACTTGTTAAACTCATTTATTAGTTCTAGCAGTTTGGCATTTTTTCCATAGATTCCTTGGGGTTTTCTACACAATTATGTCATCTGCACAGAGGGACAATTTTATTTCTTCCTTTCTAACCTGTGTGCTTTAATGGTGTCCTGGAAGCCCTAGGGAGCTGCTGGAAGATCTTACCTACTCTGGTGGCCATGTAGGACCTGCTGTTTTCTGGCATTTCTGTTTTTGAAAGAGAAACCAAAAGTGAAATTGTTCATGTTTACGTGTAAGCAACAAACTCCATTTAAAAAATATTCTAAAACAAGATATTGTGATCAAAACAAACATATTTGTAACTTCATGCAATTCATGCCTGCACTCTGTAATCTGTGAGTAAAGCAGAGAAATTGCAGAACTCCGTTGTGTCTGTCTGGTATTTACACTTGGGGCCATATGGTGCCCCCACCAGGCCTAGGAACTGACCTTTCAAGCACACAGATGGATTTGCAGGGACGCCATGGGGGCTGGCTCTGGGGCAGATCCACGTCTGTTCCCTGGCCTTCTGACTTGGGCCGGGTGCCTCAGACCATCCAGGCACCTTGTTCTATAATGTGAAGTGAAAGCACTAGATCAAGATTCTTCCATGTGGCAATTTTAACATGGGACTGCAAATTTCTTGACAGTCTTTATAAAGAGCTGGCGTTATGTCCCCTCCCCCTTGGGTCTAGGTAGGCTGTGGCTGCTGCAGCCAGTAGCCCAGAGCAGAGCTTTGCCAACTTTTTTTCCCTTATAATTATCCTCCTAACAAGCCTATTTACTCATTTTCTTTTCTTAGAAACGCCCCTCCCCATGCTATGGAATTTTAATACCAAAGATATACTTATATGCTTATGTTCTATCTATCAATTGATCCATCTATCAATTGATCATCTTGTATATATATCATTTTGTATATTAAAAAAGTATCATTTTTTCACCTTCCAAGAACCAGTGTTTGTCCCCATTGGAAGGCATGGATAGAGCATAGTGACAGAGACCCTGTGTGACTTCCAAGACCAGGCCAGAAGGAACCCTGTAGCTTCTTCTTCAGACTTTTGAAATGCTGGCTCTGGGAAGTCCCCCACTCAGAACCTGGTGGCCACATGGAGAAGTTACCTGTAAGGTCTCGGATCAAAGATCAGGACTGAGTACAGTCAGGGCTGTGACTCAGGGTCACCTGGGCTCATGATCCAGGTGCATAGGTGACAAGCTTCCAGATGACAGCAGCACTCAGCCATTTGAGTCCCCCCACCCCACCCATTAAGTCTTCTAAACTGAGGCCTCAGACGTGACGGGGCAGGGATAGGCCATCTCTATCTCAATCCACTGGGATTCCTGACCACAAAATCTGTGACATGACAAAGTGATCACTGTTTTATTCTATAAGGAAAATCTAAGCATAGATAACTGGACCGTTTGGGCTCTATCCGTTCTAGGGTCAAGCAAGATGGTAAGAGAAATGTGCTGCCTCTCCCGTGGGCCTCTCCCGGTGGGCTGTGAGGAGTTGCTGGCTGCTGCCAAGGGCCCCTGTGTGACTCAGCTCTGTGGCGGGGACAGCTGGGCAGGAGCTCCCACGTGGTAATATGCAGGCTGCTGGGCTTGAGGTCTTGCCCTTTCCTAACGGGCGACCCAGAACCATGTGGGCTGCAAGTGTCAGCATGTGGCAGAGCTGTTCCCCACCGGAAGTTCCCCACTGCAGCAGAACACCTCCCTGCCTCCCCACATCCACTTCTGCAATGCCCCCACCTCGTCAAAGGAAAGCTCTGGTCTAAAACCCACCAGCGCCTTTCCTAACAAATGGGCTCAAGGAGAGGAACAGAGCACCAGCAAAAGGCAGCCGGAGAACTTGCTTCAGAGGAAATAGTCCAAGACACAGAGCAGGGGGTCAGACAAGTCTACTTAGTCACAGAGGAATTATAGACAACACGACCTCACCAGGAAAGAGATATAGTTCCTCAAAAATGGCTCAAAATAAAATGTGGATACAAAAAAGAGCATCCAGAGCTCAGGAAGGATGTGAAGTGGAAGAGAAAAAAAAAAAAAACACCAAAGAACCAAAACCTTTATTGAGAAAAAAATATGTATACTTTTGATAATTAAAAAAGAAAAAGGCTTGTGTCATTTTTTTTTTTTTTAATGTGTGAGCGGGAGGAAGTTACAGGAAGGGCTGAGCATCCCTGGCTTCCTCTTGCTCAGCTTGGGGGCGGGGTAGGGAGCAGTAGAAGGAGTGGAAAGGCCAAACCCAGGAGTGGGTAATGCTGGGTCAGAGCTGGCTGTGGGGTAGACAGCATCACAAGCATGAAGGGGACAGTCTGAGCCCCTCGTTTGTCCTGTCTGGATGGAGAAGTCCAAACTGGCCCTGGAGCCCTGTGCCTGAAGGACCAGGGAGGCTAAGGGACCAACGGAGGGACAGAAATGAACTGTTTTTGTGACCACTGGGTGAGTCCCCTGTCCTTGGAGGCCACCGATGTAGAGGGAGATGGGGATACTGATACTGTTTCAATGCCCCTCTCCCCCAAATACTTATTACTTAAACAGGAAAAAGAGTAACTTCAATCAGTTTTGACAAATTTATAGTCATATATCTATACCTCTATTAAGATATTGATGCTATATGTTGGCAAACTGAACTCCAATTAAAAAAAAAGGGAAGGATAAAAAAAAAGTCTTGATGCAATGACAGTAACCCAGGTATTCCTGCTTATGAAGGTTCATTCAACTGTACTCCTACCATGTGAAGGCTTTCTAATATACAATTCACATACACACACACACACACACACACAAACACACACACCACAATACACTTTTTTTTTTAAGATTTTATTTATTTATTCATGAGAGAGACACACACACACACACACACAGAGAGAGAGAGAGAGAGAGAGAGGCAAAGACACAGGCAGAGGGAGAAGCAGGCTCCATGCAGGGAGCCCGACGTGGGACTCGATTCCGGGTCTCCAGGGTCACACCCTGGGCTGAAGGCAGGCACCAAACCACTGAGCCACCCAGGCGTCCCCACAGTACACTTTTTAACAAATACAGAAAATAGGGGTGACTGGGTGGCTCAGATGATTAAATGTCAGATTCTTGATTTCAACTCAGTTTGTGGTCCTAAGATCATGAGATTGGGACCTGCATCAGGCTCCATGCTGGGCATGGGGTCTGTTTGGGATTATCATCCTCCATCAGCCTTTCCCCCTCCTGCTCATATGCTCCTTCTCTAATAAATTTTTTTTTAAAAAAATGCAAAGAATTAACTTTCAAACACAAGTCCCTATGCTTTTCTTTATCCATTCTTGGCCATCAATGAAATTTTACACCTACATAAGGGAAGTCCTCCTTGGGACCTCTCTGAGGGGTAAGAAGGCATCATCCAGGCCTCTCCCTTCTATTGTCTCCCATCCCCCCAGTTAGTGTTGGATTTAAAGTCACTTCAAACCCTCTAGAGTGGCCGGGTTATCTTCTATATATAATATATATATATATATTGAAATAGTGTCCAAAAAATAATCTCAAGAGGCCAGAAAAACCATAGATTTAATAGGAAATGTACGGAGCAAACAGATGGAATTTGAGTCAGGGATGGTCCAACCTTGTCTGCAATCTTACATTCAAGTGATTCATATTTTAAGAGGCACTGAATCAGCAGTGGGTGGAATGGATAGACCTGTGTACACCTGGCCCATCAAGGATCTTTGTCCTTGGAACACTTGAAAGCTTTTGGGTTTAATTCTGGTTTTATGGTTCCTGGTTGGTCTGGAATTGTAAAATCCATCATTGGCCAGAGTCCTAAATGATATAAGAGGCCATTATCTTTGGCAGAATCACTGCAGGGTCCCAAGGAAAGGAGGTACCAGAAGATTCACACAGGTGAGAGAACAGGTACCCCTGAAGACTGAGGATGGAAAGAGGATGTATCCTTTCCTTTCTAGGCTGCTACAGAGGAGGCCAGAATCCTGCCGATTAAGAGTTCATTATCCTTGGCAGAGCCACTGCAGGGTCCCAAGGAAAGGAGGCACCAGGAAGATCCATACAGGAAGATTCTTGGCTGTTACAGAGGAGGCCAGGGTCCCTGACCTGTGCAGAGCAGAGAGGGGAAACAGGGTTTATTCCGGGGTCAAGACAAGGAGAGTCCCTACCTAACAGGGACCCTCATTTCTCTTGGAAATGCAACCACTGCCCGTTCCCTGCTCAGAAGTCAGAGGGTGTGGGAGTATCGTGAGTGGGAGCTGTGGTTCTCCTGCTCAGGCTGACTCTATTCTCTCCCTGGGTCCCCTGACACCACATCAGAGTGCACAGCAGGAGTCCAAGTAGGGACCCCTTCATAGAGGTCAAGAGCGCAAAGCAGAGGTTGCAGAGCAGGACCTGTGCAGGTGGCACCGTGACAGGCATGAGCTCCCTCTTCAGGGGCAGCCCAGCCCTTTCCTTCCTGACCTGACTCCTGAGCCCAGAGCTGCAGGCAGGCAGCCTTGGTTCCTGCCAGGGAAGCCCCTCTGAGGGCACAGACCTGCTGCCCAAGGCTCAATCTATAGGGGCCTCCCTGCAGACTTAGCCTGGGGTCCAGCACCCATGGCCCCTGATTTCATCCTGCTTTATGGCTGCTCCCCCACAATTCCCCTCCACCTCACCTGCAGGCCAGCCAAGCCCAAGGCTTTTCCTGGTCTGTCTTTCTCATCCTACTACTGTCCCACCTTGTGTCAGTTCTGCTCAACTTTGAAGCTCAAAACTAATATTCCCAATTTGAAGAGAAGAAATTTCCCGACCCCTGTTCATCTGGATACTTACCTTCTGGGTTCTCCTGGTAGGGGCCTCTCTCAGCTCTGACCCCCGTGGGGTAGCGCATATGAGGTGTACTCTCTCTTACATCCTGTTTAGTGGACACGGGATCTAGGAGGACAATGGCCCTTGCTTACATGTGTCCCCCTGGTGGTTCCTCTCGGTGTCCAAGAGTCTGCCCCCCTCACCTCGGCCTCATCCCCTCCTCCCCCAGCAGGGCCAGGACCTGTGTAGGCCACCTTGCTCTGTCCTTCTACCTGCCTTGAGCGTGACGGGCCATGTGGATTTCACAGGTGGTGTTCTGGAGAGGGTGCACGCTGCTTTGCACTTCCTCAAAATATCCTTTAAGTCACTGTGCTCTTTTCACAAATTCTACTCCCTGTGGAGCTGCTGTCCCATCTCTCCACCCCACAGGCTTCTGTGCTCTCTGGTCTCCTAAAGTCCTGTGTTCTCCACTCCTCACTCAACAGAACAACTGGTCTCCAAATATAGCCAGCAGGACAGAGTTGGTTGTGAAGCATGAGCCAAGTGCATCATCTCATTCAGAGGCAGGACTGAACACACCACACCGCCTGGTGGGGCCAGGCTCCAAGGAATAGGGGACTTACGATGGGGAGGAAGTAGACTGCAACTGGATGGGAGCTGATGGAGGGAGATCCGGAAGGTGGGACCCAGGGAGGGGTGCACCTTCACCCAGCCTCTGATGGGGTGAAACTGGGGCAGTGTTTGCCCTTTGATGAATGAATGAATTGATTGTTTATTGGATGACTCTTGGTGGGGAAGGCTTCAGGTCGATGGCCCAGCCTCTCTCCCATGTTGGGAATATGAGAAAGCAGGAATCCCAGCTTCCCACTCCTTCCCAGCATTTCCCTAGCACTTGGGGAGGGGAGGGCTGGAACCATAGAGCAGATACCCACCCTTGACTGTCTGTGAGTGGAGTAACATGCCCCTCAGAGATGTCCTAACCCCCAGAGCTGTGAATGTGGTAGGTTACATGGCAAGGGGGAATGCATGATGAGATGCAGTTAAGATTCCCAACCAGCTGACCTAGAGATGGGGAGATTATCCTGGGCTATCCAGGTGGACCTTATGTGTCACCAGCTGTGTGTGTATAAGTGATGGAGCAGGGGAGGGCCAGTGTCACAGTAATGTGGTGTGAGGAGGACTCGACCACCACTGCTGGCTGTGAGGACAGAAGGTGCCCCGAGCCGGGGGGCCCAGGGGTCTCTAGAGGCTGGAAAAGACAAGGAAGTGCTTCTCCCTTAGAGCCTCCAGAAGAGCCAGCCCTGCCAGCACCTTGACTTTAGCCCAGGGAGCCTCATGTCAGACCTCTGCTCTCTAGAACCTTACGTCATCAAACTGGTTTGTCTTAAGCCACCAGGTTGGTGGTGATTTGTTTCAGCAGCCACAGGAAAGGAACACAGAGCAGTTCCCTTCTGGTGTAGTTGAGGCTGGAACCACCTACACTTCTTTGGGGTTCCTGTGAGTTGGGAGGCAGGTCAGAAGGAGACCAGAGCCTTCTCTCCTGCTGCCCAGCTGAAGAACTTTGTTAGGTTCCTCCTGGGGAGTGGGGAGCTCTTTAAGTACTCAGAGGCATAAAGGAGGGGGCTCAGGGCAGACGATGCTGATTCTTCCCTGCCAGGAAACCTCAGTGTCCAAGGGGGTCCCTGACAGAGTGCCCCGAGGGGAGTGGTCACAGGGGCAGCAGTGGGAAAGGTCTGCTGGGGTCCAGCTCTGCTCACCTGCTGCTGGGGGTGATCACAGCCACGGGCTGACTGCAGGTGAAGCCCTGGGTAGACAGAAGCAAGGAAGTCCAACTGGCCAGTATGGGTCTTGGTACAGTTTTGGGAAAGTCTGTTGGATCTGGTGCTAAACACACAGAGCAGAGCATGGTGTGAGAGTGATGCAGGTGGCTCCCCATGGCCGCCTCCTCTCTCCACCCCTAAGGATGAAGAAACTTCTGCCTTAGTGTCACTGCTCAGCCTCGTTGGTTTGCTCTTGCATCTTTTTGGTTTCTCATCCCAAACATACTATTACTTCACTTGCAGAAAAACATCAGTTCACCACCATGGGAAGCATTTGGAGTGGGGAGCTCTGTAGGAATTTCATTCTGCTTGGCACAGCTGAGGACGTCAGAACCATGTTCCCACGCCTGGAGCTTCCATCAGCCAGGCCAGCTCCTTTCTGAGTCTCAGCCTTGCCTGAGGCAGGCTGTGTGCCACCTGGCCTGAAGTGATGTGACCCAGACAGGGTTCCCCTGTCTCCTGCAGCCACCCAGTACCCACAGCCTCTATGTCCCCTTGGGTCCTCGCTGCCTCCCCAGGGCCTGCTTCCTTATTTCACCAGTCCTGTCGGCAAAGGCTGTCTTGTTGGAGGGTCCAGACTCCAAATATCTGACATGTTCCTCCTTCCCTCTTGCGCATCCATCACCTTTGTTGTCTTTTTCAGTTAATCTCTGGAATATTCTATACCAGCGTTCTCTCTCCACTGCAGACATTTGCACACCATATTTGGATATGCTAAGTGAAGAAACTGTTCTCTGTTTTATTAAATGAGCTAATGAATGAGTAGCAGATGTATTACCTCTGTAATGATGGAAAATGTTGGAGAGAAGACTGCAGGACCCAGAGGCAGAGCTGTGGGGTGGGAGCTACAGCCTGACCCCCTTTCCAGGCCTGTCTCTGGAGGGCCCTTAGTGCCTCTGGGGCAGCTACAGTGGAGCACAGTGTCTCCTCCAAGGCTTGTAGGAAGCCAGAGAGGAGGTCCCCACATCTGGAGGAGCCTGGCTTTCCTCTCCCAGAAATGAGTTCAGAGTCCCTCCCCTGCTGCTTTGTGCTTATGTGGCCAGAGGAGAGAGGGGAAGCTGGAGGGGACAGGGAGAAGGTCTCTTGGCCTGTAGCTGAGACTATCAGGACCAGAGCTTTCTAGCACCCCACTCCCCTCTCCCCCCTGGCAAGGTCCCACACAGTCTGGGGCTACAAGAGGGTCGATGAGACTGGGAAAGAGAAGCTGCCTTCCCTGGACAAGCCTGTCCTAGCTGAGTCTGTCCTTTATCAGTGCCTGTGGGAGAGCAGATGGAGATGTGCAGATGCAGGGGCTCGCTCTTTCTTCCATCTTTCCCAGTATCGTGGTGCCCCCAATACATGTTCATACATGTGCGCACACAACCCCCCCACAGACACACAGAGTCTCAGGCAAGTTTAGAGATCACTCTCTATTAATCAGGGAAGAGAGAGGTACAGTCTTGATTCCTCCATGGTTGGGTACCAGGGCCCCAGAGCACAGGAGGGAGCAGTGCCTACTTGGGTCAAGAACCACGGATAATTTCAGTCGGATGTTATTTCCTAATTTCTCTATCCCACACCAGTAGGTGTTTGTGTCGTCCTGCTGTAGATTCTCCAAGACCATGGTAATGTGCATTGGCTGTGATTGTCCTGGATGGACACTTGGCCCGTCTTCACCAGTTTCTCTGACCCAGTGGTTTTTACAAGGATTTTACAGGAATCCCAGTCATAATCACGGCACCACCACTTCTTGTAGGATTCCCACCCTTGGCCATAGGAACATTTTGTGATCAGTGTGCCCATCAGTGTGCCTCTCACTGTTCTCTCCTGTCAGATGGAGAAGTGGCCTAGAAAACAGAAACCCAACATTCACCTCCTTCTCCCTTAATACCTGGGCTGGTCCTGGTGCTGCTGAGGTGCCTGGCACTGCCCTGGAGACCAGCCAGGAGCCTCTGCCCTCTGTGTAATCGCCCCATCCCACCTGTCCCTTAATTCCCTATAGTATGTCTTTTGCTGTCCCCTCTCTCTGATGTCCCCTTGCCCAATACAGGGTCCTGTGCTCACTCCTCATCCTACTGACCACCCTCCTCTCCTTTGCCTGCTGCCGACACCTCTTCCCAGCACCACAGAATGCCCACTGCTGCCCCATGTGTATATCTGAATTCCAGCTCTGGATATACACTGAATATACACTGAATATACAGATATACACTGTCTCTGGTGAGACAGCAGAGTCCCCTCCCCACCCACCCCATGAAACTCTCACCCCCATTCACCTAAAATACCTCACCCTCTGAATTCACACATGGCTCGGAACTAAACACACACTCTCACACAATAAATACGCACACACTTACTCACACAGGTGATTGCTGGTTATTTTACCGGCGCACCTTGCTCCTCTGAATCGCCATACCTTTGCACAAGCTGATCCCTCTGCCTGGATATGTTCTCTCTTCTCTGCTTGAAGGAATCAAATATTTATATTCATCTCTCCAGTTTTGACTCAGTGTCTCTTCTAGGTGCTTCCAGTTTGTAGCCACTTGGTCTTTACTGGTGCCACCAGAGGACTTTGTCCCTCTCTTCATTGTTGTGTTATGACACCAGATCGTGGTCTAGTCTTTGGTCATTCAGAGCAGAGACTTTGGCAGCCTGATGAGTGGGGTTGAGCAACTCTCCAGAGAGCCTATCACACACTGTTTCTGCTGTCTTTCTTCCTCCCTCTAGTCTGAGCTCTTTAGAAGAGAAGATCCCAGCTATAGCTATAAGTCAAGACCAGTTGTGCAGGGTTTTAAATGATCCTGAAGCCTGAACCCCACCTTGACTGAGTAGGTCTCTGGTGGAGGCTGAGCATCTGTGCTCCTTCAACGTTCCTCAGGAATTCATGCATATATATATATATTTGTGCATGGATGTGCTTATCATTCATCTATCTATATATCCATCCATCCATCCGTCCATCCATGCATCCATTTATTCGTTCATCCATCCATGCATCTATTGATCCATCATCTGTCTCTCCATCTCCTTGGGAGGGATGACAAACAGTGCCCTAGAAAACAGACACCGTTTGTGTTATTTATTTTTATTTTCTTTCTCAAACACTAACTTAGTACCTGTCAGATTACAAAACTTTAAAAAATGTTTTTTTAATGAATGAGTGTCTGGATGAATGAAAGGCCCTGCCATTTCCCCTGGGACAGACCCCAGCCCTGCAGGTGCCTCGTCCTGAAGCCCCTGCCTCACTCACCTTGGGTGACAAGAAGGAGCAGAACCCAGAGCAGCTTCATGTCCTGCCTGCCTAGGTTTTTTCCCTGGTGCTCAGCTAACGCTCCCTGCCCTCTGGGACTGGAACTGAGCTCAGAGGCTAACAGCCTTCTATTTTTCGAAATTAATCTTTTTTAGTTTCTCCATCTACTTCCCTTAATTTTTTTTCCCAGTTACTTCCTGATTTCATTAATTAGAAGAAAAGGAGTACTGTCCTTTGGAGCATATGGCTGATATGATGAGGTATCCCCTCTCTTTGCTCTGGTCCCTTACCTCAGCATCCCCTGGAGTCTGGCCCTGATGAGCTTCTCTCCGGGGAGGGCCCCTGCTCCCCTCTCTAGCACCACCTCCAGTCTCTGCACACCTACTTCCTGCTACCCCCATCCCCCAACTCAGTTCTGGACCTCCATTGGCTACTGGAACCTTTGTAGAGCTGTCTACCCTGTGAGCTCAGATGTGCTCAAAATGCAATTTCTGGTAATCTCCATTCCTCAAGTAAATCTGTCCCAACATCTGGTCCATGGGCCCAGGGCCACCCTCTCCACCGGCGCACACCAGACTAGCCTTCCTAAGATAAAGCCCATGGGGCCTTATTCCGGCCACCTACCACTTCAGAAGGCCTTGTTGGTATAGTGGAGTAGGAGGTGGAGTGGCCAAGGGCTTTGCCAGCAGGAGGAGGAAAGGGTGCTATGGGCCAGTCCCCAGAGTTCCTGTCCCCTTCAAGGTCCTTCTAGCTGCACCAAGAATCAAATTGACACGAGACAGATGAACAGGAGAAACTCAAAGTTAATAGCATACATGCAAGGAATCCACATAGACATAACAGTCAGGCATAATGGGCTCTGAATGTCATCCTGAATTAAGAGAAGGGGGTGGGGAGTTCGAGACTTCAAAGGGAAGGAATACAATTCATAGGAAAATGAAAACCAGGGGATCCCTGGGTGGCGCAGCGGTTTGGCGCCTGCCTTTGGCCCAGGGCGCGATCCTGGAGACCCGGGATCGAATCCCACATCAGGCTCCCAGTGCATGGAGCCTGCTTCTCCCTCTGCCTGTGTCTCTGCCTCTCTCTCTCTCTCTCTCTGTGACTATCATAAATAAATAAAAATTAAAAAAAAAAAAGAAAAGAAAATGAAAACCAGTAAGCATCTGGTAGGCAAACATTTGCTTGCCATGTAGTTGGGTTAGTCACAGAAAATTTAAATTTATTTTATTTATTTCTTTATTTTATTTTTTAGATTAAAAAAATTATTTAGGGCAGCCCCGGTGGCTCAGCGGTTTAGCACCTGCCTTCGGTCCAGGGCTTGATCCAGGAGTCCCAGGATCAAGTCCCATGTCAGGCTCCCAGCATATTAAGACTCAGGGTTCTCAGGTAATCGAAGAACTGATGAACACAGGGAATTACTTTGGCAACCAGAGTCATAATTTCTTAGGCAGATACCTTAAAAGATAAAGAAATAGTTTTACTTACAATCTCTTATGGAGAGCAGATCAATAGTTCAAGAAAACTCTCTACTTTTAACAAAGAGAAAACAAAAACTTTGCACCAGTGCACTTTTGATGTTAAAATTCATTTCCTACATTAATTTATCGCAATCTTAGCCAGTATTGGCCACATATAAAATTTCTTTCTAAAGATCTTTTCTTCATAAACCTTCTTGCTCTTTCTGTTTTGCATTTAGATTTTGTCCTAAATGTTTCCTCTTGAAGTAACTGGTCTCATGTTAGGACAAAATTATTTTCTTTTCCCTTGACAAATCTGTCTTTTTATTCTTCATAATTTTTCTCACCAACAGCACATATCCTACTTTCTTCATGTACAGAGGCGTTTCCCTTGTCATTTCCAGTAGTCTTAGTTATGTTTATCAGAAATCTTAATGCTTTGGAACCTTAATGTCCAGTGAAAACCAAGTTGCAAGCAAATGTGAATTCAGTTACATCAATCTTTAAATTGGCAAATTGAAGAATATATTTTATAATTTAGAAATGTGTTGTTTTCACAATACAATCTTTCAATAAAGATTGAAACCTGTTCATTAAGCAGATAAACCTTTGTTCATTATTTTATCTTGCTTACATCTGTTTAACTGTTTAATTTACTTGTTTTTAACAATTATGCCCAGACTGCCCCTAAAACTTTATGAGGCGTTAAGTAAAAATCAATGGTTATTTTCAGGTTTTTTTTCTCCTAGTCACTTCGCAAGAGAGATGCCATGAACTTGTTGGACTCTTAGTAAACACAAGCCAAGTAAAAGTTTTATATTTAATGCTAGTAACTCTAAAGACATATCTATTTTAAATAAACCAAAACCTTAAATTATCTTTAGTGCTGTATATTTTCCCAGATGGTATGAGCCTGAAAAACATTTGGGTGAGTTTTACCTTTGTGAGTTTAGAATGCCCAATGCTTAGGGTTGCTTCCCTTCAAAGTAACTAAATTGAGCTCTTTTGCAAATTAATTTTAACAATACCTCCCTTTGGGAGAGAAAACATCTCACATATATAATATACATGGACACACACAAAATACACATAAAGATGCACAGAAAATCTTAATTTTGTTTTGACTAATATTTGTGAAGAGGACATTATGGGCCCAATTTTAAAATACTTCCTGTTTGTTCTTTAGTGTATGTTTATGAAAAACTTTCCACTAAGTTTTCATTTCCCTCTTTTCCTTCTTGTTTTTTTCTTCTTTAGTCTCAGAGATTGTAGGCTGTGTTTAAATTTCAAAGATATGAGAAGCTTTATGATTTCAAGGAACAGAGAAAGAATGTAAAATTTTTTTTCTTGAAATTCAGGGTAATTGCTATATAAAATTTACCATTTGAAAAAATTAAAGAACATTTTTGTTCAAATATCCTGATCTTTTATAAATTTTACAAACATCTTGAGAGGAATAGGCAAGGCTTGGAGATTGATAGAGCTAGGTGGGCTTTAGCTTGTTTCTACAGTTGTAATTCTGGTTTTGTAGAAATTTCTACAAAAAAAGAGCAGTTGTTCCTCATTCCCAAAAGACCTGGATTACACCCTGAATATCAAGTCACTGCTCCAACTTGTTAGCTAAATTTGCTTTTTTATATCAGAGAGAACTTTAACTAAAAATGGAAACCAAATTATTTATGACTTTGTATAGCCTGTCTAAAGCTTTTAATAAAGGTAAAAGCATTTTTTTTGGTGGATATGCAATGTAACTTTGACTTCTATTACCCCTGAATACTGTCCTCCTTCAAATGATAATTTATAGGAGGACATAGGAGAAATTTTGGTCATTCGTCTCCTCTGTGAACAGAGGGTTGTAAATATGGTCAAATAATATTTGTAATTCCTCTCTAAATGCGGTTGAAGTGTCTGAAAGTAGAGGTAAAAGGACGTTATAATTTAAAAGCTCTGTTACTGTCCAGAGGACATGAATTTTTTGTGGTGAGGTGTCCAGGATACACCTGCAAACATATTGTATAAGAATTCTTGAGGAGGGCAGAGCCTGAGTACAGGGCCCTGGAAGGTAGGAGCAAAGGAAGCCTTGTTGCCAGTCCCAGGCACTGTTGTCAAAATCACTTTTGGGCTTTCAGCATTTATAGGAGCAACCTGGGTACTTTGAACCTAGAGGTCAGGCCAGAGTGATCTTTGTGAGTTTTGTAGGGAAAGGGAAGTTAATACAGGCATTGAAGCCAGAGTTTAAGGGGAAACACAACAAACACAGAATAAAGAGACAAACCAGAAACCAGACTCTTAACTCCAAAGAACAAAGGGATGCTTCCTAGAGAGGACGTGGGTAGGGGGTCGTGTAGAATAGAGGAAGGGCATGAAGAGTCCACTTAGTGTGAAGAATACTGACTAATGTATAGAGGTAAACAAACAAACAAACAAACAAACAAAAACCAAGACTAATGCCAGTGAAAAACTCAATGAAACTAAAACAAACAAGGAAGAGACAAAGGGGAATTTACACAGATGTGGATGTTTATACTTGTCCTAAAGTTGAACTTCTTCTATCTTGTCAAGGGAATCTTTAAGGCTAGCCATGATACTAACAGGACAATTGAGAGCTCTTTAATATATATATATATATTTTTTTTTTTCAAAATACAGCCAATTGAAAGGATCCATCATCTGGCCATTGATGGGCAGGATCTATTACTAGCAACTCAAACCAATAAGCCTTTTTGTAGCTTAACCCAGGACACAAGAGGTGTCCAGAGAGGGCATAGTTCGTGCAGTCTCCATGATCCAGAAGATTACTCCCAAAATTCTGTTAAGAAAGCAAAGGCCTTTAGTACACAGGCAGTAAAGGCAGTATAGTGGAAAGAGTGTTCGCAGTCTCCCATGAAAATACGAGACTCCTCCCCTCACAGATCTCTAATCTGTGACATCACATGGGTGCTTCTGGAATGGGACTTTCCAGCACTAACAAGCAATGAGGTTTGAGACCACAAAGGTTCTCATGGGCTGGAACCTCTCATGACAAAGACCGCTGAGAACTGGCACAACCTGACAGAGAGAAAGAGACTTGGGTGCCCACTCTAGCCCACTGGCACCAAGTTGTCTCCCGGTGAGTGCACCCTCTAGATGGTGGAGATCAAAGAAAATATTGTCACTGGTCGTGAAGCCAAACTCTTAGGACATAGAAGAAAACCAGAGGAAAAATCTACCAGGTTGATCTAAGCCTTGGGTATCTTGGAACCAAAATAGCATCTAGGAGGAATGTGTCATGGGGTTGAGTACTGTGTGTTGTGTGTCCACCAGTTTTGCTGCTTTGGCTTCCATAGTGGAACTCAGCAACAGATAACAAACAACATAAATGACAGACCAAGGAAAACAGAGACCACCTCTGGGATGAAATGATCAGTAACTAAAGAGTACTCAACCGACCTGAACCAAACAGTCCCTGAGCCCAAGGAACTGGTTCCACAATATTTTCTTTTGCTGATCTAAATTGAGAAAGAGAGGAAAAGGACTCTGATCACTCTTACTCCCTCTGCCTGAGCAGATAGCAATTCCAGGAGGCTGACATGGGGAGCAATCTTACCTGCCACAGGCTCTCTGTTGGATGTCCCAAGGATGTCTCACCTGCAGCGCCATCGGGGGTGGGTGGTGTTCTTCTAGTTAAAGAATCCTACTGACTACACCAAGTATCTGAGAGCGGGAATGTCACACCCCATTCTTGGGGGGTAAGAGTACTTGTCCCATTCAAGGTCCTTCTGGCTAGACCAACAATCAAATTGACGTGAGACATTATCAGGAGAAATCAAATTTAATAGTGCATGTGTGGGGAATCCACACACACATGGCAGTCAGGCATCATGGGGTACAGATGTCATCCTGAATTAAGAGAGCGGTTTGAGGTTTGAGACTCCAAAGAGAAGGAAAGCAATTCACAGGAAGAGGAAAACCAGTAAATGTTTGGTAAACAAATATTTGCCCTGCCGTGTAGTTGGGCTACTCAGATAAAATTTATCCCTGGCAATGACCCTTATTCTGCAAAGACTCTGCAACTGAGAATCCTCTGTGTAGATAAGGGAGGGGCAAGAGTTTCCCTGGAGCTGGCGGTGTCTTTGAGGGCCTTCAGCTCAGAGTAATCTTCATGCCAAAGTGGCCCATCTAGGGGCCTCCTGCCTTCAGCCCCTGGACCTGTTTGTGTCCACCTGTGAGGGCTGAGCCTTCTGCGATTGAGGGTCTCAGCGAACCCTGGGGTTTCCACCTGAGACAAAGAATTTATAAAGGTGTGGGGGGGGGCAGGAACATAGGCCTCCCTTCAAACTTTTCCCTCCCACCCTTTCTCAGGTTCTACTGCGGTGTCATTTGATAAAATAAACCGCACCCACTTAAAGTGCACAGTTTGAAACGTTTTTCTTCTTGTCTTTAGTACTTCTCAAATTTTACATGTGGTACAATTTTGTGGTGGATTTCAGTTCTACGTGTTAAACACACACACCATTTCAGGGAACTACCATCACAAACATACAAAGCAATGCTATCTCCTTGCCAGAAGGGTCTGTAACTAGGACTTCCGTTTCTCTGATGGCAGGCAGTCCAGCTGCTGAGGTTGGGACTTCAAGTGCTGATGTGGCTTCCGTGGGCTGTGCTGCCACGTGCGCTGGCTCAGCTTTCTGGAGCCCTGCAGGTGCTCCTCCGAAGTGCCCTGCGTGAGCCCTCCAGGGGTCAGCCTGTGACTGGCGGGGATCTTCCCCCAAAGCTCTCTAAGTGGGTGCTCCCTCAGGGGCTCTGGTCAGGTGTATACAGCTGGAGTGAGAGACTGGGAGGCCTATGAAGCTAAAGAGCCTCCTGGGGATTGAGAATAGTTCTTTCTTGATCTAGGTGCTGGTTTATAGGTGTGTTTTATTTGTGCAAATGTATTGGGTTGTGCATTTCTGATGTGTGCACTTTCTGTGTATCTTTTACACTCCAATACAAAGGTTTTAAATTTTACCGGGGGGATGCCTGAGTGGCTCAGCGGTTGAGCACTTCCCTTCAGCCCAGGTCATGATCCTGGAGTCACGAGATCGAGCCCCACATCAGGCTCCCTGCATGGAGCCTGCTTCTCCCTCTGCCTGTGTCTCTGCCTCTCTCTCTCTCTCTCTCTCTCTCTCTCTGTGTGTGTGTGTCTCATGAATAAATAAATAAATAAATAAAATCTTTAAAAAAATAAAATAATAAAATAAAATAAAATGAATTTTACTGGGAAACCTCTCCAAACCATTATACTCTGTTTACTTAATCCTTTAAATATAGCTTTCTTAATAGGGGGACACCCCAGTAGCTCAGTCCATTAAGCCAATTCTTGATTTCATTACAAGTCTATCCCCCAGGAGGGTCTTTAACTTCATAAAATATTTGGGGAATCCAAGGCAGCTAGAGAGGATGCTAGAGGCCACCTTCAGCCTTCTTCATTTAGAAGATCTCTCTCCTCTCTACCAAGAAGGCATAGGCTGTAGGTCAAGAAGGGATGGAAGGCTCAAAGAAACTGGCACACTATGACACCCCTATTTCTTTCTCTTTTTAAAAGATTTTATTTATTTATTCATGAGAGGCAAACAGAAAGCCAGAGACATAGGCAGAGGGAGAAGCTGGCTCCCTGTAGGGAGCCTGATGTGGGACTTGATCCCAAGACCCTGGGATCATGCCCTGAGCTGAAGGCACATACTCAACCACTGAGTTACTCAGCCGTCCCTGACACCCCTGTTTCACATGCTGTGTTGTCCCCACATGCTCAGAGCCCCAATCATCTATGTTCTGGCTCATTCTCCATAACAATCAGGTAACCAACAATGATCAGTCATTTGAGGTATGTGTGGGATATAAGAGAGAAGGACCAAACCAGACCAAATCAACATATTACCACAGAGTGAGGAGAGTTTAAAAACCTCAGCAAGCAGAGAACTAAAAAGGAGCTTTTGAAATGAAAATATAATTCCTAAACTAAACATTTCATGCAAGGATCGAAGAGATGTAAAAACACAAAACCAAACCGAATCTTCCCAAGAAGTAGAATTAACCTCTAACATAAAAGAAAAAGGAGACAGAGGAATTAATTCAGAGGGGAGAGGAAAGGAGGCAGAGGACAGAGGGAAGTGAGGACATGCGAAGGAAAAGGGGAGCCCTGTGGGCAAGTCACTTAGGAGGGCGTTAACATAAGCAGTTTGAGGGTGGGAAGTGGCCTTGGTCCACAACCAGCAGAAATACCCCAACAGATGGCAGAGGAAGCATGGAGGGCACAATGAAGCTGATAGGAAACAGTCACTTTTCCTTCCTTAAAATCTCCCTGTGGCATGTCTATGTCTGAGGAACTTAGAATCTCGAGGAGAAGACTGAGGGTCAGGTTCAGGATTGGACCAGGGGAAGGGCAGGAGTGGTGGTCTGGGATGCACTGAGGTGGGCTGCCTAGAAGGAGGGTTAGGATGGGGCTGTTTGTCCAGCAAGGCTGAGTGTGAGCCCTGAGCACTGCATTCTTCTCCATATGCAAATCCAATGTGTCCCTACCACTTCCTTGGACCGACACTCTGAGGGTCAGGTATCTGGGGCCTGTGGCACGGTGTCACTTAGATTGCTGGCAGCAGGCTTCCCAGCTCCTCGAGAACAGTGGCAAGTGGCACCCTGGCCAGTGGGACACTTTGTTTCCCTCATCATTGAGACAAATCATGCCAGTCATAGGCTCTCAAAATCTGGCACTGCCTTTCTCCTAATTATTGAAATTAGGAAATAACTGAAGAAAAAAAATAAGGGAAGTAGATGAGAGAAACTATAATAGAGAAATAGAAGGCATTTTTCCTCTGAGCTCAGTTTCAGTCCTGGAGGGCAGTGGGCATTATTAGCTGAGCACAAGGAAGACAACTCAGGCCGGCAGGACAGGACATGTGGCTTCTCTCAGTTCTGTTGCTTCCTGTCGTCCAAGGTGAGTGGGATGGGGGTTTCAGGATGGAGCATCTGCAGGGCGAGGGTTGGACATAGGGTCTCTCCTAGGGGAAATGGCAAGGCCTTTCACTCATTCAGACATTTTCTCATTAAAATTATATTTAAAAATTTTTTTGCTACCTGACAGGTACTAAGTTAGGTATTGGGGGAAAGAAAATAAAAATAAATAACACAAGTGGCTGTTTTCTATGGCACTGTTCTCCATCCCTGGCAGATAGATGGATAGACAGATGATGGATGAATGGATAGATGGATACATGGACGGATGGGCAGACGATAGGTAGATGCACACAGGCATACATATATACACATATACCAAACATTAATTCCTGAGAAATATTTAAGGAGCCAGATCTCAGGCTCTAGCTGACAACCACTCAGTCAAGTGGGGTTCAGACATCTGGATCATTTAAAAGCCTGCACAACTGGTCTTGACTTGTAGCTAGAGTCAAGATCATCTCTTCTTAAAAGCTCAGAGTAGAGGGAGGAAGACAGGCAGCAAAACCTGGGTGTGATAAGCTCTCTGGAGAGTTACTCAACACCACAATTCAGACTGTTTGAGTCTTTCTCTGGATAAGCCAAAGACCAGAGGCTCATCCAATTATTTCAGCTCAACAGCCAAGGCAGAATGAGCAATGTCACCAGGGAGGGAAGACCAGAGATGAAAAGATATCTATTTCTGGGTTGGATGTCAAATCCGTGGGGGCAGCTGACGCTTGATGCTCCAAGGAGGCAGGAGCAAGGTCCATGGCCCCCCAGCTCTGTTCTCTCTCCTTCTCCAGAAACACAGGGCTTAGGGCAGGCTGCAGAGAGTGTCTCCTCTGGGAAGGAAGTCATCATGGGAAAAGAAGTGAACCCATTTACTTATCCGTTGACCTCTAAGATACGTATAGAGGTAAAACATTCTGATGGGGAGAGTCTTATGGAGAACACCTATTGGGAAAATGGGTGTCTTACTATTTTCTTAACTTGGAAGTTCATGCGCATAAGAGGGTTGCATATGCATATGAGTCATAAGAGTAAAAGACCACAGGCTTAGTGACTTAAACTAGAGAAATTTCTTTTCTCACAGTTCTCAATGCTGGGCCATCCAAATTGAGGTGCAAGCAGATTCAATTAGTCATGAAAGCTCTCGTTCTGGGTTTCAGGCAGCCACCTTCTCACAGTGACCTTCACCTTGTGCCCAGGCAAAGAGAGACAGGGAGATCAGGAGACAGAGACAGAGAGAAAGAAGGAGAGAGAAGCTCTCGGGTGACTTTTCTTACAAGAGCACCGATCCCATCTTGACATCCCCGTCACAATCTCCTCTAGCCCAAATGACCTCCCAAAGGCCCCATCTTCCAATACCATCCCTTTGGAGCTTACAACTTCAATATAGGAATTTAGGGATAACACAAACATTGTCCTCGACAATCTAGAGGCAGAATTGATCAAGGGGTGAACAGCGCTAGCTCATCTGTTGTCACTTTGACATCACCACCACTCCCTCTAAGTCCTCTTCTGCATCACTGCCCCAAACCTGGGAATCACCTTTCCTCCATTCCTCTTCCTTCAATGGGTTGGAGTTTGTCCATGGAAGCAGGTGTCAGAGATTTAGAGGGCGGGAGAACAGCCTCACTCTCTGGAGGCAGCTAAAGTGGCTTGGGTAGATGAGAGATTCAGAGTGGCTTCCTGTCACATACCCAGGAACCTTTACTCTGCTGGTGGAGACTGAAGATAATTAGTGGCATTTTCTCAGAGAATTTTCAGAATCACAGCAGCTTCTTATGGACTCTTGAGAAAACCCATCCTGGGACTTTGGCTGCAAACACAGCATCACCTTCCCTCACCATGAGTCAATACAGATACTAGTATATGGCTACTCATAGCAAGATTTTCATTGGCCAAAAAGTCAAACAACCCATGATTCATCAGCTGGTAAACGGATAAGCTAAATGTGTCCAGACTCTACCATGGACTGCAGTGCCCACACATGCTACCACATGGATGAACCTTAACACACATTATACTAAGTGAATGAAGCCAGACAAAAAGGTCATAGATTGAAGGATTCCATGTATAAGAAGTGTCCAGAATAGAGAAATCTATAGACAGAACGTAGATCCGTGGTTGTGGAAGGCTTCAGGTAAGAGGGAAGTGGGGAACGACAAGGGGTACAGGGTTTCCTTCTGCAGTGACAAAATGTTCTGGAATTAGAGGTGATGGTGGCACAACTTTGTGAAAGTCCTAAAACCACCGAAAGCTACACTTAAAATTCGTGATATGTGAATTATATCTCAACCTATAAAGTCAACAAAAGTAAATTCTGAGCCTTAAAATGCTTTAATTCATTTTAGAAAGGGAGAAAATTCTCATTGTCTTTAACTTAACAGTTGGAAAAAGAGCACTAGTGGTATTCTTGAGAAAAGAAGATGAATAAAATTATACATATGAGAAAATAATGAGAGGAAACAAAAACAGTAACACAAACTAATCTCAAAGCTGGTTTAATGGAGAAAAAACATGGAGGAGAGGAGGAGAAACAGGAGGAGGACATCCCGCAGCAGGTGTAATCCACCCAAATCAGACGGCGCATGTGGTTTGAATGTGTAATTAAAACAGAGGCAAACATTTTAATTATTAAAGCATACTTGCTAAGTGTGGAGGTTTATGCTAATAATGCTCTGTGAAATAGATTAACTTTCTGGGAAAAGGAACCAAACCAATAGAACAGATTCAAGAACCATCAAAGAATTTGAATAGTCGATATTCAGGGGAAAACAATTTCATGTAATCAAGAATTTGTCCCAATAATGAATTTGCCAGATAGTTTTGTAGATAATTTTTAGGATTCTAAAGACATGGAAATTCCTTTGTTCTCTTTATGTGCTGATCACCAGTATTTTCAAGTTGAGAGTTTCTGAGCCAAATCCAGATACCTGGCTACTCAAGAATAATGAAAAGATTTAAAACCACAGAGTCCACATCTTGAATGAGGAGACTGGGCTGAAATGCACTGGGGCTGTGCTTTCCCCTGGGTCATTTGCTCTCCAGGTGACATTGGTCATGAGGGTTGGATTATAGGAAGTTGTCACTGCTCAGTGTGGACATTTTTGTTTCTGTGAGATGGATAGTTGTGCTCTTAGGGGATTTTTGTGATGGCTTTGATCCAGTGGAGTTTTGAAGGACAAAGGTCTGTCTTGTGGAAGGTGTATTCCCTCTTTGACTGTTACTCAACTCATCAGGCACTTGGGCTTATTGGAGTTATTTGTGATGCAGGAGGCTGGGGTCTGCCTTCAGGTGGTGGGGTGGGGTGGTGACAGGCACCTGGGTTTGTGTTTTTCAGGCTCACCTGCCCTCATGGCAGTGTCCGATGCAGTGAGTGGTCCAGTGCGGGGCTCACTGACCGTGCAGTGTCGCTATGAACCCGGATGGGAGACTTACAATAAGTGGTGGTGTCAAGGGGCCGAGTGGAAAAGCTGCCATATCCTAGTTCAAACTGACGGATCAGAGAAGGAAGCAAAGGGTGACCGAGTGTCTATCGAGGACAATCAGAAACTGCGTGTGTTCACCGTGACCATGGAGGAGCTCAGGTGGAACAATGCAGACACCTACTGGTGTGGGATTGAGAGATCTGGAACTGACCTTGGGGTTGAAGTTAAAGTGACCATTGACCCAGGTAAGAGTATGTGTGTGTGTGGATGAGTCTCTTCAGAACGTTCTCTGTCCTGGTCCCTGAGGTTCCTCTCCAGTGACTTAAGTGTCATTTGGAGAGAATTGTCACACAGGATGGTTGAGTCCTGAGTTCTCCAAGAATCCCAGGTGACCCCTTGGGTTGGGAGGGACAGAGCTTCTCTTAGATGCTCTCATGGCTGTATCCTCCAGGACAAGATCAAGCCTTTCTGGGCAGGTGTTTCTCTGCACAGTGCAGTGCATGAGTCTATTGCCCACAGAGATCAAGGTGATGGTCCCAGTTTCAGCCCATGGGCCAAAGGGACCATCTTCCATGGGACCCAGAGACCCCAATTCTTGCCAATGCCTTCCTGGACCTCTGGTGCCCACGTGTCCCTGCTCTTTCTGGAGTTTGGGGCCAGGGCTTCAGAGTGGCTCTTCCTACCC
Organism: Vulpes vulpes; assembly: GCF_048418805.1. Lineage (NCBI taxonomy): Eukaryota > Metazoa > Chordata > Mammalia > Carnivora > Canidae > Vulpes > Vulpes vulpes. The sequence goes on from NC_132781.1 coordinate 6,502,877, forward strand.
CCTGTTCCATACCCAGTCTGAGAGAGAAGAGGCCCAGCACAGTGCGTGAGCTGTGGTTGATTCCTGAGGTCCAGAAAGGCCTCCCCAGTCAAAAACCTGTTTAAATCTGTCAAATACTTTTTCTGCATCTATGAGATGACCATACAATTTTTTTCATTGACTCAATTAATGTGCATATTATACTTACTGTTTTTCTCATGTTCAAACCATTTTATGTTCTTGGGATAAAGTTGTCCTGCAGAAAATAGAATAGTACCATCTGCAATGTATTATTGTCGGTGATGATGTACTATCTTTCTTCTATATTCTTGGATTCAACTTGCTGTGTTTTTGTTGCAGACTTTTGCATTTGCGTTAAATAGTGATTTTTTTTAAACTTATAATATTTCTTTTTTGTACTGCCCTTGTCAGGTTTTGGCATCAAGAGTATGCTACTCTCATTAAGTGGATTTGGAATTGCATCCTGTTTTCCTATGTCCTGGAATTTTTTTTGTGTAAGACAGACACTGCTTTCTTAAATGTTAGTGGATATCTCCATTGAAGCTCTATGGGCCTGGAGGTTTTTTTGGACAGGCTTTATTTTATTCATACTTATTTATTTTAAGTAAGTTCTCTAGCCAACGTGGGGCTTGAACTCAAGACCTTGAGATTAAGAGTCACAAGCTGTGCCCACTGAGCCAACCAGGTGCCCCTTGGAGAAGTTTTTAATAATGGATGTGATTCTTTTAAATAGGCACAAGATGATTCTGGTTCTCTATTTCTTTTTGTACCTCTTTTATCATATCACTTTTTTTTTGCTAGAAATTGGCTTATTGCACCTAAAGTATCAAATTTATTGGCAAAAACTGGTTTAGATATCCTTTTATTATCCTTTCCCCTTATTAACTCTCCTTTTTTAATAGGCTCAGAATATTGTGTGATGTGTCTGTTTTCACTCCTGATATTGATTATGAAGACCTATCCTTTTATCACAAATATCTTGCTAGGATTTTTAAAATTTTTATTATTTTAAAAAAGATTTTGTTTACTTATTCATGAGAGACAGACAGAGATTGAGGCAGAGACATAGGCAGAGAGAGAAGCAGGCTGTCTTCAGGAAGCCTGATGTGGGACTCCATCCCAGGATTCTGGATCAAGACCTGAGTCAAAGGCAGATGCTCAACCAATGAGCCACCCAGGTGGCCCTAGGGTTTTGTTTATTTTTAAAGAACAATTGTTGGCTTTTTGGTCTTCTCTATTTTATAATAGAGAATAATTCATTATTCTAATTTCTAATTAGAAACTTTCTAATTCATTAACTTTTTCTTTTTTTCATTATTTCCTTGCTTCTACTTTCCTCTGCAAGTGATCGTGCAGTGTCACTATGGCCCAGGGTGGGAGACCTTCGTGAAGTCATGGTGTCCAGATGCTGATTTGAATAGTTGTGCCATCCTTGTTCAAACCACTGGATCACAGCTGAAGAAGAACCAGCTGTCCATCGATCAGAAAAGGCAAACATTCTCCATGGCCATATGGGGAGAGTAAAACAACTTTTGAGAACAAATCTGCTGTTGCTTTTCTGAGGTGCTGCCCAGGCGTTTTACAGTATGGCAACCCTGCTCACACCCAATATCTAGAAGTTTAAATAAGTCCCAAAGCTTAGAATTCCTCCCTGAGTTCTTGCTTTGTTCTTTGTTCTTCCTGGGGCACCATTTAAAATAACCACTTAGATTTGATTGCATGAAGAATGAATGGCCTCTGCCCTAACCACTGTATATACAAGAGGAGCTACTACCTTGCTCTTGGTCTCCAGCTTGCTCCCGGTCTGGGGTGGAGGACTGCCTTTCCCCAGGCTCATTGGGTGCCTCTCCCCTAGATCTGTAGACAATAAACTTTGTGCCTCTACTTCCTTTTGTCCCTTTCTTTGTTCCTCAAAGAGTTAAAAATAGAGCTACCTTATGACCCAGCAATTGCACTGCTGGGGATTTACCCCAAAGATACAGATGCAGTGAAATGCTGGAACACCTGCACCCCAATGTTTATAGCAGCAATGTCCACAATAGCCACACTGCAGAAGCAGCTTCGGTGTCCATCGAAAGATGAATAGATGAAGAAGCTGTGGTCTATGTATACAATGGAATATTCCTCAGCCATTAGAAACGACAAATACCCACCATTTGCTTAGAAGTGGATGGAACTGGAGGGTATTATGCTGAGTGAAGTAAGTCAATTGGAGAAGGACAAACATTATATGGTCTCATTCATTTGGGGAATATAAAAAATAGTGAAGGGAATAAAGGGGAAAGAAGAGAAAATGAGTGGGAAATATCAGGGAGGGAGACAGAACATGAGAGACTCCTAACTCTGGGAAACAAACAAGGGGTGGCAGGAAGGGAGGTGGGCGGGGGGTGGGGGTGACTGGGCGACGGGCACTGAGGAGGGCAGTTGACGGGATGAGCACTGGGTGTTATGCTATATGTTGGCAAATCGAACTCCAATAAAAATATACAAAAAGGAAAAAAAAAAGAAAAAGTCTTGTGATTTAGTTTTGAATGAGTGGATGGGAAGAAGTTAAACCCAAAGGGCTGGGCATCCTGGACTTGCTGTTGCACTGTTGGCGGGTGGGGTGGGGGGTGAGAGCAATCTTGGAAAGCCCCAAAATGAATCCAAACCCAGGAGTGGCTGATGATGGGTCAGAGCTGGAGTGTGGACAGCATCACAGGTGTGAAGAGGACAGATCTGAGTCCCTCATTTGTCCCGTCTGGATGGAGAAGTCCAAACGGTCCCTGAAGACCTGCGCCTGAAGGACCAGGGAAGCTAGGGGGCCAATGGAGGGACAGAAATGAACTGTTCTTGGGATCACTGGGTGAGTCCTCTGTCCTTGGAGGCCACCAAAGTAGATACAGGGACACGTGGCTATTTACATTGTCTCAAAGCTCCTCCCCACTAACCACTCATTACTTACACATTGAGAAGGAGTAACTTCAATGAGTTTTGACAGATTTATAGCCATAACCTCCCAATTGCCAGATATATTCTAAGTCTAGTGTTGGATTTAGTGTCACATGGGACCTTCTAGAATGCACAGGTCATCCTCTGACATAAAAAACATTGAAATAGTGTCCCAACAAAATAATCTCAAAAGAGCTCAGGAAAGCTACAGATTTAATAGGAAATGCATAGAACAAACAGATGGGATGTGGGGTGGGGATGGTTCACCTCTGTCTGCAATCTTTAACATTCAGGCATTCTTTCTGCAGGAGGCACTGGATCGGCAGCAGGTGGAATGGGCAACCTCTGTACTCTTGGCCCATCAGGGGTCTCTGGCCATTGGAACACTCGGGGGCTTTGGGATTTAATTCCAGTTTTATGGTTCCTGGTTGGTCTGGAATTGTAAAATTCATCATTGGCCAGAGTCTGGCCAATGATGGGTCAGAGCTGGAGTGTGGACAGCATCACAGGTGTGAAGAGGACACACCTCTTACATATGAGGTGTACTCTCTCTTACACAAGACTGGCCAGAATGATGTAAGAGGCCATTATCCTTGGCAGAGCCACTGCAGGGTCCCAAGGAAGAGTGGCACCAGGAGGATCCACGCCAGAGGATTCTGGGCTGCTACAGAGGAGGTCCCCGACCTGTGCAGAGCAGAGAGGGAACCAGTCTATTCCTGGGGTCAGGACAACGGGAGTCCCCACCTAACAAGGACTCTTGTTTTTCTTGGAAATGAAACCTCTGCCCATTCCTTGCTCAGAAGTCAGAGGGTGTGGGGGTGCCAATGGGACAGGAGTCATGGTTCTCCTGCTCAGCCTGACTCTATTCTTCCCCTGGGTCCCCTGACTCCAGCTTAGCGACATCACAGTACACAGCAGGAATCCAAGCAGGGACCCCTTCACAGAGGTCAAGAGCGCAAAGCTGAGGTTGCAGAGCAGGACCCTGTGCAGGCGACACGGTGACAGGTGTGAGCTCCCTCTTAAGGCGTGAGCTCCCTCTTCAGGGGCTGCCCAGCCCCTTCCTTCCTGACCTGATTCCTGAGCCCAGAGCTGCAGACAGGCAGCCTTGGTTCCTGCCAGGGAAGCCCCTCTGAGGGCACAGAACTGCTGCCCAAGGCTCAATCTATAGGGGCCTCCCTGCAGGCTTAGCCTGGGGTCCAGCACCCATGGCCCCTGATTTCATCCTGCTTTATGGCTGCTCCCCCACAATTCCCCTCCACCTCACCTGCAGGCCAGCCAAGCCCAAGGCTTTTCTTGGTCTGTCTTTCTCATCCTACTTCTGTCCCACCTTGTGTCAGTTCTGCTCAACTTTGAAGCTCAAAACTAATATTCCCAATTTGAAGAGAAGAAATTTCCCGACCCCTGTTCATCTGGATATTTAGCTTCTGGGTTCTCCTGGTAGGGGCCTCTCTCAGCTCTGACCCCCGTGGGGTAGAGCATATGAGGTGTACTCTCTCTTACATCCTGTTTAGTGGACACGGGATCTAGGAGGACAATGGCCCTTGCTTACATGTGTCCCCCTGGTGGTCCCTCTCAGTGTCCAAGAGTCTGACCCCCTCACCTCGGCCTCATCCCCTCCTCCCCCAGTAGGGCCAGGACCTGGGTAGGCCACCTTGCTCTGTCCTTCTACCTGCCTTGAGCGTGACGGGCCATGTGGATTTCACAGGTGGTGTTCTGGAGAGGGTGCACGCTGCTTTGCACTTTCTCAAAATATCCTTTAAGTCACTGTGCTCTTTTCACAAATTCCATTCCCTGTGGAGCTGCTGTCCCATCTCTCCACCCCACAGGCTTCTCCTATGCTCTTTGGTCTCCTAAAAGTTCTGCATCCTCCACTCCCCACTCAACAGAACAACTGGTCTCCAAACATCACCAGCAGGACACAGTTGGTTGTAAAGCATGAGCCAAGTGCCTCACCTCATTTGGGTCCAGACTCCAATCAAATCTCCAGGCCCTCATTCAGAGGGATACTGAACACACTGCCTGGTGGAGCCAGGCTCCAAGGAATAGGGGACTTGAGACAGGAAGAAAGTATGACTGGAACTGGATGGGAGCTGATGGAGGGAAATACGGAAGGTGGGACCCAGGGAGGGAATGCACTTTCACCCCGCCTCTGATGGGATGAAACTGGGGCAGAGGATTTGACCTTAGAAAGAACTAACTGATTCTTCTTTGGATGCCTCTTTGATGATGCTCTTTGATGAAACAGCTAATTGATTATCTTTGAATGTTTCTTAGGAGATCAGCTTCAGATTGATAGCCCAGACCTTTTACCATGTTGGGAATATGAGAAAGCAGGAATCCCAGCTTCCCACTTCTTCCCAGCATTGCACTAGCACTTGGGGATGGGAGGGCTGGAACCATAGAGCAGACACCCACCCTTGACTGTCTGAGAGTGGAATAACACCCTCCTCAGAGATGTCCTAACCCCCAGACCTGTGAATGTGGTAGGTTACATGGCAAGGGGGAGTGCATGATACAGATGCAGTTAAGATTCCCAACCAGCTGACCTAGAGATGGGGAGATTATCCTGGGCTATCCAGGTGGACCTTATGTGTCACCAGCTGTGTGTGTATAAGTGATGGAGCAGGGGAGGGCCAGTGTCACAGTAATGTGGTGTGAGGAGGACTCGACCACCACTGCTGGCTGTGAGGACAGAAGGTGCCCCGAGCCGGGGGGCCCAGGGGTCTCTAGAGGCTGGAAAAGACAAGGAAGTGCTTCTCCCTTAGAGCCTCCAGAAGAGCCAGCCCTGCCAGCACCTTGACTTTAGCCCAGGGAGCCTCATGTCAGACCTCTGCTCTCTAGAACCTTACATCATCAAACTGGTTTGTCTTAAGCCACCAGGTTGGTGGTGATTTGTTTCAGCAGCCACAGGAAAGGAACACAGAGCAGTTCCCTTCTGGTGTAGTTGAGGCTGGAACCAGCTACACCTTTTTGGGGTCGTTGTGAGTTGGGAGGCAGGTCAGAAGGAGACCAGAGCCTTCTCTCCTGCTGCCCAGCCGAAGAACTTTGTTAGGTTCTTCCTGGGGAGTGGGGAGCTCTTTAAGTACTCAGAGGCATAAAGGAGGGGGCCCAGGGCAGACGATGCTGATTCTTCCCTGCCAGGAAACCTCAGTGTCCAAGGGCGTCCCTGACAGAGTGCCCCGAGGGGAGTGGTCACAGGGGCAGCAGGGGGAAAGGTCTGCTGGGGTCCAGCTCTACTCACCTGCTGCCGGGGTTGATCTCGGGCTGACTGCTGGTGAGGCCCTGGGTAGACGGAAGCAAGGTATGACTTGCCATTGTGGGTCTTGGCACAGTTTTGGGAAAGTCTGTTGGATCTGGTGCTAAACACACAGAGGAGAGCGTGGTGTGAGAGTGATGCAGGTGGCTCCTCAGGGCCGTCACCTCTTCCCACCCCTAGGGATGCCGCTTTTGTTTTAATGCCACTGTTTAGCCACATTCGTCTGTTCTTACATCTTATTGGTTTAATAACATATTATGATTTCAGTGCAGTTCACCACCATGGGAGGCATTGGGGGGGGGGGAGCTCTGTGGCAATTGCACTCAGCTCAATCTCAGTGTCCTGTCTGGCACAGCTGAGCACGTCAGAACCATGTTCCCACGCTTGGAGTTTCCATCAGCCAGGCCAGCTCCTTTCTGAGTCTCAGCCTTGCCTGAAGCAGGCTGTGTGCCACCTGCCCTGAAATGATGTGACCCAGAGCGGCTGGCCCAGGGTTCCCCTGTCTCCCGCAGCTGCCCAGTACCCTCAGCCCATAATGTCTCCTCGGGTCCTCCCTGCCTCCCCAGGGCCTGCTTCCTTATTTCACCAGCCCTGCCAGCAAAGGCTGTCAGGTTGGAGGGTCCAGACTCCAAATCTTTGGCACCGTTCCTCCTGCCCTCCTGCACACATCCACCACCACGGTTGTCTTTTCAGTTAATATCAGCATATCTCTCCACTACACATTTGCACACCGTATTTGCATATACTAAGTGAAGAGGCTCTTCTCTGCTTTATAAATGAGCTAATGAACGAGTAGCAGATACATTACCTATATTGTCTGTGTGTCTGTATGTTGGAGAGAAGGCTGTCTCTGGGGGGGTTTGGGGGGAATGGTCCTAGTGACCCTGGGGCAGCTGGGGTGGAGTCCAGAATCATGGGAGCCCAGAATCCCCTCCAAGGCTTAGAGGCAGCAGAGAGAGGATCCCCACACTTGGTGGAGCCTGCCTTTCTTTCTCTAAAAAATGGGTTCAGAGTCTCTCCCCTGCTGCTTTGTGCTTATGTGTCCAGAGGAGGGAGGAGAAGCAGGAGGGGGCAAGGAGAGGGGCTTGTTCTGTAGTTGAAACCATCAGGACCACAGTTTTCCTTTTTTTTTTTTTTTTTGACTTTATTTATTTGAGAGAGAGAGAGAGAGAGAGAGAGAGAGAGAGAGAGAGAGAACAGGTAGGCAGATCAGCAGGCAGAGGGAGATGGAGAAGCAGGCCCTCAGCAGAGACTGATGCGGGACTCCATCCCAGAATCCAGAATCTGGGGTCCTGACCTGGGCTGAAAGCAGACGTTTAACCATTTAACTGACTAGGCCACCCAGGCTCCCCAGGACGACAGCTCTCTAGCACCCCACTCCTCCCTGCCTGCCTCTCAAGGCCCCACTCCACTTGGGTGTGGAAAAGGGTGGATGAGCCCGAGAAAATAGAAGTGCCCTTCCCTGTTTAAGACTGTCCTGGCCAAGTCTGTCCCTCATTGCTCCCTCTGGGGAGAGCAGATGGAGATATGCAGACATGCAAGAGCTCGCTCTTCCATCTTTCTAAGACTCACGGTGCCCCCCCATACACACTGGCAAATGCCAATCCCTCCCCCCCCCCAGGCACAGCTGTAGTCTCAGGCAAGTTTAGAGACTCCTCTCCATCCATTAGGGAAGAGAGAGGAACAGTCCTGACTCCTCCGTGGGTGAGTACCAGGGCCCCAGAGCACAGGAGGGAGTAGTGCCTACCTGGGTCGACAATCACGGAAAATTTGTACCCCAGATCTTTGCCAGTTCTTTCAATCCCACACCAGTAGGTGTCTGCATCATCCCGCCGCAGCTCCTCCAAGGTCAAGTTGATTGTGCGTATGCCATGGTCATCCTGGATGGACGCTCGGCCTTTCTTCACCAGTTTCTCTGACCCAGTGGTTTTTACAAGGATTCTACAGGAATTCCAGTGCTTTCCGCGGCACCACCACTTCTTGTAGGATTCCCATCCTGAGGTGTACTTACAGTACGCCGTCAATGTGCCTCCCTCTGGACCTCTCACCTCTGTTTTCTGGCAGATGAAGGAGTGGCCTAGAAAATAGAAACCCAACATTCATCTCCTTCTTACTTGAGCCCGTGGCCGGCCCTGGGCTCTGCTGGGGTACCTGGCTTTGCTCTGACGACCAGCCAGGAGCCTCTGCCCTCTGTGTAATCACCACATCCCACCTGTTCCTTTATTCCTTGCAGTATGTCTTGAGCTGTCCCCCTCTCTCTGCTGTCCCCCCTTGGGGCTCCTAGTTGCTCAGTGCAGGGTCCTGTGCTCATTCCTCATCCTACTGACCACCCACCCCTCCCTTGACCTCTGTTAACTCTTCCCGGCAACGCAGAACCCACCCTGCAGCCCCAGGTGTATTTCTAAATCCCAGAGCAGGTGAGACAGTGGCACCCCTTCCCCAGTCATCCCCTGTCACTCTAACCACCACCTACCTAAAATACCTCACCGTCTGAATCCACACATGACTCAGAAGTAAACACACACACACACACACACACACACACACACACAGGTGATTGCTTGTTATTTTACCTACACGTTTGCTCTTCTGTGTTTCCATATGTTTGCACAAGCTGATCCCTCTGCTTAAAATGTTCTCTCTTCTCTGACTGAAGGAACCAAACCCTTATATTCATCCCTCAAGGCTTGGCTCAAACCGTGTCTCTTCTAGGGTGTCTCTGCTTCCGCAGCCAAATGGGTTGTCCTGGTGCCACCAGAGCACTTTGTCCCTGTCTCAGATGTTGCGTTTATGACACTGAACAGTGGTCTGGTCTTTGGCTCATCCAGACCAGAGACTCAGGCAGCCTGATGTGTGGGGTTGAGCACCTCTCCAGAGATCCTGTCACACCTGGTTCTGCTGCCTGTCTTCCTCTCCATACTCTGAGCTTTTCAGCAGAGAGGATCTTGGTTCTAGCAAAAACTCAAGGTCAGCTGTGCAGGTTTATAAATGATCCAGATGTCTGACCTCCTACCTTGACTGGGTGGGTCTCAGCTGGAGCTGGAGCATCTAGGCTCCTTCAAAGCTCCTTAGGATTCATGCACTTATGTATGTATGTGTGTATATATGTGTGCATGTATGCACCTGTCACCCATCTATATATTCATCTGTCTATCTACCTATCTTCCACCCATCCATGCATCCATCCATCCATCCATCCATCACCTGTCTAGTGATCTATCTACCAGGAATGGCAAACAGTGTCCTAGAAAATAGACATCATTTTTATTATTTATTTTTATTCTCTTTCCCCAACACTAATATAGCACCTATCAGGTAACAAAAATATAAAAAATTTTTTTTAAATGAATAAGCATCTAGATGAGTGAAAGCCCCATTTCCCCCTGGACAGACCCTGTCTGTGTCCCACCACAGCCCTGCGGGTATTTCGACCTGAAGCCCCCGCCCTACTCACCTTGAATGACGAGAAGGAGCAGAATCCGGAGCAGCTTCATTTCTCCCCTGCCTGGGTTGTCTCCGTGGTGCTCAGCTAATGCTCCGGGCCCTCCGGGACTGGAACTGAGCTCAGAGGCAAACTACCTTGTATTTCTCCAAGTTAATCTTTTATAGTTTCTCTCATCTATGTTTTAATTTTTTTCTTCAATTCCTTCTAATTTCATTAATAAGAGAAAAGCAGTGACATCCTTTGGATCCTGTGACTGGGGTGTTGAGGTATCCCCTCTTCTTGCTCTGGCTTCTCACCTCAGCATCCCCTGGAGTCTGGCCCTGATGAGCTTCTCCCCGAAAAGGGTCCCTGCCCTCTTCTCTAGCACCACCTCCAGTCTCTGCACACCTACTTCCTGCTACCCCCATCCTCCAACCCAGATTTTGACTTCCATTGGGTATTGGTGCTTTTGTAGAGCTGTCTACCCTGTGAGTAGCTCAGATGTGCTCAAAATGCAATTTCTGGTCATCTCCATTCCTTAAGTCAATCTGTCCCAACATCTGGCCCATGCGCCCAGGGCCACCCTCTCCACCAGTGCACACCAGACTAGCCTTCCTAAGATAAAGCCCATGGGGCCTTCTTCCTGCCACCTACCACCCTCAGAATGCCTTGTTGGGATAGTGGGGTAGGAGGTGGAGTGGCCAAGGGCTTTGCCAGCAGGAGGAGGAGAGGGTGCTGTGGGCCAGTCCCCAGAGTTCCTGTCCCCTTCAAGGTCTTCTAGCTGCACCAAGAATCAAATTGACATGAGACAGATGAACAGGAGAAACTCAGAGTTAATAGCATACATACAGGGAATCCACATAGACATGGCAGTCAGGCATAATGGGGTCCGAATATTATCCTAATTAAGAGAAAGGGTGGGGGTTCGAGACTCCAAAGGGAAGGAACACAATTCACTGGAAGATGAAAACCAGTAAGTGTCTGGTAGGCAAACATTTGCTTGCCATGTAGTTGGGTTAGTCAGAGAAAATTTAAATTTAAACTTCTCTGAAGTTTCACACATTAAAAGTTGCACTGGTAGGGTGTTTCTTCCCATTGAAGTGGTCTATTCGTCTTGACATTAGGTCAGTTTAGGCAAATTCATTTCAGAAGGCAGCAATGCAGGTGCCTTCTCAACGTTAGGCCTATGGAGTAAGTCATCAGGTATTAAAACAGAAGCTTTTTTGGGGCGCCTGGATGGCTCAGTGGTTGAGTGTCTGCCTTTGGCTCAAGTCGTGATCCCGGGGTCCTGGGATTGAGTCCTGCGTTGGGTTCCCTGCAGGGAGCCTGCTTCTCCCTCTGCCTGTGTCTCTGCCTCTCTCTCTCTCTCTCTGTCTCTCATGAATAAATAAAAACTTAAAAAAAATAAGAAGCTTTTCTATGGAAATATTTCCCAGAAAAGTGGCCTAATTATTTATATAAGTACAGCAAGCATAGCGTTTGACATAGCGTTTCTGCTTTGCTAGAAATTTTCATAAGGAATCTCCAGATGAACTTCAACCGCCTCTCAATGCCAGAAGCCAAGCCAAATACTTGCCATCACACGTTGCTGTAATGCCTCTAGATTTGGATGAATTCCTCTCTCTGCCAAGTCCCTCAAACATCCTCCACCTGCCAGGAAGTGACCTTCTTTACTTACCTCGTAAGCCTGTTGGGAACTCTGTAAGGAAGGTAGCAGAAGTATTTCCAAGGGGCTTTATCAGGTCACACTTGATTCTATGCACGTCTCCCCCAAATATGACATGCCAGTCCAAGCCCGGGTAATATAACCAGTGTTTCCAACTGTGTCCTACTATAAAGAGGACAGATTCTTACTAAACTGAAGCAAATAAATAGATTGCCATAAAAATAGAAGAATATTCACTGACATTTTCTGAACTCTAGAGGGTTCAATTAAGGAGCAAAGGTAAATGTTTCCATTTGTTCAGAAAGGTATATTTTATCAAATTGTTAGCTTAAGAGACAACGTTTCCTTAAATCTGTAAAAACAAAATTAAATTAAATTAAATTTAAAAAAAACAAAACAAAAAAACAAACAAAACAAAACAAAAAATCTGTAAAAACAAAGCGTTAAAAAAGGAACAATGTTTCAAACAAAAAGTCATATAGAGTATAATTAATTATTCTCAAATTGTTCAGAATTGTGTTATTAATTTTGGTTCTGCTTGAATCCAGTTTTTGCACTAGTTCTGGAAATTTTCACTTTGTTCAGATTTATGGTCTTAAGCTTATCAGAAACCTGTACTCAGAGTTTTTCCTACGAATCTTGTTGAAAAGAAAGCATATTTTCACATATATAGAGGCACTTGAGTACAAGCGTAACTATCTCTAAATGATAAAAGACTTAGAAATGGCCAAGGTTGGAGATCTGCTTAGAGTTACTTCCAGTGCAGCGGACAAGAAAATCTGGTTATTTCTGTGACACACAACATTTTGAGATAATATCGCACACCAGGACATCAGACTTCTAGGAGTTCCATATAATTTTTAGGATACAAGTTTAATAACAGAAATTTGTGTCACTTATTTGGCAATGCTTCCCAGGGAAAAGTACCAAATAAGCCTCATTAGATTAATTGATCATAAAATCTCTGAAATGTTCCATGGGCTCTTTAGAACACCTTAGATTGTGATCAGAAGACTTTATTTTAAAATTTGATTTTGGAAAAAAATAAAATAAAATAAAATTTGATTTTGGGAAGGGTGTCATAAAATATCAAAAGGGTTTGAACTTCTGATTGAATAGGGTCACAAATTATTTTTTTAACTTTTATTTATTTATGATAGTCACACAGAGAGAGAGAGGCAGAGACATAGGCAGAGGGAGAAGCAGGCTCCATGCACCGGGTGCCCGACGTAGGATTCGATCCCAGGTCTCCAGGATCGCGCCCTGAGCCAAAGGCAGGCGCCAAACCACTGCGCCACCCAGGGATCCCTGGGTCACAAATTATTATGAAAAAATATTTTAAATTATTCTTTTAACCAAAGTGACAATAACAGAAACTCAAGGCAAGCACAGAAGGTTACATTGTTGTGAGCAAAATGTAATTCCTGTCATATTAAGACTCAGTATTCTTAGGTAATCAAAGACATGATAAGCAGAAGAAATTATTTTGGCAAACAGAATCATGGTTTTTTTGGCAGATAACTTAAGGGATAAAGTTTTGCTGACAATTTCTTATGGAGGGCAGACCAATAGTTCAAGAAAACTCTGTACTTTTAACGAAGAGAGAACTAAAACTTCGTACCCGTGCACTTTTGATGTGAAACTTATTTCCTTATTTACATTTATCACAATCTTAGCCAGTATTGGCCACATATAACATTTCTTTCCAAAGATCCTTTCTTCATAAACCTTCTTGAATTTCTTCCTTACATTCAGATTTTGTCTTAAATGTTTCCTCTTGAAATAACCAGTCTCACTTTAGGACAAAATCATTATCTTTTCCCTCAACAAATATGTCTTTCTAGTCTTCATACCTTTTTCTCACTAACAGCACATATCCTACTTTCTTAATATATAGAGTTGTTTCCCTTGTTATTTCTAGTAGTCTTAGTTATGTTTATCAGAATTTTAATGCTTCTAAACTTTAATGTCGGGATCCCTGGGTGGCGCAGCGGTTTGGCGCCTGCCTTTGGCCCAGGGCGCGATCCTGGAGACCCGGGATCTAATCCCACGTCGGGCTCCCGGCGCATGGAGCCTGCTTCTCCCTCTGCCTGTGTCTCTGCCTCTCTCTCTATCTCTCTGTGACTATCATAAATAAATAAAAATTAAAAAAAAATAAACTTTAATGTCTGGTGAAAAGTATATAATAGCAACTGTGAGCTTGGTTACAGCAGAATGCTTTAGATTGGCAAATTGATGAATATATTTTATAATTTAGAAATGTGTTGTTTTCATAATACAATCTTTCGACAAAGCTTGAAATTGGTTTATTAACAGACACAAATTTATCTTTAGTACAGCCAATTTAAAGGAGCCATCAACTGGCCATTGATGGGTAAGGTCTATTACTAGCAACTCAAACCAATAACCCTTTTTTGACTTAACCCAGGACACAAGAGGTGTCCAGAAAGGGCATAGTTGGTGCAGTCTCCATGATCCAGAAGTCTATGCTAAGAAAGCAAAGGCCTTCAGTGCACAGGCAGTGAAGGTGGTCTAGCAGAAAGAATGTCTCCAGTCTCCCATAAAAATGTGAGACTCCTCCCCTCACAGATCTCTAATTTGTGACATCACATGGGTGCTTCTGGAATGGGACTTTTCAGCACTAACAAGCAATGAGGGTTGAGACCGCAAAGGTTCTCATGGGCCGGAAACTTTTATGACAAAAACCCTTGAGAACTGGCACAACCTGACAGAGAGAAAGAGACTTGGATGCCCACTCTATTCTACTGGCACCAAGGTGTCTCCCAGTGAGTGCACCCTCTGGATGGTGGAAATCAAAGGAAATATTCTCACTGGTCATGAAACCAAACTCTTCAGACTTAGAAGAAAGCTAAAGGAAAAACCTACCAGGTCGACTAGGCCTTGAGTCTCTGGATCCAAATTAACACCTGGGAGGAATGTGTCATGGGGTTGGGGGACTGTGTACCTTATTGCATGGAGGTTTCCTTGAGGCGGCTGTATAACTAGGGTCCGTCTATTCTGTTCCATGACCAGCTAATCCTATCAGGGGAATCCTTTGGAGGTGGTGAGCACTCTAAGAGATTTCAAGTGATCCTCCTGTGTCCACCAATTTTGCAGCTTTGGCTTCCATAGTGGAACTCAGCAACAGATGACAAACAACATAAATGACAGAGACCAAGGAAAACAGAGACCATCTTGGGATGAAATGGATCAGTAACCAAAGAATAATTAATGGACTTGAACCAAACAGTCCCTGAGCCCAAGGAACTGGTTCCACAATATTTTCTCTTGCTGATCTAAATTGAGAAAGAGAGGAAAAGGACTCTGATCACTCTTGCTCCCTCTGCCTGAGCAGATAGCAATTCCAGGACGCTGACACGGGGAGCAATCACACCTGTCACAGGCTCTCTGTCGGATGTCCCAAGGATGTCTCACCTGCAGCGCCATCGGGGGTGGGTGGTGTTCTTCTAGTTAAAGAATCCTACTGACCACACCAAGTGTCTGAGAGCGGGAATGTCACACCCCATTCTTGGGGGGGCAAGAGCATTTATCCCATTCAAGGTCCTTCTAGCTGGACCAAGAATCAAATTGACATGAGACATTACCGGGAGAAATCAAATTTAATAGCACATGTGTGGGGAATCCACACACACATGGCAGTCAGGCATCATGGGGTACAGATGTAATCCTGAATTAAAAGAGCGGTTTGAGGTTTGAGACTCCAAAGAGAAGGAAAGCAATTCACAGGAAGAGGAAAACCAGTAAATGTTGATAAAATTTATCCCTGGCAATGACCCTTATTCTGCAAAGACTCTGCAACTGAGAATCCTCTGTGTAGATAAGGGAGGGGCAAGAGTTTCCCTGGAGCTGGCGGTGTCTTTGAGGGCCTTCAGCTCAGAGTAATCATCATGCCAAAGTGGCCCATCTAGGGGCCTCCTGCCTTCAGCCCCTGGACCTGTTTGTGTCCACCTGTGAGGGCTGAGCCTTCTGCGATTGGGGGTCTCAGCGAACCCTGGGGTTTCCACCTGAGACAAAGAATTTATGAAGGTGTGGGGGGGCAGGAACATAGGCCTCCCTTCAAACTTTTCCCTCCCACCCTTTCTCAGGTTCTGCTGCGGTGTCATTTGATAAAATAAACCTCACCCACTTAAAGTGCACAGTTTGAAACGTTTTTCTTGTCTTTAGCACTTCTCAAATTTTACACGTGGTACGATTTTGAGGTGGATTTCAGTTCTACGTGTTGAACACACACACGATTCACAGGGAACCACCCTTTGCAAACATGCAAAGCAATGCTATCTCCTTGCCAGAAGGGTCTGTAACTAGGACTTCCGTTTCTCTGATGGCAGGCAGTCCAGCTGCTGAGGTTGGGACTTCAGGTGCTGAGGTGGCTTCCCTGGGCTGTGCTGCCACGTGCGCTGGCTCAGCTCTCTGGAGCCCTGCAGGTGCTCCTCCAAAGTGCCCTGCGTGAGCCCTCCAGGGGTTGGCCTGTGACTGGTGGGGATCTTCCCCCAAAGCTCTCTAAGTGGGTGCTCCCTCAGGGGCTCCGGTCAGGTGCACACAGCTGGGGTGCGAGTCTCGGTGGTCTAGGGTGCGTTTCTCCAGGGGCTTCCGCTTGTCCATCCCCCCAAACATCGCCTCCCAGCTTTCAGAACCTCCACCCCCTCCCTTCCTGGTCCTTTGCCTGGGAAGCTTTGCAAGCTGAGGCTTTTCTCTCCCCAGTCTGCCGTGTACTTCCTGTGGTTGGGTTTGTTTCCAGGGCCAAGCAGAGAGAGGACAAAGAGAGAAGATGCAGTGATAGTCATCCGTTCCCCCGCCCACCTAACCCCCGAGGTCTGGGAACCCTGGAGGTTCCCCCAGGTCTGGGACCAGCTCTGGGACCCTAGCTCTGTAGGGCAGCAAGGACTCTCCTGAGTTGCCGCTGTCGGCCCCTGGCGGCTGCAGGTGGAATTGTAGCTTCTGTCCAGAGGCTTGTTGGGACCTGGTGGGAGGGAAAGAAAACACAACCGAGAAAAGTCCTGGAATCGGACCTCCCTCTTCCCTGAGGTCATCTTTTTTCTGTGCATCCTGAGCTCTTAGGGTCCCTGCTGAGCATATACTTTCAGGATATGAGCTGCATGGTTCACGCTCAGGCAGGAGAGTGGGGGTGACTGGGTGACGGGCACTGAGTGGGGCACTTGATGGGATGAGCACTGGGTGTTATTCTATATGTTGGCAAATTGAACACCAATAAAAAATAAATTTATTTTTAAAAAGGAGGATAAAGAAGGAAACATAAACAGAGAACTCACAGCGGCGTTGCTCCTATACCTGGTCTGGTTCCCTTCTCATCTCCTGCTGAGGTTCATTTTGCCGACTGCTCAGATGGCTGCTCCATGTACCCTGTCTGGGTTCTTAGCTGTAGTCGGGGGAGAGGTCTGTGGCATGTGACACTCTTCTCACCCGAACTGGAAGCCTGCAGCACAGATTTGCAAGAGCAGATCTGGGAATAGGGACAATGGCCAAGAATACAGGAATAGTTAAGCCTACTAAAGCCACATAATGAAACACCAAGGCTGCTAGTTAAAGGGTAAGTAAGCACAAGTGTAATGGCTTGGAGAGATTTCACAGTAATTTTAAATTCTTTGTATTGGGGGGATCCCTGGGTGGCTCAGTGGTTTGGCTCCTGCCTTCGGCCCAGGCCGTGTTCCTGGAGTCCTGGGATTGAGTCCCACATTAGGCACCCTGCATGGAGCCTGCTTCTCCCTCTGCCTGTGTCTCTGCCTCTCTCTCTCTCTCTCTATTATGAATAAATAAATAAAATCTTTTTTTAAAAAAAATAAAACCTTTGTGTTGGAGTATAAAATTCACACAGAAAGTGCACACATCAGAAGTGCACAGCTCAATCCATTTGCATAAAGAAAACACACCTATGAACCAGCACCTAGATCAAGAAAGAAACATTCTCATCCTCAGGGAGATTCTCTAACTTCATAAAATATGTGGGGAATCCAAGGCAGCTAGAGAGGATGCTGGGGCCACGTTCAGTCCTCTTCATTCTGGAATGTAGAAGACCATTCTTTCCCTCTACCAAGAAGGCACAGGCTGTAGGTCTAGAAGGCATGGGAGGCTCAAAGAACTTGGCACACTGCGACACCCCTGTTTCACACTCGAAGTTGTCCCCACATACTCAGAGCCCCAGTCAGCTATGTTCTGGCTCATTCTCCATCACGTTCAGGCGACCAACAATGATCAGTCATTTGAGGCACGTGGGGAGAAGGACCAGACCAGAGCAGACCAAACCAACACATGACCACAGAGTGAGGAGAGTTTCAAAAACTTCAGCAAGCAGAGAACAAAAAGGAGTTTTGAACCAAAAATATCATTCCTATACTAAATATTTCATCCAAAGATTGAGAGAGAAAGTAGAATCAGAAAATGAAACTGTCCCAAAAGTTAGAACAACCTCACAAACATGAGAAACAACAAAAAAAATTTTCCCCATTCTCACTGGTGTGAGGTGGTATCTCATTGTGGTTTTGATTTGTATTTCCCTGATGGCAAGTGATGCAGAGCATTTTCTCACGTGCGTGTTGGTCATGTCTAAGTCTTCCTCTGTGAGATTTCTGTCCATGTCTTTTGCCCATTTCATGATTGGATTGTTTGTTTCTTTGGTGTTGAGTTTAATAAGTTCTTTATAGATCTTGGAAACTAGCCCTTTATCTGATGCTTCATTTGCAAATATCTTCTCCCATTCTGTAGGTTCTCTTAGTTTTGTTGACTGTATCCTTTGCTGTGCAAAACCTTCTTATCTTGATGAAGTCCCAATAGTTCATTTTTGCTTTTGTTTCTTTTGCCTTCATGGATGTATCTTGCAAGAAGTTACTGTGGCCGAGTTCAAAAAGGGTGTTGCCTGTGTTCTCCTCTAGGATTTTGATGGATTCTTGTCTCACATTTAGATCTTTCATCCATTTTGAGTTTATCTTTGTGTCTGGTGAAAGAGAGTGGTCTAGTTTCATTCTTCTGCATGTGGATGTCCAATTTTCCCAGCACCATTTATTGGAAGAAAGACTGTCTTTCTTCCAGTGGATAGTCTTTCCTCCTTTATCGAATATTAGTTGACTATAAAGTTGAGGGTCCACTTCTGGATTCTCTATTCTGTTTCATTGATCTATGTGTCTGTTTTTGTGGGAAATCACAAATGTTGGAGAGGATGCGGAGAAAAGGGAACCCTCTTATACTGTTGGTGGGAATGTGAACTGGTGCAGCCACTCTGGAAAACTGTGTGGAGGTTCCTCAAAGAGTTAAAAATAGACCTGCTCTATGACCCAGCAATTGCACTGTTGGGGATTTACCCCAAAGATACAGATGCAATGAAACGCTGGGACACCTGCACCCCGATGTTTCTATCAGCAATGTCCACAATAGCCAAACTGTGGAAGGAGCCTCGGTGTCCACCGAAAGATGATGGATAAAGAAATGTGGTTTATGTATACAATGGAATATTCCTCAGCCATTAGAAATGACAAATACCCACCATTTGCTTCAACGTGGATGGAACTGGAGGGTATTATGCTGAGTGAAGTAAGTCAATCGGAGAAGGACAAACATTATATGTTCTCATTCATTTGGGGAATATAAATAATAGTGAAAGGGAATAGAGGGGAAGGGAGAAGAAATGGGTAGGAAATATCAGAAAGGGAGACAGAACATAAAGACTCCTAACTCTGGGAAACGAACTAGGAGTGGTGGAAGGGGAGGAGGGCGGGGGGTGCGGGTGAATGGGTGATGGACACTGAGGGGGGCACTTGATGGGATGAGCACTGGGTGTTATTCTGTATGTTGGTAAATTGAACACCAATAAAAAATAAATTTAGTATTAAAAAATGGGGGACAGAAGAATTAACTCAGAGTAGAGAGGGATAGGGAACAGAGGACAGAGGAGGAGATGACATGTGAAGGAAGAGGAGAGGCCTGTGGGAAAGTCACTTAGGAAGGCATTTGCATAAACATTCTGATCTGGGAAGCAGCATAGTCCACAGCCAGGGGAAACACTGCTAGAGGTGGCAGAGTAAGTGTCTAGGCCACAATGAAGCTGATGGGAAAAGGCTACTTCTCCTTCCTTTTAAAATCTCTCCTCTGTCTCAGAAGGGCAGAGAATCTCAGGGGGGAGCCTGAGATGAAGGGGCCTGCAGGTCAGGCTCAGGGCTGGTCCAGGGCCTAGGGCGGGAGGGGTGGACTGGGATGCATCAAGGTGAGTTGCCCAGAAGGAGGGTTAGGATGGGGCTGTTTGCAGCAATGCTGGGGTATGAGCCCTAAGCACTGCATTCCTCCCCACGTGCAGACCCAACATGCCTCCATCACTTCCTTGGACCAACACTCTGAGGGTCTAGTGTTTCTGCCTTGCTGCACTGTGTGCCCTGTTTTGCTGGCAGCAGGCTTCCCAGCTCCTTAGGCACACTGGCAAGTGGCACCCTGGCTAGTGTGACACTTTGCTTCCCCAAAGCATCAAAGACACATCATCACATCAGCCACAGGCTCCCAAAGGATGGCACTGCCTTTCTCCTAATTTTTGAAATTAGGAAGTAACTGAAGAAAAAAATTAAGGGAAGTAGATGAGAGAAACTATAAAAGAATAATTTAGAGAAATAGAATGCATTTTGCCTCTGAGCTCAGTTCCAGTCCCTGGAGAGCAGTGGGCATTAGCTGAGCACCAGGGAGACAACCCAGGCAGGCAGGATATGTGGCTGCTCTTGATTCTCTTCCTTCCTGTCGTCAGAGGTGAGTAGGGTGGGGGCTTCAGGGCGGAGCACCTGCAGTTCAGATATGGGATGTGGACAGGGTATGTTGTGGGGGAAATGGTAGGGCCTTTCATTCATATAGAGATTACTTATTTTTTAAAAAAAATCTTTAAAGTTTTTGCTACCAGACAGGTACTAAGTTAGGTTTTGGAGAAAAAAATAAAAATAAATAACACAAACAGTGTCTGCTTTCTAGAGTTCTGTTTGCCATCCCTGGCACATAGTGGATAGACAGATGATGAATGTATTGATGGGTCATGGATAGATAGATAGATAGATAGATAGATAGATAGATAGATAGATGATAGGAGGATTCACGCACATTTATACACACATACATAAATGCATGAATTCTTAGGAACTCTGAAGCAGCCTAGAAACTCAGCTCCAACTCAGAACCATTCAGTGAACATGAGGTTCAGGCATCTGTATGATTTAAAACCCTGCACACCTGGTCTTGACTTGTAGCTAGAGCCAAGATTCTCTCTTCTGAAGAGCTCAGGGAGAGGGAGGAAGACAAGCAGCAAAAGCAGGGTGTGATGGGCTCTTTGGACAGTTGCTCAGCCCCACACATCAGGCTGCCTGAGTCCCTGCTCCAGATGAGCCAAAGACCAGACACTCATCCAGTGTCATTAGCACAACCAGCGAGACTTATTGAGTGGCATCCCTGGGAAGGGAAGACCAGAGATTAGAAGGGCTGGATGGCAAATCTTTAGATGCAGCTGGTGTCTGATGCTCAGAGAAGACAAAAGCTAGTATGGAGGGACCATTTGGCTGCCCTAGCTCTGTTGCTTCTCAACTTCCAGAACCACAGGGCCTGGGGCAGGATCCAGACAGTGTCTCCTCTGGGAAGGAGGTCATCCTGGGACATAAAATGACCCCATTTACTCATCCATTGACTTTTCATCATAGAAGTGGAAGTAAAACAACTCTGAATGAGAGATTTGCATGCAGAACATTTAATGGTAAAATGTCCATGTCAATATATTCTTTTTCTTTTTTCTATAAATTATTTTAAATTTTAGACACAGAGAGAAAGACAGAAAGACACACACACACACACACACACACACACACACACACACAGGGTGAGTGGGAGGAGAGGCAGAGGGAGAGGATCTCAAGCAGACTCCGTGCTGAGTATGGAGCCCGGCATGGAGCTCAATCCCAGGATCCTGATATCATGACCTGAGTGAAAATCAAGAATCAGCCACAGAACGCACTGAGCCACTCAGGTGCCCCACATACTATGATTTTCTTAATTTGGAGGTTCATGTGGATAAAAGATTACATATGCATATGAGTCATAAGAGCAAAAACCACAGGCTTAAAGCTTAAACTAGAGAAATTTCTTTTCTCACAGTTCTCAATGCTGGGCCACCCAGATCAAAATGCAAGCAGATTCAGTTTGTGATGAAAGCTCTCATTCTGGGTTTCAGGCAGCCACCTTCTCACAGTGACCTTCACCTTGTGCCCAGGCAAGGAGAGACAGGGAGATCAGGAGACAGAGACAGAGAGGAAGAAGGAGAGAGAAGCTCTCGGGTGACTTTTCTTACAAGAGCACCGATCCTATCTTGACGTCCCCGTCACAATCTCCTCTAGCCCAAATGACCTCCCAAAGGCCCCATCTTCCAATACCATCCCTTTGGAGCTTACAACTTTAACATAGGAATTTAGGGATAACACAAACATTGTCCTCGACAATCTAGAGGCAGAATTGATCAAGGGGTGAACAGCGCTAGCTCATCTGTTGTCACTTTGACATCACCACCACCCCTTCTAAGTCCTCTTCTGCATCACTGCCCCAAACCTGGGAATCACCTTTCCTCCATTCCTTTTCCTTCAATGGGTTGGAGTTTGTCCATGGAAGCAGGTGTCAGAGATTTAGAGGGCGGGAGAACAGCCTCACTCTCTGGAGGCAGCTAAAGTGGCTTGGGTAGATGAGAGATTCAGAGTGGCTTCCTGTCACATACCCAGGAACACTTACTCTGCTGGTGGAGACTGAAGATAATTAGTGGCATTTTCTCAGAGAATTTTCAGAATCACAGCAGCTTCTTGTGGACTCTTGAGAAAACCCATCCTGGGACTTCGGCTGCAAACACAGCATCACCTTCCCTCACCATGAGTCAATATAGACACTAGTATATGGCTACCCATAGCAAGATTTTCATTGGCCAAAAAGTCAAACAACCCATGATTCATCAGCTGTTGAACGGATAAGCTAAATGTGTCCAGACTCTACCATGGACTGCAGTGCCCACACATGCTACCACATGGATGAGCCTTAACACACATTACACTAAGTGAATGAAGCCAGACAAAAAGGTCATAGATTGAAGGATTCCATGTATAAGAAGTGCCCAGAATAGAGAAATCTATAGACAGAACGTAGATCCGTGGTTGTGGAAGGCTTCAGGTAAGAGGGAAGTGGGGAACGACAAGGGGTACAGGGTTTCCTTCTGCAGTGACAAAATGTTCTGGAATTAGAGGTGATGGTGGCACAACTTTGTGAAAGTCCTAAAAACCACCAAAGGCTACACTTAAAATTCGTGATATGTGAATTATATCTCAACCTATAAAGTCAACAAAAGTAAATTCTGAGCCTTAAAATGCTTTAATTCGTTTTAGAAAGGGAGAAAGTCCTCATTGTCCTTAACAGTTGGAAAGAGACCACTAGTGGTATTCTTGAGAAAAGAAGATGAATAAAATTATACATATGAGAAAATAATGACAGGAAACAAAAACAGTAACACGAACTAATCTCAAAGCTGGTTTAATGGGGAAAAATCATGGAGGAGAGGAGGAGAAACAGGAGGCAGACATCCCGCAGCAGGTATAATCCACCCAAATCAGACGGCGCATGGGGTTTGAATGTGTAATTAAAACAGAAACAAACATTTGAATTATTAAAGGATACTTTCTAACTGCAGGACTTTGTGCAAATACAAACTTCATGAACTAGGACTTCCTAGAAAAAACAAACCAGAACAACAGAATGGATTCAAGAACCATCAAAGAACTTGAATCGTCAATATTCAGGGGAAAACAATTTCCAGGAACCAAAAGATTTGTCCCAGCAATTAATTTGTCATATGGTTTTGTAGATAGTTTCTTAGGATTCTAAAGACACAGATTTTTTTTTTTTCTCTATTGATGTGATGATCTCAGGAAATGAAAAAGATGGAAATCTGCCAGGATAATTTTGCGATAGGAGCATCTCTGATATCAAACCTCAGCAGACAGCACAAAGAAAATTATAGAGAAGAGCCTTCCTTAGGATTCTTGAGCTGGAGCTGAGCACTAATGGCCAGGGTCAGCTGGCAGGCAGGGTTTCTGGGGTCATCCTCTACTGAGAACTTAATAACATAGGAAATAAAAAGTTTTCTAATGAAACCAGTGCTTTAAAATTGAGAGGTTCCATACAAAATCTGGATTCCTGTCTACTCTAGAAAAATGAAAAGATCTGAAACCACAGAGCCTACATTTTGCATGAGGACAATGGGCTGAAGTGAACTGGAGCCGTGCTTTCCCAGGGGTCATTTGCTCTCCAGGTGACATTGGCCATGAGGGTTGGATTATAGGAAGTTGCCACTGCTCGGTGTGGACATTTTTGTTTCAGTGAGATGGATAGTTGTGCTCTTAGGGGATTTTTGTGATGGCTTTGACCCAGTGGAGTTTTGAAGGACAAAGGTCTGTCTTGTGGAAGGTGTATCCCCTCTTTGACTGTTACTCAACTCATCAGGCACTTGGGCTTATTGGAGTTATTTGTGATGCAGGAGGCTGGGGTCTGCCTTCAGGTGGTGGGGTGGGGTGGTGACAGGCACCTGGGTTTGTGTTTTTCAGGCTCACCTGCCCTCATGGCAGTGTCCGATGCAGTGAGTGGCCCAGTGCGGGGCTCACTGACCGTGCAGTGTCGCTATGAACCCGGATGGGAGACTTACAATAAGTGGTGGTGTCAAGGAGCCGAGTGGAAAAGCTGCCGTATCCTAGTTCAAACTGATGGATCAGAGAGGGAAGCAAAGGGTGACCGAGTGTCTATCAAGGACAATCAGAAACTGCGTGTGTTCACCGTGACCATGGAGGAGCTCAGGTGGAACAATGCAGATACCTACTGGTGTGGGATTGAGAGATATGGACCTGACCTTGGGGTTGAAGTTAAAGTGACCATTGACCCAGGTAAGAGTATGTGTGTGTGTGGATGAGTCTCTTCAGAACCTGAAGGATCCTCTCCAGTGCCTTAAGTGTCACTCAGAGAGAACTGTCACACAGGGTGGTTGAGTCCTGAGTTCTCCCAGAATCCCAGGTGACCCCTTGGGTTGGGAGGGACAGAGCTTCTCTCAAATGCTCTCATGGCTGCTGTCCTGTCCTCGAGGAAAAGATCAAGCCATTCTGGGCACGTGTTTCTCTGCACAGTGCAGTGCCTGAGTCTATTGCCCATAGAGATCAAGGTGATGGTTCCAGTTTCAGCCCATGGACCAAAGGGACCTTCTAGAAAATCCAGCGATCCCAATTCCTGCTAATGCCTTCCTGGACCTCTGGTGTCCATGTGTCCCTGCTCTTTCTGGAGTGTGGGGCCAGGACTTCATAGTGGCTCTTCCTACCCTCTGTTCCATATCCAGTCTGAGAGGGAAGAATCCCAGGACAATGTGGGAGCTGTGGTTGATTCCTGAGGTCCAGGAAGGCCTCCACAGTCAAAGGGCTGTTTAAATCCATCCAATAATTTTGTCTGCATCAATGAAATAGTCATACGATTTTTCTCCTTGATCCTGTAAGTATGGCATATAATGCTTACTGATTTTCTCACATTCAAACAATTTTGCATCCTTGGGATAAACCCAACCTAGTGAATATGTATTCTCTTGCTTTTATATCCTGGATTCAGCTTGCTGATTGTTACAGACTTTGGCATTTATGTTCATGGGTGATTTTGACTGTAAAATTTCTTTTTGCACTGCCCTTCTGTCAGGTTTTGGCATTAAGAGTATGCTAGTCCCATTAAATGGATTTGAGATTGCATCCTCTTTTCCTATATCCTGGAATTTTTTGTATAAGACAGACATTCTTTCTTCTTTAAATGATTAGTGGATATCTCATTTGAAGCTCTGCAGGTCTGGAGATTTCTTTGGATAGGCTTAATTATACCTATTCATTCATTCATTCATTCATTCATTTTAAGTAAACTCTACCCAAGGTAGAGCTTGAACTCCTGACCTCAAGATCAAGAGTTGCAAGCTCTGCTGAGTCAACCAGGAGCTCCTTGAAGAGGTTTTTAATAATGGCTTGGGTTCTTTTTAATAGTTGTAAGGTGATTCAGGTTTTCTTTTATAAAAAAGATTTTATTAATTTATTCATGAGAGATACAGAGAGAGAGGTAGAGACATAGGTAGAGGGAGAAGCAGGCTCCCTGTGAGGAGCCTGATATGGGACTCGATCCCAGGACCCTGGGATCATGACTTGAGCCAATGGCAGATGCTCAACCACTGAGCCCCGCAGGTGCCCATTTCTATTTCTTTTTGTTTCTCTTTTAGCATGTCACATTATTTTGCTAGAAATTTGTTTATTCCGCCTAAAATTTCAGATTTATTGGCATAAACTTGTTTGGATACACTTGGATAGTCTTCATTATTCTATCCCCTTATTACCTGTCCTTTCCAATATGCTCAGGATATTGTGTGATGTGCCTGTTTTCATTCTTAGTATCGATTATGCAGACCTCTCCTTTTATCATGAATATCTTGCTAGGATTTTGTTTTGTTTAAAAACAAATTGTTGGGTTTATTGGTCTTCTCTATTTTATATATCCTTTCTACTTCACTAATTTTTTTCCTTATTCATTATTTTCTTCTTTCTACTTCCATGTGCAAGTGACCGAGCAGTGTCATTATAGCCCAGGGTGGGAGACCTTCATGAAGTCATGGTGTCCAGATGCTGATTTGGATACCTGTACCATCTTTGTTGAAACTACTGGATCAGAATTGAAGGTGAAAATTTTGTCCATCAACAAGAAAAAGCACACATTCTCCATGATCACATTGGGAGAGTAAAAGAACTTATAAGAAAAATCAGCTGTTATTTTTCTGAGGTGCTCCCCAGGTGTTTTTACAGTATGGCAGCCCTGCTCACACCAGAAGTCTAGAAATTTAGATAAGGCCTCACCTTAGATTTCCTCCGTAAGATCCTACTTTGCTTTTCCTGGGACACCTTTTAAAATAAGCACTTGGAGTTAAGCCCATGAAGAATCAGTGGCCTCTTCCCTGACCACCTTATAAGTAACAGGTACTGCCACCCTTCTCTTGGTCTCCTGTTTGCTCCTGGTCTGGGATGGAGGACTGCCCTTCCTCAGGCTAATTGGGTGCCTCTCTCCTAGATCTGTAAACAACAAACTTTGTGATTCTCTTTCCTTTGTGCGGGTGTATTGGAACTGTGCCTTCCATTAAAATGACCCTGGATGTTTAATGGTTCAGAGTGGGATCTTAGCTATTTAGGGAGCTACTTCCCTCCTCATTCAGCAGGCCATGATGTGCATATTTTTAATTCAGCACACCAGCTCCAGCTTCTCAATACACCATGGAGGAACTCAGGCAAGTGGATCCAGACACATCCTTGTGTGGGATTAGGAGACCAGAGCTGACCGCGGGTCTCAGTTAACCTGACCATTGACCCAGGGAAGCACTCTTCTCTCATGTACCAATGTGGCATCTCCTCGGCAAGAGGGAGCCTGTGAAAAACTGAGCAGACTCGTCAACTTTTATATTTACTTGTGGATTTTTAGAAAAAGATATTTTAAAAGTACACAGAATATAAAGTAAAATATACTATAGTGTCTTCTACTCTAGTTGCTACCCAAAGGTGAGGAATGTAACCAGTGTGTGTGTATGTGTGTGTGTGTGTGTGTGTGGGTGTGTGTGTAAGAGAGAGGCGGAGAAATTCTATGTCCCTGAAGCATATATATGTGTTTACATTCTTTCCCTCCCTCAAAGTAAAATATCATCTACTGTTCTACAGCTTGCCTAATTTCACGAATGTATTTTGAAAATCATTCCATATCAATATGTATAATATTTTTAATGGCTTCATACTATTCCGTGATAGCGGCATATCATGATTTGTTTAATTTTTTTCACTCCTGATGGGCATTTCAGTTGTTTTAAGTTTTTTGCAACTACATACAATTGTGTAACTAAACTCCTGCATATGTGGCTTGATATCCATTTATGGCTATACCTGTTAGGTACGTTCCTATAATAAAATAGCTGTGTTACTGATCAGTGCATTATTCCAGTTTTGATGAATATTATCAAAGAGGTTGTAAACATGTAAACCTGAAGAGGTTGTTCAGGTCCCACTCTGAACCCTTGTCTGAATGTGTTAATAAACAGTCAGCCCTCAAACCCAGCATTGGATGTTGTCAAATTTTTTGTCTTTACACTCTGATTGGCACACTTGACATGTTGACTGCACATGGCCTGGGCCCCCAGGCAGAGGAGAATGCTGTAGGGGATGAAGGTGAAGGACAGTTGGCAGAAGGAGTAGTGATAGGCACCAAGCAGAAAGTCACCAGGTAGGTGGTGCTGAGTAGGCTGACAACCAGCGGACACCTGCCCTTGGGGTTGGGTGTGGGGTTCCAGGCCAAAGCCTGCTCCAGCTTGCAGAGCCTCCTAGTTACTTCCCTCCCCACACTAGTCTTTGGCAAATACCAAATTTTATTCAAAGGGGGAGTAGCACCTTCAAAGGCTTATAGGTGAAAAGAAAACAAAAGAATACTAGCACAAAGCAAATAAAGAGCATACACCATGAGAGGAAATGCCCAAAGAAACAGAGAAATCAGCTCATATGAATAGCTCTATTCAGTCTCAAGGAAACAATAGACAACGGGATGAATCTAGAAGTGTAAAGACAGTGCAGTACAAAATAGAGAAATGAAAATCAATCAGGCTGACCTGGAAAAGACAAGGAGCAGATGAGAAAGACACATCATTGCCAGGAAAAAAACAGGGGAATGAACCCAAAACCCAATGATAAATGTGCCTACAATGCACCGATGTAGTTTCTTTTGGCAATTTCATAAAGGGACGTTTAAATAAACAGAATATACAAAGTGTGGAGAGGCAGATGTAGGTACAGGACACAAAGAGGTGATGGCACAAATGTTTGCTGGCTATTCCCTTAGAGGAGAAAAAGGAAGCCAAAAGTAAAACACAACTGATTTGGATTAGAAACTAGAGATAAGGGGATCTTTCAGGCTGAAATTGAGAGTTCACATGGTGAAAGGACTGTACAGATGATCCACACCCAGGATACTATGAAGTTACAGAACCTCTAGGATAAAGACAGAATCGAATGGCTGGTATCAGGAATAATGACCCAATCAGAAGATCATACCAGAAGGAGCATGTTGTGTGAGACAGAAGTAGGCTAGCCTCAGACGTGATAACCACACCCCATCCCAGAAGACGGTGAAGGAAAACCTACATGCTCTGAGCAAATGAGAATATTCTGGGAATATTCTGACAACAAACAGTCTCAGGCATGCAAGGTCTTATGAAATACAGCACCCATGAGCCATTTAAAAATAGAAGATCCACATCATGATAAAATTTTGCCAACAGAGGGAAGTTAAATAGTGAAAAAAGAGAAGCTGTGGTCATCAGTGAATATGTTTTAAATTAGAAAGACCCCTAAGCAATGATGGGAAGTATTACAGAAAAGACTATAAATATCAATAGGTGCAAAGAACACTATGCTCACAAAATCAGGAATGGGATGAGGAGACATAGGTGAGATGCAAAATCTTTATCTGTAGGGCACTGAGTCAATAGAGAATTTAAGTTTGTTGTTAAAAGGAAGATGGTAATGTAGGGGCTTGGTGTCCAGGCAAAGTGTGGATGAAGTCCCAGTGAGGGGTTGCTGGGGTTGGGGGTCAGGGTCAGAGCAGGGTGTGGAAGTCCTTCCCACCAAGGCTCAGTCCAGGCTGGTGTGGAAAGACCCAAGAAGAGTGGCAAGAGCATCCACATGGGAGGTGGCTCAGTGTAGACATTAAAGCCCATGGAGGGTGACACTGGGGGCAAGGCAGTGCTAGGGCCTTGGCATAGATGCCACTCACAGACCTCAGAATATATGAGGGCTCCCAGTACAGCAAAAATGAACAAGCAGACAATTTACTTACTGAAACATCCAGCTAAGAGATTCTTGACCACAAGACCCCAGAATTGTAGACTTTTCTGTTTACCTGAATCTGGGGTCTTGGATAAGACATTCCACATTTGCACCTGCCTTTTAAGTCCTCCCTGGCTGTTTCATGTCATTGGGCACATTTCTGGCCAAGTGCACCTGAGTTCTCATATGATACACTGAAAATGTGTAGCCTTGAGAATCTTGGGGCTCATTTAACCACACAGGTTAAAGGTAAGGATTGAGGCCTGGTCAGGAGCAGGTCCAGGGCTGGGGGCTGAGAAGAGCAGAGCATACCCCGAGGGGGACTCATCTTCACATTCTGTTCCAGCAACAGCCACAGACAGGGCTGGCTTCATGGGGGTGTACCTCTGCCGTCCCACTGGGGCCCTCTCAGAAGGACTTGATTTAGTGCTCCTTTGTCAACATCTGGAAGTCATTGGTAATTCTGGGACAAAGATATTTTCATTTTGCACTCGACCCTGCAAATAGCAGCTGGTCTTGTCCAGAGAAGGCTTTGTCATGCCTGTTCTGCTCAGGACCGCTCATGCCAGCCATGCCAGCCACAGGACATTTGCTATTCAGAGATGGGAGGCAGAGTGGAGGCTTGCTGGGAAAATCTAGCTGGAAGTCAGCTATGACCACTCAGCTGCATGGCAGGTGGGTGTCAGCTACAGGTGAAGTCACGGTGAGGGCATCCTCTTCATGGGAAACAGAAAAAAGATCTGTGCATTGAGATGTGTTTCTGAGGATGAACTTTAGCGAATCCTCAGCTGACCACATGATGCCCTGAGCCCCTCGCTTCCCCCATTTTCTGAGCAACTCTGAGAACAGAACCAAGAGGCTGAAGAAGGAAGCAGAGAAATGCCAAGAAAAGCAGAAGAGGTGGATGGGCTGAGCGGCCCCTGGGTGAGGAGTGTTCCAGCTGCAGCTGGAGAGACAGCAGAAGGACAGGACCATGTGGCTGCCATCAGCTCTGCTGCTCCTCTGCGTCCCAGGTGAGCGGGGCTGGGCAGGTCAGGGTGACAATGGTGTGGGGCAAGGCTAGTGATGGGAAGGGAAGAGATGAGGATACAAGCTAAGATGGGAGGAGGTGAGCATGGAGAATCCTTGCCCAGGCGAACAGGAGGAGGAGTTAATGGTAAGATGCTTCCCACAGGGGAGTGTGTTCTGAGCCCTACAGAACTCGACCACTTGGAGTCATCATTGCCACCGTTTTTGAAACTCAGGAATACTGTCTTATGCACCAGCCCAGGGGGAGGGGGGCAGACAGCTGATCCTAATTGGGCTAACCACCGTACTACCCGGCTTTCCTGTAATCTAATCCAATTCTTATCACAATCCTATAAAAACAAGAGACCAAGATGCAGAGATGCAAATTCTTTACTGTAATTAGTTCATAAAAGGCAGCCAAGGTTCAAGGAGAAATACGTTTATTTCCAAGGTCATTGCTCTTCTTCTAATACCTCTTTCCAAGGTCATCATCTTTTTTTAATATAATACAACAGCCACTTATTACATAACCCCCCTTTGTGAATAGGTGTTTATGTATCCCAGGTGTTGACACATGTCCCCAGAAAAGATTTGGTTGGTTTTGAATGCTTGTCAATGGGTCGGTTCTGGAAGTATGCACACAGTCTGCCGCAAGCTCATGTCACTGGCTCCACTGAACTTGTGTGTGGACCAGCCCTCTCCTCTCTGCCAGGCCCAAGCTTTTCCTGAGATAGTAACGCCAGTTTCCAGAAAATACTCCGAGGTCCTGAGCGCTGCTTTCTCAGGCAGGCCTGCCATGTATGGGACCTGAGCCCTGGCGTGGCTTCTGCAAGGGCAGGGCCACTGATGGCACCTCGAAGAGAGCTGGCACTGGCCCAGGACTCCCTTGAAGGAGAAATTCAACCAAAGAGGCTCATACCGACCATGTAATAAAACACACACAGGCTAATGTCGGAAACACAATGGTGGACAAGAGAGAAGCTTGTGATGCACTTTATTCTTTTCAAAATTATTTTTTTAAGTGTTCTAGTTTCTTCACCTTTCCATACAAATTTTAAAGTAAGCTTGTCTTTATCTACCAAAATGATCTTGCTGGGATTTTAATGGGAATCATGTTAAACATATAGATCATTATTGGGGAAATTGACATCTTTGCGATGTCGAATCTTCCATTCCGTAGTCGTGGTACCTCCTGCAATTTAATATTCCTTAGCTTCGGTCACCGGTGTTTTGTAAATTGTAGTATATGGATGCTGCACAGGTTCTGTTAGATTTATACCCGGGTGTCTCTTCTTGTTGAGCTAATGTGAATAGCACTGTGTGTTTCAATTCACTTTTTGCATGCTTGTTACTAGTGTAGAAAAAGGATTGTGTGTGTGTGTTTATGTGTGTATATGTGTGTTTGTGTGTGTTGTCTTTTATCCTGTGACTTGTTAAACTCATTTATTAGTTCTAGCATTAGATTCCTTGGGATTTTCCATAGATTCCTTGGGATTTTCTACACAAGTGTGTCATCTGCACAAAGAGATAATTTTATTTCTTCCTTTCTAATCTGTGTGCTTTAATGGTGTCCTGGAAGCTCTTAAGGTCTTAACTGGAGCTGCTGGAAGGTCTTAACTACTCTGGTAGCCATGTAGGACCTGCTGTTTTCTGGCATTTCTGCTTTGAAAAAGAGAAACCAGAAGTGAGATTGCTCATATTTACATGTAGGCAACAAACTCCATTTAAAAAATATTATGAACAAGGGGTAGTGGATGGGGAGGTGGAAGGGGGGATGGAGTGGCTGGGTGACAGGCACTGAGGGGGGCACTTGATGGGATGAGCACTGGGTGTTATACTATATGTTGGCAAATCAAATTCCAATAAAAATATGCAAAAAAAGAAAAAAATATTGTGACTGAAACAAAGCATATTTGTAACTTCATGCAATTCATGCCTGCAGTCTGTAATCTGTGAGTAAAGCAGAGAAATTGCAGAACTTCGTGTGTCTGTCTGGTATTTACACTTGGGGCCATATGGTGCCCCCAACAGGCTTGGGAACTGACCTTTCAAGCACACAGATGGATTTGCAGGGACGCCATGAGGGCTGGCCCCAGGCTGGCTCTGGGGCAGATCCACGTCTGTTCCCTGGCCTTCTGACTGGGGCTGGGGTCCTCAGCTCTCCCAGGCACCTCGTTCTTTAACATGAATGAAAGCACTAGATTAAGATTCTTCCAAGGGTGCCTGGATGACTCAGTGGGCTGTGTGTCTGATGCTTGGTTTCAGCTCAGGTCATGATCTCAGGGTCCTGGAATCCAGCCCCACATGGGGCTCCCCACTCAGTGGGGTCCGCTTCTCTTCTCCCTCCCCTACTGTCACTCAGCTGTGCTCATATGGGCTCTCTCTCTCTCTCTCTGTCCCAAATAAATAAATACATCTTAAAAAAAAAGTTTCTTCCACGTGGCAATTCTAACATGGGACTGCAAATTTCTTAACACTCCTTTCATTAAGATCTGGGGGTTAGGTCCCATCCCCTTGAGTCTGGGTAGGCTGTGGCTGCTGCTATAATTATCCTCCTAAGGAGCCTATTTACTCATTTTCTTTCCCTAGAAACACACCCTCCCACTTGCTGTGAAATTTTAATACTGAAGATATCCTATATATGTCCACATTCCTTTGATTTATAAATAAATTGATTGATTCATGTACTAATCGGACATCTATGTTTTGTATATGAAAAGAGTATCGTTTTTTTACCCTCCAAGAACCAACGTTTGTCTCCATTCGAAGGCACGGATAGAGCATGGTGACAGTGACTCTGTGTGACTTCCAAGGCCCGGCCAGAAGAAACCCTGTAGCTCCTTCTTCAGACTCTCGAAATGCTGGCCCTGGGGACTCTCCCAGTCAGAACCTGGAGGCCACATGGAGAGGCTACCTGGAGAATTTGGGATCA
Source organism: Vulpes vulpes (assembly GCF_048418805.1). NCBI lineage: Eukaryota > Metazoa > Chordata > Mammalia > Carnivora > Canidae > Vulpes > Vulpes vulpes. The sequence continues at coordinate 6,536,030 of NC_132781.1, forward strand.
ACGATCAGGACTGAATTTAGTGTTGGGTCACCTGGGCTCATGTTCCAGGTACATGGGCAAAGAAGCTTCCAGATGACAGCAGCACTCAGCCATTTGAGTCGCCACCTCCCCAACTGATCTTCCAACTGAGGCCTCAGACGTGACGGAGCAGAGATAGACCATCTCTGTCTCAATCCACTGGGATTCCTGACACAGAATCTGTGACATGACAAGGTGATCACTGTTTTATTCCATAAGGAAAATCTAAGCATAGATAACTGGATCGTTTGGGCTTTATCCGTTCTAGGGTCAAGCAAGATGGTAAGAGGAACGTGTTGCCTCTGCCGTGGGCCTGGTGGGCTGTGAAGAGTTGCTGGCTGCTGCCAAGGGCCCCTGTGTGACTCAGCTCTGTGGCGGGGACAGCTGGGCAGGAGCTCCCACGTGGTAACACGCAGGCTGCTGGGCTTGAGGTCTTGCCCTTTCCTAACGGGCGACCCAGAACCATGTGGGCTGCAGGTGTCAGCATGTGGCGGAGGTGCTCCCCGCTGCAGCAGAAAGCTCCCCTGCCCCCGCAATCCACTTCCGCAATGCCCCCACCTCGTCAAAGGAAAGCTCTGGTCAAAAACCCACCAGCGCCTTTCCTAACAAATGGGCTCTGGGAGAGGAACAGAGCACCAGCAAAAGGCAGCTGGGGGGGGGGGCGGGGTTGCTTCAGATGAAATAGTCCAGGACACAGAGCAGGGGGTCAGACAAGTCTACTCAGTTGCAGAGAAATTACAGACAACACGACCTCACTAAAAGGAGGAGCTCAGGAAAGAGATACAGTTCCTCAAAAATGGCTCAAAATAAAATGTGGATACAAAAAAGAGCACCCAGAGTTCAGGAAGGATGTGAAGTGGAAGAGAAAAAACTCCATAGATCCCACAGTTTTATTGAGAGGAGGTATGTTATATTTCTGAAAATTAAAAATGAAAAAGGCTTGTGTGGTTAGTGTTAATGTGTGAGTGGAGAGTCCCGCATCCCGGGCTTGCCGTTGCTCACCTGGGAGATGGGAGAATGGAAAGGCCAAAAGTTAGGTAGATCCCAGGAGTGGGTGATGCTGGGTCAGAGCTGGAGTGTGGACAGCATCACAGGTGTGAAGGGGGCAGATCTGAGCCGCTCATTGGTCCCGTCTGGTTGGAGAAGTCCAAACTGTCCCTGGAGCCCTGCGCCTGAAGGACCAGGGAGGCCAAGGGACCAGGAGGGACAGAAATGAGCTATTCTTGGGATCAATGGGTGTGTCCCTTGTCCTTGGTGACCACCGATGTAGATAAAAGGACACAGGGATACTTATATTGTCTCGAAGCTCCTCGCCACAGAACACTTATTCCTCACATGCGGAAAAAGAGTAACTTCAATGAATTTTGACAAATTTATAGTCACATTGGGTTTAGAGTCACATGGGACTCGCTACAATGGATGGGTTGTCCTCTCACATATAAAGCATTGAAATACTGTCCCAATAAAATAATCTCAAAAGAGCCCAGGTAAGTCATAGATTTAATAGGAAATGTATGGAGCAAACAGATGGGATGAGAGTCGGGGATGGTCCACCTCTGTCTGCAATCTTTAACGTTCAGCAATTCTTTCTGCAGGAGGCACTGAATCAGCAGCAGGTGGAATGGGCAACCTCTGTACACCTGGCCCATCAGGGGTCTCTGGCCATTGGAACACGCGGGGGCTTTGGGATTTAATTCCAGTTTTATGGTTCCTGGTTGGTCTGGAATTGTAAAATTCATCATTGGCCAGAGTCCTGAATGATGTAAGAGGCCGTTATCCTTGGCAGAGCCACTGCAGGGTCCCAAGGAAGAGTGGCACCAAGAGGATCAATGCTGGAGGATTCTGGGCTGCTACGGAAGAGACCAGGGTCCCCGACCTGTGCAGAGCAGAGAGGGAACCAGAGTTTATTCCTGGGGTCAGGACAAGAGGAGTCCCCACCTAACAGGGACCCTCACCTGCAGGTCAGCCAAGCCCAAGGCTTTTCCTGGTCTGTCTTTCTCATTCTACTTCTGTCCCACTTTGGATCAGTTCTGCTCAACTTTGAAGCTCAAAACTAATATTCCCAATTTGAAGAGAAGAAATTTCCCGACCCTTGTTCATCTGGATATTTAGCTTCTGGGTTCTCCTGGTAGGGGCCTCTCTCAGCTCTGACCCCCATGGGGTAGCACATCTCTTACAACCTGTTTAGTGGACACGGGATCTAGGAGGACAATGGCCCTTGCTTATATGTGTCCCCCTGGTGGACCCTCTCAGTGTCCAAGAGTCTGACCCCCTCACCTCGGCCTCATCCCCTCCTCCCCCAGCAGGGCCAGGACCTGTGTAGGCCACCTTGCTCTGTCCTACCTGCCTTGAGCGTGACGGGCCATGTGGATTTCACAGGTGGTGTTCTGGAGAGGGTGCACGCTGCTTTGCGCTTCCTCAAAATATCCTTTAAGTCACTGTGCTTTTTTCACAAACTCCACTCCCTGTGGAGCTGCTGTCCATCTCTCCACCCCACAGGCTTCTCCTATGCTCTTTGGTCTCCTAAAAGTTCTGCATCCTCCACTCCCCACTCAACAGAACAACTGGTCTCCAAACATCACCAGCAGGACACAGTTGGTTGTAAAGCATGAGCCAAGTGCCTCACCTCATTCAGAGGGATACTGAACACTCTGCCTGGGGGGCCAGGCTCAAGGAATAGGGGACTCGAGACAGGAAGAAAGCAGGACTGGAACTGGATGGGAGCCTATGGAGGGACATCCAGAAGGTGGGACCCAGGGAGGGGTGCACCTTCACCCAGCCTCTGATGGGGTGAAACTGGGGCAGCGTTTGCCCTTTGGTGAATGAGTGAACCATTATTTATTGGATCCTTCTTAGTGGGGAAGGCTTCAGGTCGATGGCCCAGCCTCTCTCCCATATTGGGAATATGAGAAAGCAGGAATCCCAGCTTCCCACTCCTTCCCAGCATTTCCCTAGCACTTGGGGAGGGAAGGGCCAGTACCGTAGAGCAGATACCCACCCTTGACTGTCTGAGAGTGGAATAACACCCCCCTCAGAATGTCCTAACCCCCAGAGCTGTGAATGTGGTAGGTTACATGGCAAGGGGGAATGCATGATGAGATGCAGTTAAGATTCCCAACCAGCTGACCTAGAGATGGGGAGATTATCCTGGGCTATCCAGGTGGACCTTACATCACCAGCTGTGTATGTATAAGTGATAGAACAGGGGAGGGCCAGTGTCACAGTAATGCGGCATGAGGAGGACTCGACCACCACTGCTGGCTGTGAGGACAGAAGGGACCCCGACCCAGGTGACCCAGGGGTCTCTAGAAGCTGGAAAAGACAAGGAAGTGCTTCTCCCTTAGAGCCTCCAGAAGAGCCAGCCCTGCCAGCACCTTGACTTTAGCCCAGGGAGCCTCATGTCAGACCTCTGCTCTCTAGAACCTTACGTCATCAAACTGGTTTGTCTTTTGCCACCAGGTTGGTGGTGATTTGTTTCAGCAGCCACAGGAAAGGAACACAGAGCAGTTCCCTTCTGGTGTAGTTGAGGCTGGAACCAGCTACACCTCTTTGGGGTCCTTGTGAGTTGGGAGACAGGTTAGAAGGAGACCAGAGCCTTCTCTCCTGCTGCCCAGCTGAAGAACCTTGTTAAGTTCTTCCTGGGGAGTGGGGAGCTCTTTAAGTACTCAGAGGCATAAAGGAGGGGGCCCAGGGCAGACGATGCTGATTCTCCCCTGCCAGGAAACCTCAGTGTCCAAGGGGGTCCCTGACAGAGTGCCCCGAGGGGAGTGGTCACAGGGGCAGCAGTGGGAAAGGTCTGCTGGGGTCCAGCTTTGCTCACCTGCTGCCGGGGGTGATCACGGGCTGACTGCTGGTGAGGCCCTGGGTAGACGGAAGCAAGGTATGACTTGCCATTGTGGATCTTGGCACAGTTTTGGGAAAGTCTGTTGGATCTGGTGCTAAAAGCACAGAGGAGAGCGTGGTGTGAGAGTGATGCAGGTGGCTCCCCAGGGCCCTCACCTCTCCCCACCCTCAGGGATAAAGCTTTTGCCTTAGCATCACTGCTTACCCATGTTGGTCTGGTCTTGTGTCTTTTTGGTTTCTCATCCCAAACATACTATTACTTCACTTGCAGAGAAACATCAGTTCACCACCATGGGAGGCATTGGGGGGTGGGGAGCTCTGTGGCAAATTGCACTCAGCTCAATCTCAGTGTCCTGTCTGGCACAGCTGAGCTCGTCAGAACCATGTTCCCACGCCTGGAGTTTCCATCAGCCAGGCCAGCTCCTTTCTGAGTCTCAGCCTTACCTGAAGCAGGCTGTGTGCCACCTGCCCTGAAGTGATGTGACCCAGAGCGGCTGGCCCAGGGTTCCCCTGTCTCTTGCAGCCACCCAGTACCTGCAGCCCCTATGTCCCCTTGGGTCCTCTCTGCCTCCCCAGGGCCTGCTTCCTTATTTCAATAGGTCTGACAATAAAGTTTGTCCGGTTGGAGGGTCCAGGCTTAAATCTCTCGCACCAGGTCCTCCTGACCTTTTGCACGCAACCAACACCTTTGTTGTCTTTTTCAGTTAATCTCTGGAACATTCTACACCAGCGTATCTCTCCACTGCAGACATTAGCACACCATATTTACATATACTAAGTTTGTAGAGACTTTTTTCTGCTTTATAAAGTAGATGTATTACCTACCTATTGTCTGCATGTCTGTGTGTCTGTATGTTGGAGAGAAGACTGAGGGGTCCAGAGGCAGAGCTGTGGGGTGGGAGCTACAGCATGACTCCCTTTCCAGGCCTGTCTCTGGGGGGCCCTTAGTGCCTCTGGGGCTGCTGGGGTGGAGTTCAACGTACCCTCCAAGACTCAGAGGCAGCCGGAGAGGGGGTCCTCGCACCTGGTGGAGCCTGCCCTTCCTTCTCCCAGAAATGAGTTCAGAGTCCCTCCCCTGCTGCTTTGCTTATGTGGCCAGAGGAGGGAGGGGAAGCAGGAGGGGACAGGGAGAAGGTCTCTTGTCCTATAGCTAAGACCGACAGGAACAGCCTTCTGACACCCCACTCCTCACTGCTTGCCTGGCAAGGTCCCACTCAGCTGGAGCTGCAAGGGGGTGGACAGACTGGGAGAAGAGAAGGTGCCTTCCCTGGACACGCCTGTCCTAGCTGAGTCTGTCCTTCACTACTGCTTCTGGGAGAGCAGATGGAGATGTGCAGATGTGGGAGTTCGCCCTTTCTTCCAGTCTTTCCCAGACCCATGGTGCCCCCTCATACACACTCGCACATGCACACACATACACACACAGTTCAGGCAAGTTTAGAGACTCCTCTCCATCCATCAGGGAAGAGAGAGGAACAGTCCTGGCTCCTCTGTGGGTGGGTACCAGGGCCCCAGAACACAGCAGGGAGTAGTGCCTACCTGGGTCGACAACCATGGAAAATTTGTACCCCAGGTCAGAGCCGGTTCTCTCAATCCCACACCAGTAGATGTCTGCATCATCATACCAGAGATGCTCCAAGGTCATGGTGATAGTGTGGCGACTGTGATTGTCCTGGATGGACGCACGGCCCTTCTTCACCAGTTGCTCTGACCCAGTGGTTTTAACAAGGATTCTGCAGGAATTCCAGTACTTTCCGCGGCACCACCACTTCTTGTACGATTCCCATCCTGGACTATACTCACAGTACGCCGTCAGTGTGCCCCCCTCTGTGCCTCTAACCATCGCCTCCTGGGAGATGGAGAAGTGGCCTAGAAAACAGAAAGCCAGCATTCATCTCCTCCTCCCTTGAGCCCACGGTTGGTCCCGGGCATGGCTGGGGTACCTGGCACTGCCCTGAAGACCAGCCAGGAGCCTCTGCCCTCTGTGTAATCACCACATCCCACCTGTCCCTTCATCCCCTACAGTATGTCTTTTGCTGTCCCCTCTTTCTGATGTCCCCTTGGGACTCCTAACTGCCCAACGCAGGGTCCTGTGCTCACTCCCCATCCTACTTACTGACCACCCACCCCCTCCCTTGCCCTCTGCTGACACCTCTTCCTAGCAAGCCAGAGCCCATACTGCAGTTGTAGGTGTACTTTTGATTCCCAGAGCTGTTGAGACAGCGGAATCTGCTCCCCAACCACTCCCACACTCTACCCCCAACCACCTAAAATACCTCACCCTCTGAATCCACACATGGCTCAGAACTAAACACACACTCACACATACAACAAACATGCATACACACTCACACAGTGATTGCATTTTTTTTTTTTTTTTACTACACACCTTGCTCTTCTGTGTCTCCAAATATATGCACAAGCTGATGCCTCGGCCTGGAATGTTCTCTCCTCTGCTTGAAGAAACCAGGCCCTTATAGTCATCCCACAAGGCTCAGATCAAACAATGTCTCTTCTACGGTGTCTCCGCTTCTGCAGCCAACTGGATCATGCCGGTGCCATCAAAGCACTTTGTCCCTGTCTCCGTTGCTACACTTATGACACTGGATGAGGGTTTGGTCTTTGGCTAATCCAGAGCAGAGCTTCAGGCAGCCTGGGGTGTGGGGTTGAGCACCTCTCCAGAGAGCCTGTCACCCCAGGTTTTGCTGCCTGTCTTCCTCCCTGTAACCGAGCTCTTCAGCAGAGAGGATCTCGGCTCTAGCTACAAGTCAAGAGCAGTTGTGCCTTAAATGATCCAGGTGTCTGAACCTCATCTTAACTGAGTGGGTATCAGCTGGAGCTTGGGTTTCTGTGCTCCCTCAACATTTCTCAAGAATTCACACATTTACATATGTGTGTATATATGTGCCCGTGTATGCCTCTATCCATCATCTACCCATCCATCCACGCATCCATCCACGCATGCATGCATCCATCCATCATCTGTCTCTCCAAACATCTGCCAGGGTTGTCAAGCAGTGCCCTAGAAAACAGATACTGTTTGAGTTATTTATTTTTATTTTGTTTCCTCAATACCTAACTTAGTACCTGTCAAGTAACAAAACTTAAAAAAAATTTCACAAATAAATGTCTGGATGTGTGAAAGGCCCTGCCATTTCCCCCAGGACAGACTCTGTCTGTGTCCCACCCCAGCCCTGCAGGTGCTCTGTCCCGAAGCCCCTGCCCTACTCACCTTGGATGACGAGAAGGAGCAGAATCCGGAGCAGCCTCATGTCCTGCCTGCCTGGATTGTCTCCCTGGTGCTCAGCTAATGCCCCCTGCCCTCTGGGACTGGAACTGAGCTCAGAGGCAACCTACCTTGTATTTCTCTAAGTTAATCTTTTATAGTTTCTCTCATCTATGTTTTATTTTTTCTCTTCAGTTACTTCCTAATTTCATTAATTACGAGAAGAGGAGTGCCGTCTTTTGGGAGCGTATAGCTGATGTGATGAGGTGTCCCCTCTCTTTACTCTGGTTCCTCACCTCAGCATCTCCTGGAATCTGCCCCTGATGACCTGCTCTCTGGGGAGGGTTGTTGCTCCCCTCTCTAGCACCACCTCCAGTCTCTGCACACCTACTTCCTGCCACCCCCATCCCCCAACTCAGTTCTGGACCTGCATTGGCTACTAGCACCTTTGTAGAGCTGTCCACCCTGTGAGCTCTCAGAGATGCTCAAAATGTAATTTCTTGCCACCTTCACTCCTCAAGTCAATCTATGCCAACACCTGGTCCATGGGTTCAGGGCCTCCCTCTCCACCTGCTCCTGTCATCCTAAGATAAAGCTATTGGGCCCTCTCCCTGCCACCTGCCCCCCTTGGAAGGCATTGCTAAGGTGGGGATTGGAGGTGGAGCAGCCAAGGGCTTTGTCAGCCCCTGGAGGAGAGAGCATGGCGGGCCAGACCTGGGGAGGGAAAGGGAGCAGGATTTCCTGTCGCCTTCAAGGTCCTCCTTGTTGGACCAAGAATCAAGTTGACATGAGGCCAATTAACAAGAGCATGTAACTTTAATAGCATATGTGTGGGAAATCTACACAGACTTAGCAGTCAGGTATCATGGGGTACAAATATCATCCTGAATTAAGAGAGAGGGTAGAGGTTTGGGACTCCTAAGGGGAGGAAACCAGTTCATGGGAAGAGGAAAACCAGCAAATGTTTGGTTAATAACTGTTTGCCCTGCAATGTAGTTGGGTTATCAAATAAAATTTATCCCTGGTGGGATGCCCGGGTGGCTCAGCAGTTGAGCGTGTGGCTTCAGCTCAGGCGATTCTGGGTCTGAGGATCGAGTCCTGCATCTGGCTCTCTGTGAGGAGCCCGCTTCTCCCTCTGCCTGTCTCTGCCTCTCTCTGTGTGTCTCTCATGAATAAATGATAAAGAGTCTTTTAAAAAATTTATCCCTGGCAATGACCCTTATTCTGCAAAGACCCTGCAACTGAGAATCCTCTATGTAGTTAAGGGAGGGGCAAGGGTTTCTCTGGAGCTGGCTGTCTTTGAGGACCTTCAGCTCAGAGTAATCACCATGCCAAAGTGGCCCATCTAGGGGCCGCCTGCCTTCAGCCCCTGGACCTGTTTGTGTTCACGTGTGAGGGCTGAGCCTTCTGCGATTGAGGGTCTCAGCGAACCCTGGGGTTTCCACCTGAGACAAAGAATTTATGAAAGGGGGTGGGCAGGACATCCACTTCCCTTCAAACTTTTCCCTCCCACCCTTTCTCAGGTTCTACTGCGGTGTAATTTGATAAAATAAACCGCACCCACTTAAAGTGCACAGTTTGAAACGTTTTTCTTCTTGTCTTTAGTACTTCTCAAATTTTACACACGGTACGATTTTGAGGTGGATTTCAGTTCTATGTGTTGAACACACACACTGCAAACATTGCAAAGCAATGCTATCCCCTCGCCAGAAGGGTCTGTAACTAGGACTTCCGTTTCTCTGATGGCAGGCAGTCCAGCTGCTGAGGTTGGGACTTCAGGTACTGAGGTGGCTTCCCTGGGCTTTGCTGCCAGGTGCGCTGGCTCAGCTCTCTGGAGCCCTGCAGGTGCTCCTCCAAAGTGCCCCGCGTGCGCCCTCCAGGGGTTGGCCTGTGACTGGCGGGGATCTTCCCCCAAAGCTCTCTAAGTGGGTGCTCCCTCAGGGGCTCCGGTCAGGTGCACACAGCTGGGGTGCGAGTCTCGGTGGTCTAGGGTGCGTTTCTCCAGGGGCTTCCGCTTGTCCATTGCCCAAACATCGCCTCCCAGCTTTCAGAGCCTCCACCCCATCCCTTCCTGGTCCTTTGCCTGGGAAGCTTTGCAAGCTGAGGCTTTTCTCTCCCCAGTCTGCCGTGTACTTCCTGTGGTTGGGTTTGTTTCCAGGGCCAAGCAGAGAGAGGACAAAGAGAGAGAAGATGCAGTGATAGTCATCCGTTCCCCCGCCCACCTAACCCCCGAGGTCTGGGAACCCTGGAGGTTCCCCCAGGTCTGGGACCAGCTCTGGGACCCTAGCTCTGTAGGGCAGCAAGGACTCTCCTGAGTTGCCTGGCGGCTGCAGGTAGAATTACAGCTTCTGTCCAGAGGCTTGTTGGGACCTGGTGGGAGGGAAAGAAAACACAACCAGTAAAAGTCCTGGAATCGGACCTCCCTCTTCACTGAGGTCATCTTTTTTCTGTGCATCCTGAGCTCTTAGGGTCCCTGCTGAGCATACACTTTCAGGATATGAGTTGCATGGTTCACGCTCAGGCAGGAGGATAAGGAAGGAAACATAAACAGAGAACTCACAGCAGTGTTGCTCCTGTACTTGGTCTGGTTCCTTTCTCCAGTCTCCTGCTGAGGTTCATTTTGCCGACTGCTCAGATGGCTGCTCCACGTACCCTGTCTGGGTTCTTAGCTGTAGTCGGGGGAGAGGTCTGTGGCGTATGAGACTCATCTCACCCAAACTGGAAGCCTGCAGCACAGATTTGCAAGAGCAGATCTGGGAACTGGGACAATGGCCAACAATACAGAAATAGTTACTTATGCTACATTCACATAATGAAACACCAAGGCTTCCAGTTAAAGGATTAAGTGAGCACAGGTGTAATAGCTCGGAGAGAATTCACAGTAAAATTTAAATCCTTGGTATTGGAGTATAAAATACACACAGAAAGTGCACACATCAGAAGTGCACAGCTCAATACATTTGCACAAAGAAACACACCTATGAACCAGCACCTAGATCAAGAAAGAAACATTCCCATCCTCAGGGAGATTCTCTAACTTCATAAAATATGTGGGGAATCCAAGGCAGCTAGAGAGGATGCTGGGGGCCACCTTCAGTCCTCTTCCTTCTGGAACGTAGAAGACCATTCTTTCCTCTACAAAGAAGGCACAAGCTGTAGGTCTAGAAGGCATGGGAGGCTCAAAGAACTTGGCACACTGCGACACCCCTGTTTCACACTCTGCGTTGTCCCCACATACTCAGAGCCCCAGTCAGCTATGTTCTGGCTCATTCTCCATCACGTTCAGGCGACCAACAATGATCAGTCATTTGAGGCACGTGGGGAGAAGGACCGGACCAGAGCAGACCAAACCAACACATGACCACAGAGTGAGGAGAGTTTCAAAAACTTCAGCAAGCAGAGAAAAAAAAAAAATAAATAAAAATAAAAAAAAGGGAGTTCTTGAGATGAAAATATAATTCCTAAACTAAATATTTCATGCAAACATTGGAAGAAAAGTAAAAACACAAAACCAAACCAAATCCTTTCAAGAGGTAGAACTAACCTCACACATGTAGATAACATAAAAGAAAAAAGGAGAGAAAAAACGGAGCCACTCAGGGGTGCCTGGGTGGCTCAGGTAATGATCCCGGGGTCCTAGGACAAACCCCTGCATTGGGCTCCCTGCTCGGCAGGGAGTCTACTTCTCCCTCTCCCTCTGCCACTCCCCATGCTTGTTTTCTCTCTTTCTCTGTCAAATAAATAAAATGTTTTTTAAAAAGAGAATTGAGGGACGTCTGGGTCACTCAGCAGTGAGCGTCTGCATTTGGCTCAAGGGGTAATCCCAGGGTCTTGGGATCAAGTCCTGCATCGGGCTCTCCACGGGAAGCCTGCTTCTCCCTCCGCCTGTGTCTCTGCCTCTCTCTGTGTGTCTCTCATGAATAAATAAATAAAATCTTAAAAAGAGAGAGAGAGAGAAAGAGAGAGAGAGAGAGAGAGAGAGAGAGAATTGACTCAGGGAGGAGAGGGAAAGGGAACAGAGGACAGAGGAGGAGAGGACATGTGAAGGAAGAGGGGAGCCCTGTGGGAAAGTCACTTACAAGGGCATTTGCATAAGTGGTTTAGGGCTGGGAAATGGGGTTTGTCCACAGCCAGGGGAAATACACCAACACATGGCAGAGGAAGCATGGAGGGCACAATGAAGCTGATGGGAAATGGTCGCTTTTCCTTCCTTAAAATTTCCCCAAGGCACCTCTGCCCCCAGAGGGACTCAGGACCTCAAGGAGAAGCCTGAGTGGGTCAGGCTCAGGGCTGGCCCAGGGTCCAGGGCAGGAGGGGTGGCCTGGGATGCACTGAGGTGAGCTGCCTGAAAAGAGGGTTAGGATGGGGCTGTTTGTCCAGCAAGGCTGGATGTGAACCCTGAGCACCACATTCCTCCCCATGCGCAAACTCAATGTGTCTCCATTACTTCCTTGGACCAACACTCTGAGGGTCTAGTGTCTCTGCCTTGCAGCACTGTGTGCCTTGGTTTGCTGGCAGCAGGCTTCCCAGCTCCCCAGGCACACTGGCAAGTGGCACTCTGGTCAGTGTGACACTTTGCTTCCCCAAAGCATCAAAGGCATATCATCACATCAGCCACAGGCTCTCAAGGATGGCACTGCCTTTCTCCTAATTGTTGAAATTAGGAACTAACTGAAGAAAAACTTAAGGGAAGTAGATGAGAGGAAGAAAAGACTAATTTAGAAAAACAGAATGCATTTTGCCTCTGAGCTCAGTTCCAGTCCCTGGAGAGCACTGGGCATTAGCTGAGCACCAGGGACACAAGCCAGGCAAACAGGACATGTGGCTGCTCCCAGTTCTCCTACTTTTCCTTGTCCAAGGTGAGTTGGGCAGGAGCTTCAGGACGGAGCACCTTCAGGGCTGGGGTAAGACACAAACAGGGTCTGTCCCAGGGGGAAATGGCAGAGCCTTTCACTCATCCAGACACTTCTATAAAAAAAATTTAATTATTGTTAACTGGCAGGTGCTAAGTTAGGTGTTGAGGAAAGAAAATAAAAATGAATGACACAAACAGTGTCCAGTTTCTGGTGCTCTGTTCATCAGCCATGGCTGATTAATCACTAGACAGATGATGGATGGATGCAGGGATGGCTGGATGGCTGGATGGGTGGATGATAGGCAGGTGCATACAGGCACACATATATACACACATATACACATACACAAATGCATGAATTCTTAAGAAAATTTGAAGGAAACCAGAAGCTCAAGTTCCAGCTGATACCCACTCAGTTAAGATGAGGTTCAGACACCTGGATCATTTAAAGGCCTGCACAACTGCTCTTGACTTGTAGCTAGAGCCGAGATCCTCTCTGCTGAAGAGCTCGGTTACAGGGAGGAAGACAGGCAGCAAAACCTGGGGTGACAGGCTCTCTGGAGAGGTGCTCAACCCCACACCCCAGGCTGCGTGAAGCTCTGCTCTGGATTAGCCAAAGACCAAACCCTCATCCAGTGTCATAAGTGCAGCAACGGAGACAGGGACAAAGTGCTTTGATGGCACCGGGATGATCCAGTTGGCTGCGGAAGCAGAGACACCGTAGAAGAGACCTTGTTTGATCTGAGCCTTGTGGGATGATTATAAGGGCTTGATTCCTTCAAGCAGAGGAGAGAACATTCCAGGTGAGGCATCAGCTTGTGCAGAGGTATGGAGACAGAGAAGAGCAAAATGTGTAGGTAAAATAACAAGCAATCACCTGTGTGTATGTGCGCAAGTTTGTTGTGTGAATGTGTATGTTTAGTTCTGTGCCGCACATGGATTCAGGGAGTGAGGCATTTTAGGTGAGTGGGGGTTAGCGTGTCGTGGATGAGTGGGGAGGGGACCCCATTGTCTCACCAGCTCTGGGATTCAGAAATACACCTGAGGCAGTGCCAGACATCCCAGCAGTGCTCAGGATAGCCCCGGGCTCAAGGGAGGAAATGAGTGTTGGGTTTCTGTTTTCTAGTCCAGTTCTCCATCAATGAGGAAAATTTAATGAGAGGCACAGAGGGGAAAGCACTGGTGGTGTACTGCAAGTACCCCTCAGGACTGGAATCCAGTGTGAAGTTGTGGTGCCGCGGAAAGAACTGGGAATCATGCAGAACCCTTGTAAAAACCACTGGGTCAGAGCAACTGGTGAGGAAGGGTCGAATGTCCATCCAGGATGATCACAGCCAACGCACAATCACCATGACCATGGAGGAGCTGCAGAGGGATGACGCAGACACCTACTGGTGTGGGATTGAGAAAACAGACAAAACAAAAAGTTACCAATTAACTGTGATTGCCAAACCAGGTAGGTATTAATCCCCTCCTGTGCCTTGGGGCCCTGGTACCCAGTTGAGAAGGAGCCAGGACTGTTCCTCTCTCTTCCCTGATGGATGGAGAGGAGTCTCTAAACTTGCCTGAGTTTGTGTGTGCTCGTGTGTGTGTGTGCGCGCACTTGTGCGAGTGTGTATGGGGGGGCACTATGAGTCTAGGAAAGATGGATGAAAGAGCGAGCCCTCACATCTCTGCACATCTCCATCTGCTCTCCTAGAGGGAGCATTGAAGGACAGACTCGGCTAAGTCATGCTTGTCCAAGGAAGGCAGCTTCTCCTTTCCTGGTCACATCCAACCTCAGCCCAGCCCCAGGCTGAGCGGGGTCCTTGTGAGGCAGACAGGGAGGAGTGGGGTACTAGAAAGCCATGATCCTCCATCTCTTAGATGCTCTTATGGCTGCTGTCCTGTCCTCCAGGACAAGATCAAGCCTTTCTGGGCATGTGTTTCTCTGCACAGTGCAGTGCCTGAGTCTATTGCCTACAGAGATCAAGTGATGGTCCCAGTTTCAGCCCATGGACCAAAAAGACCTTCTATGGGACCCAGAGACCCCAATTCCTGCCAATGCCTTCCTGGACTTCTGATGCCCACGTGTCCCTGCTCTTTCTGTAGTTTGGGGCCAGGACTCATAGCGGCTCTTCCTACCCCCTCTTCCATACCCAGTCTGAGAGGGAAGACGCCCAGCACAGTGGGGGAGCTGTGGTTGATTCCTGAAGAAGGTTTCTTCATCAAAGGGCTATTAAATCCATCCAATAATTTTGTCTGCGTCTATGAGATGATCATATGATTTTTCTCCTTGACTCTGTTAATGTAGAATATTATACTGATTTTCTCATGTTCAAACAATTTTGCATTCTTGGGATAAACCCAGCTTGGTGATGATGTATTTTCTTGCCTTTATATCCTTAGATCCAGCTTGCTGATTTTTTGTAGCATACTTTGGCATTTATATTCATGGATGATTTCTGCCTATAAAATTTCTTTTTTGCGCTGCCCCCCTGTCAGGTTTGGACATCAAGAGTATGCTAGTCTCATTAAATGGATTTGGGATTGCATCTCCTTTTCCTATGTCCTGGAATTTTTTTGTGTAAGATAGACATTCTTTCTTTCTTAAATGTTCAGCAGGTATATCTCTGTTAAAGTTCTATGGGTCTGGAGGTTTCTCTTGGAGAGGTTTTATTTTATTAATCAATTCATTCATTCATTTACCTTAAGTAAGCTCTACACTCAACGAGGGCTGGAACTCTTAATCCTCAGATCAAGAGTCTCGTGCTCTGCTGACTGAGCCAGCCAGGCACCCATTGGAGAGGTTTTTAATAATGGATATGATTCTTATAAATATGTAAAGATGATTTAAAAATGTAAGATGAAAAAAATGTAAGATGATTCAAGTAGTCTATTTCTTTTTGTGCTAATTTTAGCACATTTATCATTTTTGCCAGAAATTTTATTACATCTAAAGTTTCAAATTTATTGGCATAAACTTATTTAGATATCCTTTTATTATTCTATCCTCTTCTTAGCTAACCTTCTTTTAATATGCTCCGGTATTGTGTGATGTACCTGTTTTCATTCCTGATATTGATTATTCCGATCACTCCTTTCAAATCATAAGTATCTTGCTAGGGCTTTGTTTTGTTTAAAAAACAATAGTACACTTTTTTGGTCTTCTCTATTTTATATTTCTTTTCTACTTCATTAATTTTTTTTCTTTTCTCTGTTCTTTCCTCCCTTCTACTTTCATCTGCAAGTGACTGTGCAGTGTCACTATGGTCCACAGTGGGAGACCTTCGTGAAGTCATGGTGTCAAGATGCTGATTTGAATAGTTGCAACATCCTTGTTGAAACCACTAGACCACAGTTGAAGAATATTGTGTCATTCAACCAGGAAAAGCACAGCTTCTCCATGACCATCTTGCGCGAGTATAAGAACTTATAAGTATAAGAACCTATGAGAAAAATTAGCTGTTATTTTTCTGAAGTACTGCCCAGGTACTTCACAGTATGGCAGTCTTGCTCACGCTGCAAATCTGAAATGTTAGGTAAGGACCCAAGCTTAGAATTCCTTCATTATTTCCCACTTTGCTCTTCCTGGGGCATGTTTCAAAATAACCACTTGAAGTTGAGCCCATGAAAAATTAGTGACCTCTGTCCCAACCATTCCAACCACCCTGTAAGTAACAGGTGCTACCACCCTTCTCTTGGTCTCCTGTTTGCTCTTGGTCTGGGATGGAGGACTGCCCTTCCCTGGGCTCATTGGGTGCCTCTCCCCTAGATCTATAAACAATAAACTTTATGACTTTCTTTCCTTTGTGTGGGTTTATTGAAGCTGTGCCTTCTATTAAAATGACTCTGGGAGTTTCATGGCCCCAGAATCATTTTTGGCTATTGAGGGAGTTCCCTGCCCACCCATGTGGGTGGCTTGTGCCTCCTCATTCAGCAGGCCATGATGTGCATATTCTTAATTCAGCACACCAGCTCCAGCTTCTCAATACACAATGGAGGAACTCAGGCAAGTGAATGCAGACACATCCTTATGTGGGATTAGGAGACCAGAGCTGGTCGTGGGTCCCAGTTAACCTGACCATTGACCCAGGGAAGCACTCTTCTCTTATGTACCATGTGGCATCTCCTCAGCAAGAGGGAGATGGTAAAAAAACTGGGGGGATATACCAACTTTTATATTTATTTACAGATTTTTAGAAAGAGAAATTTTTAAAGTTCGCAAATTGTAGAATAAAAAAATGTGTTCTGAATTCTACCCCAGGCCCCTACACAAAGGTAAGAACTGTAACCTGTGTGTGTGTGTGTGTGTGTGTGTCCTTTGGAGAAATTCTGTGCACCTGAAGTAGATATATGTGAATATATTTCCTCCCTCAATGAAAAATGTCACATATTGTTTTATTGCTTGCCTATTTTTACTGAATGTATTTTGAAAATCATTATGTTAGTATCTATAGTATTTTGTTTTTAATGGCTTCGCAACATATTGACATATCATGATTTGTTCAAAATTTTCACTCCTGATTGGTAAGTCAGTTGTTTGGGGTTTTTTGCAACTACATGCAGCTGTGTAACAATTCTGTTGTGTTTGTAGCTTGATACCCATTTATGGCTACACCTGTCTGGTACATCACTATAAAAAAAATAGCTGTGTTACTGATCAGTGCATTGTTCCAGTTTTGATGGATATTATCAAAGAGGTTGTAAACATTTCTACCCTTGTCTGAATGTGTTAATAAACAGTCAGCCCTCAAACCCAGCATTGGATGTTGTCAATTTTTTGTCTTTACACTCTGATTGTCACATTTGACATGTTGACTGCACATGGCCTGGGCCCCCAGGCAGAGGAGAATGCTGTAGGGGATGGGGGTGAAGGACAGTTGGCAGAAGGAGTAGTGATAGACACCAAGCAGAAAGCCACCAGGTAGGTGATGCTGGGTGGGCCAAGAACCAACAGGACACCCCCCCTTGGGGTTGGGGGTGAGATTCCAGGCCAAAGCCTGCTCTAGCTTGCAGAGCCTCCTAGCTACCTCCCTCCCCACACTAGTCTTTGGCAAATACCAACTTTTATTCAAAAGAGGAGTAGCACCTTCAAAAGCTTGCAGGTAAAAAAAAAAAAAAAAAAAAAAAAAAAAAAAAAGAATACTAGCACAAAGCAAATAAAGAGCATATACCATGAGAGGAAATGTCTAAAGAACCATAGAGGGGATCCCTGGGTGGCGCAGCGGTTTGGCGCCTGCCTTTGGCCCAGGGCGCGATCCTGGAGACCCAGGATCGAATCCCACATCAGGCTCCCGGTGCATGGAGCCTGCTTCTCCCTCTGCCTATGTCTCTGCCTCTCTCTCTCTCTCTGTGACTATCATAAATAAAAAATTAAAAAATTAAAAAAAAAAGAACCATAGAAAAATCAGCTCATATGAATAGTTCTAGTCAATCTCAAGGAAACGATAGACAATGGGATGAATCTTTAGAAATGTAAAGACAGTGCAGTACAAAATAGAGAAATGAGAAGCAAGCAGGCTGACCTGAGAAAGACAAGGAGCAGAGGAAAAAGATACATCATTGCCAGGAAGAAACAGTGAGGGGAATGAACCCAAAACCCAATGATAAATGTGCCTGCAAATGCACCGACATGGTTTCTTTTGGAAATTTCATGAAGAGACGTTTAAATAAACAGATTATACAAAATGTGGAGAGACAGATGTAGGTACAGGACACAAGGAGGTGATGGCACAAATGTTTGCTGGCTATTTCCTTAGAGGAGAAAAGAGAAGCCAAAAGTAAAACACAACTGAATTGGATTAGAAACTAGAGATAAGGGGATCTTTCAGGCTGAAATTGAGAGTTCACATGGTGAAAGGACTGTACAGATGATCCACACCCAGGATATTATGAAGTTACAGAACCTCTAGGATAAAGACAGAATGAAATGCCTGGTATCAGGAATAATGACCCAATCAGAAGATCATACCAGAAGGAGCATGTTGTGTGAGACAGAAGTAGGCTAGCCTCAGACGTGATACCACACCCCATCCCAGAAGACGGTGAAGGAAAATCTACATGATCTGCGGAATTGCTGAGCAATTCTCATCTACGGAGCAAATGAGAGAATATTCTGGGAATATTCTGACAACAAACAGTCTGAGGCATGCAAGATCTTATGAAATACAGCACCCATGAGCCCTTTAAAAATAGAAAATCCACATCATGATAAAATTTTGCCAACCGAGGGAAGTTAAATAGTGAAAAAAGAGAAGCCGTGGTCAGCAATTAATATATTTCAAATTAGAAAAACCCCTAAGAAACACTGGGAGCCTTTCCCCTAAGATCAGGAACATGACAGGGATGTCCACTCTCACCATTGCTATTCAACATAGTGCTAGAAGTCCTAGCCTCAGAAATCAGGCAATAAAAAGAAATAAAAGGCATTCAAATTGGCAAAGAAGTCAAACTCTTCCTCCTTGAAGGTGACATGATACTGTACATAGAACACCTAAAAAACTCCACCCCAAGATTGCTAGAACTCATACAGCAATTCGGCAGTGTGACAGGATACAAATTCAATGCCCAGAAATCAGTGGCATTTCTATACACTAACAATGAGACTGAAGAAAGAGAAATTAAGGAGTCACTCCCATTTACAATTTCACCCAAAAGCATAAGATACCTAGGAATAAACCTAACCAAAGAGGTAAAGGATCTATACCCTAAAAACTACAGAACACTTCTGAAAGAAATTGAGGAAGACACAAGGAGATGGAAAAACATTCCATGCTCATGGATTGGCAGAATTAATATTGTGAAAATGTCTATGCTACCCAGGGCAATTTACACGTTTAATGCAATCTGTATCAAAATACCATGGACTTTCTTCAGAGAGTTAGAACAAATAATCTTAAGATTTGTGTGGAATCAGAAAAGACCCTGCGTAGCCAGGGGAATATTGAAAAAGAAAACCAGAGCCAGGGACATCACAATGCCAGATTTCAGGTTGTACTACAAAGCTGTGATCATCAAGACAGTGTGGTACTGGCACAACAACAGACACATAGATCAATGGAACAGAATAGAGAACCCAGAAGTGGACCCTCAACTCTATGGTCAACTAATAGTCGACAAAGCAGGAAAGACTATCCCCTGGAAAAAGGACAGTC
Organism: Vulpes vulpes; assembly: GCF_048418805.1. NCBI lineage: Eukaryota > Metazoa > Chordata > Mammalia > Carnivora > Canidae > Vulpes > Vulpes vulpes. The sequence continues at coordinate 6,555,108 of NC_132781.1, forward strand.
TCTTCAATAAATGGTGCTGGGAAAATTGGAGAGCCACGTGCAGGAGAATGAAACTAGACCATTCTCTTACACCATACACAAAGATAAACTCAAAATGGATGAAAGATCTAAATGTGAGACAAGAATACATCAAAATCCTAGAGGAGAATACAGGCAACACCCTTTTTGAACTTGGCCACAGCAACTTCTTGCAAGATACATCCATGAAGGCAAGGGAAACAAAACCAAAAATGAATTGTTGGGACTTAATCAAGATAAAAAGCTTCTGCACAGCAAAAGAAACAGTCAACAAAACTAAGACAACCTACAGAATGGGAGAGAAGATGTGTGCAAATCACATGTCAGATAAAGGGCTAGTTTCCAAGATCTATAAAGAACTTATTAAACTCAACAGCAAAGAAACAAACAATCCAATCATGAAATGGGCAAAAGACATGGACAGAAATCTCACAGAGGAAGACATAGACATGGTCAACAAGCATATGAGAAAATGCTCCGCATCACTTGCCATCAGGGAAATTCAAATCAGAACCACAATGAGATACCACCTCACACCAGTGAGAATGGGGAAAATTAACAAGACAGGAAACAACACATGTTGGAGACGATGTGGAGAAAGGGGAACCCTCTTACACTGTTGGTGGAAATGGAAACTGGCACAGCCACTCTGGAAAACTGTGTGGAGGTCCCTAAAAGAGTTAAAAATAGACCTGCTCTAGGACCTAGCAGTTGCACTGCTGGGGATTTACCCCAAAGATACAGATGCAGTGAAATGCCGGGACACCTGCACCCCGATGTTTCTAGCAGCAATGTCCACAATAGCCAAACTGTGGAAGGAGCCTCGGTGTCCATCGAAAGATGATGGATGAAGAAGCTGTTGTCTATGCATACAATGGAATATTCCTCAGCCATTAGAAACGACAAATACCCACCATTTGCTTCGACGTGGATGGAACTGGAGGGTATTATGCTGAGTGAAATAAGTCAATCAGAGAAGGACAAACATATGGTCTCAGCTATTTGGGAAATATTAAAAATAGTGAAAGGGAATAAAGGAGAAAGGAGAGAAAATGAGTGAGAAATATCAGTGAGGGAGACAGAACATGAGAGACTCTTTTAAGTCTGAGAAATGAACAAGGGGTGGTGGAAAGGGAGGTGGGCTGGGGGATGGGGTGACTGGGTGACGGGCACTAAGGGGGGCACTTGACGGGATGAGCACTGGGTGTTATGTTATATGTTGGCAAATTGAACTCCAATAAAGAAATATACAAAAAAAAAAAAAAAGGAACAACCCCTAAGCAATGATGGGAAATATTACAGAAGAGATTATAAATATCGCAGGTGCAAAGAACACGATGCTGACAAAATCAAGACTGGGAAGAGAAAGGAGGACAAAAGGTGAGATGCAAAATCTTTATCTTTTAAGGCATCGAGTCAATGGACAATTTGTGTTATGAAACATAAGATGATAATATAGGGGCTTGGTGTCCAGGCAAAGTGTGGAGGGAGTCTCAGTGAGGGATAGCTGGGCATGGGGGTCAGGGTCCAAGCAGGGTGAGAAAGCCCTTGCCTCCAAGGCTCAGTCCACGCTGGGGTGGCAGGACCCAAGAAGGTTTGGAAGGGAATCCACATGGGGGATGGCTCAGGCCCCCTCAGAAGGGCTTAATTTAGTGCTCCTTTGTCAACATCTGGAAATCATTGATAATTCTGGGACAAAGGCATTTTCATTTTGCACTGGACCCTGCAAATAGCAGCTGGTCTTGTCCAGAGAAGGCTTTGTCATGCCTGTTCTGCTCAGGACCGCTCATGCCAGCCATGCCAGCCACAGAACATTTGCTATTCAGAGATGGGAGGCAGAGTGGAGGCTTGCTGGGAAAAGCTAGCTGGAAGTCAGCTGTGACCACTCAGCTGCATGGAAGATGGGTGTGTCAGCTGCGGGTGAAGTCACAGTGAGGGCATCCTCTTCATGGGAAACAGAAAAAAGATCTGTGCATTGAGATGTGTTTCTGAGGATGAACTTTAGCGAATCCTCAGCTGACCACATGATGCCCTGAGCCCCTCGCTTCCCCCATTTTCTGAGCAACTCTGAGAACAGAACCAAGAGGCTGAAGAAGGAAGCAGAGAAATGCCAAGAAAAGCAGAAGAGGGAGACAAGTTGAGCTGCCCCTGGGTGAGCTGCCCTTGGGTGAGAAAAGCAGAAGAGGGAGACAAGTTGAGCTGCAGCTGGAGAGACAGCAGAAGGACAGGACCATGTGGCTGCCATCAGCTCTGCTGCTCCTCTGCGTCCCAGGTGAGCGGGGCTGGGCAGGTCAGGGTGACAATGGTGTGGGGCAAGGCTGATGATGGGAAGGGAAGAGATGAGGATACAAGCTAAGAGGGGAGGAGGTGAGCATGGAGAATCCTTGCCCAGGCGAACAGGAGGAGGAGTTAATGGTAAGATGCTTCCACAGGGGAGTGTGTTCTGAGCCCTACAGAACTTGACCACTTGGAATCATCATTGCCACCGTTTTTGAAACTCAGGAATACTGTCTTATGCACCAGCCCAGTGGGAGGGGGGCAGACAGCTGATCCTATAGTGGCTAACCACTATACTACCTGGCTTTCTCTGTAATCTAATCCAATTTTTATCACAATCCTATAAAAATAAGAGACCAAGATGCAGAGAGATGCAAATTCTTTACTGTAGATCAGTTCATAAAAGGCAGCCAAGGTTCAAGGAGAAATACGTTTATTTCCAAGGTCATTGCTCTTCTTCTAATACTTCTTTCCAAGGTCATCACTTTTTATTATTTTTTTTAATAATGCAATGGTCACTTACTAGAGAAGCCTCCTTGTGAATAAACATTTATATGTCCCAGGGACCGACAACCACCCTGCCACCATGGGGGCCCTTTGCCTCTGACAGGTCTAGGCTGGCCCCAGGGGCCCTGTACTCCAAGCCCCTGTACACAGTGACAGTGACACTGCTGGAGACTTGTGGTCAGTCCTAGTCTGAGAGTTCCCATAAAACGGCTTCTCTCTTTTTGGTTTTGGAACACTGGAGGGAAAATGATTTATTATAAAAGGGGGGAAAAATCAAGACAACTCACCAGTTTGCTCTGGTCCTGTAAAAGCACAAATGTAGCAATTAGAATACAAAGTAAGCTGATGTCAGAGCCAACCTTCAGAGCCCAAGCAGGAAAAAATAATTTCCCTCACCCCCAGCTACATTAATCAAGGTGCACCAAAGCCCTTAAAATATCACTTCCAAAGAAGGACACTAAAATTCAGAACATAAAGATACTCTGCATGATAAAGATGACTGAATAGACAAACACATTAGACCTTTAAAGGTTGAGCAACTTGAAAGAAGAGGCCAGGTAGGAACCCTGCCCTGAAGGTCCCCATACCCCCACTCAGGTGCCTCCACAGCCTGAGCCTGGGGCCGCAGCAATTGCCCAGAGAAGGTTCAGTGCTGTCACCCCCACTCATCCCAGCCCCCAGCCTGGGTCTGGAGGGCCTCACCCTGGGGCATTTTGCCTCCATGAGTGTACTTCCTTAACCTCCCCACTGTTGACATTGGGGCTGGATCATTCTGTGTCAAGGGGCTCCCTTGTGCCCTGTAGCATGTTTAGCAGCAGCACCCATTGGATGCCAGGAGCAACTCCCCACCTCAAGACAACCAAAAATGTCTTCAAACATTGCCAAATGTTTCCTGGTGGGCAACATCACCCCTGGTTGAGAGCCACTGCTTTGTAGATTATTGGTGGGAGAGGCAGACATCCTTGTGATGGAGAATATCGATCAGTGGGCCACTTGAGCTTGCTTGTTGGGAAATGCATTGAGAAAATGCAAGGTATTTAAAATGAAGAAGCAAAAAAATACAGAGTTTCTTCTAATTGTAGAACAAAAATAGCAAAAGCCTCAGTATCTATGGATGAAGACCCATATACTGCCTGGATAGGTGGATGGAAGGAGAGAAGAATGGATGGATGGGTGGAGAGATGGATAGATGGACAGACAAATGGAGGCTAGGTTGGTAGAGTCCATGCACAATTCTTTTTCAGAAGTTTGCTCTTTTGCTCAAATTGTTTCCGAGTATCCATTTGCCCTCGGGGTTACCATCCTTCCTTGTTAAGAGCAGGTCAGACAAGAGCATGTCTTGGAGTAATGAGGACCCCTCAGGTGTCAGACCAGCATAGCTCCTTGGGCAGAAAGCACAGAGTTTAGGGGACTAGGTCCTGATTATTTAAAACTGGAGCTTCCAGGGTGACTGGAGGAGTGGGGACAATGCTAAAACTTTGGAGATGGCAGGAGAGCTAGAGATGAGGCCTAGGGCAAGCCATGGTCCCTAAAGAGGTTAAGTGATGGCAAGTGTTGCCACAGGATTCCGTCTCGGGAGGGAAATCCAGGTGTGGATGCCCTTAATTAAACCACAACGAACCCCTTCCTGATGGCTTCTTTTGTACCTCCTGGCCAATACCCAGGAGGGTGACCCAGACCTCTGAGCAGGTGGTTCCACCTATACAAGCGGGGGTTTATAAGCTTGGGGGCTACAGATAATCATTTGCGGAGGGGATGTAGCCAGAAGCTGAAGCCTTCATCTAGATTTCAGCACTTCATTTAGACTTACTTGGTTCCCATGCTTGTTTCCTGTTTCCTGTTCCATCTGTCCATCCATACCTCCCTCCATCCATCCATCCATTCAGAGTATACTCAGTGGTGTTACTTCGTTCTTGATGATTGATGGGCACAGCTGTTTCCTCTCAGAACTGACACATCTGGAGACCCAGAACCTGTCTGAGGCCACCCAAAATCATCCTCTCCCCCTACATTCTGAGTTGGCTGAGCCCACACAGGCTGAGCATGACCTCTTGAGTCTCAGAATCCTGTACCAGGCATCTCCTCAGGTCTTCCCCTTGTGTCTGCCAACACCCTATACATTCCTGGTTCCTGAATCCTCCATCCTTCAGCCCCAGGGTAACTTCTGGGTTCCCCTGGTTTCAGGACCAGGGGACCTGACCTCCCCGAGGTCCTTTCAGCTCATGCTCTTCAGGTGAAGAAAATATCGATGGTATCTTTCAGGCTGTTCGTCTCTGAGTGGTCCCAGCACTGCGATGGGCACCGTTGGGGGATCCCTGAGTGTGCAGTGTCGGTATGAGGAGAAATACAAGACATTTACTAAATACTGGTGCCGACAACCATGCTTGTTCCTTTGGAACCAGATTGTGGCCACCACAGGGTCTGAGGAAGAGGTGAGGAGTGACCATGTGTCCATCGTGGACCATTCTGGGGACCTCACCTTCACTGTGACCTTGAAGAACCTCACTGCAGACGATGCGGGAAAATATAGGTGTGGGATTGCGACAATATTGCATGAAGAGGGACTCCTTGGCTTCCTGCCTGACCTCTTTTTCCAAGTTCAAGTGTTTGTTTCCCCCAGGTAAGATCCTCCCTTCTTTTCTTGGCTACCATTGAAAAAGGGATCTGAGCTAATCCCTCAGAGCATTTGAGGAAATCTCAACTCAGAAGAAAAGAACCAAGCCTAGGGTTTGGGCCTCAGAGACTCAAGACCAAGTGTGCTGTTTAGGTGTGACTGTGTGGGAAATGTGGGTGATGGGGGTGTGTGTGAGTATGAAAGAGCATGTGTGTGCATGCATGTGTGAGACAGTATGTGTGGGAGCCCATGAGGGTAGAGGAGGGTGTGAGTATGACAAGTACTGGGGCCCAGGGGGTGAGGTGATTGGCCATGAGCTGAGCTTGGGGACGTCTCTCCTGGGGGTCGATATTGTTGAGCAGCTTAAACAGAAGAGTTACTCCCATGATCATATTGAAGGTGAGTCAAGACTAATTTGAGAGAGGAGTGCTTATAAGGGAGCATTTCATCCTCAAAGTTGGGGCCAGCAGGAGCTGAGTTCCCGTGAGTGTTGAGGGCTACAGATTCAGAAAGCTGTTTCTGGGAGCCAAAGTCTACTGGGTCCCCTCATCGCTCTTCCTCTCCATTCCTTACCACCTCATCTTCATGAGTCTGCTGTGTCCTGACACTCAAGATTGAGTCTTGAGCTGAAGGACAGGAGTCTGTGGCCCTCAGTGCAAGGCTGTGAAGCCCTGGTACCAACCAGCGTTGACATTGATGTTGACTTGTGAGACCACAGGACCTGAGCACAATGGCTGGGGGAGAGGCAGAGCCTGGGCTGTCCTGTCGAGGAGGAAACTCCTGTCAATCACCGTGTCCTTCCTACAGGTCCCTGCCTGGCCGTGTTCACTTCCTGCTCCTCATACTCGTGAAGGTGCCCCTGTTTCTGACTATGCTAAGTGCTGTCCTCTGGGTGAACAGGCCTCAGTGGGCAATTTGTGGGAAACAGAGTCGACCTGATGAAGACAACGATATCTTGTCCTGAAGATACCGCCCCTCAGACTAAAGAAGGAGGAACTTCTGGCCTCAAACCTTCTATCTCTTCTCACCTTATTGCCAAAGACTGGTATAAAAAAAAGTAATGAAATATATCACACACACAAGTGCACATAATGTAGATGTGCATGGTTCTTGGCTGGGGTGAACAGGGGAAGCACTTCATAGGACTCCTTACTTGCTAGCAGAGACCACCAAGAACAGCCTGGTTGGCTAAAAGGGTGCAAGGTGAGGGACTGCTTTTCAGTGACCTTGCCCTCCCGAGAACCCGCAGTGCATCCTCTCAATTCAACATCCTGTCCTTTCTCCATCCATTCACCAAATATTCATCAAAAGCCTATGGAGTGCCAGGCTTATTTCTAGGTGCTGGGGATAAAGCAGTCAACAAAACACAGCCTTTATATTCTAACGGGTGGTTTCAGGAAATAAAGAAACAAATATCAATTTATAAGGAGGATGATGAAGAAGAGTGGATGAAAGTCCATAAGATGGGGTGACAGAAGACAGGGACGGCCTGTTGGGTGAGAGTCTCAGGCAGGGGAGGGAGGGAGCATGGAAGGTCTGAGCAAAGGCAAAGCTCAGGGCACTGGTGAATGTCCTGACCCAGACCAGTGGGGCAGGAATCTGGGGAGTCAGGTAGATGTTGATAGGCTAGGCAAGCTTTGAGGGGGCAGTCTTCTGAGTGGTGGAGATCTCCAGGAGAGGAGCTCCATAGGATCAGATGTGAAGATGACTCAAGGCATTCACTTGAGGATTGGTTCATAAACGAGATTTGACCTGTGAGAAATAAAAAACAGTCCCAACTTAAGTTGAGGTCCTGGGAGCATGGATGGCAGAAGGAAGGGTGGGGCTTAGGGTGAAGAATCTGTTTCTGGAAGCCAGGTCCTGCCTGGGCAAAACCTCTCTCTCCTCTCAGTATCAGCCCATCTAATGTCCAAAGTCAGCTGCTGAGCTGAGGGCTTGGGGCTGAATATATCCAGATATCCACATCTGGCCCAAATGTGGGTTATTATGTCCACAAGGTCTTGGATCAGAGAGACAAGGGGGGAAGGAAGGAAGGACCTGGGTCCTCTTCTCAAAGAGGCAGCTCACTGTCTGTTACTGTGTCCCCTACAGGTCCCTAGCCAGCAAGGTCCACTTACTTCTCCTGGCCTTTCTGGAGGTGCCCTTACTCCTGACCATGCTCAGTGTTGTCCTTGGGGTGTCCTTCCTCCTGTGAGGACACTCACCAAGAGAAACTTCAGCCCTTCATGCTTTTTGATATGCTGCCCAGACACACGGACCTTCAGATTAGAGAAGATAAGGTATACCACATCTTATTTACTCATTTTTCTGTTGATTGTTGATGGCTTTGGGTTTTGCCCATCTGGGGCTATTCCTCAGCCAGTGCTGCCATGAACATTTTTGCACAGGTCACCTAGTACATAAGTGAAATGACTTCACTAGGGTATATACTTAAGGATGGAATTGCTAGGTTTTAGGTTTGTGCGCACTCAACCACACTAGATAATACCAAATGACTTTCTAAACCCGTCATCTAGGATTGAGGGTTCCTATTGACCTGCCCTTCCGTGTGACTACTTGGTTTGTGACATTTTAATTTTCAGTTTTTGCCAACTTGAAATAGTTTCTTCATTTCACCATCCACAGAGTGGCCTTTGGCTCAGGGCATGATCCCGGGATCTGGGATCGGGTCTCGCATCAGCCAAGGTCAAAACGTAGGTAGTTTCAAGCAGGAAAGAGGCTAGTGCAGGATTTGAGGTCACTGAGAACAGAAAAGAGGCACACAGGCTCAAGGGGTACAGCATTTACTTACAGCAGAGGAGAGAGAGAGGGATTCAGGTGGTACGTTGGTCGCCCATGGCCAGCGCATCCACTCTGCAGCCAGTGTGGGCCATGGGTCTACATGTACCCCACTGGTCCTGAGGAACCCTGGCTCCTACTGGGATGTGGCTAAGGGTCACTGACTCATGCACTTCAGCAGAACAAAGGCGCTCTCAGTGAGCCTGAAAAATATTCCCACAAAAAGTAATAAACCCAGCACAGTCTGTGTGGGTTGTTTTTCTCTCAGTGAGGAAATGTTCCAGGCCCCAGGCACATTCTATGTGCCCAAGTAAGAGTTAGGCAGGAGGTGGCCTTTCCCAAACTTCTTGTGGTTTTTTTTTTTTTTTTTTTTTTTTACTTCTTGTGGTTTTAATTTGAGCATCTCTGGCTGCCATAATGTTGAGGACCTTTTCACTTGCTATTCTGTTCAAGTTTTGCCCATCTTGCTTGGGTTTCTCTTTTCCTTCCTGAATGATAGGACTCATACTCTTGCTGGTGAAATTTTATCGATTATGCCTTTCAAATATGTGCTCACATAATTTGTGGCTTATCTTTTCACTCTAGAGTCTTTTCATAAATATACTACTTAACTTTAGTGTATCTGAATTCACCAAAATTATTATCTTTTTAATACTTCATTTATTCATGGGAGACACACAGAGAGAGGCAGACATAGGCAGAGGGAAAAGAAGGCTCCCTGCAGGGAGCCCAATGTGGGACTTGATCTCAGGACTCTGGGATCATGCCCTGAGTTGAAGGCAGATGCTCAACTACTGAGCCACTTGGGTTCCCAAATTCATCAAAATTATTATATTTGCTCTTTTATACCATATTTAAGAAAACCTTCTTATCACAAAGTTATAAAAATATCCTCCTATATTTTTTCTATGTAGTTTAAAATTTTGCAGTTCACATTAGGTCCTTGATCCATCTGGGATTGATTCTTTTTTGTGTGATGTGAAGTTGAAGCCACTTTCTTTTTCCCCATGTGAATAACCACATATTCCAACATATTTATTGCTTTTCCTTCTTTCCTCCTTTACCTGAGCTATATCAAGTATCCATGTAAAAACAGGTCTGTTTATGAGTGCTCTGTTCTATTTAATTAGGCTATACACTTTTTTTTTTCTCATTAAACTTTTGTTTTAATGGGTCTCAAAATTCTGTGACAGATTCTTGGTCAAGTTGTTTCCATTAAAAAGTACTAATTTTAAAAACTAATAACTTAAAACTGCCACACATGCACACACACAAAAGCAAATCGTCCACAAAACATTCTCCTTTCCTTCTGAAGGTTTTACGATGCATTGTTATCATTAACCGGTCTTTTACTATTAAACTTAAATGGCCAATTGACACAAACAGTTATGAAACCATTCTTCCACCACTGATTAATACTGGGGTGGCAGGTATTGGGGATAATATTCATTTAGCCTTCTGAGCTTTCTGGGCAGACTTCGTGACTTTACCAGCTCCAGCTGCCTTCTTGTCCACTGCTTTGATGACACCCAAAGCAATCATCTGTCTCACGTCAAGAACAGCAAAATGGCCCAAAGGAGGATAGTCAGAGAATCTCTCAACACACATAGGTTTGTCAGGAACCATATCAACAATGACAGCATCCCCAGATTTCAAGAACTTGGGACCATCTTCCAGAATGACAATCTATCTTCTCCTTTAGCTCAGCAAACTTGCAAGCAATGTGAGCTGTGTGACAATCCAGCACAGGTCCATATCCAGCACTGATTTGGCCTGGATGGCTCAGGAAATCACCTGAGCCATGAAGCCAGCTGCTTCCATTAGTGGGTCATTTTTGCTGTCACCAGCCACATTGCCACAACGAACATCTCTGACAGATACATTCTTGACATTGAAGCCTACATTGTCCCAAGGAAGAGCCTCACTCAAAGCTTCATGGTGCATTTCAACAGACTTTACTTCAATTGTAACATTGATTGGAGTAAAGGTGACCACAGTGCCAGGTTTAAAAACACCAGTCTCCACTCGGCCCACTGGGACAATACCAATACCACCAATTTTGTAGACGTCCTGCAGAGGCAGACTCAAGGGCTTATCAGTTGGACGAGTTGGTGGCAGAATGCAATCCAGAGCTTCAAGCAGTGTGATTCCACTGGCATTCTCATATCTATGGGTGACTTTCCATCCCTTGAACCAAGGCATGTTAGCACTTGGCTCCAGCATGTTGTCACCATTCCAACCAGAAATTGGCACAAATGCTACTGTGTCGGGGTTGTAGCCAATTTTCTTAATGTAGATGCTGACTTTCTTAACAATTTCCTTGTATCTCTTCTGACTGTAGGGTGGTTCAGTGGAATCCATTTTGTTAATACCAACAATTAGTTGTTTTACACCCAGTGTGTAAGCCAGAAGGGCATGCTCATGGGTCTGCTCATTCTTGGAGATACCTGCTTCAAATTCACCAACACCACCAGCGACAATCAGGACAGCACAGTCAGCCTGAGATGTGCCTATAATCATGTTTTTGATAAAGTCTGTGTCCTGGGGCGTCAATGATGGTCACATACTTGCTGGTCTCGAATTTCCACAGGGAGATATCAATGGTGATACCATGTTCATGGTCAGTTTTCAGCTTATCCAAGACCCAGGCATACTTGAAGGAGCCTTTTCCCATCTCAGCAGGCTCCTTCTCAAATTTTTTGATAGTTCTTTTGTTTATCCCACCACATTTGTAGATCAGATGGCCAGTAGTGGTAGACTTACCCGAATCTATGTGTTCAATGACAACAATGTTGATATGAGTCTTTTTCCTTTCCCATTTTGGTTTAGATTTAGCAGTGGTTTTCATGACACCTGTGTTCTGGCAGCAAACCCATTGTGAAAAAGCTAATTAGGCTACTTACTTATCTGTGTTCACTACCATAGTGTCCTATTAACATTAGCCATATAAAGTAGTTCCATGTTGTTTCTCTCTTTAAAAACAAAACAAAACAAAAAACCTAGAAATAAGATTTTAAAAAATACAAAGAGAGAGTAATAGGGTTGAGAAACTCATAACATAATATCCAAAATGTCCAGGATCCAATAGAAATCACTCACTTTACCAAGAACCAGCCATCTATAGATTCAATGCAATCCCTATGAAGAAGATTCCAGTGATATTTTTTATAGTAGCAGGGGAAAAATTCTTAAAATTTATGTGGAGCCACAATAAACCCTGAATAGCCAAAACAATCCTGAGAAAAAAGAACAAAGCAAGAGGCATCATATTTCCTGATTTCAAGCTACATCATAAAGCGATAGTCAGCAATACAGTATGATACTGACATACAAACAAACAAACAGACCAGTGGAACAGAATGGAGAGCCCAGAAATAAACCCAAGTCTATATCTTCAACTAATATTTGACAAAAGAACCAAGAATACACAATGGGGGAAAAGGCAGTCTCTTTAACAAACGGTGCTGGGATAGACTGGATATTCACATGGAAAAGAATGAAACTGGGCTCCTTTTTTTACACCATTCACAAAAATTAACTCAAAATGGATTAAAGACTTCAGTGTAAGACCTGAAACCATGAAGCTCCTGGAAGAAAACAGGAATGAAGCTCCTTGACATGGGTCTTGGTGAGGATATTTTGGATATGACACCAAAAGCATAAGCAACAAAAGGAAAGAGAAACAAGTAGGACTACATTAAACTAAAATGCTTCTGCATAGCTAAAGAAACCATCAACAATGTGAGAAACAACCCATTGTTGGGAAAATATATTTGCAAACCATCTATCTCATAAGGGGTTAATATCGAAAATATACAAAGAACTCATACAGTTCAAGAGCCAAAATAATCTAACCTAAACAATGGGTAAAAGATCCGAATAGACAATTCTCTAAAAAAGATATATGAAGGGTCAAGAGACATGAAAAGATGCTCAGGATCACTAGTCATTAGGAAAATACAAACACCTGTTAGATGGCCAACAGCAAAAAGGCAAGAGATAACCAATGCTGCCAATGGATGTGGGGAGAAAGGAACCCTTCCATGGTGGTTGGTGGAAATGTAAATTGGTGCAGCCATTATAAAAAAACAGTACAGATGAATCTCAAAAAATTAAAAATGGAAATACAAAATGATCCAGCAGTTCCACTTTGGGGAATATAGCCAAAGGAAATGAAAATACAAACTTGAAAAGACATTTGTACTGCTATGTTTACAGTACCATTATTTAGAAGAGCCAAGATATGGAAACAATTTAAATTTCAGTAGATAAAGGAGCTGTGGTATGGATATGCAGTGGAACATTGTTCAGGCATAAAAAATGATGAAATCCTACCATTTACAACAACATGGATGGACCCTGAAGGCATTACACTAAGCAAAATAAGTCAGAAAAAGGGAAATACATTGTGATCTCATATGTTGAATCTAAAAAACAAAAAGAGAAAACAACCAATATCATAGCAAAAGATCAGACTTGTGGTTACCAGAGGCAGAAGTTGTAGGAGATAGAATTGGAGGAAGGTGGTCAGGAGGAAGATTTCAGGGGTGTCTGGGTGGCTCCGTCGGTTCAGTGTCCAACACTTGATCTCATCTCAGCTCTTGATATCAGGCTCTAGGCTCAAGTCTTTTTTTTTTTTTTAAGATTTTACCCATTTATTCATGAGACACACACACACACACACACACACACACACACACATACACACACACAGAGGCAGAGACACAGACAGAGGGAGAAGCAGGTTCCATGCAGGGAGCCTGATGCAAGACTCAATCCCGGGACCCCAGGATCATGCCCCAGACTGAAGGCAGGTGCCAAACTGCCGAGCCACCCAGAGATCCCCTAGGCTCAAGTCTTGATCTCAGAGTTGTGAGTTCAAGCCCCACGTGGGGCTCCATAATGGGCAAAGAGCCTACTTAAAAAAAAAAAAAAAAGCATAAGATTCCAGTTATAAGGTAAATAAGTATCAGGGATGTGATGTACAGCACAATGACAGAAATCAATAGTTTGAAAACAGGAAAACATAGAGAAAATCAGTGAAACAAAACTCCAGTATTTAACAATAATAAAAATGATAAACCTCTGGCAAGACTGACAAAGAGCACTGGGTGATGGGCACTGAGGGGAGCACTTGGAGGGATGAGCACTGGGTTTTATGCTATATGTTGGCAAATTGAACTCCAATTAAAAAAAAAAGACTGACAAAGAGCAAAGAGGGAAAGTACCATCGTCACTATCAAATAATATTGGGGTATTACTAAGATCCTGAAACCATTAAAAGATAAAAAGAAAATGGTGCAAACAAATTTATACCCATAAATTTGACAACTCAGAAGAAATGGACCAATGTCTTCAAAGTCTCAAGCTACACAAACTCAACCAACATGAAATAAACACCCTCAATAAGTCCAGTAACCATGACAGAAATGAAGTATGTGATTTTAAAACATCAAAAAAAGAAATATCCAGGTCCATATTCACTACAGGATTCTACTAAACATTTAAGACAAATTAACCCTAATTTTGATCCAGCGGTTCCACTTTGGGGAATGGATATGACACCAAAAGCATATATTGGATATGACACCAAAAGCAATCTTTCCTACAAGAGAGAATAAGAACGAACACTTCCCAATTCACTATATAGAGCAGGTATTATCCTGATACCAAACTTGACAAAAACAGTACAAACAAACCAAAGGCCACTAGGTCTCATGAACATAGATAAACATCCCCCACAAAATATTACCAAATGGAATCCAGCAATGTATAAAAAGAATTATACACCATGAGGGAGTGAGGTATGCAAGGCTAGTTCAACATTGAAAAGCCAGTCATTGTAACCACTATACCAAACTAAAGAAGAAAAATCATAAGATCATATCAAATGACACTGAAAAAGTCTGTGACAAACTCCAATACCCACTCATAAATAAAAAGAAACACATAAAAATAAGAATAGAGGGAATTTGCTCAACTTGATAAAAATGATCTAAAGGAAAAGTATAGGGACGCCTGGGTGGCTCAGTGGTTGAGCATCTGCCTTTGGCCCAGGGCATGATCCTGGAGTCCTGGGATCGAGTCCCACATCGGGCTCCCTGCATGGAGCCTGCTTCTCCTCTCTCTGCCTGTGTCTCTGCCTTTCTCTCTGTGTCTCTCATAAATAAATAAATAAATTTTAAAAAATTAAAAAAATAGAGGAAAAGTACAGCTAACATTATACTTAATGATGAAAAACTAAATGCTTTTTTCCTCTAAGATCATGAGTAAGGCAGAGATGTCCATTCTTACCACTGTTATTCATCTTAGCCCTGGAAATTCTGGATATTGCAATAGGCCAGAAAAAGACATATAGGCATAGAGAATGGAAAAGAAGGATAAATCTGTCCCTCTTTGCAGATGACATAATTGTCTATGTAGAAAATCTCAAGCAATCCACAAAACTCTATAGAACTGAGAGGTGAGTTCATCAAGATGAACACACAAAAATCAATCATATTTCCATATGCTAACAAATGAACATATGGAAACCAAAATTAAAAATGCCCTTCCATTTACATCTACTCCAGAGAAAATGAAATGCTTAGGTATAAACTTAGCAAAATATGTACTGGTTAGGCATTGCCAAAAATTACAAAATGCTGATGACAGAAATCAAAGAAAATTTAAATAAAGAGATGTCAATTCCCCCTAAACCTGAGCTCTAATCTATCTCACTGGAAACCAAATATCTTTTTTTCCAAGGGGCTGGAGACTTTCCTTGAGGCCTCCCCCTCTGTCTGGAAGGATCTGGGGGGATCATGACATGACCTGATACTCAAGGACAAAAAGGCCATTCCTATTTCCCAACCTCATGGATGAAAATGACTGTAACAACCAGAGCCCATTGTGGCAGTTCTTCAAGCCACCAAAAGATAATGATAGTGGTCATTTGCAGAACTTCCAACAGACCTTCTTCAAGGACTTGAAAATAATTCTACTCTAACAAGATTGCCTCCCAGCAGCTGAGTCCCTCCTAGCTGATTCAAAGACTCTACTGAACATGGTCAGCTGACTTGGAACTTGGTGTGGTGACTGATATGGGAAACAAAGGCAGAAGAGAAATTATTAAATGTCCTTAACACCTACAGTCCATGGACAAGTCCTTAAAACAGGCAGAGTGACCTTCCTCTAGGGACTCAGCTGCCTTGATGTTAATGCTTTGCTAAGGGCAAAAGGCAATCTTAGCCCAACTCCCAGTATAAGTCTACTTCAACATATAAAAATTCCTTTGGAAACTTCCTTTATCTCTACTCCCCAAGATACATATTGGCAATCATCCCCCAAGCGTACGACCCACTGATGTACATCTGAAGGGTCTCATGACTCAGATTTTATTAGACAGTAGTAAATGACCTTTCCCCAACAATAGCAACGCCCCCCCTCAAGGTCCTGGAAGCCTTTCTTCCAAAATTCCTTAGAGACTTACCCTATCCCTACACCCCTCCCAGCTTGAAAGGATATAATGGGCCACTCCTCATGACCCCAGTGCAGCTCTTTCTGCCCACAAGTCCTGTCCCCGAGCTTTAATAAAACCACCTTTTAGCACCAAAGGCATCTCTTTACTCTGTGTGTCTCTGTTGCAGCCCCTTGAAGCACCTACATTCCATCAACTCTGGGAGATGACATGGGAGGTCATACTGCAGGTGAGAGGAAGTCGTGAGGTTTTCCATCTTGCTGCTGAGTCCTTACATGGATCTTCATGTTTTAGGTCCTCATGCACAGGGTTGGGGTTTGAAGAAGTAAATTGTCACAGGGTCAAATACACACGTGTATTGGTCAGGGTTCCCTGGAAATAGACTGATAGGAAAAATATGTATATGAAGAGCTTATTGTAAGGAATAGGATCCCACAGTGATGGGAGCTGAGGAGTAGCCAAGAAAACCGGTGGTGTAATTCATTCCAAGTTCAAAAGTCTGAAAGCCGGGAGTACAGAGGGTGGATTGGAGGAGTGTAGATTTCCCAAATGAAGCCACCAGGCAGCAAGGGGTGAATTCCTCCTCAGCTGATCATCCCATTCTACTCAGACCCTCTACAGATTAGATGAGGCCCACATACCCAGGGGAGAGCAACCTACCTCACTGAGTCCAGAAATTCAATGCTAATCTCATCCAGAAACATTCTTTCAGACACACTCAGAGATAATGTTCCACCTGAGCAGCCCATGGCCAATGAACACATAACACTAACCGTCACAGCACGTACTCAAAGCTAAAGTCAAGTTTCTGTAGTAATTGCTCTGTTTGCCTGGTGGATCTTCCACCTTCATAGCTCAGCCAGGAGCCGCAGACACTGAAGTGTTTTCCCAAAAGAAAGATGCACTGGGGAAGTGAGAGAAGCAGAGATGGTGGTGGGCTGAGAAGACTCGAGAAACACTGAGTCCCTGACAAGTTCTCAATTTGGGTTACAATGGCCACCAGTTGCCTAACCCTTTCATTCCGCTTCATGGGTCTGAAGATGGTGCTTCTCCCTCTTGCTGGCTCTTGGCCACTGTCTCCCTGCCAGGCATGGTATGAGGGGAAAGCACTTGAGCAGTCATGCCAGAGGAATCAGGGTTTGAGTCTTGACATCATCACTTATAATATGCTTCCGGTCACTTTGTTGACTGAGCTTTTGGCAAGGTAGCGGGGTCTGGGAGGGGGATTGTGCAAACTCTTTGCCCTGTGAATAAAGACCAACAAACAGCAAACCTCCCCCAAAGGCTCAAGCAAAGTTTGAGAGGTATACTTTCACGTTTCGGTTTTTGGTCTTTAATTTCTTTTATTGATGGGCAGCCCCAATAGCTCAGCAGTTTAGCGCCGCCTTCAGCCCGGGGCCTGATCCTGGAGATCCGGGATCGAGTCCCACGTTGGGCTCCTTGCATGGAGCCTGCTTCTCCCTCTGCCTGTGTTTCTGCCGCTCTCTCTATGTGTCTCTCATTAATAAATAAATAAAATATTTTAAAAAATAAGTTCTTTTATTGCAGTGTTACACCAGAACAGGAAATTGCACAAATCATAAATACGCAGCTTACTGGTATTTTAGGAAGTGATATCCTTTCCAAGTCACCACTCAGATCAGATATCCACATCCTCAGGCAGGGCTCTTCTGCATTCTATCCGGGTGGGTGTGGGGTCCACATATATGGCAGAAGTAATGGCATATGACTTCCAAGGATAAATCATAAACATGTTGTGCCTTGCTCTTTCTTGGATCACTCCCTCTGGGAGAAGCTAGTTGCCATATTATGAAGACACTCCTGCAGTTTATAGAGCCAGGAGCTAAGGTCTCCTGCCAACCAGCATGTGAGCATGCCATCTTGGAAGCAGATCCTCCAGGTCAATCTAGCCCTCAGATGAGTATAGTTTGGTCAACATCTTGACTGCAACTTCGTTCAAGAGATACCCTGAGCCACAGCTACCCAGATAAGCCACTCTCATATTTGTGACTCTCAGGAAGTATGAGATAAGAAATGTTTGTCGTTTTCAGCTGCTAATGTGTTGGGGGAATTTGTTATGCTGTGACAGATATTGAATCTAGTTCGACCACATTTGCTTAGGGTCAATATCTGCTGCCAATTCACTCTTTATTCATTCACTGGATTCACTCATTCATTCATTCAGTAAATATTTATCATAAGCTGACCATTTGTGATATACTGCAACTGGGCCCCAGGTCATTCTGTGATGAATGGAACAGATCCAGAACAGTGCTATGATATGAGCTCTGTCCTAGGGTGGAGATGGATAGAAACCACCAGAAAAAACTGTATTAATGAGGTTTGGTGAGCTATGGAGGAACCAAACAGGGGTCGGTGATTGGGATAACAGGGTGACCCCTTGGAAGAGTGATCTGGAAGGACTTGCTGAAGGAGTGACATCCAAGGTGAAATCTAAAGAGTAAGAAGGAAAGAGCAGTGAGAAGAGTTGGGCAAAGGATCCAGAGAGAGGGACAAGCAGATGGTAAAGCCCTGGGGAGGGTCGGGCACTGTGGTTGGAGCACAGGCCACTTGGGGTTGGGAGCAAGATGGAACTGCAAACATAGCCGTGGTCAGACCCACTCAGACTGTGTAGCCAAGCAAGGAGAGTGGGTTTCATTTGAATGGTGTGGGACAAAAGGTGTCCAGGGTATACTGACAAGTGTTCTCTTGCTGATGAATGGAAAAGAGGGAGGACCAGGCATGAGTGGACTGAGAAGAACAGGGCTGTCACCATTGCACTGAGAGGATAAAGGACAGTTGTGATGTCAGGAGGAAGAGGGCATACGGGCAGATGGAAAGCTCCAGAATAAGCATTCGGGGGGAGTGGCAGAAAGAGGAAGCCTGGGTGACAGGGTCTGGTTACAATAACGCTGGGAGTATTGTTGCCTTTGATCTGGATAAGAGTGTGGAGGAAAAGCAGATCTGGGGAGAGAGCGTTTCGGGGAAATTGATGGATCTGGTTGTGCATGACAAGGTTCAGAAGCTGGCAGAGCCCAGGCAAGATGTCGGGTGTGGCACCTTGACCTGCCTCCCGGCAACCTCACCCCAAACCCATCAGGTCATGAGAATGAGCCAATTTTAGTTAGGACAGACCCGCCTTCCCACCTCCTGGAGAGGACCATCCCCTATCTCTGCACCTGGAAGACGCCCTCGTCACCTCTCTGAACCAAAAGGGATCCTGGCAGGCAGTGCTTTGGCAGACCACCCTCTCATTACACAACCACCCCCTTGGGCCATTGGATGGAGAGGAGGAGCCCAGTCTCACCGTCCCATATCCCCACCGCCCCATTAGCACCTTCCATCTCTGGTCACTCTTGTCCATTCTCAATACTCCGCCCTGTGAGTCACAGTAGTGTGGACTTCCCAAAGAAGAAGAAATCAAAAGGGAGGTGCTCATGGGGTTGGTGACATCACTCTACATCTGTGTCTGGAAAACAGAGAAACGCACAGGAGGAAAGCACAGCCTGAGGGATTTGTACCCTGCTTGGGAACCCAGAACCAAATTGGGACCTTTGAAAGCATCTGAGATCACAGTGCCAACTTGTGTGGCCAGAGGAGAAAAGATGTCCCATGTGGATTGTGGGTGCTTGGAGCTGCAGACTGCGGGATCCTAATACCAATGTGATCACCACTGGGGGCGGAGAGGATGGGCTGCTCTGGGATCCACCCCGGACATGGTCTGTCTTGATAAAGGAAGTGATGTGTCACAAGGTACAGAAGTCCCAATGAGGAGGAAAGCCTCCACTGTGTGCAGTGAGTGTGGACCGTGGGAGGAGCAGCTGTGGGCTGTGGAGGGTTCAGCAATCCCAGTCCAGTCCTGGACCTGGCTCTGGAGCCTTCCCGTCATTGGGATTGAGAGGTGCTTGAGTCTCTAAGTCCAGGGCTCTTTCTCAGCCCGTGCTCCTCCCTCCCTGAACTTCCTGCACCCAAGCAGCTTGAGTCATCGTGGAAGAAGGTTGTGGAGAGCAATGACAGGTTGGATGAGGAAGCAAAGAGGGCTGAGAAAGCAGAAGTGGGGTGTGGACACCAGATCCTCTGTTTTTGAGGCTTGAAATTGGTACCCCCCGGGTACCTGGCATTGCAGGGGTGACAGCTGTGCTGCAGACATGACCACGTGGGACTGGATGGCGTGGCTACCTGCAGCTCTGCTCCTTCTGCAGGTTCCAGGTGAGCGGGGCCAAGCCTAGGCAGGGAAGTCTGCCCCGAGTGGGAGGGAGGGAGGGAGGGAGGGAGGCAGGGGGAGTGTGGATGCAGGGTGGCCCAAAGGGAGGGAAGGTGGATGTAGGGGGAAGGCGGGAAAGCAGAGAAGATTCTAGGATCAGCCAACATGGCCTCAGCAGTGACAGGAAGATTCAGTTCCTAAGCAGGTGAGTCGTGTCCACTCTTCAGGACAGAGCAGCAGTGACGAGAGGACCACCCTTACCCATGGTGTCACGGTCAGAAATGACCTCTCAGTGCATCACACACACACCCATGCCACGGACACCCTCTCCTTGTGCCTCTCAGTGATGGGGGAGCTACTTCCCCTCCCTCTGGTCTCAGGAAAGGCCTCTGCCAGACTCCGAGTGCCCTCGAGGGACTCAAGGATCCCCTAGTCCCCAGATCCCCCTAACCCAGGCCCGTCTGCTGAGGGGCCACACTCGACTGTGTTTTCCAGGCTGTTCGTCTCTGCGTGGCCCCAACTCCGTGTCAGGCACTGTGGGGGGATCCCTGAGCGTGCAGTGTCAGTACAAGGAGGAATTCAGAGACCGTGACAAATACTGGTGCAAAAGCCCATGTGTGTGGAAGAAGATCGTGGAGACCACAGAGTCACAGAGAGAAGTCACGAAAGGCCGCGTGTCCATCAGGGACCATCCTGCAAACCTCACCTTCACAGTGACCTTGAAGAGCCTCACAGAAGGCGATGCAGGAACATACAAGTGTGGGATCGATCTACCGTGGCTTGATCCCACCTTCCCCGTTGTGGTGTCTGTGAACCCAGGTGAGCTGTGCACACCCCCTTCCCCGGCACCAGCACCTGGGCTGTCTGAGACCGGGCTGATCGCCCTGCCTCTGTCAGGAGAGTAGTGGGATGTGGGAGAGAAAAGCGGGGTGAGGCTGGGGTCGGTGACGCAGGATACCCCAGACGTGCATGTATATGTCCTTATGTGTGTGTGTGTGTGTGTGTGTGTCCATGTGTGGAATCTGTTATATGTGCGTGTGCATGTCTAGGCATGTGTGCATTTGTGCATGTGCGCATTGTGTTGTCTGCACACTCAACACGCACATGCACATGTCTGGTTGTCCTTGGTGCCTCTGTACACTACGTCCCGACACACTCTCACCCCTAAAGCTCTCACGGGGAATGAGTGGGAATGGCCCTGAGTCTGGGGATGGCTGCCTTCCTGTCTTAACAAGGGTCCTGTCCTCACTCAAGGGGACCCGAGTCTCTCCCTGGACCTCACTCTGTCTTCCCTAGGACCCCTAGGGCATTTCCTCCCCTCCCTTACTGGCTGCCCCTGCGCCTGGACATGACTGGGTCATGGATGGTTCATGAGGCTCCAGCCTCACAGCTCTGATCCTGGGGGGTCTGCTGCAGCCTCGAGAGGGGGCTACTGTGACCATTTGGGGACCACTCAGCCCCTCCAGCTTGACCCTTCCCTCCCCCTCTGGCCCCTTGTCCCCACAGGAGGGAGCCCAGAGATTCCCCTAAAATTCCCCCCACAGACAAAGGAGAAGAAGGATGAGAAAAATGAGTCCTCAGGTCCTATGACCCTAAATATACTTCCATTTGCTGCAAATAGTTTTTTTTTTTTTTTAATTCATGAGAGACACAAAGACCCAGGCAGAGGGAGAAGCAGGCTCCCTGTGGGGAGCCCGATGCAGGATTTGATCCCAGGATCCTGGGATCACAATCTGAGCCAAAGGCAGACACTCAGCCACTGAGCCACCCAGGTGTCCCAATAGTTCTTCTTTACTAGAACTCTGTTTTTGCTGCCTAAGACCTGCAGGGAGGTCACCCATCTAAGGCTGTAGATTTGTATCTTGTGCTCTTATTCTGAATTTCTCTCTGGTTCCTCTGGGGTCCTTTCTGTAGGTCTTTGTTTCTCTCACACGGGACATTTCCCTCCCATGCCTTCTGTGGATTCCTGTTTAACAGTGAGGAGCTGAGTGTCCACGGACACCACCTGCCCTTCGAGGGAAACACCTTTGTCCAGTTGGCTTCAAGACAGACTTCTTTCTATGGGGTCCACTGGGTGTATGTCTGTCTCTCTAGATCTTTCTTTTGGGTCATTCCCTACCCCAGAGAGGACTGTCCAGTGGCCACCCAGGTTCCCAGGCCTGGCTGACAATTCAGGGGCCAAGTCATTGAGTGCCAGGGTCGACTCATTCAGTGTAGACTCTGCTGAGTGCCTTGCTTTGTGACCCTCACTCCAGACATAGCCATGCCTGAGGACCCTGCCGCACCCTACCCCACCCCACACTCTGGATCCATCTCTACAGACTAAACCTCACCCCATCTTCTGCTGGGGTAAACAAGGTGTGGTGTGTCTGAGACCAGACCCAAGTGCTCTCTCCACGCACTCTCATGTTCCGCAGGAAGCAGGATGACTCTGCATCTGAAAGTGTCCACCTGGCCAGGGTGCACCCCTGGAGGACGGGTCAAGGGAAGGGCCAAGTCCCAGTCAGGCCTGGGCATAGCTGTGGGGGGATGCCGAACCCAGGACATCTGTCCAGGTGGCCTGAGTGACCTGGACTCTGTGAGTCAGAACCTCACAGCAGAGAGAGAGGGGGAGCCTGGGGGAAGACAGCAGGCCTGACATGGGTTTCTCCCTCTCTCCCAGGAGACCCCAGTTCTGGGAAGCCCACCAGCACCTCAGTTCTTTTTACGATCCTGCCAACATCCACGTGGAGCACCGCAACCCCACAGGAGACCTCCAACAGCAGGCAACGTCCTGGGTAAGGGGCCAGCAGCTGGAGATTTCTGACACCAGGGTGCTCTCTAGACAACGCGGAGGGGTGAGGAATGGGGTTGGGGCTCTCTTGACCTAGGTCCCTCACTTCTTTACTAATTCCACATCTAATTGTGGAAGTCCTACAAGTGCCCGCCGCTCTTCTGAGGACACAGCTCTGGGCCACCTAGACACAACCCTGCTCTGAAAAAAGTTGGGAAATTCGCACAGTGAAGAAGTCAGCACATTCATCATTCGAAGTGTGCCAGTTTGTGATGAATGCTTGGGGGAAATAGGACAGATGAGTCTGGGAGAGCATGTGTGGGAGGGTGACAGGTGACAGGATCGTTATCTAATACACAATGATCAGAGAGGCCTCGCCAGGGAGAGGACATTTCCCTGGAGGCCTGCAGGATTGAGGAGCCAGCTCCCAGGTGCCTGCAGAGATCGGTCTCCAGGGATAGGGAAGAGCAAGTGTAAGCGTTTTCCAAAGGGGGCCTTCGGATCCTGGCCCAGGCCAGGTGCTCTGGGGCTCAGTGACCCCTGCACTCTCTCCCCTGCTTCCCCCACAGGCCCTGGATGGAGAGTCATCCTGTTGAAGACCAGGCCTCTGACGGAGGGGAGAGGTGAGTGAGGTCATTCCTTCCTTCCATCTCCACCCACTGAATTTTAAGGCTAACCTTTTAGAGGCACCGCACAGGTGCCAGATGCTCCCTGGGACTGAGGCAAACATTTCCAATCCCTCCTGGGAAATACTGTTTATGGGAGAGCAAACATCAAACAATAACCTTGGCACTGATGTCTGTACCCCACACAGGGTAACCCCCAAATGGGGAGGGCTTAGGTAGACCTCAATTCCCAGCCGAGGCCCCGCCCACTCCTTGCCGTGTCCCTCATGTCACTCCAGTGGCCGGGCCCTTTCCGCATCCACAGTCCTGTCTCAAGGGCAGTTGTTAGCCTGAGGGTCACGGGAGTGGTCTGTTGTGTGGGGTTGCCCTGCCCATGGACCCACCTGGGACTGATCTCTGTGTGGACTGCTGTGGCCTCAGGACATGGGCCCAGGGACAGAAGGACAGTGGAGGGTACCAGGCCTCTCCCTGAGGATGTGTGGCTCACCGTCTGTCCCTATGTCCCCTACAGGTCCCTGCTCAACAGGATCTACTTCCTGCTCCTGATCTTCCTGGAGGTGCCCTTGCTCCTGGGCCTCCTCAGTGCTGTTCTCTAGGTGAACAGATCTCAGAAGGGCTCTGAGGAAAGCCCTTCTGGGGAGACCACCTGATAATGAAAACCAGTAACGCCAAGACCTGCCCAGAACACAGTCCCTCTGATGGATGGGAATGGGCCTCTGAACAATTCATCCAGCCATTGTCTGTATTTCCATCAGAATACCCTGTAAACGTTTTTGTGACTTTTCCTGCAATGTATCATAGACATTGAGAACGTTCCCAATAAATGCACACTCCTTAAATTCCAAATACACTTCAACCCTCGGGTGCCCACCTCACAGCTTAAGTAAAAAACACTGTTAATATTTCTGAAGCCCCAAGGTCCTCTCTGAGGCAACCAACTATGAATTTTACATTCATTTTCTCCTAGTTTTCTTCATGAGGTTGCCACATATACGCATACATATTTTCAAACTATATACATGTATTTTTAATGGTCCCCAAGTTTATTTTATTTTTTCCAGATTTATTTAGATACAACTGACATATTATGTGGCATGAAGGTTCAGCGTGTTGTTGATGCACACATTGCAAATTGGTTACCACTGTGGGGTTAGCTAACATCTCTATCGTGCCACATCACTACCATTTCTTTGTTGTGGTGAGAATATTTAAGATCTGCTCTCTTAGCATCTTTTAAGTGTATAATAATTATTATTAACTGGAGTCACCATGTTATGCATTAGGTCTCCAGAATATATTCATCTTATAATCAAAAGTTTGTATCCTTTGGCCAATCCAATTATAACATGGGCAGAGAGAGGTGGCTTAGTGGATTAAGCATCTGACTCTTGATTTTTTAAAAATGATTTTATTTATTTATTCATGAGAGACACAGAGAGAGGCAGAGACATTGGCAGAGGGAGAAGTAGGCTCCTTTCAGGGAGCCTGATGTGGGACTCGATCCCAGGACCCTGGGATCACGACCTGAGCCAAAGGCAGATGCTCAACCCCCAAGCAACCCAGGTGTCACTGACTCTTGATTTTGACTCAGGTCATGATCTCAGGGTCATGAGATTAAGTGCCTCATCAAGTTCCATGTTGGACTTCACTGAGCATGGAGCGTAAGATTCTCTCTCCCTCTCTCTCCGTCCCTCTCCCTGCACTCATGCTCTCCCCCCCGCTTCAAGAAATACAACAGGGGAACCTGGGTGGGTGGCTCAGTCTGTTAAGCTTCTGCCTTTGGCTCAGGTCATGATCCCACAGTCCTGGGATGGAGCTCACATCAGCCCCCTACTCAGTAGGGAGCCTGTTTCTCCCTCTCCCTCCACTGCTCCCCCTGCTTGTGCTTGCTCTCTCTCTCTCTCTCTCTGTCAAATAAATAAATAAAATCTTTTTATTAAACAAAAACATGGGCAGAGGAACCGAATAGACATTTTTCCAAAGAAGACATACAAATGGGCAACAGGTACATTAAAAAGTGCTCAACATCACTTCTCGTCAGGGAGAGGCAAATCAAAACCATGATGAGACATCGCTTCCACCTGTCAGAATGTCTATCACCAAAAAGACAAAAGAGAGCAAGCTTCAGCGAGAATATGGAGGAGTGGAAACCTGTGTGCACTGTTAGAGGGACTCTAAACTTGTCTAGTGGAAGGGGAGGTGGGCAAGGGGTTGGGGTGACTGGGTGATGGGCACTGATGGGGGCACTTGGTGAAATGAGCACTGGGTATTATGCTATATGTTGGCAAATTGAAATCCAATAAAAATAAAAAAAAATAAAATAAATAATAAACTTGTCAAAGGCATTGGTGAGTGGGTGCTCAGTAAGTGCTTGCATGTAAAGACCTGTACCGGAAGAAATAGAAAACCTGAACAGGCCAATAACTAGGGAGGAAATTGAAGCAGTCATCAAAAACCTCCCAAGACACAAAAGTCCAGGGCCAGATGGCTTCCCAGGGGAATTCTATCAAACGTTTAAAGAAGAAACCATACCTATTTTACTAAAGCTGTTTGGAAAGATAGAAAGAGATGGAGTACTTCCAAATTCGTTCTATGAGGCCAGCATCACATTAATTCCAAAACCAGACAAAGACCCCACCAAAAAGGAGAATTACAGACCAATATCCCTGATGAACATGGATGCAAAAATTCTCAACAAGATACTAGCCAATAGGATCCAACAGTACATTAAGAAAATTATTCACCATGACCAAGTAGGATTTATCCCAGGGACACAAGACTGGTTCAATACTCGTAAAACAATCAATGTGATTCATCATATCAGCAAGAGAAAAACCAAGAACCATATGATCCTCTCATTAGATGCAGAGAAAGCATTTGACAAAGGACAGCATCCATTCCTGATCAAAACTCTTCAGAGTGTAGGGATAGAGGGAACATTCCTCGACATCTTAAAAGCCATCTACGAAAAGCCCACAGCAAATCTCATTCTCAATGGGGAAGCACTGGGAGCCTTTCCCCTAAGATCAGGAACAAGACAGGGATGTCCACTCTCACCACTGCTATTCAACATAGTTCTGGAAGTCCTCGCCTCAGCAATCAGACAACAAAAAGACATTAAAGGCATTCAAATTGGCAAAGAAGAAGTCAAACTCTCCCTCTTCACCGATGACATGATACTCTACATAGAAAACCCAAAAGCCTCTACCCCAAGATTGCTAGAACTCATACAGCAATTTGGTAGCGTGGCAGAATACAAAATCAATGCCCAGAAATCAGTGGCATTTCTATACACTAACAATGAGACTGAAGAAAGAGAAATTAAGGAGTCAATCCCATTTACAATTGCACCCAAAAGCATAAGATACCTAGGAATAAACCTAACCAAAGAGGTAAAGAATCTATACCCTAAAAACCACAGAACACTTCTGAAAGAAATTGAGGAAGACACAAAGAGATGGAAAAATAGTCCATGCTCATGGATTGGCAGAATTAATATTGTGAAAATGTCAGTGCTACCCAGGGCAATTTACACATTTAATGCAATCCCTATCAAAATACCATGGACTTTCTTCAGAGAGTTAGAACAAATTGTCTTAAGATTTGTGTGGAATCAGAAAAGACCCCGAATAGCCAGGGGAATTTTAAAAAAGAAAACCATATCTGGGGCATCACAATGCCAGATTTCAGGTTGTACTACAAAGCTGTGGTCATCAAGACAGTGTGGTACTGGCACAAAAACAGACACATAGATCAATGGAACAGAATAGAGAACCCAGAAGTGGACCCTGAACTTTATGGTCAACTAATTTCGATAAAGGAGGAAAGACTACCCAGTGGAAGAAAGACAGTCTCTTCAATAAATGGTGCTGGGAAAATTGGACATCCACATGCAGAAGAATGAAACTAGACCACTCTCTTACACAAGACACAAAGATAAACTCAAAATGGATGAAAGATCTAAATGTGAGACAAGATTCCTTCAGACCAACTCTTGACAAAACATTTAGACATGATTAATAATTCCACTCATCACAGCCTGTGTTTATGAGAATTTTGCAAATTTTTTTATTTTTTATTTATTTTCTTAAGATTGATTGATGAGAAAGACAGAGAGCAAAGGGAGAAGGAGAGAGAGAATCTCAAGCAGACTCCCCACCGAGTGCAGAGCGCAATGCAGGGCTCCATCCCAGGACCCTGAGATCATGACCTGCGCTGAAATCAAGAGTCGACCACCCAACCAATGGAGTCACTCAGACACTCCCCACCCACATATTTTTTAAAAACTCAGCCCAATCATATTATTAGGAGTTGTTATGTTGTTGTTGTTGTTGTTAGTGAGTTGTATGAGCTTTTTATATATTTGGGATATTCACCTCTTATCTGATATATGATTTGCAAATATTTCCTCCCATTCTGAGGGTTATCTTTTTATTTCATTGTTTCTATTGCTGGGCACAACTTTTTATTTTTTATTTATTTTTTATTTTTTAATGATTTTATTTATTTATTCATGAGAAACACAGAGAGAGAGAGAGAGAGGCAGAGACACGGGCAGTGGGAGAAGCAGGCTCCATGCAGGGAGCCCGACGTGGGACTCGATCCCAGGTCTCCAGGATCACACCCTGGACTGAAGGTGGCACTAACCCCCTGAGCCACCCGGGCTGCCCCATAAGTTTTTAATCTGATGCAGTCCTACTTATTAATCTTTGCTTTTGTTTCTTGTGCTTTTGGTATCACATTCAAAAATTGTTGTCAAGACCAAGGTCATGGATTTTTTTTCCCATTTTCTCCTGTGAATGTCACAGTTTTGGT
Organism: Vulpes vulpes; assembly: GCF_048418805.1. Taxonomy (NCBI): domain Eukaryota; kingdom Metazoa; phylum Chordata; class Mammalia; order Carnivora; family Canidae; genus Vulpes; species Vulpes vulpes. The sequence goes on from NC_132781.1 coordinate 6,583,179, forward strand.
TCTTAGGTTTATGTCTTAATCCATTTTAAGTTAATATTTGAGAGGGGTCCAGTTTCATTCTTCTGCAAATAGTTCTCCAGTATTCCTATCACCATTTCTTAAGGAGATAATCCTTTTCTCCATTGGCTGTTCTTGCCTCCCTTGTCAAACATTAGTTGACTTTATAAGTAGGGGTTTATTTTGTAGGCTTTCAATTCTGATCTACATCATTTTTTAAAGTTTTACTTATGTAAGTAATCTCCACACCCAACATGAGGCTTGAACTCTTGACCCCGAGATCAAAAGGCAGGTGCCCCTCAATTCTGATCGATATGCTTTTATGCTGGTCCCATACTGTTTTGATTACTACGTATAATATGATTTGCATCACTACAGGTCTGAGCCTTCTTCCTCCTCTTAGCCCTTCTGATTGTGCCCCCAAACATAGGACCTCCAGGAAGACCTCCTCCCTCCACAGCCAGCCTTGGACACCAGGGAAGAAGTACCTTTATGTGCTTCCCAAAGGTTTTCTTCAAGAATTTTAGCTACTGGGTTATAAATCAGGATCTTAACTAAATTATGTCAAGTTAAGGCTAGAATTTGTCATATTACTAATGAGGAAACCCAGGCTATCTCAGTCTCCTGCCTTGGGCCTATTTTATGCAACTCTTCATCTAAAATCTGAAGTTTTGTCCAGGGCACGAATACAAATGTAGGGTGTTAGCCCTACCCCAGGATTGTGTCCTCAGAGCTTCACATACTTTTTCTCATTTAATTCCCATGACAACTCTTATGAGCCCATTTTATAGAAATGAAACTGAGACTCAGAAAAGTTCAGTAAGTTGTCCATGATCATTGCTAGTAAGTGGTGCTTGGGGTTAGAGACCAGGCCTGTCCAGTCCTCCAACCTGCACTTTTATGCCGTTGGTTATAACACCTGAACAAATGCATCTCCAAGTATGCCAAGCTTGCTTATGTGACACCTGAGTGGGAAGGAGGTGCTGTTTCCTGCTGCTGGGACCCATTGTTGTGGTAGAGAAACATTTCTGGAGTTGAAACCCAGACTACTATACCTCCTGACCCAAAGCGTGGTAGGCCAGATGTCCTTTGCTCTGCCCCATTTGCAGATACATCTCATCCTGCCCCTTCCCACTCCTCACTCCACATATGTAGTCTCCTCTTTCCCTTGTAACGGAAAAGTGTAATAAGACACATATTCCCCCAGCCCGTCCAAGAAATGACACTCAATTTGCTGAATAATTAAAGACCGGAAATACTCTACAAGAGGAAGTGAATGGGTCAGAATACGCAAAGGCAGTCCAGACAAACAAAGTGCAAGCGTGGCCTCAGGCCGAGTTGTGAGAGTCCAGCTGGGATCCGAGTGTGCTCTCCAGTTGTCAGTCAGAGGGGCCAGGAGCCCGGGAGGCAGGACCATGCAGCTGCAGCCAGTTCTTCTCCTGCTCAGCTTCCCAGGTGAGCTTGGTGGGGGAGGCCCCAGGGACCTGTACCCCTGGGTGGGGCAGGGGGCCGAGAGCTAGTCCAGGCAGAGAGGGAGGTGCTGTACCTGGGGAAATAAGAGGTGGCTTTGTTAATTTATCCAGAAATGCTGAATGGGGTTTAAGGACTCCTTAAGAACACTGGGTTCTTACTTTATGCCAGACATACACCAGGCCTTGAGGACTTGAAGGGAAAAAAGAAACAGGATTTGCCATTAAAAAGAAGACTCCAGACAGCTCAGTGGGTGAGACGTGCAAATAAACAGCAACCAGTGACAGGATATGATGAGGCATCGATGGAGGTGTGCTCAGAGGCCCAAGCAGGTCTGGCTAAAGGAGCTGCAGACAGCCACATAGACACCATCCATTTGATGAGCCTTGAAGAAAGGGGTCAGCCCTTCAAGCAGAGAAGGGAGAAGAGCATTTCAGAGAGAGGGGACTGCATGGCCAGGATATGGAGGCTTGAGAAAGGATGGTGCATTCATGCACAGGGGCCTCAGTGCTCAGGGGACCCTGGGGGAGACTGGTTGGCCATGAGGTTGGAAGCACACAAGACAAAATAAGAAGACCCTTGGATGGATGGCATGCCCAGGAACTGAGACTTTAAGAGAAGATTGCTCAGGAACCCAGGTGGGAGATGGGAAGGGGTCATGTATCTTTTCCTCTGTGGAAAGCCACTGCATACACTGAGAAGACATTGGGGTCAGTCCAAAAGTATGCACACTGCACGCCATATCTGTGGGCCACACACAGCCTCCTCTATGAGCCAGGAGGAGGACCATCTAGCAAAACAGACTGGTCCACAGGGATTCCCAAGAAAGGGCCTCATCAGGGAGTTGGGAGACTGGAGTTCCAGTCCTGATAGCAGCACATGACATGGGCAAGTCCCTCATTGTTCTAAGACCTGGATTTCTAGTGTGAATGGAAGGTCTCTACACCCTTCCTGGCTATAATGTTGTGAGACCCTGCTATGCAGATCAGATGTAAATAGACGAGATCTGGGGTCATTCTAGAATTAACCTTGCCATTGCTGATTTTATCGGTGGCAGAGAAGCCCCGTGCTGATATCTATAGATGGATGGGGAGGGCAGCGGCTTCTCTGTGAACACTATGCTCCCTAGGCAGGACTCCAAATGGCCCAGAATTCCCAAAGACAGCAGTTCAGATTGTCTGCCTCTCCCCCTGGACTCTAGCTTTGCATTTGAGTTCAGAAACCCCCATCTGCCCCCTCTCTTAATCCCAATATCCAGCTCACCCAGAGGCCAAGGGGAAGGGTGAACTGCCCGGGTTCCCACACACAACACATCCACACAATGAAGTCAGATGCACACACTCACATGCAGTCATGCCCCCATTCACATCTGTGTGCTCATGCTGCATTCACATGCATACACATGCACACACAGTGTGCCTTATATGTACACACCCACCCAAAAGTCTTCTCCCCTAGTTGAAGGCTGAGACGACAGTGGCTGCTCTCTGGCTTTGCTCTGCCTGCTCTGGGCACGGTGGGCTTGGCTGCAGAGACAGGGCAGGGTGTCTCTCCTCCTCCAACTCTGTAAGTTCAGGAGGGAAGGGAGTGAAATAGTCAGTGATGCAAGAAAGCCACCCCACTAACAGACCACCATTAGGTGCTCTGGGTTACTTCTGTGAAATGAAAAGGAGAGAAAGTGGATGAGGTGAAGTCAGAATGACTCAACTTCCAGGAGGATGTTCCTGTCTGCTCCATTACACAGTCCTGCAGCAGCCCTGAGAGGAAGGTAGGGCACTGGCATAGATGGGCACTTGGTAAGTGTTTGTAAGTGGAGGAACAGTAGAACAGACTTGGATCCCAGAAATTACTCTTCAGAGCTTGAGCTGGCACAGATGCATGGGGCCACCAGCAGGGATGCCTGTCCCATCTGTGCAAAACAAGGTGGGCTCAAACCCCCTAATACATCCCACACCCCCGCGAGCCCCTCTGCTCTGAGCTTTCCCCTTGATTGCCTTGCTATCAACCCAGATAGGGAGCTCAACTATTTTCTTGACTTTGACACAAGATTATTCACACAAGGATTGTGCGTGCGTGGCAAACTTTCCCAAAGGATTGACAAGGAGAGAGGTTACATCTCAGAGTCAGGGAAAGGAAAAATTGAGATTCAAACAGCTGTATGCTTTTATGCCCTATTCCTGAGCTCTGCTTCCAGCCGACTACTCTCCTAGCATCTCCATTTTCCTTCAGACCAACTCTCGACAAAACACTGATTACGGGGCAGCCCAAAGGGCTCAGCAGTTTAGCGCCACCTTCAGCCCAGGGTGTGATCCTAGAGACCCGCGTGGAGTCCCTGCATGGAACTCGTCGACCCGGGATCGAGTCCCGCGTCGGGCTCCCTGCATGGAACCTGCTTCTTCCTCTGCCTGCATCTCTGCCTCTCTCTCTTTCTGTGTCTCTCATGAATAAATTAATAAAATCTTAAAAAAAAAACACTGATTAGTAGTTCCATCTATCACAGTCTGTGTTTATGAAAACTCCCCACATATTTTTTAAACAAACCTAATCACATTATGAATGCTTTATTGCCAGATTAAATTTGCAAAGTTGGAATTGATGAACTTCTATTTTGAGTCAACAATGTCTCTAATCCTGTTTATGATTATTGGCAAATACCATCTTCACTGACCCTCAACTTTGGATCATAGCTGTGTTGTCTGTATTGTCTTAAGAAGGAAAATGACCCTTTATGTTGACTCTTGTATTTGATTTTCATTGACACTGATTACTGTCTCTTAGCAACTTTTTTCCTAATTGAGTCTTCAATTATTAAAGTCTCTTCCTAGTTGTTTTTATCAGGTAATTATAAACATTTTTCACATACTAGAAATGTATGACTTAAACAGTGAAATTCCCCCCCAAACCCCAGTTTCAGCACAGAACGCTATTAAGAGTTTACAACACCTATTGCCCTATTTTTTTTTCTATGCATGCACTGCGGAAAAACCATAGAGGCGGAATCCAAACACTCTGTTATGCAACTTTTTAAGAACCTAATAATAACGTATCTGGGACATCTTCCCTATTATTATTTGTGATGGGTCTTCTTCTTTTAACCATGGTATGGGTGGACAGTTATTTATTAGCCTGATCTCCCAGTAGTGATATTTGAATTTGCTTCCAGAGTCTACCATGTATTACATTAGCTCTGCAATTAGCAGCCTTCCACTTTAGTGGCCCCTGGTATGGAAATTGTAATTCATGCCAGAATCAAAATGATTGTGTCCAAGATCATGACAGCCAGCTCCTTTGCAAAAACAATCATAAACTTTATTAGTAACTTCCAGGATCCAGATACCGTGCAAGACACGGGGACTGGGAATGGGGAAGAGAGAGAAAACACAAACACAAAGTCTCTGCCCTTCAGGGCAGAGCATCCTAGTAAGGAAGACAGAGAGAGACTGGTAATGGTAACAAAATATCTGTGTGGCACTCAGGTTCCTAGAAGGATATGGAGCAACGGGAGGAAGTAGTTCTGGTTGGAAAAGGGAATAAGGTGACCTGTAGGCGGGGTGGGCTCAGAGAAGGGTTTCCTGATAGAAGGAAGGACATGAGCAGTGACATAGCACCTGGGAGGGCACATCAGAGTCAGAAGAAGAGAGAAGTAGGGGTGGGCTATAGGGTCCAGCGGAAGGCAGGGAAGAGCAGGAAATGATGCTGGACAGAGAGCTTGGATCTAGAAGGAAAAGAAAAGTTGAATGCCCGACTAAAGTGTTTTAAGTCATTCTGAGGCAGTGGGGAGTGGCTGTAGAAAAGATCTTGAAATCCTGCTCATGACAAGTGCAGGTGAGGCCAAGATGGGACAACTTCAGCATGTAACTCCAGCAGTAATGTGCAGAAGACATTGGAGAATGGAGTGCAGCAGGAGCTGGAGAAGCCTCTCTGGATGCTACGGCCATGATCCGGGCACCAGATGAGCTCCTGAGTGGTGACAGGCTCCAACTGATGGGGCAACCCCCAAAACGGTACCTGCAGTTTGACACATACCCAAGTCTTATAACAACCTGCAAAGTGGAAATTAGCATAGGCATTTTGCAAATAGAGAAGAAGCAAGGCCCAGGGAAGTGAAGTAGCTTACCCAAGACTTCCTAAGTAATGTGTGGTAGGTGTGCCTTTCTGTGTCCAAATTCACTCTCTTTCTGCTATGTCATACTGTCATCACGAACCATGACAGTAGGGGAGGAAAGAAGGAAATCATTTTGAGAAGTGTTTTTGAGGTAGAGTTAACGAAATTGCTAACCCATCAGTTGTAGAGGAAGAAGGGAAGGACGGGATCAATGAAGATGCCAAGTTCTCTAGAGTAGAGTTAGTTCTGCTGAGCTAAGCTTCTTTCCAATGGCTGCTGTAACAAATGACCACAAACTTCGTGGCTTGAAATGACAAAACTTATCATCTTACAATTCTGAAAGTCAGAAGTCCAAAATGGTCTTACTGGCTAAAATCAAAGTGTAGGCAAGGTTGTATTCCCTCTGAAGGTTCTAGGGAAGAATCTGCTTGCTCACCTTCCAGAGGCTGCCCAAGCTCCTTGGCTCACAATCATTTTATCCATCTTCCTGCAGCATGGCTTCCTCCAATCTCCCTCTTACTCTGACACTGACTCTTTTTTCATCTTATACAAACTCTTCTGATGACATCAGACCCAACTAAATAATCTAGGATAATTGCCCCACTTCACATGTTCTTGAGATTGGGATGTCAACATCTTTGGGGGGCAGGATTCTACTGAGCACAAATGAAAACCTCAAGTGAACTAAAATAACATTGGGGAGACAGTCCAGGGTGTGAGGAGGTGCGCCTTCCCGGTACAACAGATCTGATTCCTGTGGCCGCATGGAGACCCTCACCCCCCTGGCCTGACCCTGAAGCTCTAAGCTAGTCAGGAGGGGCTAAGACAGGACAGACGTCCACTGTGCTTCTCTGCTTCTCTGTGCTTGTTCACTTCCATTTGATCAAGGTACAAGAGGTCATTGCCAGGGACAAAGAGTGTCGGTCCACTCTCATTCAGTCAGCTTGACTGGAATCCATCCCCAGAGCAGCACAATACCCTGTCCACTTGTGTGAGCCTCTAACCCATCCCACTCCCAGCTATCTTTGCCATCTGCCACATGAGCCCTCTGCTGGAGAGCGGAAATACTGAAGCAGAACAAGTTTAGGGTGGATTTAGTCTTGTGACGATTGGGGTGGAGATGGACAGTGTGTATTTGGAAATGGTAAGCTGGAGCTAAGGGGAGAATGTGGGCCACAGACATGAAATGGGAGAATCATCAGCATGTTGGCAATAGCCAAAATCACAGAAAGGAAGAATCCCTCCATGGGGGTGTAATAAAGTGGGACAAAATGAGGCCTGGAGAGAGACCGCCGGGCTGCCCCCTGTGGTGCTCCGGGGCTCACAAGAACCCACTCTTCACAGCTGTGTGTCCAGTAACATTGCACTGACTGCTTGAGATCAACTGGGCTGGGACTATTTACCCTAGAGAAATTGGAAAACGCCACAAATGGAGATTTTCTTCCCCAGAGGGCTAGTTGTTAAGTATTTAGAGTTGTTAAGTATTTAGCAACACACCACTTTTGCACCAAGATTTAAAGAGGGAGGAAGAGAAATCAGTAGAGGCCTTGGAGATGAGCAGTTGGAGAAGGAAGAAAGTGGATGAGGACCGAGTTTCAAAGCTAAGGAAAAACAGTGTCAGAAAGTCAAGAGTGTCACCACTGTGAGTAGGGGGCCAGGGAAGTGAGGACCAAAAAAGTCGGACACTATCACCGTGGGAGGTATTGGGGAAGCTGGATAGAGGAGGCGGATCTCTGGGGTCAGCTAGGTGATAGCTGCAAAGGCTGGGACTCTGGCTCAGTCCCTGGACACAAGAACTGGGGCCACTTGAGCCCTTGGGGCTCCTGGGCCAGGCCTGGCTCCAGAGAGTTGTATCTTGGGATTCTGTTTTCTAGGCTGTGTCTCCATCCAAGGCCCAGAGTCCGTGAGGGGCCTAGAGGGGGGCTCAGTGACCGTGCAGTGTCACTATACACCAGGATGGGAGACCTACAAGAAGTGGTGGTGTCGTGGAGCATACTGGAAATCATGTGGCATCCTTGTTCAAACAGAAGGATCAGAGCAAGAAGTGAAGAGAGACCATGTGTCCATCAGGGACAACCAGAGACAGCACTTGCTCACAGTGACCATGAAGGGGGTCAGGCAAAGTGACACAGACACTTACTGGTGTGGGATTAGCAAACCTGGACCTGACCTTGGGGCACCCATCAAAGTGACCATTGACACAGGTAAGAACTTTCTTGTCTACACAGTGAGGCCTTCATGCTCAGGACAGAAAGAGTGAGGGGCTCTCACTCCCAAGGGCAGAAGGGAAATGGCTGAGTACCTGAGTGTCCTCATCACAGTCCCTGAGGTCACCTGAGGTATTCAACTGATGCATGCAGGGCTGGCAGGTTATAGGGTGGGAGTGGGGATATGGATCCCCCTTCACTGCCCATGGCCCAGGCCAGCTCTCCTGGGGACCAACAGCCCTGGCATGGGTGGACCTTGGATGCCTGCACAGGATCCTGGGGCACTGCTTTAGGTAGTGGTCAATCTCTGGTAGTCACGCTCCAGACCCATCACTACACAGAGGGTCAGGAGAGACACCTGGGGAAGCCCTGAAACCCAGGAACTTCGACAACCCAGAGTAGCTCTGGGCATTCAACAGTGCCTCTCCTCTCTGGGCCCCAGTAGCCCTGTCCTCTACTTTCCCTGGCTGCATAAGAGTGAGCAAGGAGATAGAGGGACCCAAGAAGGGACTCACATAACAGTGGATGTTGTGAAGAGAAAGGAAGGCTTTGGCCATTATGCCAAAGTCAGGGACCCCTCGAACTGTCCTGGGGTCTCCTCAGGCCTAGGACTCAACTGAAAAACAGGTCATGGATGCTCAGTGCCAAGATGGTCTCAGGAATCCATGACCACGCAGTCAACCATAAATCTTAACCACAGTTTCCCATAAAGATGTTTAATTTGTCATAACCATTGCTAATGATTGAACCTGAATGTGCTCTCTTATCCACCAGTCCTCCTGAGTCCTCCTCCTCCTCCTTACCACCTCAAAAACTGGGCACCCCATTTCCAGAACCATCTGTCCTTGAGCCCAGAGTAGGCGCTGCTTGAGCAGAAAGGACCAGGGATGTTTTCCCCCTGGCTGAAAGTCCCACCTAGAGGGCTAAGCGGACAGAACTGGAAAGCCAGATCTCTCCCCAGAAGCAACTGCAGTGTGTGCTCCTGATTCATTTTCATTTCTTCTCACCACATCTGAATCAATGGAAAGTAACTGAGTGGTGGTTCAGAAAACTCAGCAGAGGGCACCTGGGTCGCTGAGTCAGTTAAGCTTCTGCCTCTTGGTTTCTGCTCAGGTCATGATTTCAGGGTAGTGAGATGGAGCCCTGCATCGGGCTCTGTCCTCATCGGAAAGTCTGTTTGAGATTCTCTCCCTCTCCCTCTGCCTCTTCACCTGCCCCCTGGTAACATGAATCAATAAAATATTTTTTAAAAGAAGAAGAAAACTCATCAGAAAGGGAGAAGCCAAAAAAAAAAAAAAAGAAAGGGAGAAGCCCGGGCACTGTATCCAGAGACGAAGCTTCCCAGTCCAGGGGCAGGGGAGCTCCCCAGGGGGCCTGGCAGGGCACCGGGAGCCACGCATGAGCCCCTGTCTGTCCCCATAACCTGTGGCCGACTCTGCCTGTGTCTAGGGGTTCTGAGCACCCAGGCGAGCCTGCAATCCAGGACAACTACCAGCGGCCATGCAGGGACATCGTCTGGCTCCTACATCAGGTGTGTAGGCCTCCGTCCTTACCCTGCCCCTACCTGGGGCCTCTCCTGCTCTGCTTCGGTGCCCTCACAGGTTGCCAGAGCTGTCACAGCCAGGGTCAAGGCCCAAAGCCACTCCCCTCCTACCAGCTGTCTCCTGCCGGTGTCGCCCCTCATCCCCCATCTCCCATTCCACCTTCCCCAGGAAGCTGCTCTGCAGAATCTTTCTCTATATTCAGTTGTCAAGAAAAAAAGCCCTGATGACCTAGAGCGTGCGAGGGGAGAGAGGACAAAATCTCCACGGTGCAAGGCACCGGGTGCTACAGAGCAGGAGTGTGGTTCAGCCACCCCAAGCTGGCATTAATTGGAGCAGCAAAGGCACGCAGCCTGTCGTGGGTGACCCTACAGCGCTGAGACGCGCTTCGGGAAGGGGAGCCTCGGGAGGCGCCATCAGAAAGGAAGGTGGGCCCAGAGCAAAGCAAAACCAACAGGCTGAAGGTCCTTCTGAGGAACCCTGATGGTTGAACCACTGAGAAGGCTCATGGGGAGTCTCGGCGTAGGCCTGCCAGGCCCACAGTCGCAGGCTTTGCCTAGCTGGCCAATGTCCCACGCTGTCGGGGCCCTGAGAGTGATGGGGCCGGGGGCCTGGGGCTCTGATGGCACCACTACATTCTCTGTCCCCTCTTGCAGGCACCACTACATTCTCCTGGTGTTCCTGAAGGTACCCATCTTGCTCCTGTTGGTCGCTGCTGTGCTTTGGTTGAAGGGGTCTCAGCAGAGACCGTCTATATGAACTTGCCCTCTGATCTTCTCATCAAAGACAAAACGCCTTAGACAGATGGACGAGCAGAGCCTTCTGCCCCTGGACCTCATTTCCAGAGGAGACACAGGCTGTGAAAGAAATGCCTCTGGGTCCTCAGGACGCAGTGACAGAGGCGGGAAACACTGAGGGGCTGGCCGGGAACCCTTCCACCCCAATCTGCACAGCTCAGAGACACAACTCGGGCCCCTTTTGAGGTGCCATAGCCTTGTTCCCACTCCTTCGAGAGTGGGATGTCCCACCCTACCCACCATGGGGCTGAAGCTCATGGTCGGAGCTGTTGGGGTGGAATTTAAGCCATGCCTTCTCTGCTGGAAGAAGTCAGGGCACAGGGCCAGGGACCCAAGCACAGAGAGAAGTAGGGGTGCAGAGACACGAAGCACTGCCCACACCCTGGTCTCCTTCACTCCTGAGACCAGCTCAGCACATGCCATGTCTGAGCTTCTGATACATAAAAGGGTTTTTTCTCAAGCCGGTTGAGTTGGATTTTGATGGCTTGTGCCCATGAGAACTCTGATGGATGCACTCACACTCACACCCCAAAGAGGGGAATCTGTGTGGGTTCCTAGTTCTGGGGCATCCCCTCTGTCCAGGGAGGACACTGCTCTGAGTACCCTGAGCAGAGGAGGGACCAGGAGGCTCTGTGGGCCCAGCTCCAGGGCTGGCTTTCCTCCCTCTCCCTCCTCCTCCTCCGCTGTCCTGGCTCCCTGAGCTCCCTGTCCCCCACCCATCAGGGCCTGAGGCTTCCAAGGAGCCACGTTCACTTCTCCCTTGGGGCTGCTAGGCCTCAGAAACCACCTCAAGGTTGGGGAGGGCAGCCAGGAAAACTGAGGGAAAGGATGTTGCCTCTCCTACATAATGATGTTTAAATAATAATAATAATTAATTTGTTTAGATAACTAAAATTGTCTGAGATAAATGATATTTTTTCATTTATCCATTTGGATGGACTTGGTCACTTTGCAACTTACATACAGGCCATGGGTCCTCTCACTGAAGGTAGCATCACTTCACGTGAGGAGGAACAGCCCCATCGGAGACATGTCCACCCACGTGTGAAAACACACAAACACATCAGTTTGGAATGTTGCCCTTTGTTGTCCCATGAAGCTTTATTGAGCAACAATTGACAAATAAAGTTGTGTATATTAAAGGTGTACATGTGGTTTTTTTTTAAGAGGCGTAAATGATGATTTAAGATCTATATGCTGGGACTCCTGCGTGGCTCAGTGGTTAAGAGTCTGCCTTTGGCTCAGGTCATGATCCCTGTGTCCTGGGATCCGGTCCCACAACAGGCTCCCCACAGGAAACCTGCTTCTCCCTCTACCTATGTCTCTGCCTCTCTCTGTGTCTCATGAATAAATAAATAAAATATTAAAAAAAAAGATCTATATGCCTTGTGAAATGAGCACCGCAATCCAGTTCATTAACAAATCCATCACTTTACAAATTTTTTTTTTGATATGGGAGGAGCACTTCAGATCTACCCTCTTAGCAAATTTCAAGTATACAACACAGTATTATTAACTGTAGTCATCATACTATACACACTACACTAAACCCAGAACTCATAACCAAAAGCTTGTGCCCTCAGAGCAACATCACTCCGTCTTCCCCACACCCTAGGCCTTGGTTCTATGTGGAACGTTCCCCTCTGAACACCTGGGAAGATGTGTCCACCTTGTCCTTTGTCCTAAGAGGTAGGCCCTGGTTCTCGGGCTCAGGATGCCAAGGGAAAATATCTCACCAGGGGATGAAGGAGATGGGAATCCCTGTCCCTAGCATAGTAGCTGGAACTTCTCCTCCCCACTGGGAAGTGAGAGTTCCTTCTCTTTGCCCTTCAGCCAATGAGAAGTTTTCTCCCACTTTCACTTGGTTTAAGGCTCTAGTCAGTGGTCGGTCTGAAAATTCCACTGGGGCCAGAGAGGATAAACTTTGAACCAGACTAAGAACCTTTGAGTCATTCTGTTGGAGACCAAGGTCCATAGATCCACGAGCACCAAAGGACCTTTTCTGTGAATACTACCCTAGCCCAGCTCTCCAAGATGTGACCAGACTCGGGGGGTGACAACCAGCCCTTGGGGTACAAGGCCAGAGCCCAGGAGCTTCACCAGCTGGCCCAAATGGATGCAAGGCTACTGGCAATTGCTGTCTTGTGCCAGCTTTTCCCACAGTGTCTTACTGGTTGATATTCAATGACCCCTATGTTTTTGGAGATTCTGTGGTTGGGTTCTTACTCTCATGACATCATCTAAGAAGACGCCCGAGGGTAGGTATCTTTCATCTGTCCTGAACATCACACCCACCACACACATGAGTGCATGCATGCACACACACACTCTCCTGGGAACTGCCTCTTGGGTTGTCATGAAAATGATGAAGCAAAAAAAAAAAAAAAAAAAAAAAAGAAAAGAAAAAGAAAAAGAAAATTATGAAGCAAAACTTGCCTCTTACACCCACTGTCTGGGGCAGGGAGAAAGACAGAAATCATAAATTAGCCACTAGAGCAGGAGACCTTTTTCTAGCAGATGTGTTTCTACTAAGAAACCTGATGCCAAAGACCCTGTGCCCTTAAACAGCTCTAGATGGAGGCAGCTCCTCACATGTTCACTTCAGCAGACATCAGAACCAAGAGTCAGTGGAGACAGAGAAGTGCAGACAGTAGGAGCAGATTGCTCTTTTATTATTTTTTAAAAGTTTTATTTATTTATTCATGGAAGACACAGAGAGAGAGGCAGAGACACAGGCAGAGGGAGAAGCAGGCCCCATGCAGGGAGCCCGACGGGGGTCTTGATCCCGGGTCTCCAGGATCACACCCTGGGCTGAAGGCGGTGCTAAACCGCTGAGTCACCCGGGCTGCCCAAGATTGCTTTTTTAAGAAGAAAGCACAACTTCTCCTTTCCCATGAGTTCCTCTTCATGCATTCTTACTTCCTTTTTCTTTTCTTTTCTTTTTTTTAAGATTTATTTATTTATTCATGAGAGACAGAGAGAGAGAGGCAGAGACATAGGCAGAGGGAGAAGCAGGTTCCCCACAGGGAGCCCGATGTGGGACTCAGTCCTGGATCCCAGGCTCAGATCCTGACTGAGATCGACTGCTGAGCCACCCAAGCGTTCCTCTTTTTCTTTCTTTTTTCTTTTTTTTTTTTTTTTAATGAATTTTTTTTCCTCTGAGCAGCTTCATGACTACAGAGGAAGCTCACCAAGAGCAGAGAGAAGCTGGTCAGGGTCCGGAGAAGTAGCTGCAGCCCCACCACAGTGGGAAGGACCCCTGCCACCACCTGGGACGTGCAGTTCATTTTTCTTGACACTGGATATGTTATGAATGGTGTTTTCTTAAAAAATGAGACTAAAGGAAGAAGGTTCCAGCACCTTCCCCGCCTATCCTCTGAAGCATCTCCCCCTGTGGCTCATTGGTCCCCCTTGTTCCACCTGCCTCAGGCTTTCCAGATCCCTATGGCTGGTTTGCTTATGTCTCACCTGCTCCCCACCCAGCCTCTCTGGGAGTCAAGTCCCCAGAAGCGGGGGTCCAGGTATAGTCCTGGCAACTTTCCTGGGCCTCCCCAAAACCCATGCTATGAAGGCTAACAGGGAAGAGGCCAGCGGCCTGGGGTCCCTCTGGGCACCACTATTTCAGCCTCTTGCCAGACAGGCACCATCTGTTCCCCTGCATCATCTCTATCCCAGGTCCTAATTTCCCGGTCAACTTACTTCAAACTTTTTCTGAGCTTAGCCCCCTGCCCATCTCCTACCAGCCCCAGCCAGGTTAATGAATCACCCTTGAGTTTGTGCATCCTTATGATGGGCCAATTCAGCATGGCCAAAATAGGAGGTGTCCTGAGGGTGGAGGCCGGCCGCTGTCCCCAAGAGATGGGACCACTGTCCAGTGGGATGCTGTGAGGATGACTTTTGGGGAATTAGGGCCAAGGCTGTTGTTCCCATTGAAAGTGTGGGTCTAGGGCCAGGTCAGATCCTTACCCCTCCCTTATTCACCTATGCATTCATTCCTTCAACAAATGTAACTAAAGAGCCTATTAAATCCAGGCCTTGTTTTCAGGGCATGTGAACTATTGTAGGAATGAGGGGAGCCCCTTGCCATCTCCTTCTATACATTTGACTTGAAATGCAAGAGCCTGTTGTCATATCAGCTGCTTTCCTTTTATCACTGAAGAGAAAGGTTGCAGCTGAAGAGGAAAATCATGGGTTCTGTTGTGGCAGCCACCGTGCGACATGATTTAGAAAGCTTGGGGGTCAAACAATAATGAAATACTGCTATATACCTATTAGAATGGCCAAAATCCAAAACACTGACAACACTGAATGCTGGGGAGGATGTAGAGTAGCAGGAGCTCTCGTTCATTGCTGATGGGGATGCAAAATGGCACAGGCACTTCTGAGACAGGTTGGAAGCTTCTCACAAAACTCAGCATACTCTCACCATGTGACCCAGCCATCCTTGGTATTTACTCAAATCACCTGAAAACTTATGTCCATACAAAAACCTGCACATGGATGTTTACAGTAGCTTTATTCATAATGGCCCAAACTTGGGAGCAACCAAGACATCCCCCAGTGAATGGACAAATACGCTGTGGTCTGCCCAGACAGTGGAATATTAGTCAACACTAGAAAGAAATGAGCCATCAGGCCACCAAAAGACATGGAGGAACCATTAAGTTACGTGATTAAATGAAGGAAGCCAACCTGAAAAGGCTACATACTGTATAATTCTAACTATGTGACATTCTGGAAAAGGCAAAACTATGGAGATAGTCGAGATCAGTGGTTGCTAGGGGTTGGAGGAGAGAAGGATGAGAAGGTGGAGCACCTGCATTTTTAGGGCAGTGTAACTACTCTGTAGGGTACTATAATCATGGACACACTTTTGTCTAAACTCATTGAACATACAAAACCGAGAGTGAATCCTTTTTTTTTTTTTTTTTCCGAGAGTGAATCCTAATGTAAGCCATGTTCTTGTGTGATAACGGCGCGTCAGTGCTGGCTCATCAATCGTGTGTGACAAATGTGCCATTCTGGCGCAGAGGGTGATGGTTAGAAGCCTCGGCTGGGGGAAAGACATGTGGGAACTCTGTATTTCTGCTCACCTTTGCTGTGAATCTAAAGCTGATCTGAAAACTAAAGTCTATTAGGAAAAAAAAAAAAAAAAAGACTAGCGAGAAAATGAAAATCTTGCATTGGATA
The DNA here is from genome assembly GCF_048418805.1 of Vulpes vulpes. Lineage (NCBI taxonomy): Eukaryota > Metazoa > Chordata > Mammalia > Carnivora > Canidae > Vulpes > Vulpes vulpes. The sequence goes on from NC_132781.1 coordinate 6,598,486, forward strand.
CTGAAAACTTTGGGGGAAAAGAAAGTCCTGAATTCCAAAGCGACAGTAGAGGCAGCTCCTCCTTCCTCTGACCCTGAGCCTCCTCTGGGGTGGGACCTAGCCTCACGTGCCCCTGGGCTCTTGGGTTTCTCCCCCTCCTGCGGGGAGTTTGAGGGGTGATCTAGACCACATCTAATTCCCAAAGCTGGGATCCCTGGGTGGCGCAGCGGTTTGGCGCCTGCCTTTGGCCCAGGGCGCGATCCTGGAGACCCAGGATCGAATCCCACGTCGGGCTCCTGGTGCATGGAGCCTGCTTCTCCCTCTGCCTGTGTCTCTGGCTCTGTCTCTCCTTCTATCTCTCAAGAATAAATAAATAAAATCTTTAAAAAAAAAATTCCCAAAGCTTCTGTACATCATCTAGGATGCCAGAAAAATTATTCCCTGGGGCACTTGGGTGGTTCAGTTGGTTAAGTGTCAGCTCTTGATTTCAGCTCTGGTCATGATCTCAGGGTCATGAGATTTCGTCCCACTTCAGGCTCTGCACTGAGCATGGAGCCTGCTTGGGGTTCCCTCTTTCCCACTACCCATTCCCAACTCGCATGCACACACACTCGGAGGGGGGAAAAAAAAAAGAAAAGAATAAAGAAAAATTACCCTTTCTTCAGCCAGTCATCCAGTTTGCCTACACGCAGTGTTTGCAATAGCCAGTTCTTACAACAAGGAAATGAGAAGCTGGTGGGGGTGGGGGGGGTGAGCTGCATTTACAGTGAATCAGAAGCTTACTAACAAGTTTTAATTGTTACCAAGAGAAGAAAATATCTCCAGTTTGGTGAAGAATAGACATTGGAAGACAAGGAGGTTGTAAAGGAGATGGTTCGCATTATGGCCTCAGAAATTGGACAGACCTGAATTCACCTCACACCTCTGCCGCTTCCTTCCCTGCCACCTGGGACCCTTGACTCGCAGTAACCACCTGTTTCCTTACTTCCTCAAATGGGGATGGTCGCAGATCCTGTCTCATAGAGTGAGCATGAGAATTCGAGAAGACCTTGCCAGAGAAGCATTTGCTCAGAGCCCTCAGTCCACTCTCAAAAGTGCGTGGTGAAGTGTCTGCCTTCGGCTCAGGTCATGATCTCTAGGCCCTGGGGTCGAGCCCCATGTCAGGCTCCCTGCTCAGCGGGGAGTCTGCTTCTCCCTCTGCCCCTCCCCTTGCTCATGCTCGCTCTCTCTCAAGTAAATAAATAAATAAATTAATTAATTAATTAATTAATAAAATCTTTAGAAGATGGAAGAGGAGGAAGACGAGGAGGAGGACGAGGAGAAGTGGTGCTTGGTGAAGTCAGGGAGAAGCCAGGACCACACACGCTCTTTGAGAGCTTTCTCAGGCAGAGGAGAGAGGAGATCTGGAAGTTCTGGACAATAGGACAGCTCCCTTAGGACACTAGCTTCTCACGGAGGACACGATTTAACACTAAACTACTTGAAGGCAGACCAGGAAGGACCTGGAAATGAGCTCAGAAAGGAGTTTGTCTGGACTGGCAGGTGAAAACAGAAAGTACATTAAAAAAAAAAAAAATCCTTTTGTGCTAAGTTGGTCCTCAAGACAAAGTTGAATTCATGGGAATTAGTTGTGCAATATACACCTTGGTTTCAAGGGAAATGCCCTTTTCTTTTTAAGAAGGAATTAATGGGATTGCTTGGGTGGCTCAGTGGTTGAGCATCTGCCCTTGGCTCAGAGCATGATCCCAAAGTCCCGGGATCAAGTCCCACATCAGGGTCCCTGCATGGAGACTGCTTCTCCCTCTGCCTGTGTCTCTGCCTCTCTCTTTGTGTGTCTCTCATGAATAAATAAATAAATAAATAAATAAATAAATAAATAAATAAATAAAATTTTTTAAAAAAACGAATTAATGGTTTGGATGACTCATGAGACACAGCTTGATGAGGACAAAGCCAAGGTCAAAGACAAGTTTCTAGATCCCTCAGGTGGAAGTACTCAGTGATACTAGCCCAGGGTGAGCCATCTGATTTCACAGCCAGAACTGGGAACTGAGAGTTTCATGTCATTTGCCTCTGTGTGTAGCAACAAGAATGGAACAAGAAAGCTGGCCTTGGGGACAAATTCAGACTGCCCCACCATCAACCCAGGGCGGTGGCTGCTGCAGATGATTAAAGCCCACTGAGCCACTGCTCACCGTCCTCCTGGTAAGCTGAGCCTGGGCCTCTCACCCAGCCCTGGGGGCCATCCCCTGGTCTTAACCCCTCATAGCACCCAGTGCGTGGTGGGGGTGGCCCAGGAGCCACACGCAGTCACCAGTCCTCCAGGATCCCATCTCCCTTCTGGCCCATCCAACTCTTTATTCATTAATATCCCATTCCTCTGTTCTGCACGGTGATATTGCACACCACGCAGACACAAAGCACTGCCAGGAACACTGTGGGGGACCCCAGATGACACAGACACCAAGGAAACCATCCCCACACCTATCACCTGGTGAGCGGATAAACAAGTGGTGTCCACACTGTCCTCAGCAATAAAGAGAAACAACCTACCAATGCTCCAGAACAGGGATGGATTGCAAAACAACTGTGCTAAGTGAGAGAAGCCAGGCACAAAAGACAAAGTCTGCATGATTCCATTCAGGTAAAATTTTAGAAGAGGCAAAAGGACAGCAATAATAGAGAAAGAAAGCAGATTGCTGGTTGCCATGGGCCGGGACAAAGGGGAGTGACCATTGCATGGGGTTTCTTTTGCGGCAATTAAAGTATTTTGGAGCAGGGTGCCTGGGTGGCTCAGTTGATTGAACTTCCAACTCTTGGTTTCAGCTCAGGTGATCTCAGGGTTGTGAGATCAAGCCCCGCATCAGGCTCCTCACTCAGCACGGAGTTGGCTTGAGATTTTACTCCTCATGCTCTGCCCCTTTCCCCAGCTCATGCATGGTCTTTCTCTCTCTCTCTAAAATAAATATATAAAATCTTAAAAAAAAAAAAGAAAAAGAAAGAAAGTATTTTGGAGCAAAATAGACATGATTGTTGCATAACATTGTGAATGTAGGGCAGCCTGGATGGCTCAGAGGTTTAGCGCCGCCTTCAGCCCAGGGCATGATCCTGGAGACCTGGGATTGAGTCCCACGTCGGGTTCCCTGCATGGAGCCTGCTTCTCCCTCTGCCTGTGTCTCTGCCTCTCTCTCTCTCACTGTCTCTCATGAATAAATAATAAAATCTTAAAAAAAAAAAAAAAACATTGTGAATGTAGTAAATGTCACTTTAAAATGGCTCATTTTTATGTTGCGTGAATTTCAGCTAAAATTCACATTTTAGGTGAATTTCACATGAAAAACAGAGGAGAAATATCTATAATTTTCAAAAGCAGCTCTGTGGTTTCCAGAGGTTGGAGGTGGGGGAGCGGACACAAGGAAACTTTCCAGCATGATGGGAGATTTCCATATAACGAGTTTGGCAGTGGTTTCATAGCTGGATCCATTCACTAAAACTTGTCCAACTGTGTACTTAAAATGAGTGATTTTCATTGTATTAAAAATTATACCTCAACGAGCCTTTTTTTAAAAAAAAGTGCTCAAGTGTATATAGCCTGGCAGGGAAGAAAAGTTATCGGACCTATCTTGCTTGGAGCCAGGAACACCTCCGCCAAAGATGACAACCAAAAAGTCATCTCACAACATTGTCAAATGTTCCCTGGGGGCAAAATCCTCCCAGAGGAGAACACTGGAGTAGGCACATAGTAGGTCTTCCATTCTGGCTTCTGTGCCTCATAGCCTCCCTTGTATGGGTACCATCTACTTGTCTCTATGCCTATATTTGGGGGGAAACTGTCCAGATCATAATCTGCCCCTCCAGTCACTAATCTGCTGTATAGCACAATCATTGTTTTTTTTTATTTCAATTATTATATTTCTCTATTTCCAGATGTTCTATGCAGTTGTTTTTCAAACCTGCCTGGCCAGTGTTGAAACAGCCTCTGCTCCCTCTGTCATATATACCGTGCCCTTTTAGGTTTCTTTAAGCCCATTCAACAGACTTTATTTTCTTCATCAGATCATTTCAGCAGCAGAAGTCTTTGGAGAATTAAAGTGATAGTTTGGTTCTACTGACTCTCACGGTGACTTGTTTCCTTCTATGTTTGGTAATATTATTGGTGGAGCTGGCATTTGGCTAAATTTATGGTAGACAAATGTGAATTGAAGATTCTTCATTTTGGGCAGTATCTATGTTTGCTTCTGCTGGGCATCGTTTTAATTTAATTTAATTTAGGTGTTCCTGCTTTGGGTTTCCCCAAATGTATGGGAAGGGCAAATTGGGATCCCAGCGTCATGCTTACAATTCTCAAAGGATATTATTCATATTATCATGATTGCTAATAACTTTTTTCTCCCTGATGCTGTAGCATAGAGAGGCTACTGTTGTTGTTCATTATTATTACTATTTTAAGCATTTCAGTTTGTTACAAGCAGGTAACTCCTTATCTACCATTTTCTTGAGGTCGTGGAGCCTTTAAGGATTCTTTAAGGTCCTAAGTGATCTTGTAGGTACAGCTTCCCCCCTGCTTAGTGGCCTGAGTCTATTGTCCCCCAAATTCCAAGTTCATTATAAAATTCTGGCCTCCATGAAAGCATTTAGCTGGAAGCAGCCACAACTTCCTCTCTGGTTTCTCTGGTAACTATTCATTTGGGGGGTCTAGTTGCTTTGTTTGGCCATAGGGGATGCTCTTGAAGTTGGTTGGCATAAGTTGCTTCCTACTCTTTGCATCATGGTCTCAGCATTGCCTTCATCCTGTATCTGGTTCTCCTCCAGAGAGTATAAAGCAAACAGTGATCACACCAGACTCCAGACTTCTGGGAAAGAAAATCAGGAGACCACTCTCAGAAACCTTCCAGGAGCCCTGACCACCAGGTCTCCCCTGACTCCTCAATGGCTCCTTCAGATGAAGGTGACCACCTTCAACCAATCATTCATCCACATGGGGAAGAGGGGGCACAGCCAGAGAAGATGGCAGGTCCATCTTGGGGGAACAGAAGTTGGGTAAGAGGCCACCCAGATGTCTTCTGCAGAAAGCTTCCTAGAGCCCACACTATTCTTTGGCTCATCTCTTGTCTTCCTGGATCCCTGCACCTCAGTTTATGTGAACATGACAAACTCCCTGCTCTCACACCCACCTCTCAAGGCCTGGGGCTCTCTGTGGGCTGCAGTTTTGGGGAGTGTAATCCTGCCAGGTCAGTCTCTTCCAGAGCAAGGACAACTCCCTTTTTTGGACACAGAAAGTTCCCGGAGGGTACAAGCTCCTCACAGCTCCATTCTTGCATTAGCGATCCTCCCTGTCCAGGTTTTAGGGATAAACCCAAACAATGGTGGCCCTGGTAACGACAACAAAAAGTATCAATGCTTTATTCAGCTGCCAATTTCTCTCCTAAATTTTTTCGGATTTCTCAGGGAACAACTGCCCTACAAGTACTAATGGGCTTTGACTCAGCTTTCTTCCCTGTTTCCAGGGAAGTTATATCCTCGGGGCATCCTCTGTTACCATCAGCCGAGGAAAGATGGGGCTCTGTTGGTGTGGGCCTGCCAGAAGAATCAGAAACTCTACAAGGCAGAGACCAGAGTTCCTAGTTAGGAGGTCCCCTGTAGGTGGTGGTACAGTCTAGTCTGATCCATCATTAGAGACACCTAATTAAGCCTCAGAGACATCACTGCCCTCCTACTGGTGACCATCTATTTACACAGAGCAGCCAGAGATGGCACAGGTTGTTATCAACATGTGACTCTCAAGTTTATGCAGAAAGTGGAGGACTTTTGGATGTGTCTTCTGGTGTCTCATTTTGGGTGCTGTGTACCTGCTGTGGGGCCTGGGTGTATGGCGATTTGCTATCTACACCAACCCAGCCCTGGGGAAGACAAAAACAAAACATAGATTATATTAGCAGGATAATAGACAACTGACAGCCCCTCTCTGTGTTGGCGCCACAGACACCACCCCAGAATCAGGCATGCCTCCACCACCCAGCACATGGCATCGATGCTCCAAAAATAAGATGAACATCAATAAAACTGATCCTGATAAAGCCAATATGGGAAAGGGAAAAAAATCCAATGTGAATCATACCCTAATTGTCAAGCAGGAAAGATGGACGGGATTGTCACCTTCAAAACCTGCACTGATGGCACAAAGAAAGAAAATGACAACCTTGGAAAGGAAGGGCAACTGGCCAGAAGCAGGATGGAGCTGGGACAGGGAGTCAGGAGTGGACTCCTGAGTGCAAGGTATCTGAGTGCAAGATATAGAAGGTTGCCACCCCTGGAACTTCATGTGCATTCTGCTTATTATGTTATCAAGACAAAGCTCATGCTCAAATTTCCAAAACTCAAGCAGTTCTAAAAGTTTCTGTCACCATTACCTTTTCTAATATGTAAAATTAAGACACAGCCAGACGGGTGGGAGGAGAAGGTAGATGAAAGGGGATCTGGGCTGAGACAAGGATAATAAGCATCCAGACCAATATGGTAGCCACAGGTACACATGGCTACTGAGCATGTGAAGAGGTGGCTGGTCTGCACTGAGATGTACCATAAGCATCAAATACACACTAAGTGGGGGGAATCCCTGGGTGACTCAGTGGTTTAGCACATGCCTTCGGCCCAGGGCGTGATCCTGGAGTCCCGGGATCAAGTCCCACATCAGGCTCCCTACATGGAGCCTGCTTCTCCTGTCTTTATCAGAGTCTCCCTCTGTCTGGGTCTTTGCTTCTCTCTCTCTCTCTGTATCTCTCATGAATAAATAAATAAAATCTTTTTTAAAAAAGTTTCTTTAATAAAAAATACTGTTAACGATATATTATGAAAAATTGTTTAGTATCTCCAATATCATCGAATGATAATATTTTGAGTTATTATCATATTATCATTGCTAAGTTAAAACAAATGTACACTAAAATTAATTTCACCTCTTTAAGTCTTCTTAATGTGGCTACTCAGAAATTTAAATTACTCATAGAGACCTTTATATTTCTTCTGAACAGTTCTGGGGTAACATCCACATGAGGTTGGGATTTGCTGCCTTTTTGCTGCCAAGAGAAGCAGGAGCTGGAGAGGGAGGATTCTGAACCTGCTCCCAGTGCTGCTTGGGGAAATATCAGGGGAGAGGGGCTTCCCAAGACGGCTGGAGGAGGGGACATGAGGCTAGAGGAACAGATTTGGGTCAGAGAGTTAAGATCATCCCACTAAGATCAAGAACTGAGAATAAAATCAGGATGAATTCTCTACAATTTTTGAGTCTTTCTTCTCCTGGGTAATTCTGAATCCTTTCAGACTCAAAAAGAAACTTCTTAAGACTAAAAATAAATTTCGGGATGCCTGGGTGGCTTAGCAGTTGAGTGTCTGCCTTTGGCTCAGGGGGTGATCCCGGGGGTCGGGGATCGAGTCCCGCATCGGGCTCCCCAGAGGGAGCCTGCTTCTCCCTCTGCCTATGTCTCTGCCTCTCTCTTTGTGTGTCTCTCATGAATAAATAAATAAATAAAATCTTTAAAAACAATTTCTAAAGAAAGAAACAAAAAACTCTGCTTGGATTGCACATCAATTGATAAGGCTGGATTCATCAAACACCCTGAGAAAGCCTAGGGGGTTGATCATATCAGGACAGACACCCAATCCTGAATAATGGGAGCAAAAGATGACTACGGTGGGATCAAGATGCATAGATCCTGGTCCTTGTGCTGATGTGAGCTTCTCTTCTCATCTCCCTCAATGTCCTGTGTGTAGTGAAGGCATAGACATAATGGCTTCTGACAGTCTTTTCATCTTAAATTTCTAGAACACTTGATCCTTCTGCTTGTCCCTCTTCCTCCTTGTGTGCCCAAGGGCTTGCTCTCTATCTCTCAAATAAATAGATAAAATCTTTTTAAAAAGAAAGAAAGAATGATACAGACCAAGTGGGCCTTTGAGGCCAGCCTGGCTGTAGTAGGGGAAGCCCCTGGTGCAGGGACACCCATTCTTGTTTGGGATCATGAGCTACCTTCTGCCCATTCAGGGACCTGCTGGTGAGCTGGCATCAGAAAACTGGAGGATGTGCCAGGATGCCAGTCAGGGTGTTCAGATCCCTGGAAAGGAGTTTTCCCCAAATAAATCCCATGAGTGGAGTATCATGAAGTTGAGTGTCTCCACTTGCCTGGATAGAGTCTGGGTTCTAGATTCACAAGGATGAGGACCAGACCTGGGTAATTTCATCAAAATGATGTTTCATGAAAAGGACTCTTCATAATCTCTCATTTCTTACATCATTTCCTGACGCGGTCAACCTCAAAAGCACTTGAGGGGTTGGTCCAACCAGATGCAACCAGGGTCCCCGTGGCTCACTTCCTAAGGTAGAATAATCTGCAAGGGGACTAGCACCTCCATCTGTCTGCTGGGCTCCAAGTCCTCATGCTGCTCACGCACTTTCTCCATTCCTCCCACCTCACCTACATGTTAAATCACTGTGTTGAGCCTAAAATTCGCAAGAAAAGAGAAAAGCCCACAGGAGGAAAGTCAGAAAGAATCAGTGAGCAGATGGTCACGGGAGGAAAGGGAAGTGATATCACAGGTCGCCATGAACGTTGAGTAACAAGAGCATGCCACCATGTTGACAGCTGGCATGCTTCTCTGAGTGTCCTTCCCGGCAGCCCTGGTTGGTCTCCAGCCCACTTCACTGGTGAAGGAATTCAGCCCAAAGAAGTTGACTTGGGCCTCTTTAGAGCCTGGTCCTGAATCCAGTCTCTGTATCAATAGTGTGGATTAGGGCCCATCCCCTCACTTCCCCAGACCTCAGTCTTTACATCTGTGAAATGGATGACACATGACCTCCTCCATCCCTTCCAGTCTGACTTCCTGACTGAGCCAAGGTGGGATACCTGTTTCCAGACACCTTGTCCAGGCCTCTGCAATGACTAACCAAGCTGATTATGTTTATTATCTACCCTCCCACCAGGGAACAAGGTAGAGAAGGAAGGACATTACGTACCTCTTTTCCTGCTTTCTCTCTGGTGTGGAATATAGGCTGCCCCCCACTCCTGCACATAAAAGCTATTTAATAAATATTTATCCAATAAATGATCGAGTGGATGAAAACAATGAAACCATATGTAAAAGAATGAGGTAGATTTATACATGCTAGTAGTGAAAATAGTGATCTTTTCAGAAAGAAGTACTTTTAACATAATAGTAAGCTTTCTGGCTATGTAACAAGCAGCTAAAAATAGTCACTTTTGTGGAAGGAGATTAGTATATTGCAGCTGGGGAGGAGAAAGAGGACTTTTCATTATACATCTTCCTGAACTGTGAGAATTTTCTGAACACTGTATGTATTTTTTCTTTTACTCTATCTTTCTTTTTCCTTCTTTATTTTTATGTCCAGAGACATTATCTGGGTAGAGAATTATAGGGATTTTTCTAAATTAATGATGTTTTAATGAAAAGCCATGAGATATCATTTCTGTCAAATTGGCAACGGTTTAACTATTTTTTTTAAAGATTTTATTTATTTTTTATGAGAGACACAGAGAGAGGCAGAGACATAGGCAGAAGGAGAAGCAGGGTCCCTGCGGAGAAACTGATGTGGGACTCAATCCAAGGATCCCAGGGTTGTGACCCGATCCAAAGGCAGAGGCTCAACCACTGAGCCACCCAGGCGTCCCAACTATTTTTTTTTTAAGATTTTATTTATTTATTCATGAGAGACACACAGAGGCAGAGACACAGGCAGAGAGAGAAGCAGGCTCCATGCAGGGAGCGCAATATGGGACTCTATCCGGGGTCTCCAGGATCACGCCCCAGGCCGAAGGCAGGTGCCAAACTGCTGAGCCACTCAGGGATCCCCCCAACTATTTTTTTTTAAGTACCATTCCCAATGTTGGCAATGGGATATGCTAAAGCATACTCTCATGTGTAGGAACAATAAATAGTATTATTACATATTATATTATTATGAATATTTCTATAAGGATATATATATAATTCCTTATAGAAATAATTATGTGCAAAGTGTGTATGTTCAAGAATAGAAATAGCAAGAAATTGCAAACAGCCAAAATGTATAACAGCAGAGAAGTGGCTAAATCAACTAATTACCTTCTTAAAGGTATACAAATCTTAAAAGAGATTATTTGAACCCATATTTAGTAAGGAAAAATGCAAATATGCAGGTATTATATTATTTTCTTCTCTATGTTTATAGTTTCTAACTTTTCTATGATGAATATATATTTCTTCCATAGTTAAAAACATTTTTTAAAAAATCATAAACTTTCCGTAGCTCCCTATTTGCTTAAAAAATAAAATCTAGGTCTTCTTGGTTCCCCATAGCAGACGTTTTAGGACCTGGTCTCCCTGCCCAATCTCACCTGTCATCACCCTTGCCTCTGGCTTTGTGCTTCAGTATTGCGGACAGCAGCTCGGTCCCACATGCCCTGGCTAATCCTGTCCTCTTCACTTGTCACGCATTTCCATCCACGTCACCCGGTTTACTTATACTTACCATTTAAGACCTCATTCATCAGTCGAGTCACCTTTGGGGAACCTGGGTGGCTCAAAGCCCAACTTTTGATTTCAGCTCAGGTCATGATCTCAGGGTCGTGAGGTCGAGCCCCATGTTGGGCTCTGTACTCAGCAGGGAGTCTCCTTGAGATTCTCTCTGTCCCTCTCCCTTGATCCCTCCCCTGCTCACACATTCTCTCTCTCTCTAATAAATAAATAAATCTCTTTAAAAAAGAAAAAAGAGTCATCTTCAGGAAGCTACCTAATACCTCCTTGCTCTCTACTAGTGGGACACATGCCCATCCTCTCTGCTCCCCTGAGTCTGTGTATATCTTTCTCATTGCATCCTAGGAATATTTTGTCATAATATTTTAACATTTAAGTGTCTGTCTCCCCCACTAGTCTCTGAGCTCCTGCTGGATTGTGTCCCCACATAGTCGAAACTCTATACATATGTGGTCGTGGATGAATGAATGAATGAAAACATGAATGAATGATTTCCTCCTACAACTCCTCCTCCTGGTACCTGTTTTCTGACAGTTAGCATGTGGTTAGTTGGGCCTGCCCAATTTGGATACCTCTGATTCAGATGGCTGAAGAGGTTGCTAACTCATAATTTCAGAAAAAAATCAGGATGAGAATCAACTGAGAAGATCCAAAACAACATTCTGTATAGAGTTGCATATGTTTGCCAAATAAAAAGACAGACAGTTTTTCATAATGAGATGTTAAATAAGGAGGCATAGGTGAAAGTACCAGCTGAAGGGCACTTGGGTAGCTCAATGGTTGAATGTCTGCCTTTGGCTCAGGTCATGACCCCAGGGTCCTAGGATCGAGTCCTGCATCGAGCTCCCAGCAAGGAGCCTGCTTCTCCCACTGCCTATGTCTCTGCCTCTTTTTCTGTGTCTCTCAGGAATTAAATAAAATATTTTTTTAAAAAGTACCAGCTGACATGGATGCTTTATTACGGGGTTGTCATCTCTCTCATCATGAAGCCCCCTGTGCCTCCAACACACAACCATAACTCACTTGCTCTTCCTCCTGCCTTTGCTTTTGCTTTTGCTCTCTCTCTCTCTGCAAGGTTTTTCTGAGTGACCCACTGTGGTCCTAGTGAGGATGAAGCAGTTTCAATTTCATTTGTGACATGAGTAGAGATGGACTTTACTGTCCCAAAACTCTTTTCTTGACACTTGTGGAAATTTTTACACAGATCTCTCTCCTGACTTCATATCCTTTTGATTAGGTGGCAGCTCATGAGGTTGGAAATCTGACAAGTGAAGGACATGTTTGACCCTGTTGGTGACCGACATGTGAAATGCTCAGATCAATCCCACACTGTGAGGATGGTTCTGCTTCTGTGGACATATGAGCAACCGGACCAATTGACATTCCACAGGTGACTTTGATCTTGAATTCAATTCACTGAGTGTCAGGTGATCACAGATTCTTGTCAACCCAAGCTCCCTTCGTCCTGTTTGAATCCATCATCCCTCTGTTCACCCTCCTCCCCATTTCACCTGCTTACATACATTGAATAATAGATGCCAACTTCATGCTTTACTTATTAAACAGTAAATGTGTCTGATTGGTACTTGACCACCATCTTTACAATTTTTTCTTTTTTAAGATTTTAATTATTTATTTTTTAGAAAGAGAAAGAGAGTACAAGCAGAGGGTAGGATAGAGGGAGAGGGAGAGAATCCCAAACCAACTCCTTAGAGTCTTCTTCCCTCCCCTGAGCATGGAGCCCAACACAGGACTCAATCTCACAACCTGAGATCATGACCTAAGCTGAAACCAAGAGTTGGACACTCAGCCAACTGAGCCACCGAGGCGTGCCCCTCCCTATGATTTGTTCTAATATGTTACTATAAAACACTGGCTTTTGCAGCTTGTATAAGGCAGCTGAGGCTGACCCAGTCACCCCATCACTCTGCAATCAACTAATATGCCTGCTGGGTTCTACTGGCAGAGGAGAACTAGTAGTGCTCCCTCTTACAATTTATTAAAACAAAACTCACAGAGTCTTATAGACTTGCTTAACAATTACTATAGAGAGGAAGGAAGGATAGAAGGAAGGAGGGAAAGAAGAAAGGATAGAAGGGAGAGAGGGAGGGAGGGAGGGAGAAATTTATACATCTGGAGAACAAACAGGTTTTGGTTCAAGACCTCTACTCGGTGCAGCTAGGACTCTCTCAGCAATCCTGAAAGTAGACACCGCCATTCCCATTTCCACTTTCCTTCCCAGACACACAGAACCCAGGATCTGCCCTTGGCTTGGGTGTTAGGATGTATTGTGAGTTCATTTGCCCTACGTGGCCCAGATTTACATGTAAGGCAAAGGAAAGTCAAAGGGTCAAATTCAACATTGCTGGGGATTTGCCAGCAATAAATCAAAGAACTGGCAACATAGAACTCTCAGCCATGAGAAGCCTGGTTAAGGGTATTTAGAAAGAGTCTCAGAGGCAAGAAAACAGCACAGAGGATGGGGGTTGGGGGGTGGTAAGAGCCTTTACAAAGAGCTTGCTTCTGAGCCTGGTGAAGGAGAAAATCACTGGAGGGGCACTAGGCCACTCTTGGTTATGGATGAGCCAACAGAATCAATGGCCTTGAATGCCAGCCCCAGCCCCTGGAGCTAGTAAGGACAGATTTAACACCTGTTCCGTCTGACACCAAATACACCACACCAACTACAGGTGGGGTGACCGTCCTTCCCTCTGATATGCTGAAGTCACGGTGGGGAAAACCTGGGAACTGAGAAGAAGCTGCAAGGAATGGAATTTTCAGTACAGTGACACCCAAGGGGTGCCTGTAGGGTAACTGCTAAGCCAAGCAGGAGTCTTCCTCTCCCTTCCCTATTTTGGGCCCTTTCCCTTCTCCCCTGCATTGATTTGGGAAATACAGAATTCTTTCCGCATTGGCCTGCCAACAGAGCAGATACGTGGCGGAGCTTGGAATCCAGGATGTGTGATTCCAGATGTGGCCATTGGGTGGAGACACACGGTTGTCCAATCCCTCTGACTCCAAGGCTGAGCCACATCAAGGGATTTACCCAAAAAAAAAAAAGGGGGGGGGGGGAGGATTTACCCAAAGAGCAGACTTGCTGGGCTATAAGTTTTAAAAACAAACCAACATAGGCTTGAAATAATTTTCTAGACCTTGATAAGGCCCTGGGTCAGCTTTCAAAAGGACTCAGGTGCAAGTATTTAGAAATACCTTCCACCTTCTTGGTCCAGCTGTAAATATACTGATGCTTAAACTAACTTTTTAAAAAAATATTTTATTTATCTCACAGAGAGAGAGAGAGTGAGCACAAACTGGGGGAGTGGCAGGCAGAGTCCCTGAGCAGAGATCCCGACACAGGGCTCGATTCCAGGACCCCAGGATCATGACCTGAACCACAGGCAGATGCTTAATGGACTGAGCCACCCCTGCGCCCCTAAACTAACATTTTTTAATCCTGCAAATATTTATCACGTTGACACTCTGTACTGGGGAATCTGAACTGTAAAACAAGGCAAGGCATAACTGGGGGAGGACACCATCCTGTACCACTGGACACACAGCAGGACAGCACCTGGGTGTCCCAGGCTTGCTCCAGTGAAGTCATGTAAACAACCCACTCACAGAAGATTCTGAGAAAAAAATTATATTTATACAGATAAACATATAAAAATATGGTTATAAAGATTAAGGAAACAAATGTGGCAAATGTGTTGAGATTTTAATTTTTTTTAAATTTGCAAGAGCTGGGCGGGAGCGGCAAGGGGTGGCAGAGGCAGAGAGAGAAGATTCTCTGCTGTGCAGGGAGCCAGACTGGGGCTTGATCCCAGGACCTGAGAACCTGAGCCAAAGGCAGCCACTTAAACGACTGAGCCATCCAGGTGCCCCAGGCCTGTAAATGTTTTTAAAAATAAGTGAATCTGGGATCCCTGGGTGGCTCAGCAGTTTAGTGCCTGCCTTTGGCCTAGGGCCTGATCCTGGAGTCCCGGGATCAAGTCCCACAACAGGCTCCCTGCATGGAGCCTGTTTCTCCCTCTGCCTGTGTCTCTGTCTCTCTGTCTCTCTGTGCCTCTCATGAATAAATAAATAAAATCTTTCAAAAAAATAAGTGAATCTGAAATAAAATCTTTCAAAAGGTGGAGAGGAGTGCCTAGGTGGCTCAGTCAGTTAAGTGGCTGCCTTTGGCTCAGGTCATGATCCTGCCTTCCTGGGATGAAGCCCCCACATGCAGCCTTGCGCTCCCTGCTCAGCGGAAAGTCAGCGTCTCCCTCTTCCTCTCCCTCTCAGTCTCCCTCCGCTGCTCCCCTGCTTGTGCTCTCTCTCTCCCCCGTCATAAATAAATAAAATCTTTTTTTAAAAAAAATAGGTGGGGATCCCTGGGTGGCGCAGTGGTTTGGCGCTTGCCTTTGGCCCAGGGCGCGATCCTGGAGACCCGGGATCGAATCCCACATCAGGCTCCCGGTGCATGGAGCCTGCTTCTCCCTCTGCCTGTGTCTCTGCCTCTCTCTCTCTCTCTCTGTGACTATCATAAATAAATAAAAATTAAAAAAAAATTAAAAAAAATGTTTAAAAAAAATAGGTGAATTTGGGTAAAGGATAAAATAGATGATCAGGACTTTTTGGTATTGTTTTCACATTTTTTCTGTAAGTTTGAAATGGTTACAAAATAAAGGTTTTTAAAACACCAAGATCCAGGAGTCCTGGATGTAAGATTCAGACTTTCTATTACCTCTCTGATTGGGATTTGTCATTTCAGGTAACTCAGGCCAGTGGTTCTTCTGTAAAATAAAGAAAGTCATCTGTTTCCACTATATGAATAAATTTCAGGTCGCCCATTCCCAGAAAGATAAAAAAAGAGAAGAAAGAAGAAGAAAGAAAGAAAGAAAGAAAGAAAGAAAGAAAGAAAGAAAGAAAGAAAGAAAATGATTTTAATAATATATTTTATTTACCCCAGTATATCCAAAGCAGATCTTTGTGGGGGTTCTCTGGGCAACTCTGAGTTGTAGCCCAGCCCCACACCGGGTCACCACCCTCCTTCTCCCCCCTCCCTGTCCGGGCCATCCTTTCCTGGCCCGAGGCTGGAAAGCGTTCTCTTGCTCCTCACTGTTCACTCAAAATCTCTGGTCTGTGCACATTCCTTCTTCTTCCAGCAAAGCCTTGAAGCTTTCGGAACTACAGAGGCAAGCAACCTTTCTCCTCTGCTTTCTGCTATGCCATGCCGTCCCTGAGGCGATGAAAGCAGTAGGCCTAGTGGAACAGATTAGAACAACCAGGGACAACAGAAATGCATTGGGCAGCATTTTAAAAGTATTTTCTCTCCACAAAGTATTTTTTTTAATTTTGTTTTATGTACACGGGTGCACATGTGTGTACGTGTGTGTGTGTGTGTGTGTGTGTGAGTTGTGTTGTATGGGAAAAGGGCAGTGGACAGGTCCCTAGTAGAAGAAAGACTTCCCCTAACCACAACCCCTCCATTCCCACAGGAGAAATGATTCTAAACTTTTTTTTTTTTTATGATAGTCACACGGGGAGAGAGAGAGAGAGAGGCAAAGACATAGGCAGAGGGAGAAGCAGGCTCCATGCACCGGGAGCCCGACATAGGATTCAATCCTGGGTCTCCAGGATCACACCCTGGGCCAAAGGCAGGCGCTAAACCGCTGCGCCACCCAGGGATCCCTGAGAAATGATTCTAAATTCACGGATTCCTCTTTCCAGGTTAACGCTCTGATCCTTCAGCATCTTCAGCATCAGTTGCTTGAATGTAAGAGGGATTAGCAGAGGTCAGTGTAGGGCGTGATGGTTTGACTCAGAGGACTGTGGAGTAAAGGCAACAGGGGAGGGGATTGTAGACTCTCAGTGGGCAGGGGCAGGATTTTATATCAACTGCCTTTTATTGTTACTATATCATGTGATCTAAGCAAGCACCCTGCTATATCATTGTATCCTTACCACCAACATAGGGAGAATTTAGGCTTTTTTTAATTATAGGCTTATTTCCCATTTACAAATGAGAAACTGAAGAGGGATATATATATATATTTGTGTGTGTGTATCATATATATGTGTGTATATATATATACATGTCATATGTCAATCGATGATTGATAAATAGATGATAGCTATGTAGATAGGAAGGTACAAAGAATAGAGATATATGTTGTATAGATGTATGCTATTTTTAAATATCTTAAGGAAGAAACATAAAAAATATTAACATTATTTCTAGTTGACTGAGGATAAGAATAATAGCAACACTGATTTTCATTGTCCATTCTGAAATTTTTACAGAGAACCCCTGTAAATTTTTGAGTTCTGAATCATGTAATACATTGCCTAATTTCTAATAAATAAAATTTAAAATATAGAATCAAATTAAATCTTGGTCGTGGCATTTCCTGACAAATCGCCCTAGAATGAATCTTTGTTCAGGGAAAATCCACCAGGTTGCTACTCTTCATGATGTGATTAGAAGATGCACAACCACAGGGGCCCTGGAAGACTATAAAATAACTTTTAAAGAAATCTGGCTTGACAGAGATTGTTTTTCCCAAAGTCCTTTGGTATGCAGAACTTCCTGAAAGGGAGCTGGACAAATTTGTGTAGATTAGGGCGAAAAGACTTCAGGGGAAAAAAAAGAAGAACCAGCACACCCCTTTGTGCCATTAGACTTTCTCTGGAAAATTGGAATGGTCCTGAGACCCACTATCAGGAAGTGATATTAAGGACTCCGAAGGGGTAGCCACCACAACAGGTGGTCTACACTGGGAAATTTATCCCATACCATGCCTTCATGGGGCCGGGGGGTGGGGACAGTGTGTGACTATGACAGAAATACCCTCTTGATCTAGCTCCTACTGTCACTCCATCCAATTTTGTTGGATGGTTGTGGTTGTTACAGCAGCTAGCATCAATTACACTTACTTATACCCTAGAACTTTGCATTTTACAGAGGATTTCTTCCTAATTGGTGGAAATTAAATAAAGATTTAAAATCTACTGAATTTGAAGAAGAGTCCTTCAAATACCCCCTTAGGTCTTAGATCCTATCTTCTACCATAGCCCTCTCTTTTAAATCATGTTCAGGTTTATTTCTCATACAGCATAAAGTTGGATAGGAAGTTACAGCAAGAAGATTTAACAATTATACATATTTATGCACCTAACAACAGACTGTTGAAATGTATGAAGCAAAAATTGACATAACTGAGGAAGAAACAGATAGTTCTGTGATGATAGTTGAAGACCTCAATAGCCCACTCTCAATAATGGATATTATTGAGATAATATGAGATAATATGACAGGAGATAAATGAGGAAATGGAGGACTTGAACAACACAGTAAATCAGTAGGATCTAACAGATAACGCACCCAACGCTCTACCCAACAACAGCACACACATTCTACAGTGCACGTGGCACATTTTCTAGGATCAACCATATGTGAGGCCATAGACTACATCTCAGTAGATTTTTAAAATAGATATCATACAAAGTATTTTCTCCATTATGGGATGAGGTTAGAAGTCAATAACAGAAATATATCAATACAGAAGTAAACCCCGAAAATTCACAAATCTGTAGGAACTGAACAACACCCTCTTACACAACCAGCGAATCAAAGAAGGCATTAGGGGCAGCCTGGTGGCTCAGCGGTTTAGCGCCGCCTTCAGTCCAGGGCCTGATCCTGGAGAACCAGAATAGAGTTCCATGTCAGGCTCCCTGCATGGAGCCTGCTTCTCCCTCTGCCTGTGTCTCTGCCTCTCTCTCTCTCTCTGTCTCTCATGAATAAATAAATAAAAATCTTTAATTAAAAAAAAAAACAAAGAAGTCATTAGAAGTACTTGTACACAAATGACAACAAAAATGCAACATACTAAACATGAGATGTAGAAAAAGCAGTGCCAACGGAGAAATTTATGGCTATAAAGGCTTATGTTAAAAAATGAGAACAATCTCAAATTAAAAACCTAACTTTATAATTTAGGAAACTAAAAAAAATAAAAAAGAAAAAAAAAAAGAAAGAAAGAAAAAAACAACCCAAAAGCTAGTAGAAGGAAGGAAACAATGAAGATTAGAGCAAAGATAAACAAGATAGAGAATGGAGGGGGGTTACCCAGAAAACTAATGAAATCAAAACCTGTTTCTTCAAAGAAAATCAACAAAACTGACAAAATTTTGCCTAGATAGACAAAACAAAAACAAAAACAAAAACAAAAAACAACACACAGAAAGAAAACTGAAATTACCAGAATTGGAATTGAAAGTGAGAGCATGGCTGCTGACTCCATAGGAACAGATTTACAAGAGACTGTTATGAACAGCTATACATCAACTAAATAGGTAACCTAGGTGAAATGGGTAAATTCCTAGACTCTAGCAAAACTGAGTCAAGAAAAAGAAAGCCGTGGGGCAGCCCAGGTGGCTCAGTGGTTTAGCGCCACCTTCAGCCCAGGGCATGATCCTGGAGACCCAGGATCGAGTCCCACGTTGGGCTCCCTTCATGGAGCCTGCTTCTCCCTCTGCCTGTGTCTCTGCCTCTCTCTTTCTCTCTCTCTCTTTCTCTCTCTCTCTGTCTCTCAGGGATAAATAAATAAAATCTTAAAAGAAAAAAAAGAAAGTCTTGGGGCACCTGGTTGGTTCAGACAGTTAAGCGTCCAACTCTTGATTTCAGCTCAAGTCATGATCTCAGGGTTGTGAGACTGAGCCCCACAGTGGACTCTGCCCTCAGCAGAGAGTTGGCTTGAGATTCTCTCTTTCTCTCTCACTGGATCCCTCCCCCTACTTGCATGCGCGTGCTCTCTCTCTGAAGAAGAAGAAGAAGAAGAAGAAGAAGAAGAAGAGAAAATCTGAACAGACTAATAACAAAATAAGGAAACTGACTTAGTAACTGAAAATATCCTGATGAGATAAGCCTAGAACCAGATGGCTTCCCAGGCTAATTCTACCAAATATTTAAAGGAGAATGAATACCAATCCTTCCTACACTCTTCCAAAACCCAGAAAAAGAAGCATCATTTCCAGACTCCTTGTATGAGATCAGTATCATCCTGATACCAAATCCAGCCAAAACACTGAAAGAAAAAAAAATACTATAGTCCAATATCCCTTATGAACATCGATACAAAAAAATCTTCAACAAAATACTAATAAACTGAATTCAGCAAAATGTTAAAAGGATTACACACCATGACCAAGTGGGATTTATTTCGGGGATGCAAAAATGTTTCAATGGAAAAGCTGATCAATGTAACACACTACATGAATAGAATGAAGAAGGAAAAAATGATCATTTCAATTGATGCAGGAAAGCATTTGGCAAAATCCAACACTCTTTCATGATCAAAAATACTAACAAACTAGGAATAGAAACAAACTACTTCAACATAATAAAAAAACATGTATGAAAAGTCCACATCATACTCAATTGTGAAAGTCTAACGGCTTTTCCTCTAAGGTCAGGAACAAGGCAAGGATACCCACTTGTGCTTCTTCTATTCAGCTTAGAACTGAAAGTTCTGGCAGAGCAATTAGGCAAGAAAAATAAATAAAAGGCATCCAAATAGGATAGAAAGAGGTAAAATTATCTCTGTTTGATGATGATATGCTCTTCCCTCAAGCTTCCACCAAAAGAGAAAAAAAGTTAGAACTAATGAATGAATTCAGCAAAGTAACAAGATACAAAGCCAACACACAAAAATCAGTTGCATTTCTACACATTAACAATGAACAATCTAGAAATTATGAAAGCAGTTTCGCTGACAGTAAAATCAAAAAGAGTAAAATACTTAGGAATTAATTAAACCAAGAAAGTAGAAGACTTGTACCATGAAAACTATGAAACTACAAAACTACAAAACAAGAAATTAAAAAAGACACAAATAAATGAAAAGATATTCCATGTTCATGGATTGGAAAGTTTAATATTGTTAAGATGTCAAAACTTAAGACGTTAATACGGGGGTGTCTTAATGGATCAGTCAATTAGGGTCTGCCTTTGGCTGAGGTCATGATCCCAAGGTCCTGGGGCTGAGCCCTGTGTTGGGCTCTCTACTCAGTAGGAAGACTGCTTCTCCCTCTTCCTCTGCATTCTGATGCTCTCTCTCTCTCTCTCATTCTGTTAAATAAATAAATAAAATCTTTTTAAAAGGATGTCAATACTACTAAAAGTGATCTACAGATTCAATACAATCCTTATCAAAATCCCAATGACATTTTTTGTAGATATAGAAAAACCCATCCTAAAATTTATACAGAATCTTATAGGACCTCATGGAATAGGAAAAACAATCTTGAAGAAGAACTGGGGAAAAAAAAGAGGACCCACATTTCTGGTTCCAAAATTTAACTACAAAACCATAGTAATTAAAAGACAGTGATTCTGGGGCACCTGGTTGGACTCTTGGTTCCCCCTCAGGTCATGATCTCAGGGTCCTAGGATAGAGCCCTGTGTCAGGCTCCACACTCAGTGAGAAGTCTGCTTGAGATTCTCTTTCTCTCTCTCTCCTTCTGCCCATCCCCCCTGCACACACGCACTCTCTCTCTAAAATAAATAAATAAATCTTAAAAAAAAAAAAAAAAGACAGTTATGCTGACATGAAGTCAAGCATAGAGACCAATGGAGTAAAATAGAATCCAGAAATTAACCCTCATATGTGTGGCCAAATTATTTTCAACAAGGAGGTCAAGGCCATTCAACGGGGGAAAGGACATTGCTTCAATAAACACTGCTAGAAAAACTGGATGTCCACATGCAAAAGAATTAAATTGGTCTCTTATCTAACAGCATATACAAAAACAAACTCAAAATGGATCAAAGGCTTAAATATAGGACATAATTTATAAAACTCTTAGAAGTAAACATAGGTCAAAAGCTTCACAACATTGAATTCAGCAATGATTTTTTTGGATCTGACCCAAAGATCAGAAGCAACAAAAGAAAAAATTGACAAATGAGACAGCAAGAAAATTAAAGTTTTGTGCATCAAAAATGCTATCAACAGAGTAAAAAGGCAATCTACAGAATGAGAGAAAATAATTTCAAATTATGTATCTGATAAGGCTTAATATCCAGAATATATGGACAACCAAAATTCAACAACAAAAAAACTCATTTCAAAACTGAACAAAGTCATGTGATTTAATGAGCACTGGGTATTATGTAAGACCGAAGAATCAGTGATCGCTACCTCTGAAACTAATAATACAGTATGTTAATTAATTTAATTTAAATTTTAAAATATACATTTTTTAAAAACTAGACAAAGGACTTGAATAAATATGTTTCAAAAAAAGACACACACACAAAAAAAGCACAGGAAAAGATGCTCGCTGGGGAATGCCAATCAAAATTACAATGAGATACCACCTCACAGGTATCTTGTAGGGTGGCTACTATCAAAACAAACAAAGAAACAGAAAAACAAGTGTTGGAGAGGATGTGGGGAAATTGGAACCCTTGTGGCCTGCTGGTGGGAATGTAAAATGATATAGCTGTTGTAGAAAAAAGGATGACAGTTCCCCAAAAGCTTAAAAATAGATTTATCTAATGATTCAGCAGCTCTACTTCTGTGTATATACCTAAAAAGAATGGAAAGCAGGGTTTCAAAGAGATAGTTAAATACCATGTTTATAGCAACATATTCACAATCGTTAAAACATGAAAACCAACCAAGTGTCCATCGATGGATGAAAGGATAAGCATAGGGTGATATATCCTCACAATGGGATACTATTCAGCCTTCAAAAGGGAGGAGTTTTCTTTAATACAGGATTGCAGACACATAGCAAGCATGGCTTAAATAACTTTTTTCTTCTCTCAAGATATTTCAAACTGTCTTGATATGTCTTAACATTAAAAATAAGATTAAGAGTCTAGAGAAATGTGCCACTGGGTCTGGAGGTATGGACAAGACTCTGCTCTCTCTGTGCTTCAGGATCCTTGTCCATGAGACAAGGGAGACTCCATCTTCAAGGCCTTTGTATTCTCCCGAGCTCTCCGCCAGTTGTCCCCATGCCACAGTGATCCCAGGCACTTCCATGGAGCTGTGATTTATAAAGGTATTTGGAGATACTATCCTATGGGAGCCACGTCTTTTCTCAGAGCCACATGGGACTGAGCTCCCACTCTCCACACACAGCTGGAAGGAAGCAGAGAAGAGAGGAAGGATGTGACAAGAACTGGTGGGATGGAGGGTTCCTTGCAGGACCCCACTGGAATCCCATTCCCACTCATTGTCAGTGAAGCCAGCCAGGCTGATGGCGCCCAGCTGCCTTGTTGATGACTGTCCAGGGGAGCAGGCTGAGTGGGATGTGGGTGAGGGCTATGGGGGCTGTCCCTGGGCTTCTGTGGCCCACAGAGACCTCCAGATGGTGGGGCTGGTGACACAGACTTATGTGTTCTTGATCACGCTGTACTGTGTCTCCTGCTCCAGGGTCCTCTGGGAGTGAATCCTGTTGGCCTTAGAAGCCTCACTCTGGAAGTCAAACACCACAGATGAGTAGTAGGGTTCTTCCCTGGAAGCCTTCTGCTGAGAGAGAGAGATGGAAGGTTCAGGGAAAAATGGGGGAGGCATGGGCCCCCAGCTCAGGATGGAGATGGGGGCCACCCGAGGGGGATGTAGGGGGATCTTCACAGTGCAAATGGGGATGCATCCTCTCCTACTGTCCCTCCCACACCCCTGCTTCACCCTACCTGTGAAAACACAGCACAAAGTCCCAGGCATCAGACCCAGGCATGGGGCTGGGAGGTGGTACCTGGGATCTGCTCTGAGATCATTAATCACCAAGTTAGAAAAACAAGGATGTTACTAGTCTCAGGGCCACATGTCTGCCGCATATCTCCCCTTCATCTTCTCCAACAACTAGCCCCCGAAACTCTCCCTGAACTCTTTCACTAGCAGGTGGGTCCTGACCCCGGGGTGGGGGTGGGAGGGGAGCCTCTTCCATTTTCTGCTTTATAGTCATGATGCCTAAGGGTTGACCTACAGGGGGTCATTGATTAAAAATCTGAAAAGCAGAGTTGATACCCAAGAGACGATGGTACCAAAACAGTGGGAAATCTCAGGCGTTAACACTTACACGTGGTATACAGTGGGTGCTTAATAAATGCAATGCTTTACTGACTGTTGAGCATCACTGGCCACCCCAGTGGCCACCCCACTCCCACCCCAGCTACAATGACACCAAGCTCTGGCAGGATCAACACCTTCTGTGTGGCCCTGTGCTGGAGGGGGCACAAGATCACCACGCCGGCCCGTCATTTCCCTCTCTGCCCCCTGCCACCCCAGGGTGGTGCCTCTAGCAGAGCCCAGGATCCCCATGTGGGAGCCAGGCCCTGGTACTCACCACTGTGCTATATTCCACCTCCACCTGCCTCGGTTGCACAGGCTCTGCCCGAAGTGGCCACGTTGGCAGCTCCAGATTCGCATAGCAGAGCTCCCCTTGCTGAGTAGCCTGGGTGGGCAAGAGAGGGGGGTCTTGATGGGGGTCCACGGAGCCCCTCCACGGTCCAGCCCAGAGGAGCCTCTGTTCTTGCCTGTGTGCGGACATCTCCCCTACTCCCTTGATCCTCTGGGTACCCCAGCCTCCCCGCCTGCCTCCCCCTTCCCCCGCTCTGGTCTTCTCTGGGCAGTATTTGAATGCCCCCCCCCATGTCAGCATCGAAGGACTCTCCCTCATTCCACTTTCTATGGCCAGAGCTCCAGGGAGGACCCAATGACCAGATCTTCCGGGGATCATTCTCTCTACTCTGGGTGAGCACCCCACTCTATCCATCGATGATGCACTCAGCCCTCCACTGGCCAGTGGGATTGTTGAAGCTCCAGCCACCTCGGCACACCCCCAGCCCGTCTTACCTGACCAGGGGTCCGGAGTGGCTCTGAATTCTCACCAGCTAAAGAGACAAGAGAAGAGTTGGCAGTTTGAATCCCAGAAGAAGGCAGGAATGGGGATCCCTATGAGCCATCGGGAGGAATAATTTCCCTAGAGACTTTGGCCCTGGGAACCTGCCACTTGGGGTCTGCCACAGGGGAGGAGTTCAAGGCTTTGGGAAAGAGTGAATTGGTTGAAGAGGGAAAAGACGAATGAATGAGTGAGTAGAGGTGTGAAGAAATGAACCAGCGGGAAGGCACCGGCTTGGGGAAAGTGGCCAAACGAAGCTAGTTCTCAAAACAGTCACTCGAAGAATGTTCCCAGGTGGGAGAAGACAGGAAAAGGACATCTGTTTAGGGACACCTGTTGGCAGGATGAAACAGTTCTGGAGATCTCTTTCACAAAAACATGAAAATGCTTAACATCACCAAACTGTAAGCTTAAGAATGGTTAAGATGGCAAATTTCATGGTAGGTGCTTTTTACCACAATAAACAAAAAAAAAGCAGAACCAAAGGCCCTACCCCAGATGTATGGAGTCAGAAATGCTGGGGATAGGTTTGTGTTTTAGGAAGCCCTAAAATTTTTTTAGGGATGCTTGGGTGGCTCAGCGGCTGAGCATCAGCCTTTGGTTCAGGGCGTGATCCCGGGGTCCTGGGATCGAGTCTACATTGGGGTCCCCACAGGAAGCCTGCTTCTCCCTCTGCCTGTGTCTCTGCCTCTCTCTCTCTCTCTGTGTGTCTCTCATGAATAAATAAATGTAAAAAAATTTTTTCTAATTAAAAAAAAGTTCTATATGTCCTTTGGGAGACATAGAACTGCAGCAAACCAGGAGAGGTCACAGGGGTCATCTGTTGTACTCCCTGGCCTGGGGGTGGGCAGTGCTGTCCCTCACACACAGGAGGGTCCTGTGACTCCAAGGGTGGTCACGGCTCAGGGCACACAGCCTCAGGCTTCCGGCACCTGCAGCGTGGTTCTGCAGGAGTGCTGCCCCAGGGTCAGGCTCTGCACATCCCTGGCCCCTGCCACCCAGGGACCCAGGAGCTGGTGGGCCGTGGGGGTGCGCACAGAGCCAGAACGCCTTTGGTATAGCTGCATGGCCAGGCCACCCCCAGAGCCCACCTCAATCCGTGCATGAGGGGGAGACACTGCCCGACCCTCCAAGAGCCCCAAAGTCGAAGGTGAGACACATGGACCCTCAGGGGACGCACTCCTGGGAAGTGTTAGGGACCGGCCACCTGGCACCACGGAGGGATAAGGCTGGTGGGGAAGAGACAGGGGGACCTCTCTTGGGAGGGAACGTGGCAGTGAGCCAGCTAGACAGTAGCCAGCTGGACAGGAAGCACACGGGAGGTGGAGGCCCGTCTCCCTTGGTCACACCCATGTCCCCTAGAGCCCCGCAGAGCCTGGCATCACAGCAGGTGCTCAGGACAGCAAGGTGAGGTGAAGCAACCGCCAGCAGGTGTGACAGGGCAGGCGGCAGGCTGTGGAAGAGGGGCAGGGACCATGAGGGGACAGGGGCTGAGACTTGCAGGGATGGGGCCGAGAGTCAAGATACTTGAACAGAAGCCTTTTCTCCTGTTCCAGAGGAGCAGTGAAGCCAGGTGTAATTCCCTCCCCACGCACACACACACACATACTGTTAAACTCTGCAGTAAGAGAACATTTCACAGCAGCAACAGAAATGATAATAGGTTAAATGGAAAAAAAAAAAAAAAAGCTGGGGATCCCTGGGTGGTGCAGCGGTTTGGCGCCTGCCTTTGGCCCAGGGCGCGATCCTGGAGACCCGGGATCGAATCCCATGTCGGGCTCCCGGTGCATGGAGCCTGCTTCTCCCTCTGCCTGTGTCTCTGTGCCTCTCTCTCTCTCTCTATCATAAATAAATAAAAATTTATTAAAAAAAAAAAGCTGTAAAAGAGAGATTGTGGTCTGAAGCAAACCAAAAGGGAGAAATTGTATCTGCATAAATAAACACTGAAAAACATCTGAGGGGGCCCCTGGGTGGCTCCATCCGTTGAATGCATCTGACTCTCTATTCTCTATTTTGGCTCAGGTCAAGGTCTCAGGGTCATGGGATTCCCCCCCCCCCCAGGTCGGGCTCGGTGCATCATCTGGGGAGTCTGCTTGAGGGGTCCCTCCCCTCTGCCCTCCCCCACATGCATGCACACTTGCGCTCTCTCAAATAAATTTAATTTAATTAAAAAAAACCCAAGGTGCTTCTATTTTTCTTCAACTCACTTTGTACTTAAATAAACTTATTTTAAGGGGAAAAAGAAAGAAAAGAAAAGAAAAGAAAAGAAAAGAAAAGAAAGAAAGAAAGAAAGAAAGAAAGAAAGAAAGAAAGAAAGGCAGCTGGAAGGACACACCTCAAACGTCAGTGGCTGGTTTTCCCCGCATTTCTTATTTATTATGGGATGTTTCCTTCCTTATTCATTATGGGGGATGTTTTCCTTCTTTGTGCTTTTACTTATGTTTTGAATGCTCTACAACCATCCTATGTCCCTTTTGTAGAAGGAGGCTCTCTGGGTGAAAGGGCAGAGAGGGCTAGAACCCACAGGTCTGAGGCAATCAGGGCTGAGAAAGTCTCCGTGGGAGGTCACCACGCATGGGTCCGAGTCAGGAGAGGGCACTCAGGAAGTGATGTGGGACGAGCAGCCGGGGAAGAGGAAGTGATTTTCCTTCCCTGCTTCAGGCACACACTTGCTAGGGCTGACTGTGCGTCTACAGGCCTCCACGGTGGGGAGGGGTGTGGGGCGGAGGGGGCGCCTCCCCGGCCCTTAGCTCAGCCAGGCCCCCGGAGCACTGCGTCTGCACTGCACGCACCACAGATGCCCCTGAGTCATGGAGTCAAGGTGTTTTAGAGTCGAGAAGGAAATGTAAGGCTCACATGCCATATGGGAAAGAAATCTGCGCTCCTTTGGGTGACAGCTGGGCCCCCAGCCAGCAACAAGACGGTCACATCTGTTTCTTTCTGTGCCTTGCTTTATTTCATGAGCCCTTTGAGTTTATTGAGTGCTTATTTATTGAGCGCCAGACAGAATGCTGGGTGCATCACAAGTGTTCTCTCTCTCTCTCTCTTTTTAAGATTTTATTTATTTAATCATGACAGACATGGAGAGAGGCAGAGACACAGGCAGAGGGAGAAGCAGGCTCCATGCAGGGAGCCCTACGTGGGACTCGATCCCAGGACCCCGGGATCACACCCTGAGCTGAAGGCAGACAGACGCTCAACCCCTGAGCCACCCGGGTGTCCCATGTGTTCTCTCTTTTAATCTGAGCCCAGAGGAGAGCAAGTGGGCACCAGGATGCCCAAAGCTTCTGGGGTGCCCTTGTAGCTGGAGATAGTAAAGATAGGCTAACAAACACTGACTCTGTGGTTTTTCAAGTTATGGCCCCTGACCATGAGGAGTAGCAAAGGCTGGTGGGGAGACCGGCAAGGAAGCAGGTGGGGAGAATCGGTGGTGAAAGGAGCATGATGGTGCATGTACAGAGGTGCAGCCAGGAGGGGCCCCCAGTTACATTTGGGGAGCCAGGAGAAGGAGCCAGAGGAAAAGAAGTCTGAGGGCCTTGGAGGCCCACCAGGACTGAGCCAGCAAAAGGAAGCAGAGAAGGTGCTCCAGGGGCCCAGAGCAAATGCAGGAGAGACTGATGTCATAGCTGCTACCAAGTTGTAGGAAGTCGGGCACAGCTGCCTTCCAGAGTGTGGGCAGGGGGTGGGCAGGACCGGTTGTGGAGAGACCTGGACTTGTGAAGGTGTGGGAGGTTCTAAACAGAAGAGGGTGATGGCTTCACAGGCAATCCTCCAGGGAGCCGCCTCCCACAGCCTGCATCCACCATAGCAGGGACACTTCCTCTGGGGTCTGGCCTCTGGGGTCACCCAGGGTGTGCGGTCTGAGGGTACACATTTGATGCCCATTCTGGGGAACAAGGACACAGAGCCTCGAAAATGAGAGAGTGTGCCCCCCTACCCTGCACCTGGCAGGGAGCTAACTCACCTTTGACCCGTCTGTGTCTGCGAATCATCCTCCAGGCCAGCAGCGAGCTTCCCCCCAGCAGAAGCAGCAGAAGTGCCAACAAGGAGAGGAGTACTTGGAGCCTAGAGGGGGACACAGGGCTGTGTCGAGCAGGCGGGGATTTTGTAGTCCCCCCGTTTATTTGCAATAGATAGATAAGGTCACATTTCAAAAAAAAAATAGTATAGTCTCCTTTGTACACACGTGCAGTGTACTTAAGAACCTTCCAGGGACCCCTGGGTGGCTCAGTGGTTGAGTGTCTGCCTTCAGCTCAGGGTGTGACCCCTGGGTCCTGGGATCGACTCCCACATCGGGCTCCCTGCAAGGAGCCTGCTTCTCCTTTTGCCTCTGTCTCTGCCTCTTTCTGTGTGTCTCTCATGAATAAATAAATAAAATCTTAAAAAAAAAAGAACCTTCCAGAGGCTCATTATTCAGATACAAGAAGATCTAAATGTACATTACTTTCCCCCTTCTTTCACACAAAGGAGGCATAATACAGCACTATATATATTTTTTTTACTTAGCAATACCTTGTGGACATCTCTCCATGTCTGTGCATAAAGAGAACCCCCACTCCTGTCCACAGCTTGCATAGTATTCCACGACAGAGACACACTATAATTCATTCCATTCTTCCCTCTTAATTGGCATTTCCCACAGTCTCTTGCAACTACAAACACCGCTACCAAAAGATCACCTTGTAGCTCTATCATTTCTCTTTATTCTTAGACTTTTTTATTTGAGACAAAAAGCATGCAAGTGTGTGCCTGCATGAGTAGAGGGAGGGGCTGAGAGAGAATCTCAAGCAGACCCTTTGCAGAGCCGGACACGGGGCTCACTCAGTGCCACAACCCCGAGATCATGACTTGAGCTAAAAATCAAGAGTCGGACCCTTAACTGACTGCACCACCC
Source organism: Vulpes vulpes (assembly GCF_048418805.1). Classification (NCBI taxonomy): domain Eukaryota; kingdom Metazoa; phylum Chordata; class Mammalia; order Carnivora; family Canidae; genus Vulpes; species Vulpes vulpes. The sequence continues at coordinate 6,627,779 of NC_132781.1, forward strand.
ACGCGTCCCGCAGCTCTGCTGTTTCACACGTGAACAAGCTGCAGCAGGTGGGAAGCTGACTTTGGGTCCCCCACTTGCCAGGTCCTTCTTATACGTCTAGTTTGCATTCATCATGTTCTAGTCTTTCTCTTAAGATGCACCTCCCCCACACGTACCAAATTGCCCAGGCTCCAAGCCACACGAAACCTAGCTCTGCCCCTGCGTGTGCATCTGCAGTCAGCTCTGGAAGTGGTGTGTTCAGGCCTTACCTAATGTTAAGATTGTGGCTTGGGTTAACAGGAGGCCCATGGAAGGGCTTCAGGGTGTCATATAATAAGGAGTCTGAATGGGACGCCTGGCTGGCTCAGTTGGTAGAGCACGAGACACTTGATTTCAGTGTCTTGAATTTGAGCCGCATGTTGGGTGTGGAGATTACTTAAAAAAAAAAAAAAATCTGGGGACGCCTGGGTGGCTTAGCAGTTGAGTGTCTGCCTTCGGCCCAGGGCGTGATCCCAGGAGTCCTGGGATCAAGCCCCACATCGGGCTCCCTGCGAGGAGCCTGCTTCTTTCTCTGCCTGTGTCTCTGCCTCTCTCTGTGTGTCTCTCATGAATAAATAAATAAAATAATAAATAAATAGATAAATAAATAATCTGAATAGGCTTTGCCCTGGCTCCTGGAGATGATGCTCTAAATCCCTGGGAATTCCCTAATAGTAGGCACGCCTTTGTAATTCAAGGACCCCTTGCATGACACTTGAGTTTATGCTAAGTGAGCCAGGACTGGGGCTGGGCACCAGAAGAACCAACCCCACGATTATAGAAACCTGAAATTCAGGGAGCAGATCCACAGGGGCTGGGGACTGAGTTCAATCACGTGGCCAATGATTCAACCAATCACACCTGTGTAATGGAGCCCCAGCAAGAATTCTAGGCACCAAAACTTGGAGGAGCTTCCTGGCTGGTGAGCACATCAATGCCCAAGGCGGGTGTCGTGCCCCAACTCCCCCGGGAGTCACCAGGGAAGCTCTGTGCTCAGGTTCGACCTTCTAGACCTTACCCTCTATGTCTCTTCATTGTCTGGTACTGGTCCTTATTTATCCTTTATGATAAAAGCATATTTGTAAGTACAGTGCTCTCTTGTATTCTGTGAGCTATCGAGCCAATCATCAAACCCAAGGGGTTCATGGAAACCTCCAAATTCATAGCCAGTTGGCCGGAAATGTGATGGCCAGGGGATCCCCAAAGTGCTCTGGAATCCAAAGCCAGGCAGTCTTATGGGGCTGAGCCCCCAGCCTTCGGGACCTTTGCTAACTCCATGTGGTCAGTGCCACAGAGATGAATCAGTGCCAGAGCTGAATCACAGTGCACAAGGTGATGCCGGGAAAAGGAGTCTGGGAACCTCAGAAATGGTTTACAACTGCACGAGTTTTTCTGGAGAGAGAGTCTTTAAGCATTGTGGGATTCTCCTGGGGGTTTGTGCTTCAAAAGATCAAGAATCAGAAGTTTGGAGGAAGAACCCAAGACTCTACATCATATAGCCTGGGCTGAAGACCAGCCTGCCTCTCCTAACTACGGGACCCGGCAAGCCGCTTAACCTCTCTGAGCCCCTGTCTCCTCCTCTGGAGCATGAGGCTGGTAATGTCAAAGTTCTAGTGAGATGAGAACATGCATGTAGGACATTTAGCACCTGCCTGGTAGGATCATCAGCCCTTATTAGAAGTCCCTTTACCTTCCATTGCCATCTCGGCTTCTCCCTGGCCCTGAGCGACTCCTGAGGAGAGACCCCAGCTCCAGGACTGGGGACAGGGGACAGGGGACAGGTCACCTTACCCCAGGCTGTGACTTGGCTGTAATTCCTCCTGGCTGCTTGCACTGTGGGTGGCTCCTGTGGTGGTCGGGTCAGGGGATGAGGAGGACCAGTACGACTTGGTCTTCATTTCAGCTGTGATTGTCGAGATCTGAGTTACAGTGATGCTGGCAGATGAGGTAGACATTGTTGCTGGCGTGGAAACACAAATCAGAGCCCGGATAGCTCTCTCGGACTCTCCCACTCACTACTTGCCAATACATTTTTGGTTTGATTTCACACAAGATGCTCACTCAGGGCAGGGGCAGGATGGAGGATCCCGGGGGCAAAGTCTCCCCAGGGCCCTCCTGAGCCAAGTGAGCATTTCCAGAAGGGACATGGGCACTGCACTGCTTGCGCTCAACAGTCCTGATTCCATCCTGCGGAGGAGGGTCAGGACCTCGGGAGAGCCCCTTGGTCACCCCTGCACTCCAGCTTCATCTCCCTCTGGCCACAGCCACAAGCCGCCTGCCTGAGACCTCTGTCTAACCTGCAAATCCGACCATCCTGGCTGGATGCTGCACCCAGCACCTTCACCGCCTGGTGCCACCTGCCTCTCCACTCAGCTCCCACCTGCCTGCAGCGCGGCTCTGGGTGTCCGCAGGGCTGGCACCAGTGCTCTCCCTCTCGTCTTTGTACACCTTGCCTTCTTGACAGCCCCTTCTCAAGATTAAGCCAAAGGGCCAGCTCTTCCAGGAAGCCTCCCTGACTCTCTGTCTCCTCCTCCTACACAGACACACACACACACACATACACACACATGCACAAACTCGTAGCAGCCATTCCAACCTGAGACCCTTCAGGCAGCCCAAGTACTGGTACTAGGGGGCAGGTGTGTGTGCGCAGCTCACCTGGGTTCACAGACACCACAACGGGGAAGGTGGGGTCAAACCACGGTACATCGATCCCACACTTGTATGTTCCTGCATCGCCTTCTTTGAGGCTCTTCAAGGTCACTGTGAAGGTGAGGTTTGCAGGATGGTCCCTGATGGACACGCGGCCTTTCGTGACTTCTCTCTGTGACTCTGTGGTCTCCACGATCTTCTTCCACACACATGGGCTTTTGCACCAGTATTTGTCATGGTCTCTGAATTCCTCCTTGTACTGACACTGCACGCTCAGGGATCCCCCCACTGTGCCTGACACGGAGTTGGGGCCATGCAGAGACGAACAGCCTGGAAAACACAGCCGAGTGTGGCCCCTCAACAGACGGGCCTGGGTCAGGGGCACCCTGGGGGTCACCCACCAAAGTTGCCCCATCTCGCATCAGCCACCCCCATCCAGAACCTCCCCTTCCTCTTCTGTCACCCCCAAAATTTCTTTTATCACAGCAGCCCCTTCCTCCAGACCCCAGCCTCCTTTCTGGCTGCTCAGGGTCATGAGGTCTCATCTCAATAAACCCCAGTAAAGCCCAGATGAACAAGAGAACCCTCCAACTCAGGAAGTCGGGAGAGGAACACATCATGTACCCCCTACCTGGGAAGAAAGAATAAGGTAGGAACAGAAATTAGGGAGCTAGGTCTGGGAAACGAAAAAGGGGTGGTGGAAGGGGAGGCGGGCAGGGGGGTGGGGTGACTGGGTGACGGGCACTGAGGGGGGCACTTGATGGGATGAGCACTGGGTGTGATACTCTATATTGGCAAATCGAACTTCAATAAAAATATATATATTTAAAAAAAGAAATTAGGGAGTTAGGGAACAGAAAACAGTGGAATTAGCATATACATTGGAAAACTGATTTTTCGAATGGGAGAGACAAACATTCTAGCGGTAGCCAAATCAAGAAAAACAGGAGAAACACATACACAATGTATTAGAAGAATAACCAGGGTTATTGGAAAGCCTCTACCAATAAGTCTGTAAACTTAGATGAAACCAATGATTTTTCTATATTTAGGAAAATATAAATTACCAATATTGGCCTGGAATATATATATATTTTTGTGAAGATATATATTATCAAGTGAAGATGCATATTATCAAGGAGACTTTTCCTGGTGATGTGTGAGGTGCAGCATATATCAAAACATCACAGGGGGGACGCCTGGGTAGCTCAGCAGTTGAGCGTCTGCCTTCGGCCCAGGGCGTGATCCTGGGGTCCGGGATCGAGTCCCACGTTGAGCTCCCTGCATGGAGCCTGCTTCTCCCCCTGCCTGTGTCTCTGCCTCTCTCTCTCTCTGTGTCTCTCATGAATACATAAAATAAAAATATTTTTTAAAAAAAGAAAAAATCATATTGTACACCATAAATATCTAGTTTTTATTTATACCTCAATAAAGCTGAGGGGAAATGCAAAAAAACAAAAACAAAAACAAAACAACAACAACAAAAAAAACCTCTGTCTTTCAAAAAACAAAAAGAATAAAACCTGGACAGTTTTGTAAGTTAGTTCTCTCAAACCTTCAAGGAACAAATAATTTCAACTTCATTTGCACATTTATAGAGAATATAGAAGCAGGAAAACCTCCCTAATTCTTTTCATGAAGACAGCATGATATATTGAGACTAAGATGCAGCTGAATTTCTTTTTTTTTTTTTAAGATTTTATTTATTTATTCATGAGAGACACAGAAAGAGAGAAAGAGAGAGAGAGGGGCAGAGGCGCCTCGATCTCCACCCAGGCGTCCCTGAATTTCTTTTTTTTTTTTTAAAGATTTTATTTATTTACTCATGAGAGACACACACACACACACACACACAGAGAGAGAGAGAGAGAGAGAGAGAGGCAGAGACACAGGCGAGGGAGAGGCAGGCTCCATGCAGGGAGCCTGACGTGGGACTCGATCCCAGATCTCCAGGATCACGCCCTGGGCTGAAGGTGGTGCTAACTCACTGAGCTACCCGGGCTGCCCCCTGAATTTCTTAATAGAATTCATCACCTTAATAGATCAAAGAAGAAAAACCAAAATAAGAAATAAAATAAAAAGAAGAAAAAATAATCATCTGCATAGATAGTGTGAAAGGATCCAACACCCATTGCTACCATTTTAAAAAACATCTTGTAGGGACGCCTACCAGTGGGATTATTCTCATGAATAAATAAATAAAATCTTTAAAAAGAAACAAACAACAAAACAAAAAAAGTCTTGCAAAGAGGCACAAGTGGATGCCTTCTTTACACTTAATGGGAAACACTGGACACCTGCCCTCCCCAGGGACAAAGCAGGGATGGCTTTGCCACCTCCGTCAGGGGCATCATTCTGGCTGTGCCAGCCTGTGGCCAATGAGAGAAACAAATGAGACAGACGGATATGCAGAAGGAATGACAAACTCCCATGTAGGCGGACCCCAGGAAAACACAAGGACACCCTGGAGTGGGTAAGGAACAGACTAGCCGTGCTGGGGTGGCCGCCTCCAAATTAATACACAAAAGCAATAGCTTACCCGTGGACAACTAGTCAGCAAACAGAGTCGAAGAAAATGTGCAATTTATAATCCAAACAACCAAAAGGAATTTAAGTACCCCAGGGACAGACCTGCCAAGGCTGGCCCGCCGGTGTGCGGAGAGCACCTGGGAGGCTCAGAAGCCAGATCCCCAGAAACAGGAAGCCCCTGCTCCCTGGAGAAGCCCTAAATCCCGGGACGCCCGGGTGGCTCAGGGGTTGAGCGTCTGCCTTTGTCTCAGGGCGTGATCTCAGGGTCCTGGGATCGAGTCCCGCATCGGGCTCCCTGCAAGGAGCCTGCGTCTCCGTCGGCCTGTGTCCCTGCCTCTCTCTGTGTGTCTCTCATGAATAAATAAATAAAATCTTTACCAAAAGAAGAAGAAAGAAGAAGAAGAAGAAGAAGAAGAAGAAGAAGAAGAAGAAGAAGAAGAAGAAGAAGAAGAAGAAGAAGAAGCCCTTCATCTCTTCCCTCCCCGTGGCTTCTCTGCCCTCCCCTTCGCTCCCACCACCTTCTCCTCTGCTCTGTCCCACCTCCCTGCCTTGGGGAGACCCTGACCCTGGCCCTCAGGCCCGGCCCCTCCCATCACAGCCTGCTCCTGCCAGTCCCCAGCCCTCCCTGCACAAGACACGGGTCCCTTCCCTCAGTGGCCTTTGGGGCCCTCTCCTACCCACTCTGCTGCCACCTGCCCTCTCCTCCTTCTTCTTGTACTAATTCATCTGAAACTTCCCACAAAGCCCATCGGGGCCCCCTGCTGTGGCCCATGGAAGGTCAGATGGATGACCTGGGCCTCGTCTGGCCCCTCCAGGGTGCAGCCCTTCCATCCGTCCACGTCTGTGCTGGACAGAGCGCACCCCGCTCTGAGGTCTGGGGGACCGCTGCCTCCCCTGCAGCCGTGCCCCTCACGGCCTCCCCACCCACCCACCTCAGCTGCCTCCCCAGCCCCTCACCTGGGACCCAGAGAAGCAGCAGAGCCCAAGGCAGCCATGCAACCCGGCCGTGCCAGACCATCTCTGTGGCACAGAAGTCACCTGCAGCAGAGCCAGGCGGCTTCGGGGCGGCTTCGAGGAGGAGGAGGGCCAAGTCTCCAAGGCTTCCACTTCTGCTTTTCTTCGTGCCGGTTGCTTCCTTGTTCAGTATCTTTAGATTCTATTCCTAGAGCTGGTCAGAAAGTGAAGGGCACCGAGGGAGCAAAGCCTCTGGGGATGGTGACGGGCGAGCCCCACAAGACCCATGCCCCATCCTACCCATCCCAGCTGTGTCACAGATCCCACAGGCATTTCCAGTGCCGGGAGCCCTCCAAGCGGCATTTCCAGTGCCGGGAGCACCCCAAGCGGCACAGGCCTGCACCCTTCCCCCTCCATCACAGCCCCAAGACCACAAGGCCCAGTTTCCTTCCTTCTGGGCACAGTAATTCCTCTGGTTTCCTTGCGGTCAGGGTGAGGAGCCAGTGGGGTGGAGCCAGGGCCAGCGTCCTTCTCCAGGCCTGGTGGCACCTGCAGTGAGGCCGCCCCAGAGTGCTCCCCTACTATGAGCCCCCAGCTCAAGGCCCAGACCCCCAAGCTGGCACAGGGACCTCAGAGCCCCAATGATTCTTAGTCTTGGACGCATGTCCTCAGGCTGTGACCTTCCTTCCTATGCAGTTTGTACTGGTCCCAGCTCAGGGCTGGGCACATAATAGGGACTCAGCAAACTTGCAGGGACCCCTCTCACCCTGGTTCACCTGGAGCTTAGACTCCAAACACAAGTGCACACACACACACACATCCTTGTGATGAGTGCCCTCAGCTTGCACAGTGTGGCCACATGAGCATAGGAAACCAGTCCTATCGTGTGACATGTCATCTGAGAGCTTGTGGTTACTCATTCCCAGTACCACCCAGAGGGAGCCCTGCACTAGCTCTGGAGGCCCAAAAATGCCCTTCCTCCCCTGCTCCTTGGGGCGTTTTCACTTTCCTGCTCCCTTCTGGCCACAGGAGCACCTTTCCGGGGAAGGTACAAGGGAACCAAAAAGACTCGCCCATTCTCCTTTGCAAGGTTCCAAGCACGGAGTTAAGTAGGCACCAGAAGAATTTCTAGGACAATGCAGTCATAAATTAAAAGACTCATGAAGGGACACCTGGGTGGCTCAGCGGTTGAGCGTCTGCCTTCGGCCCAGGGCATGATTCTAGGGTCCCAGGATCGAGTCCCACGTCAGGCTCCCTGCATGGAGCCTGCTTCTCCCTCTGCCTGTGTCTCTGCCTCTCTCCCTCTCTCTCTGTGTCTCTCATGAATAAATAAATAAAATATTAAAAAAAAAAGAAAAGAAAAGACTCGTGAAGCTCCAAGATCAAGATCTTGAATAGAACAGGAGACTGTAGGAGAGGTGTCATCCTTGGTGGTGTACTTAGTCTAGTAATTATCAACTCTCCCCAGAGGTGCACCTTTTCCAATTTAACCACCAAAAGGCACTGCTATGGTCTCAAATGTCAAGGTTAGGAGGGGGACCCACCAGACCGAGAAGCAGGAGGCTAGGATCTCCTGTGGCTTGTCCACTTGGTGCTGGCACAATTGTCGGTAAAATATGTGGCTCCAGCAAAATGTCAGTGATCACAGCTGATCTGTGGTAGTAAACAGTATAATAATTATAAAAATACTTGAAAGGGAGGTAATAATGTTGTTAGGTCAGTCTTTCCCCAAGGGAATACATCTTCACTCTAATGGAAGGCAATAGGGGAGTGCCTGGGTGGCTCAGCGGGTTAAGCATCCAATTCTTGATCTCGCCTCAGATCTCAGGGTTGTGAGTTCAAGCCCCACCTTGGGCTCCATGCTGGAGCCTATTTAATACATTAAAAAAAAATTTAAAAATTAAAGAAAACAAGAAAGAATGGCAACAGGAAAATAGGGTTCAATAGGGAAAGAGAGATGTGCTTCACAAGTCTGTGGGGTGTGACTCCTCTTAGGATCACAGAGAAACATCTGGACTCCTGGAGGAGGAAGGCAGGGGTCTCAGTCCCTGCTGCATCCACCCTGCTCACCCCAACGGGTCCACAGACATGAAGGAAGAAATGAAATGATGCATAATTGCCACACGAGGGGCACCTGGGTGGCTCAGTCCAACCTCAGGTCATGATCCCAGGGTCGTGAGATCGATCCCCATGTCGGGATCTGTGCTGAGTGTGGAGCCTGCTCAAGATTCTCTGTCTCCCTGTCCCTCTGCCCCTCCTCGTGCTTACTCTCTAAAATAAATAAAATCTTTTTTAAAAATTGTCACACGATGTCAGATTAGGGAAGTGATACTTTCCCCATCACACCCTAATAACCACATGTCTACACGATTGGGGAAGACAAGCCTGAGAGCCCCAGGCCTGAGCCCCCTTTCTCAGGGTTGAGGTGTGGGGGGGAGTCCTGCAACCGCAGGACCTTTCATCAGGTTCTGAGCCTCTTCCCAGTGTGGACGCACATGCTCGGAGGTCCGAGGGACAAGGGTGGACAGCGCGGGATGGGGACTCTCTGGACGGACATGGTAGCAGCAGCCACTGCATTGAGTCCCGTGAACGGCAGGGGCCCCAGAAAAGACTTGGGGGCCATTTAGCTGTAAGGCCTCTCGGCAGAACTTCCCTTTCCAATCCTTCACAGTCCCAGAACTGCCCTCTTCCCGGGGCAGTCGGTGGCTCCCACCCCTCTCCCTCTTCCTTTCTGGAGCTCAAGGCCCCTCCCGCACTGTGGGTGCCCCTCAAGCGTGGCCAAGAGGCCCAGAGGCTGGGAACCAAGGGCTGACCAGCAGGAAGCGGCCACATGACAGGCTGCTGTAGAAGAGGAGCTGACAGTTGGGGGAGTCCGTAATGAGAGGGGAAGGGGGACCCAGCACCTACTATGTGCCAGGTGCTTCGTCTCCAGGGGGTTAATATCTTCGGGGATCCCTGGAGGTAAAAGGGTAACAGGGAATGAGAAGCAGTGGGGGAAGCGCAGTGGGGAAGGAGGACCGGGAACTGGAAGCATCTGGAACCTACCTGCCACTACACTGGACTCCCTGGGACCACCTGCACCCACCCGCCTGCCCACCTCAAGGGAACCCACTCCCGCATGGCTGGACCCTCCAGGGACCCAAGCAGCTTGGCAAACCCATATTCCAGTGCATTCCATATCCCCAAGGTCACATCCAACCAGCTAGTCGTGGCCTATAACACACTCCCCTGCTTGGCCCTGGACACGCTATGTTCTAGACAGAGATGGAAATGTGGGTGAGCAGCTGGGTGGCCGTCCAGGCCAGAGGCCTGAGTGTGCAGTCTGCCCCCAGAGGGCTCCTGAGGCTTCCTGTTCACAGAGCTGCTGCTCTCACAGGTGCCTAGAGCTGGAGGGAATGTGAGAATGTCTGCACCCCGGAAAGAGGACCAGCAAGGAGACCTGTCCCACAGGGGCCTGGGGAGCACAGCGGAGTATCCTCTCGGGGCCTCCTCCTGGGTGTCTCCGGATGGGCGCCCGGGGGCTCCTCCGAGTCCCAGCCAGGGGGACTGGGGCATCGGCAGTGGGAGGGGCCCGGGTCATCCCCCAAGGTCATTCCTTCACCTTCAGCCTCCTGCACGCCCCCTACTCATTCACTCAAGGCTGCACTCAAGTCATCCCCTCTGAAGGCCCGCCTGCCTCCTCCAGGCGCCTCTGAGCCCCTCCTGCACCCCTGGCCCCCGCAGTGTCTGTTTCGGCGTTTGCTTGCCCAGGCTGGGGTGCCGCTGAATGCCCTCCTTCGCAGGATAAGACTCCTTGAAAGCAGGGAGCCCCAGGCTCCATACCCACCGCACTGCCCAGGGAAGGGAAACCAGGACTGGGGACAGGTACAGAGAAGCCAGGCCATCGAGGCCTCTCCGGTCCTCATGCCAAACTCCATCCTCGGGAGGAAGAAAAGGATAGAACTTAAAACGGTGCGAGTGTGTTAAGATCCATCCAACTGAGCCCTGAGGATGTGAGCTTACCCTAAGCCACCGCTCAGCAGAAACTAGGTCCGAACAGAGGCCAGCAGCCGGCACACCTAGAGGGGGCGCAGGGGCAGCTTCCGGCGCTCGTGGCCGTCCTCTCCCGGCTCCCCAGGGACACACAAAGTGGGCAGATGCCCGGGGGCAGCCTCCTGCCACCACTGGACCCTCATGTCTCCTGCATCACTGCTAATACCCTAGGAGGTGGGGGAGGGGATCCAGCCCCGGAGGATGCACCCCACCCTACCCTCCGCACCCCAGTGGTGACATAGGGGGTATCGCAAGCTGGTCTGGCCCTGAGCTGCCTTCCACCTGCAGGTGTGTCTCTGGTCAGTGGATCCGCATTTCCTTCTGTGAAGTGGGAGCAGTACTGCAGGCCCTGCGTCCCCTCCTCCATGGGAGGCTCGCGGTGACAGCAGAGACAAGGACACACCTGTCCCTCACTTAGGCTGCTGTTTGCTGAACTCATGCCCTGAAACGTGCTCACCTCTGCTCCTCACACTCATGAGATAACTCACTTGCAAGAACCCCAACTTCTGTCCACCATACCACACCTCTCGAGTGATTGACTGCCCAGGGCAGGGGGAGAGTGGGTGCTAGAGGCAGTGGAGGGCACCAAACTGCCACCCCAGGGCGTGAGACAAGGAAGAGGTTGTTGGGTAACTGAGGTTGACAAATTGGTGGGCTTGCCCGGGAGTCCTCACTCCGCAGGCCTCCCCATCACCGGCTTCTGCTTCCTCCTCCTCCCTCACCCAAGAGCAGCCCCAGGCCACTTTCTGTGTAGAATGATGCCAGACAAACATAAAACAGTTCCTGTTGGCTCTTGCCCCTGTGCTGACAGAGGGTGGGGTGGGATGACCAGCAAGCTGTCAGTTCAAAAACTTCTAATATTGCCTTCGGGAAGCACATTTGGCCTCGAGTTTGACCATGTGAGCTTCTGACCCCCTGGGAATGACCCTACCTAGGGAAGGTCAGAGACTTCCTCAAATGCACACACATACACCCCTATAACCTCCTTGACCCCACCGCTTATCTGTCCCAGCAGCCTTCCCACAGACATTTCCAGAAGCTGATAGAACGCACGTGTCTCAAAGGGCTAGAGGAGGCAACCGAGAGTCCATAGGACTTTGCAGTAGGTGAGCGCTAGTTATAGACGTGGCCGTGTCTCCCTCCTGTTCCAAGGAGCAGGTAAGGATTATACGTGCTGCCTGCTGGTAAACGTGAAGCTAATTGTGTCACCTCACTTTGCCTGAGTCTGGTATTTCCTTCTGGTTTTCTGTACCTCCCTGAGATCCAGACAGGTTGGACCCACTTTCATTTCCTGAGTCTCTTAGTATATCACAAAATGAAGAGTGTCTAAAAAAGGATTAATGAAAATCAGAGCATTTAACAAATCAAAGCTTTTCACATGCAACCTACACACACACAATTACAAAGTTTATAAAAATATTAACTCACGGTGTGGGCTGGCGATGGGACCCAGATGCAGAGTTATGGGAACGATACTTTCCTTCCCAGCAGAGGAAGTCCCATAAACACTGGGACTTTAAGGACAAACTCACATAGGAATAAGGTCAAAACTAAGTTTGAAGAAGGGTTCTAAGGGGCAACTAGGTGGTCAAGTGTCTGCCTTTGGCTCAGGGGGTGATCCTGGGGTCCTGGGATCGAGTCCCACATCGGGCTCCCCGCATGGAGCCTGCTTCTTCCTCTGCCTGTGTCTCTGCCTCTCTCTGTGTGTCTCTCATGAATAAATAAATAAAATCTTAAAAAAAAAAAAAGAAAGAAATCCTCTAATATTGTGTTCCGGTAATGGTTGCACAACTATAGATTTACTTATAATTACTAAAATATACATAAAAATAAGTTTTATGGCTTTATACCTAATTTTTAAAAAACAAATTTAGGGACATCTTTGTGGCATAGTCAGTTAAGCACCAGACACTTGGTTTCGACTTGGGTCATGACCTCAGAGTGGTGGGATCAAGTCCCACTTTGCACTCTGTACTCAGCATGGAGTCTGCTTGGGGTTCTCTCCCTCTCTCTCCCTCTGCCCTCCCCACCGCCTCTCTCTCTCTCTCTTTCTCTCTAAAATAAATAAATAAATTTTTAAAAAACAAATTTGACGGATGCCTGGGTGGCTCAGTGGTTGAACATCTGCCTTTGGCTCAGGGCCTGATCCCAAATCCTGGTCAAGTCCCACATCAGGCTCCTTGCATGGAGCCTGCTTCTCCTCCCTCTGCCTGTGTCTCTGCCTCTCTCTCTCTATGTCTCTCATGAATAAATACATAAAGTCTTTTAAAAAAAATTTGAGGCCCATGGTGAGTGTGAGCCCAAAGACCTTCTCTCTACCACCATCTCCTGCCATTCGTCTCAATCTCTGTAAGTCCTATCTCCCTCCTTCCTTCACCTGCCCCAATCTCCCTCAGTCCCTTCCTGGCACTGACCTAATGTTAATATTTCAAAGAGCTGATTCCTTCCTTCCTGCAGTGTGAGAGGAACCGGGAAGGCTGTCAACAAATCAAGTAGCAAAGTAGTTTAAAAAAACTTCCAAGAGAGGGAATGGGTGTCTCCCTCTCCCTAGGAAGTGAGGGATGAAGCTCCGTGGTGCAGGGACCGCTTGTCAGTAGCGCTTGAAAGACGAGGTGTGCCCTGACCTGCCCTGGCCCAAGTCATTCCTACCTGGCTCCATTGCACCCTGAATTCCAACACCTTCCATGTTTCAACTCCTGGCTGCCCTCTCCCACATTGGCTCCCTCCCAGCCCACCCCTGCCTGTCTGTTCCAGCTCTGGTGGGCCCACAGGGGACACCTGAGGGCTCCAGAGGATGGGGTGGTGGGGTCCAGAGTGAACATAGACTGGACAGGGTAGAGCTGGGGCGAGCCCGATGGCAGGCTGTGGGGCAGTGCCAGGGAGGTCCACCTGTTCTGGTCCTATTCCCAAGGTGGGGGGATCCAGGGAACACAAACCCGGCAGCGGGACCCAGCAGGCAGGAGGCAGTGCCCTCTGCACTCCCGTAGAGAAGCTGCTCCCCCCAGGACCCAGGTCAAGTCGGAATTGGCCAGCGACGGGCGGTCCATGTCGCCACCTGTCGGTGGTTGCCAGAGCTGCCGGCTTTGTCGGGCAGGTAACTGGTCCATCTCTGCAAGCGGGGAGGCCCAGAGGCTTCTGTACACAGAGCCAGGTGTGCGGCATTGATCCTTCCAGATCCCCCAGCCAGCAGACCAGGAAGAAGGGGAAGGCCCCGCCCCTTGGAGAGAGAATGTGGAGACTTCAGAGAGTGGAGGCGGGGGCCTCTCTGTGGTGGACCAGGAGCCAGGGAAGGCAGGAGAGGGAGAAGCACGGAGAAGGGAACAGGACAGAGGCTGCCCAGGAGGGATGGGAGACGCTGGAACTCAGACTCTGGGATGTCTTGGACTCCTGGTTCCCAGCCGGTGAGACCCAAGGGACGCTCAGACACCCATCCAGGCAGCCAACTCTAAGCACCACCCCCCCACCCCCCTGGGACTGCCCAGCTGCCTGTTAGGTTGAGCAGGCTGTTGCTCTACTTGCCTCAATTAGACTGTTCTAGAAGGGCGGGGCTGAGGCTGCAGGTGGGGGTGGTGGGGCAGCAGCCTCACCTCTGGGACTGAGAAGTCAGAGGCAGGGAAACGCGTCAACCTCCCTCCCCTCTCTCCCAGTTAAGTTCTCTACCGTAAGGCTCTGGGTTCGAGGCCCAAGCACCCCAAGGCTCCCCGCCAACAGGAGCCCCTTTCTGAACGTATGTTTCGGCCACACGGGGAGGAGACCCAAGGATCTGGTGTCCAATCCCCAATCTTTTCACAGGATCAGATCCACCAAGTTGGCTCAGAAAGTGAGTGAATTCTGACGATCATAAAGAGCAGGGACTCTGTCTGGATCTCACGGCCTGGCTTTGAACCCCAGTCCTGCCACTGACCAACTGTGCCATCTTGGCTGAGTTATCAACTTCTCTGGGCCTCAGCTTGTTCACCCGTGAAGTGAGGATAATGATCACACCAGTCCCCAGTGTCCACACCCCAGAAAGGTTTGGAGTTGCTATATCTACTGGCTTTATCGCATCAACACCACCCTGCTGTGCTCCAGGGGAAGGTGAAGTGGGCCACAGCTTGTGCCTCTTCCTTAATCTCCAAAACCAACAGAGTAGCCTTCCTGGTCCTCCTCTTCTGCAAGACAGCTCAAACTTCTTTCAATCCTTTTCCCAGGTCTTCTTTCCCCAATGACTAGGGTTTCCCTTTCTCATCTGTCCCTCATCATCCTACAATAGCCATATCTTTGGGACCACTTTGCCGGCTCCGGCCCCACATAACCTCATACTTGGATGGGCTGCCCAGAACCCCAGGGTCAGGACAAGTCACTCCAAATTGACTTCAGGACAAGACCCGAGACGCCGCCATACTTCTGACTCCACCAGGGGGCACTCTATGCCCAGGCATGGTTTATTAGTTTAGTTGACAACTATTTAATGACCACCTACATTGTGCCAAACGCTGGCCCAGAGATGGGGACATGAAGATGAAACTATGACAATTCTCCTTTCTGGGAGTTCACATTTTGGTGTGAAGCACATAAACAAAGACGGGAAAACAAAGGATTTCCTTAAAAGGTAGAAGTAGTACTCAGATCAAGGCAAAAGTCCCAGCGGCCTGGGTGGGAGGGGGCCTCTCCCTTCCATCAGACACAGGAAATGATGCAGAGAAGTGGCCCCAGGAGTCCTCGATCCCAGCCCTGTGACCCTGCCCATGTCAGTCCCATCTGATTTCTGTTCTCCAGGAATTCTGAGAGAAGGATGAACAGAGCCCTTAAAAATTCCAGAAGGATATACAGCCTGACCCCAAACAGAGCCTCAGTTCTTGGGAGGTGTGAGAGGACGACAGGCCTCAGGTCCTTAGGCTCTCCCTCTTTCTACCCCACACACCCTGCCCCCCTGGCAATCCCCAAAGTATGGAAAAGTGATTGAATGTTTCCCTGTGGGCCAGTCACCCAGCTGGTCCAATGCTCCCCCCCAGCCTTCATAGGACCATCAAGGAAGTCAGGGGTGGGGATGGTATACAACTCATCCGGGTCCCCACCACAGGGCCCCCAGGCTTGACTAACTGTAACAGTCAGTGGGGTCCTGGTTAGGAATACAGCTTCCCAGGGCCACTTCAGCTCTCCCGCATCAGGATTCTAAAGGGCTGGGACTGGGGATCTGTCATTTCAACAAGCTCCCGAAGATGATGCGTACAATCAAACACGTTTAGGAAACTCTACTGTGCAGAATTTGGAATGCCCGGGACTCTACTTGGGCTCAGAGGTGGTGGATAGGATAGGATTGATTAGGATAGGATAGGACAGGGGTGCCAGGCATCTGACTCTTGATTTCGGCTCTGGTCACAGTCTTAGGGTCCTGAGGTTGAGCTCCACCTCAGAGCTCACATGTGAGCTCTCTCTCTCTCTCTCTCTCTGTCTCCCTTCCTCTCTCTTTCCCTCTTAAATTAATTAATTACTTAATTAAAACCTTATCTTAAAAAAAATAAAAAGAAGGGGCAGCTGGGTGGCTCAGTCAGTTAAGTGTCTGCCTTCGGCTCAGGTCATGATCTCAGGGGCCTGGGATGGGTAGACTTGAAGAGTTCTTTATACCCATGCAGGGGGATGGAGATAGGCAACTCTGAAGCTTCCTCCAGACAGATTTCCCTTAGGCTCCCAGAGGTCAGGGCCATTAGGGTGAGAGTCCCATTCAGGAGGATGGCCTTGGAGTCCCAGTGAAGAGTTTAATGCTGCACTCATTGTGCCTCTGCGTCCTTGAGCATCAGACGTATTTGTTAAACCATTGTGTGAGCAACGGAAAGACATCTAATGGTTATGGTTGTGGCAGTCCAGATCCTTTCAAAACTGTGTTAAAATTAGGGAATGGCGGTCCCTGGGTAGCTCAGTCAGGTAAGCACCCAACTCTTGATTTTGGCTCAGGTCATGATCTCAGAGTGGCGAGATTGAGTCCCACGTCCTGCTTGAGGTTCTCTCTCTCCCTCTGCCCACCCCCGCCTGCTGTTTGCACTTTCTATTTCTCTAATATAAATAAAATCCTGGCGGGGGAGCGGGGGGAACAGGGTAGAATGGCTTGGACCACCTTTGGGTCATGGGTGAGGTTATGGCCAGAGGCATCCCTGTTTACAGACCCTACAGCCCTAGCATGTGTCTTGTCTGGGGATGCTCGTAGGCCTGGGTCCTGGCAGACTGTGGATTAGGAGGGAGAAGGGCCTGGGAGACCCCAGAGAGGGGCAAGTATGCCCCAGGAGGGCAGCTAGAGGTGAAGAGGTTATGGTCTCTCTCTTTTTTTAAATATTTTATTTATTTATTCATGAGAGACACACACACAGAGAGAGAGAGAGAGACAGAGACACAGGCAGAGGGAGAAGCAGAATCCATGCAGGGATCCCGATGTGGGACTCAATCCCGGGACTCCAGGATCATGCCCTGAGCCAAAGTCAGATGCTCAACTGCTGAGCCACTCAGGCGTCCCCAGGATGGTCATTTTAGAATGCATTTCCTCAGTGCCTTGCCCCCAGGAATGACAGGGTGGGGGACCTCCCTCCTGCCCTGCAAGGCTGAACTCCCTTTATGATCACCATGAGCCAGAAACTGGTCCAATGGACCAGATGTCTCTTATGCCCTCCAGGGGGAACCCAACATTGTGTTCAGGTGTTACCTGAGGTCCCTGTCTCCTCGGAAGACGGGGTTCTCCAGCCTCCTGCCAAGGATTCTTGGGCTCAGAGCTGGTCGGTGCGGCTCACTCCTGGGGGTGGCGGACACTTGGAGCGGTGCCTCTGTGACCCAAGGTGGGCAGATGGCCCCAGCTTTATAGCTTTCCTAAGGGGTGATTGTGGGCCCATCGTGACATCCAATCACAGCTCTCTCGCCTCATTTGGGTTGATGAGGGGGCAGTTTCTTCTTTATTCTTTTACTGAAACATGAAAGATGAGGAAGCACACTCTCTCACCAGAGGAACTTCACTCTTCATGATTGCTCACCACCAGCCCTCCCTTGACCCAGATCTGTAGCCCATATCTGGGAAGGGGTACACAGATCTCAGTGTTCTTGGCCTACAGACAATAGATAATTGTCTCCATTTATTAATGCCATCTGCTTTCCTGGAGGAGGAAAAGAATCTCAACATGGTGCCAGGCAGACTCAGCCCCCATGTGGGGGTATCCCACAGCCTGCCTGAGAGAACCAAGCAACCACATTTGCAAGACTACACTTGTGAAGGATGCCCTACCAGCACATGGCCTCTCCCTGGGGCCTGCTGCATTCCTCAAGCGGCCTCGGTTCTGGCCTGTGCTGACAGACCCACTCCCCTTCCGCCTTGACCAAGACCAGCCCAGGGGTTCCCGCTGAATTCCGTCTCCCCCCCATTCAATATGGTAGAGCCCTAGTACCTCAGAATGGGACATGATTTGGAGATAGGAGTCTTGACAGGAATAATCAAGTTACCATGAGATCATTAGGGTGGACCTCCATCCAATATGTCTGGTGTCCTTATAAAAAGGGGACATTTGGACACAGGGACACAATATAAAGGAAAGACGGCATGAAGAACCACAGGGAGAAGACGGCCGTCTGCAAGCTGAGGAGAGAGGCCTGGACAGGTCCTTCCTTCGGGGACCCTCAAAAGGAGCCAACACTGCCCACACCTTGATTTCGGGCTTCCAGCCTCCAGAACTGAGGCGACCCATTTCTGTTGTTGAAGCCACTCCGTCCTTGCTGCTTTGTCAGATGGTTCTGGCAAACTAGCACCAGGCTCCCTGCTCACTGGTCTCCAAGAGGACGGGACCTCCTAATGACTCAGAAACTCCCTTCTTGACTTCCATGTTCATGATCAAGGGAGAAACTCTCAGCCGGCTCAGGCTGCCTCAACCCCCGACACAAATACACTGGCACACGCACACACATGGGGTGGCTTTGTCAGCCAAGAACAGGCCAGGACCTTATCAATACGGTGAAGCAGGTGCAGAATTCACATGGGCTGCTCCTCCCAGACACACCCGGCAGACAGCAGCTGACGTGACACAGGAGGTGGGGTTCACGGATGACGGGGAGGGGGAATTGTGTGCCAGGGTTCAGGGTGGGGACTGATGTTGATGACAGGGTGGCAGGGAACAGGTTTTAATGAATATTGATGGAGAACTGATGAGCGAATGAATGAAAGGGTCAAACGTCATTCCCACGTCTGTATTCTCTGCCCTGAAGGACACGCCAGGCTTTCTAGTGAGGAGCCACCTGCATAAAAACCCTGCAAGCGGTGTTGGCGCTCCTGTGTGTTCCATGGACACAAATCTAACCCAGTCTTCTCAAAATTGCAGTTATTTGGTTAGGTGGAGGTGGAGAGGGGGCACTGGGGGTCCCATGCACCTACGTGTGGCAAACACACTCTGTCTTCCCCAAGCCCCCCATCTTTAGCCTCCTCAAAAGTCCGCCCAAGGGCAGAAAGCACTGGAAAAAAACTTGGCAGGGTGAAAGCTGCCTATCATTCTTGGAGGATGTGCACAGTGAGAGGTGTGGCCAAGGACTGCTGGGGTCTGGCCTTCGTGAAGGGCAGGTGGTGACAACACCACACCGGGGGATGAATATAGGGTGAGCTCACCTTGGGATTACTTTTCTTTTTCCGGATTAATTTTTTAAAATATGTAATAGATTTTCATGGAGAAGGAAAGAGTAAGAGGAAGGAGAGAGGGAGAACGGAAACAGGAGAAAGTCTTCTTGACCCTCACCTGCGGGACCCCAGTAATCCCCCCCCTCCAGATTTTAACCTGTTATGCAAATACAGGTATATATGAATATCCAAGGGAGGATGACGCTGTTAAAAACCTTCTCTTTTAAGTATGGGATTGAGTCTTTTGAAAATTCTACTTTGGGGATCCCTGGGTGGCTCAGTGGTTAGGCGTCTGCCTTCAGCCCAGGGCATGATCCTGGAGTCCCAGGATCGAGTCCCACGTCAGGCTCCTTGCGTGGAGCCTGCCTCTCCTTCTGCCTGTGTCTCTGCCTCTCTCTCTCTCTCTCTCTCTCTCTCTGTGTGTGTGTGTGTATGTCTCTCATGAATAAATGAGTAAAATCTTTAAAAAAAAAATTCTACTTTGCCTGTAGGGTGGGGTGGGGAGGTGACAGTGGTGCCAAGAGCATCTGCCCTCACCCTCTTTCTGCCCTAGACCTGGCTGTGATGACTACCCCCCAAAAGTCCTGGTTTAGGATCAGATGGAATCTTCTCTAGCTGGAACTGAGTCATTCTTTTGTCCGTCTCTCAAACCCTGCTCCCCTACCACCTACCTCGATGCGTATGCACATGCTAGTGTGTGTGTGTATGTGCACGTGCACATGTGTGTACGTGCCTGGTTTTTGCTTCCACTATGGAAGAGACAACAGAGACCGAGCCCTGCCACATCTGGTCAGCACCAAGGGGTCCATATCTGAACCCCAGCTGACCAGGATGCTCCCCTAACCCTCCGAGCTGACAGCCCCAGGGCTCAGCTGGTGGCCTCAGCCCACTGCACCTGCTGCCCCACCTCGGATCCAGGAACCCCTGAGGCTGCTTGATGGACACATCCTGTCTCTTTCCCATGCCCAACTGTTAACAGGATTTGTGTGTTCAGTGCCAGGTACCTGGTCGTGCTTCTTTGAAGAATGAAGAGGTAGACCAGAGGAAGAAGAGAGGAGCAGCAAAGTTTATTGAGTGATAGGATAAAGCTCCCAGAGAGGGAGGGGACCCGAGAGGGTTGCTGTTTTGGTGTTCAAAGCTAAAGGGTTTTGTAAGGTCTATGGAGGAACTATCTCGAGCATCCTGAGTGGGACTCCTGTGGACGGGGCCACTGAGGTGTGCCCATCAGGGCTTTGATCGCGCACCTGTCTACCTACCGGGTTATTGTTCACTGTCGCTGGCCTTTTGGACTGACATCTGGAGACTAACTGCCTCAACTTGTGATAGTGACCCATGGTTTACGGTGAATTGTCTTAGGATGTTTTGCAAAGGTCACTCCTGTAGAGGCAGTTAGACAGGATGCTATTGTGGTGCTAAGCTGTAAAACAGGATGCTAGTGCGGTTTTGTCTTAGCTGTCCTGGCTTTTTTGCTTTCTAGTTGGGGACCCTGGGCTGACTACCTAAACGTCCAATCAATCTCTAACACATCTACACTGACTGCTAGTGGCAGAAAAACACCGGAGTTTTTCTGTGCTAGGGCTCCGCTCAACACCCACATCAGGGCAGGAGCCCAAAAGGTGTTTGCACAGTGAGAGGAGCTGGCTGGTCGCATGCTGCCCAAGGGTTCTCAGGCTTAGGGTCAGGGTCTCTAGGTGGGCCTGGGGGGCGGTCTGTAAACCAGGGTGGAGAAGGGGATCCAGGAATACCTGGATCAGAGTCCTGGCTGGCAGAAGCTCCCTGTTTCAGACTCAGTGCCCTGCTTACAGCAGGCTTTATGTCCCCTATAATCCCCCAGAGGGGTGTTTACTCCACCCAAGGGACACTGGGCAATGTCTGGGGACACTTTTGGTTGTGTCCAAAACTAGGGTATGGTATTGTTGCTGAGCACCGAGTGGAGGGGAGGGCAGGGAAGCTGCTCAGCATCCTACAATGCACAGGACGACACCTGGCACAAAGAATGATCCGGGCCCAATGTCAGTGGTTCAAAGCTGAGGAACCCCGTCCTACAGGCAGACTCAGGGCAGCACTGGGGCACCCTGTGCCCCGAGGCCCCAGTGCACCCACCCATGCAAACAAGAGCCCAGCGGGCCTCTCCGAGGGGATTCCTCCTTTTGGGAACCAAGACCTGCAGGCCTGGGCCCCCGCTGGGTGCTGGGCCCAGAGACACAGGGATGACCGCTGTAGGTGTCGGCCTGGGTCGGGGGCTCACAGCCTAGGAGGAAACAGGAAAAAGGTCGCAGGCGACGACAACGCCCCCTGCCCTGTCCCGCCCCGCCCCGCCCCGGACGGGGGGCTGAGCCGGAAGCAGAGGGTCTGGGCCAGGCCCCAGGCCGGCGAGCCCTGCCTCCCCACCAACCCCCAGCCGCCCGCGGAAGCGGAGCCAGCCGGTCGGGGCCGGCTCGCCGGGCGGCGGGGATCAGGTTGCAGGGATGTCGGGGAGGGGCGCAGGGGGCGGGGCGCGAGGGCGCAGGGGGCGGGGGCGAGGGTGCAGGGGCGGGGGCGGGGCGCGAGGGTGCAGGGGGCGGGGGCGAGGGTGCAGGGGGCGGGAGAGGCGGGGCGGGGCGCGAGGGTGCAGGGGGCGGGGGCGAGGGTGCAGGGGGCGGGAGAGGCGGGGCGGGGCGCGAGGGCGCAGGGGGCGGGGGCGAGGGCGCACGGGGCGGGGGCGAGGGCACAGGGGGCGGGGGAGAGGCGGGGCGGGGCGCGAGGGCGCACGGGGCGGGGGCGAGGGCGCAGGGGGCGGGAGAGGCGGGGCGGGGCGCGAGGGCGCAGGGGGCGGGGGCGAGGGCGCACGGGGCGGGGGCGAGGGCACAGGGGGCGGGAGAGGCGGGGCGGGGCCGGGGTGCAGGGGGAGAGGGCGCAGGGGGCGGGGCGCGGGGGGCGGCCTCGGGTAGGCCGGGGGCTGGGGGCGGATCCCGCGGGAGGGACGTGGGAGCCCCGAGTCGACCGCACCCCCAGGTCCCAGCCCCCCAGGTGCGTGGGGGCCGGCGGGTGCAGAGGCTGCGGAGGGAGCCCGGCACCGCGCGGTGCGCCCCAAGCCCGGGAGGGCAGGGCCGCGGCTGGAGCGCTCGGTTAGGGACCCTATAAAATCTTCGCGGGCGCCGGCGAATGCTGAAGCTGACTTCTTCGTGCTCCCCGGGGGGGCGGTGAGCCAGAGCGGGACTCCCCGGGGCCCTGGTTTGCAGGGGCCCCCGGTGCCGCTGGGACTCGGCTCCCCGCGGCTGCGCGTCCACCCAGCTCTGCGCCAGCCCTTGAGTCCGGGCCCCGCAGGCGCATCCTCAGCACAGCGTGTGCCTCGAGGTCCCCTTCAACAGCTGGGGGCCCCGATTCCGGGGCTAACGCAGAGCTGGAGGCTCAGGATGCAATTTTTATATATATATATATATATATATATATATAAGATATTATTTATTTATTCATGAGAGACACAGAGAGAGAGTAAGGCAGAGACACAGGCAGAGGGAGAAGCAGGCTCCATGCAGGGAGCCCAACGTGGGACTCGATCCCGGGTCTCCAGGATCACGCCCTGGGCTGAAGGCGGCGGAGGAGCCAGCAAGAACGAGGTCCACCAGGTCCGCTCTGACGAGGGAGGAAGCGGGATGTCAGACCGTTAGGGCTCCAGGAGGGAGCCCCTCTCCCCCGTCCACTCAGCCCTGGCCTGGAGTGAGGCCGCTACCCCCAGTGGGCAGGGACCAGGCCGTACTTCTCTCTGTCCCCAGATCAGGAGCTCAATAAACATTAGCTGTTGCCTGAAGGCGGTTCAGTCTCCCCCCTTCACCCCAGCGTCTTGACGTCTGTGCCCCAGGTGACCCTCTTAACACCGCACGGACCCCTGCCAGTCAGGGTCTGTCCCTCTCCTTAGCATCTCCCTCCAATCCTGGCAACTTGCTATCCCACCCACTCTGGGGACCTCATACCTGAGGGACAACAGAGAAAAGGGGAAATGGCACCTCTGGAGGCCAGAACACAGTGAAATCTGGCCTTGAAAGCGGCGGACAGAGCCCTGGACAGCTAGCTCCTGGATGCTCTGCCTTGGGGGACTCTCACGGAGTGACCTTGAGGAACTAGAAGTGAAATATGAACTCAGGCTGTTGGTACCTCCATTTTACAGACCAGGAAACTGAGCTGCCCAAGGTCACAAAGCTGGGAAGCAAGAGCTGGGATCCAAACCCACAGCAGTCTGGCTCCTAGGTCATGTTCTCTCTGCAGAACCGCCTCCTGCTCAAAGGGCAGTTGGCTTCTGGTCCTCGCTTCCTTCCCCGAACCGTGCAGTCACCCACACCCCACAGAGGGACCCACCACCCCAGCCTTCATCCATCAATATCCCTTCTCCAAGGAGAGGAAGGTCAGAGCCGCGCCCTCAGCCCAAGGATGAGGATGAGGTCAGAGCATTACCCAGCTGGAGCAGATGCTAAATAATTCATGTGGCTGCTGTGAAGCGGGGGCTGCAGCTTCCGGGAGGGCCCAGAAGGCACGCAGCAGACAGGAAACAAAATCTGGTCTCTTGCACCTGAGCCTGATCTCGGCACATCCCACGGGGCTGGAGAAAGTTTAGTGACAAAGGGTTGGAGGGCATGACCCCAGGCAAGTCATTTCACCAGTTTCTTGCTGCTCTTATGTGAGGAGTGAGCAAGTGCCCGGAGCCAGTGTAAACCAGTATAAACTGGAACGCTGGGTGTGGCCCCTGGCAGGTCCTCAGCAGGGGTATTGATCATCCCCTGACCCAGCTCTGCCTTCCCACAACCCCAGTATCTCATTCAGTGGTGCCCCTCCAGCATGCCAGGCAGCAGCAGAACTATGACAGGGGCTGTCCCCCTCTCTTGCCTCATCCCTATTTGCCCAGACTTTGTGGGGGCAGGGATGGGGATGGGCATACATCTTGGCTGTTTCCGGAGGCCCGGTTTCCTCCCTTAGAGTAAATCTCCAACCCAGAAAAAGTTAGTTAGAATCAAACAGCCTTTGTTGGTCAAGAAGGGAGAGACTGGGTTAAAAATACGTGTTAGGGGGCAGCCCCGGTGGCTCAGCGGTTTAGCGCCGCCTTTAGCTCAGGGCGTGATCCTGGAGTCCTGGGATCGAGTCCCACGTTGGGCTCCCTGCATGGAGCCTGCTTCTCCCTCTGCCTGTGTCTCTGCCTGTCTCTCATGAATAAATAAATAAAATCTTTAAAAAATATATGTGTGTGTGTGTGTGTGTGTGTGTGTGTTAGGGACACCTAGGTGGCTCAGCGGTTGAGCGCATCTGCCTTGGCTCAGGGCGTGATCCTGGGGTTCTGGGATGGAGTCCCACGTTGGGATCCCTGCAGGGGGCCTGCTTCTCCCTCTGCCTATGTCTCTGGCTCTCTCCCTCTCTTTCTCTCATGAATAAATAAATAAAAATCTTTTTAAAATATATGTATTAAATCCTAGAAAAATTCTCAGTGAACACATGGGGATTCTGTGATAGTCATTCCTCTGAAACAGGATAAGGCCCTTTAATTCTGAGCAGTTAGGGTCCAAACCACTCTGCTCCGAGCTGAGTGGCTTGACAGAGTGGGCGTGAAATGTATCGGTGTCATTCTGATTTTCCCTGCAATAGGTTCTGCTCTCTGGTTTTCTTCCATTCCAAGCTCGTTTGTGATATAGCTGGACCCCTTGGGGGAAAGCATCTCTCTGCTGAAAAACACACCTGTCTCCTCCTATTGGCCAAGGACTAGAGGGAGCTGGGCCACTGGGCATCCCTGAGCCAGGCGGGCCTGGAGCTTTCAGGAGCCCATCCTTCCCAAGCCAACACTCAGATCCCCAGAGGACTCAAGACTAGGAACAAACCCACATTCACTGCAGGCTGCTCTTCGTGGCCGCCTGGCAGGGCCAGGACTCACATGAGACTATTGCTTCGAAAAAAGCAAGACAGTGCCTTTATTATTCACTGTAAGGGATCTTGGGGCCACTAACCTAGATCAAGAAAAGTCTGAGGTGCACAGAGCTCCCTCTTCCCCTCCATCAGAGGGAAGTAATACTCCGTTCATGGAGCTGTGATCGGGCAATAGTGGTGATGGGGGGCGTTTAGGGGGGCTGTCACAGGCAGCTGTGTGGCCCTACTCTCTGTAGGGCATGTTAGCCCAATTTAGCTCTGGGAAGATACTCCAGTAACAAAGGCACAGGCTGCTGGGGGCAGGAGGGTGGCACTGGAGAGCTGCGGGTCGACGGAGGGCAGGGTCAGGCCGGGGTCTTGTTCTCTCTCCCACCCTGGGCATCCAGAGGGGACTCTGCGCTGAGCACGGAGCTCCAGGGGCATGCCTGGGGAGGCCCCTCTGGACCAGCCAGCTCTGTCTGGCCCCCAAGTGCAAGACAAAACCGGGAGACAATGATGCTATAGAGATCTCATTCCTGTTAGTCCGGAGCTGGGCACATCTCTGTCCTTAGTGCCACCATCATCGGGTCTTAAGGATAACCTCCACTTCCCCGGGTGGCTGTCAGGACCCTTTGGAGCATGTCGTGGGAGAGAACAGTGCCGGCACGCTTGGGGTGCCCGAGGTGAGGCAGAAATCTGTGCACCTGCCCGGCAGGCAATGGCACGAGTCGCAGTTCTGTGAGCAGCTGAGCCCCCAGCCCGTGTGATCCAGGACTCTCAGCTGGCCCCTGAGATGCAGCCCCAAGCCCCACCTTGTGTCTCGATGGGCTCCAGTTTGTTGCAGGTGGGGAAGGCATGGGGCCATGGCGTGCGGGGGCACGTGAGGGAAGCACCAAAGGGGCTCAGATCTGGCACCCATGGGCCACGAAGAGAAGCAGTGTCTGCCTAGGCCTCGGGCTGAGCTGTCACAGCCCAGGGGCCTTCCTCGGTCCAGGTGGTGGCAGGAGGCCCTGATGAGAAAGCCCACTTCTGCCAGGGCTTGGCTCCAAACACCCAGGTGCAGGCGGGACAAGCTGATGCTGGACACCAGGACAGCCAGGAAGGCCCGTGGTGGGAAGACGGGGCATCTGAGGATGGCCATCTGGAGAACCACAGCATGGGGACGCACGGGCTGACTGGGGGCAGGGCGCCGAGGGGGACGGAGGCGGGCTGGCCAGTTCTGTAGATCCTCGTGGCCTCGTCACTTGGGGTTCAGGAGAGGCCGGGAGGGGCAGCAAAGGGAATGGCCTAGGGCCCCAGCCCCACACCTCCGGGCATCTCAGGCCCCCCCGCTCAGTCCTCGGCTTCAGGTTGGTGGCCTCCGGTCCCTCCCAGCTCCAATGACAAGGACGGGAAAGGTGCTGGGCCCTGCCCAGCCCGGACCTCGGGATGCCAGGAGAGGGCTTCTACCATCTTGTTTTATTTTGCGGGGACTGAGCCTAAAGTAACCAGAAAGAACAAGCGTCAACGGGGACCCTACTGCTTGGGGCCTTTTACTAAAAACAGTGTCCGAGTCCCAGCGGGGCTGGTGCAATCTGACATCGAAGGGAAACTCTGGGAGAAGTTTGTTTTTCTTCCGGCAACCTTTCTCTCCCTTCCAACAGAGACATTTTTCTCCCCCCTACGACCGGTGTCAGAAAATAGCTTCTGACTCGTTGCGGAGAAACATTCCCAAGCTCGGGAGGGGCGGGCTTGGCAGCCCCTTTGCGAAGCCCGGGGCCGGTGTCCAAGGGTCAGAGCGCTGCTGCTCATCCAGGCCCAGGCCCCGGGCCGGGTCCCAGGGTGGGCCTCGGAGGACAGGGCTCAAGAAAACCGGGCGGTCTTGGTGTGGCCGCCTCTGGGGCCGCTGGGGCCTCTCTGGGTCAGGGTGCTTCCCTGTGCCAGGGGCCGGGAGGGGGACACCGCTACCCCGCCTCTAAGGCCACATCCAACCCTAAAATGGCACGATTCTGGGATTCTGACTCTGGATAGAGGACAGAATGCTGTCCTGTCCACCTTTTGGCAGCCACGAGGTGTAAAAGGAGCTGATGTGGAAAGGCTTTGTTTACCATCAGGGCCTGAGCCAATGGGCATGTTAATAACTGCCCAGGAATGAAGCCGACCGGAACGGGCCGACCCTTTCCACCTTTGGAAACCCACTTTGTAAACAGGTGCCGGCGCTCTCTGAGCCGTGCACTTCCACCCATGCAAGCACAGCACGGCCTCATAGCACAGGCCGGTGGTTCTCCACCGTGTCCCCTGAAGGACCCGAATGGCCATCCTCCCCCAAGGGGGGGCTGAAGCTGGTCTACGCCCCCACTCCCACCCCGGCAGAGCCACCTGATGGTGGGCCTGCCCTGGCCTCACACGCATGGCCAGTGGAGGGAGTCCCGGAGGAAAGCTGCCTCATCTCAGATAAACCCAGATGCTGGCCTAGACCCCGGACAGGAGCTGGGCCCGAAAGGTCATTCCAGTCACACACGACATGATACCCAGGCTCAGCTGAAGACACCTTCCCTGTAGGCAGGTGTCAGCCACTCAATTGCACGGGAAGAAAAAGGCGCAGTGGCTTTCACGTGAGCCGGTTTGGGGGGGAGAGAGGAACCACCCACGGCCCACGGAGGAGGAGGCTCATCAGTGGCCCAGAGCCCAGGTCAGAAACGACATTCCCAGAGGAAGGGCTCGTAAAGCAAAAACGTGTTTATTAGGCACCCTTGTTCCTCACAGAGGAGCAAGACCCAGGACAGACGCGCCTGAGCAATCTCTCGAGGCTGCAGGAATCCCTCGGAAGACTCCAGAAAGTGTTGGCACTGACCGGCCATCACCCAAGAAGAACACTATCTGGCTGGAGTACAAAGCCGGGACTGGCTCCTGGACTCCACAAACACTAAGGAATGGGTGAGGGGGCCCCCCGGGGACACCCACCCAGACACTGGCAGCCAGGGTTGGCCTTCCGGCTCTGAGGCAGTTTCCCAGAGCCACTGAGGGGCCGGGAGCCGTAGGAGAGCAGTGGGCTCCTCACCCAGGCCACGTCCCCAGCGCCCTCCCCAAAATCTGCCCGCCTCCTCCTGGCCGCCGACTCAGTCCCACACGTAGGGGTTTCTAAAGACCTGGGAGCTCTTGCCGTCTCTCGGTGGCGTGGCTGCCTGGTGGCTCTGGGCCGCATACATGTCTTCGGCCCTCAGGGTGGAGTTGGCACTGCCCATCACCTGGCTGTTGGCGGTGGCTCGTGGGAGGATGACGTCGTAAGCTCCTTCGGACTGGAAGGAAGGACAGGAGGTCTCACAGCCAGGTTCCGCCAGGGCGGACGCACAAACACTCTGCTTCCTGCAGGGCTGTGCCTGCCAGCTCCCCCTTCCCTGCCCCCCTCACCCCCCAGCAGGGCCCCAGCGGTGGCCTGGGATGGGTGACTCCACCTCTGGAAGCGGAGGGGCTGGCCTGACCTCGAGCCCCCTCCCTCACCCCGCAGAGTGCCAGGCCTCTGGGCATGGGAAGAAGCTTCTGGTCACCTCGGATGGCCCTGGGGCTTCCCTATTTTCAGAAGGATCCTCTTCTTAAGCCCCCTCCCTCCTGCTCCCAATTCCTGAGGGAAATCCTGGGGCCCAGTGGACAGTGAAGCACAGTGAGTTCTACTACATGCCTGCTGATGCTCCCAGGCTCCCTTCTCCCCAGACTCTTCCCCGAGTCCTCAAATGGCAACAGGACACCCAGGGGCATCAGAGCTGTGGGTCTGCCTGGGTGAGGACAGCTTGGCCTGCCCACATTTCTTATCTCAAAGCCTGGGTGGGCTCGTCAGATGTGGAGACCTAAAGCCCAAATTCTCTGCCCGGAACCTGGCTAGAGCTGCAGCGGCCCTCCTCCCGTGTGGGGCAGACACGGCTGTGAGGTGAGGAGGGTCCAGAGGCACCTGGAGGGCAGGTGAACTTCTGGCCTCATCGGCCTTATCCCTAACCCCTGGCACTCCAGGGCCCCAAGACACCTTCCATCTAATCAGACCCAGGTGGTCCTCCCACTGGTTTGCAGTTCCCCCAGCTCGCCAGCCCCTAGTAGCTCCTGGAACATCTGGGCGAGTGGGGCTTAAACCTGGGTGTGCATCAGAATCACCTGGGCACTGGGTTCAGCCCCAGCTGCAGCCACACCTAGTCAGGCTCCACCCAGTGGTGGCTCAGTAAATGTTTACCTGGGGTGGGGAGGAAGGGAGCCCCCATCTGTAGTCTTTGCTGATCTCTGGGGTGGTTACTCCCATCCTGGGAGACTCTGGCAGATTCCGTGTTAGATGATACCACCGGAGAGATGCTAACCAGCAGCCCCATCCCACCACTGGCCTTACACAATCTGCATTTTCAGCAAGTTCCCAGGTGATGGTAATGTTGGGGGGTTTGGGGACCACGTCTGGATCCTTCCCCCCCTCCCTCTGCCCAGGAAGCAGGACTCTATGTGCTTAGGAATGAGGGGTGGCAAGGGTGGGACAGCTCCCGGAGGAAGGATCCTGGGGTGGGGGGTGGGGTCCACAGCCTGAGTGACTGTGACCAGGAGACTCTGCTCCTGTCCTTCAGAGAGACTCCTTGCCCCTCCCAGCGCCTAGCTGTAGGTTCAGCTTAGGGGCTGGAGCTGGAAGTTTCAAATATTCACTGTACCCTGCCCCCCCCGGGGGGGGGTGCTCACGGCAGGGAGAGGGGGTGAGAACACCACCCTGCCAGGGAGAGGGGGTGAGAACACCACCCTGCCGACCTCCTTCGTTTCCTGTTCCCAGAGTCCTGCCAAGGCAGGTCACTGACCTCTCCCCCCAGCGACTGCCAGCCGGGGAGGAGGAACATATATGGAGCGAGTGAGAATCTAACCCACTGTCTTCCTGTTCCCAACCCCCCACTGGCTAATGGAGCATCTGGTTTCCAGAACCCAGGGGAGGCGTGAGGTCGAGAACTGAGAGCTGCCGCCTGCCTGTGCGGGGAGGGGAGCCAAGGCCCTCCTGGGACGGCTGTGGTTGAGGAATAAGTACTTACCCAGACCTGCTTTTTGGTCCTCTGTGCCTTTGGGGTGCACCAAAGAATGACACCCCCCCACCTGGCTGAAACCTTGCTTTGTCCCTCCCTAAGCTCCTGCGGGTAAAGCTGGCATCTCCCACCAGCATTGTGTGATGCCCCATGACCCAGGGCAGGTCCCCCTGTAGTGCAGCTGAAGGCGACATATATATCGGCTCCAGGAAGCCGAGGGGCTCCGTTCCCGAGGCTGCCACAGCAGACAGAGAAGCCTGCCTCCTCCCTACCACCTCCACCCCAGCCTGCACCAGCCCGCTCGGGCTGGGCTCCGTGGCCCCGGCAGGGTCAGACATGTGGGACCCGACTCACCGGGCCTTTGTGCATCAGGGCCATCTCGGTGGGCTGGTACACGCTGGTCAGCAGCTGCCCGTTGTACCCACTGTATGGTGACACCGGTCTCTTAGCTGCAAAGAAACACAGGTGCGGTGTGGGGGCTGGGCTCTCAGGCAAGGCTCCCCGGGGGGCACGGGCAGGGAAGAGGGGGCTCGTGCGCCCTGGGAGTACATCTAACCCAGAGAGGAAGCCTGGCCAGGGGTGGCCAACCTGGGGGTGAGGCTGCAGGTGTGGGGGCCCCTGCAGAGACCAGAGTGCCTTTGTCAGGAGTCAAGGAGAGCACGATGCTGCCTGCCTTCCGCTCTGGCTTTCCTGCAGTGTGAGGACCCCCCCACCCCACCCTTTCAGCAAAGAAAAATGCTCCTGTCAGCAACCTTCACATCCCCATCCGCCCTCGGGGGCCAGAGGCCAAGAGGGGCACATGGGCCTTCGGCGGCCTTCCTAGATGGCCAGGCTCCAGCTCTGGCCTTTCCCACTGCAGGCCAGCTGCCAGGCGATAGGGGAAGCAGGGAGAGCCCCCACAGCCTGAGACTCCTCATGTTGTCCCAGGGCACCGCTGGCTGCTGATCCTCCAGGACCCCAAAACCCAGAGCCCCACCAGGAGGACTGAAGGTACATCCTGTCCTGTGGCACCCTGGCACGTTTCCAGAACTATTTTCAGCTCCGGGAATACCTCCCCATGCCATGCCTTTGGGTATGCAGTCGTCCAGATTTGCTTCTATCCTGCTGGGGTTCCCAGGGAATCTGGGGAAAGCTGGCAAGCAATCCCTAGGGGCCCGAGACCAGGCTGTGCCGTAAGGGTGGCAGGTGGGTGTGTGTCTCCTGCAGGCTGATGGCCCGCAGCTCTGAGGGACCACGGCTAGGGCTGGCTTCCTAAGTGCTGGGCCCACTCGATTGATTTTTCCATTTAGATTTAAAAAAAAAAAAAAAAAAAAGGAAAGAAAAAAACCCTCACAGCCCAGAAGTGTTTGCCTTGAGAGGACAAAGGCTGAGGACTCTGCGGACCTCATGGCCAGGCTCAGGGCGAGAGCAGGTGAGCGTGCACAAGCCCCGCCCCCACTCTGGGGTCCCACTCTGTATGTGGATCCGGGGCCACCCCGCTGGGCAGATCAGGGCTCGGGTGCCAGGCAGGATGAGGGTCACTCCTTTCTTCAAAACAGAGATGGTGGGGATCTCAGTTTGTAGAGGAGTTCTGATTCTGGAAGTTCCCCGGTCTCTGACTCAGACTTCTGGCAGGGACCCCAGAGCTGGAGACCCACAGTCAAGCAGTTCAAGTCTTAAGTCCCCAAATATCTTGATCAGCCCAGTCTGGGGTTGGGGTCAGGGGTCTGTCCCAGTCCTTCTGACCTCCAGTTCCCAGTCATGTTAGCTAAAGGGGCCTGTAGCCAGCTGGCTGAGGACAGCGCGCCACAGGACACATCAGGAAAGGCACAGCATGTGGCACACAGTAGGTGCTCAATAAATGCCAGTGGTCCTTACAATCAACAAATGCCAGAGAAATATTCTTCCTTTTGGAAGCTGGGAGCTCAACTGGCCAAATGTCCCAGAGAAGCATCCCCCACCTCCCCCACCTGCTTCTCAAACTTCTCCCCACGGGGGCTTGGCACAGGCTGCAGAAACTTCACCCATTCCGGCCTCTTCCATTTCTAGGACGCCCTCAGCCTGACCCCTCTGAGGCTGCAGGGCTGGCTGGTGCCTAGTGCTGGGCTCCAACAGGAAAGCCCCATCCCATTAACAACGAGCCAGGATAGGAGCTTGGGGGCAAGCCAGCTGGATAGTGGGTGCTGCTTAGATCAGGATGTGGCACAGCGCTTTTCTTAAAAAGAACAAAATCGGGGCGCCTGGGCGGCTTAGTTGGTTAAGCGTCCAACTCTCGATTTTGGCCCAGGTCACCATCTCGGGGTCGTGAGATGGAGCCCTGTGTGGGGCTCCACGCTCAGCAGGGAGTCTGCTTCTCTCTCTCCCTTTCCCCTGCCCCTCCCCTAGCTTGTACGTGTGCTCTCGGGTGCACGCTCTCTCTAAAACACATAAATAAATCTTTAAAAAAAGAACAAAATCTTAACTGAGAAGACTTTTAAAGGAAACGAAGACTATGAATATGTGCATAATAGAAAAACAAGTCCTGGAAGGGTAGTTGTAATAATAGTAAAGTGACAGTAACCCACACAGCTAATAGCTAATACTTCTAGAGTACTTTCCAAGTGCCAGGCACAGGCATTGGCATAATCTTCACAAGAACCCTATTTAACAGGGACCATCCTCATTCCCATTTTGCAGATGAGGAAACGGAGGCACGTGGAGGTAAACGATGGGTCAGAGGCGGCACAGAACAGGAAAGAACGGGGTAAACTGGGAAGACAGCTGGGGAGGAATTGTACCTGTGGTGTTTGAAATTTTATAGTGAAAATACATTTGTGAACCACAGGAGTATAGAGAAAAAAAAATTTTTTTAAATGGACTTTAGGGACTTTAAGGCAGAAACCTAGTGATAATTCGAGAACCTTCCATTTTGCTCGGGAGACCAGCGCCCCAGTCCTGTCCTGCCGTCAAGGATGTGGAGTGACAGGGGAAGCGGGGAGGGTGCCCCTTCACCTACCTGAGGCTGGCTCATCCATGGAAAATGCCTTGTTCTCCACAAACATGCTCTGGCCCTTCTGCTCTTTCAGGATGGTCTCGTAGCCTACGCCCCGGGTGGGGTACATGTCCCCCTGGTAGCTTTGCTCTGGGCTGGCCTTGGTCACCTGGGAGACCTCAGGGATGACATAGAAGAGCACAAAGGCCCAGGCGTTGGCGGCGAGGGCGATGGCCAGCGTGGGGTCATCCCAGGTGGGGCTGTTGCGCTGCTTGTTGCCGTACGTGTACATGACAATCCACACCACCCATATGGCAATGGAGGTGGCCGTGGTGAGCAGCACGAAGGCCCCGTGCTTCCGCCAGCGCTTGAAGCGGCCACACACGACGGGCCAGGCCCCCGTGAAGGCGCACAGCAGCAGCAGCATGACG
This sequence comes from Vulpes vulpes, assembly GCF_048418805.1. Lineage (NCBI taxonomy): Eukaryota > Metazoa > Chordata > Mammalia > Carnivora > Canidae > Vulpes > Vulpes vulpes. The sequence continues at coordinate 6,660,839 of NC_132781.1, forward strand.
TAGATGAGTGCCATGACAAAGTCCATGTTGGCGATGGCGCAGGGGGAGGCTGTGACCCAGGTGGCACTGCCATTGCCCAGAGGGTCACCCTCGCCACCGCCCCGGACCAGCGTAATGATCAGCCACTCGGTGTTGATGATCACCTCCACAAGGGTGAGCAGCAGAGCCACGGTGAAGATCACCCAGCCCCGGGGCCCGTGGTTCTTCCGGGCCAGGAAGTTGAGGGCAAAGACATGCGCCACCAGGCAGGAGAAGCAGATGGCGAACAGGACTCCGAAGAGAAACCGCCGGGAGGCACAGGTGGAGAAGTTGGGCTTCACCACGCAGGCGAACACGAGGCAGAAGAGGCCCAGGGTCCCCAGCAGGAAGAACACCTGGGTCCCCAGGACGCTCCGCTTTTTGGTGTCCTGCACAAAGGGGAGGCTGGCCACAAGGATGATGGTGAGGACGAAAGTGGTGACAACTCCCGCCCCGGCCACTGCCTCCAAGATGATGCCCCAAGCCCCAGAACGGTCACACAGGTTGTAGTAGAGGGGGTTGAGGTCCGGGCTGCAGCCAGGTGGCACATGGTTCTGGGCCTGGGCCCCTGAGAATAGGAAGAGAGGCAGCCCCAGGCACGTCAGCAAGGCTTTGGGGATGGCCATCCTGGCTCCCAGGCCAGGCTCCAGCTGGGTCCCTAGAGAGGGAGAGAGAGAGAGAGAGAGAAAGAGAGAGACCGAGAGAAAAGGCAAAATCAGTCCTCCAAGGCCAGACGCTGACACACCAGTCACTTGCTTTCCCCTAGCCTGATTCAAGGCAGACAGCGCAAGCTGATCACGAGACTGTCCCCCTGGGCTTCAGAACCCTCTTGACACAGAAGTCCCGGGAGGCATATCAACTGATCAGGGAAGCATGTGAGATGAAGCCCATTGGTCATCTCTGTCCCCAGTCATGGAAAAGGAGGCATCTGTCACTGAATTTTTAGGTTTCTCTCTCCCCAACCATAACCGGCATCTGAATATCCCCCCGAGCTCTTGCAGTTTGAGCTGGGCGTGAAAGGGCCTGGGAGCAAGTCAAAACCAAGCTTATCATCCATTTAGCACTTTCTCTCTGCCCTGAGAGTCTCAGAGTTCAGCAGGACGTCCACCGTGCCCTTCAACTCCGCCCCGGCGATGCCCACGTCCATGGCCAATCAGCCATCCACTCATTCACACAACAGGCACGTCAGGAGCACCCGTGACAGGCATGACCTGCATCTGGAAAAAATGAAGAGACCAGTCCTCTTGGATTCCTACACCACCTCCCTTTGCCCACTCCCCACCCCCACCCCCCCAGCCCAGCTCTCCTCTCCTCTTCAGAATCCAAACTTCTTTGTCTAGCTCAGTTGCTGGAGTCAAGGATAAAATAATGTCTCAGCTAGGGAGTTAATGACTTCATGCAAAAATCCTCCTATGAGGCATTAACATTTTAAAAGCAAGAATGGGGAAGGGCAATGCAAACCCCAAAGGAACTCATCTGTCACAGAAGTCTTTAAGGCATTGTAGCTAAAAGGCACAAAAGAGATCTTTCATTCACGCCAGAAAGGTACCCTACGTACTACTCATTTGACCAGTCCCGATGGGCGGCTCTACCAAGTGCTGTAGATGAGCGGCAAAGACACGGAACCCCTGCTCTCGACACCAGCTGGACTGTCCCAGTGCGAAGTGGAGGTAAAGAGTCTGGGAGGTGAGACTTCAGATTTACTTGGAGAACAGAGAATCTCAATGTTCTAAACAGCCAGGTTCAAAAATACTACGAAATCCAAGCACGTACATAGAACCACCCTTATGTTGAACTAATTACTTCTAACTGCCTCTTCCTCCTCTCTCACTTCTTGGGTCCCCAGAACTCTCCAGAAAGATGGCAACCAAGCTTTCCAGGCTGACAGTGACCACTAGTGGCTTGCAGGGGAATGGCATGATCCGACTCTTCCCGCCTTCCCTTCCTCCTTTGGGGGAGGTGATGCTTAGTCTACCCCCTTAAGTTTTCACCATTCCTAGTTTCCTAATTTCTAACACGTGAACAAAAGCCCTAAGTCTGTCAAGGGAAACTCCATAACTGATAAGTGGAAGAGTCCCTACTACTGGATCAAGAGAAAAAAAAAAAATCAAAGATTAAGTGAAGCTGACATAATAAAAGTCATCAATTTGGGGGATCCCTGGGTGGCTCAGTGGTTTGGCGCCTGCCTTCAGCCCAGGGCGTGATCCTGGAGACCCGGGATTGAGTCCCACGTCGGGCTTCCTGCATGGAGCCGGCATCTCCCTCTGCCTGTGTCTGTGTGTATGTGTGTGTGTGTCATGAATAAATAAATAAAATCTTTAAAAAAAAAAAAAAGGTCATCAATTTTCAAAGTCCTAGGTGCGCCTTGAAAATATCATAGGTATCTCACCTTCTCAGCTACTTCATTTTCCAGTTAGGCTTGCTTTTCCCCCCAAATACTACCTATCATTAACTCTTAATAAATGAACATCTTTATTATTTTCCAAACTAACTGCATGGTCGGAGCTCAGTTTCTCTGGACTTCTAAGGCAAAAGCACGGTTTCCCCTGCTTGGAGATTTAAATAAGCTTTTGTCGGGGACTTTGTGTAATCGTAAATCAATAAAGCATAAACTGTATTTACAAGTGCTGGAAAGAAAGAAGAAGGGTGGAGGATTAATGGGCAAGGAGGAACATCGAACCACTCCAGGGAGAGAGGTCATTTGCAAGATTATATGCTATGGGTTCCTAAGCATTCAACCCCAGCTGGGGCGTTTGGGGCTCAGAACAAAGCGGCCAGAACTTGTGGTAAAGTTGGAGAGGTGGAAGTAAGCCCTGCCTGAGAAAGGCCACCCTGATTGAGCCCCCAGGTATCTGCACATCTTCAAACACTTCACCCTCTCCTCGCTCTGGGGGCCAGTTTAAAACAGGCAATTATTCCAAATCAGAAAATATTTAATGTGCATCTGGGGGGACAAAGGCCAGTAGTTCTCAGAGCTCTTAGAGATACAAGGATGGACAAATATAGCCTCTGACTTGGTTGTTTGTTGTTTTCTCCCTGACATGGTTTTTATTATTTTTTAAAAGATTTTATTTACTGTTTATTTAGAGAGAAAGAGTACAAGTAGGGGGAGCAGCAGACAGGAGAGGGAGAAGCAGGCTCCCCACTGAGCAGGGAGCCAGATGTGGGGCTGAATCCCAGGACCCCTGGATCATGACCTGAACCGAAAGGAGCCACTTAACCGACTGTACCACCCAGGTGCCCCTGGCTTTTAAAATCTAGTACAAGGGGCGCCTGGGTGGCTCAGTCCATTAAGCATCTGTGTTGGGCTTAGGCCATGATCCTGGGGTACTGGGATCAAGCCCCACGCTTCAGGCTCCCTGCTTGGTGGGGAACCTACTTCTCAATCTCCCTCTGCTGCTCCCCCTTGCTTGTGCTATCAAATAAATAAAATCTTTAAAAATAAATAAATAAAATCCAGTACGAGAAATACGGTAGGTCTGTGAGAAAATGATTAAGTGCCACCCAACAGAATTTGCCTCTGGGGGAGGGAAAGGTGCTACAAGAACACAGAGGAGGAAGCTCTTCCAGCTGAGGGGGTCAGAAAGACAGAATGGAGGAGACCTTTCAAGGGCATTTTATTCAGTTCTTAGCCCACCTTCATGTATGAACGGAGTCTGTAAGGGGAGACAGACTAGAAATGCTACAGGGCATTATTCTAAAGGCAATGGGGAGCCGCTGCAAGCTTTTTTTTTTTTTTTGTACAAAGATGGCATAACCAGGGTTGTGGTTTAAGATCTGAATCTGGCAAAAAGCACCGGCAATTGATTAGTTGAGGACACATTCACCCGTTTAAAGATCGAGGCCAAAGGTAAAGCCAGAATGGCCAGATCTGAGAGATCCTTTCCCAAATAAAATCTAAGGACTGCTTGGAGGTGGGAGAAAAGGACACCAAAGCTTAGGCTACAAGTTTAAATCTGATAACAACCATGTCATTAAGGAAAAAAAAAAAAAAAAAAAAAGGAAACACCAAAAAACCCCCAAACCAAGCCAGGTCCCATTTAGCTCTGTCACCTACTCTTCTGATCCCATCTTGCTCTTAGAAGAACACACCTTTACCAGCAACCTGGCAAGCTCTCTGCCCCACCAATGTGGGGAACTTCCAAGGAAGGAAAGAGGAACCTCTTCCCGCCCCTCCTCCCCGCCCAGGTACCAAGCTGCTCAGCTGCCCTAAAACTTACCAGCCCCGGATGAAACAAGTCATTCCCACCCAGAAAGGATCCATGTCTCTGTTCCCAGGAAAATGCAAGGGTGAGTATGGACACAGAATTACACCAACTCAGGCCTAGGGCAGTGATCCGTGGAGGCCAGCAGATTTAGAGTAGGGAGCTCAGAAGAGTTGTGCTGGTTCTTTGACCTCCAGGAGTGCAGATTCAGCCAGTCAACACATGCCACCTTCTACACGGTGGAGAAGGGGAAAAGCTCTGCAAGGAGACGGACCCAGCTCCGCCTAAGAGACTCTCCCTCCCGTGAGTCCCTAAAGCCTAGACTTCCTGGCTGTCTCTGAGCCTTGATGGTTAAAATTCCGTGCATGTGTCTCCCCCACCAGGCTGGAAGGTCTGTGAAGGTAGTGAACAAGATGAAGACGGGGTTTATCTTAGCATCCCTGCAGCATCTAGCGCGGTGCCTTGAACAGAGGAAGCATTTAAAAAGCATTCGCTGAACAGACTCAGTGCCTGCTTCTCCCCTGCCTTCTTCAGTGTGGAGTCACATCTCCTGCGTCAGGGTTCTCAGTGGGACCAAGGAGGGGAGTGGGAGGGGGACCTCCTCCTGCCCCATGAATTTCTCCTACATCGCCGCTGCAGCACAGCCCAGTCTCTCGGATTATTTCCTGGACAAAGGGGCCCTTTTGCTTCACCTCCTTGGAATCAGTCATACAAATATTTTTAATCACCTCTGAAATCAGCCTCTCCCCAGCTCAGCCACTCAGCCCCCAGCTCTGGTCTGAGTCAGCCCAATCCAGTTCCAGAATCCCCTTCCTCCCAGTTTCCCTCTCCAGGGGGGAAGCAGAGAGGCCTCAGCATAGTGGGGTGGGTTCAGAGGCCCAGCTGGCACTGACTGGCTGGATCAGAGGCAGTCAGGCCCTCTCCCCTTTCCAGAATAAGCCCCTCCTCACCCCCCCACCGTTCACACCAGAACCTGAGAAGCCCTAGGGCATAAGAGACCATCCTGAAGAGGGCACTAAGAGCTTCTAAGCACCGCCCTGGTCTAGAGCTCCCAGGCTCAAGGATATGAGTAGGATATAGACACACAGCCTGCAGTTACACTGAAGGGTGCCATGACCTCTGACAGCCCCCTCTCAAAAGCACCTAAGCTCACCCCAGGAAACCACAGAGCATCCTCCTTTCTCCCCGTTCCTCATCTGCCAGCACTCAGCAGCCTATCAGGAGAGATGGATGGACCCACCAACAGCCCTCCCACCTCCTCTCCATGTCCCCCATCCCACCCCGCCTTTCTGGAGTCCTGTACTTAGGCCCTATCAACTTACCCCTGTCCAGTGGTCTCTGGTGACTAAACTCACCAATAAGAGGGGTTGGAGATGCGCACTTAGGAGGTACCTCCACCCCAGGTTGGGAAGCGAGGGGCTTCTGGGAACCTCAGCCTAGACTTCCACATCAAGTGGGCATTTGGGCCAAAATTTCCCGAGCATTCCGAAACGGGGAAGCCTTCAAGGGTCTGCTCTGGAATGCCACTCTGGAATGCGCTCCACACCACAACCGCCCCCCTCCCCCACATACACATAGGAAGACACAAGGTGGGAACCTCCAAGAGCACAAAATCCTATTTTTTTTTTTGCTGCTTTCTGCTCCCCGTGGATCAAGATCGTGGAGCTTTCAAACGATTGGCTTTTCGGGGGGGGGGGGGGGGGTGTAACAGTGCGCGGCGGGCGTCAGGATGGAGGGGCGCTGCCCAACCCCTGCGGCTGCAAAGGGCCCTAGAAAAGCCCTGGAGGGAGGAGCGGGCAGTGGAGTAGGGATCTAGAAGCCAAGCTGCCGTAAGAAGGGGCTCTTGGATGGTCTGATTCCAAACTTCCTATAGGAAGATTCTGAGAATTTCCCTCCTCGTTCCTCGGGTCTGCACCGGCCTCCCCATCCACCGGCACCGGAGAGGAGGCCGGCCCACCCGTGGGGGCCCCGACTGTGGGGTTGAGGACAGCGCCGGGCTCCCCCCACCCCCCCCGCGCCGGGTCCCCAGGCCACTCGGGTTTGCAAAGTTTCCGCGCCCGAGCGGAGTTGGCGCGGCGTCCTCCGCCCTGGGGCTCCTGCCCTGGCGCACGGCCGGCCGGCCCGACCGGGCTCTTCCGGGCGGCGGAGGGGAGGGCGGGGCGGGAAGCAGCAGCCCTTACCTGGGACGGCCACCTCCAGCCCCAGGCGGGGCGCGGGCGCGGGCGCGGGGAGGGGGCTCGGCGGAGGGCGCGGAGCCAGGCGCGGCCCGGGCCCGGGGTGGCGGGGCCTGCCTCTCCCGGGAACCTGGGCCGGGCTGGCGCTGGCCTCTCTCCGCGCTCTCGGCTCCCTGCTCGGGGCGAGAGTGGGCCGGCGCCTGCATCACCGTGACATCACCTCCATTCAGGCGCTTATCGGGCGGCCGCCGCGCTCCAGGTATGTGCAATCCGTTTGCACAGCAACAAAGCGCGCGCGGCCCTCCCCCCGCCGCCGACTCACCTCCAGGCTCCGGCGAGGCGCACTTCCCGGCCGGGGAGGGAGCTCGGAGTTTCTGGCGGAGCTGGCCCGAGTGTGGCTGCTGTTTACCGCCACGCCCCCGCACACGGGCGCGCGCACTCACGCGCACTCACGCGCACTCACTTTCAGGATTCGCCTTTCCCTCGGGAGAGCGGTTTGGGGTGCAGCCCAGCGCGCTCCCTCGCCCCGCATGTCCCAGCGCTCACACGCGGACACGCGTGGGGCCCACCGCGGTGCGTCTCAGCTGGCCTCGGCCACCTCCGCCCCGGCTCCCCCGTGGGGCACACACGCAGGGCACAGGTCGCTGCTCCAGGCTGAAGCGAGGCGCACACTCAGCACCGAGTGCGTCTTTGTCACGCCTCCTGCGCCCCCTCCCCTCCCCGAGCGTGCACACGTGGACACACCACACACCGACAGTCCGCCTCCTCCACGAGCGGCCTGGCCCCCGGCACCTGGGTCACCAAACGTGCACGGTGCGCGGGGGAGGGGGGGGCGCTGCGAGCGCGCCTGCCGCGGTGGGCCCGGCCGGGATCCACTCCGGATCGCGAGCAAACGGCGCCCCGGGCCCGACTTGCCTGCGCCTGGATTTCCCGCGACCGCCCCAGCACCGTCCAGCTGAGCGCGCTCCCCTCCCGGCGTCCCGGTTCCCTGCTCCGACTCGTCCTAATTAGCCGTCACGGTCATGTTCCCCGCGGCCCCCTGCGCTCCGGGACGCCCCGGCCCCGACTCCGAGCCCAGCCCTCCCGCCGCCCGCGGACTCTTCCACGAGTTCGGGGACCCTCCCCGCTCCGCGCCCCACCCCACCCCCCACTCCCTGCCCCGGGGTCGATCAGCCGGCTGCCCCCCTCTCCCCTCCGGCCCCGGGAATCTGCAGAGAGGGAACCACCGAACTGGGCGAGGGGATCCAGTCTGGGACGTCCCCGGCCCAGTAAACAAGAGATTTTTTCCGGCCGCCTTCCCCTGGGGCTGCGCGCTCCGCGGGAGGTGGGCTGCGCGGCCCGGGGGCGCCCGGAGGGGCCTAGTTAGCTTGCACGCGAGGCCCGGAGGGGCCGCGGCGCACGGGGAAGGGAGAGGCTGTTGGGCCTGGCCGGGGCCCAGGGGACGCGGAGGGAGGGCAGGGCGCCGGGTCTCCGGGGTGCTGGTTCTTGTGACGCCGAGTTGCCTGGGGGATCGCCAGCAGCGCGCGGTCGGAGCCAGCCAGAGTCGGGGCGGGCGGAGGGGCGTGTTTGCACAGCCCCGAGGGCCCCCGGGGTGGGGGCGGGGAGGGGAGGCAGCTGGTCCCGGGATGGGGGGGGCAGGTTGGGGGGGAGGGCGCGGGCAGAGGGGAGGGGTACCTCGGGGCTGCTGGTGCGCCTCGGTCTACGACAGGCGGGAGTCAGACTCAATGAATCCCCGGGAGCTGGAGGAGCGATCAACCTCAGGCCTGCCCCTCCCCTCGCGCACCGGCTCCCCGGGCTCCGGGAGAGAGTGTTTGCTTAGCGGCCCCGGGCTGGCGGCGGGGCCCGGGGTTTTCTAGAACCTGCCTCCCTCCCTGTGCCTGGCCCTCGCTTGCAGGTCTCGCAAGTGCGGTGATCACGGAACTGTTTCCGTTCTTTTTTGAATATAAAGAGGAAGAGCGCGTTCTGGTGCCCAGTTGCGCGATCCTCTCCGTCTCGCTCCCCTAACGCCCTGCACCCCCGCCCCAGCCTCCCGGACCCTCGCGGCGGGCTGTGCAGGCCCGTCCCGCGCTCAGAAGCCAAGCCCTAAGTGAGCCGGTAAGTCCCTGTGGCCTCCGGCGGTAGCTCTCATTAACCAGACACGTATTGCTGAAATCGGTTTGCTGAAAGAGCTGCCCATTAGCATAAGTGAAAAGGCGATTCCGAGAGCCACGGATAGGGCCAGGGGAAGCGGGGCCGGATGGGAGTTGTGGACCCAGCCCATCTTCTCAGTTTGCTTTCAAGCTTCTGGAACTCCAGCAGGTGCAGAGGACTCTCCCGAGAGGCAAGCTTTCCCCCCCACCAGTCAGTCTCTGCCCAGGCAGGGGTCAAGTTGAGGTTTCCAGCGCCTGGCCACCCGCTGGGAGCTGGGGAAGAGGCCCTCCAGCCCTGAGTGGGCAGCACCCCTGGAAATGTAGGGCAGGTTTCTGAAAAGGGTTTGCTGAGTCCCTTTTCACGGTGCCTGTCTCGCTCTGGAACAGGATCTGCCTTTGAAACAAAGCAAGGCCCTTGGGGCAGATGACCCAGGGTTTTCAGCCTCCACCATGCCTGGTGCCTTTCCTTGGGCAAAGCCTGGCTGGGTGAGGGGCGGTGGGACTGGAGGTCCGGATCCCGGATCTTGAGAACGCCCCCCACCAGCCCCCACGAGCCAGCCTGCATTGGATAGAAGGGAAGTTCTGTGAGAGGTGTGTTGTCTTTCAAGACTCCAGGTATGGGGCGTCTGTGTCCCCAGATGCCATTCACTCAGTTTAATGACCCATAGGCATTTAAGCCTTTATGAACTCGTGTTTTCACCAAAAATGAACACTTTGTGAAGTCACCCCATATGGATACTGCCCACCCACCCTTCAGAGAGATCCTGGATTGATGGATTGTGGGGGAGTGCCTGGCTCCCTCTTTCCCCTTATATGGTGCTTGAGTTCCTGCTGGGCCATGGAAACTACTTTGATCCATCTCAACCTTCCTTCTCAGAGCTGCCAGAGGCTAAGGGACTGACAAGGCCCAGGGGTCAGAAGCAGCTCTGCCACCTGCCAGCTGGGTGACCTAAACAAGTCTCTGCATCCGCCTGGGCTCTGCTTTCCTCTACTGTAAAATGGGCGTGATAAACCCACCTGGACATTTCACCCTAACATCCAGATGAATCTGATTCTAGAATGTTCCTCGCACAAGCCTGCCCCTCACAGGTGCCCAGAGGTCAGCCTCTCCTCTCCTATCACATCCCCTGTGAACCTCAGTCCTGTCAAAATTCAAGTCCCATCTACTCTTGCAGAAGCTGCTTCTCTGATCTTCTTTCAATTCTATTTTATGGTTTTCAGAATAGCCTTATCATGCCATGCTCTGGGCCTTCGCCTCTACTGTTCCTTCTTCTTCCACATCCTGTCCCTCCCATCCCCCCTTCTCTGACCAAAATGTTTACAGAATCACTGTTGCCTCAAAACTCAGCTCCAATGACCCTCTGTGAAGCTTTCCTCACCTTCCCCAGAAAGAACCATGGCAGTTGCTTCTTTACCCACAGCTTTTTCTCTTTTCCAAAATTTTATTTATTAGAGAGAGAAAGAGAGAGAGCGAGCACAAGCAGGGAGAGTAGCAGGCAGAGGGAGAGGGAGAAGCAGTCTCTCCGCTGAGCAGGGAGCCCGATGCAGGGCTTGATCCCATGACCCTGAGATCATGACTTAAGCCAAAGGCAGATGCTTAACCAGCTGAGCCACCCAGGCCCCCTACCCACAGCTTTTTATGCATTTGTTCACTTATCATTACCCCAGTATATCTTCATCAGGCCTGATAACTGTCATCTCCCCAGTTAGACTGTGCCCTCAAGAGGGGGACATGTCTCATTTTGTGGCCCCAGGCATCTGGCACAGAGCCTGTCCATTGTTCTATGGTCAGGACAGTAGCAGTAAGAGTAGTGATACAGCCCCTGGAGTCTGCTGCAGATTTTCCCCTGGTAACAGGGGCCCTGCCAACAGCTAGCACCTACCCTGCCCACCACACCAGCCCGGCCCACTGCACCAGGCCTTCCTGGGGAGCAGGCAAGCCCCAGTGCCTTCTGGAGAAGTCTACTGCCCCAGGCCAACAACGCCTTACCTTCAGAGTCTGGGCAGGGGGCCTTGGCCACCTGGCTTGGGGCACAGGGGTGAGGAGGCTAGAGGTCAGTTTTGCTCCCTAGAGGGACTTCCTTTTGCATGGGTAGCAAGAGTCGGGGATTACAGTTTCAGCTGATGGACTCCTTCTCTCAGGAGCTATTTCCTTCTCCGGGGAGTGGGAGGCCTGAGCCTGGCCCCTGGGGGGCAGCGGGAGTTGAATGCCCTTGGTCTGGTGGCCTGGCCCCAGTGAAGTGAGAACAGCCCCTCCCTGAGCTGAGGGTGGAGGCCCTTGGCTCCCTGACAGGTAGGTGCCTGGAATCTTGTGCCAGGCAGCTGGGTGCCCCACAACTGGCTGGTAAACAGATTTTGCATTTGATTTTTCCTTGCTCCCAGGCTCCATATTAACTCATTACTGCCCAGCCTATGGTGTCTGGCTAAGTCTTCTTTTCTCTTAGGTTTGTATGCCTGACCCTTGGAGTAGTAGGTACCCCCTGGTTTTTATAGTAGGAAGCCAGGGGCCTGGGAGCAGGCAAGTTAAACACTAATTCACCACAACTGGCTGCCCATGGGTGATCCCCCTGGAAATGTACCCGGAAGTGGGCCTTGGGCAGAGCCTGCTGGAATGTCACCTGATGCCAAGCCCACCCACAGTGGCCACAGGTCTGCTGCTCCCCATCCCCCCTCCCTGTCCATGGCTCAGTGGCCACTAACCAACTGCCTGTGGAGGAGAGAACTGGATTTTCTGAGCTGTCCAGGTCTGGAGAATGTCCATCAACAGACAGTGGATCTAGGAACCAGGGTCAAAGCAAAGGGTCTGAGGGGTCAGGCCCCTCGGCCCACGAACGCCTTTCCAAAAACAAAAAAGAAACGTGTACACAGTACTGCACTTAGTACCCCTCACCTTCAGGAGGGGCCTCACCCCTGTCTGAGAACTTTTCAGGGACGGGATACCTGTTACCTCACTCCAGCAGCTGCAATGCCCCAGACTTATTACCTCCTTTACAGTCTACTCCCACTCCCCAACACCTCCAGTCACCCTGCAAACCCCCGTCCACTGGGGGACATTCCCTGACTTCACCCTGGTGCTCTGCTGACACCCTCACCAGCTCCCACTGCCTTGAATTGAAAGACGAAGCTTGCTTGCCCAGCATTCCAGGCCTCTGCAACCTGCTCTCAACCCCGGGTGCCAGCCTCATCCCCCTCCTCTTCCCCACAGGAAATGGAAATGGCCACTCCAGCCCAAGAGGTCGGCTCCCAGTCTGGCCACTGGATTTGCCTTCCTGTGGCTGTACTCATGCTGTATCCCCCACTCTTCATTTGGGAAGCCCCCTTTGGGCCTCTCTCAACCAAGTCCTCTTTTAAAGACCTGTGCTCCAGCCAGAATTTTGGCTAGTGACCCCACCCTAGAGTCGTCCTCCCTCTGCTCCCAGAGCAAGCTCCCCTCCTAAGGTGAATTTGCTAGCCTAGCACTGTTCTGCATCGTTAATTATGAGGCTTGGTGGGGATCAGATTCTGATTTCATGTCTAGCCTTCCCTGCAGTCCCTAGGAGAGCGCTTTATAAACACAATTTTGAAAAAGCAATAAAGGGGCGCCCGGGTAGTTGAGCGTCTGCCTTCAGCTCAGGTCATGATCCTGGGATCCTGGGATCAAGTCCCGCATCAGGCTCCCCATGGAGAGCCTGCTTCTCCCTCTGCCTGGGTCTCTGCCTCTCTCTCTGGTGTCTCTCATGAATAAATAAATAAAATCTGTTTTTTAAAAAAGGCAATAAATACCAGTGGAATAGTGGACTGACTGGCCAGGAGCCGAGAGACGCCGCCTTCTCAAAGGGTAAGGGCAGGCCCAGGGTCTAGCCTTGGCCTTGCTGCCGTCAGGAACCCACCGCTCAGATCAGGCTCCCAAAATTCCAGGCCAGGAAGTTAAGAGAAATGCCAGCTAGTCTGATAACGCAACACTCCGAATAGCTTGCCTCTGTGTCGCACTGTGCAACTTTCAAGTGTCTTTGATATTTGATCCTTGCAACCTTACAAGTTCAAGAAAGCAGCTATTACCTCCATTTCGTAGATTGAGAAACTGAGGTTCATAGAGGCCAAGCGGAGTGCCATGGATTAAAGCCTGTTTCAACTCCGTGCCACGCTGCAAAGCGCTTTTCTCATCTCTCATACAGCTCTTACCTTTTCTGCCTTAACTAATGTACGTGTCTTATGTCCCCAACCAGGGGGGTGAGCTCTTAGAAGGAAAGATGTGTCTTTCCCGATCTACCTTTGTCCTCTCGATGCCTTGCCCATAGTAGGACCTCGATAAGTATTTGTGACCGAGTAAATAGATGAAGGACCCGCACAGGCCCGCATAAGAGAAGGACGGACATTGGCAACGGAGCACCTAGTGTGGAGCCGACACCCTGCCTTGTCCCCACGATCCCTTTGCTTCAGAAGCCAGCCTCATGGCAGTGCTGTCTACACTCAACAGTCCCCTGGCCTAGGCCAGGGCCACGTGTCTCCCTCTCCAACCCCTTCTTCCTTCTCCGACTCTGTTCTCCGGGTGGCCACTAGCCCTACAGTCACTCACGTCCCCTCTGCACACACTGCCACCTGCCCCTCCAGCCACGACACAATTCTGAGCAGCATCCCCCCCACCAGGATTTGAGGGCACCCTCGCTCGAACTCAGCCGGGGGGGTGTCCCAGGAGGGCCAGGCTCGCTGCACTCACCAGGGATGGCGCTCCACCCGCAGGGCAGGACCAGCCAGCTGGCTCCTGGGCCCCGTCTGTCCCAGCTGTTCCCCTCTTGCTGCCTGCTCAGGGCTTGTCTCTCTCCCTTGCCGGAAGCCCAGCTGCGGCGGCCGAGGCTGCCGGGAACCTGGCCGGGCTATTCTGGGAGCGGGCTGGAGCTCCGGGCCGCCTGGCAGCAGCTGAAATTTCAACCCCTTTGGTTTCCACACTGTTCTTCTCCTCCCCGCTGATGAGAAGACGGAGTTTGGTCATTATGCAAAGTTCAGAACCACGGATGGCGCATTTGAGGGTCTTAATAGCGGCTGTGGTTTCGCTAAAGTGGGCCCTGGCCATAAACCACGTACCCTGCAGCCGCTGATGCAACGGCCTGCCCGCTCCCTGCGCTCGCCCAGGCGTAGCCGTGCTCCTCTGTCCCCATGCCCACCCTGCCCCTTAACCCCTCCAGACAAAGCCAAAGGTGGAATTCCTCGGAGACCCTTTTCTCTTCCTTTTCTTTCTTTCCTTCTTCTTCTTCTTCTTTTTTTTTTAAATTAAGACTGCAGGATTTGATTCTGCAATGTAAGCAATAAAGTATGAAGACTGAGTTTGGGTGACATGATTAGAGTCGTAATTAGCCCAAAGTTAAGCCCCCCTCTGATTAACCTGTTTCTGGATAGCCTGCTCTTAGAAGGCCCCGGAGATGATGGGCTGGCTTCATTAGCCTCGTGGGGGGGGTTGGAGGCCAGGATGGGAAGAGGGCCCCCCCACCCCGAGGTCACACGGTGATGGACATATGGCCTAAGTATGGTGTTGGCCCTCCTGTCATGAAACTGTACTTTTAGAACCAGAAGGACCTCCAGAGTTGTCTAAAGGGCACAGAACTTGCTCGTCTGTGAAAGGGGGTAATAATTCCTGCCCCGTGTGATTGCTGCAAAGATTATGCCAAACCACAGACCCGAGAGCTCTTGGCCAGAATGCCCATGACTTGGGACCTTCTGCCCCCAGGCTCATCTCCTTCCACTGCTGGTCTGTGCAAGGAGAGAGCTTCTCACAGAAACAGTGGTGAGGCTGGCTCCCTGGCTTTCTCCAGCCTCCGCACCCAGCTTCAGAACCAGTTCCATTGTTCATTTAAAAACCAGATTTCGGGGACACCTAGGTTGCTCAGTGGTTGAGCGTCTTCTTCGGCTCAGGGCATGACCCTGGGTGCCCCAGGATGGAGTCCCACATCAGGCTCCCCGCAGGGAGCCTGCTTCTCCCTCTGCCTTTGTCTCTGCCTCTCTCTGTGTCTCTCATGAATAAATAAAGTCTTTTTTTAAAAAAAAAAAAGCAGATTTCGGGCTGCCTGGGTGGGTGTCCCTCATCCACTCCCATGCACTCTCTCCCTCCCTCTCTCTGTCTCAGTAGATAAATTAATTAGATAAATAAATACAATTTTAAAAAACAAAAAAAACAATTTCTGGACCCCATTCCTAATATAGAACCCAAGTCTCTAGCCAAGAAGCCCAAAAGCCTGTTCTACAAGGTGCACAGGTGTGATTAGTGCTGCACACTGACCTTACGAACCAGGGAGGCTGGGTTAAACCAAGAATTGTTCAAGTCAGCTATGAGGAAAGGAAGGGAAAATGCAGGCAAAATACAGAAGGCACGCATGCTCCGTGAAGGATCAGGTTCTCTGCTTCTCAGGAATGAGGGGCTTGGGAGCGTGAGCGCAAGGGTGGCACCAGGGTAGGAAAGCAGAGGCGATCCCCCGCGGAAGTGTTCCAGGAAACGAGAGCCTTGCAGCTTTCTCTATTCCTCCCCACACCCACCCTCAGCCTCTCCTGTGTTAAAGGCATGATTAAGGGTCAGGAAGTTGCTATGAGGCCTTTCCTCCTTTGCCTTGCCCTCCTGCCCCTTCCCCTAATATTTTCCAGCCCGGTCTGAAGTCATCCCAATGAGGGCGTGGTTCCTCAGAGCCCAAGGCTCACTCGGATTCTTTTAACCAGCATTTCAGATGATGGTTGTGCTAGTAAAAGTTTAAAAACCACCGAAATACAAATCTCCCTTGAATTCTTCACCGGAAGAGGCGTGGGGGTAAAGTGATGGGCAAGACTAGGGGCTGAGGGGCCACTGCTGACCAGCGTGTGTGGTCATGGAGCAGTCTGGTTAGACGGATGAGCTCCTGGCAATGGGGTCTTGTTGGGGAGACAAACAGCGAGGGTGCGGGGTGTGGAGTCCAAGTGGGGGTGGCACTGAAGTGGGAAGCATGGGCCAGACTCTTGTCTGTTGGAAGGTGAGGATTCCAGAGGCGGGAAGGATGCAGAACTCAAAAAAACGTGAGCCAGTCCCAACAATAAGGCTTCATCAACATTTTTCTGGAGCTGATCCCACGTAGGTTTCTTCTTCCCGGAAGTCAGAGGCAGCCATCATTGAATTATTTTCTGCTGGTGTCTGGCCTTGCCCCTTGACACTCAACCTCCTCTTTCTAGAAATGGTAAGACTCCAGGAAAAAAAGCGGGTCAAGCTGAAGTGACGTGGGAGCCTCGGCTGCTGGTATGGGGTGCTTGGGGTCATGGTGAAGTAGAGGAGGTAAGGCGATTTCCCTCTACTCTTCTAGGTTCTCTGCTGGCAACTCTGTAATAAAAGACATGTTAACAAGAGGAAGACAAGTTTGTGAACACATATACAGGGGAAATGAGTAACTCCAAGAGCTGACTTAGAATGCAGGCCTAATGCTATCTTCAACTAAGACAAAAGAAAGAAAGGCGTGGGGAAGGCCAGTAATGGGGAGGTGACCAAGAAAATAAGGTTTGTTATGCAGATTGACGTGGGTGCCTCTGGGTTGATAACATTCTCATGATTTAGAGCTCTGTCCTCTTCCCGGTACCTAGAGGGAGACACCCTTACAAACGGAGATTTCCTTTATAAATGTAAATGTTCCCTTACAAAAGGGTAACTCTGACAGTTTCCAGAGCTCCTCCGGGTGTCTGCTGTATCTCAAAATAATCGGCTCAAAATAATCCTTTTGCCAAGGAGGCATATTTTGAGAGGAGGCAAACTCTGCCACTCTTCAGTGACAATTTAGGAAAAACCACACCCAGTGAGCTTCTTTGATGTTTTTCCAAAGAGCTACACACCTGGCTGGTCATTAGCTACAAGCACACCTGGAGGTTCTTTGCATCCAATTTCCATAGGTTGTCTTGCTCATTCAAAGGTATATTTCAAATGAGGCTGCCTTTTCTTACTTCTGCCCCCTTTTCCCATTGCCTTATTCACTGCGACTGTTTCCTGCTATCAGATGTGGAATGGGAGCCACAGACTTAGAGAAAAAAAGGGGAGTGGGTACTTGTCCTACTGGAGCTGGTGACTCCTGGGCCTTCCCTTGGCCAAGGTCACTTGGATCAGCTCAGACGAAAGCAGCCCGAACGGTAGAGATTGATTCCCGACAGCCCTTTTGCTCTAATACCGTATTGCATTTCAAAACAGTTGTGCTGCTCTCCTGGGCATTTCCTAACCCGGGCTGAAAACAGTGGCTCATTCACTGTCCTTGGACCCGCTCTGTCAATGAAGTAGGGTCCAGAAAAGCCCCCTCAGAGGGTGTCCTCCTGCTGCTGCCTGGTCTCACCTGCCTTTCCTGGTCTCACCCTCCTGCAGGCTCCGGTTCTCCCAGGGCCAGAGCCACAGTCTGACCGGACTGGCTGCCCCCCACCCCCAGCACCATGGGCATGGCCAGCTGTGGTCAGTGCTTCAACGGCCTGCTGCGGGGGAGGAAATGGGAGAAGCTACAGACTCACCCAGAGTGCACCTGCAGTCACTCAGTTAAACCATGAGCACTGCATAAAGAGTCAAGAGACTGGGTACAGGACTCAGGCTAACTTCTGAGTACCCGGCTGTGTAGCCATGGAGACATCTATTCACCTCTCTTGGGCTGTTTATCATCCATATAATGACAATGTTTAGTACTGCCCGGACTGTTTAGGTTACCTATTAACTCCTTTGATCCTCCAACATTCTATAATATGAATTACAATGGCTCTACCTGCTTATAAATGAGGAAGCTCAGAGAGGCTGAAGTAATGTGTTTAAGGCCAAGAGCTATGACCTTGGCCTCCTAACTCCTATGCATACATCTCTTTTGGGGTAGGAAAAAAAATGTATTGGCTATCGATAGTGCTGTGTAACAAATCACCTTGAAATTTAGTGGCAGAGAGCAACAAATGTCTATCATGACACGTAGTTTCTGTGGGTCAGGAATAAAGGAGCAGATTAACTGGGGGTGTCTGGCTCAGAGTCTCTCATGAGGCTGGGATATTGGCCAAGGCTGTGCTCAACAGGAGGGTGGACAGGGCTGGAGGGTCCATTTCCAAGATGGTGCCCCTCCATGGGGCTGGCTGTTGGCTAGATGCCTAAGTTCCTCTCCACGTAGACCGGTCTCCATCGGCTGTTTGAGTGACCTTGAGACATGGCTGTAGGCTTTGCCCAGTGCAATTATCCTAAGAGAAGGCAAAGCAGAAGCTGAAAGGTAGCCACGGAAGGCACACACTGCCTTTTCCACAATATCCTATTGGTCACACAGGTCTGCCCTCTTCAGCGTGGAAGGGAACTACACAGAAAGGTAGATGTCGGAAAATGGGGCCTATGGGGCCATCTTGGAGGCTGGCTGTCACAGAGAGGAACAGAGCAGCTAACAGCATGGTTGGGAGGATCAAGTCAAAGAATAGATGTAAACGTGCTGTAGAAGCTTGCTAGGGCTGTTGTACCACAGACTGGGTAGATTTAAACAAGCAATATATCCTCTCACTGGCCTGGAGGCTGGAGGCCCAAAATCACGGTGTCTGCAGGGCCATGTTTCCTCGGAAGGCTGCAGGGAAGAATCTTTCTTTGTCTCTCCCAGCTCCTGGTGGCTGTGGGCTCACAGCTTCTGCCCTCCAATCTCTGCTTTCTTGTCACATGGCTTCTCCCAGGGTGGATCTTTACATGGCCTCCTTATAAGAACAGAAGTCATACTGGATTTAGGATCCACCCTACTCCAGTATGACTTTACCGAAACTTGATTACATCTACAAAGACCGAACTTCCAAAGAAGGTCACATTTACAGGTATGGGGGATTGGGACTTCACCACATCTCTTCAAGCAGGTAAGAGGGTACAACTCATCCCACAACACACGCCGTGTGGTGTATAAAATACCATATACCTGTGAGTCCGTATTGTCCTTAATTTTTTTTTTAAGATTTTATTTATTTTTTGAGAGAGAGAGAGAGAACAAGCAGGGGGAGGGGCAGAGGGAGAGAGAGAGCCCACGTGGGGCTCCATCTCATGACACTGAGATCATGAGCGGAAATCAAGAGTCAGACTCTCACCTGACTGAGCCACCCAGGTGTCCCATGTATTATCTTTAATTGCAGCACAACTGGTAGAAATCGTGATGATGGGAGCTAATGGTTAGATCGGCCAGCCTGCTGGAGGCCATGGCCATTGTGGCCATTGGCACAGCCTTTAGGGCACTTTGAAGGTCCTGACTTCTTGGCCATTTTCCCAAGCCCAGACTGCTGTCTCTCACTGGAACTTACTCATACTTCCCAGTGGATTCTGGAGTCTAGCCACAGAATTTATCTCTATCAGATTCTTCCTTGGACACTCCATTCCCCTGAGGCTGATTCTGCTCCACGGCTTTTTCAGCTGACTGCCTCAAACATCAACCTGGCCCATGTTTCCCTCTCTGTTTCTGAAGCCCCTGTTTCTCTAAAAATTGTTTCTTGGTGGAGTCCTGGTGCGCTCCCAAGAAACACCACTCAGCCCCTTGTTCCTGGCACTCGCTGATTCCTCAGCCAAGCCAGGCACCCGGTGATGTGTGTCAGAAAATTGCCAGCTGGGCAGTGGTTTCCCGTCTCAGCTCTGCCTCCAGCAAGCTGGGTGACCTCCAGCAAATTTCCTCACCTCTTCCTACCATAGCCTCTGAATTCGTCAGGTGTATTCCAGTGAATACCAACTGAATACTCCCAACGTGCCAGGCATGGGGCACAAAGGAAGCTGAATCACCCTCCCTGCCTCTAAGCATTTATGATCTAATCAGCAAGAGTAATGTCAACCAGTCAATGAGATACAGGGTGTTATACACGAGGTGCCATGGGAACAAAGACGAGGGGGGAGGGACTCCACGGTACTAGCTGGGAATACCGGTGGAAGAGCGTCCAGGAGAGAAGGAGCAGAGATGGGATTTAAGCTCAGTGCCAGGCTGAGTTGGACGGTCACAAGTGCAGAGGTCACAACCAACAACCCTCAGTACCAATTCAACCTATAGAAATCTTCTCTTTTATCCACCCGATGTTTTTTTCCTAAAGATTTTATTTATTTATTTGTGAGAGACACAAACAGAGAGAGAGAGACAGAGAGAGACAGGCAGAGGGAGAAGCAGGCTCCCCATGGGAACCCGATGTGGAACTTGATCTCAGGACCCCGAGATCATGACCTGAACCGAAGGCAGATGCTCAACCACTGAGCCACCGGGGTGCCCCCCCAAAAAAAGTTGAACTCTGAGGATTGTAGGAAGGTAACCTGAATTCAGACCCAAAACTTGAGACCTGACAAGTCATTCCTAACCTTGGTTTGTGCTTATCTTATGTGAACCTTTCCACACGGAACTGTGGTGGGTACGTAGCACCCCCGAAGGCACACTGGTCCTCTGCTCCCGTCCTGCTGTCTGCTCTGGCCACATTTGAGCTGTGGCACATGGGCACTGTGCATCATCCAAGGAGCCCTGATCAGAAGACACCTGTTCTTCTTGTCCTTGCCCTGGAACACTTCTGTTTGTCAGCTCAGCATCTGATTTAGGAGCCATAAAATACGGTCAGGGTCATGAAAGCAGCACCTTCTGAACTGCTCTAGCCCCTGTGTCAGTCTCTTAGGACCGCCCCTAACCAGCTACCACAAACCTGGTGGCTACAAACCATAGCAACGGACTTTCTCACAGTTCCGGAGGCTAGAAGTCCAACATCAAGGTGTCAGCAGGGTCGTGCCCCGTCTGAACACTCAATGGGGAGAATCATCCCTTGCCTCTTCCAGCTTCCAGTGGCTCCAAGCTCCCCTTGGCTTGTGGCCACGTCCCTCTGCTCTCAGCCTCTGACTTCATGTGGCCTTTCCCTCTGTGTCTCTGGGACTTCTTTCCCGTCTTTTATAAGGACACCCATCCTGGGTGTGGGGCTCACCTTAATCCAAGATCATCTCATTTGGGGATCCTCAAGCTCTTTTCCCAATAGGGTCATATTCTGAGGATTTTTTTTTTTTTTTAGGGGAAAGAAGGAGATAGCATGCAATTCTCCAAACCCCTAAATAATCCTGTTCTAGTTACTTATTGCCAAGTGACACACCATCCCAACATGTAGTGACTTCAAACAGCAACTGCCATTTTCTGATCTGTCATGGTTTCTTTGGGTTAGGAATTCGGGAGGGGCTTGGATGGGCTTGGCTTGGACAGTGGATGGAGCTGAAACAACACGGAGCTGAGGCAGCCCGGGCCTAGACGGTCATCTTCCTTCTTGCAGCCTTAAGGCCTCTTCGCGTGACCTCCTGATGTGGCTGGTTAGAGCTTCCTCACAGCACGGCACCCTCTGAGGTCTGACCGCCTCGTGGAGAGCAAGGCGGAGAACTTGCATTTTGTGGTCCAGCTTCCAGCATCACCAAGGGTCACCTCCATGGTGCTCTGTCATTGGAGGCGGTCACAAAAGCCGCCTAGGTTCACCCTAGCTCTCTGCTGGTGTGCATCTTCCTTTACAGATGCAGGTGCTAAGGTGTGGCCAGGTGAGTAACTGCCAAGTTATTACAGCGGAGAGCCACACCTGTCCCTGGGAAGGTGGCCGCGGGGCCAGGTCTATAACCCATGCTTACGGTCAGCAGCCAGCTTCTCTTCCTCAAGTCTCTGCTCCTTCAACCCAGAAAATGGGCCTGATGGAGGCCACTGCTGCCCTCCAGGATGGTTTGGGCACGACAGGGATGCAGCGCAAAGCAAGCCCGTGGATGGGCAGCCAGGTGACACGGCTTGTAGCCCTGGCTCTGTCATTCCTCTTTGTGTGGTCTTAGGTAGTTTCCTGTTCTAGAACAAAGGGAATAATGCCTGCCTGCCTGCTACTTTCATGGTTTTCATGGGTGAAATGAGGTTCAGTATGTTGGAGTGCTGGCTATGCAATTTAATGCTCTTCACATAAAAGGCATCGGGTGTCTCTTTGAGTTCCTCAGAGTGCCACAAACATCCTAGCTGCTTTACGGATATTCATTGATTCTTTTTTTTTTTTTTTTTTTTAAGATTTTATTTACTTATTCATGAGAGACACAGAGCGAGAGAGAGGCAGAGACACAGGCAGAGGGAGAAGCAGGCTCCACGCAGGGAGGCCGACGTGGGACTCGATCCCGGGACTCCAGGATCACAACCTGGGCCAAAGGCGGCGCCAAACCGCTGAGCCACCCGGGCTGCCCCCTCATTGATTTTAATGTAAAGGTTTCCTACCAGTCCCCTACTTATGTGTCGGCCCGCATAAGTAGGGCCGAGGACCAGGAAGACCATGGGGTCCGATCATCAATGAGGGACTGTGGATTTTGGAGCTTGGGCGTTCTTAATGCCCCAAGTAGCCCATGAATAAGCCTGGGGATGAGGATGAAGGGATGAAGGGATGAATCCTAGTATTCCTTTCATGAAGGGCTGTGTAAGCAAGGCACCCCAAATTTAGTGGCTTCAAACAATTTACTTTCATCTCTCATGGTTTTGTGGGTCCACGGGGTTCAACTGACCGATTCCCCCCTGGTGGAGGAGGTGGTCTTTTCTCAGACACCAGCGGGGGCTGTGGTTGTCCGAAGGCCCGACTGGGCTGGAAGTCCCAGATGCAGCTCAGGGCTCCTGCGTGCGGCCTCTCTCCCCAGCAGTATGGCCTCGCCTTCTCAAGTGGCAGCTCATGATTTCCAGGGCAGGTAGGAATCCCAGGCCTCTCAAGGGCTGGGTGCGGATCCTGCTCAGCATCTCTGCTGTATTCTGCTGGTCAGAGCAGTTACCAGGCAGTCTAGATACACGGTGCAGAGGAACAGACTCTGCCTCTCGATGGGGTGGTCATCCAAGGAGGGCAGGAACCAGTGCCTGCTCCCTTTAGTCCCAGAACAAGGGACGGTCCCCATTCCTCAGGCTCCTGAACTGCCCGGCTGAGATGGACTGTAGTTGTGACGACACAGAGGGCCTGGCTTTGGCTGGAGCGTGGGGACACAAAGAGCCCTTCAGCCGAAAAGCCACTGGGCAGCCTCAGCCCCCACCCCCCCATCACCCAGGTGCTGCTGGCTTGCCCTGGGCCAGGGGAATGCGGGGCCACCGCAAGCCCTGGGTGCCAAGGTCAAGGCCGCGACATAGAGGCCTCTACGTGGCCAGCCTCCAGCCTGGCCTCCCTCCCACATCCTGACACAGCTCTGACCAAGCAGTTGGATGGCTTCAGAGGGGCGGTTTCGGATCGTCTGCTGGACAGCTGTGCGGCCCAGGCCCCCATGTGGGGGCGAAGGGCAGTTTGAAGAGGCGCAGGGAGCCGACCAGGCAGGCCTCTCCCTGCCTCGCTGTGTGGCTGTATCTGGTTAACAGAGACCTTGTCACCAGCGCCGTCCGGCTGCAGTTCTCAGGCGCCAAGGAGATGGAGCCTTGCTCCGCCAGCCTTGCCCCTCCTGCTTATTTCCCGACCTCAGATCTCTCCCTGGCTCAGGGCAGCTGCTCCCCTTAAACTTATAACACAGTCCCTGGCCTTCCAAAGCAAGAGCAGGCCACCAGCTGATTTCTAACCTTCCTGCATTCTTTCCCTGACCTTTGTCCCCTCCTACTAGCGTCCTTGGAGACCTCAGGGTGCTGGGCACCAGGTCACCGGGAACCACCTGCAAATATTCACCCGTGGTGTGTTCATTTCCCGAGGCTGCCATAACCCACCACCACACACCTTTGAAGAAACAGAAACAGATTCTCTCCCAGGTCAGGAGGCCAGAAGTCCAAGATCAAGGCATAGGCAGGGTCGGATCCTTCCGAGGGAGCACCCACTGCATGCCCCTGTCCTGGCTTCTGGTGGCTGCGGGCAACCCTTGCTTGCGGACACATCACTCTGGTCTCTGCCTCCATCTCACGAGGCCTCCTCTTAAGTCCCCGTGTCTCCTTTTCTGGTCCTTACAGGGGCACTCCCATTCGTCTCGATGCAGCATGATCTTGCGTCTGACCTTAATTATGTCTGTAAAGTCCCTATTTCCAAATAAGATCACATTCTGAGGTTCCAGGTGGCCATGAGTTT
Organism: Vulpes vulpes; assembly: GCF_048418805.1. Taxonomy (NCBI): domain Eukaryota; kingdom Metazoa; phylum Chordata; class Mammalia; order Carnivora; family Canidae; genus Vulpes; species Vulpes vulpes. The sequence continues at coordinate 6,684,338 of NC_132781.1, forward strand.
TTGAGAGACAGCATTCAAGCCAGGACACGGAGGCATGGAGTGTTCACCCAAACACCCCCCAAAGAATCTTCCCACCAGGACACTCGGCTCTCCGGGGCAAGGCAGGCGGGTACACGAGAGACGGGCCTTCCACTGAGATGGTGACTCAGTGGCCACTGTCCCCTTCCTCTGGAACGTGGAAACCCAGTTATTCCAATGCACCTGAGGCGGTTCCCAGGCTTCCTGGCTCACTCCCACCTGCTCTTCTTGGATCTGAGCTTTCATATTTTCCCTCGCGATCCTAGTTACATCTGTGTGCCCTGGGGCAAGGGATCGCTCCCCTGAGCCTCAGTTTCCCTACCAGTAACGCAGGGATGCCACGAGCCACCTCATAGGGTTGCCCTGAAGATGAACCAGGTTTAACTTAGTGGCTCCAGGCGCGGCCCGGGCCATGGAAGGTGAGTCAGCCGGCACCAACGGCCGCGGGCCTGGCCTTGCCCTTACACGTTAAGTGTTCTGTTCAGGGCTTTCGGCGTGTTATCTGAGCTAAACCTCAGTGCTCCAGGAACCAGGTACTATTTTTATCTCCATTTTATAAAACAAGGAAACTAAAGTTTAGAGAGATTAAGTAACTTGCCCAAGGTCATTCAGTGAGTAAGTGGTAACAGCTCTGAGCCGAAACCCTGTTTTTCCCACTGCAGCCTGACCCTGAGGCCCTGAGGCGCTGTGCATAAGAATAAACATATCTCAGCTCCTGGGCCCCAATGGGGGGGCCCCTTGTGACCCCCACCTTGACTGCCAGCGTGTTCTCTAGACTCACGTACCCCGGGAGATGGATCATTCCCTGTTATCTCCGTAAGTGGCCTACCTTGGTGATCGTGCTCACTGGGGAGATCCCTGTTCAGGTTTAATTTAAAAAGTGGGCAAAGGTGAAGTGATGGATGGGGACGGGGGTGGGGGTCAGTTCAGCAAACACCTGCTTCCCCTCCCTCTACACAAACTCTCCTTCCCTTTGCAGTGGTGGACAGCCAGGCTCTCGGGGAGCCTGGGATACCGACTGCAGGTCCCGAGGTGTTTGGAAAGCTGGCTAATCCTAAGGGCTGCTCAGACCTGCCCTAGCAGGGCTCTGGGGGATTACAGCAGGGGTCAGCGGAGGGCAAACATCATTCCATAGGCCAAATCTGGCCCCCTGCCTGTTTTTATAAATAAATTTTTACTGGAGCACAGTCACACCCATTTGTTGACAAATCTGTTGTCTGCTTTCTTGCTGCCTACAATGGCAGAGCTGAGAGGTTGTGATGGAGACCCGGGCCATGATGTGGAAAATCTTTGTCATCTGGCCTTTTATAGAAAACTGTCCACCCCTGAATTAAGGAAGTCCTCAGGCTACTTTTCTCTGTGATGATTTCTGTCTGGGCTTCTAGTTGGGCTGATAGGGGAGAGAAGAGAATCTTTTTGTTCTGAGTCAGGACAGCCTGTTGGGGGCGGGTGTTGGTGTCTCTCCCAACTTGACAGGTGGGCTTGCTCACGTCAAGATCAGGTCAGGGTATAAGGTAGTGCTGACTCAAGGCCTGGATTACTCTTCCCCCCAACCCCGAGTCCACCATTGGGCACTGAGCAGCTGCAGCCTCCAGCAGAGAACTACTGACCCCGAGGTCCCCGGTGTCCCAGGCAGAGGGGCTGAGAGCCTCTGTTACTTGAGCTTAGCTGTTAAAGTGACCCGGTTTATGCAGCTAGCTGGAGGGACCCAGACTCCCCACCATTCCTTCCTGTCTCCCCCTTCCAGGGGGACATCCTGGGGACCTGTCCTCTTGTTACGGGCAGAGGGGCAGGGCAGAGTGACAGTCGGTGGAGACTGATCCTATTAGAAACAATGGTGGTCTCTTTATGTGGTCCCTTTTCAATGGGATATCCTGGGATCCCCAAGGATTATGTCCCTGGGAGGGGTTGTGAGCAAGGGAGGGCCCCTTCTGGATAGGTTCAAGGTTCCTGGAGAAGTCAGCACCCACACCCAGGCAACTTCAAACATAAATAAACAAGTACAAATGCACACGGCCCCATTCCTTCTTGCTGTCCGGTAAAGGTATGCCAGCCCCTGGCTGTGCCCTTGGCCACCGAATACAGTTGGCCCAGGCTGGCTGGCCTCAGCGCCTGCTGAGCCGTCAGCATGCCCAGAACCCCGGTGCAAGCTGGCTCCTTGGGAGGCCCGCCTCAGCACCCAGCCCCCCGCTGCTCTGGTGGGCTGCTGCCCCAGCAATTGATTTTTTTTAATGTACTCTGTGCTGACTTCATTCTGTGCTGAAGCATCCCTCCCTCTGGCACCACGGCGCCCGCCTGCAGGCTGGTCTGGCCAGATACCCAGGGAGGAACATATGTCCCATACCTGGGGTTCAGAGGAAGGAGGGAGGAGCCGACTCACAGCCAACGGGGAGCCACCCCTTCGCTTTCGGTCACCTGCCCTGGATCCAAGATCCCCCTCCTGACCGATCTCAGTGGCACCCTCAGATGGAAAGTGGCCACACTGGGCCAAGCGACCCACACACAGGTGTAGAAGAGTAGCAGGGCTGGAAAATTCTGGAAGACCACAAAATACATCATTATGTTAATATATGTAATCGTTGTGAACATATATAAACTATTTTTTTAATCACAAAAGGAATTCATACTTTAAAAAATGTGAGAATTGTTCGAACACGAAAGACATCCTAACGGGCCCTCCCTCCTCCTTCTCCGTTTAACCCCATTCCATTCCCTTAGAGAGAAGCCAGTTTTGGCCGTAGCTTTCCAGACATTTTCTGTGCTTGACTGTGTGTGTCTGGAAACAATTCCATGAGATGGGCAGGTCAGATAGGGAAGCTGCCAGTTTACAGGCAGCAAAATGGGGCCGTGGCAAGGCTCGAGACCCTGGGAGCCGAGGAAAGGCTGAAGGCAGGGAGGTCTCCAGTCTCAAGAAGGAGGCCAGTGGGATCCAGTGTCCCAATCCCCAGTGCTGGTTGGATCCCTGCATCAGGGAACCCACTTTCAGCTTCTACTCTCCTCCTAGCTTTGGTGTAGACTCGCAGGCTCACCTGTCCTAGAATCCAGAGACTTGCAAGGCAGTGTACTCAGACCCAACGATCACAGAGCACGACGGGATGGATTCCCACTCCACTTTGGATGAGATTATGTGTGCACTTTCTGGCACGATATTTGATCTGATGAAAAGCCGTGTTTCAAACGGATAAGTAATAATGCGCAGGGTAAGTCAGAAGTGTTACAATCGTTTTGCTGTCAGAGTAAAACACAAGTTCGTCTTGGGAGCTAGTGGGGAGCATTCATCTGTCTGTGAATCTTTTTATAAACACCTACCAACTCCACAGTGAGTAAAAGAAAGCAAATTTGCATTCGTCTTATTCCTCAGGCAAAATACAATCTGTTCTCCCAGGAAGCAAGGGGATGGCTGTTTTTAAGTTTTCTATAAAATCAGCATTTCTCCCCTCCCTTAGAGCCTACACAAAGTCCGATGTGAGTATGAAAGTCCTCGCTAGGACAAAGAGAGTTGGGGCATCATCATAAGCCTGTACCTGTGGTGCAATAAGAAAAATATTTAGGGGCGCCTGGGTGGCTCTGTCGGTTAAGCGTCTGCCTTCAGCTCAGGCCCTGATCTCGGGGTCCTGGGATTGAGTCTTGCAGTCAGCTCCCTGGTCACTGGGGAGTCTGCTTCTGCCTCTCCTCCCTCAACTCCTCCCCTGGCTTGTGCTCTTTCTCCCACACTCTGTCTCTTAAATAAATAAAATCTTTAAAAATATATAAATATATATATGTAATATATATGTATATTATATATTTAAGATTTTATTTGTTTTTATATTTATTTATTTATTAAGATTATATTTATGTAATATATATTTATATTATATATATTTAAGATTTTATTTATTTATACAAAAAATGTATTTTGTCTTTGTCCTCTGTTCCAGGCGCAGAACTCCTAAAGTCCTTGTCCTTTCCTAAGTGAGAGAAAGGGCTTTTGTTATTTGCAACAAGCCCTTTGGATCACACCTGAGCTTATGCTAAAGAGGAGACTTAGTGTGGGGGTCCCTACGCAGCCTGTGGATGGGGCTGGATATGAGGGAGAGCAAGTCATTAGACAGAGCAAGTCGTTAGACATTAGACAAGACATTAGACAGAGCAAGTCATTAGACAGTAAGAGGCCCCTTCCACGGATGAGGGGCTGTGTAAAAGAACAAGACTTGAAAAGCTTCTGGGCTAGTGCCTCCACGTGCCGGGAGGACGAAGCTCCCCAGGTCCATGGGGGCAAAAGACCTGAACAGACACTTCACCAAAGAGGACATACAGGTAGCAGGTAAGCACATCCTTAGCCATTAGGCAAGTGTAAATATAAAGCAAAACGAGATACCTCTATCCCCCTATCATACATGGCCAAAATTTTTTTTCTTTTTTTTTTTTACATGGCCAAAATTTTTTTAAACTGACCATATTAAGCGCTGGCAGAGAGATGCGACACACCTAGAACTCTCCTCTATAGTTGGTGGGAATGCAGAATGGTAAAGTCACTCTGGAAAACAGTTTGGCTATTTCTTATAAAGTTACACCTGAACACGCCCTATGACCCAGCGACCTCAATTTCCGTACTTTTACCTCAGGCCAAGTTTTGTCGACCACAGCGCCAGTGACCATTTGGAGCCTGATCATTCTGCATTATGAGGCAGTCCTGGGCATCCTAGGATGTTAGCAGCGTCCCTGACCTCTACCCACTAGACTATGCCGAGTGCACTGCAATCAAATGTCTCCAGGGCAGCCCGGGGCGGAGGGGGGGCTCAGGGGTCTAGTGCTGCCTTCAGTCCAGGGCCTGATCCTGGAGACATGGGATCGAGTCCCACGTCGGGCTCCCTGCATGGAGCCTGCTTCTCCCTCTGCCTGTGTCTCTGCCTCTCTCTCTCTCTCTCTGTCTGTCTCTCACGAGTAAATAAATAAAAAAATCTTAAAAAAAAGTCTCCAGACATTGCCAGATGTCCCCCGAGGGCAGAACTGCCTCCAGCTGAGACCCCCTGCCCTCTCAAAAGGCAAACTTAAGCCTGTGCACAAATGCTTACAGCATTCTCTTCATAATCACTTAATACTGGAAACAGCCCAAACGTCCTGCAGCACGTGAATGGATGAACAAGCTGCGGCACTGGGACGATGGAACGCGACTCAGCTGTAAAGGGAGCTATTGGCAGGTGCAATGAGAGGAATCTCAAAGGCATTATTCTGAGTGAAAAAAAAAAAAAACAGTCAAAAGATTACATGCCATAGACTTTTCATTTCTATGACCTATTCTCAAAAAGACAACCTCCAGGGATGCAGAGTGCATGGGGTTGCCAGGTGGGGAGGCCAGGAGTGGGGAGAGGGTGTGACTCCCCAAGGGCAGGCCTGCAGCGGGGTGTCAGGGCAGGTGGGGGAACTGTCCTGCCCTGGCCACGGTGGACGGTGCCATAAGTCTAAACCCCAAAACACCAAAAGCAGCTAAAAGTCAGCTTTATTCTATGTTAATTTAAAAAATAAAGTGGGACACCTGGGTGGCTCAGCAGTTGAGCATCTGCCTTCAGTTCAGGGCATGATCCTGGGGTCGTGGGATTGAGTCCCACATCAGGCTCCCTGCAGAGAGTCTTCTCCCTCTGCCTGTGTCTCTGCCTCTCTCTGTGTGTCTCTCATGAATAAATAAATAAAATCTTAAAAAAAAAAAAAAAACAGGTCTGGGGTATTTCAGTAGGAGTAGGGGGCAGGAATGAGAAGAGGCAGAGGGCCACAAGCAAGTGGCCTCCATTCTTTGTTGGGGGTCAGGGGGCTGCCCTGGGGCTCCGTGCAGGATCTCGGGGCCATCCTTCCAGGAGCTGAGAGGGACAAGACAGGGTGGGAATAGAAGGGAAAGAGAACAGAATGTCAGAAGGAAGGCGCAGCCCCTCGGTGCAGAAGCAACACTGCAATACATGCAGAAGGCTTCTCTCTGTGATTCATGCAAGATTCCCAAGAGGTAGGCAGCTCACAGTGGGGCCTTCCCACTTAGCTCCTTTCAAACTCACAACAACCCTCTGAAGTGGGCGGTGGTCTCATCTACTCTGGTCCTGCTTCACAGATGAAGTAACTGAGGGTCAGCTCAAGAAGCAACTTCCCCAGAGTCCCCCAGGTAGGATGCCGCTCACCCAGAGTTCGAGGCCAGTCTCTGACATCACAGCTGGTGCCTGAACCAGTCTGCACTGTGGCCTGGATCACGTTCTAGGTAGACATCACGGCAGGCAGTGATGTGAGTCCCCAGTACTCCCTCGGGAGGTAGGAAAAGGCGTACGGAGAGAGCCAGAAAACCTGGACGCAAGTCCTGGCTCAACCAACCTGCTGTGTGACTTCTGAGAAACCGCTTCCCCTCTCTGGGCTTCTATTTCGTCATCTGAAAGAAAGGGACTGCCCTGAGGATTGAAGGCACAGCACAGATGAAGCCGTCTGTAAAATGTCACACACTGCGTGAGTGCAGGATGAAATGACAGCTCCCGTCCACCACCTCACTCTGTCCCAGAACTCGCTGGCCCCTCGAGGCCTGGGATTATTCCATTCCTTTCCTTTCCTTTCTTTTCCTTTGCTTTCCATTCCAGAGGTGGGGCCCACATAGTTGAAACTGTATTTTCTTCTTCAATAGGTCTTGTTGTCACAACTCAAATATTTAAAGTTACAAAAAAGGTATATAATGAAAATGTTTGCTCCCATGGAAGAGATGAAACCCGTTTCTTGGGTATCCATCCATCTAGAGATGTTCTTTTTTTTTTTTTTATGTATTTATTCATGAGAGACACACAGAGAGAGGCAGAGACACAGGCAGAGGAAGAAGCAGAGTCCATGCAGGGAGCCCGATGCGGGATAAGATCCCAGGACCCTGGGGTCTCCCCCTGAGTGGAAAGCAGGTGCTCCACGCTGAACCACTCAGCCTAGTGTCCCCATCTAGAGATGCTCTTAAGCACACACAACCGACCAAGCATATGCACTGTTTTTCTTGTACGATTTTTACCCAAATGGTAGCCTGTCAGTTCATTCATTCATTCATTCATTCACTGAGACTCAAAACCAGCCAGGCCCGCAGCCTGTTCTTTCTTTCTTTCTTTCTTTCTTTCTTTCTTTCTTTCTTTCTTTCTTTCTTTCTTTCTTTTTTTCTCTTTCTTTCTTTCTTTCTTTCTTTCTTTCTTTCTTTCTTTTTTCTTCCTTTTTTTTTTAAGATTTTATTTATTTATTCATGACAGAGACACACACACACACAGAGGCAGAGACAGAGGCAGAGGCAGAAGCAGGCTCCATGCAGGGAGCCTGATGTGGGACTCGATCCCAGGTCTCCAGGATCACACCCCAGGCTGAAGGCGGCACTAAACTGCTGAGCCACCAGGCTGCCCCTGCTTTGCTTTTCTTCAGCTTTTCCACTTTACAGTGTTAACTGGAACATGTGTCCAGATTCATGCATCAGTGGTTCCTTTGTCCTGGCTGCTGTGTTCCATCACCTGGGCATACCGTAAGGGTGGGATCCGTCGCCTATGGAGTGCACCTCCGATCCCTTGTCATTCTTATAAACAATGTCCCTAGGTCATTTCACAAACGTGCACAGCTGGGCGTTATGCTTCTAGAAGGGGAATTGCTGGGTCACAGAATTTGTGCATTCGATAGATATTGCCAAATTGCCCTCTGTGGAGGTTGTGCAAGTTTAGAGTCCTGCTGGCAAAGCATGAGAGTGCCTTTCTCCATCCTTGCCAGCTCAGTGCATTGTCGAACCTTTGATCTTTGCCAATCTGCTGGGTAGAAGATGGGGCCTGGGTTGTTTTCGTTTGATTCTTTTATTCCAAGTGAGGTTGAGCATCTTTTGAGTGCCCAGCCCTGGACCGGTTCCTCTCCACACAAAGCAGAGGGCCGTGGCCTTGACCACTACCCCCTCTGCAAGATCCGGGACTAGGTTTGTGTTTCTGTCCCCTAGCTTCTTGCTGAGTCACTCAAGAAGGAAAGGGCAGCAGGCTCAGGTTATTTCTGCCCCGGGAGCCATCTGAGCTGCCAGTCCTGGGAAGACCTTGGTCCCTGGCATTCTCTGCAGGCATCCAGCACCCATGCATACCAGATTGTTGCACCTGTCAAGTCCGGGCTCCCTGGTCCACCTGGGAGAGAGGGGCTGTGCAGGTGGGGATCAGGGCAGGTGTGTTCACGAACTAGGCATGGAAAAAGTCTCAGCTAGACTTGGAGAGGCGACATTCAGAAGGAACGAATGAGCAAAGTCCCAAGCTTGAGACTCTGTAAGTGACAGAGTGAGAGGAGCCAGGCTGGGCGCAGGGGAGGGAGGGTTTAGTTGTTGGGAAAGGATCGGCGGTGAGCCACAGAGAAGGGATTGGGAAAATTGGGAAGAGATTCTCACCAGAAATCTCCAAAGGCATCTTGCGTGAGATGCCCCCAGCCTCAGCTGCTCAGTTCACCACATCGGGGCTCATGGTAAGCCCTGCCCAGGGTCTGAAAGTGAGACACCCTCTTGGTGCTCCTGGAGGATTTGGGCCACTGGTGCAACCAACGAGAGGCATGGAGAGGCCGGGGACCCTTGCTGGCCATCTCTGTGAGGTGGCTTGGCATCCGTGGGGCAGCCCAAGTCAACTTGTAATTTAACCCCAGTGCCACCCTATGCATTAGTTGTGTCTTGCTCCTGGACGGAAGATGCCAAGAGGAGCCAGTGGCTAGGTTCCTGGGCCCTGGGGAGTCTGCTGCCGTTATTTCCAGAATCAAACAAAATGCAAATTTGCACTGGAGATTGCTGAGGCAGTCTTCCTGGAGCCCTGCGAAGAAGCTCAGGGCTGCTGTGTGAGTGCGTGATGACCTCTGGGCCATCTGAACCCACAGGAGAGCAGGACTGTAGCACCTGTGAGCTGCTGAGCTGCGGTAGAGCCAGGGGCCGTCCTAGGCCACAACCTGGTCCGCAGCCCAGCCTGTCTGCTCTGCTGGAGCTGGCGATCCAGAGCTGCTCTTCAGCAGTGGACCGAGAGTGGGGGCCCCCTTGTATCTTGGATCCCACTTCTGGTCCATTCCAGGGCTCCCCGTGCGCTGCTGCTCTGTACGCCAGCTGCTGGTGCCAGGGGGAGCATCCCTGGGCAGGGGGCAGTGGGGGTGAGCCCTGCCTTCCTGCAGTGAGCTTCCCCCAGTCTTAGCCACCGCACAAAGCAGAACTTTCAAGAACCGTAGCCACAGGTGCTCTCCTCGTCGCCCCCACCGCCTCCCCCAGCCTCCCCGGGGGGAAATGTATGAAAGTTGAGGTTGTCCCCCAGGGCACCAAGAAATGCTTAATTGCTTTCCAAGAGCATTGTCACCTCTCCTCTCCAGTAGCCCTCTCTACCTCTTCCCCAACCACTAGAGGCCCTTGCTTAGAAATGAGGGCTGAGGACGTGTGCTCCCTGGCGGCGTCCCAAAGTAACCAGCAGCCATGCGCTGAACAGCAGCTCGCTTCTCCAAATATACTGCTGCACCTCCTTTGCTGAAAAATAAGAACCCTATGTTTGGGGGGAATAAATGTGCATTCTTCTGCGAGCCAGGCCCTCACTGACAGAGATGGATGGTGGCCCAGGCCAGCTGAGTCAGCCAGACTCTGGAGCAAGCAGACAGCGAGAACCAAGGCAGGGGTGGGAGCCAGCCAAGGAAAGTGAACTACAGAGATATTTAGAGGCTCTCATCCGGGTTAGTCAGCACCTTGTGCTACTTGATTCCAGTTGAGGGCCAAGCCGAGGGATATATGTGCTTTGTAAAGTGTAGGCTAAAAATCAGTACTGGACCTCAAAATATGTAATAATCATTCAAGCTATATATTATGGTTCAAATTATATATAAGGGGAGGACGCCTGGGTGGCTCAGCGGTTAAGCGTCTGCCTTCGGCCCAGGGCGTGATCCTGGAGTCCCGGGACACCACGTGGAGCCTGCTTCTCCCTCTGCCTGTGTCTCTGCCTCTTTGTGTGTGTGTGTGTGTGTGTGTGTGTCTCATGAATAAATAAATAAAATCTTAAAAATATATGTATGTATATATATATAATGGCATAATGACTCAAATACCTTAGGCATATATTTCTTACTCATATAATACACCAAGGCAGGTATTCTTTTTCTTTTTTAAGTTTTTGCTTAATTTGAGAGAGAGAACATGTAGGAGAGGGGCATAGGGAAAACTGTCTGATGTGGGGCTGGATCCCAGGACCCTGAGATCATGATCTGAGCTGGAGGCAGACACTTAAGAGACAGAGCTATCCAGGTGCCCCTCAAGGCAGGTATTCTTTTTTTTTTTTTTTTTTTTTAAGATTTTATTTATTTATTCATGAGAGACACAGAGACACAGGCAGAGGGAGAAGCAGTCTCCATGCAGGGAGCCCGACGTGGGACTCGATCCCAAGTCCCCAGGATCAGGCCCCGGGCTGAGGGCTCAGAGGCAGTAAACGGCTGAGCCAGCACGGCTGCCCAAGGCAGGTATTCTTGATAGGCCAGTGGCTTTCCTCCACGTGGTGTTCCAGGGCCCCAGGCTCTTTCCATCTGGGTTCTCTGACATTCCCCCGGGGGGCTCATCGGTGTCTACATCCAGCTGGCAGAGGAGGAAGGGAAGCAGGGGGAGACACACCTTCTTCTAATTGGCTTGGCTCAGGTGTGGCACCCATCTCTTCTGCTCACTTCCTATTGGTGGGAATGAGTCATATGACCACACCTACCTGCAAGGGCAGCTGGGAAATGTAGTTTCTGCCCCTTAGTAACAACTTCTGAAAGGGGACCATGCATGCATGGGTTCTGGTGGGCCTCTAACCCTCTCTGCTAGAGGATGAAACTGAGGCAGTTAGGTCACATGACTGAGAGACACCAATTCATTCTAAGTTTAAGGAACTATCTGGAAGAATAGTGTGTGTCTTAAAGTACGGAGTCTTGCTTTGATCACTGGCAAGAAGAGATTTTGCTTTTGCCAAGGACTAGAAGATCCAACAGCATCCGAATGGGGCAGACACACAGGAGAGTTAGCAGATAGAAGCGAACTTCTAAGAAACCTGGATCATTAGGCCTAAGAAGCTGTGCTTCAATGCACCTCCAATTGGTCTATCTATAAATTATTTGTGTCCAAACTTCCTGGCCCTCGGATTGGAACTGGGGCCTCTGGCAGAGGCTACAAGGACAAAGATTTGGTTGTCTATGTGTGGACGAGGGGCACAGAGTGCAGAGTGAGGCTGAACCCCAGGGTTTGGGGTGAAATCACAATGCTGCCCTTGCCTTCTCACCTGGGGTCAGCATGTACAACCTGGAGCTGTCCCTGTGCTGGCCCCTGTGTCAGCTCTCTGTTGCTCACTAACCGATCACCATAACTTAGAGGCTCCACATGAGCCATTTATCAGCTCATAGTTTTGTAGGTTAGAAGTCTGGGGTGCACTTGACTGGGTCTCTGCTTAGGGTCTCAAAGCCAAAGTCAAGGTGTTGGCCAAGCTGGGCTCTCATCAGAGGCTCTGGGGAATGATCTGCTCCCAGAGTCATTTAGGTTGTAGGCAGAACCAGCTTCCTGGGGTTGCAGGGCTGAGGTCCCCATTGCTGGCTCTTGGCTGGGGGTCTATCTGAGTTCCTAGAGGCAGCCCTGAAGTCCTTTCCATGCAGAGCCCCCACCTTCAAAGCCCATGACAGAGCATCAAATTCTTCCCATGCTTGGAATCCTGACTTTCCTTTAGCCGCCAGAGACTTTGCTTTTAAAGGGTTCATGTCATTAAGTCAGGCCCACCCACATGCCTGTCCTATTTGAAGGTCAGCTGATTAGTAACTGTAATTCCAATGCAAATCCCTTTTTGCTATATAATTTTATATAACCACAGGAGCAAAACCCAAGGGAGGAGGTCCTCTTAGAACTCTCCCTTCCACAGGACCAGAGGCTTTGCATCTGGGATCTTAGAGTGGTATCCTTTGGAGTTAAAGAGACTTCTGTCTTCTGGTCACAAAGCTGCTCTACCTGGTTCCACCCAGCCTCAGCACCTTGCCCGTAGGTTGATCCACAAGTTGACCTACAGGCCTGGCCACAGCTCTTAACATATACAAGGGAGGTCTAACCGCTGCCCCTGCCAGTTCCTTTTTCTCAAAGCGTCATGGGGAATGGGACACACACACACACACACACACACACACACACCCAAAGGAGAGGCTCTGCATCTGAAAGAATTAAAGGCAGGCTCTGCTATGGGAGCTCACAACTCAGAGCTAATGGCCTGGTTTGCCTCCTCAATACCTCTACCTGCCTCCACCGCACTCAGGTCTCAGGCCCTGAAGAGAGCCCCAAAGTTCTCCAGCCTCACCACCCTCTTGCCTCAACCCTCCCTCACACGCCCTCTCAGGGAAAGGCAGGCCCAGGCACCGTGACTTCAGGACTTGGCAGCTCCCCTGGCATTCCCTGGCCTACTTCCTGGCCACCCAGAAGGTGCCTGGCCCAGAGAAGCAGCTCCTGGTTTGTCCCCCACAGATGGCGTGCCACTGGGGAGGGCAGGGGAGATTGGGGTGAGGAGGTCCTGCCCACTGGGCCACTTGCTGCTGCATCTCAGCCAGGCCCCACCACCTCGCCTCCTAGCCCTGCCTTTGGCCTGTCAGCTGGCCCAGCTTCCCTGAGGGTCTGCCCTTCACATGCTCCCAGCACCTTCTGTAACATGTGTCTAGATCCTTTTGAAGCCTCTTCCTTATAGCAAAGACAGTTGGGGGGCCACCTCTCCCTCCACCTAGGCCTGCTCCCTTCCAGCTAGTCAGGAATGTAGGTGCCTGCAGCAAAAACCACTGAAAATGTTTTCTTGGCCGAGGGCCTGTCTCCTGGGGCCGTGGGGCAGAGAGATCCTTTGTGTGGCCCCCTCTCCTTCCCAGTGAGGAGCTGGTGTCTTGGCCCCACCTGACTGGACCCTGGTCTCCCTTCTTGTTTGCAGGTTCTGGGGCCTGGAGGAATGAAGAGGGCCCCTCTTTGGGAGTCCAGTCCAATGGCTTAACCCAAAGCTCCATGTGAAGCCAGCTGCTGGGACCTGCAACTTTGCCTTTCCCCTGGAGCCCCATGGAAGGCAGCAGGAGACACGGCGAGGTTCTCTGCAGGCAACAAGGTGTGTGGGTGGTAGCGGGCTCTGGGAACCCTCCCCATTCCGTGGGGCTGGGACCGTGCAGCCCGCTGGACAGGATTAGCTCTACAAGGATGGTCAACCGGTGCCGTGCGCCTGGATGTGATGCTGGCCCGATGTGGAACTTCAAAGCTGAAAATGAAGTATCTGACTGGCCGGATGGCTATCATTGTGCATCCAGCGTGCATTCACAGACGCATGGATAGTGACGTGCGTGTGTCCCACACTGAGGAGTCAACTGGACCAGGCCAACCGCTGGGCTGGGGCCCTGGGTGGGAGTTGGGGAGAGGAAGAGGTGAGAGGCTGGGGGCCAAGACCCAGAAGGTTGACCTGTTGAGGAGTCAGGATGTCATCCTGGGGCACTGGGAAGCCACTGGAGGGCTTTGTTCAGTGACAAGGCCAGGACTGCATCCAGAAAGAAGGCTCTGGCTACGGGGCGGGGGGGGGGGGGGGGGGGGTGCTCAAGCCCGAGTCTGGAGGAAGGAGGTGAGGGGACCCTCTGGAGAGGAGACAGGCCAGTGGACAAGGCCCCTCCTCCCCCAAAGTACCAACAGTCCACGATGGAGTCTGCCAAGAAAATGATGCTAAATCTGATCTGGCACCAGGCGGCTCTGCTGAAGGAGACTTTTGTCTTCAAGCCCTTCTCTTTCCACATTTTCTCCTCTTGTCCCCACTGGTCCCCACGGTTCTACTTCTGTCCCCTGTGATGCTGCTCCCTTTCCTCCTGGGCTCCCTCCCCTCTGCATCCTCAGACCTCTGTGTGTTTTCTCTCTCTCCTCCTCCTCCTCCTCCTCCCCAGCCCTTGATGCCTGCCTCTTTCCCTAGCTTTTCAGGGGCCAAGCCCTCCGTTGGACACCCTTCGAAAGAAAGAAAGAAAGAAAGAAAGAAAGAAAGAAAGAAAGAAAAGAGAAGAGAGAAGGCAGAGGCTGGGTGCAGGGCCCCTGAAATGTCTCCAGGCTGCGTGGAGGGCCCCTGCCCACTGCCCCCTCCTGCAGCGAGTATGCCAGAGTCGGGGCGCCAGAGCCGTGGCGAGGGGCAGCGAAGGGCCAGTCGCATCCCCTTCCCCGGGCTTGGCCTCCTGATGCACAGCCTGTGTGCAATGCGCAGGTCCACTGACTGCATGGCTCCCAGGCTCTGGGACTGAGAAGACTCTGTCAGGTTGTGACCACACCCCTCCTGTGTGTGCGTGTCTATGTGTGCACACACGCGCGCACATACACAGAGACCTAAGGAAGCAGAACCAAACCCTTGGAAAATTCAACAGCCATATCTGTGGCTCATCCCAAATCTCTTCCTTTCATTGCTGTGCCCCATCCACCCCAGGTGGGAGAGGACCTGTGGCTGGGTCCACAGACCCAGCAGCCACGTTCAGAAGTGATTTCTTCTGCTTCTTTCCAAGGGACCAAGGAGCCACCTGGACCCACCTGACCCACCTGACCAGCATAACCCAAGGGAGTCGGCATTAATCCCGGCCTCTCTTGGGCTCAAAAGAATCCAGATCACAATAGGTAGGGTTAGATTACTCCAGCCAGCCACTCACTTTGCAGATATAGAAACTGGGGCTTGCAGAAGCTTGGGGCTCTGGGACCAGTACAGGATACATACTGGCAGCCACGTCACCTGACCCCCAGGTCACTTGACCTCCCAGGATGTCTGACCCCTACCCTCCTGGTCACTTGACCTCTCAGACCACTGCCCTTCTCCTGCCATGTGGTTTTCCCTATATGGAAAATCCTTTTTACTGTGCTACATAAAATAATTGCAGGGCATCCCGATGGGATGGGGGTTGGTGGCACGGGTATAAAAGAATTCCCCCAAGACAGAACAAAAGAGGTAGAAGTTTATGGACTACATGACAAGGGAGCAGCGGGCAGGACAGCAGAGGAGAGTTTGTCTGCTATGAGGTGGTGGTGAGGGCCTATAGTTATAGGGTAGAGTGAGGGAGTGTGAGGACAGGTGAGATTCTCCTTTTTTTGGTAATCTCAGGAACTGGATCTTTATTTTTTAATTTTTAAAAAAGATTTTATCTATTTATTCATGAGAGACACACACACAGAGAGAGAGAGAGAGAGAGGCACAGACACAGGCAGAGGGAGAAGCAGGCTCCATGCAGGGAGCCTGACGTGGGACTCGATCCCAGATCCCGGGATCACGGCTTGAGCCAAAGGCTCAACCACTGAGCCATCCAGGTGTCCCCCAGGAACTGGCTCTTAATGAGCCTGTTTGCATCAGCTCAGTGGTCACTGTGGTGGTCACCCTTTTGCCTTGTTCAACTTCTTAATCCTCAAACCTGTTGCCTAAAAGTGGCCTCTACAATAATCAGAGAGTCACTCTTGAGAACAGGGAAAGAGATCATGGGGTCACCTTAGAAATCTGCCATCTGCAGGGCTTGAGGCTCCCATTCCCCCTACCTTCACCCCCAGGTCAGCTTCTGGCAGGAAGTAGCCTCTTACACCCTGTCAATCAGTGAGATGGATCAGAATCCTCAATACATTGATTATAACAGCGGCACGGGAGTGGGGTGGACAGACCTGCGGCAGACTGCTCTTGCATCCCAGAGGCCTGTTCCCTTCTGGCAAAAACTGGCAGGAACCCACAAGTCTCAGGCTGTGGTTTCAACTTTCAACTCAGGAGCTCAGGGATGCTCGCAGGATGCCAGAGGGGAGAGAGCCCAGAACCCAGCAGTTCTAAGCGTAGGTGCCTTGGCAGCCAGGACAGCCCCACTCTCTTTTTTTACATTTCTATCTGATTTCCTCACTGACATCATAAAAATCAGTGTTCACTCATTTAATAAATATTTATGGAGACCATGGGCATGCTTAAGGTACTGGGATAGGAGCAAGAGACAGGGCGACAGGAATCTTGCCTTCAGAAGACTGGAAGGAGAAGGTTGTGCACAAAGCCAGTGGGTTCCTGTCTAAGTTCTGAAATGTATTGGCTCTGCAACTGAGCTGTCACCTAACCTTTCCAATTTTTGGTTTGCTTGCCTGAGAAACTGGGCTGATACGCGCAGGTTGTTGGTGACAGACTGAATATACAGATGGACAGTGGCCAGACCATCTATAAAAATAGAACTGTGACCCACAATCTGCAGCAACCAGCTCAGGAATCCAATCGTGGTTTGTAGGAAGCGGCCCAGGAAGCCAGCCTGCTAGCTGCAGAGTCAGATGTGCAGGAAATCGGACCACTATCTCTAGCAACTGGTCCCAGAAGTCAAACAATAATCCCATAACAATCGGCCCTGAATGGCCCCGATGTGAGTAGTGAGTGACAGCTTCCCTAATTCTTGTCCCTGCTTGGGACCAACCAGAGACAACCAAATCTGTATGCAACCACTCAATCAGGCCCCGTGCCTAGTGAGGCCCCCCACTGCAGCTGCCCTGGCCACTAGCCTGTCATCGGGGCACATCTGAGGTCTTCTGTTTGTGCCACTATAAGCTTTCCGGCTCTCTGTCTCCCTCCAGTCCCTGTCAAAATACAGGTGACGGTGGCCGACTGCTTGTAGTAAGCTCTGAAGCATTAGCCTTTGCTTGTTCTCCTGTGGGTGGCTTTCATTTATTCCCATACTGGGGTCAAAGAAATTAGGGGATGTGGGAGTTGGTTAAGAGCCCAGGACTCTAGAAGCATAAGATTGGGAAAGATTCCAGGTAGAAAGATTCCCAGCTAGGACTTGAGTAGATGTTCCGAGAAGGTAAGTGGCTGGAGCCTCTTGACTTCACCGCCTGAACTTGTTCCAGGCCACTGATCTGAGCATGTAGGAGGTATTTGGGGCTGCCTCCTCCAGGCCTGTTCTCCTCACGTGCAGCCACGTAAGCACCATAAGGACAGTCCTCAGTGTCCTTGGCACTAGAAGTGCCAGCGGCAGCAAAATGAACAAGTCAGAGATGTGGGGAGTGAGGCCCGGCTACCAAGGGCCCCCGGGGCAGGTGGCTTTACCAGCCCATCCGCAACTACCCCTTCCCTTCAGATTACCTCTGGGTCCGTGTCCAGTGTCTGCAGGACACTTCTGAATGTCTGGACCCAGGCTAAGTTCCCACAGGCACAGGATGTCAATAGGTTAGAAGAGCCGAAGCCCCCAATCCCTATAGTGGTGGAAGCTTTTCTCTCCCCAGCAGTGCTCCAGGGGCCACAGAGTGTGTGTGTGTGTGTGTGGGGGGGGGCATTTTCTCCTTCTGCCCCCAGGCCTCCTCCAATTTCAGCAGACCCTGCAGGGACATCTGGGCGCCTCCATCCTGCCCTTATCCTCTCCCACCTGGACTGGCCACTGTTCTCAGGGGTCTCCAGTTTCCTGACTTGATCTAGTCTCCATAATGCCACCGGTGGGATCTTCCTGGAACACAATCGATCCTAAGAACCTTCGGAAGCTCAGCATGCCATACAGAGAGGCCTTTCACACCGGCACCAGCCCACTCTTCCAACGTTACGCCAAATTACTCGCTGTTGTCACCTGACTCCAAGAGTTCGAATAAAGGGGCATGTGCTTGCGTGTACTTGGACGTGTAGACTTCCCCTCGCATGTCGCGTCCGGATCTGGGCTCTCTGCCAACTCCAGCATCTCCCCAAGCCCTGCACGGTGGTTAGATGCACAAAGCCCAGAGATAAACGTGCTCGGATCCAAGCCCTGCTCCTCTTCCAGTGCGTGCTCTTTCTTTCTTTCTTTTTCTGTTTTTTTAAAAAATATTTTATTTAATTATTCATGAGAGACACCGAGAGAGAGAGAGAGAGAGAGAGAGAGAGAAAGAGAGAGAGAGAGAGAGAGGGGCGCGGAGACACAGGCAGAGGGAGAAGCAGGCTCCCCGTGGGGAGCGCGATATGGGACTCGATCCCAGGACCCTGGGATCACGACCTGAGCTGAAGGTAGTGCTCAACCGCTGAGCCACCCATGCGTCCCCAGTTGTGTGTTCTTTGGGCAAATTTCTTAACCTCTTTGACCCTCAGTATGTCCATCTATAAAATGGACGTAATAATTCCTACCTGGTGGTGTTAGGGTGAGGATTCTATGAGATGGTGCGTCTAAAACACAGCCTCGTGCCTGGGACATGGGAAGCGCTCAGAAGATGCTACGCATTCTACAAGGTGCCACATCTGGGACTGAGGAGCTTGCCCGTGGAAGTGACCCAGGCCCCACCTAGTCCGACCTCCCCATCTTACAGACAAGAAAACTGACCCCTCGAGATTGGAAACAGCTTTCCCCACAGTCATGCGGTGCATTGGTGTCGGAGAAGGGCTAGCGGTCTTCACTGTGTGTAGAGAGGGCACTCTGGGGAAGGGGTTTGGGTTAGTTGCCTCCATGACAGTTTGTGACACAGAAAATTCTAGAAGGGTGCTACCCTCTGGTCAATAGAACCAAGACAGACTAAAACCAGTAACAGCTGGCATGTCTTGGTGGCAGGCAATCCCTGGATCTTTGCTGGCAGGGCCCGCCACTCACTGGGGCAAAGTGAGAGCCCATCCCTCTGCTGGCAGGCGGTGCAGGACCGTCAGGCCTCAGGGAGTGGTCAGTGGGTCAGTTCCAGGACACGTTGAGGGCGCTCTTGGATCTGTCTGAGTGGCTCCCTTCATGAGGGGGGTGGGGGCAAGCCCTCTGTCCTGCTCTGTGATGCATTGACCGTGGGGCTGTGAGGCCGAGATCTGCAGAATTTTCCAGGGGTCCCAGGATGGTGCAGATGCCCCACTGAGAAACAAACAAGTGGGCCAACAAAACATGGTTCCCTGTGACCAAACATCACAATAGTCTGAGGGCCTGGAGGATCTGAGTCCTGTTGGTGCACAGGTTAAGTCCAGATACTCAATCAGCGCCTGGGGTCACCCCTCAATGGCCCTCTCCCCATCCCGGTGGGGAATCACTCTTGGACCCTATCCCCAGCCCCTCCACGTCTGCCGTCCCAGGGGGACAGTGCAGCGTCCAGCACGGCGCTCACCAGCCATCTCGCCTCTGGCCACCTCCTGCCGGCCGGGTGGGCACCCAGACCAGGAGGGACACCCTGGCGCAGACACTCAGCCTTCCATTTCAACCCCACTAACACGTCCCTGCCCCTCTTTCCTCCAGTGGACCCTCGCCCCTTCCACCATCCCACCCCCCACGGCACCTGCCCCCCTTCCACTGCACTGCCCTCCCCCAAACTCTAAGGGGTGCTGTGGCAAATAGGGGCTGCAGTGCCAGGGCATCTTGGCATTCCTAGCTCTGCTGGCTAAATATACATCTAAGCGAGTCCGGGAAGGAAACACCACAGACCAGTTAACTCCTTCACCTCCAGCAGCCACCAGAGGGCTGACATGGACGGGGTGGTGCTGGCAATCCGGTGGAGGGGTGCCCAAGGAGCCTCTGCCCAGGCTTAGCTGGAGGGCAGGAGGACCAGCCCCTCACAGCAGGCCAGAGGGATGGGGTCTTAGGGTTAGGGCTGGAGGTGGGGACCTGTGGGAAGGAGCCCAGCTGTGCCCTCACAACCCCCCTGCCCAGTCAACACTCTTGCCCAGTAGGAGAGCAGGTGGGCAGGTGGGGGCTCCCTTGCTCAGATCTCCTGGTGGCCTGGGGCTAAGTCAGGCCCTAATCCACTCAGCTCTCCTTTTACAGAGAAGGTGAGGGAGAGCCGGGCAGGCAGGCAGCCCACCTTCTTTGGGGTGGGGGTAGGGGGTGGGGGCATCAGAGGGAGCAGCACAGAGGCGTGAGGGCCTAGGAACACCCTCAGACAGGAGGTGGGGGTCTCATGGCAGGCTGGCCCTGGATCAGCCTCCACCTTCTCTTCCTCCCTACGTGGTGGGTGAGCACCCCAGCACGGCGGCCCCAGCCCAGGCCTGCCTTCCTGCCTGTGCCACGCATGCTCCCAGGGCCCCACCAGGCCGTCCTAGCTAGGAATGGGGGGCTGCAGACTGGTGAGGTCAGTGGGGTTGGCAGGGGTGGGGTGAGGACTAAGGTGAGGCAGGCAAAAGACTCTCCCTCCTGCTTTGCGACCAGAAGGAAGAACTCAGCGGGCTCCAGGGAAGGTTCCAGGCAAGGATGGAACCACCCTGGGTCCCACCTCTGCTCATGACTCACTGCTTATGACGCCCTCCCTCCTCACCTCCTCGGCCCCTTTCCCTCCATCCCTGTCATGTGGGGCCACTGCCAAGCCTCAAACTCCCTTGGATGCCCAAGTGGCTGCCATGGCCAGGAGGTGGGTCCAGGGCAGGGTGGGACTGAGCTGGGGTGAGTGGGCCCCCCGAGGCTCTGATGGAGGTCCTGGGCCTCTGAACCCAGGCAGGCTCCCCACAGCAGGGAAGGCAGTTCTAGAATCCCAGGCCAGTGGGAGCGGCTGGCTGGACCCTGCCGTGGGTGGAGGGAGAAGCCAATGAAAGGGCCCTTTACACAGTGCCACGCACAGGAAACCATCCCAACCACCAGAATGATCTGGGAAAACTGCAGGGACCTGTGGGCCCTCTGGGCTCACCAACCAGCGTGGCAGCTGGCGTGGCTTCAGGGTGGAGGAGGGTGACAAGGGGACCCGCTGATCCCTCCCACCCAGCCACTCCCCCTGGTGACGGCTGGCTGCGCGCCCCCGCCCCGGGGCAGGCACTTTCTCCGCAGTATCTTGGATCTTCCTACAAATCTGGCTTGAAGCCCTGCGGGAGGGTTTCCCAGTGGCCAGTCCTGCAGTGCCCCCTGCTGTCCCAGCCCCCAGCGACAGGCAAAAGGAGGGTGGGGGGGGGGGCAAGTCACTCTGAGGAGCTCAAGTGTCACCATCCACAGAGGTGGGCGCGGGGAAAGCCAACATCCCCAAAACTCCGGAGTCAAAGACCGTCTCATCATCGTCCCTGCCACCACATCTATAATCTGGCTGCCCAAAGGGCTCCGTGTTTAATTCAGTCAGTCCTGCTCTCGGGGGGGGGGGGGGGGGGGGGGGGGGGGCGGGGGAGGCTCCCCAGCCTTGGTGCTGTAAACAGCTCCTAGAAGCCTCTCCCCTTGTCCCCGGATTGCCCCCTCCCACTCTCCATCCCTGGGGGATGGGGGCAGTTGTGAGCCCCTTTTACCCAGCCAGCCTGCCCCCTTTTGGGGGGACAAAAAGGCAAAGAGGAAAGAGCCGTAGAGCCCCTCCAGGGGAAAGCTCGAGAAAGCTGGAAGGAAACCGCAGAGGCAGTGCTAGGCCTGGGGGAGTGAGCTTGCCCTGGAAGTGCTGCCGCCCCCGTGGGAGAACCCAGGACCTGAGCGCAGACAGCAGGGCAGGGGATCGTGGGCAGGCGGGCAAGCCCTGCGAGCCTCTGGGGGAGCCCCAGCGGGACGGAGAAGCCCCGGTGACTGGGGGGCCCGGGAAACCAGCCAGCGGCACATGTGCTCTCCTGCCCGAGAACAAGAGAGAAGAGGACCAGCAGCGTCCCGATCAGGAGTAAGGACATAAGGAAAACTGTCCTGAACTCAGAGGTGCTCCCAGTGTGGACCTGAAACGATCCGCAGCTGACTGTGGGACACGAAGAGATTTCAGCAGCCGGGCTGGCGAGGGAGAGGAGGGTGAAGCGCGCCACCGTGGCCCTGTCCTCCTTCCAGAAGCCATTGAGAGCTACTAATAAAAATGCACGAAGAAGGAAGCTTCAAGGGCAATTTTATTTATTTAATTTTTATGAAGATTTTATCCATTTATTCATGAGAGACAGAGAGAGAGGCAGAGACACAGGCAGAGGGAGAAGCAGGCTCCATGCAGGGAGCCCGAAGCGGGACTCGAGCCCAGGACCCTGGGATCCCACCATGGGCCGAAGGCAGGCGCCAAACCGCTGAGCCACCCAGGGGTCCCGCAAGTGCAGTTTTACTAGGACTTCACCTGTGGGGGACCTGCTTCTCCAAGTGGCGAGCTCTTCACTTTGTTAAGGGTTACAGGGTTATATAAGAGGAGCTGTTGCTCGGTCCATCTTATCCGGAAGCTCTGATCGTGGTTCCCAACTCTGGCTAGGTCCAGGACCAAAAAGTTGTGACACAAAGCGGCCCTGCAGCGGCCCTTCTCCCAGTCTGTGGAGGAGCAGGAACCGGACCAGCAGACTCGCCCTTCTCCGGCTGGGGGTGCCGAGGGGGCTCCTCATCGAACCCCTCTGGGCTCCCGCATCCTCAGTCTTCCTCAGTCTGTAGGATGGTGACTGTACCCAGGACGCAGGGCTGTTGGGAAAACCTGATGTCGCCCCATCCTGAGGGTGTGCGCGAGGTCACCCTGGTTCTGGTGGCTCCAGCACCCCCTCCCCTACCTGTCTCCACAAAGACTCCCCACCTGTTTCTGAAAGTTCCTGGTTTCACCAGTGCTCAGGAACTGGGGAGTAAATCGGTCTTCCCTTGGACAGCCCACTGGCCGGTTCAGAGAGTGTCGTGTCCATTGACATGACCATTGGTTACTCCAGCGACAATGGTCTCTTCTGATTCTAGAGGGCTCTCACGGGTTTCTTACAGAGTGGGAAGAGGTTTGCTCCTCCACTGTGTTCCATTTGGTTTTGCATCAAAAAGGCCCCTTTTCCCCCCAGAAGCACTGTCCTATCCCCTAGGGCCTGCGCTTCCCCAGGTACCTGCCCTTGCACCCCCTCCTCCTTCAGCAAGGCAGGAAGCCCTGCTTCATCCAGTCCCGCCCACAGACACATCTGTGTGCACATGGTGGGGACCCTCCGTGTCCCAAATGCACCCA
The DNA here is from genome assembly GCF_048418805.1 of Vulpes vulpes. Classification (NCBI taxonomy): domain Eukaryota; kingdom Metazoa; phylum Chordata; class Mammalia; order Carnivora; family Canidae; genus Vulpes; species Vulpes vulpes. The sequence goes on from NC_132781.1 coordinate 6,707,082, forward strand.
GGGTCAGCCTGGACCACGCTCTGCCAGCAGTGGTGGTGCTTGCAGGGCCCCCATTTTTCCTCCCTGGACTCTTGGGGACCAGATGTGTCCCAGAATTCACAACTTTTCTGAACAGAGAAAAGTCACGTGCGGCTTGTCCTCTGTGCTAGATCTCGGTCCCAGCAGCATGTAGCCGCAGAGCCACTGTGTCCAGACTCGCTCGTCCTGCCTCAAGTCAGGTCAGGTTTTACCGCTAAATGTGACTGTGGCAAGCTTGGGACAAATGCTTTGGTTTTCGGAACTCTTTAGAATTACGGATAAAGTTTAGGATTATGGAAAAAGGATGGAGGATATGGTTCTGAGTATGGTTGAAGGTCCCCTGTGCTGGGGAGAAGAGGAAAGCTGAGCATTTATTTTGCACCGACGATGTGCTCCGCTCATGCATTTCTGGCTCTTCCGGCTAGGCCATCCCACTAAGGGGTTGGGTGCTGGTGGGTCCCGGCCTGGACAGCCTGGACTCTAGGCCTGGACCTCCCCTTCGAGGGGAAAGGTCGGCTCTGCCTGACTGGGAAACAGAAAGCAGCCACTAATGTGTTTACCCAAAGCCCAGAGCAGGTGGGAGGTCCATCTGCTAATCTCTCCCAGCTGCCTCTCCCGGCTGGCACCGTGGCCCAGAGGAGCGAGGGGCCCGGGAGAGGCTGGGAGGGGCTGGGCAGAGCCCTGGGGACCTGTCTGCTGGGCCCTCCTCCCCGTGGTGGAGAAAGAGGCCTTCCTCCAAGTGGAGCCCGCTGAGTCCTCCCTTCCCATCCCCTCCTCCCCAGCCGGATGGCCAAGAAGGCACTTCCTGTCTCAGCAGCAGCGACAATGAAAACCCTGGGGCTATTCTGGGTCCTTGAACCTGTCCTGGCTCCAGGGCAGGGAGTTAAGTGGAATGGAAGCAGGATGCTTGAGACTCAAGCCAGGGTGTCGGTGTCGCCCTAGGGCCCGGACATCTAATCTGCTTTAAAATCACCCCTTTTCCCAAGCAGCCCCCCCCCTTTACTGGGCCAAAACCTTTGGCTCCCCCAGCCCTGAACATGCCTGGAATCCCACCTAGCTTCCTTGCATCCTGGCTTTGCCACCGGAAGCCAGAGAAGTGATGACTCGGGAATGAAAGGTAAGCAATGGGGGGTGCGGAGGTGGGGTGGGGGGTGGCTGGAAATGATTCATGTCCATCCATCCACCCACCCACCCATTCAGTCATCCAACCCACGTTCACTTCGCCTTCATAACGTGCCAGGTGAAGCGTCCCTCACAAAGGAATGCCCGTAGCACCGGACACTTACTAAGGGCTGGATAAATTGTACGCCCCTGCACCCGGGGAGCCACCCCCACAGGAAGGAGCCCCCCCCCCACGTTTTAGTGGGCACACCACGGAGGCAGCAGTGTAGCTGGCCCTGAGCCACCTCCAAGCCCCCTGGTTGGGCCCTCGCTCTACATTTCTGCTCCTTGGGGAAGGCCGGGAGGCTTGAGCGCAGAGTCCGCCGCCGTGCCCTCTGGCCGCGACCCCAGGGTGCAGGGCAGGTGGGCGTCGTGGATGACCTCTCGGACGGCGGCCCGGAAAGTCTTGCTGACGAGGCAGTAGAGGCCGAAGTTGACGGCCGTGTTGAGCATGGCGGCCATGTTGGCCACGTCCAAGGCCAGGTGCACCCTCCAGTCCCGGTGGACAGGGGCCACGTACAGGTGGTAGAGCATGACGAAGATCCGGGGCGCCCAAAGGAGGGCGAAGAGCGTGGTGACGCCCAGGAGGATGGCCGTGCTCTTGCCCACCCGGGGCCGCGGCCCGCCGTGGCTCCTCCTGCGCAGCCGCCAGATGATGGCCGAGTTGGCGGCCAGGAAAACACCGCAAGGGATGAAGTAGACGGTGAGGCAGTGGGCCCACTTGAGGACCTCGTCCAGCAGGCTGGGGGCGTCCGCGTCCCGCCACACGTCCAGCCACCAGTAGAAGGGGATGCCCGTCAGCAGGGCAGCTCCGAGGACGGTGGCGATGGCCCGGCGGCTCCGGCCCGGGGACGAGGCGGCCCGGTGGTGCAGGGGGTGGCACAGGGCGCTGTAGCGGTCGACCGTGAGCAGCACAGCGATCCACACCGAGGCGTGGTTGGCGGTGAACTCCAGGATGTTCGCCGAGCGCACCACGGCACGGGGCACCTCGCGGGCCAGCACGGCCCCCTGCAGGAGGAACCCCACGAACACGATGACCACCTGCGTGACGATGTCCGAGGCCGTGAGCGCCAGAAGGTAGTAGTAGGAGGGCTTCCTGGTCCTGGCGGCCAGCCGGGCCAGGGCCACCGTGGTCAGGAGGTTGACTGATGACGGCAGAGGTCGCAGAGGGCAGAGGGCAGAGGGCAGAGGCGTTAGAAGGGCGGCTCAGCCTACATTTCCGAGGCGTTATCATCGTCCCTCTCTGCCTGCTGGGCCGGGCTCCTCTTTCCCTCTTTCCAGATGCTTCTTAAAGCTCACTTTATCAGGGAGGCTAACCAGACCAGGCCTGCCCTGTCCATCCGTACGCCACAGGCCACTGACTTCACCCGGGGCAAGGCCTCTGCCTTACACACAGGCAGGGGTGGGTAATCCCCCAAGGCTGAGACCACCTGTCCTTTCCTGCCTCCACTTCCCCACCTGCCCCCTAGCTCTGTTGCTTTTGGAATCAGTGGAGGGTACGGGAAGCTTTCAACCAAGCAGCCCTACATGAGCCTAGTCAGCTGAGCACAGTACCCACTGCCGGGGCGGGGGGGATGGGGGTGGCTCTCCCTTCTGGTGAAACCTCAGCTTTAGCCGCTGAGCACCCCAAAACCTGGCCGCTCACTTTTACTCCCTGCTATGCTTTGCTCCCCAAAGACCCGGATCGCCCTATAAAGTCAAAGGGTATCCTGGTATCTAAGATTCTGGGTCTCAGGGGTCAGCACAGAGGATGGGCACCCACGGAAGGAGGACTCCTCCCATTTCTGCCCACCCCCAGCTCCCCAACCCCAGCTTCCCCACTCACCAGGCAGCCCCAGGCCCAGCAGGATGCTGTAGTAGATGACAGGGATGACACCAGCCACACACGGGGACCTCCCTGGGATTTCTGGCCAATGGCCCTCCAACTCCTGGCTTGGCCTACTGCCGTTGGCTGTGGGCAGCAGGGTCGCTCGGAGCGGGCCGGCTAGGGAGGGCGGAAGGGGGGAGTTGGGGTTCGAGCTTTAGGTCTCTCTCCAGCCTGCTCCTGCCCTTGAGATCTATTCACCCCTACTCTCTGAACACCCCCTGGTCAGGCCCAGCAAATGACAATCCCTGTGGCCTGGTCCACCCCACCCCTCCGTGGCCTGACGCCCCTGTTAAAGGGAAGAAGTCCTCCGTGGCGTTTTTGCTGCCGTGGACACTATTTCTTCATTGTGTTGCTGGAGGTACCCCTTCTGCCTGGGAGGCAGGGCCCTGAAACAGGCTGCAGGCACAGTCAGGGGGGCAGGGGGGCCCCGTTTCAGCATACAGATTCCTGGGGCTCTGCAGGCAGGCTGCGCGGTGCTCCAGAGCGGGGCTGGGGCAGCTGTGTCTTTAGTGAGCGGCCCGGGTGATTCTCACCCACGGTGACTCACAGCGGCCACCCGGCTCTCAACAGCTGCCTCGTCTCTACGGAGGGACATTACTAGGTTTCCTGCTCTTCGTCCCTAAAGAGCAGCCCTCCTCGTAGGTTAGCAATCCTGGAGCTGGGATGACCCTGGTTTTCAGACCGGGAAACGGTCCAAAGGAGTGAAGTGACCACATACTCTGGCCCTTGCTCCTCTCAGCCCACACTTTAGGTTTTTGGTTTCAAGGTCCAGCTTTAGATTTCCTGCTGAAGCCCCCCACCCAGTCGTCCCCGCCCCTCTCCCCACCCCAGCTACACCTAGTTTCCTTGCCCCCAACTCATGGGTGTTCAGCTTCAAGCTTCTTGATTCCTCACCTGTTCCTCACCTGCCTGCCACCGTCCTGGATACTTTACCTGTCTCCTGCCCCTCAAGCGTCATGCTCCTGGGTCCCGAGTCCTAGGTCACCTCGTGGCTTTTCTGGGGGTCCACGCGGCTCCCTCCCGGCATCGCCAGCTCTCCAAGGGGTGGTTTGGCCCACGATTCTTCCCGCAGCACTGAGACTGAGCCGGTCAGTGCAGAGAGGTGGGGTGGTGGGAGGAGGGAGGAGGAGGAAGGAAAGGGTGGGGCCGAGGCTCAGGGGAATGAGTCTACACAGTGGATGCTGCCTGGAGCAAACCGGGATCCCCCAGGGTGCTCAGGCTGGGAGGGGGGCCTTGAGGAGGTGGCTGGCCTGGGGCTCTGGATAGGCTGCCCTGTGACCCAGGGCATTCTGGGGACTGGCATGGGCTCATGCGGGGCATTGACACCCTGGGTGCCAGGACTTCAGGACAAGGCAGAAGGATCCCGTCTGTGGCATCAAAGAGAGAAAGGCATAAAGGCGGGGGGGGGGGGGCGGGGGGGCACCCAGTGCAGGGCAGGGGTGAGGCTGCCATGGGCAGAGCCCAGATCTAGAGAGAGGCCTCACACGCCAGGTTTGAAGGATTCAGTCCTACGATGGAGGCAGGGGGTGGGAGGAGGAGGCTGCCTGGGGGGTTTGGGCCTGGAAGGGTGGCAGGAAGCCGTGGGCGGCGGTGGCAGTGGCCATCGGGAGAAGCCTGACCAGGCCGCCAGTAGCCCTGGGAATCCAAGACCCAGAGGCCCCCTCGAGCTGTTGTTTCCCTTGCTGTGGCGAAGTGGACCATTCCCCCAGGAATATGCAAATAAACAGCAGCAGGTGCAGGGAGCACTCTGGAGAGGCTGGAATCTGTGGCCACTGGCTCCCCCCAGCCCCGTGAGGAAATGACCAGTGCAGCCCACAGTGGGCGCCAGGGACAAAGACGTGGCCCGACTCCAGTCAGGAATCACCTGCTGTGCCCATCCCTGGGAATGAGCAGAGCTTCTGGACTCCCTAAGATAGAGCCCAGGTCTGGGGCTGGGGCTGGACCCTCAACCCCCTCCCACCTTCACACCCACCCTGGGCTAACACAGGGGACTTGTTGCCCCCTGGTGGCTGTGCTCCGACCCTGCACAACTCTGACAGTCCCCGGCCTTGGGCTCGGTCCTCTGGGTGGCAAGGCAGGACCAGAACCAGCACGACCCACTCAGATCCCCAGGCTGTGTCCGGGACCTCCGCCCAGGTCCAGGGAATTCCAGAAGCTCAGGTAATTCCTCAGGCTACCACCTTCCTGCACCAGGAGGCTGTGGGTGAACGAGGAGCTGCTGGCAGCCACGTTGAAAGGACCAAGCGTGTTCCCGAGCACTTACTCTTGTTCCTACAATTGTCACCCTCACGGCAGCCCCACAAGCTAACCCTGGCGACCTCCATTTCACATAAGAGGGGACGGAGGCTCAGAGAAGTTCAGCAGCTTGGCTAGGGCCACAGAGCCACTGTGTGACAGTGGGAATTTGAACTGAGGTTTGTTGCTCCCCTAAAGCACTTGTCACTCCCTCATGCAACCTGCCCTGGAAGAACAGGTGCACAGGCAGGAAGAGGTCACGGAGGGCTCAGGCTTTTGGGAGGAGGGGATGTGGGTCATACAGAGCCCTCAGATAGGGAGGGGCATTGCAGTGGAGGCGGGATAGCGTGGTAGAGGTTGCTGGGGCTGGAGAGTGGATGTGCCACCATAACGGGACAGCCTGGCTTCCCGGAAGCTTTCAGTAGTCTGTGAGTTACTTCAGGGAAATATTCCTTTTTGTTTATTATTAGTGTGCCCCCCCCCCCCCCGAGTACATGGGCCTGGAACCTAAACTCATGATCCCCTGCTCCCCAGTCTAAGTGTCTGAAGGCACCCTAGCTCAGGAAGGCAGATGTTACAGATGTAAGGGAGCCTGCACTCTAGGTAGGGCTGGGTCTGGGGGCCCACTGCTTTGGGGTGAGTATTGCCCCCATCCGGCGTCTGATCACCCATTCTGCAGATTCAGAAAACCTTCATCCTGCCCCAAGCTTGCGAGAATTTTCAGTGGCTTTCACAGCACTAGAAGTTCCTTGCCCATTGGGAATCATATCAGTCTGAAATAGCTTCGCATGTAGGGATCCAGTGGAGGGTCACGGGGGAAAAAAAAGTCAAGCAGAAAAGTGGCATTTGAACTCAGGCTGCCGTGAGATCTCAGACAAGTCACTCAGGTTACAAACACGCTTTGTCTCAGGCAGGAAGTAGCACTCCTCTCTGGGAATTGTTCTAGCTTGTGAGCTCGTCAGACTCGCTCTCAAGGAAGGATGGAGCTTCCAGATCCACAGGGCAAAATAAATCCGAGTGTCTCAGATCCTCGATCTCAACAGCTGTGCAGGGCAAATGCCCTCCTTTCTCTCTCTGGCTCCAAGACTCTCGCACACTACACACATGATGCAGGTGTATGTGCACACACACACACACACACACACACGATGCAGGCACGCACTCCAGCAACTCTCAGACTAAGAAGCGGAGAACAGAGAATGCCTATTTCTGGAAAGCCACTTTCCAAATCATTAGAGGGGGTTCAGGGACAATGAAGTTAGCAATTTTAGGAGGTGAGGTTTGAGGTGACCCTTCTGAGACGTCTTTTTTTTTTTTTTAAGATTTTATTTATTTTTTCATGAGAGACAGAGAGAGAGAGAGAGAAGCAGAGACACAGGCAGAGGGAGAAGCAGGCTCCATGCGGGGAGCCCGATGTGGGACTCGATCCCGGGTCTCCAGGATCACGCCCCGGGCCGAAGGCAGGCGGTAAACCGCTGAGCCACCCAGGGATCCCTTTCCGAGTCTTCTTGGTAATCTGGGGCCGCCCGATCCCTGCACCCTGGAAATGGCATCCATCTAACTCCAGTAGGTAAATCTTAGCTTGGAGTGTACATGACAGTCACCCAACGTGCCTAGAAAATTACAGGCGTCCTGGCATCTAAGTAGAGCACGAGAGATTGCGACACAGGTGGACTATACCTTCTAGAAAAGCAGATGTAGCCCCAGGGAAGCTGGAGTTATGAAAGGAGTTTACTGAAAGCCAGTTTCCTGAGTACGGGGTTCTCTTACCAACGTCTCTATCGTCGATAACGTTCTTCCCGGAAAGCACTGCGCGTGGAAGCAGGGATGCTCCGAGGCCCAGAACCCGCTCACACTGCGGCTCTGTCTTGCTGGGCCGGGCCGGGGAGGTGCACAGTCCATGGGAAGGGCAGGCAGGCAGCCAGGGGATGGTGGATTTGGACAAGGGGAGCCGGGCGTGAAGGTCAGGGCAGCCGGGAGGGGTTTCCGCTGGGCTGGATGGCTCCGTCTCTGCCAACCCGGACGAGGCAGGTGCCAGACCCAGTTCTTGCTCTCTCTGCAGCTCTGGAGAGGGGGGTGGAGCTGTCGGCGTCTCTGTGCCAGCCGGGAGCAGAAATCAATGCATGGAGCTGGTGCCTGGGATCCAGAGAGCAAGGGAGGGCAGGCTCCATCCCAGGTCAAGGACCCAGCCTTGGGGGAAACTGTCCTGGATCTCTGGGTCCATCGATTCATCGAGCTTAAAGGACTCCCTCCCTGGAAGAGCTGGGCCAGGCCCTACTTGCTGCCCAAAAAGGTGAGGCCTCGAAGGACACACGGACACACCTACTCCCCTTGGGCTCTTGACACCGCCCCCCTTTTCCTTTGGATTTAGAAGAGCACTCCTCTGCACTAACCCAGTCGAGATGGTGACCTAGCTCTGCCTCAATTTCTCCTACAGTCGGGGTGGGATGTTGGGTCTGCTGTGTGCACGTCCTTGGAACTCTGGGAAGGGAAGCGTTATATTTGGAAGTTAGAAGCTGGTAAAAGAAGCCTTCTAAGAGGTAAGCGGAGAGACCTGAGGCACTGGGGAAGATGAATTAAAGGAAGTGACAGGGCAGACAGGTGGGTACTTCAGCATCTCCAGCTCCTAGCCCAGGTTTGTACTGGTTGGGGGGTGGGGGTAGGGAGCGCTCTCTGCCAAGGGCTAGCCTCTTGCAAGGTGGGCAGCCCGGCTCTGGGCAGAGCATTTCCCATGCACTGGTGCACGGTGCAGGGTGCTAGTGCTCTGTGCCCGGCCCCGCCATCCTAGCTCACCTTCATCCTGGGGGATGCCGGTCACAGTCTCCAGGGGACCCTCCCCAAAGGCCCATCACCCTCCCCAGGGCATGCCAGGGCCGGCCTCAAAGGGGAACGTGAAAGGAACACCAGTTATCCCATGGGTCCCTATTGGAGACCCTTGCCCTGCTCTCTGAGAGCTAGGCCACCCCAAAATGGAAGAAGGGGAGGGATGGGGGCCTGAGCCGCCGCTTCCCACTTCTCCTCCAGGCCCTCCCTTTGCTGCCCGCTCACCAAGGCACTTTAGCCAAGCTGCTGCCAAGCACGCTCTGTGCCAGGACAGAGACTGAGCCTGGGGTTTGGGGGAGGGGACTGGGGACCCTCTGGGCCAGCAGCTGCCAGAGGTCCTGGAGCCCCTGGCCTGCCCTTTGGAGAGCCTAAACCCCCCAGGAGACAACCGGCTAGCTCTGCTGGGTGGTGGAAGACGTGGGGGAGCTCGCCGGATCTGTCCCCCTCGGGGGCCCGCGGGCCACACAATAGCCCCAGGCTGCTGCGCCCTGGCTTAAGTGGTTGCCTGGGCAACAACTGGGGCCAGTTTCCACCAATCCTCGGCAGAGGCTGGATGGGGGGAGGGAAGCTGGCCGGGAAGGGGGGCACCATCCCTTGTGCTGAATCCTATATAAGGAGGAGGGATGTGAGCGCAGTGGTCTGGGCTTCGCTGCCCCTCCAGTGAGCTCAGGGGCGGGGCACGAAGATGCTTCGCTTGGGCTGTGCCAAGCCTGGGTCCTGGGCCAGCTTCTGGGCCGTCCTGACCTTGGTGGGTCTGGCCACTCGAGCTGGTGAGTGGGCAGTGGGTGGGGTGGGGTGGGGGTGGAGGGCAGGGAGGAGAGGCCGGACCTTTCGCCGGGAGGGGGCGGTGTCCAGCAGGCCGGGAGATTTGATCGCTGCGCCCGCCAGAGGAGGGAAGGAGGGCTGGGAGGCAGCAGGGGTCTTAGCGACAGGAAGACCAGCCCACCGCCCACGCCGGACAGGTGGCCCCAGGACAGGTGGCCCCAGGCAGCCGTGGGGTGTGAACGGCCCACCCACCCGGCCCTCACCCTCCCCTTCTCCCGCTGCCTCCCTTTCTGTTACACACAGATGCTCTGGTCCCGTGTCAGCCTCCTCTCTGGTTGTCCCCACGGGCCAGGGGCCTGCGCGTGTGCACGTGTGTTCGTGGGGTGCTCGTCCGCTGCCCTCAGACACCCACCTAGTCTCCCTCTGAGGCTCCTCACACTGTTCTCTGCTTGGGGAAGCGGCTGGCAGCGTTTCCTGTCACTGAGTTCTCTGTGACGGGAGTGCATGTCCCCATCTGACCCTCACACATCCCTGGAAGCCCAAGAGAAGGCCCCGGGGTGGGCAGCCTGGAAGGGGGAGGCCGGGCTCGACACTCAGGTCCCGTGAGAGTCCCCTTCCAGCACCAGCACGCCCTCTGTGTCTTCTCTGGTCCCCCCACAAGCCACCTGGTGCGAGTGGACTTCAGCCTCAGAGGTCAGGACCCAGGAGGGCAGCTGGGCCTGGAAACAGCTTCCCCTCATGCTCTGCCTCGGTCATCCCACTTGTGCTCTGGTCCCTCCCGACCCTCTCACTGCTCCCCGCACCCCCAGCCCATCCTTTTCTAGGGCCTCTGGCTGGCTCCTTCCCGTCACTTCCTCAGGGAGCCGTCTAGGATTTCTGCACCTCAAGCAGCCCTATCCTGACTACCGTCACTTCCTTATTTATCACAATCCCAAACTAGAGTGCTTATTTGTGTACTTACCGCCTGTCTAAGGGGCTGGTTGGTGCTTTTCTCAGGAGGTGAGCGCGGTGGGGTTCCTCGTCTGGTGCTCTGGCATCACGGAGACCAGTTCCCGGGCATTCTGTCCCACACTGGTTCATGATCTCTCCTTGCCAGGAATCTACCCCCATCCTGCAGAGCATCCTCTCAGGGGCTGCTCAGCATCAGGTTCATAAGCTTCCCTACCCGGGAAGTGCTTGTGTGCGTGCACGCTTACCTCTGCGTGCTCCAGGGGCGCAGGCAAGTATGCACACAGCCTCCCCAGGCCCAGCCGCCCCCCGCCCACACCCAGGCACACCGTCCCCAGCTGGTCCCTCTGCACCCCTGGCTGGCACCCCCGGCCCAGGGGCCTTCTCAGTGGTGCTGCCTTCCTTCCTGCCGCAGCTCAGAGAGCCGATGTTGGTGGCGAGTCCACGGGCACCTCCATCAACCACTCCCAGACGCTGCTCCAACGCTTGCAGGAGCTGCTGCGGCAGGGCAATGCCAGCGACGTGGTTCTGCGGGTGCAGGCCGCGGGGACGGACGAGGTCCGCGTGTTCCACACGCACCGCCTGCTGCTGGGCCTACACAGCGAGTTCTTCCGGGAGCTGCTGAGTAACCAGAGTGAGGTGGTGCTTCAGGAGCCCCGGGACTGCGCTGCTGTCTTCGACAAGTTCATCAGGTGGGCACGGATTAGGGGAAGCCTTCCTCCCTTTCCCGGGCCCTGGCTTCTCCGCTCACCGGGTCCCAGAAGCCCTGGCCTCTCAGAAGACATTATGTGCATCCCCCAGAGGTCCATCCCCCAAGGTCTTCGCTTTTATTCGTCCCTTCTCCCCCTGCCCTTCCCACAAATCCAGCCTGACTCCCTGCCCTTGCCTGCAAGTCCTGTTGGCTCTGATGCCAGCTACCAAGTGCTCTCAGAGCTGTTTCCAAACCTGGTGTTGAGAGCTTTTAAAAACTGCAGATTCCCGGCCCCCGGTCTGGGTCATCCACTTCAGGTCTGGGGTTGGGCTCAGCAGTGATTTTTTCATTTTTTATTTTCAGGCCTCCGTGTGGTTTTAGCGTCTGGCCAGGTTTCCAACTGCAGGGCCAAGGGGAATAAGCCAGTGCTCTCTCTCATCTCCTGCTCCCTGCTGGTGTGCTGTACGGGGTGGGGGGGGGGCACCATTCACACTCTAGTCAGAGCAAGTAACCCTGTTTTAACGGTTTAGACAAGATGGCTGCAGAATACCAGGCAGCAGGAAGAGGCATAACACAGAAGGGGAAGGGTCTTCCCCCCCACCAGTCAGTTCTATCAAAGAGGTCTTCTCCGAACCCCATACTGTGCCTCTGCTGAAGGTGATTGGCTAGAATTTAGTCACATGGCCATGTCCACTCTAAAGGAGGCTTAGAGTCATCTTTTATTCCCAGAAACAAATAGTTGGGCTAAAATGCAGCTGGAAGGGGGAGACGGGGCGGGGGGGTGGTGTGTGTGTTGGTGCGGCTTTCTCTCCCGGCAGCTCTCGCCACATCCCCATGGAGTGTGGGGCCTGGCAAGAAGGGTGAGCGGAGGGATGGGAGCAGATGGGGACAGGGAGTGAATGAGCAAGAGCCACACCGGAAGAGATCCAGGGAGAAAGATGAGCTTGCAAGAAGGGGGAGGGGGGGTAGAGGGAATTAACCTGTGTGGAGGGCCTGCTTTGTAGCCAGTCCAGTTCATTCTCCCCCAGCTGTCACAACGACCCTGGTAACCCCTCTCCCCGGACGATTAGCAGAAGGTTCAGTGAAGTTAAATGACTTGCTCACTTGCAAGCACAATATGGATCTGAGCCCCGGGGTTGTGAAGCCCAGGACGGGTGGAGCCTCATCTGTCCTGTAGCCTAAGGCTCGGGGCCTAGTAGATGCCCAGTAACGATGCATCCTTTCCGTGTCCCCCCGAGAAACGGTCCTTGAGAGGAAGATAGGAAGCCGCGTGGGTGGGTCGGTGGGGCTGACCACAAGGCTCTTCATCCAAGGCTGGGTCCCCTTTGGGGGGGGTGTCTAGGGGCATGGCGGGGGGGGCGGCGCCCTGACCCCGCCCCATCTCTGCACCCCTCCCACAGGTACCTGTACTGCGGCGAGCTGACCGTGCTGCTGGCCCAGGCCATCCCCCTGCACCGGCTGGCCACCAAGTACGGCGTGGCCTCCCTGCAGCGCGGCGTGGCCGACTACATGCGGGCGCACCTGGCGGGCGGCGCGGGCCCTGCGGTCGGCTGGTACCACTATGCGGTGAGCACTGGGGACGAGGCCCTGCGCCAGAGCTGCCTGCAGTTCCTGGCCTGGAACCTGTCGGCCGTGGCGGCGAGTGCGGAGTGGGGCGCCGTGAGCCCCGAGCTGCTGGCGCAGCTGCTGCCGCGCTCCGACCTGGTGCTGCAGGACGAGCTGGAGCTGTTCCACGCGCTCGAGGCGTGGCTGGGCCGCACCCGCCCTGCCCCGGCTGTGGCCGAGCGTGCGCTGCGGGCCATCCGCTACCCCATGATCCCGCCTGCCCAGCTGTTCCAGCTGCAGGCACGCTCTGCCGCCCTGGCGCGCCACGGCCCCGCGGTGGCCGACCTGCTGCTGCAGGCCTACCAGTTCCACGCCGCCTCGCCGCTGCACTTCGCCAAGTTCTTCGATGTCAACGGCAGCGCCTTCCTGCCCCGCAACTACCTCGCGCCCGCCTGGGGCGCCCCATGGGTCATCAGCAACCCGGCCCGCGACGACCGCAGCACCAGCTTCCAGACGCAGCTGGGCCCCAGCGGCCACGACGCGGGCCGCCGGGTCACCTGGAACGTGCTCTTCTCCCCGCGCTGGCTGCCCGTCAGCCTGCGGCCCGTCTACGCGGACGCCGCGGGCACCGCACTGCCCCCCGCGCGCCCCGAGGACGGCCGGCCGCGCCTGGTGGTCACCCCGGCCAGCAGCGGTGGTGACGCGGCCGGGGTGAGCTTCCAGAAGACGGTGCTGGTGGGGGCGCGCCAGCACGGCCGCCTGCTGGTGCGCCACGCCTACAGCTTCCACCAGAGCAGCGAGGAGGCCGGCGACTTCCTGGCGCACGCGGACCTGCAGCGCCGCAACTCCGAGTACCTGGTGGAGAACGCCCTGCACCTCCACCTCATCGTCAAGCCCGTCTACCACACCCTCATCCGGACCCCCAAGTAGCCAGGCGGGCCGCGGCGGGGAGGGGCGCGCACCATCCGGGGTGCTCACGCCGGTCCCCTGGGTGGCCCGGTGCTGGTGGCCTCGGAGCTGGGGTGCAGGGTGGTGCAGCAGGTGCCCCGTTTCACAGCTGCCTCGGAGGCCGCGCTCTTGGTTGAATAAATCGATGCTCAGAGAGCGGAGGAGGGGATGATTGTACCACCTAGTTCCAGGTAAAAGCAGCCCTCCTAGGTATGGGGGTTCCCCCTTCTTTCATTAGCTTTTACCCAGGGCCCCCACCCCCACCTGGAACAGGGCAGGTAAGAGCAACCACATGGGCCAGCCTGGGAAAATGCGGGGTGGGGGGGGGGGACGACTCCAGGACCTCTTGCTCGAGTTTTCTCACCTTGAAGCCACGAGGCTTACTTAGCTGGGCAGTTTCTGAGCCCTGATTTCCAGAGGGTACCACCCCCACCCCCGTCTGGGTAATTAGGCTTTTTATGTTCTGAGCCACCCCAGGTCTCTGACCTCTCATGGGAGGGAGCGAGGAAGGTGTGAAGGCTTGTGGGGTGGGGCATGAACGGACTTTGCCGGCCTCACCCTTCCTAGGAACCGGCTAGAGGAAAAACCCGTTCCCCCCGCCCCCCCGCCAGGTGTTTGTAGGTTGGTGCAGTGTAACCAGCCACAGGGGGATGGGGTGTCGGGGAGGGAGGAGGAAGGCAGCTGGGTTGCCTCTTAATCAGTCATGGCCCCCCCTTACATTCCAGACAAGGTCTAGTTTCCAACACAACCATCAAGACCCAAATGGGATTTTATTGTTACACCGCCAAGTAACAAAACCAGATTCCCTCCTCTGCCCCAACCAGACTCTTCCGAAATGACTGTGGGCTCCTTCCCCAACCATCCGAGATACCCTTGCCCCGGATGTGGGCTCAGGACCCCGTCCCACTAACAGCTCCCTTCCCCCTCCCATCTCCAAGGCTGAGTCCGGCCCCAGGTCTCTACAGGGTTTTGGCAACAGGGTTCTATCCGGGGCTGGGAGGCCAGGAAGTCCTGTCATCCTGGCCATGCCTCCTGAGCTTACCTCCCTTCCCCAGTGGCACTGAAAGCATGGAGCTGCTGGGCAGACACCCTCATAATTCCTGGGTCTCAGGAGCCCCAGCTTTCTGAGAGCCTGAGCTCCTGCTCACAGGCGACCCCCATCTGCCCAGCCTCCATCTCCCATTTTCTGCTACACCCCATCCAGGCTTGGGGGCAGGAGGGCCGGTTCCAGACAGGACCCCTCAGGTATGCCGGAAGCGTCCGTCTTTGCCGTGGGTGCTTGTGCCGTGAGCCAGGCGGGGCCCACGGGCAGCCCGTCGGGAAATACCAGCTGGGTTGGAGTGAACAGTGAGGGGTGAGGAGTCCCCAGGGCCTGCAACAGGGGAAGGGCCAGGAACAGGGGTTTAGGAATTCCTCTCACTCCCTCTCGGGTCACCCCGTGGCCTTGAACTCCCAGGGGGCACAACCCCCAGATGCCAGTCTCACAGATACTCCATGAGAACCCGGTTTCCAGCAATGCGTAGCCATAGGGACGGGGAGCTCAACATGCCTCCTCCCTGGGCTGGCCAAGGGCTCCCGTCCCCATTCCTTCCTTGGGTGGTACTGACCTGTGCTCTGGCTTGGAGGGAGTTTGACCTTGGCCAAAGGCAGCATGACCTTCCCCAGATGCCGGGTACCAGGGGCTGGGTGTCCGCACACTGGCACCCTGTGATCCGAGACACTCTCCATGGGACGGGGCCCCAGGAGGTGTGTCTTGGGGCGGGAAAGCTGTGTGGGAGAACAGTGAGGTGAGTCCGGGCTGTATGGGATCTGCTACACGGATCTGCCCTGGATGCCCGCCCCCCTGCATGCCTCCTATGCCAGCCTGGGGGACAGGGACTGAAGGTGTCCTGGGGCCTCTGGAGGAATCCAGCCCCCAGGTTCCCATCCACAGCAAAGGGGCGCAGACACGTCATCATCCCCCAGTCTTTCGTCTCACCCCTTGCCCCGTGACCTCAAAGGACCGGGACCTCCGCTTCCTCCTCTTGGCCTCCAGTGACTCCTCCCGTTTCTTGCCCGGGCTTTTCTTCTGGCCCCGCATCCAGGGCCCGGTGCCGTCGCCACTGTGCCCGGCTGCCTGGGACGGGGCCTCGCCTGTGCTGCTAGACAGGTTGTCCTCACTGGCAGCGTGCTGCAGGGTGGGGCTGGGCGGCCGCTTGCAGGCCAGAGGGCCGGGTGGCTGCGAGTCGTCAGCCTCGCTGGGCGAGTGCGGAGACAGGCTGCCGCGCTCCCGGGCAGGTGGCAGCAGGTGGCGCCCCTCGCTGCCCAAAGCCCGCGAGCGCCGCCGCGCAGCCTTCACCGAGATGCACTTGGTGCCGGTCAGGATCTCCTTCCTCTCTGCAGCGGGACAGAAGGAAGGAGCACGCAACCTGGGGTCAAGACCACATATCCCTCCCCCTCCCACAACCTCCACCCCCTCCTTCTCCTGACAATAAGGGAGGACATGAGCAGATCCAGAAGGCCTGGGTCCCAATTCCAGCCCTCGCTTGCTATTTAAGAAACTTGGGGCAAATTTCTGAGCTTTACCTTCACCTGTAACTGGGGATGGTGAAACTAACCCTGTAGGGTTACTGTGAGGACTAACTGAGAAAGTGGGCTTCGGGGTGGGGATTCCATCTATATTTGCTCTTAGAATTACTACTGGATGGGAAGGGGGACAGGATCCTGAGTGCCATGTGCTCCCCATTCGGGCTTCTGATTGTGTCCTCAGCCCTCTGTGCGTCCTTGAGCAGGTGGCTAATCCTCTCTGGGCACTGGGGCCTCTGTATAGAATGGGTAGCTCCAAACGCTTGGGTGCATCCAGCAGCGCACAGGGCACGGACTGGGTGATCTGAACGGTTCAGATGCTGCTGGGCTCACGTTGACCGGGCTGGCAGGGGGCGCACCTTTGGAGGACAAGGGGATCTCCGACAGAGTCTCGCTGCTGTCGGGGGAAGAGTTGATCTGGCTGCTGGGGCTCACCAGGCTGTCCTGAGTGGGGGCCTGCAGGTGAAGTGGTTGAGAAGACAAAGGCATTGGACCCACCAGGGGCCTCGTGTCTTACTCAGCAGAGACAGCGGGGCCTCAGGGGTGAAGGCCATCTTGGGAAGGCTCCATCCCAACCATGGGGTGTCTGCCCTGTGCCCCCACCCCCGGCAGTGGCGCTCCGTGCTCACCTCCTGGGTCACCAGGCTGCCGATCTGGATGGGGGGTGGGGTGGGCACAGAGGAGCTCTTCACCTGCCAGGCTCGAGGACTGGCTTTGAACACACGGTTGGCTTCACTGAGGTTGGCAGAGGAGGATGGCGGCTGTTGACTGGGCTGGACCCACTAAGGTCCCAACTCCACCCCAGGGTGGGGAGAACTGTTTGTGTGACGGGAGAGAGAACCTAGGGGTCCTGGCTCCAGACTCGTGCCACCTTCTCCCTTTCATTCCTGCCCCATGGACTTAGCCCCAAACTGGGTTGGCATCCCTGGGATACGGCTCAGCGGGTGGTGGCTCAGGCTGGCAGGACTGGCGGGAAGCGGTCTCTGGCCTCACCTCTCCGCGCTGAGGGGAGGGAGGATGCTGTCCTGCAGGCGCTGGACTTCAGAGATCAGCGTCTTCACATTCTCTGGGTCAGACTCTGGTGTCAGCGTGGTTCCTGCTGGGGTAATTTTGGGCAAGGAGCTGTCCTGGGGAGGGAAGGCGGCAGGGGGAGGACAGTCAGAAGACTTGGTCTTGGACCAGGTGACGGCAAAGGGTGACAAAGGCACGCAAGGCGACTAGGGCCTAGGTGTGGGGGAGGAGAGCAGTGGGTTTGTATTCTGGCTCACAGGGGATAAACTGGGGTCTGCTAGGCATCCCCAGTAGCACCGCCTGATGACCTTGTCTCCTGGGGGGCCATTTGTGATCGCTCAGATAACCAATCCTGACCTTCAGACTCTGGGTAGGGACAAGTGCCAGAGAAGAATGACCTGGGACAGGCACCTTACTCGGGTGAGGCTTTGGGCGGGGTGAGAAGGAAGGAGGGCTAAGTCCCTGGGGTGCCAGCCAGCCTGGTCCCATCCGCACCCCAGCGACCTGCAGGCATTGCCTGGGGCATGCCCCCCTCCATCCCTACCTGTGCTCATACCCGTGCCCAGGCCTGCCCACGCTCCCACCTGCAGGGCCCTGGAGGCCACCCGGTCCATGATGGTGGCCCGCTCCAGGCTGCCCTCCTCCAGCTCCCGCAGGTACACTTCATACAGCTCCTCCAGGTGCTGCGGGACGGCCAGGTTGTAGTCTGGGGGGTGGGGGTGGAGAGAGGGAGGGGCAGGGCTCAGCGCGGGCCCCGGGTCCCTCCCCGGGCCTCGGGGGCCCCTGGGTGGCTCGGGGCGCCCGGGGCCTACCGTCGATGACCTGGCGCTGGCCTTGGATGATCTCGTCGCAGAGGCTGCGGTGCTGCTCCAGGCGGCGCACGGCCTCGCGGCGGTGGCGGAGCGCGCCGTCCCGGAGCAGCGCGTGCGACTGCATCTCCGTGTTCTCCACCTCGAGCTCGTGCACGCGGCACAGCAGGCTGAGCACCTGGCGCTGCTCCTCCGAGCCGATGCGCCGCGGCAGCGTCTCCTCCAGGCGCCGGCCCCGCGCGCGCAGCTCCCGGCAGCGCTGCTCCAGCGCCAGCTGGGGGCCGGGGTGGGGGGTCAGCGCCGGGGCTGGTCCTAACCCCCACACCCGACCCCTCCAGCCCCCGAGCACCCTCCAGGCTGAAGCCCCATTCTGAGCCTAACCCTCAAACCTTCGTCTTGGGCCCCGCAACCAGGGGCTGCCCCCAAATGCCCCCTCTGGACACACTTTCTGGCCACCCTGAAACCATCTGCCCCTGGAATCAGCTCCAGGGATACCGGCCCGACCCCAGCCCCTCTGTCCCCCTCAGGGCTCATCATGGCCCCCCAAAACCATGGCCCCCCTGGTTTGCGTATGCTCCAGAACAGAAAGAAAATATCCATTATCTGGAAAAACCCTAATTAAAATACTGACTACCACTTTTTTTTTTTGAGTTCTTGGTATGCAAAAGGCATTGATTTAGTCTCCCCAATAACCCCACCAGGACTACTGCCGTTTTGTAGATGAGGAAGCGAGTCACAAAGGAGGAATCTAGCAAGCTCACAGAGGATCTGAGGCCTGAGCTCCCAGGTCTGAGTCCTCCTGCACCCCACCCCCAGCCCCTTCTGGCCTGGGCCTCTCAGGCCATTCCCTCCTGCCCCCAGACCCAGGCACCTTCTGCTTCCTCAGCTTCTTCTGCTCCCCCACCAGAGCGGCAATGCTCTCCCGGGCCGAGGCCACCTCTGGGGGCTCCAGGGTGTCTGGCTGGTCATCACCCGTGTCCGAGTCCTTCTCGCTGTCATCCTTGGTGTAGGATTCTTTCCGCTGCTCCTCCCGCCATTTGAGCGCCCTGCGGGACTTCTCGTGCTCCCAGCTGCCGCAGCCCCACCCCAGGGAGGCAGGGGAGTCAGGCCGCGGGGTGGGGGGCATAGCGTGCGGCTACAGCTCCCAGCCCCTCTGTCCTAGGACCCAGAGTAGGACGTGGGCGGCCCTGGGGCAGGGGGTGCTTACCCAGCAATGGTGAGCAGGTGGCGGGAGGTGTCAATCTGGACCTCCATGGCGTGATTCTCCAGCTCCAGCAGGCGTCTCCGCACGTCCATCTGCTCCTGGAAAGCGCTGATAAGCTGCTCCCGCAGCTGTCCCATCTCGGCCTGCTCACCCTGCGCACTGTGCAGTTGGACCTCGGCTGCCCAGAGGATGCAGAAGTCAGTGGAGGCAGGAGGGTCAGGCCAGGAAGGTCTATTTGGGGCCTGCCCTTATCCCTTTCCTCTTCTTCTTCTTCTTTTTTTTTTTTAAGATTTAATTTATTTATTCTTGAGAGACACACACAGAGAAGCAGAGACAGGCAGAGGGAGAAGCAGGCTCCCTGCAGGGAGCCCGATGCGGGACCAAATCCCCGGACCCCGGGGATCATGGCCAGAGCCAACGGCAGGTGCTCAACCTCTGAGCCACCCAGGCGTCCCCCTCTTCCCTTTCTTCCCAAACTACTTCCTGTCTGACCAACTCTTCTCAAAAGACCCCCCTAGATTATTACTACTTCCTCCCACACCCCATTTCCAAATGGAGTCTTCAGGCTGCAGCCCAAGGGGAACTCTCAGCTCCTCTGCATGAACTGGGCTTCCACTAGCCCTTATAGCACCAACTATAAAAAGGTGCCCCTTAGACACTTGTCCTCTGTTGGAAAACCATCAAAGCAAAGACAAATCTACAAGAGAAAGGTACCCGTTCCGCTGGGCACAGCCTCGCAGCCCTGAGAGTGGGCCCCCCGCCCGCCGCAGCTGAACGCTCACATGTGTCTCACTTGTGTGATCTCATCTAATCTTAATTAATGTTAAATCTCTGGGACAGAGATCACTGTTCTATCTGACCCTTGAAGGACAGAAGGCGCAGAGCGGCTGAGTGATTAGCCCAAGGCTACCTGCCCAGAAAAAGCCTGAGCCTGAGCCTTAGCCCCTGAGCAATCTGAGACAGGCTAGGAGGGCTCCCGGAGATGGGCTCCCACAAACGCAGACCACCCCCCCCGCCCCGCTCCCGCCGCACACACCTTGGATGTGGCGAATGTCACCCCGCTCCAGCCGGCCCTGGGCCGGACCCCGCCCACCCTGCTCATCGATCTTGCATTTGAGCCTCTGGATCTCGCCCCGAAGGTCCGAGATGATGCTGGTGTACTGGGCGATGTGGTAGGAGACGTTGAGCAGGTTCTGCTTCACCTGTGGGGGCACAGCGGGGAGGGCAGAGCAGGTCCAGTCACCCCGGATGCTGGGGTCAGCCTGCCGTGTCTTCTCTTTCTCTCCCCCCGCCCAACCCGGCTTCCAACCCCACAACCTATCACACTCCATGCCTCTACCAGACCCAGACTCCTAAAATGCTGCTTCCTCTGCTCATCAACCTTCAGTGACTCCCTACTGCCTGGGAGGAATGCCCTAATTCCTTCACCTGGACCCACCACTATCTCAGTTTCTACCTTAACATTTTTTATTTATTTAATTTAGAGATAGAACATGCATGAGCCAGGGGAGGTGCAGAGGGAGAGGGAGAGAATCTCAAGCAGACTCCACGCTGAGCGGGGAGCGCCATGTGGGGCTAGATCCCACAACCCTGACATCAAGACCTGAGCTGAAATCAGGACTGAGCCACCAGGGCACTCCTCTCAGTTTTCATTTGATCACTGCTCCATCGGGAACGTTCTGCTCTGGTTGACGAATTGTCCTGTTGTCCCCACTCCTATCACAGACACCATCTCCTTCCTGCCCTTGAAATCACACGCTTACTGCTACCCACCTCTTCTAGAATGTCCTCCCCATCCTTCAGAGGCCCACTCGCAGTCCCCAGAAAGCTCCACCAGGCCCTGCCACCCCATCTCCTCGTTCCTTCGCTGTCTCAGCACCTGCTGTTGGCATCACTTGCCACTATTAATAATATTCTGAACCATCAATGAATTGTTTCAGGGACAGGCCTCCTCCACCCGTTGAGTTTCCGGAGTGCTGGGGTAACACACAAAGCCCCTGGGACGGTGGCTGTGAAGTGTCGTGTTGCAGGAGTGTTGCTAAGTTCTATCTGGCGTGTGTCCATTCCCACCCTTCCACACACGTGGCTTGAGAGAGGCTTCCGGGGGTCCTAACGCCTTTGCCCGAGGGTGACAATGTGGGCTCGGGAGGCAGGCAGGGCCACTTCTATAGGGTCTCAGTGCCGTCCATCACTGCCCAGCTGGGAAGTCACTTAACTTCCTTCAGCCTCGATTCCTTCAACTTGGAGATGGGAGTGTAGGGAGTCAGGCCTCGCTCGAGGAGCAAAGGAGGGGACGCAGGGAAGCGCTCAGAATCATGATGGCCTGACAGTTAGATTGGGGGCTTTGAAAATGTCAATGTCTGAATGGGCAACTGGAAAGGAAAACTGAGGCTGGCAGGGGATGGGGCGGGGGGCATTCAAGTGACCTTAAACAAGGTGGAGGGGACCCTCGGGAGCAGTGGGCTTCCGGCAGGTGCACAGGCTTCCTGGCAGGCGGGGAAAGGCACGGGGTGACACGGGGCTGGGGAAGGAGGCCAGTGCCGTGGTGGCCGGCTCCAGAGGGTGGGGTGGGGTGGCAGGGAGCCCTCCGGGGCCCGCATCTTGGCTCAGGAAGGGCCCTCACCCTGGTCTTGATGTTCTTGGCGCGGCCGGCGTAGGTCAGGGTGTTCCGGGACTCCTCGAAGGCGCTGCTGGCGGGGCTGATGTGTGCGATCATCACGGTGCGGCTGTTCCCGCCCAGGGAATCCTGGGTGGCAGGGAGGGTGGGCTGCGGTGGGCCCGGGCCCGCCTCCCCAGGGTCCTGGGTCCAGCCATCCCCCCCCTCCTTCTGTCCCTCCTTCCACTTCTGGTTTCTGTTCCAAATTTCCATGTGAAACTTTCCAGTCTCCGACCCGGGTCAGCCCTCACCCCCGCCCCCCCAACCCATCGCTTTCCTTTTCCCTCCCTTCATACAAGAGAATGAGAAAAGGCAGCAGCCGTGGCAGCTGGGAACCCGAGTGGAAAGGTGTCCTGTGGGCTCCCTCTCTCATCACCTCTAGCCTCTCAAGTGACCCCCAGGCCCCCCATTTCTGACTGCTGATGGCACTGCCCTTTCGGCTGGAGTGAGGGAAGGGGGACAGGGGCCCCGGGCATGAAGGTTGAATGTGGCCCCGTTCCATATGAAGAGCCCTGGGGAGGGAGGAGGGGAGGGGAGGAGGGGTGGGAGGTGGGGATCCCCGACTCCACAGGGGTGGGAGGTGGGGATCCCAGACTCCCACCCCGAGTTAGCAGCACAGTGACCTCAGGCAAGCTCTTCACTTCCCTAATGCTTGGCTTCCTTGCTTTTTAAAAGGGCAGCAATCATGCCACCGTCCCACCTCCCAGCTTGTGGGCGCCCTGGTGGTGGTGGGCTGGTGGCGGGCTGGGGTGACGCTGCAGTTATACGGGGCCACAGACTCTGTCTTCCAGCACGTACTACCGTGGGCCCTGGGGAAGGCTACTTAACCCCTTTGCGCTTAGTTTTCTTGTCTGTAAATGGAAATAGTATTTCCCCGACGGCCGAGGTTGCTTCAGGAAGAAGGGAGCTAGTCTAGTTGGGTGAGGTCCAGCCAGGGGCAGGTCCCCAGACAGCAGACACTCTGATCCATGAGGCTGACGACCACTGGAACCCCCAAATCCAGGCAGGTCTTGGTCCCCTCAGACCTGCAGCCCTTGGGGGGGGTGTCAGGTGCTGCGCCTTTCCTTCCCTGCTGCCCACTCTTGGGTCAGGGTCACCTCGTAAAATTTGAGTGTCAGATAAACAATGAATGCTTTTTTAAAGTATAAGTATATCCCAAATGTTGTGTGGGACATACTTATGCTGAAACAAATTCTGTTGTCTATCTGAAATTCAGCTGTAGCTAGGTGGCCGTTATTTTTTAAGATTTTACTTATTTATTTGAGAGAGAGAGAGGGAGAGTGAGCATGAGCGGGGGTGGGAAGGGGCAGAGGGAGAGGGAGAAGCAGACTCTCCGCGGAGCAGGGAGCTCAACTCGGGGCTCTATCCCAGGACTCTGAGATCATGACCTGAGCCAACGGCAGACACTTCACGGACTGAGCCACCCCGGCGCCCTGTATTTTTATTTGCTCATCTGGCAGCCCCACTCCGGGTGCCCAGCGCCCCGGCCCGTGCAGCGGTACCTTCAGGAGCCGGGTGAGCTTGCTGTCCCGATAGTTGATGTACTTGTTGCTGCTCTTGTCGCTCAGCGCGTTGATGCAGTTGCCCAGCGCCAGCAGCGAGCGGTTGATGTGGGCGCCCTCCTTCATGCGCTGCCCTCGGTTCTGCGTCTGCGGGGTGAGCGGGGGCAGGGGACGGGCTTCACCGCCGCCCAGGGGACCCTGGGCCAAGGCGCCTCCCTCTCCCTTGGGACTTGGAAATGTGGCGGTGACGGAGGGCCTGGTCTTGCCCTCCTCCCAGGGGTCATCGAGGGCATTCGAGAAGGTGGGAGAACAGGAAGGCCTCTGAAGAGTGAGGGACGGAAGGCTTCTGAGGACCGTTGAGAGTCTGGCTCTCTGTCCCCCCCCCCCGGGGGGGACTGGCCCCAGGGCCCCAAGAATGACACGGCAGGAGGCTGAGGCTTCCCTGGTGGTGGCACCTGGCTCCAGGGGAAGGAGGGAAGTGTGTGAGTGTGTGTGTGTGTGGGGGGGGGGGGCAGAGAGAGAATGTGAGGGAATGAGTGTGTGTGTGGAAGAAAGAATGTGTGTGTGTGAGTGTGTAGGGAAATGAGTGTGCGAGCGCACGAGTGTACGTGTGTGCTGGGTTCTTGTCCTTTCCTTGGGCCCAAGGGGACAGTGTCAAGGCCGAGGAGGAGGCTCTGCCCAAAGCTGCCTGGCTCTCAGAGCTGGGGCCTCGGGGCACCCCCCCTCCCCGCTGCTCCGCTGTGTCCCTCCCGGAAGGCCTTCCTGGGAGAGAGGGGTGTGCTTCCTGAACCCCCCTGTTTAAACCTAATCCCACGTGTTTGAACATGAAATCTCCCTGGCCGCTGGCCTGTCCCTGGCATTTGCTAGCAGTGACATCACCTGGCCTCATCACTGGGGGGACCGTGAAACCTCCCGGTTTGCCCGAAGGAGGGGGACCCGGGCCTACCCAGTGGGGGACACCGTTGGGGCGGGGACCCCCCCCCCAGGCCACAGAGCCAGGTAAGCAGGGCTTAGCGGCAGGGCCAGACAAATGCTCTGAGAACTGGCGATGGGCCTTCCTCTCTCCTCAACGTGGCAGGCAGGGCCCCCTGAGTCAGAAGGTCGTCTCCCCTATCCCAGCTCCTCATCTGGGCCCACGTACCCTCATTCCCGCTGACCTCCTCCAGGGCCACCAGTCCTTCTTGGAGAAACCCTCCTCATCCCCGGCCCCGTCCTACAAACAGTGGGGTACCCCCTTCCCCTCCTGTTCCTCTGTGACACTCCTCAGTCCCTTACCAGGCTCTCCCCCCACCGCCCCACCCCCCCTGCCCAGGATGGCTCCCGGCCGATCTCCTGGGGAGCAAGGAGGTCAGCACCCCTGCCCTCTCCCCAACCCCCCAGAACATTCTCCCCGGTCTGGGGGGAGCTGACCTCACCTGGGAGGCACGCTCAGAGCCCGCCAGGTCAATCATGAACAGGCGGCCCTGCCGCACCTCCTGCAGAACGTTCTTGACCCGGCTGCGCTGGCGCACAGCCACCTGGAGCACGGCGTGGGAGCGAGAGGACGTCTGGTTGGCAGCCGTGGGCTCCTGGGTCCTTTGCCGGTTCCCCTTCATCAGCAGCTGCATGATCTGGGTGGGCAGTGGGTGGGGAGGACAGCACTGTTGGGGGACCACGGGGTTGCCCCCACGCCCTGCATCTTGGAGGCTGGGGTGGGCCAGTCTGGAGGCTGGTTGCCTATTATGGCCCGCCCTGGGGTCAGCGCAACAGGGGCACAGGGGCAGGAGGCATGGGGGCGGGATCCTCTGTGTCTGTCCCAGCCCCTGCTCCAGCCCACCCTGCCCCAGCCTCAGCCCCCGCTCTGGCCTCAGCCTCCCCCCTCTCTGGCCCTGCCCCAGTCCCTCCCCTGGCCCCTGCTCTTGCCCCAACCCCTGCCTGGGCCCCTGTCCCAGCTGAGGGGGTAGTGACTCCCTGGCTGCAGTCCTCTGTCCCCTCCTGCCCCACAGGGCAGAATGTCCCTCTCCACTGCTCCACTGGCTGCACAAGACTTGCCTCTTTGGCATTGATAGTGGAGACCTCGGTGATCCCAGCCACCTGGATCACCCCTTTGGAGTCCTCTCTCAGCTCTAGGTACCCCAGGGCGGGGTTCAGCAGGTCCCGGATCATCTCATTGTAGATCTGAGGGGCCGGCCGGGGGAGGGGCGGGGGACAGGTGTTACCAGGAGCCTAAGGGCTGGAGGTCCAGACAGGGACCAGATCCCCACCCGTCTTGAGCGAGAAGGGGACAGGCGCTGCCACATTCTGAGCCCCAGCCTGGGAGCTCCGGGCTCCTCCCAGAGAAACTCTGGTTAAGGACAAAGACCCCGTCCTTTCTATGGGCTGGGGGGTCAGGGGCCTTTAGCATCCACAGGGAAACCCTGGGCGGCCAGAACCCAGGATTCAGGAAGCTTCAGGACCAGGTGGGATCCCCTTTGCAGGCAGGCCAGGCGCTGAGCAGAAGAGGGGGACCTGACCGATGGCCAGCCCTGCTTGTTGCTAGGCAACCCTTCCACTACTTCTCCGCGCACCCCCCCCCCCCCAGGTGCATCTCGCTGGCTGAGTCAACGCCAGCTGGCTGAGGCTGCAACGCTTCCCTGCCCTTCCTGAGCTGTCACCCAGGAGATCACCAGCTCCCACAGGGAGTCGGGGCAGCCAGGAGCCAGGCGGAGTGCAGCCCTCTGGCGTGTCTGCTTCTTCTGTCCCCTGCACGCTGTCCCCTGGCTGCCTGGTGGTGGCTCTCCCCCAGCTGTGGCCGGGTATAAAGGCCGGCAGGTTCAGGCCTTCCTGGGTATGTGGGTCTCACCTGTCCCCATGCACACGGTGCCTGGAGATGGCGTGGCAGGGCTCACACCGTTTGGGGAAGGGGCCCTTGGTGATGGCGAGGGGCTAAGCCATCTGGGAGGGTGGCTGAACGCTTTGCTTAGGGTCAAGGCTACTTTGAGGTGTGGCATGATGGCTAGGGCTTGGATTTCTTATTTTATTTTATTATTTTATATTTTATTTCATTTTATTTTATTATTTTATTTTATTTTTTTCAGGGCTTGGCTTTCAAGCTCTAGGATCCTGAGTTTGAATCCCTGCCCCCTCGCTAACTGGCTGATGTTGGCCTAGTGGTATAACCTCTCTGGACCTCAGATTTTTGCAGAGTGGGGCCAACGACATGTGTGCGGCTGTCCGAGGGGCCTCTTGCCTAAGCTGCGGTCAGGGGAGGGCTCACCTCCAGGTAGGACATGGACACCTCATACTCCATGTCGTTGCTGGTCTCCTCAATGGCACGGAAGAGGTCATTGAGGGTCCGAACGTAGATGCCAGGCTCGTGGTCTGTGCCCAGCATGGTGTAGGTTTTCCCACAGCCTGGGACAGAAGAAGGTGGTGGGTGAGTGGGGTGGGGGTCGGAAGCGCGGCTTTGCTGGACAGGGTCTTCTGGCAAACCTGGGTCCATCCTCAAGCCTGGGAACCCCCCGAAAATGGCCAGGGAGGCAGGGGGCGGGGAGGCTGGCGTTCTTGACTGGGGAAGGGGCCTCTGGGGTCAGAGGGCCCTGTGGGCGTTTGGATCAGCACAATCCTTGATTCCCCAACCTCAGCTGGGGCCAGAGTAGTTCCCTGATGGAGGCCAAGGGGGCTTGGTCCTCCAGGGGACGGATGGGGCATGCAGTCTTGTCCCACGGGCTGGGCCCCGCCGTCACCTGTGGGGCCATAAGCAAAGACAGTGGCATTGTAGCCTGAGATGACGCCGTCGATGAGGCTCTTGGTAGTGGCCTGATACACCATCTCCTGCCGGGAAGAGCAGACCCGTCAGGGGCCCGGGGTACAGGCAGGGCAGAGCTCGCATACCGACTGGCGCGTCCTGGGCCCCAGCTCGGCAGCTTCTGTTTCTGGGGCTCTCAGCCCGAGGAGAAGCAGGGGCGGGGAGTGGAGGCTGGGGGTCTCTGCTTTCACCCCATGGGGGACACCAGCCTGAGAAAGAGCTCAGGACACCTGAGACACCTGCTCCCTACCCCACCCTGCCCCGACGACGCATTACATCTGCTCCTGGGAGCATCCCCCAGATGGCCAAGACAGGGGTCCCTGGGAGGGTGTCAGCTTCCCCGAGTCTCTGCTCCCTGCACCAGATGGGCTTCACGCGCCCTCCTCCAGCTCCCGTGGGGGCCAGCCCGGGGGTGTGGCAGGTGGGTGCCCACGGAGGGTGGCTTCCGCACACCGACTCAGATGTGTTGCTGCAGGAGGCTGGGCGCAAGCCATGCAGGCACGGGCACATTTGTGCGCATGGGGCCCCGGGAGAGTGGGAAGCCAGAGAGCGAGCAGTGGAGGGAAGGCTGAGGGTCAGTGGCAGGTCCCCTGCGGGCTCTGTCCTGGGTGGGGTGGGGATGGGAGGGAGGACAAAGGTTGGAGAGAGGCTCCTGTATGTCCCTAGGCCCAGACCCTCCCTCACCTGGGTGGCAGTGAAGTCAAAGGCCACGTCAAACAGGTAGGACTTCTCCCGGGAACGGTGTGCCCGCAGGACGTCGTCAGGGTCCTCCATCGGGTCCATGAGAACCACCATCTGCAAAAGGCCCCGAGGGGCCTCTGGCTGTCACCAGGGAGCCATGGCCTCACATTGAGGTCATAGGTCCCCGAGCCCAAGCCCAGCCCTGCCCCATCTGCTCCTGGGTGTCTGATCTGGATGCCCCAAGGGGAAGCCTCCTAACACCTAACATTGCCCCAAGGATGCTGAGAGGGCCATGAGGGACCTGAGGGGCCCTTCCTCTAATTGTGACACCACGCCCGTGTACCTCTACTGAAGGGGGAGGAACAGCAACAAAGGCTTCCATTTATTACATATTTATTGTGTGTCGGGACCTGCTTTAAGCCCTCTGTTTTTTTTTTTTTTTTTTAATTTTTATTTATTTATTATAGTCACAGAGAGAGAGAGAGAGAGAGGCAGAGACACAGGCAGAGGGAGAGAAGCAGGCTCCATGCACCGGGAGCCCGACGTGGGATTCGATCCCGGGTCTCCATGATCGCGCCCTGGGCCAAAGGCAGGCGCCAAACCGCTGCGCCACCCAGGGATCCCAAGCCCTTTGGACACATAGACTTGCTCAACCCCCCACTCCAAGGCCAGGCGGTGAGGCCCATAATCATTCCCATCTACAGATGAGGACATGGGACCCAGAGAAGTCACCTGTCTAAGCTCACGTACCAGCAGGTGGGGGACCAGGACTCAAAACCCGGGATCTGGGTTCAAAGCCTGCAGCCCCTTCCCCACTTCTGTGCGGCACCTGAGACCCTCCCTGCCTCACCCCTCTGCACCCTGCCCTCAGTCAGCAGGGAGACCCAGGGGTGGAGCAAAGAGCCACTGACTGCTGGGTGACGGGGGCGAGGAAAGCACGCTGGGCTTGGGGACTGTCCAATGGTGTCAGAGAGGGCGGCGTGGGGTGACTTATCAATGGCCCCTGCAGCCTTAAGCCTGAGCTGGGGGTGGGAGCAGGGGCCCAGGGTTGGAAGCTAGGATGATGCTACAGGTTGGCCATCCCTGGGCTCCCCTCCCTGCCGGGTAGGGGCATCTATGCTCTGTATGCATGTGGGGGTGGGGGGCGCTGGGAGGATACACAAGGGACCTCACCAGGCTCCTCCTCTGCTCCAAGGTAATCAAGGGACCTATTTTCCAGAACAATCTCCAAGCCTGCTCCACACCCAGCTCCACTCTGCCCTTCCCTTGACCCGAGTGTCCTGCGTGTGCTAAGCCCAGTCTTGGACTCTGAGGGAAGGAGCAGAGGAAGGAGGCTGGGTCTTGGCCAGAGGTTCTTGGCCTGGGGAAGGAGGAGAGACTATGCCCAGACTCACGAAAATGCCAGAAGACATTCAAAGATGTGTGGGAGGGCTGGAGCCAGGGGGGATTTAGGACAAGGTGGGAGAGTAAGTCAGGGCAAGGTCCACATGCCCATGCTACCCTTGTTAGCAGAGTGGCCTTGAGTGGGCACTTTAACTGCCCGGGCCTGGGTCTCTTCCTCCGCCAGACGGGCCTGCAGGGCTATGGCGAGCCCATGAGATGATGTGTGTGGCGTGTGTGGGCATAGCACGGGGCATATGCTAAGTGCCCAAGGGTCTTCATTCAAGGGGATGTGAGGAGGGACAGCGGGGATGATGCAGGTGACACCCCCCCACCGTCACTGAGGAGGGGGCCACCGGGATGCCACGGGCTCTGGGCCTGCCTGAGTCCCCTGGGGAGCTGAGCCGCCAGGTTGGGTCCCTGTCCTCCTCGGGCACCCCACACCTCCTTGGGGTGCCGCCGGAGAGGCAGTTCTGTGTTCGGGAGCACCCAGGCTCATGCTGGAGAGCAAGGGCAAAACAAGTCCCAGCTGTGCTCCGGGGCCGATGGTGGTCGCAGGCGCCCTCCGCTCCCAGTTCCCACTGGGTGGTTAAGAGGGAGGGAGTGGGCACCTTCACACTCAGCCCCTCATCCTGGCACGTAATAACAATAGCTCATCTTCACCCACCGCTTTCAAATGAATTTGTAATTATTACCCTCAGATGGTGACACTGGGACCCAAAGTCACATAGTTAAGGAATGGTGGGGCCAGGACTGGAGCCCTGGAAGCCTGGCTCCTGGGCTCCCTCCCCACCATTGTGAACCTTTCAATGCTCCTTCTGCTCCCTCGGGGGCCTTGCAGGGTGGGGTGTCATGGTGGGAGGGTGTCCCCCTGCCAAGTGAGGCCTCAGCACCCACTATGCCCACCAGCCCTACCTAATGTGACTCTGGTGATGAGATGCTGACCAAAGAGGCAAACTGAGTCCCAACAGAGGACAGGCACTGAGGAGGATGGGCTGTCCTAGTGCCATCCTAGGTTGCACAGACCATGACAGAGCTCCCATCCTGGGCCGGTGACAGCCCTGAAAAGGGCTTGAGAACAGACAAGGCACGAGGGGCAATCACCCCGAGAGAGAGACGGGGCTGACAGTGAGGTAGCCGGAGGCCAGCCTGGAGGCCAGCCCGGCTCCATACCTTTGGGAGATCCACAGTGGGTCCCTCTGGGGGCAGCCCCTTTGAGTGCCAGGATTTAGAAGGTCCCGTCCTGGAAGGGCCACAGCTTGGGACTCCCACCAGACTCCTCACAGCACTTAGGTGTGCGCTGATGTCAACTCTCTGCCCCTTCACTACCTGGATGCTGGCAGTAGATACACACCTGTGCTCACTGCACGTAGACTGGTCTGACTCTGGGGATCCCAGCAGGGCCCTCTCCGGGGATTCTCATGGAGGAGGGAGGACAGAGTGGGTAAGGCATCTCCCCCAGGAGGCCCAGCCTCGGTAGTTTCACCTAGAAGTCTCATCCAACCAGGTAATTTCAGGTAGACCAGGTGGCAGGGGTGGGGTGTGGGGTAGAGCTCCAGATGGGCTGGGCAGGGGTTTTGTGCAGGGAAAGAATGAGGTCGCTGACTTGACCTGCTCGCAGCTTGCCAGAGGCTGGGTGGCCACAGGGAGGTGAGTGCAGGGCGTCCGGTCCCGCACTGTTACGTGGAGTGCCCACCTGTCCCCAGCCACCTCCTCAGGGCTTCAGCCCCAATGCCCTGCCAGCCTCCTCCAGGATCCGGTTCCCATCTCAGGCCCCAAAGCCAGCAGCATAAGCTCTGATCAAGTTTCAGACCCCAATGAAGACAGAGCCGCCTACAAGTCCCCTGGCATGGGTCCCAGTGGGGTGCAGCAGGAACCTGACCAGCCGAGCCAGCTCTCAGCCCTGAGGCGCCAGCGCTCCTGCTGCCGCGGGGAGGGGGGGGGCGGCTGGCCGAGGGGCACCCTCCGGGGGCCTGCGGTGCAGGGGGGAGGTGAGCAGCATGCACAGATGCTCATCACCCACCGATCACCTTCCAACAGCCTCCGGGCACTGCCGAGTTCAAGGCACCCCGGACATTTGGTTCCTTTGCTGTCCGGGCTCCTGAATCAGTACATTGTCAGCACAGCTGCCGTGACCCCTCTTAAAGAGGTCTTTGTCTGGGTCTCCATCTGCCTGGGCCCCAGCCCACGCCACCCCTCTCCCGAGCATCACCCCCATCCCTGTCCACTCGGCCGCACAACGGAGTCCCTGTGCCCCTCGGCCAGGTGAACTGGAGCTGAGCCGCGGAGGGCTGGGGAAGGGGAGCTCCGGGCTGCCGCCCCAGAGAGCCGCACAGGGCGCGCAGGGCAGGGGGGCCCTGTGTATACAGGCAGAAAGGGAGAGGTGGTGTCCCCATGGCTGACTCGACAGGAGGCAGAGTGTAGGGAGGGCCACTGATCCTGCCTTACGGCTACTACGGAAGGCTTCCTGGAAGAGGTGGTGCCAGCACGGAGTCTTAAAGGATCAGCAGGCCTTGGCAGAGAGATGGGAGGGGAGGGGAACATTCTAGAGAAAAGCGTGAGCAAGGCCATGGGGTGAGACGCAGGCTGTGGGCATCGGTTCTCGGCTCGGAAATCTCAAGGGGGTTCTTGTGAGACATGCAGGGTTGCGGGGAGCGCTCAGGGCCTTTCCCTCCTGTCCTCACTCATAGGATCTCCAGAGCGTGAGCCCAAGATGGCCATAGAGGCGAGCCACGTGCTGTCCCCTGTGCAGCCTCCAACGCACCCCCTAAATGTCACCCTGGCCGGCGCCCAGCGTATGCCTGAGGAATGTTTGCTGAATAAAGCTGCCTTTGGGGGAGCTCTGTGTGTGCCGGGCGCGGTGCTAAGTGCTTTGCACACGTTTTCCTGGACACTCCCAGCATCCCTCGCTGTGATGGGGAATCGGATTGCTGATATCCCAAAGCTGCACTTGCCAAGCTCAGAGCTGGTCCCAGGATCCGGGCTCCCCCGAGCACCAGGCCACCCACCACCCCTGCCTCCCGAGTGAAGGAGCGGAGCAAAAGCAGCCTGGCTGGGCGAATGCCCACCCGCTATGCGTCGAACTGTGGCCTCCCCAGATTCAAACGTTGAAGTTCTAACCCCTCAGAACCTCAGAACGTGACTTTATTTGGAGACGGGGTCACTGCAGATGTAACCGGTTAAGATGAGGTCGCTCTGGAGTAGTGGGGGCCCTAAACCCAGTACGACCGCTGTCCTTCTGGAAAGGCCGAGTTTGGACACAGACACGTGTCACGGGAAGAGGACCTGAAGGGACACCGGGACAAGACGGCCGTCTGCCAGCCGAGCAGGGAGGCCTGGACGCATCCTCGGGGCCCTCAGAAGGAGCCGACCCTTTGGGCTTTCCGGCCTCCGGGAT
The DNA here is from genome assembly GCF_048418805.1 of Vulpes vulpes. Classification (NCBI taxonomy): domain Eukaryota; kingdom Metazoa; phylum Chordata; class Mammalia; order Carnivora; family Canidae; genus Vulpes; species Vulpes vulpes. The sequence continues at coordinate 6,739,054 of NC_132781.1, forward strand.
GGTGGGAGAATCGACTTCTGTGGTTAAAGTCGTTTCGTCTGTGGTATTTCGTTATTTTGGTCTTGCAAAGTGTGCCATTACCCGAGGCAGCCTCACCCGCCGCAGGGAGGGGGGTGCGGTCTGTCGGAACCTGGACCCTCCCTCAGCCCTGAGGTGGCCCTCACCTCCGCGATCCCCGGGTCATCCTCTTTCCCGCCCATGGCAGGCCGGCCACCTGCCCCTGGGAGGCTCGGCGGGGACATGGATCACACAGCATCCACAGGGGCCTCCCAACGCTGGCGAGAGGGCAGGAGGCAGGGCCAGGAGCGGGGAAGGCGGGCTCTGCTCCCCAAGTTCCGGGCTTCCAGGCTCAGCAGAGGCCCCCCTGCCTCCCTCTCAGACCTGCTCTTAATTCAGGGCAGATTTTGCCTTTTCCACGGTTCCAGACATTGAGTCTGGAAGCCCAAGATCCATGCAGGCAGGACGGGGCCTCGGGCTAGCGGGCGGATGTGTGTAAACTCTGTCCCCGTGTAGACCGGGCTCCTCCCCAGCATCTCCTAGGTGAGAAATACCTCGGACAAAGCGTAACACGGGTTCTTCCGGCTACGCGCCACTAAGCTGCCTGCGCTCTGCTCAGCGTTGCAGTTTTAATTGGCTTCTTCCCGGCCTCCAGGTGGCGAGACGCAGGCCAGGGTTGCTCAGTCCTGGCACTACTGACACTCGGGACAGGCTCGCTCTTAGGGGACCTGTCCTGGGCACTGCAGGCCACGTAGCAGCATCACTGGCCATCAGGTGCCAGTAACACAACTTCCTCCCAGCTGTGGCATAGCCAAATGTCCCCTGGAGGGCAAGAATCAGCACCACCCCCTTCCCCCGGCCCCGCCACTGAAAACCTCTGACCTACATCATTCCTCCTCAAGCCTTCGAGACCGGCAGTGGAGATCTCCAAGGAAAGGGGTGCCATAAATCGGGTTGGGGGGTCAACACTGCTGGGTGACCTTGCGGAGACGACATCACCTCTCTGGGCCTCAAGTTCTTTCCAGTTAGAAGTTGGGGAGGACTGACAGGGCCATCGCCTTGAGAGAAGAGCTCACACCAACACAACCAGCCTACTCAGGAAGCCCCAGCTGAGAGGCAGACCCTGGGAAGGCCCCAATCTGGGAGATTCCAGCTCCAGTCCAGGGAGCCCGGCAAGCAGCCCCGTTATTCTCAGGGTGTAAACACGCCAGGGCAAGACTGAAGCTGACTCGAGGTGGGTAGCGCCCTTGTGAGGCTGCTTCTGGATTTTTGTTTGCTGTTTCTTTAAGAAGGAGAATTTGTTGCTGGTCGGGTTTCTAGTTGTAAGGGTACCATCCTGGGAGCGCTCTCAAGAATGGAGACTTTGAACCCAAGAAGGCTGTCCCCTTCCGGCTAGGCAGAAAGGATGGGAGGGGAGCCCGCCGAGCTCATAAAGCCACCAAGGCCCAGCTGGCTGCTCTGCACAGAGCCACACCTGCCCAGGCCCCCACCTGCCTACAGGACTCTGGGGGGCCTGAGGCCCAGGATGAGGGGAGGCCTCACCTCGAGGGTGTAGATAGGGCTGCATCCGTCATGGCTTGCAAACACCTCCATTGGAGTCCCCCAGGGACCCTGCAAGAGGCCAACCCCCAGGCACTGCCCAAAGTCGCTGAATCAGCATCTCTGGGGAAGCAGCCGCATGCAGCTGCTTCTTGACCTAGCACCTGCCTCGCACCCATCCAGTCACTAGGTGTGAGGATCCTACATCCTGGCAGCCTTATTCCCAACAGCCAAGAAGTGGGAAACAACCCGAACACCCATCACCTGATGAGGGGCCAACAAAATGTCCATCCATCCCCGTGGGATGTCATCCAGCCTCAAAAAGGAAGAAAGTGCGGACACCTGGGGAGTGGGGAATGGGGGCCACTCTTGAAAACATGATGCTCAGTGACAGAGCCAGACACGAAGGACCACAGAGTGCAAGATTCCATTTATATGAAGCATCCAGAATTGGCAGATGCATAAAGATGGAAAGTAGATGAGTGGTTGGCTGGGGCAGGGAGAGGCCGGGGAGATGGTTGGGGAGAGGGTTGGTGGGGGGGCACATGGTAGAGAACCCTCAGATCCCTTCCCAGTCACTCCCTGCCAGGCTTAGCTCTTTGGGGCAACAGGGCCGAGAAGCACCCGGAAGATGGGTGGGTAGGGAAGGGGGCTGAAGGTGGGCGCCCCCCACAGCACTCATGTGTGACCCTTGGCATCTGTCACCCTACACTTTCTTTCTCTTTCGCAGGAGCTGTGCCTGTGGCTGGGCTCTTCCTGCCATGATCTCCTGTAAGCCTCCCAAAGCTCTCGCGCAGTGTGGAGCAGATCCTTAATGCCCAGTCTTCCAACGAGGACAAAGAGGCTGGAGGCTGGCCAGGACCTGAGGGCCTGGGCGTGGCTCCTCGGACAGGACCCCAGGAGCCCAGGGGTGACAGTGGGATTTGGAGCAGACAAAGGCTAATTAGGGGATTACACATATTGTCGGTGACTTAAATCCTGTAGGCAAACCACCTGGAAGGCAGGGAGGAGGGCCAGCAGGCTGTGGGCTAGGTTGGAGGAGGGGACCGGGAGGGAGGATGTAGAGCTTCTCCTACCCGGGATCTCGTGGGCCCCAGCAGCCTCTCGGCTTGCACCTGCTGTCTCTTCGCGGTCGTCGATGGCATCCCCGAGGGGCCTGGGGTCAGGGTCCAGCCCCGCTCAGGTGCTAGTAGAAGACCGAGCTCCTACGGACAGTCTTCCAGGAACACATGGGTGGGGAGGTGACCATTAGGGGACCGTTGGGGTGAGAGCTCTGACACAGGAGGCGGGCCAAGTGTCACTTACCTCTAGGCTGGAAGCCATCCCGTATTTCAGCCCTTACATAAACTACCATCTATTAGACCCCTACTGTGTGCCACGCGCTTGGAAGCACTGTGCATACATTAGCCCACAAAAACCTCCGAAGGTCTTATGATTCTGGTGCTGGATTGCAAGGGGGACCCTAAGACCACAAGCCTGCCAAGGCCCCCAGACCATCCCCTTTACGAATCTCCACCCTCACTCCAGCCTCCCCAGAATCCAGGCACACTGGCCTCCTATCCCCGGAGCACACTTTGCCTGTGGGATTGTCCACCTCTGCAGAGCCTTGTTGCTACAACCTGAGCATCTCCAGAACAATGCCTAGCTCTGAGGGAGGCTGTCCTAGGACCCCTCATGGTGGCCCAAGCCAAGTCGGTCCACCTTTCCCAACTCAGAACCCACTGCGAACCCACGACGGGTGGGCCTTGGCAGCATGGCTCTCTGCTGACCACCAGGACCGACAGTGGCCCCTGGGCTGCTCTGCTCAGCGGCTCCTCTCACCCCCAGGCCCGCGACGGCAACATCCGGGGAAAGGTAACTCACCCAACACAGAGGGGAGGCAGAGCCCAGAATCCCAGGCTAGAAGAATCTGGGTCGGGGAGCTCCTCTGTGGCACTGAGCCACATGGACCAAGGTGGTCACGAGCAAGAGAGCAATGGAAAGCGGCGGGTACGGGGCAACTTCATCCCAGCCACACGTCTGCTTCAGAGGATGCAGGGCACCGTGAGGCCGCTTGGGCCCTCCTGCATCTTGGCTAGGAAGAGACTCTGTGGCCATGGTGTCCTGGGGATGCTCCCAAGGTCCCCCCATAGGCCCTCCAGGCTCCAGACCTCAGGTGGAAGGAACAGCGCTACTCGGTCAGTGAAGGCAACGGAGCCTGCATCCCTGAAACCCCCCCAGGGTCGGAGATGCAGGCTGGGAGGGTCAGGCCTGCAGACACACTGTGGGGGTCACCGGAGAAGGACAGAAGCCTGGGGGTGGGAAATGGGGTCAGAGAGGAAGGCAAGGCAAGTGGGCCGTCCCTCTGGCCTCTCGGACCCCTGTGTCCCCCCTCCTGCTTTCCAGGGCCCTATTTGTCAGTGGAGGGATGGCAGGGTTTTAGGAGGTTCCCAGCCTGCCACGTGCTGTGGCTATTCCAAAAACGCAGGCCAGGCAAGCCCTCTTCGAACCCCGTGGGGACAGGAGGCGCTCGAGGCCAGAAGCCCAGCGCTTTCCCTGCAGGCCCCGGAGTCTGTGCTGACAGCCTCGAGCCCATACTGCTCAGAGGAGCCTCCCTGCATCTCTAAGCTAACAAAGGAGCAGCCCTGTTAGGACTGCCCAGCCCAGAACCTTCTTAGAGATACTGCTTGGCCTGATTGGGCGGGACCCTCCCTCTCTGCTCACAAGGACAGAAAGGAGCCAGTGTGTGGCGTGTGTGGGCACACAATGGGCTGCGCCCTAGAGAGTGCTTCCATCAACGCCAGTTAATATCCATCAGCCCCCACTCCGGCCGGGAGCCAGGAGCAGCCCAGAAAGAGAACCATCATTGTCCCAGCCCCGAGGACCTGATATTCTGGGGGACAAGTTGGACAAACAGGGAGTGGCCCCTGCCTGGAAGGAGGTTTCTGGCTCATCAGGCCCCTCTCATGGGCCAACCCAGCAGCTCTGGGGAGAATTCGGCCGCTAATTGATGCTGTCCACTCACAGCTATTTACTCCTACTGGGTTCCAAGGTACCAGGGAAGCACCAAGCAGGCAGTAACCCACAAAGACCTTCTAGAGAGGTCCTTACGGTGGCAGATGAGGCGGGTGAGGCTCCTAGAAGCAACCTGTCCAACGCCACACGGCTGGCAGTGACAGGACCTACCCCGCACCAGTCAGGTGTACTCACCCTCCTCCAGCCAGGCCTACCCAGGAGCCAGACAGGGTCCTCCCAGCCACCCCCTGCTTTCTCCGAGGTCTCTGAGGAAGGCTACCCTTTCCCAAGAGTGAACAGAGGAGGGGCACCTGGGCGGCTCTGTCCATTAAGGGAGCCGACTCTTGGTTTCGGCTCAGGCCCTGATCTCAGGGTCCTGAGATTGAGCCCCCCATCAGGCTCTGTGCTCAGCACACAGTCTGCTTGTCCCTCTCCCTCTCCTCCTCCTCCTTTCTCTCTCACAATCTCTATCTCTCATTTAAAAAAAAAAATCTTTCAAAAAAAAGTGGCCAGAGGAAGAGGAAATCAGGAGGCTGGTGGGCCTGGGCTCTGCTGTGCCCATCGGAGCTGAAGGAAGAGGCAGGGGTGGGCACCCGTCCTTAGGGGAGCCCAGAGGCAGGCGGACATGCAGGCTGGCTGGCCTGCCTCCAGCTCACGTCTCACGGCCCTTGGGCTTCCCGAGTCCAGCCCACCGGGCCCAGCAGGTGCCCACTTGGGCCCTTCGCTGTACGGCGCAGTGCCGCTGGACTTCTCTGACTCGCCAGGATATCCTGGCATCTCGATGAGCCCCGACAGTCAGGAGAAGCCAGCAGCAGCAGCCGCTGAGCCGTCCCACCTCTGTGCCCACCCCCACCCCGGCACCTGCACCCTCACCTGCTTACCCAAATGGACCTCCGGGCCGTGATCTAAGAGTGCGCAGTCTGGCCCCTGCCACATCCCCCGTCGGCCCTCTCTCTCCTGCTTGAGCCACACCGGCCTTTGCTGTCACCCTTTGCCTTTGCACGTGCTATGGCCTTTGGCCGAAAGGTCTCCCTTCGCGCACATCCAAAGTACCCTTCGCCTCTCCTGCTTTGCCTCGAGCACCATCTCCTGAGGGAGCCCTCCCCGACCTCTGACCTCTGCGCTGGGCCAGAGTCCGGGCCCAGGACCACACATGCATTTCTCCACCGGCCTCTTTGGGGTTAATTCTTTGATTAGCATTTTGTCGCCCTGTATGGGACCCTAAGGTACCGGAGGAAGGGCAGGGTCTTTTCTGCTCTCTGTGGTTTCCAGCTCCGAGCGCTGCCCCAGTGTGTTCTGGGTACTTGGTAAAGATTTGCCTCCTGTGCGGACGTACGTGGGACTCGCCCTGCCCACCTCATCACAGCGACATGAGGACCAGGAGAACAACCAGATATCCAAAGACTTCACGAAACACAGTCTTTGCAAAACATGAACCGGGTGTAGGCTTGAGCTCTAGACCACGTCGGGCCCATGGAAGGTATGTGAAATTTTTATGGCTGGATTGGGGAGCACAGCCCCTCCCTCAACCGCACACACTAGGGAAGCTTTCAGCTCTCCTTGGATCAATCTGGGAAGGCTTCCTGGAAGAAGAACCCTGGCTTTCTTGACAGTGTCATCAATGACACAACTAAGGGTTCAGTGGATGGAGGAAGGGTGATGCTGCAAGCCACAGGGGACCCTCCTGCCCCACCCGGTGAGCAGGTGCCTGCCCTGCCAGGTGTGAGCAGACCTCTGCCCTGCCCTTTCGGCTCCCGGCCACAGCCCCGGGTACCTGCTCGTCCACTTTATGGGCGATGAGCGTGGCTCCTTCCTCCAGCTCTGCCACGCTGATGGGCCGGACCCGGAGTGCCACCTAGGAGGGAAGGCACATCCCCGAGATTAGAAGGAGAGGGCCTGGCTGGGCAGACAGAGGGACGAGAGGACCCCGGGATTTCCCTGGGCAAGCCCCCTGGGCGCTCCCCTGTGCGGCCATCCCAGGCCCCCTTGGTCTTAAGGAAAACGCAGTGGTTCAAGGCCACTGCTGGCGGGGAGGGGAGCGGGTCCATGGCAGGTGGGCACCGTGCGAGTCTCTGAATTTCCCCGGGAGCCCTGGCCCCAGGGGAGAGAGTCGTCTGCTCCTCCAGCCTGCATCAGTCACACGCCCAAATAAAGCACCTGCAGCTCCCCAGGGCTTTGAACCTGGAGCCTGGGCACTGGAGCAGCCCCGGTTGGTGGCAGGCCGGGGCCGGGGCTGGGCCCACGGAGCTTCACCTTGATGTCCTTACAACCCGTGACCGTGTTCCTACCCAGCACAGCACCATGGGGTGCTCCCTCCTCTCCCCAGTCTCCAGCCAGTAAGAGCTGGTGGGTCTTCATCCTGTGCATGCGTCTCAGGATGAGACCCAGAGAACAAGGGGGTGCATTTCTTCTGCCGGCCAAGGGGAAATGCCTGCTGGGTATCACTGATGGACCCTCACGCCAAGTAAGAACATCACCCTCCGAGGGACCTCTGCTGTCTGCTAGATCATCTTTACGGGCGGCCTCCTTGGCCAAACCCCACACCCCACGAGTGGGAGAGGGAGGATCCTCCTTCCCTGCCCTGGGGGGATGGAGGCCATGCAGGCCAAGGCAGCCATTTTCAAGAGGCACATTCTAAACTGCCAGAGAGAATATTCCAGAGCCTGGGGCTTTCTTGGGGCTGTGGTCAAACTCCTCTTTGGAGCCATAAATTTACCCTGTAGAGGCAGGGTGTCTGGGGGCGGCATTATCCTGCAGTTGCATTGTCACCCACCTGCTGGTGACGAGGCCCTCCCTTCCAAGGCCTTGGGAGTTAGGGTATGGGCCACCCCAGGGTGAGGGAGGGGAGGGGCAGTGACCTTGGAGTCACTGAGCCTCCCCCTCGTTGCTTTGACATGGCACCGCTGATAATCAGGAGTCTGTCTTTTTTTTTTTTTTTTTTTTTTTAAGTAGATTCCACACCCAGCATGGAGCCCAACACGGGACTTGAACTCACAACCCCAAATTCAAGACCTGGACTGAGAGCAAGAGTCAGATGCTTAACTGACTGAGCCGTCCAGGCACCGCCAGGGGTCTGTATTCAGTCGCTACTTGCTCCGGAGACCCTCACTCACACCTCATCTGCCCCAGCCCCCAGGGCTCAGGGAGGCGGTGCGTCTTGGTTGCTTCCACACTTCTCTGAAATACTGGACAGCATCTGGGCTGCACCCCAGTAACCAGCCTCTCTCAACCCCATGCCAGCAGCTCCGGCACCTGGGGGGGGGGGTCCTGTCTGCCCACCTCTGATTCCCAATCCCTTTAAGCTCCAGACCCCACAGGGCTAGGGGAAACTCCCGCTTTCCGGCGCTGCCCCTGGCTTTTCTAGATCAGAGAGCAGTCTCGCCCCAGAGACCCCTCTGCTCAAGCTTTGGGGTTTGGGGGGGTCCCCTGGTGGGAAGGTGTAAAGGGAGAGTGTGGGGTTGGAGCCCCGCTGCCTTCAGGCATCAGCTGTGATACCTTCCTTCTTGGCATCCAGGACTTGGGGAAAGTTGCTCTGGACAGTCCCCCCCCCCTCCAGCTCCCTCCTGCACCCCCGACCGTCGAGTCCTCTTAGCGGGGGGCCAGGGCACAGGGCTGCTGTGACTGTGCAGGGTCAGAGCTATGGATGGGGGCGAGGAGGAGGTCGTCGGGGTCTCACCATGAGCTGCTGGTCCTTGGAGTCCCCGCTGTCCTTCATGCTTGCGGCGGGTGGAGGGGCTCAGGCGGCGACAGCGGGCATGGCCGAGCCCGGCCGCGGGTCCCTGGCAGCCCGGCTGCACCGCCGCTGCCTGACAACCCGAAACCAACAACGCGCCCGCGGCCAAGGGCGCCGACCGGGGGCGGGGCAAGGGGAGGGCCCGGACGGCGCCTCCCGCCCCTGCGCCCCCGCCCCCCGCGCTGCAGCCGACAGTGGCCGCCTCCGCCGGGGAGGCGCCGAGCCTGCGCTGCTCCTGGGCCGCTGCCCGCGCGTCCTTCCCGCCCTCGGGGGCCCCTGCGTCCGTTTGGGAGCTCCTGGGCGCCCCCCCTGCACCCGCCCTCTCCCACCACCCTGCAAGGGGCGCGCACCTGCTGCCTGTCTGCCTGCGACTGTCTGGGCTTCCTGGTGTTTCCAAGGGCACAGCGTGCATCGTGGCTGCGGCTGGGGTCTCTGGGGCCCTGTCTCCACCCCTTGTCCAGCGGCAGAGGGGTACAGAGATGTCTCTGCCCAGGCCGTGCACCTGCCCGGTGCCGGAGAGCACCTGTATATGCCTCCCGGTGTTTCGCAGTAGAGCCTGCCTCAGTGTCCCCCGCTGCCGAACAAGGCCTTACAGGTAAACCAGAACCTAGGTCTGTGTGCCCTGCTGGCTCCCGGCCTGCTGAGAGAGCCACCATCCTGTGCCAGAAAGTGTGAGTTGCACGCTGCAGTCTGCACTGTCGGGGAGCATAACAGCAATTGCACAGGGAAGGAGCCTAGTGGATAGATTCCCGGCCTCAGGAGGCCCTTGGAAAACAGGGCTCCAATGTGCATCCAACTTGCTAAGCCACGGAGAGCTGGTGTTTCCTGTCGCTGCTCTGGGCCTTGGTGTCCTCCGGGTCCTGCGGGCTCATCTCTCTTCTCCTGCGCCCCCACCCCCGGTGAAGCTGAGCCAGGCAGGACCCCTGCAAGGACTGCGTGAGGGAAACAGGCCGGGATCTCTTCCCGCGGCAGGAGCTGGGTAAGGAAGAGCCGTTCATTCCCCCCGAGGCTGTCTCAGACAGCCTGGCACGCATCCAGGGGCAGAGCACGATGCCAGCCTGCGCCCTGGGACTGGCTTCCCCGGCCGCCCCCGAGGAGCTTGTGTTCGGTGTAGTTATTAATAAACAGTCGCAGGAAGCCACCTGTGGCCTTGGATTGGGTACCTGGATAAGCCCGGTGAAGCTTGGTGGAAACCAAACACTCCTGCGTTGGGGGGAGGGGGTCCCCTAAGGTTTTGTCCTATTCTCTGGCCCCCGAGGCTGCACACCACGGCTGGCTGGTTTGCAAACGGGCGTGCTGCAGCGAGAATCAGCTAAGCCTGAAGATGCGCATGTGGATAGAAACCGTGCAAATATAGTGAAAGGGAATAAAGGGGAAAGGAGAAAAAATGAGTGGGAAATATCAGAAAGGGAGACAGAACATAAGAGACTCCTAACTCTGGGAAACGAACTAGGGGTGGTGGAAGGGGAGGTGGGCGGGGGGTGGGGGTGACTGGGTGGCAGGCACTGAGGTGGGCACTTGACAGGATGAGCACTGGGTGTTATTCTATATGTTGGCAAATTGAACAACAATAAAAAATAAATTTATTAAAAAAATAAACACAGACACACAAAAAATAAAAAAAATAAAACTACAAAAAAAAAAAGAAAGAAAGAAAGAAAGAAAGAAAGAAAGAAAAAAGAAAAGAAAAGAAAAGAAAAAGAAACCACGCTCCCAGCTTGTGGGCCAGACCCCGCATCTATCTGGATCAGCCACCAGAGACCCCTGGTCATTTGGCCTAGGGCTCTTTTTCTTTTCTGCTCTTCCACATGCATGAAGCCCACCCAGGATGGCCCAAGGGGTAAAGTAGGAGAGGCTGCTGGGCAGGAGGCCACAGCCCACCTTACTTAGAGACTCGTCACAGCGTTGTCTCTGTTCTCAAACCGAGTCCTCCGCCCGCCTTCTGAGTTTCTGTCAACGACACCGCTGAGCCACCAGTCACATCAGTCACATCCCCTTTCTCTTCGTCCTCTCTGTTCAGATCCTGGGGCCTCTACCTTTGCAGGTGTTTCGCCTTTCCATCGACCCCCCCGCCCCCAACGAGCTCCAGCTTTTAGCACCTGTCACCGGAGCAATGCACTGCCCCCCCTCGCGGTGCCCCTGCCCCCGGTCTTGCCCACTTTGAGGAGGTGCGGCTCTAACGCATAAGCAAAGGCAACTACCTCTCTCTCCACATCTCCTCATGCCTCCTCCCAGCCTCATCTCCCTGGGCCCATCACAGAGGCAGGTTCCCACCCACACTGACTGCTTGCTTATTCTCCAACACACGCGGGTCCTGGGTCCCAGTCTCAGGCCTGTGCACACATCTGTCCCTCTGCCTCTTCGCACTTTCCAACATCTGTCAAACTTCTGCTCATCCTCCATATCGGACCCCTCTTCTCCACAAAACTCGACTTCTGCCCTTAGGGACCCATGAGAGTGAGCTCCACGAGGGCAGGGACCAGGTTCAGTGCAGACCCTCCACACGCTGAGTCTGTCCGGGAATCGGATCCCTCATCCATTCCCGTTGCTTCTGTCCCTCCTCTGCATCCCCACTGCCCCTGCCCGGGGGCTGGGACCTCACGGTGTCCCCTCTGGATGGCCATAGCAGCCTGCATGGTTTCTCTACCTTCCAGTCAATTGACCAGCATCGTCCTAAAAGACAGATCGGCATTGTTACCTCCCTCGAGATCCCGCCCTGGCTCCCCGCTGCCTTCCACACGGAGCGTGCCCCGGAGCCTGGAGTCCTGGCCTTCTCTGCCTCTTCTTTGGCCCATCCCCTCATCCTACCCCTGCGCTGGCCGTGCTCAACCGTGGGCAGCATTCCCGATGGGCTGCTCCCTCCGATCATCCCTGGAGGTCCATCCTCCACTTACTTGTCGGGCTGGCACAGACAAATGGCTTCTTCAAAACTCATCGTACACGTCCTTTCCCCCTTTTCTGAGCTCTTCAGATCTTCATTCACTTAATTGAAGCTTCCAGTGGGCCAAAGGCTCCCCTCGGAGGAGGCCACTGCTGGGCTCTTGGATGTCGATGTCGCCAGTGACCATTATTTCCACGAAACAACTGTATGTTCGGTCAGAAATCTGTGACATTCTCCACCTCCTTCCAAACCTGCCCGCAGCTGGAATCCACTGGTTGCGATGGGCCCTGAGCACTTTCTAAAAGGCTGTGACTCTCTGGGACCCTGTGACTCTCTGGGCCGAAAGTCGGCCCCTGCTTGTGAGAGGCTATGGCTACCTATAGCCCGGGAGGGCGAATGAAAGGCCCCTGGGAAACAAGACATCCATCGAGGATTTTCCTCTTTTATATATATATATTTTTTAAAGATTTTATTTATTTATTCATGAGAGACACACAGAGAGAGGCAGAGACACAGGCAGAGGGAGAAGCAGGCTCCATGCAGGGAGCCTGATGTGGGACTCGATCCCCAGTCTCCAGGATCACACCCTGGGCCAAAGGCAGGCGCCAAACCACTGAGCCACCCAGGCGTCCCCTGAGGATTTTCCTCTTAAGAAGCCCTCCTTCCTGCTAGCATCCCACTCGGAGCATACTGTGCATCCTGGAAGATGCCACTCTGTGCTATTGTTGTACTATATTTCCCTATTTGTCAGCTCTTGTCTCTCCCATTTGGCGTACAAGCTCCAGGAGAGCAGAGTCTACGTCTGGCTTGCTCACCACTCTGTGGTCTGTGGTCTGTACCTGGCAGGGTGTTGGGTGCAGGGTGCAGACCTTGGAGCTCAACCCTTTCCACCTGCCGGTAAGCTCCAGAGGGCACTGCCTCTCTCTGTCCACTGTTTTGTTTTCATCCCATAGGTCCTTAGCACTCAGAGGAGCTGGCTCCGGGGTCTCTGGTTCTGGGAGCCAGGGAAGAGCCAAAGGGGTTCTGGTGTGACCCTGGGGGTTTCCAGTAGTCACCTTTGCCTAACCTGACAGTCAGTGTCTCCCCAGGGGCCTCCGACTGAATGGCCACAGTAGCCAGTACCCCACAGTAGCCAGCAGTGAATGTGGGACAGTGACCTCCCCCCTAGTCCGCTGGGCTGTCATAGCTGCAGGCTGAAGCATCATCTAGTCGGCTGAGCAGAACAGGACCCAGAGAAGCAGCACCCTCTCCCGCAGGTGTGCACACACAGACGGGAGGGCCCTCTCTGTGCTGTGGACCCCAGGGCTGGCTGCCGTTGCCACCACTTTCCAGCCCTGCTCGGATGTGTTCCGGCATCCAGGCCCCACCGTTGACATTTTGCATTCTGTGCCCATGGGGGAGGGGGTTTCCAGCAGCCTCTGGTTCTCCAGTGATGCTTCGTGGTCTTGTTTTGCTTCCCTTGGAGAAGACTAAGCTGGTTCTGGGTGAGGCCGGTTTACAGGGAGGAGAAGTTCATGGCCGTGAGGATAGGCAGTGCTGGGCATCACCCCACAGAGCCCCCACTGCCCTCTGCCCGGCGATGTCAGCAGCCGTCCTGTCCTCCGCCATGCCCACTCCATCCCTGCCTCAGGGTGCTCTCTGAAGGTGTTTTTAGGCTCCAGCAGGTGGCTCGCCCCAGCAGGTGGCTCACCTTTGCAAGCATCTGCCAAAGGCCCAAATCCTGTTATAGAAAAGAATATTCTCCCTTGGAGTTTGTCGTCCTAGCCACTCATGGAGGGGTCCGTCAGTGTCCTGGGGCTGATGCAACAGGCAGGGCACTGTGACTCTCCCCCCGACAATTCATTGGCAGAGATATTTTTTTTCTAAGTCAGGGTTTCTCAGCGTATTGACATTTGGGCTGGATCACTCTCTGTAGCGAGGCCTGTCCTGTGCCTTGTAGGATATCGGAAAGCACCCCTGGCCTCCACCCACTGGAAGCCAGAAGCACCCCCAATCCCTTATGTCAATCCAAAGTGTGCATGTGCCCAGACGTTGCCAAATGTCCCTTTGGGGGCAAAATCACCCCCAGTCAAAACCACGGCTCTATGGGCAGCTCGGGGGCTCACTAAGGCGCCTATTGCGGGAGACGGTACAGAGCGGGACACACAGCGTGTGGGCGCCCTCTGCTCGGATGGCAATGCCAGGCGGGGAGCAGAATCCTGGCCAGCCCACTCCTCTCCCTGGGACTCAGGTATTGGTCCCTCTCTCTGTGTCTCATGTGGCACATCGGTGACTTGGGGATTGAAGATGGGCATCGCACTTCTGGGGCTGTTGTGAAGATCACGCACTCGATAAATATGGCCCATAATGATTATTTTATCCAAGTCTAGCCATAAGGGCAACATGATGTTTGTTTTTCCTTTGGTCACAAAGAGTGGCTGGCCCTGGGTCCCTCCCTATTTTTTAAAGGCCACTTTGGGTCAATGTTCGGACCATCCAACACCCACAGAATGAATGGCAGTTGGGGGACTTCTGGTGCAAGCTGGCTCTGAGGGGCCCTTTTGCCTCCGGTGTTTCTGGTAATGGTCGTTCAATGCCCTGCTGTGCCTGGTTCCTGGTGTCCCCATGGGCCCAGCGTGTGCCTGTCGTGCAGAGTGGAGACTGAGCTGTCTGGGTTCCTGTCCCCGCTTTGCCCTGTGCTAGCTCTGTGACCCCGGGCGAGTCCTCATACTTCTCCGGGGATCTGAATGTTCCTCTGCAGAGTAAGGATAATTGGAATACCAACCTTCCGGGGATTTTTGTAAAAAGAATTAGATGAGATAACACGCAAAGCTCTCAGCACAGGATGCACCATTATTATTAATTTAATTTTGTAAGAATTAAGATAGTAGCTTGCAGGCATCCAAGAATAATCAAACTTGTTGGCGCATCTCCTCTCAGAGGTAAACGTGCCCGGGAGGGGAGGGGTGGTGAGGGACATTTTAGAAGTGGACGGACTGTGTTTCCCAGTTATATGTGGGTGGGGGGGTCAGGAAGGGAGAAGGAGAAGCCCCTCTCTCCCACGCATGGGTCTTTCGGAGGCCCCACCACGGCTGAGGCTAGCCCGCCTGGAGGCTCTGCAAGCATCGAAGGAAAATGATTATCCGAAAAGCCGTGGGGAGGCTGAACCCCAGGGAACACAGGGGGCCTGGCTTAAAGGCCCAGGGTGTGCTCGGCTGGCTGAGAGGAGTCGTCCCCAGCTCGGGCATGAGCCTTGCCTCCTCCCTCCCTCCAAGGAGGGACCCCTTGGGACAGTGGGGGTCAGCCCTTTGCGGGGTGTCGGGTTGGGTCAGGGTCCCCCTGCTACCCCAGCCCTCCCTCCACTGACACTTTAAGGGGGGCGCTCAGGGCCCACAAGCAAAGCCAGTGCAGGGCCAGGAGGTGGGAGACGGAGGCGTGGGGCGAGTGGGGCCGCGGGCACGGCTGACCTGACCCTTCTAGGTCGGAGTCTCGACATGGGCAGCTTCTTCCTCCCCTTGGTCCTCTCCTTCCACCTCTTCGTCTGCCTTCAGATCCTGTTTCAGCAGAAACAGTGCAGAATCGGAGACTGTTACCCGCTCTGTGGGCCTGGGAGCTGCTCAGAGCCAGGGGGTGTGGACGGCAGCAACGGCCTAGGGCACCTGACAGACTCGGGTACACGTCCTACTTCTGTCGCCTTGCTGCCTGGGTGACCTCGGGCTAGCTCCTCCTGAGTCTCCTTGGCCCCCTCCCCTGTAAAGTGGACGTAATTCCTCGCAGGGCTGTGACCCGGATTAGAAATAATGGGTATAAGGACCCAGCCCCACTTTCTCAGCCAGAAAATGCTCCCCTAGTCCTAGCGGTGAGGGGGGCACAGATGGATGAGCTCAGCACGAATCGCACCCGGACACCAGGCGGGGTCGGCGGCCCGGCCACCACACCTCCACCTTCCCAGGCCCTCCTGCCTGGGCCTCGGGCTCACTGGGCCCCGGGGGCCTCCATCTGGCGGCCACATGCATGTCCCCGGGACTGGCCCGGAGAGGGGAGGAGGGCCATGGGAAGTGTGGAGCTTGGCTCTTGCCCTCGAGCAGCCTGCAGCCCACCTGGAGACTTAGGATTTCTCAGGAGGAAGGGAATAATGTCTCCCATTTGCCGGGTGGACAAGTTAAGGTCCACCTGCTGAGGCCACTTGCCCGAGGTGATCCAGGAGGTCAGCGAGCCCAGCTGGGGGCACCCAGGCCCGGGGCTCCTCCCTCACTCCGTGTCCCCGCCCCTCCCCCATGCCCCCACCTCTCCTCCCCACTGCTCCCCCCTGTGTCCCTGTCCCTCCTCCCCATCCCTCCTCCCCACCCCGCTCGGGACCTACAGGCTTTGACTTCTTCATGGCTTCCACCTCCTTCTTCTTCAGCTCCGTGAAGATGATGTCGAAGAACTCCTCCTCCGCCTTGGTGACCAGCTCCTCCAGGGTGAGGATGGGCTCCTCCTCCCTCTGGTCCTCCTCCTTGCCCTCCACCTTGCCTTTCTCCTTCAGCCGCATCTCCCGGTGCCTGGCCTCCAGAATCTTCTCCCGCCGGGTCTCCCGCTCAAATATCTGGGGGACACGGTGACAGGGGGCCCTGTGAGAAGAAGGCGGTGGCCGGTTCCCAGCTTGGGACTCCGCTTATCCCCGAAGGCAAGAAAGGAGGGACACTGAGGTGGGGAGGCAGGAGCGGAGCCGCTGAGTCGCGCAGTTCCGAGGGGTTCCCAGAACACAGCTGCTGGCTGTGCATGGGGGGCCCTGGACCCCAGGGACACCTGCTCCTGCTGGGGGCCGGGCCCACAGTCCCAGCAGAGCCAGGGTGTTGGCTTTCAGCTCCACAGTATGTGTGCACAGTGCTGGGGAGGCCCCACTGCAGGGGGGTCCCCAGAGGTGGGGTGGGGGGGTGGTACCCAATCTCTGCCTCCCAGCCCTCTTCCCCAGGGTCCCCGCCTTCCCTCTGTTTTCTCTAACAGCATCTCTGAGCCTTTGACAGGTTCTATTGCAAAGAAATGTCATCTATGAAACTAGACGCACTGTCCTATCAAACCACTTGGACAGTGACCAGCTGGGAGGGGAGAGGTGACTGGCCCAGGGTGGCTCTGCTACTACGTAGGCTACTGCGTGGGCTACTGTGTGGGCAAGCCAGGGCTGGTTCAGACACTCCTGACCCCACCTCCATGCTCATTTAGGACACTTCGCGCCCTCCCCAGAGGTCCCCGCATTTCCCAGGGGGTGAGAGGGGAGCCCGACAGTTTTCTCCGGCTAGCCTGCTCTGCTCCGGGGACCAGGTCAGCCCGGGGCACGTACAGAGGAAGCTGTGTTCTTCTCGTTCCTCTGGAGTGTGCACAGCCCATTGGAGACTTCCAGCAGCGTGGTGGTGCCCAGCTGGGAACCGCAGGCGATGAAACACCCGTTGTCCTGCACCCGGAGGCAGAAGAGGGCCTCATCACACACCTGTTGGAGGGGCCAGACAGACCTGGTTGAGGAG
The DNA here is from genome assembly GCF_048418805.1 of Vulpes vulpes. Taxonomy (NCBI): domain Eukaryota; kingdom Metazoa; phylum Chordata; class Mammalia; order Carnivora; family Canidae; genus Vulpes; species Vulpes vulpes. The sequence continues at coordinate 6,755,681 of NC_132781.1, forward strand.
GAGAGACTCTCAGCTGATGATCTGGCCCCGGGAAGGGGTGCACTTAGCCAAGGTCTGTGTTCAAACACCCTCAGGGACTCCCCTGACTCATAAAATGAAGCTCAGGCTCTGAGAATGGCTGTCAAGACACTTTGCCCCCTGCCCTCCTCCACTCCACCCCTCAGTCCCCAGCCCCATGTCCATCCTGTAGTTTCCCAAACTGTAGTTTCCCTACACCCTTTCATGGTGCAAGGCAGCAGGGCTCAGCTCTAGCTCTGCAAACGTGACATTAGCTGAGGACAGAAGGGTCAGCTGCCAGGAGACCATCCCAGGGCTGCTGAAGGGATAGGTCAGGCTTTCTGCTTCTCTTTTCTTTTTAAATTTCTCCCAAGTGATTTTGCTGAGCCTCTAGGGCTTGAGGGCCTGGCTGTATGGGGAGTGGGGTATACATGACCTTCAGACTGAGGGCAGGTTCACAATGCTTGAACACAAAGTCCCAGATGTCCAGGGTTCCATCCATCTTGGTGGTGAAGAAAACTGCCGGCCTCACTGGGCTCCAGGCACCATCGGTGAGGTAAGCCATGTGGTACCTGTGGGGATCCTGGGGTCAGGACTGCTGTGACTGGGAGGGACAGAGAGGCCGCTAAGCCATGGCTCTACTCATCCAGGCCCCCTGGACTCTAGGGTCTCATTGCTGGGTAGGAAGTTCTTTCTTGTGTCTGACTTCTAGTTATGCCAACCTCACTCACCAGCAGTTCACAGAGGGCATTTTAAAGGTTCTGGTGCTGAGGCACCTGGGTAGTGCAGTCAGTTAAGCATCTGACTCTTGATTTTGGCTCAGGTCATGATCCCAGAGTCCTGGGATCGAACCTTGAATTGGCCTCTGTTTGGCAGGGAGCCTGCTTCTCCCTCTTCCTTTGCCCCTCTCCCAGCTTGTGCTCTCTCTCTCTCTCCTTCAAATCAATAAATCAATCTTAAAAAAAACACAAAAAACAAAACAAAACAAAAAAAGTCTCTCATCCTGCCCAGGGGCTAGCCACTGGTGTTTCTCCACAGCTAACTCCAGGGAACAGGCTCATGTTGCTGGATCTGGGCCCAGTCTTCCAGCCGTGGGACTCACTGAAAGGAGTCAGAGGAAGAGTGTGCCCAGAAAAGTTCCCAATATTGACATTAGAAGAGTGCTATACTTCCTACTGAGTAGGATCTAGATTTTTTGATGATTTCTGTGGTGGGGAATGCAATCAGATCCCTATCTTACACCATATATAAAACATGAACTCAAAATGAGTTAAAGATTTAAACCTAAGACCTGAAACCATAAACCTCCTAGAAGAAATCATAGGGAAAAGCTTCTTGATATGGGCTTTGGCAACCATTTTCTGGATATAATGCCAGGAGCACAAGCAATAAAGGCAAAAATAAACAAGTGGGGTATGAAAAATGAAAAAGCAACCTATGGAATGGGAGAAAATATTTGCAAGTCTTACATGTGAGAAAGGGTTACTATTCAAAATGTATAAGGAACTCCTACCAAAAAACTCAATAGCGAAAAAGCAAATAACCTGATCAAAAAATGGGCGATGGACTTGAACAGGTATTTCTCCAAAGAAGACATATAGATGACCAATAGGTTCATGAAAGGTGCTCACCATCACACGTCATCAGGCAAATGCAAATCAAAACCAGAAAGAGATTAAAGAGAAGAAAAACAAAAGCACACACACGGAGATAGCTCCTCACACCTCTTGGAATGGGCATGATCAAAAAGACAAGAAACAGTGTTCCTGAGGATGCGGAGGAAAGAGAATCCTCGTGCAGGGTTGGTGGGAATGCAAACTGGTGCGGCCACTGTGGAAAACAGTGTGGAGGTGCCTGAAAATACAAAACATAGAACTACCCTACGATCCAGCAATCTCACTTCTGGGTATTCATCCAAAGAAATTAAAAAAAAAACAGAAATTGGATAAATTTCTTTGGTATTTATCCAAAGAAATTGGATAAAAATCAGAATCTCAAAGAAATTAAAATCAGAATCTCAATGCCTGCACTCTCAGGTTCATTGCATCATTATTCACAACAGCCAAGAAATGGAAACAACAACCTAAATGCCTATCAGCAGGTGAATGAATAAAGGAAATGTAGTCTGGAAATTCAATGGGATATTATTCAGCCTTAAAAAAGAGGAGACCCTGGGCAGCCCGGGTGGCTCAGAGGTTTAGCATCGCCTTCGGCCCAGGGTGTGATCCTGGAGACCCGGGATCGAGTTCCACGTCGGGTTCCCTGCATGGATCCTGCTTCTCCCTCTGCCTGTGTCTCTGCCTCTCTCTCTCTCTCTCTGTGTCTCTCATGAATAAATAAATAAAAATCTTAAAAAAAAAAAAAAAGGAGATCTTGCTATTGGCAGCAACGTGGATGGACCTGGATGACGTTGTGCTAAGTGAAATGAGCCAGACCCAGAAAGACACATATGACATGATCTCACTTATATGTGGAGTCTTAAAAAGTCAAACTCACAGCAGCAGAGAGTAGAGCGCTGGTTGCCAGGGGCTGGGGGGAGGAGGGGAAAATAGGGAGGTGATGGTCGAAGGGTCCAAACTTTCATTTATGCAAGATAAAAAGGTTCTGGAGACCTAGTGTGATCTGGTAGTGCCTCTAGCTAATGACGCTGTACCAAATAGTAAAATTTGCTAAGAGGGTAGGTTTCCTGCTGAGTGTTCTTACCCCCTCCCTCCCAAGAATACTTATAATAAAGGGGGTAAGGGAGAGGTGATGGGTATGTTTATGGCTTTGATGGTGGTGATGGTTTCACAGGTGCAACTTATCCCCACACTCGAGAGCTGTGTGCACTGAGGACGTGCAGCCTTTTCCATGTCAGTGACACCTCAGTAAAATGGGTGAACATCTGTATCTGCACATGAAATGAAAGAGTCTATATGTGAGATGAGATGAGTCTATAGCTATGTATGAGATGGGAGAGTCAGAACCTGGGCAGGTGGTGTGGTGCCCTCCAACTCACTATGGGACCGGGAACAGAGTGCTACCTCTGGACCTCTCCCTCCACCCTGTAGAATGGGGAGATTGCACCGGATTTCTGCTCCAAAAGCAAAGACAGGCTGAATCCTAAAGCCCCCCGGGAAATCCTTAGCATGCCCATTCCTGGGTCAAATGCAAGATCTAATACAGCAGCCCTGGAATCTGGACTTAAAAAAAGGGGACGCCTGGGTGCTTCAGCGGTTGAGTGTCTACCTTCAGCCCAGGGCGTGATCCTGGGATCCGGGGATCGAGTCCCACATCGAGCTCCCTGCATGGAGCCTGCTTTTCCCTCTGCCTGTGTCTCTGCCTCTCTCTCTCTGCCTCTTGTGAAAAAATAAATAAAATCTTAAAAAAAAAAAAAAAAGTTCCTTAAAAACAAAAACAAAAACCCTTCCCAGGAGATCCTGATGCAACCAGATCTGGGAACCCCTGGATGAGAAGACGCCCATTTGGGTCCACAGCAGCACCAGCACTGCAGGAGCCTGCGTCAGCTGGAAAGGAACCCCAGATTCACACAAATGAAGGCTGAGAGGGCGCCTGTCCCTCCACCTCATGCCTCTGCTCTGGTCTCTTGGCTCTGCGTCATTGCAGCATCTCTGGGGATGTGGCTCTCCCCGGCTCACCCAGGGGCAGCGGGACCACCCTGAGGATCCGTCTCATGGCACCCCCCTTGGCCTCTGCTCTGAGCAGACTGGGGGAGCCCGCAGGCTCCTCTGATCCACCTACAGAGCTCACTGCTCTGTCCCTCTCTGCTCCTACATGCCCACCGTCACGGGAGAGGAGACCCACCGAGCTGTCCTGATGAGGTGCCCAGATTCTTAATCCAAGCTTCCTGGGTTCAGACCCCACCTCAGCTCCTTACCAGCTGAGGGACCAGGAGCAAGTGGCCTTGATTCCTCTTGGTTCTGTCCCCTGACGCAGACAAGAGGAGCACGAAAATTACCCCAAGGCTGTAATTACTGCCAGCCCAGGCTGTTTGAGGCACACTCCTTCAGGAAGTGGCTGCATTAGGACACTCCTAGCACAAGCTCAGGCGTGTGTGGAGGGGCGTTCTCTCCATTTTACACATGGAGGCTCAGGGCATTCCGGGGCCCCCTCTGTCCCTCTCCCTCTTACTTGGTCCACATGATGGATGACTCCCGGCTGTCCTCTGACCAGATGCGGGCAGTCCAGTCACCGACTGTCAGGAAGTTCTTTGGGTAGAACGGATTTCTCTGGAGGGCATAGATGGGGCCATGGTGGCCTGAGAAGGTGCACACAATCTTCTCGGCTGATGTCTTGGCCTTGCGGTTGCAGGAGATGACAATGCCCTGCTCGGTGCCCACCATGAACTTGGTTGGCTGTGGAGGGGGTGACACAGGAGTGGAAGGCACCATGAATCGTCAGCTCCGGGCTTCATTGTCCTGGCGAGCGGCCTGCTGGGGTCGGGGTGTTAGGGTCCAGAGGTGCTGGGAGGGCTTTTGGTGAAGGCCTCTGCTCAGGCTGTTCTCCAGCTTCTCCTGAGGAGCCGGCCTCACCTGATCAGATCCCACCCTCCACTAGCACCTGCTCCAGGGCCCCATTTTTTTTTTCTCAAGATTTTATTTCTTTATTCATGAGAAACACACAGAGAGAAGCAGAGACACGGGCAGAGGGAGGAGCAGGCTCCCTGCGGGATCCCAATGTGAGACTCGATCCCAGGACCCCAGGATCATGCCCTGAGTCGAAGGCAGATGCTCGACTGCTGAGCCACCCGGTGCCCCAAGGGCCCTATCTTAAGGGAGCCCTCTTGACTCTTCTAGGCCGTGGAGAGACTCATCAGCAGCGACACGAGGAACACCTCTGCATGTAGCATCATTGTGTCCACTAGGCCTTTTGTCATAAAGATCCTGAGTGTCTGTTCACAGATAAGTGAATGACTGAAAGAATAAATAGTGTAAAACATGAGGCTGGAAGGGCCCTCGGCCAGCCCCCAGCTACCCCCTGCAGACCTGGGCTACACTGCATCCCCATGGCCATAGCACCGTTACTCACAGCAGCGAACACGGAAAAGCAACCCAGGTGTCCCAACCCAAGTGACGTGGATGGCTGCACAAAATGTGGTCTGTACCTACAGTGGAACACCAGTCGGCTTTAAAAAGGAAGGAAATTTATGGCTTTAAAAAGGAAGAACAGGGACACCTGGGTGGCTCAGCGGTTTAGCCCCGCCTTCAGCCCAGGGCATGATCCTGAAGACCCAGAATCGAGTCCCACATTGGGCTCCCTGCATGGAGCCTGCTTCTCCCTCTGCCTGTGTCTCCCCCACCCTTTCTGTGTTTCTCATGAATAAAATATCTTTAAGGAAAAAAAGAAAGAACAGGAGCACCTGGGAGCTCAGTCAAGCATCCAATGCTTGATTTTAGCTCAGGTCATGATCTCAGGGTCATGATATCCATCCAGCAAGGTGTTGGGCTTCACACTTAGTGGGGGGTCTGCTTGAGATTCTCTCTCTCCCTTTCCCTCTGCCTCTCCCTCTGCACGTGTGCACTCTGTTTCTCTCAAATAAATAAATAACATCTTAAAAAAAGGGGCACCTGGGTGACTCAGTTGGTTAAGCATCCGCCTTCAGCTCATGTCATGATCCCAGCATCAGGCTCTCTGCTCAGTGGGGACTCTGCTCCTCTCTCTGCCTCTTCCCTCTGCTCATACTCACTCTCACTCTCTCTCTCTCTAATAAATAAAATCTTAAAAAAACAAAAAACAAACAAACAACTGGACTACAGGCTGGAGGTCAAAGGAAAATGAGGAGATAGTTTGAAAGGCCCAGGAGAGTGAGTGATGAAGTACACGGTGGGGCTCCTATGAGCTCATAACAGGGAGAAGCACCCAGATCCGGGTGGCCCCAGTGCCACCAGCCTCAGGCTTCTTGGCAGGGTCGGCATGGTGAGCCTGGGCCTTGACTCCGAGCCCTGGGTCTGAGCCCCGGGAGCACCGTGTTCTAGAGCGCATGACTTACCACACTAAGACTCATCCATTTATGGGTGAGTGGTGTGTGATTACACAAGCTCATCGAGCAAGACAGTTGTTAGTGTCCGGCCCACAGCCTGCGCTGTCACAGGCGTGGGAGAGCTGGGGCCTAGCGGGGGCCTGGCCACCACATCCAGCACCTGCTCTAGACATCCCTGATTTCAGGACAGGATGCTTCTCTGCATCATCTCTCCCTTCACTATGATGCCCAGGGGTGGGGGTCAGCTAAATTGTCTTCCACCCCACTTCACCCTCACGGGTTCCCCAGCCTCAGGTGAGGACTGTCAGGGCAGGGGTGAAGCCAGAGCACCTCTACCACCCAAGGGCCTGGGAGTGATGTCACGTGACCTGAAAGCAAACAAGAGATAACCCCCAAGGGGGAGCCAGGCCTAGACTTCAGCAAAACATAAACCAGGAATCAGCCCAAGACAAGACTCATCTGGAAAAGTCAATTTCTTGCTTTGGAGAGAGTCTTCATTTGCTGCTTCTAGAAGCTTCTGTCTTTTGACACATTCACGTTACTGGTCAACTTTGATATTTCTTTATGGTTCCTCCTTTTTGCTAAACGGCGTAACTGTGCCTGTGCTCTGTTTTCCAAGGAGCCTCCTCTGACCTCATTTCCCTCCCTAACGTCTCTTCTTTCCCCCCAGAAAGTGAAATAACCCCCACGAGGCAGAAGCAGGGCCTGGCCGCTCCGTGTTGGTCTCCGGCAGGGCTCTTCCCCCAGAATGGGGCCTTTCTGGAATCCAGTCCTCAGTGAAAACCTGCCTTCCAAACCTGCCTTCCGCCCAGTGCAGCCACTAGCCAGGCGGTGACTTTGTGCAACTGAGACCAATTGGCTTCTTTCCGCGAGGAGCTCTGCTGTCCCCTGCTGTCCCCTGCTGGAAAGTCCTTGGAACGACCACGCAGGTCCAGGATGACCACACTGGGGCCAGCCCTCCGTGGAGCAGCTGCCTGGTGCACACAGTAGTCCCGGCCTGGCCTCGGCTCTAGCTGCCCCAGAGATGGAAAGTCCTGGAAGGGAGAGCTGGGGACACTCACCAAGGTAGACTCAAACTCCAGGGAGATGGCTCCCAAGGCGCTCTCCAACTGCTCCTTCCTGGTAATGTCCAGGATCACCACCTCGGTGGGTTCGCTCATCTTTCGGATATCCCACCACATGACCTGATGGGAGGATGGGGCCACTGTGAGACCAGAGGTCCCTCAATTGCCCTGGCTTTTGCCTTTCCTACCTCTGCCACCTTCCTGGGGCCAGTCACTGGGGCCAAAGGGGTGGGTGTTAGAGGCGCCCCGCGACCTACAGGACAAAATGCACTTTGAAGAACCATCACTCCGGCCCACGGTCTCCCCCTGGCTGGTCATCAGGGTTATGGGCAAGCTTCATAAAATCCAGATGCTGGGGCCTCACTCCAGACCTACTGCATCAAAATGGCCAAATGTGGTCTCTGGAATCTGAATTCTTAGAGCATCCCCACAATATGGCAATACATAGCAATGTTGTAAACCCTGTATGCTTTTTATTTTTTTAAGATTTTATTTATTTATTCATGAGAGACACAGAGAGAGAGAGGCAGAGACACAGGCAGAGGGAGAAGTAGGCTCCATGCAGGGGGCCCCATGCGGGACTTGATCCCAGCACTCCAGGATCACACCCTGAGCTGAAGGCAGATGCTCAACCGCTGAGCCACCCAGGCATCCCGGCCTTTATGCTTTGATCCAGAAATCCCACCATATGCCATCAGTGTGCCTTTGCATGTGTGCAAAAACCTATATACAAATATACTCTTTGCTATGTTATTCCTTTGATGACAACATATTGAAATCCACTTAAATAAATTATGGTATACCCGATGCAGTTCTTTTTTTTTTTCCTTTTAAGTAGGCTCCATGCCCAGTGTGGAGCCACATGCAGGGCTCAAACTCACTACTCTAAGATCAAGACCTGAACAAAGGGCAGCCCCGGGTGGCCTAGCGGTTTAGCGCCACCTTCAGTCCGGGGTGTGGTCCTGGAGACCTGGGATGGAGTCCCACATCGGGCTTCCTGCATGGAGCCTGCTTCTTCCTCTGCCTGTGTCTCTGCCATTCTTTCTCTCTCTGTGTGTCCGTCATAAATAAAAAAAAAAAATCTTAAATAAAAATTAAAAATTAAAAAAAGACCTGAACAAAGATCAAGAGTTGGACACTTAACCGAATGAGCCACCCAGGTGTCCCCCTAATGCAGTTCTTAATAGGCATGGGGCACTGCTTTATGAAATAGGACATTTTCAAGATATACTAAGTGAAAAATATCAAGTGCAGATATTTGCCTATGTGTAAGGTGTGCAGAAAGAGAGTGAATAAGACAGATATATTCACTCCTATATACAGAGACTATCTCTGAAGGCAGCTGTAAGAAGCTGAGGCAGGCGGGCGCCTGTGCAGAGGGGGTTGGGAGGCTTGTGGGCAGAGGAGGGAGGAAGGTGTTTTCCTGTCTGCCCTTTTGTACCTTTTGGATTTTGTTCTATGTGCACTTACTCCTCAATTTTATTTTTTTAAAGATTTATTTATTTATTTATTTATTTATTCAGAGAGAGAGAGAGAGAGGCAGAGACACAGGCAGAGGAAGAAGCAGGCTCCATGCAGGAAGCCCGATGTGGGACTCCATCCCAGGTCTCCAGGATCACACCCCAGGCTGCAGGCGGTGCTAAATCGCTGTGCCACTGGGGCTGCCCTCCTCATTTTTTTTTTTTTAAAAGATGTTATTTATTTATTTGACAGAGAGAGGGATGCCTGGGTAGCTCAGCGGTTAAAGCATCTGCCTTCAGCTCAGGGTGTGATCCTGGAATCCTGGGGTCAAGTCCCACATCGGGTTCCCTGCATGGAGCCTGCTTCTCCCTCTGCCTCTGCCTCTCTCTCTCTCTCTCTCTCTCTCTCTGTGTCTCTCATGAATATGTAAGTAAATAAAATTTTTTTAAAAAGAATGTTTATTTGACAGAGAGAGCAAGAGAGAACAAGCAGGGGGGGCAGCAGAGGGAGAGGGAGAAGCAGACTCTCCACTGAGCAGGATCCCAGATCATGACCTGAGCCAAAGGCAGATTTAGCTGACTGAACCACCCAGGCACCCCTACTACTCTTCAATTTTAAAATAAAATGCAAAAGGAAATATTTCCCCTGGGAATTCTGAAGGGGAACCAGGGAGGTATCACTGCTCCCCACATTCCCGCCCCCTACAGTGGCTGGCTAGGTACCTGCCCATCTGTGGATGCTGAGAAGCATTCGGTGCCAGTCTTCGACTGCAGCCAGATGCTGCCATACACAGGGTCTCGATGGCTGAACTCAATGGTGGACAGCTCCGCCACCAGGCTGCCCTTCCGGGTGTCCCAACAGGCTAGCAGGGGGGAGGAAATGAGAGGGAGGTAAACAGAAGTCCAGGCTCCCTTCCCTGGTACAGGGAGCACAGCATGGAGGGATGCTGCTTCCCTTGGTTTGGCAGGTATGTGGTTTTTTAGAATCAGGACTCGATCCAAACCTGCCTGAGTTTCCTACCAACCCCTGAAGTTCCCACACAATCTCTATGCAAGCTTCACTCATTCCATTGAGCTCATACCATGGTTGAGTGTCACACCAGGCCCTCGGGAAGCCTCTGGGAATAAGACTGTCCCCCTCTCCTTGAGAGGCAGGAGGAGGGACCGGCAAGTAGAGCTCGTGCTGGGATGGTCAGGGCAAGCACCCTGGAAGGAGTACGAAGGAGCACGGACCAAGGATGAGTCTAGGATAGGGGTGGGGGGGCCAGCCAGAGAGAAGAGTGTCTCCACCCCAGGGAAAGCCTCCTGAAAAGAAGAACGTTGAGGCCAATTTCTCCTTCCCTTTTGTCCTCTGCACCTTGGCTGCCTCTGGTGGGAGATGGGAATGCAGCTCACAGACCCTTTATTCAGATCCATTACTAAGACTTCACCTCTTCTGCTTTACCAAGAAAGCCTTGGAATGTATCCAGTTTCTGTCTTGACAGATTTCATTTTCATTTTGCCATGAGTGTGCAGCAAGGATCCACTCTGTTACACAGAGCTATTTCTAGGAAAGCCAGTTTTGTAAAATGGCAACAAAAAACATGATCCATGTTTTGATTTATGGACTCAAAGTCCAAGGCATTGGCCCCTGGACCTGCCTGGCCCAGATAGGGGTTTTCCCTAAGCAGAATAGCACTTGGGGGTGGGCCCTCCGTCAGCCCCTCCCACAGGCAGCAGAGCCCCAGAGTCAGGGCCACTCTGAGCTGGCGTGAAAAGCCTTGAAAGAGGGATCTCTGGGTGGCGCAGCGGTTTGGCGCCTGCCTTTGGCCCGGGGCGCGATCCTGGAGACCCGGGATCGAATCCCACATCGGGCTCCCGGTGAATGGAGCCTGCTTCTCCCTCTGCCTGTGTCTCTGACTCTCTCTCTCTCTCATTGTGTGCCTATCATAAATAAATAAAAATTAAAAAAAAAAAAAAGCCTTGAAAGGGGTTATGAATAATGAGCGAGGCAAGACTCGTGAATAAATCATGGCACAGTGGCTCCACTCATCTTCTAAAGCCCTGGCACCCAGGTAATTTGGCAGAGAGACTTGTGGAAGCCTATGTCTGTTCCTGGGGAGGGGGTGGCAGGTCTGAGAGAGAGGGTCAGAGGCCTCAGAAGAGTGTCTAAGAAGATTCTCTGCCATCCTGCTCCTACTCTGGGAGGGAGAGAAGGGAAGGCAGAGAATATGTGAAGGGAGAAGGGTAGAGGGCTATTTTCAGGCCCAAGGTCGAGTCAGGCCTGGGGTGTGGCCACGGAGGCTGAGTGTCTGCTGCTTGGGGGCCAGGCAGGACCCACATGGGCAGCCTCCTTCCAAGATCCCTATGCATCTAAAACCCAGTTTTCTAGGTGTTCTATCAACAAAACCAGTAGACTAAGGATCTCTGAAAATCTCCTCCATAAAAGCATAAAAGCAACGAGAAAACTGGCAACAATCGCCAGTCAGCTTTTTTGGAACTAGGTAGCCAGTGTTACAGCCATCCAGAGTGTTCAGGAGAAAGCTGAATGCTAGTAAGGACAGTGAGTTTTGTGGCATTTTTAACTTTCCCTAGTTAAGACCCCACACTCTCCAAGTCCCACGGTAGCCTTGAAAAAATAACATTCTGCCTTCCTGGTGAAAATCTGTAACCTGGCAGCCCCAGGAGGGGAAAAGCAGCCAGAGCTCATTCAGAGTCTCCTGTCTCCAGTCTCCTATCTGACCTGTCTGGTGGTTCCCCTGAAAGTTGTATTCGACCTGGCTTGGAACTTGCCAAGTGAAAAAAAGTCTTATTACGGAGGCAACTGTTGGAAATAATGACAATTACAGGCAACTGATTAACTTTGCAGCTTCCTGAAGTAGTGGATAGCAGATAGGCAAACAGCAAACTAACCACAAACCTTGAAAGGCAAGCCTGGAGAACAAGATGTCTGTCAGGGTTTTGAAAAGCTCCAACACATTCCTAGAGATCTGGAAGGCCATATGCCTGGGTAGGGCTGTGTGCATGCCCGGTTCTGTGCACACATTCAGGAAAGAACCGAGGAGGTCCTCAGCTCCTACTTCTGGCTGACCCTGAGGCTCTGTGCAGAGGCTCAGGAAGGGCTGGCAGTTGCCAGCTGCACACAAGCTCTTAGCAAAGAGACTAGTTGGCTGCAGGTGCTAAAGGAAATCTCTGCCCAGCCACTAAGCTAACCAAGCAGACTGTGGCGGCCACACACGATAGAGTACAGACTTCATAGAATTGGTTCAGAAAATTTACTGAAGAAATGAACAAGTACAACAAACTACAGCAATGAAAACAAACCCTGTGCAGGTATGAATGTCTGATTTCCAAAGTTGCCACTTTATATTAGGTAAAGAGGGAAATTTTCTTTTTCTTTTTTAAAAAAGATTTTATTTATTTATTCACGAGAGACACACATAGAGAGGCAAAGACACAGGCAGAGGGAAAAGCAGGCTTCCTGCCAGGAGCCCGATGTGGGAACTTGATCCCGGAACTCTGGGATCATGCCTTGAGACCGAGGCAGATGCTCAACCACTGAGCCACCCGGGCGTCCCCAAGAAGGCAATTTTCAACAACAAAAAAAAGTTGCAAGTTATACCAAGAAACAAGAAAATATATAGGCCATATATAGGTAGGAAAAAAGGCAACAAATACAGACTGTCCCCAAGGAAGCCCAGCTGTTGGACTTACTGGACAAAGACTTCACATCATTAATTTTAAAAATGTTCAAAAAACTACAAGAAACAGTATCTATAGAAGTAAAGTATGAGAATGGCATGTTGCAAAATAAGAAATATCCATAAAGAAATAGGATTATTATTATTTTTAGAGAGACAAAGAGATGGTAAGCAGGGGAAGGGCTAAGGGGGAGGGAAAGAGAATCTCAAATAGAGTCCTCACTCAGCATGGAGTCAACACGGGGCTCGATCTCACCACCCTGAAACGATGACCCAAGCTGAAACCAAGAGTCAGATGCTTAACTGATGGAGCCACCCTGGCACCCCAAGAGATAGGAATTCTTCTTAAAAGGAAGAACAAAATAGAAATTCTGAGGTTGGAAAATACATTCTCTGAAATGAAAATTCAGTAGAGGGGCTCAACAACAGACTCAAGCAGGCAGAAGACTGAGCTGGAGGTAGGTCATTTGAGATGATCCAATCTGAGAAACACAAAGGAAGCGAAATGGAATTACCACAGCTGATTCAAGAAGAAAGAGAATGTGTGAAGCGATCTAGAACAGGTAAAGAAGGAGTTGTGCTAGTGGGGTGCCTGGGTGGCTTAGTTGGTTGAGCCTCTGACTCTTGATTTTGGCTCAGGTCATGATCTCAGCATTGGGAGATGGAGCCCCAGTGTTGGCTCTGTGCTCAGTGCAGTCTCCTTGAGATTCTCTCTCTCTCCCCTGGCCCCTCCCCCAGGCAAGGCTCTAAATCAATAAATGAAGGTGCATTAGCAGTTTTCAACTTCTGATAAAGAAGGACCATATGTCTTCACTGGTGAATTCTACTGAATATTTATTCATTCATTTATTTATTCATGAGAGACACACACACAGAGAGAGGCAGAGACACAGACAGAGGGAGAAGCAGGCTCCCCGAAGGGAGCCTGATGCGAGACTTGATCCCAGGACCCTTGGATCATGACCGGAGCCAAAAGCAGATGCTCAACTACTGAGCCACTCAGGCTTCCCTTTACTGAACATTTAAAGGAGAATTAGTACCAAACTCTTCCAATAGTCAAAGAAGGAGGGAACGCATCCCCACTCATTGTGCGTGGTGGGAATCCATCACACCCATCCCTGTACAGGTGTCTCTGCCTGCCTCTCCCGAGATGGGGCTCCCCACGGGTCTCATTATCCCTTTGTCCCCAGCTACGCTAGCCCAGCTCCGGGCAGGCAGGCAGTAAATGCTCCTTGATTTTATACTTGACCTATCATTTTCTTTTCTTTTCTTTTCTTTTTTTTATTTATGATAGTCACACAGAGAGAGAGAGAGAGAGAGAGAATGAGAGGGAGGCAGAGACATAGGCAGAGGGAGAAGCAGGCTCCATGCACCGGGAGCCCGACGTGGGATTTGATCCCAGGTCTCCAGGATCGTGCCCTGGGCCAAAGGCAGGCGCCAAACCGCTGCGCCACCCAGGGATCCCCGACCTATCATTTTCTTAAAACTTTTGTTCTGAACTGGTTTTAGACTTACTTGAACTATTGCTGCTAGAGACAACTAGAACTATTACAACTCCTGCTGAGCTATGAGCAAAACACGACTCACCCGGAGGTCTGGAGTCCATCCCCTGTGGCAAGTTCCCACCTCCCTCTGTGCCCCGAGGGTGGCCCTGGGCAGGTGTGTGGGCCCTGGTAGACAGCAGCGGGGGCTGGACTGGCTCCCAGTGAAGCCCGGGGCCCCTCCTTACCGAGCTGCCCATTGTAGCAGCCTCCCAAAAGCACGTGAGAATCTTTGGGGTTGTACTCCAAGGTGACAAGAGGAGAAGATGGCTTCAGGACAATTTCAGGCTTATTGGGATTTTCTATAAAACAAACAAACAAACAATCAAAATGGTCCCACCAGCTCTAGAAAGATAAGGACAGGGTCAAACAGCCCAATCCTTCTAGAGGTGGGAGTTGGGAAGCGGCAGATGGTGGGGAAGTGGAAGCCCCTCCTGTCTTTCTCCAGGCTGCAAGTTCTAGGCCCTGGTGGCCAGAATCTGGCACTCCTGACCGTAGGGACTCTTCTAGTAGTTTTATTTCTGGTAATCAGGAGTGTGTGTGCGTGTGTGCGTGTCTGTGTCCATTCTGCAGGTTTGGTAGGAAACCAGGTATGACCACAAGTTTTTTTGTTTGGTTGTTTTTTTTTTTAAACACAAAGCCAACTCTCCTTGACTTCTCCAAACAGTTTCTTGGTCTTTATAGTGGGGCTAATGGTGGGGTCCACCCCCAGGGTTGCTGTAAGCATCTGTTGGGCTGCTCCAGAGCGTCATGTGCTCCGTTCTGAGTTTGGCACCGACGCCTACTAATAAGACCTAATGTTTCTTTTCAAAATGGTGACAGAGAAGGGACGGCTGACAGTATGTAGCCCACCGTCGCTGGCTACCCACCAGGCACTTGTTCTCAGAGTCAGTGTTTCTGTCAATAAGGGTCTGTCCCTTAGAGACCTTATTAGCAGACCCTTATTAGTGGACACACTACTCCTACTGGCCATGGGTTAAGAACAAATGGCAGGAAAGGTGGGACAGAGGTGAGTCTCTCTGAATTGGGATTTGGGGGGGTCTGGTCTTGAATGCCCTGATCAAGGATCTGGAAATGAAGGGAATTTCCTGCTTCTGACGTGGCTCTGGTTTGGCTGCTCCTCAACCTGGACAGCGAAGGGATGAGGGGCTTTCTGGTGTCCCTGGCCCCTCCCTATGAGGGACCAGCCCTGTAAGAGTCCCCGGCCTGTAGCTTCTACCTCCCACTCCTGTGTTATACTGGTCTCTGCCCTGCCCTCAGCTTTCCCAGCCACCTGAACCCCTTCGCTTCTCACCTAGGTCCCAGATGTACGATTCGTGGCTCATGCCTTCAGGTGCCCGTTGAAAATTCAAGCAAGAATATGCCACTGCCAACTTCCTGTTGCCATCCGGGTGCCAGGAGAGATGCGTGGCTGACCGCTTGATCTCCTGGGGATCCCTTTACCGGAGGGCAGAAGACTGGAGTGGAGTGAAAGGCTCCCCACACCTCTTAATTTAATCAATTATTTCTTTTTGAAAGACTTTTTATTTTCTTTTTTTTTTTTTTAGATTGAGAGACAGCGGGGGAGGGAGCAGAGGGAGAGGGAGAGAATCCCAGTGCAGAGTCCTACTCAGGGCTTGATGTCAGGACCCTGAGATCATGACCTGAGCTAAAATCGAGTTGGACATTCAACCGACAAAACCACCCAGGCACCCCATAGAAAATTTATTTTAAGAACACAGTTTAGGGGGATCCCTGGGTGGCTCAGCAGTTTAGTGCCTGCCTTTGGCCCAGGGCACGATCCTGGAGACCCGGGATCGAGTCCCACGTTGGGCTCCCTGCATGGAGCCTGCTTCTCCCTCTGCCTGTGTCTCTGCCTCTCTCTCTCTCTCTCTGTCTATCATAAATAAATAAATAAATCTTTTTAAAAAAGTCTCTTTAAAAAAAAAAAGAACAAAGTTTAGGGACTCCTTTAATCAAAAACCCACTCTCACCGGCCATAGATAAAAGGTATTGATAAACACTAAACCCATGGAAATAAAAAAATATTAAGTTCTAGTCCGATATTTTCATTTGCTTTAAGTTTCGGGTCTGAGGGCTGATTTCGCATTGCTATTGAAACAAAAGGGAAAGTGGAGAATCCAGAAATATTGCTCCTGGCTATTTACCCAAGAGAGCTGCAAGCTTTTGTCCACACAAAATATTACACGTGAATGTTTCCAGCAGCTTTACTTATACTTGCCCAGACTTGGAGCCAACCGAGACATCCTTCAGCAGGTGAATGGATAAATAAGCTGGAGTCCATCCAGACAAGGGAATATTATTCAGCATTAAAAAGAAATGAGCTATAAAGCCATGAAAATATATGGTGGAAATATAACACACACCACTAAGTGCGGGAAACCAGTCTGTAAAAGGCCATAAACTGTATGATTCCAACTACGTGACATTCCGGAAAAGGCAAAACCATGGAGACAGTAAAGAGATCAAGCGTTGGCCAAGGGCTTGAGGGTAGGGAGGGATGAATATATCCTGTGGGTGGACCACAGGATTTTAGGGCAGTGAAACTATTCTGTACGATACATTTGTCAAGACTCACAGAATGTGCAACACAAGGAGGGAGCCCTAATGTAAACTATGGACTTTGGGGTGCCATAGGCTATAGGTCATGTCCCTCAGATTCAAATGTTGAAACCTAATCTCCATGACGGTATTAGGGGGGTGGCTATGGGTGGTGATGAGGCCCTGAGCCCTTTAGGATGGGATTAGAACCTGACAAAGGGGCTCTAGGGAACTCCCTCTCCCTTTCCGCCATGTGAGTTGGCAGCGAGAAAATGGCGGTCTGTGAACCAGGAAGTGGGTCTTCACCCAACACAGAACCCGACCACCCTGTTCTGAGACTTCCAGCCTCTGGGACCGTGAGAAAGAAACTTCTGTTGTTTATAAGCCACCCAGGTTATGGTACTAAGCACCTGAACACTGGTTCATGAGGGTGACAGAGGCCCCACCCTGGGGAGGGGTGTTGATGGTGGGGAAGCTGTGGGGGTGCAGGGTGGAGGGGGTGTGGGGCAACTCTCTGTACTTTTTTTTTTTTAACTCTCTGTACTTTCTTTTTTTTTTTTTTTTTTTTTTTTAGTTATGATAGTCATACAGAGAGAGAGAGAGAGGCAGAGACACAGGCAGAGGGAGAAGCAGGCTCCATGCACCGGGAGCCCGACGTGGGATTCGATCCCGGGTCTCCAGGATCGCGCCCTGGGCCAAAGGCAGGTGCCAAACTGCTGCCCCACCCAGGGATCCCCTCTCTGTACTTTCTAATCAGTTTTGCTATAGGCCTAAAACTGCTCTGAAAAATAAACTCTTAATTTAAAAAAAGAGGGGGAGGAAGGAGAACGAGCAAGAAGTAGCAAAGGCCTACACTGAGACTTTGCCCTTGAAGTAATCAGAAGGAACGAAGGAAAGTGGGGAGCCACACAGCTTTCTCACTCCGTGGTTCCTCCACTTCACTCCTCCCCGGGAGCACTATTGTAATAAGAGGAGTGCAGGCTGGGATCCAGGAGACCAGAGTTCCTTCCTCCACTGTGTGTCCTGAGCGCTGTCCCCTCCTGGGGGTGGTCACCCCCTCATCTGTCAACTGTTGAGGCTGGATGGGACAATTTCCAACCCACCGTCCTGCTAAGGTATCCCTATGGAAGGTCAGACCCCAGCAGGACAGCCCGCGCCCCTCCCTGGCCCCCTTCTCCTGGCCGCCCTTGGCCCTGCTCTGCACATGGTGACTCAGCCCTGGATCACAAAAGGGTCCTTCCCAGTTGTGCTGGGACTGGGTCAAGTGCTCCCCAGGACCCTCAGGGGGTCACAGTAGCACAACGAATCTCTCCAGAATTGGCATTTGAGGCTAGCCACTTCCAAAATCACAGGGATATATATATATATATATATATATATATATATATATATATTTATATATTATATATTTTATATATTTATTTATATACATATTTTTTCAAGCAAAAAAAAAAAAAAAACCCAAAACAGAAAGCGCTACCCTATGTACTGTTCTGCACCGTGTTGGTTCTGGTTTGGTTTCACAAAGTAAATCTCGTCAGGGAAGAGGCTGCCTCCTTCATTCCCTTTTTGTTTTGTTTTTTTGTTTTTGTTTTTACTGAAGTTCGATTTGCCAACATGTAGTATAACACCCAGTGCTCATCCCATCAAGTGCCCTCCCCAGTGCCCGTCACCCGCCTCCTTCAGATTGCTGGAAGCAGTCCCCTACCGAGGGATTTAGCTTGCTTCCAGTCTCTGGCTAGCACACCCCCTGCTGCAGTGAATGTCCACTCACGCAGTGATTCCACACTCATGTTATCTATGGGATGGTCCTGGTGTCACACTGCTGTCCTTGGAGCTTATTATCAGGTACACTCCCGAGAGTGTGGGACAAGGGTCCCGTCTGCCCACAGTGCTGTTGGCTCATGGATGTCCCATATTTTGTACTCATTCTGCCCCGCAGGGATCGACCCGCCTTGCACAGAGCTCTGCAGATTCCCTTAGTCTTTCTCTGGAGTCAGTCCTCATTCTCCCTCAACCAGACCTGCCCCCAAGGTAGGGACCAGTTGGATGCTGGGTGTTCCATCGCTCTGCTCCTTACCGAGCTCAGAGCGCAGAAGGCATTGTACCCACGGCATGGAGTGGTCGGCAAGGAGTGGTGACCTCTGGAAGCACCCACCCCGTAGGGATGACAGAGATCGGCCAGACATCTGAGAGGTACCTGAAAACATTGATGGTTTTAGCCGAAGGGGCCTCCTCTGTCACTTCTACTGCATCCTCGTCGTCAAAATACTCCTGGTAGATGTCGATGGCATTATTCTGCTTGATGCAGTGCTCCATGATCTGAGGAGGACACATGCAGAGCATCTTAGCAGGAAGAGGACGTCCCTGCAGCCTGAGCGGGACTGCGATGGAGTCTGGGAGGGACAAGACATAGCCAGTGGTCTTTCCCCTTCCTTCCAGCCCATGTGTTCTCAGTGGTGGTGACATCACCTCCCATGGGGTAAACACTGGTTGAGGGGGGGGTCAAATAATAGGACTTTTTATGTATAAAACACAGACATATATAGAGGACATAAGCAATATACGAATGGCATTAAGATTTCATGGGGGAGGCGATTTGGAAAAAAAGGTCTGAAAAGGCTCTTTGGGGGACAGCAACGAAACAGGATGATCCCTCCATATGCAGCAGCTATCTCCTGGCTGGCACCCAGAGGGCCCTCTCCATTTTTCCAGATGTCCAACAAGGAAAAGCCCAAGCTCAAGAGTCTCCTCTTCCAGGAAGCTCTCCCCAGTCCCTTCAGCAGGAAATCAAATTTCCCTCCTTATGGAGCAGAATAGCCAGTCATCCCTCATCTTCCAGCATGTCTTTCTATATTATATGGTGATATCTTGGTCCTTGTCTTTGGCCTCCAGGGGATTACACACTCTTTGGGGCAGGATGTATGTGAGTTTTTGCAATTATTATTATTATTATTATTATTATTACTATTATTATAATTCATTTTTGGAGTCTCTGCTGTGCCTGGCAGAGGCTTGAAGCCCAGTCCAAAAGTGTTGAAGGAATGAATGAATGATCCCCCTTGGCAGGTGGCTGCTGGGTGGGGTTCTTTGGGGTCCTCTTTGCTCAAAGGGAGCACTTGTTGGACTCCTCTTGAAGCCCATCCAGCCCTTGCACCTTCCCGTCTTCCCCTTTGGCCTGCTATTGCAGACTGGTCTGCCTGCTTCCATCTGGAAGGTTCCTTAAGGCAGTCTGTGTTCTTTCCCCGAGTAGCCACGGGAGCCGAGCACAGCGCCAGGCACAGCCAGGGCTTCGCATGCAGTCAGGGAGCCCAAGTGATGGCTGGACCCAAGGGAGCCTTACCGAGCCGAGCTGCATGATGGTGTTGATGTAGTTCTCGTCCTTCTCCACCTTCTTCCGGAACCGGATGGTCTGCTCCAGCTCTAGGGGGTTCACATCCTTGGGCCAGCCCCCCTCAACATGGTTAATCCCCCGGGTCTCCATCTCAAACCGCTCTGTGTTGGCCTAAACAAAGAGCCACGGCTGAGAACATGCCTGCCCCTGTGTCCCTTCCACCAACCAGGATCCCGGGCCCATCGACCCCAAGCCCTGGACGCTCGGGGATGGACCCATGTGGCCAAAGCCACAATGCTGTCAGGTTTCAGCAAGGATCTTTCTGGTCCTCAGGTGGTCATAGGTAGCCACGAAAGTGCCATCCTATGGAGCCAGCAGCTTTGTGGCCGTGGAAAATCCAGTCCCGACTTTATCTAATGGACCAGGGGAGCCCACCCGTCTGTTCTGTGCGATCCCAAAGAAAAAGAAGTGAATGAGCCTGTTCTGCTTTATCGTTTACAAAGTCACAGGAGTTGAAACTTGGAAAGTTGGGAATCCGCAACTTTCTCCCCATTCTCTGGGGCAGGGAGGATGGTGGATACAGATGTAGTTTACCCCATAAACTTGTTGCTTTGCCTCCTTTCTATTTTTCTCCTCCCATTTTTAAAATTGTGGGAAAATACATATAAATTTACCATTTTAACCATTTAAAAACATATGATTCTGTGGCATTAGGGGCCTTCTCAAGGTTGTGTCACCATCACCCCCTTTAGTTCCAGAACTTTCTCATCACCCCAAGTGGAGACCCCAAACCCATTAAGCAGTCGCTCCCCTCCTCCTTTCCTTTCTAAGCCAGGGCTCACAAAAGCAGTGAGTCTTCACAGGGTGGACCCGCCGACAGGAGACCCTAAGGCCATCCTGCTTAGTTGGCTACTCCATGGACAATGTCACCCTGGTCCCTGTGACAGCATTTAGCCCTGGGAAAGCAGGAAACTCAGTGTTTGAACCATGAGTTACTGGAACCACCCACAGTCAAGTGTGACTTTCACTGGGTTGATTTGGGACATGACAAAGTGGGTTCTCTCCTTCAAGCTAGTTTTTTCTCAGTGATGCCTGGCATTGTGCGAGGTGGCTCACACGCCACGCCTGCTTTAGATGGACAGGAGCTCAAACTTCAACATGACGCTCCACTCTGGTATCATGGAGGCCCCTCTGACCAGAACTTTCCATGGTACCCTTTCCTTTTCACATGCTGGGCAGGAGCCTGTAGATCTGAATCCCTACTCCCTCAGGATACCTCTCCCAGCTGTGCCACATGCCTAAGACGCCTCTAGCAAGAGTCTTAGGGGTGAGACCAGAGCCCACAGGAGAGAGAACATCTTGCTTCATGTTCACCTGGCCCAGGGAATGGCTGGTTTGGGGTCTTTTCCTGCCCCTGGGTACCGTGGTGGGTCATGGGGCAATTCTGGAATTCTGGCCTCATACTTCCAGCATCTGCATTGGGCCACTCTAACTGGCTCCCAGTCACCCTGATGGAGTCACCCAGTCCCACTTACCTCCCTGCCCGGCCACCCTGCCAGGCTACATGCTCACTGGCCTGGGCCCCGGGGCAGGGACCCACCTCATGCTCTGACATGCTAGTGGAGCACTGGATGCCCTTGTCCACGGGGTTCCTTTCCACAAACTGCTCGGCCAGCTCGGGGTTGGGCGGGATGTCGATGTTCAGCTCAGCCTGGCGGTCTGAGAAGTTGCATTGCTTCCCAAACTCGCTTCGCTTCTTGACGTACACGTACACGATCTCCATGGTACCGGCTGCTGTGGGGGGCAGAGGGAGGGGGTGCAGAAAGGGGCCCCACGTGGCTGCTTCCCCGTCCCCATGGGCATCACCAGGGGTGGCTCCAGGTTCCCAGTCTGGTTGAGGGGAGGGGTCCAAGGGGGTAAGTTCAGAAGCCACATTAGCATTAAAAAAAATCATTTATTGAGTAATGACTACATGGGTTATTTTGTTCAGTTCTTGGGATTGCCCTCTGAGGTGGATGATAAAAATCTCCATTTTACTTTGAAGGAATCTCATACTTAGAGATGCCCTGAGTGCCCTGCCTGGGACCACATAGCTAATAAGGGGTGCAGCCACTCTGACCGACTCCATAGCTCTTACTCACCAAATGATAGTGTTTACTGAGTTAATATGTTCATTGGGAGGCAGGACAAAATACTGAAGCGATTACGTTGCATGCACTAGACCTGGTCATACAGCACAGAGATTTGAGAGCCCAGGCGTCTCTGGGAACCTGAGGAGGTCTGGGAGACCTCCCAACCACCTGATTGTCCACAAGGCCACCCCTTCCTGGAGTTCTAGGTACGGGACTCTACCCTCCACCACTTCCCCCATGTAGAGCCTCCTCCCTCTACATCACTCCAACCACGATGAGGCTGGGAGTCCACCTGGGAAGGGGAGAGAGCCAGACCATTTCCCAACGGGCCTTTAAAAGACTGGTCACGACGGCACAGTGGGGAATTGGCAGGCAGGCTGGGCTGAACGCTGACTTCAGGTCCTGGCCCTGCCACTCACCAGCTGCTTGACCATGGCTGGGTCACCGGGTCACTCCCGCACCTGACACACTTAGCTGCTGAGCTGCTGAAACGCAAGGCTCTGACAGTTGGCCACAGAGCCAGCATTTGTATGTAATGCAGGGAAGGCTTCTTTCACAGATGCTAACTGGAAGTCTTAGGCAGTTCCCATAAATTGCTCTTCTCTTCACTGTCCCCTGTCACATCAGGAGACTCTGTGGGGTCTGAGAGCTCCTCGGTGACTTCCATGACTGGCTGTCTGATGAGGTCTGTCTATGACATTGCACTATGGAGGTTAGCAGAGCTGCCCATTTGCTGGCCACTCCTAACTCTCAGAAAGTGTGTCTGTGATGGCAAACTCCCCAGGGCTCAGCCCTCAGGTCTGTGAGGCTCTTGGGCCTGCAGGGAGCCCTTGGATGAGTGGGTGGGAGCCGTGGGGAAGACGGCCGTACAAGAGCCTTGCTGTGGTTTGTTTTACGACTGAAGGTCTTTGGTCACCCAGAGTTTAGCTTCTTGCCTGTGAGCAAGTATTGCTACCTTTGAATGAAAGGGGGACCTGGTGGGAACGTACTTGGAGGACATGTGTCCTGCTTTAAGTAAAACCCACGGAAAAATGTCCAAACTTAGGAAACAGATGAAAAATGCAACAGAGATGCTAGAGGAGTAACTCATTTTCCCAAGCAACGTTGTATTGGGGTTTTTGCCTAAGGAGGCCCTCCGGGGGAACCCAAAATGAGTCTATTTTTAAAATCTAATTACATAGACTTTGTAAGAATTCATAGGTTTTGTGAATGCCAGACTTCATGCTTTGTATTTGTTCTTACAGTTTCCATTCTTTCACTTACTCATTCAGCAGACATTTACTTGAAACAGCATAATCAAGATGTGCAGTACTGGCATAAGGACGGACATAAATATCAATGGAACAACATCGAGAGTTCAGAAATAAACCTTTATATCTATGGCCAACTTATTTTTGAAAAAGGTACTAAGGCAGCTCAACAGAGAAATGATGGTCTCTTCAACAAATAGTGCTGGGCCAACTGGACGTTCACATGGGACAGAATGACCGTGGCCCCCCTACCTCACACCACACACACACACATTAATGCAAAGTGGATCACAGGCATCAATGTAAGAGCTAAAACTATAACACTAAGGGGGAAGAACACAGAGGGAAATCTTCGTGACCCTGATAGGGCAGATTTCTTAGATAAGGCATCAGAAGCATGGTCCATAAAGCAAAAAACAATGATAAATGGGACTTTGTTTGAATTAAAAAACTGCATCTCAGAAAATAACATTGGGGCTCCTGGGCAGCTCAGTCAGTTAAGTGTCTGACTCTTGGTTTTGGCTCAGGTCATGATCTTGGGGTTGTGAGATCAATTCTCATGTTGGGCTCCACACTGGGCGTTGGAGCCTGTTTCAGATTCTGTCTCTGCCCCTCCCACCCCCAGATCGAGCGCTCATGCTCTTTCTCTCTCTCTTTAAAAAAAGCCAAAAAAAAAAAAAAGAAAACCCAAATCTGTAACATTAAGAAAACGAAAAGACAAGCCACAGACTTGGAGAAAATATCTGTAAATCATATCTTAAAAAGGACTTGCATCTAGAATATATAGGCACCTGTGGGGTCCTTGGCACTGTGAGCAGTAGTCTGCAGGTGCCCTCACTGCATGCCCCCCATGGCCCTTCAGATACAATTCTTGCTCTGCATATGAAGAAGCCAATGCTCAGTGAGCTTAAACACCTTGTCAAAGGTCACAGCTCTTAAGTTGAGGCAGAGCTGGGCCCGTCTGGCTCTAAAGTGATGATCCTTAACCTTGGCTACATATGTAGAAGCTCCGGGGGGGGGGGGGGGTTATAAAATCACAATGCTCAGGTTAAACAGCAGACTAATGAAATCAGAATCTCTCCGTGGAATTTTTCAAACTCCCCAGGATAATTCCAGCATGCAGCCAAGGTTAAGAACTTCCAACTTAAAGTGAGGGTTCTTAATGGCTCAGCCAGCCTGTCTCAAACCTGGGACGTTCGTTCACAGTATGGAGATTCCCAGGCCCGCTCTGGCAAATGCTGACCATGTGTCTGGGGCAGGGCCTGTAGTGTGTATTTTCCACAATCTCCCCTGGATGAACGTTATGACCAGACACATGTCTAGTCTGCCTCCCCTCACCTCCAAGGCTGCAAGGAACCAGACCAGTGGGCCCTGGCTGGCTGGCCCCTGAGCTATAGGGCCAAGGGCCGTGTGACAGCCCAGGAGCACATGCCCGAGGTGGCCTTTGGCCTTGGAGCAGCTGAGGCAGAGGCGAAGGGGTGAGGGTGGGAAGGTTAACCCCTTGATCTCTTTGTATCCACATACATTGTTCCTCCAAGACAGCACCACCCCAACCCACTCCTAGGCCCAGAACGGCTCCACCTGAATCAGACTCGTAGAAAACAGGATTTTCTGCTCTTTCTAACGGTTTGGAGACTGTAGCCAGGAGAGGTAGAAGCAACGGCTCAGACCCCAGAGGGTGGGAAGAGAAGTCCAACTTGCAGGAGGTGGCCCTAATGTGTTCCTTCTCCATGGGCAAAACATACAGTTTTGTGAAGAAGAACCAGTGGGTCCCTTCTGGCCTCTGCCCGCACATCGTTGTGGGGCCACAGGGCGGCTCCTGGGTCTTTACCGTCACCGGCTGCCTGTCTCTCCCTCTGTTAAAAGACAATTGCTGAAAAAGCCAGCTCTTTGGACATACAAGGAGGCCTAAGAGCATGAGGAAACTCCAAGGACACAAAATAGCCTCTTTAGCCCAGACCATATTCGAAACAGCTTGCTTTCCTTCCCGGTGCCTCCCAAGACCAAGCCAGGAGCGAGAACAGAGGCATTGTTTTCTATCTGGAGGCAGACAGAGGGGACATTTAAAGGCTGGCCTGGTGACGGGAAGACAGCTCATTCAGGGGCCCAGAGCGGGCTCTTTTTCACCAGCCGGCAGAGCCCGAAGATGAATAGGGAGGTCAGTCTTGGGGGTCTCAGGAGGTCTCTCCTTGCTTGGTGAGACAAGTGCCACTAGCTGGGCTTCCCCAGGCGGCGCTGTCTGTCTGCAAAGGGGGCCTTCGAGGGGGGGAGGGGGCAGGCAGGAACCCTGGCCTCTGGGAGTTGGGGGATGCGGTCCCCCATCCGTGGGAACCTAGAGACCCAGGGGCATGCGGGACTCTGCAGTGAGTCTCAAACACAAGAAACATAGGGCTGGAGGCGTGCTGGCTGGGAGCGTCGAAACTGCAACCGTCTCCCACACCCCAGGACGGTCAGATCGGAACCTTCACCAATGAGAAAAACTCCTCTTGTGCAATGACAGTGAGTAAAGTGATTCCTAGAAAGAACCTCCCTGACTCATGAGAAAGTGTGTTTTCCAAGTTTGGGGTGGAGCTCAGGGTGGGAGCTTAGTGGGGAGGCAAGAGAGGGCAGTGGCTGCTTTCCCTCCACGCCGGACTCCACGTAATATAGACACGAGAACACTTTCCTCTTCCTCGTGGTCCCTGGGGCAGCCCCCAGGGTTTGTGCCAGGGATTGATGGCCTTTGTGTGGCACCTGGCTGGGCTTCCTTCTCTCTTCCTTACGTCCTTGCAGATTTTCCAGAATGTAGGGTCCTAAGGGACTTACTTGCCTTCAAATGAGGCAGATCTCCCTAGGAACCCACCCAGCCCCCTACCATGGCGTCATCCCACCTGGGCAACGCTTTCGCTATCTGTCGAGGCACACTGGGGCCAACCTGGGGGGAGCTGAGGCACGTGGATGATGAGGACAAGCAGAGTAGGGAGGAGGACCCCAGGACCCCAGGCTGGCTGTGTTGGTGTCTACCAGCGATCCCCCCACTACGACGCTGCGGGGAGATCATGCACTTTTCACTCACCCCTGTCCCCAGTGCCTGGTGCAGCAAGGAGCCCAACACTCCCTCCGTCCCATGCTGCTTCCATGCTGCGTACCAGCTCGGGCCCAGGGTTCTCCCCCAGAACCCTCTCTCCCCTCCTCTTCCATTTCTCATCAGAAAAGCACAGCCCAGCGAGGTAAAGATGTGAGAGGGGGAAGCGCACGGTCTGAAAACCTGAGAACACCCCTCTGTGGTTCCAGACATTGTGATAAACTCTGAACGCGTTGCAGGAAGGTGGAAGCGACCCTGTGACCTTGAGCATCGTATCCCAACCCGGGCAAGAATGTCCCGCTCCAGGCAAGGAGAAAATAAAACCGTGCATTTCGGGGATCGGCCGCCTAGTCGGTGATCAATAATTATGAATTCCCTGCCCACCCTTCTTATCAGAAAGCCCACCTCCTGCCATTCCAGCCCAGAATGTACTTCCCAGCCAGCCAGCTGTGAACCCTGTGGAGGTCTCCCTGGTCCGGCCTCCAGGAGACTGGTGGATCAGGACCAGCCCGACTGGGAGCACGGGGTGCGGGAGGGAAGGTGACCAGAACCTGCAGGCTCCTGTGACTCCGGAGGAGTGAGGGCAGCCGGGTCGGGGGGGCGGGGACCCGGGCACCCAGCATCCAGAGCTCTCCCCGATGGCTGCCCCCAGGAGGAGCTTCTTGCACCCTCGCTGACTACCACCCTCGGGGGCTCCCCGCTTCACTCCTCTCCTCTTCAGCCTCCAGATCCACCCCCGGCCCGCGCCCTTACCCTCCTCGGTCCGCTCCTGTGGCCGCCGGGGCCGCAAGGGAAGCACCTGAGCCTCTGCGCCCACCTGGCGCTGCTCAAACGGCTCCGACCCGCGGAGTTGACCTGTTGCCTAGCAACCCTGGCCGGGCCGGGACGCGGGGCGGGGCGGAGCACGTGACCCTCCTCTCCCCCAGCGTCTAGAGGAGGAGGTCTCCAGAGTTAGGAGAAAAAGTAACCGCGTGAGTGGTTCTTATCACACCGGAGATAATAACCCTCCGGGGGTTCTCTGCCAGGTGCTTATCCAAGTCTACAGAAAGGCACTGGGCAGGATCCTGCGAAAATGCAAAGTATTGTAATCCACGCCTGGCAAGTCCTGGGCCCTGGCTGGTGATGCCCTGGCTGGTGATGCCCTGGCTGGTGACGCCCTGGCTGGTGATGCCCGGCTCTGCTGTTTATGGGCCTGTGGTCTGGCAGGCTGCCTTACTGCTCCTTCCTGTGGGATTCCTCGCCCCCTCAGCGGGCATCTCCCCTGTGCGACCGTAGGCCCTGCACACTGCACAACAACGAAGCCTGACTACACAACCAGGGTGGACGCTCCTGGGCGGTAGGGGTGGGTGTTCCATGTAAACACCCATTGAGTGTTCACTGAATGCATGAGTGAATAAAATGAAGTTCCTCCCCGGGGATGAGGCAATGAAGCGAGATGGTCTAAACTGGAAGCACGGGGTTGGCGGTTAGCACACAGGGGTTTGGATCCCAGCGGGGCCACTTACTCATCATATGACCCTGGGAGAGTTACTTTGTTTTTCTAAGACTGAACATTGTTAACCTACAAAATGAGGGGACAGGGACCCCGAATTGGGAGGCCCAACTGAGCCAACACAGCGGAGTGCCCAGGCCCGTGCTGTTGGCGGAGTCTGCACCCAAACCCAAGCCAGCCCTGTACTTGCCACCACAGGGCAGCAGGCTACCCAAGTTCAGGGATGGGCACTTGAGGTCGGGACTGGGGTAGACAGGGGCTGTGTCAGCCAAAAAGTGGGATTGGGGATTGGAATTGGTCTTGAAAAATGGTGATGAGCTGCAGGGGAAGGAGTGGGGAGAGCATTCCAGATTGGGGGGAAGGGTGATCGTGATGGAGAAAGACATTTAGGGTGGGCGTGGATGTATCATTGTGGCAGGAGTTGACAGTCCCTGTAGGGGAGAAAATGAGAGGGGGATTTGCAAAGGTCAGCTGGGGCAGTTTGCGGGGATGTTCTGAGACGCAGGCTCAGGCAGCTGGACAGCTTCCGTGGGTTTTTGGAATTGAGAAATTACAGGGAGAAAGCAAATTTCCCCCCACTCCTGTTCCCCATCTTCTCCATAAATGAGTCTTCATCGCCACCCATCTGCCTCTAACTGGGCAGGTGCAAAAAATTCCCAACCATTCTAACAAGCCCCAAAGTGATGGCTGCCACCAACAACCCCCCCTCCCTTAGCTCTTGCTCCCACCAGTGGGAAAGGGCTGTCTCGGGGTGGGTGCTGAGGGCGGTGATGGGGGCTGGGTGCGTGAGGGTCTGAAAGCCCCATTGAACTGGCTCTGTGCAGTCAGAGGCGAATCAGACCCAGACAAAGCGTCCAGAAGAAACAGATCGGCTCCACAATGGAGCATTGGCTGGTTGGGACTGGAAACACAGACATCCTCCTCGCCCTCCCCCCAGCCCTGGAGAGCTGAGACCCTCAGCACATGCATTAATCCCTGGGTGGGAACGTGGGGGCACTGGATAGCGGAGAATGGGGAAATGGGAAAAGTTGAAGGAGTCCTGTGGCTGCCTTTTTCATATTATTGCAATGATTTATTACGGGTTCCCCACCCCCACCTGCAGGGTGCATGCTTGACAGGGCCTTGGGCAGCTCTGTTTTCTGGCAAAGCAGCCCTCATCTCAGCCGCCCTGGGGAGCCAGCATGAGGTCGTGAAATTAGGAGATGCCCAGGCATCCAGATAAAAACAACTTTCAGTGTCTCCCGGATGTCTGCCCAATCACAGGGGAATTGGCTACTGAGATTCTTCGCTGAGAGCAGCCCCGGGCCCTAGCCACCCCTAGGTCTGTCCAGGATCCACTGTACTCCTGTCCAACCCTCACTATGATTTTTCCAATCTTTTTTTCTATTATGGTAAAATACACATGACACAAAATTGATCACCATAACCATAGTTAAGAGTGTGGTTTAGTGGCGTTAAGTACACTCACAGTGTTGTGCCGCCATCACCACCATCCATCCCCAGAACTTTTCCATCATGCATAACTGGATCTCTATACCCATTAAACAGTAATTCCTCATTTTCCCCTTCCCCAGCTCCTGGCACCCGCAAACCTACTTTCTGTCTCTATGATTTTGACTACTCTCTGTACCTATTGTAAGTGGAATCATATGTCGTCTTTTGTGTCTGACTTATTTCACTTGGTGCAGTATCCTCAAAGTTCATCCATGGTGCAGCCTATGTCAGACTTTTCTTCCTTTTTAAGACTGAGTAATATTCCATTATCTGTATAGATGGCATTTTTTATTTTTATTTGTTTATCTACTCATCCATGGATGGACGCGAGGGTTGCTGCCACTTTTTTTTTTTTTTTTTTTTTTTTTTTTACTATTGGGAATAATGGTGCTGTGAACCTGGGTGTACAAACATGTCTTCAAGACTGCTTTCGATTCTTTTGGGAAGTAGAATTAATTGCTGGGTTCTATGGTCATTCTATTGACTTCACAGAATCTCTTGATTTTTAATTTTTTGAAGAGCCTCCATACTGGTTGCTATAGCAGCTGTACCTTTTTGCATTCCTGCTGATAGTGCACAAGGGTTCCAGTTTCTCCACATCCTTTCCAACAGTTGTTCTTTTCGTTTTTTTTTTTTTTTTATTTTTTTATTTATGATAGTCACACACACAGAGAGAGGCAGAGACACAGGCAGAGGGAGAAGCAGGCTCCATGCAGGGAGCCCGATGTGGGACTCGATCCTGGGTCTCCAGAATCAGGCCCTGGGCTAAAGGTGGCGCTAAACCACTGAGCCACCGGGGCTGCCCCTATGTCTAGTTTTGAATCAAGTTTTATTTTGTTGTTGTTGATTTCTCTATTTATTCTGGCTATTAATCCCTTATCAGATACATGATTTGCAAATGTTTTCTCCCATTTCGTGGGTTGCCTTTTTGTTCTGTCAATAGTGTCTTTTGGTGGCTCCAACTTGTCTCCCTTTTTTTTTTTTTTTTTCCATTATCTGTACCTTTAGGGTCGTATTCCAGAAATCATTGCCAAATCTGATGTTGTGAAGCTCTTACCCTATGTTTCCTACTAAGGGCTTCATAGTGTTAGGTCCTGCATTAAGGTCTTTTATCCGTTTTGAGTTGATTTTTGTATTTGTTATTAGGTAAGGGAGCAACTTAATTTTTTCCCATGTGGATATCCAGTTTTTCCAGCACCATTTGTTGAAAAGATTGCCTTTTTCCCCATTGAATGCTCTTGACCCCTCCTTTTTTAAATTAAAGATTTATTTATTTTAGAAAGTGGGGGAGAGGGAGAAGGGGAGAGAATCTAAGCAAACTCCCTGCTGAGCATGGAACCTGACATGGGGCTTTATCTTATGACCCTGAGATTATGAACTGAGCTGAAACCAAAAGTCAGACACTTAACTGGCTGCACCACCCTGGTGCCTTAACTCTCTTGTTGAAAATCATTTGAACATGTCTTTGAGGATTTGTTTCTGGACCCTGTTTTTTTCCACTGGTCTCTGTGTCTGATGTCATGCCAGCATTTCTCTCTTAATTATGGTGGCTTTGTAATGAGTTTTGGAAACAGAAGTGTGAGTCTTCCAGCTGTGTCCTTCTTTTTCAAGATTCTTTTGCTTATTTGGGGCCCTAGGAGATTCCATATGGATTTTAAGATGCGTTTTTCTATCTCTGCAAAAAATGTCACTTTTCAATGAGGCCTTGGGAGGTGATTAGTCATGTGATGGAGCTCTCATGAATGGGATTAGCATTTGTATAAAAGAGACCCCACAGAACTCCCTAGTCCCTTCTGCCATGTGAGAACATAGAGAAGAGGCACCATCTATGAACCGGGAAGCCTTGCCTATTTGTAAACTCAATGAAGTCAAGGGCCAATTGCCTTAGATTTTTCTGCGTTTTTCTATCTCTGCAAAAAATGTCACTTTTCAATAGGGGTTTTGCTAAATCTGTAGATTGCTTCGGATAGTACTGACATCTTAATGAAATTAAGTCTTCCAATCCATGAACATGGGATATCTTTCCATTTATTTATTTCTCTAATTTCTTTCAGCAATGTTCTGTAGATTTCATTGTACAAGATTTTCATTTTGGGGGGTTAACTCCTAAGGGATTTTTGGGGGGGATACTATTTTAAATGTCCTTTCAGATTGTTCACTGTTAGTTTTGATTTACAGAAAAGTTGTAAAGATGGTACAAAGGGTTCCCATATACCCCTGCTACAGTTGAAATGTTTATATCCTCCTCAAATTTATATGTTGAAATCCTAATGCTCAGTGTGATTGTGTTAGGATATGAGGACTTTGGGAGGTGATTAGTCATGTGATGGAGCTCTCATGAATGGGATTAGCATTTGTATAAAAGAGACCCCACAGAACTCCCTAGTCCCTTCTGCCATGTGAGAACATAGAGAAGAGGCACCATCTATGAACCAGGAAGCCTTGCCTATTTGTAAACTCAATGAAGTCAAGGGCCAATTGCCTTAGATGTTTCTGTAGTCCCCAAATTTAGAGAAGGTTATGTGCTTCTCTAGGTCAGCAAACTGTAAACTACTATAAGAGATAGGAAATATTTTAGGCTGCAGATTAAGAAGAAAATCAAAGACATTTTGTAGATACTTATATGATAAGGGAGAAAACATTTCCCACACATTCTTGATTAACAAATCAAAATATAATTTTTCCGTAATACAGGTTTATTAATGAGAAGAGTGGAATTCTTTGGAAGGGAGACAACATTTTGTTTAACTGAGGTTCAGAATTAGTATTCTCTACTGTCAAAATCAGTTGCAAATAATTGATTTAAAAAAAACATTAAAAAATATAGAAGCTATGCTTACAGGTCATATAAGGCAGCAGGTCAGACTAGGCTCACAGGCAGTAGTTTGCTAGCCCCTGTGCTAAGCAATCAATTCATTTTTGAAGGGAGAAAATAGAAATTTGAAAAGGAGAGGGGAGGAAGGTAAATGCTCCTGATGTGGGTTTATCTGTCAGTGGGCAAACAATGTCTCTCGAGTGTTGCTGCATCAGCAGTTTAGAGCCAAGAGGCAGTGATATTGCTCCTGCTGCTTTGAAATATGAGACCTTGAAGTTTGGGAAGAGGGAAAACGCACAGCACAGCATAGTTTAGGACTACTGGAGATGAGTCAGCTTTGGAGCAGGGACCACTCTGCCACTGCCCCACATGGCGAAGTTGGCCCTGAATGACAAACACACACCCCTGTTCCTGGCAAAGGCTCTGTTTACAGAGGGGCCCGATGGAGTTCATTACTTTGGGAGCAGGATCCTGGGTCTGAGTCGGGGCTGTTCAGAGATGTTTAGAAACAGTGAGGCTGAGCTGGCAGGCTGGCAGGTAGAAGACTGCTTGGCTTGGCAGAGAGGCCTATTTACCCCCCTCCTTTCCCTCGAGACAGGAATGCAGAAATGCAGCTCGAGGAGTGTCACATGTGGGGACCCAAACCACCCTGGAGCTTGTGCACTCCCATGTGGCCTCCTTCTTACTTCGTGCAGAGCCTGCCTGCAGCTTGGGTCTTCTCTGTAGATCCCAGAGTCAATGAAAGCCCACAAAGTGAATCTCATTTGAGTATTGAATTGCAGTTACGTTTTAAAAAAATCAGAATTGGCGGTGCGGGTGGGTGGTGGGGGAGAGGCACCTGGGTGTCTCAGCAGGTTGAGTGTCTAGCTGTTGATTTTGGCTCAGGTCCTAAGATTGAGCCTCATATCAGGCTCTGTGCTCATCAGGGAGTCTACTTGAGATTCTCTGTTTTCTTCTCCCCTCTAAAATAAATAAATCTTTAAAAAAAAAATCAGGGTGATCCCTGGGTGGCTCAGTGGTTTAACACCTGCCTTTGGCCCAGGGTGTGATCCTAGAGACCCGGGATCAAGTCCCATGTCAGGCTCCCTGCATGGAGCCTGCTTCTCCCCCTGCCCGTCTATCTCTCTCTCTCTCTCTCTCTCTCTCTCTCTCTCTCTCTCTGTCTCTCGTGAATAAATAAAATCTAAAAAAAAAAAAAAAAAATCAGATTGGTTTCTCCATTGCTCCAAGCCTTTTTCCCATTGCTCTTGGTGTCCTGAGACGAGAGAGAAAGGCACCTGTCCTGCTAGATGGGGTGGGGGAAACATTCCTACTTCAGAAACGCCTAGTTCTGACACTCAGCTTTGAGGGATGAGCAGTGCCGAGGCTGGCATGTTCTGCTGTACAGAGCCCGTTGTATCAGGTCTCAAGTGCTCCAAAGGATGCCTAAGCTGCTCCCTTCAGGAAGTTCCTTGAAATGCAGTTGATTCTGGGAGCCTAGGCTGCTGTGCAGAAGAGTAAACAGGGTGTAGGGCCACAGGCACAGAGTTGGCGTCTGCCCTGCGCGAAGGGTACAGAGCATCTCAGGTGCCCCTGCCCAGAGACACCCCCATGGAGACACAACTTCGGCACAGAGTGCAGCAAAGAAAGACCCACGGGAAAGCTGGGTGAGCCAGCAACCTCATATCTCACCTGGGGGATGTGACCACTGCCCCAACCCCATAGAATTGTACAGAGATGCCCGGCTTGGGCTCTGGGTTGGACACCTGGGCTCCGCCGCTTGCTCCAAGTCCTGTCTTTTAGTTTTTGCACTGCAATCAGTCCAATCTGCAGAGAAGCCCTCCCTCCCATAACCCAGCCTGCTGGGAGCTTGCGGCACTCCCGTTATTTCCCGCTGCGGAGGAAGTCAGACGAGCGCACATTTTAGTACAAGTGGTTTATTTCTCCCCAGGTGAGGGCGCACATGCATCAAGCAGAGGTGTGCCCACCTGGCTCCTTCAGGAACTACCCAAAGGATTCTAGTTTAGTTTATACGCATTCAAAACAACTCTACAGTCGCCAACAACAAAATGTTAAGAAGCAACATCTCGACGTCGCGGAGTTCCTATCTGCGTGCGACGTGGCCATACACAGATACGTTTATGGTACACGGTACATACAGGTTAACGCAGGTGAGGCAAGAGTCCAGGCTGCCCTATGGCCCTCTTCTGTCGTAGAGGTGTGGCTGGGCACCGAGAGCTGCTCTGCTGTCAGCGTCCTGATGGGAAAGTGGCTCTTTGAAAATGGAAATGGAGCCCTCGTTCCCAGCCAGGTCGCCCCGTGTCCCTGGTTTTGGGTGTGCAAGGCTGTGTGGGCTTCCGTGCTGTGCACTCCAAGTTGCCAGGAGATTAGAAGCACCAGAGACCCTAACCCTGGATCCTCAGCAGGCAGGATGGTGGGTCATTTCCTCCTGGCCAATAAGCTACTTCTCACGGAGCAAGTGGAGCTCAGGGGGCCAAGGACAACGGGATGGAATGGGATTAGGGAAGAGGCCTGTCTCAGGACAAGACACAACCACCGTCCCACTTTGCTAAAACCTTTAAGACAAACTTGCCGGAAGACATAAGGGAGGGGACGTTCACTTGGGCAGCCCCCAGGACAGGAGAGTGCGTTCAGTTGTCCTTCTAAGCTTTTCTGTCCTAAAGGGTCTCCATCCTTGAACATGATGAACCCACATCCCCACCAAGCAGCAGCTCGGGACAGCATGTCTCATGGGTCTCTACTTTGTTTATAAATCTTCCCTTCCTTCAGATCCATAAAGAACTGGCTGATGCCAGCAAAATCTGCAAAGCAATGGCATACAACCCAAGGGTAAGGAGTGAGCCCTACATCTATTGTAAAAACTGGATGCACTAGGAGTTTCAATTCTTTGGATAATCAAAATATTCAAAACACTGGGTGGGGGGAGGGAGAGTTAGTGTCGCTTTCAAAGTGTCTATTAATACCTGAGACTGTCCCTATCTGTAGTGAACAAACTCACAGCATTGATTCTGGAATGGAGAGGCGGCGGAGGGTGGTGGGAGAGGGGTAGAAGGTGGCAGCTGTTGCCCACGTCCCCACAGGGTCTCACTGTGGAAGCCTGCCAGGGATGCAGCCATGGTCCCCGGCCCTGGGGCCACCCACCGCACAGCTCCCCAGCACCTTCCCTCTGTGGTCCAGGGAGGGTCCGTCTGGCTTGACAGTGTCCCATTGTATCAGAGACATCACCTGCCTTAAAGCCATCTCCTGATCAGCCCGTCCACCTTTACCTGCAGGGAAACGCTGCCCACCAGCCATGCAGCCGGGAGGGGAGAGGGGACTCGGAGACAATGGTCACCTGGACCCGCGGGCCAGGCTTGCGGGAGCCAGAGGCCTGGCAATGAGATCCGGGAGGACCTACATCTCAGGTGATGCCCGACCTGGCCCCTCCTCGATGCCAGCCCCCACCTGGTGAGGGAGAGGATGTAGGGGTGAGCGGAACCAGGCTCCCAGCTTCAGCTTGGCCAAGCACCTGGGGGCATTTCTGGCGTGGACAGGAGGGCGAAGAGGGAGAGGCTGGCCCGAGTCACGGGTCTTCTGTCTGCCTGGGCTTTCGGTCGGGAATCTCAGCTGAGCTCAGGTCGATACCCCCGCATCGCTGACGCTCCTCCGCAGCCCGAGAGCCTGCCAATCCCGTGGGCCGGCGCCCAGTCTCCAGACGCCTTTGGTTTCTATTAAAGAAACGCAGCTCGCGTTGGCCTTCATTCAAAACCAAACCGGCTCGGGGAGGCAGGCACCTCTGCAGACAGGGTGTTAGGCTGGAAACTCATTGCCGTAGTGTCTCAGGTGCTCGTCCGCCACGGACAGGTAGGTGGCCCTCATGCTGGGGGAATACTGTGCGAGAGAAGGAAGGGGTCGGGTCAGGGGTGGCCGCACCGGACCTTGCACCAGACCCCGGGCTAGCGAGAGTGCGGGAGCTCCCCGGGGACTGGGGGCAAGGCGGGTCTCTATCACAGGCGTTGTGGGAGCACTAGAGTGGCTTGGCCAAGGCTTCGTTGCTGGCCATGCCTCCAGTCCTGGGCCACCCGGACACCTGGCTCCCAGCCTCAAGTGCAAGACGCCCACAGGCCAGCCACCCTCCCTCCGCTATGGCAGCCACGTCCACTTCGGGGCCCACCACCAGCACCCGGGATGGCGTCAGGTGGTCCAGTGCACTGGGGAGCCTGCCTAGTGAGTAGGCCGAGGGCACGGGCCCACGGACTCAGAGACCCACATTCAAATCCCAGTGACCCAGTGACGCATCTTCCTCATCCCAGGACCTTGGCTCGGGCTCTCCACCCGCTGCCAGCCTCAGGTGCCTCCTCCGCAAAAGGGACCTGAGCGCCCTCAGCAGTTGCAGGGCAAGGACGGGATGCTAGCAAACGGGCGACGCCCCTCGCACGGCGGTTCTCAAACTCGGCTGTGCATCACAAACACCTAGGAGCCTAAAAAAATCTTGATGCCCCGGCCATGCCCACCAGTATTTTTTTTTTTTATTGAGGCCAAACCCACACCGCATGAACTTCAACATCTTAAGGTGCCACCAGCATTTTTTTAAAGTTCTTCCAAATGAAGCCGAGTTGGAGAAGCAGTGACCTAACGCAGAGTAAGTTCTGACCGCAGGCTAGCTACGGCTCTGGGCAGAGATGGGGCTTCCCACGTGCCCACAGTTCACATCCCAGGACCTGATTCTGCATTTTGAACGAGCGCCAGATGCTGCTGGTCTGATGACGTGGAATAGCAGGGTTCAGCAGGACCCGAGTGTCTCCTAGCCAGAGGCAAGTTTTGGGGGGTCCAGGTCTAGGCCATTGACACCAGAGGAGGAACACATGCTCCAGCTAGCGAGGGCTTGGAGGTGGGTGCTAAGGCTCTGCAACCCAAAGGTTCACAACCAGGGGTTTTGTCCCCAGGGACATCTGGCAATGTCTGAAGGCATTTTTGGTTATCCCAACTGGTGGCTAGGGAGCAGGGGAGCCACCAATATCAGACAGGTAGTGGCCAGGGAGGTAGCTAAACATCCTGCAGTGCCCAGGGCAGCCCCGTCCCCTAGAATGACCGGCCCATCAATAGCGTGGAGGGTGAGGAAGCCTGTATCAGACTGACGTTCTCCCCGGGGGCTTCCCAGACCTTCAGAACACGTTGGAAATGCTCCACCCCAGATTTCCTGGGGACCAGGAGCCCGTGTTGCAACAAGTCCTCAGATGATTCTGACACACACGCATGTGTGAGCGTCTCCTTGAAGTACTATTCCCCAAACTTCCCAGATGATGAGGATCACTGGCTGCTTGATACACTTAGAACTTCCCAGGTGCCGCCCCGGATCGTCCGCTTCAGCGAGCCTAGAGTCCCGGTACTGATATTCTTAATAATTGCCTGGGTCACTTTTGCCCGCCAAGTCTAGGACATGGTGCCTGAGAGGACACGAGGGCTTTCTCGAAGGGAGAGCTGGGGGGAGGCGCATTTCCAGCCAATGGGACAGGCTGTACGTTCCAACGGCCTTGCTTGCTATCACCCCCGTAGTGAAATCCCCGTCTGTGTCAGAGATGCGGCTGGCAGAGGGAGGGACCCATCCAAATGTGAAATGTGCCACTTGCCGAGTACTGAGGAGTGTTTAGAGCAGGTGCAGGGGGAGGGCAGGGAGAGCCAGCTGTGCCATCTATGGGGGTGAACATCCACACCCTCATGCTGGGGGTTGTGGTCAGCACCACCTGCCGATGCCTCTGCACCCCTTGCATGGCAGGTGATGGTGGGGAGGGTTCCTCCCTGGGGCAAGTAGAGCTGGGTGGGGCAGGGCAGCCAACTCTGAAGCAGTGAGAGTTCCTGAGCAGGTCTGAACTCTGGGGAGGAGAGGGACTCTGTCCTTGAGCCTTGCAAATAAGGTTAGCTCTCGATTATCTCCGCTAATGGCAGGGAGAGTGGCCTGGATCTTTCAAAACAGAAGGTAATCCAAAAACCATTTGTATTTGGCATCCCAGTGCACGGAGTGATTCTTCATGCACAGCAGCAGATTTTCCCCTAATTATGCTTCGCTCAGATTATTATTAAAATCAATCTGCATTCCTGGGCCTGCAGCAGCTGGTAGCAGGAGAAGGAACCCAGGAGGCATCTGGGTAGAGAAAGCCAGGGTGGGAATGTAAAATGTTGGCTCTGACAGTCCACTGTCCCTTCCTGAGGACCCCGGGACTCAAGAGCTGGGCCTGGGTCTGGGGCTGTGCGGCTAAGGAGAGCAGGGGAGGTGCTCTGGGCAAAACCCAGCAAGATGGGGTGATGGTGGGAAAGAAGGGGGACTGGTCAGGGTGGGGTCTCTCAACTACGGCACTGGAGACAAGTGGGGCTGGATCTTTGTGGTCAGGATGTGGTGTGTGCGGAAGGATGCTGAGCAGCATCCCTGGCCTCTACCTGCTAGGTGCTCATAGCACCTGCCCCTCCAACTGTGACAATCAAAAATGCCTACGGACAGGCCAAGTGTCACCTGAGGGCCAAGCAGCCCTGGTGTGAAAACCCTGCTCAGAGGTGGCTCACGTGCCACCTGCTGCACCGGACCTCCTCAGATTCCACAGACCAGGAGGGTCAGCTCCTCCCTCCAGGCCCCAAAGCACTTATCCCAAGGGCCTCCCCTCTGCAGGTCAGACAGGTGCTTGTGAGACACTGATTAGGTCTCCACCTCTTTCCCGGGAGCACCATCTGTGTTTGGGGCTGACTCACTGGATGCGAGGATCCTGGTTTTCAGGGCCCGGGCACGTCCTGCAGTCCCCAGAGCTTCTAGCTCAGCAGCTGGACGGCCCCTTCCAAACCCCCTGAATTCACATGCCTCGTGTCTGGCCAGGCGGAGGCAGGGGCGCCTCCCCAACAGATGCTGAGGACTCTGCTGCGAACCTCTCCCCATCGCAGACTCCTGGACTTGCTCTCTGCTCCCCTCCCACCCCCACATCTTATAAATGCCTTAGCTTGTGGAGAAGGTGGGGTGGGAGGAGGGGGTAAATAAAACAAGCAGCTCCCATTTAGAGCATCTACGGCACCACACACACACACACACACACACACACACACAGTCATCGAAATTCCCCCCACAGTGAGGTGTGTGCTGTTACCATCCCCCTTCTACAGTGGGGAAACTGAGGCACACAGAGGCAACATGCTTGTCCAAGGTCACAGGGGTCATAAGCAACGAGCTGGGTGTGAACCCAGGCATTTGGTACCGGAGTCCGTGTCCTTGAACTGCACGGTCTCCTGTCTCCACGTCTCCTCCTGTCTCCTCTGGGAGAGGACAAAGCCTTTTCTCGGCAACGCCACCCCCTCATGCCACCGGCTCCTGCCCCGGCCCGGCGTCTCTGTTCCCTGGCTGGAGGAAGGCTGGTGTCCCAGCTGCCACCCCACAGCCCAGGGGGTCGAGGGGTTAAAGGCGACCCAAAGCCGAGCCATTTCCCTAGAGCAAACAGGGATGCACTCCTTCTTTAGATTATTTCCTTCAGCAAACATCACTGCAAATGATTTCTCTGTCCCTCTGAGATGTATATAAACCTTCTTATAGGCTAAACCAGGCTCTTGCCAGCTTTACGATCCGGGAACGTTTTCTTCAGGGCCTGGGAGCCATCTCATTGGAAGGTAAGCATCACGGAGGACTGTCCCCATCTCTGTGGCAACTAGCGACACTGAGGGCCACCCTAACCGGCAGGTGCTTACGATGGACTGGTGCGACACAGGTGCTGTGGAGTCTTGCTTGGGGACAGGCATGCACTGGGGTGAGCCTGCCTTGCTACGAGGTGAGCTTCCTGTCTGCCACGACCTTAGCGGACCGCCTGGGATGTGCACGGCAGCCTCGTCCAACAACAAACCTGTTTCATTTTTGTCTACCTTTGCA
Source organism: Vulpes vulpes (assembly GCF_048418805.1). Taxonomy (NCBI): domain Eukaryota; kingdom Metazoa; phylum Chordata; class Mammalia; order Carnivora; family Canidae; genus Vulpes; species Vulpes vulpes. Next base: position 6,795,401 of record NC_132781.1, read on the forward strand.
GAGGAGATTCAACGGGTGGGCAGGAGGGCTCATCTTTAATCATTTCTCCCACAAGGGCCATAGGTGTGATTTTGCCCTGAGAGCCCAGGTTACCGTGGGAGGAGGGGAGCCTCTTCCGATGAGCGGCACGTTCTCGTAGCGTGGGTTCCCGCCGAAGAGCATGGCCTGGTTCCTGTGGGGCCGAGAGAGAGCAGCTCAGGACGGGGAGGCGTGGTGTGTGTGGGGACTGGGGTGCTCAGGTTGCTACAGGAGGGGCCCATGGGGGTGCAGGTGCAAGCTGGGAGAGGGAGATGGGCCAGGGAGGAGGTGTGGGCAGGAATATCCGGGAAAGAGCACTTGGGAGGCCCAGGGGGGAAGCAGCAGACGGGGTGCCAGGGGCCGGGAGCAGCACGGCCTGGAGAAATACAGCTTCTGGGGCCTGCGATTTGCCCTGAGTGTCTATGCTGGAAGGCCTGGCATCTACAGGGGGTTTCTCATCTGGCAGAGGTGCTGTCCTCAGAGCTAGCTCCCGGGGGGCTAGGCGGAGTGGCCCTGCCCTAGCCCCGACGTGTGGGGGCAGGTACAAGGGGAGACCCGGGGAGCCCCCGCCATACATGTACTCCGAGACCGGGGCGTTGGAGATGGTCTGAGCCGGGGGCTGCAGGCTGGTCTGGCTGCCCAGCCCGCTGCTGTAGCTGCAGAAGCTGCGAAGCTGCCCCCGAGGTGGGTTGTGAGCGGCGATGCGTCGGGCCTGGGGGTTGAAAGGGTCGTCACTGTCGATGTCGTCATAGTCTCTGTCCCTAGAACAACACACAGGACACAGCCGGCCGTGAGGGCTGAGGCTTGGAGGCAGCGGGATCCTGGTCTGCTTCCCAGTCTTTGCTCCCAGGACTCTCTCTGGCCACACGTGTCCCTTTCAGGTGCCTGGAAAACACGGTCCTCTGCCCTGCCTCACACAGATCACTCCACCAGTTCCCAACTTCACGTCCCCTCCTCCAGGAAGTGCCCCCTGCTGACCCTGTCACACTGACCCTCCCTGCCCTGCTTCCTTTTGTCTGATCTACCCAGAGGCACTGAAATACCATCTCATCTCTACCTCCTCAATGAGAATGTAGGTGCCCCGCTAACAGTGCTACCACCTATCCTTCTTGCCCCTCCAGCACCCAGAGCCCTCATTATCTCACACCACAAAGTCCTGCATGGAAAAGCGGACAAGCAGGGGGACACCAGGTTGTGGAATGACACACCGTCACCATTCTCAGCTCTGCTCCTGCCCTGGCCCCTTGGAATCTCCTTTTGGAGTCTGTCTGGACTCTTCCAGAAGCTTCTGCAGAAATCCAGGCAGCCCGTTCGGGCTGAATGCCCGGGTCCCCTGCTGCCATCGTTCGTCCCAGATTATCAGCTCCAGGCTGAGTCCCGGAGCAGAGCTTCCTGCATGCTCCCCTGGGGAAGCCCCCAGGCAGCCTACCTGGTGGTAAAGTGCTTCCAGGCCCGGGGCCCCGCACAGATCATGGTGGAGAAGGCCAGGGCAGCCAGGAGAGAGAAGAGGCCGAGGTAGAGCAAGCCCTCGATGCCATCATAGCAGATGCCAGCAAGGGCGTCCAGGTAGTCCTGCAGGAGAAGGACATGCAGCTGGAAGGCAGGTGGGGGCAGAGCCTGGGATCTGAGCTTGTCTCCGACACCCCCTGTCCCCAGGCCTGGGCCTGGGATCTCCTACCTTTCCCCATCCTGAGCCGTTTGTCCAGCCACTAAAGGTCCATACTATGGAACCCAACAGCAGGGGCTTCTTGGGTTCACTTCTTAAGCACGTGCTGACCACCTACTGTGCATGAGGGTCAGCTCTGGGCATGACAGACACAGCTGCGGGGCGGGCGAGCCAGAAGACAGGTGACATTTAATCTAAGACCAGCAAGGCAAGGAGTGGACTGTGCCTTGAGCAGATGAGGGAAGGAGACAAGCATGACATGTTCAGGAAAGAAAAAAGGCCAGCAAGAGACAGGATGGAGTGGCGCCAGTTCCCACGAGGCCTTGTGGGCAGGTGAGCAGTTTGCATTTGATCAGAAGGTGACGGGATGTGAGGGAAGGGATGTGACCCAACTCACTTTTACAAAGACCGCTGTGTATGAAAGGTCATGGGAGGCAAGGGGGCAAGAGAAGGTGGAGGCCGTCAGGAGGCCGCGGCTGTCACCCAGGGGAGCAGGGTGGTGCTTGGATTGTGGCGGAAGTGGGGAGAGAAAAGTGGACGGATTCAAGATACGCCTGCGAGTCTAGATGCTAGGATCTGCTGAGGGGCTGGATGTGGGAGGTGCAGAGGGGGAGAGAATAAACACACGTTCTCCGCTCTCAAGTCAGAATGGCAGGGTCCAAACCCAAGCCCTTGACTTGATGGCTCTGGAACCTTCAGTGAGCTACTTTATAGATCAATAGCTCTATATGTACGTATCTATCCATCCATCCACACATGCATACAGTTTCCTTATCTATAAAACTGCCCATGAAATAACATGTATTTCACGATATTAACTGTGACAACTAAGGATACAAACCGCCCAGAACAAGGTGAGCACCGAATCAAGTACTCAACAAATGGGAGCTGTGATCGTTATATGACCCTTCATGCTAAATCTGTATGGGATGTGAGAAGCGTCCACAAGGACTGGCTTACTGCTTGGGGCGGGGTGGGGGGCTCACATACACCCAGGTTATTCCCCGCATTAGAGGCTCTCTGGTATTCCGAACTCTTGGAGAAATGACCTGGCAATGAGCAGGGGATGTCCACATGCAGCCAGGTAGATGGACAGTTGACCAGATGGCTGGGAGTCTGGACTACTGGAGAATAGCCTCCTTCATGTATGTTGGGGTCCCCCAGGGTTCTAGAGTGAATCCTACCCCCATCCCTTGGTACCTTTCACTGACTCCCCTCATCTTAGCTACTACAGAGAAACAAGAAGCCAGACACCTCTTCTGCCTTCCTACTGTTTGGCTTCTGTGCCATGCCAGGGCCTTGTGCAAGGAGCCCAGGCAACCACTCTCCTAGCATCTCCTGGCTGCTGTCTGGGAAAATGTGGCGTGCCCGGGTGCCCCCACCCGCCTGCCACCCAGGGCCACCCAAGCACCTTGTGTAACCCTCGGCAATCCAGCATGGCTGTCAGCTGGTGAAGGCTGGACTCCGATGAGTTCAACAGGAGCTGGATCCCGAGCAGGTCTTTCTGAAGCAGGAGGAGGCAAACACGCAGAGAGGCCAACAGGCAGACAGTGAGCGGTGGGGGCGGGCTTGCGGACACAACCCCAGGCAGCAGCGTGTGCAAAGAGGCCAGGGAGCGCTCTCCACAGCCTGGCTCTGCAGAGCCCTGGAGCTCGGGACGGGTGGGGTGGGGTGGGGTGGGGAGGGTGGTCAGGGTCCAGCTGGGGCTCCCCCTCTTCCAGCACAGATGCTGTGGGAGGCAGCTGCCTTACCTCTGCCGTGGGGAAGAGCGGCACAGCAAACTGCAGCAGGCCGGCCACCTGGATCTGCATGGTGGTGAGCGAGCGCTGGAAGACGGTCAGTGCCTGGCCGGGAGACACCACAGCCCCGCCGTGAGGCTCTGCTTCCCAGAAGCTGTTCCCCGGCAGCCCTGCCCGATTCCTGCCCTTCCCCTCATCCCTCAGGTTGACAGCAGCACAGTCCTCAAAGTGTGGTCCCCAGACTAGCAGCGTCAGCCTCATCACGAAGGAAAAGGCACCCAGCCACCCCCCAGCTCACTGGTCGGTGCTGGGACCTGGGGTGCAGAGGAGGCTGTGGGCAGGGTGATGACCAGGCTGGGCGGGCGTACCTGCTGGAAGGGGCTGCTTCCACTCTGGCTGCAGTATAGGTAGTAGCGGGTCACCTCTGCAAGGCAAAGGTATCGGTGTCGGGCAGGAGCGCTCAAGCGACCGGGCCCTCACCCTCCTCAGTGGCCAAGCCAGTCCCCAAACCCCCCAAGGAGGCGCTTCTAACAAATGGCCCAGAGGTTCCCCCCCTTCCCCCCCAGACCTAAGGTGTGGGGGTTGGGGGACGGAGCGGGGACCACAGGGCCGAAAGGTGTGGCCGGCCGCGGACCTGGTCTAAGTACCCGGAGCGGCTCTGACAGCAGAGGCTCCGAGGGTTCGTTACCTGTGCGGATCTGGCCCTCCGTGACGTTCAGGATGAAGGTGTCGGGAGCCGAGCAGAAGTCACTGGTGCCCTGGGCCAAGGAGAGATGGGGAGCGGTGGAAGAAAGTTCTGACACGAGCACCCTGCGGGGAGCTGGCGCCCTCACGCCCCACGGCTTGGACCCCTGCTCCGTCCTCCTTGGGCTTGAATCCTGGCTCTGCCCCTTCCTAGCTCAGCCTCACTTACAACATGGAGAGAAAAATGCTACCCTCCCTGTGAATTAATCTAAGTAAAACACCCAGGAAGGCGAGTGTCGGAGAGCTCGCACTCTGCAGTGTTAGCCCTTACTCTGTGTCCGAACGATGCTTCTGGAACAGACCTCAGGGACCCGTGCACATTGCACGACGCGTGTGGGGGAGTTACTGCACCACGGGCCTCGTTCATCTCGGTTGTGTTTTTGGTCTTGTTGTTATCAAGCTCCACATGCTTTCAGGGTGTCGATTTATGAAGCATCCCCCCCTTCTTGCCCCAGACTCTCTTCCTAAAGAGTTATGTTGGCATTGAATCCATCTCTGGGCCTTTGGGTATGGGTCCTGCTCAGGATAAGATGGGGGATTGGGAAGATTGGGGGCTGGGGGTTAGGGGACGTAGGCTCCAGGTTCTGACAGTGACGAGCTGGAGGGCCTGGGCCCCACAGCATGGCCTGGAGAGGTGACTGCTAAGGGCCATGAGGGAGCTGGAGTCTGCCCTGGGATTGGTGGCAGCAGGGATGCCATCCCCTGAGCCAGGCCTGGGGGTGCAGTGGGACACCAGGTAAAGGAGCCCCCCCCCCATCTTTCAGAGCAGCCAGGGGAAGCTCTGGTCCTCCAACCTGTTCCTAGAACATGTGCCCTGCTCTAGCACATGCTCCCCAAGCAGGGGACCCCCCCCTCCCCACAGCCCTCCACTGCGGGTGCCCCATCCTCCTTCGGAAGCGGCTGCCTCAGGCTTCCAGGCTCGAGCTTCACGCACTCATCTGCTGAGCGGATAAATACACATTTAGCACCTACTAGGTGCCACGTGCTGGTCCAACATGAGATACAGGGCAAGCTGTATCACGGTACTTATGGTCTAGAAAGGGTGTGTGTGTAGGGGGTGGGTTGGGGAATAAAGTGCCGCTCTAGGTGCAGAGCTCTCGCAGAGCCACGTCTGCACAAGGACGCACACACCTACACCTGCGCTCACACCCAACCATGTGCTCAGGACCCGGGGAGAATTGCTCCACATGCAAATCACTCACCTACATCCATGAGATTGACTTATGACTACAGATCAGAGCCACTGTACCAGCAGGCCCGGGGATGCACCCCTACCCCTGTGGCTGGAGTGGCAAAGAGTGGGGAGTCAGACCTGAGTGGGGGAAGGGAGGCTGCCAGCCTGGCCTGGGTCACGGCCCCCAAAGTTTGGGGTCCAAAGAGCAACAAGAGGCCCCTGTCAGAAAGGCTCCCCTGGGGATGTGGCCTCCCACCCAACTCAGGCAGGTCTCCCTTCCAGACCCTTCAGTGAGGATACAACTTTGCTGTCAGTGTAGAGAAAGGCCCCTGTGTGCACTACTCACAGTGGGGACCAGGAAGAGGCAGGGGCACTGAGCACAGGCAGAGAAGCCCAGTGTCCAGCCCAGCTGAGCCGGCTCCAGAGAGCAGAGGTGACCGTCTGCAGGGGTCCCCTGCGCCCCTCACATAACGACCTAGATGTGTGGCAAGCAAACCAACGAGGTTCCTGCTGATTGAACATCTCCCATACGCCTCCCGGGGGTTAACTGACCCACCTCATCCATCAACAATCCTTGAAGGCAAGAGCTACCCTTCTCCCCATTTCACACTTGAGGAAACTGAGGTCTGGGGAGCATCAGGATTTTCCTGGGGGCCCCCACTGGGGCGGCGGGCGGCCGGGGGGCAGGGTATGTGGAACAGGCAGGAGGTTCCAGAGGCCACCCTCCTACCTCCCTAGGGGGACTCAGTGAAGTGGGTCTGGCCTCCCCCTCAGTGGCTGGATTTGCGGGGAATGCTCTGCTTGGTTGCCCCGTGTGCCTGGATGACCCCTCCCCCCTGCCCCCAGCCCCCATGCCCCCCTTCCTTCTTCCCTGGTGCTTTCTCCCCTCTCAGCCCTCAGCCCCTCCCCACGTCGGGTGGTTAAGCGGGTGGGCAGCACAGCACGGCTGGGGGGGCCAAAGCCCAGAGCTCAGCTCCCCAAGCTCCCACTGGGAGCAGATGCTCAGGGGCACAGCTCCTTCCTGGAGGGGACAGGGAAGGGATGGGGAGGGAGGGCTCAGCGGCTGTGCTCCTCTGTGCTCAGGCCCCACAGCTCTGGAGAGAGCAGGCCTCCCAGGGCAGGGCCAGCGGGACCACACAAAAGCTCCCACAGCAGCCTGTGCCGGCGGCCTCCCGCCCCGCTCGTCCTCACCCCGCTCCCCATTAGGATGCAGCACGGTCCGCGGCCCTCTCAAAGGCGCATTCAGCTCCCTCACAACACTCTCACACAGGCCTGACTCAACAATTAGGGAAATGGCCTTCGTCGCCAGGCCAGCGCTGGCAGCCCTGGGGCGCCCAGCTGGGAGATGAAATCGCCCCTGGTCTCCCTGAACACTGGAGCCAGGGGAGAGGGAGAAGGCCCCGCTGGGCGGGAGCTGTCTCCCAACGGGCAGCTCAAGGCAGCAAGCTGGAAGCCTCCACCTCTTCCAGAAGGCAGAGCTGCCCGAGGCGCAGGAGAGCCCCCCCAGAAAGCTTGCCTTGTGCAAGCTTCCCTGTGCTCACACTTGTCCCCAGAAGGGAGGCTGTCGGCCAGGCAGCTGTGCCTGTTGCTCTAGCCAGCAGCTGCTCCCTGGACTATGGACCCGCGCAGCTCCTGACCACGACAGGATGCTCTGATGTGACCTGGGGCCTCCCCTCCTGCCCTTCCCTGCATCTGGAGGGGCCCCAGCCCTTGGGACGTAGGCTCATGCCTGTCTAGTTCTCCCTCAGGCAGGGGTTCCCTGAAACCCCCTGGTAAATCCTGGCCACCCCCTCACTCACACACACGCAGCATGCACCTCTGTGGTATCCATTCACACACGTCACAGTGATCTGCGTACATGTCTCTCTCCTGCAGGCTCAGACTATGTCAAGGTGTCCTGCTGGCACCTGGATCCTTGGGCACCTGGCACCACTGAACACCACAGGGCCAGAGAGTCAGCTGAATGAATGACACGTGGACAGTTTAACCTGAGTGTCTGGTGCAGGGCAGACCAAACATACCCACATAGGAAGCTTTCCCCGGCTTGGGTGTTTTTTTTGAAAAAACACCCTCAGGCACCACATCCAGAAATACACACCATTGTGTCTCAGGCCATGTGTGTGAGCCCAAGGCAACGGGACGAAGGCAAGCTAAATGCCACATTCCAACATTCCCAGTGCCCAGGGAAGCTGGCCAAAGAGCGTGAGTCTGAAGCTTCTCTGGTTAGACCCTGCCCCTCCCCATCAGACCCGGTTCGTTCTTCACACCCAGAGAGGTCACCTGGCCATCCGAGCTTGGCCTTACAAGCAGCGGCTGGGAATGGGCCAATGGGGTGGGAAAGGAGTCAGGGATCAGGCGTCTTAGCTTGGCTTTGCCCCCAATACCTCATGATCTTGGGTAAGCCTCTTCCTTTCTCTGGGCCTCTGTCCCCATAGGAAGGGCAAGGGGGCTGGTGGGGGTGATCCAAGCCCCATCAGTTCCGAGATTCTAGGTTAGGGACAGAGACCGGAAGCTGGCCCTGCCCTGGGGGCTCTGGACAGGACACAACAACTTGCCACCGGAGAGACGGTCCTGGTCAGACCACCCCCCTACCCCCACCCCCACTCACCACTGCTGCAGCGCTGTCAGCGGCCAGAGACGTCCAGCTGAGGAACAGGCCCAGCACCCCACAGCACAGCATCCTAGGAGAGAGGCATAGCCAGTGGGATCCAGGCACAGGCTGGCAGGCGGGAACGCCAGAGGGCTGTCACCCCACCAACCTCTAGTGCCCTTCCTCCGAGACTCCATCCTGTCCTCCCCTGGCCCCTGAGACTCTTGCAGTGGCCCCTAATAGCAGCCTGCTGGGCAAGAGGCATAGAGCCCAGTGCCTGGAGCATAGGTTCCTAGGCCGGAGAGAAACAGCCCCGAGGGCACAAGCTATGGGGAGGTGTTGATTAGCGATCCTGAAGGCTCTAATGCTTGGGCCACATTCCTTCAGCTGCTCGGTGGTCAGGCCTCGGGGACGGTGGGGACACATGGAGACAAGCCCAGTCCTTGCTTGGTGACCAGATGGTAAGTCAATGGCTGCCGTCTCCCTCAGCTGGGGGCCAAGGAGGCGTCAGATGGTGGCTTCAGGCTGCTGCCCCCACCACCCTCCAAGCCTGGCCAGGCCCCCATCTCTCTATGATGGGGACACCATCACCCCACATGCTTGCCCGCCTCCCCGGCCCTGCAGGCGGGGATACTCACGAGGCCAAGAGACACCTGGAGCGCCTGGCCAGTCCCAGGCAGGCAATGAGGCAGATGACCAGGTCCAGGATGAAGAGCAGGAGGTAGGAAAGCCATCTGGGTGGATGGGCAGACAGTCAGGGGGAGGTGTCACCCCACCTGGTGCCCAGCGGGGAAGCCTGCACAGCAGCCCCCAGGCCCGCTTAACCCTTCGTTAGGACAAACTGCCCTGAGCCAGCAGCCGAGCAGAGGAGATGAGGCTGTGCCCCCCAATCTGCCTGGACAAAGGGGTCACACCGAGGATCTAAACCAGTACTGTCAGCTAGAACTCTGCAGTGACGGGCATGTCCTAGATCGCTGCACTGCCCACTGCCTCTGTCCCGGCCCACGTGTGGCTCTGGAGAATGGAGATATGGTTTGCGCAACAGAGACTTAATTTCTAATCTCAGCTGCTTTTGAGTAATTTAAATCCCAGTGCCGCATGTGGTAGTGGCCGCGCGCGCCGGACAGGGCAGGTCTATGTGGTCTCTCTGCAGCCTCCCAGCAGGCACTTCTTTGGAGCCTGGTTCCTGCTGCCTCGAGAACTCTCACCGGTGTCAGATCAGGCCTGACATTTATGCCCGCAGATCTCAGAAAGGCCCTAAGACGCCTGCTTCTGTGACGAAGGCTCAGCCTGGCCTCCCCGAGGCCTCCCGTCTTTCCCTCCAGCTGCCTGGACTCACCACTTAGGGCCTGTACATTCCTTTCACCAACATTTGTGTCAGGCATGGGGCTTAGCGCCAGGGGTGCCCGGATGCGGGGGTGGCAGGGGAGATCCTTCCCTGACCACCAGGGAGCTCAGGCCAGGGCATCCCGGGGTACCCCTCACGCCTCGGGCCCCCCACCCCCAGGGCTGCGTGGACAGGGAAAGGCAGTCACACACCCGCTGGCAGACCCGACGAGCTGCCTCCCTCCCTTGGGACTCAGTTTCCAAACCTCTACTGCTGGGTAGAAGGCTACTTGCTCACTAAGTACAAAGGGTTGATAAGGCACCCATCGAGGGAGCTCCGAGTCCCTGCTTTCCTGTCCTCGAAAGCGCGGGCTGGGGAATCCAGAGTGCCTAAATCCAAAGGCGTTGAACCGAGCCCAAGCAAAGCCCTGGAAAGCCCTGGAGCTCCTTTCTCTTCTGCAGAGGATCCCCAGGGGTTCCTCAGAACTGAGCACCAGCCTCATCTAACAGCCCCACACTGCAGGGTCGGGGAGGGGGGGCAAACAGAAGGGACCTCTCTAAGCCCCCAAAGAGGGAAGTCTTTGGACCCTCATTTTTTCTCTGGATCCAACTGCCAAATAAACCCATGGAGCCCTCCTCTCCAGTAATGGTTTCCTGCTCCATTAACAGCAGGGGGAAGGGGAGGAGTCTGGAGTGTGGGTGGGAGCAGGGTGGAGCTGGAAGTCCGAGGCTCCCAGAGGGAGGGGAGCTCGCTGAGGCCACCTGGCAGCCAAGCCAGGTTCTTCCGGCCTTTATGAGTGGAGGCTGAGTGCCAAGAAAGGGTGCTAATCAAGACCCCTGACTCCTTGCCCAGAGAGGGGCAGGCCTGCTGCATGCAGGGGCTCCCAGGGCTGGAGCAGGAGGTGTGGGGGGATGTGCAGGGTCCTCCCGCCATCACGGAGCCAGTTTTCCTAGAATCAGAGTCAGGGCAGGAAGGGACCTCAGGATCCCATTTTGCAGCCACCAGGCACCTCTCAAATCCCTGGTTTCACATTTCAAGCCTAGAGGTTTCTCATTACCCCTCTCCCTGCTGCGCCCACGGGCAGGAAATCAGGTTAGGAGTGCCTGCCTCTAACTCACTCTTCGAGATCGTGTTTCAATGCGTTTTCTCTGCATCCACACCTCGTGTTGTAAGGAGTTCCTGGAAACAGCTCTGCGAGGCGGATGTGTTTTCCCAGAGGAGCCCAGCAGTGATCCGAGATGTGTTTCTAACCAAGAACTTGGCTCCGGCAGGAGCTGCATGAGGCCCTTACTCCCAAAGCTCTCCTGGATCTGGCCTCCGAGGACGCCTCGGTCACACCCCTCGGTCACACCCGTTATGAGCCTCTCGGAGAGGCTTGGCTTTTTATTGCCTCTGATACTTAGTCTTTGTAATCAAAGTGGTAAAAAATATTAGCTTAGCTGGAGGGCTCTGCTCTAGAACCATCTGGAAAGCAAAGATGGGGAGTCTGTTCAGGGGAGCCCAGAAGGCTGGCTAGCTCGAGGAATAAGGCTTCTGTTCCAGGACAGCCCGGGGAGAGGAGCCGGCAAACAGCAGATGGAGGAGGGGACACGACACCATCTGTTTTCAGGAGCCACGGGTGCTGGTGTCCTCAGACCAGGCCTTGTCTGCCTCGGCCTGAATGGGGGAGCTGCGGACGGGGGCTCAGAGGGGACCCCCTCAGTGACCCACGCTAAAACAGCTGAGATGCACGGCCACCACCCTTCCTCTCATTTTTAATGAAATCATCTTAAAAATAAGTCCCTTTGACATGCAAACTCTGACTGATTTCATCTTTGTCAGCGTCCGACGTCCGACGCCCTCGGATATACAGGGCCTCGCTGCAGGCCCACTCGCAGAGAAAGGCAGGGTCAAAGGGGACACCCACTCTCCACCTGCCCCGCACCCCCTCCCCCACAAGTGAGGTTCCCAACGCTCGGAAAACGAATGGCCTTCATGTCACAGGGCTAATCAGATGCCACTGTTTCAGGTCACGGGTCACGGCCAGTCCCGAGTCAGGAGTTTCCGTTGCTTGGGAGAAAGGCAGTTTTTAATGTGAGAAAGAAAAACAAAAAAATCCCCACAAAACCTAGTAAGAAGCTGGATGTGACACCCTGGGGATGCAGGGGCTGCAGAGATGAGGAGTGGGGAGCGGGGAGCGCCAGCCAGAGCTGGGGGCTGACTTCATGGGCTTCCCTTGCCAAAGATCTGGCTTTATCCTGGGGGGAGGGTTGGGGAGGAGGAGCCCTGGACATGGTTTGGGGCATGTGTGTATGTGTGTGTGTGTGTGTGTGTGTGTGTGTCCAACCAGAAGCGTTTCCTCTGTGACCTTATTAGTCAGCCTGGGGTGGGGTTTTCTCATAAAAGAGAAATGAATCCAGAAAACCAGAGTAAATCGTGCAACGGGGCGGGTGAAGCCTCTGACATTTGCTAATGGCTTGATAGGAAACTAAGACATTTAGGGGGTCGGGGGTAGATCCAAAGAGCTGATACTTGTTCTGCAGGACTCATTTATCCATCCCTCCCCAGAGCCTCCCACCCTGCAAGGCACTGGGCCCTGGCGGCGCACAGACGTGCACTTCACGAGTGTAGAGCCCCCTTGGGCCAGGAGCCACCCAAAGCCAAGACTGCCTCGTCCTTCTTTGGCTCGCCCCAGATCCCCAGGATCCTGCACACGGAGGGAGGCAGCAGGTCTCCAGTCAGCGGACCCGTGTCCAGCGCCTTCACCCAGGATGGTGTCTGGGGTGGCAGGGGAGACGTACACGGACTCCAAAGGTTACGAAGGTCCGAGTTTGCATATCTGAGTACGGCAATGGTAGGGCCCCTCAGCCTCCCGTCCCTTAGGTTCTACAGAAGTGAAGCTGGGGCACCTCTGGGTTTGCTAAGAAGTTGCCATGGGGGAAGCTCTATGCAGGCGGAGAGGCCAGCGTCCCCTGGCCCCCTGCACCCCTGTGGTCTGTAGGCACAGGGAAATCCTACCCCACAAACCCTGGCAGGCGAGGAACCTATAAACCACTGGCATCTCACCCAGCACCAGCCACGGAGGATGCTGGTCTCGGAGGAGTCCCTGGAGGCCAGCTTCAGCCCCTAGGGCCCGATCTTGGCACGTCACCGCTCCTTTACCCCTTTCTGGGTCTCTGGGGCCTGCCTGCAGAAGGAGGCTGTCCACTACTCGGCACGCACACTCCTCTGACCTCAGTAACGGCTCACGAAGGCCTTCTGGCAGTAGCACCAACCTGCCTGGGCCCCCAGATGCAGGCTGGGACGAGGGAGGCCGCTGGAGCCCCCGGTGCCCCTCCCGCTGGCCTCTCACCTGTAGTACTCCACGTAGCCGGTCTGGTCGGCCAGCTCGGTCAGCTCCGTGGTGACCTCCCTCCACACGGGCAGCCCTGAGAGCTGGACCATGATGTTGCCGGCCATCTGCTGCACGAACTTCAGCGTCTGGATATAATCACCCCGCGCCGCGAAGATCTCACTGAGCCGCGCCAGGTGCTGCTCCAGGTCCACCTCCATCTTTTGGGTGGTTCCGGACACCTGGGGGAGGGCCAGGGTTGTGAATCTGGCCTCCTGGGGGCCGAAGCCAGGGGGGTACACATCCTGACCCTAATTCTGGAGGAGGAGGAGGCCTGCAAGCAGCAGCAGGACCGAGGCCCTGACGTCCCTGCATCCGGGGCAGGCCCGATCTGGTCTTAACCGAGACCCCGGCTCATCTGGGGATGAGGAAACAAGCAGGGGAACCCATTTTGCTTCCTTGCCGATTCCCTTAAAACGTAACACCTTGGATTCTAAGTTCTTTTTCAGATTGCAGGATAGGACGTTTAACGGAAAAGCTCCTCTGTCGCTACCTGATCTTTTGTTCCCACTATGGGATTTCTAAATGCCTCCCAAGAGAAAGGGTTTGTTGTGGGCCTAGCAACAGTTCCCGGCGTCCGGAGCCTGCGTGAAAGCAGAACAATAGGACTTTGAAATGACACGCGGGGACCGATCCTGCCTCTGAAGAGCCTGGACATGTGGCAGGAGGAGAGGGGGGCCTGTTCTGCGGGCTCACGCAGCCCCCCACCCCTGCCCGGCCGTCCTGCCAGGTGGAGGGACAGGCTCCCTCCCTTGGCTGGGGCTGCGAGGGCCTTCCCGGAAGGAAGTGACTTCCTTCCAATGGCACAGAGGGAAGGACGATGGCAGTCCTGTCCTTGGCTTTCCAACAAGGAGCCCAGGTACGCGGCCTGGTACTGGGAAGGTGCTGCCAAACAGCCCAGGCGAAGGGTCCCCGCCAGACCCAGGGAGGCAGCCTAGGAACCCCAAGCTTGGCCCTCCAAGCCTGCACTGAGTCCGCAGCTCAGAGGTTCTGTAGGCCAAACCCACAAGCACGCGTGGCTGGAAGGCCGAGCGTGTGCCAGTCCCCGTCTGTGGGCTTGGGTTGCACCCCCGGGTCTGGAAGGAAGATGCGATGCCACTGGGAACGGGCGGGAGCGTCCCAGCGGCAGCCCAGCAACCAGCCGATGAGACACGGCTCCTGGTGACCCACGGCTGGCGCGGTAGGGAGCTTGGGGGCCACTTTGTGGCCTTTCACATCTGCGCTCCTCTGTGACGCCCCGCCCAGAAGACAGAATGGCCCTCTTTGTTCTGTTCTGTTTTGTTTTTTCAATGTCAGCAGCTTTGTTCCATTTTCCGGCTTGTCCCTGGTTCTTCCGAGCTGGTGAAGGACTAACAGATACCAGAGAGCAGGGATGCTCCGGGTTGGGGAGCTTACGGCTTCACGCAGAAGGAAAAGACACACAAGCAGATGCCCTATCGCCCCAATAAGCTCTCCTTTCAGCTCAGTAAGGTCAATGCGCTTTAGAGCCATTGATCCAAAAGGCGCTAGTACCACATGCTGAGATCAGAATATTTTTATGTTCCTATTATTACAGATAACAGACTTTAGAGCAAAGGGCTGCCCACAAGTGGTCTGGGAACTTTTTCTGCAAGACGACTTTTCCTCCTTCCATAGTTCTACAGTTTTAACTTCTTAAATCTTTCCTTGAAAGATTTTAAGAAAAAAAAATTAAAAAAATAAGAAAAAAAAAAAGATTTTAAGATGGAAAGATTCTTTTTTTAAATTTTTTTAAAATTTTTATTTATTTATGATAGTCAGAGAGAGAGAGAGAAAGAGAGGCAGAGACACAGGCAGAGGGAGAAGCAGGCTCCATGCACCGGGAGCCCGATGTGGGATTCGATCCTGGGTCTCCAGGATCGTGCCCTGGGCCAAAGGCAGGCGCCAAACCGTTGCACCACCCAGAGATCCCAGATTGAAAGATTCTTAAATCTCTCCTTGAAAAAAACGGAAGCCAATAAACATCTGCCAGGCCCTCTTTTCCCCTCTTGTCGTCCTCCCAGAGGAAACAAACAAACAAATTAAAACCACAACATTGGGATCCCGGGATTGAGTCCCACATGGGGCTCCCTGCATGGAGCCTGCTTCTCCCTCTGCCTGTGTCTCTGCCTGTCTCTCTCGGTCTGTCATGAATAAATAAATAAAATCTTTAAAAAAATAAAAAAATAAAACCACAACATTGACTTACATATATCTCCCTGGTCCCCACTCCACCCTGGGTCCTTAGAGGGTTACACAGAGCTCCCAAGAGACAGGGCCGCCCTGGAGTTGGGGCAGAGTTCTCCTCCCTGGGGAAGAGCTCTGTGAGCAAGCAGGTGTCAAATCTCTTGTCCCCATAGGATGGAAGAGTGGTTCTCCAGGTGTGGTCCCTGGACCAGCAGCAGCAGGGTGACCAGATGTAAATTCTCAGCCATGTCCCAGACCTACAGAATCAGAAACTCTGGGGAGGGCCCAGGGATCTGCAATCTGCATTTATCAAGCACTGCAGGGGATTCAGATGCGCGCTTCAGTTTGAAAACCCCCAGGGCAGGGGCACCTGGATGGCTCAGTGGGATAAGCCTGACTCTTGTTTTTGTCTCTGGGCATGATCTCAGGGTTGTGAGATCTTTGCTGGGCAAGGAACCTGCTAGAGATTCCCTCTCTTCCCTCTCTGCTCCACCCCCCACCCCTCTCTCTGTCAAAAAAAGGAAACCCTCCAGCAGAGGAGGAAGTTTCTCCACTAACTGAGGTTTTCTAGAAGGGCAGCTGCACCGGGGGAACGAGGGGTGGAGCCTGTGCAGGTTTGGGGGAGGGCTCTAGAGAGAAGGGCTAAACCAGAACACACTAGCTTCCAACCCTGCGCCAGGAATGCAACCTCTCCTGTCCCAGATTCCTCACCCAAGGGCTGCCCACAGGCTTACTGCTGGCTCTAACGCGACAGTCCCTAGGAGCCACCCTGGCCACTGGAACATGTGGCTCAAATCTGAGTCAGCCAAGCTCACGGGGCCCTTATTTTAAGCTAAGACCCCGAGGGGTGAGAGGAACGCCTGGTTCCCTGAGTGAGTCACTGGAGCCCAGGCTCCCCCTTTACTGGAGGAGGGGAGGTGGATGGGGGGCACTGGGCCACAGAAAGGTCCCAGCTGGCACTCCCAAGTGACCATTTCTGAGCTCCCCAAATCAAAGTGTGCAGCTGATCCAGAACCCTGTTAGGCCTGCCTGAGCCTTGGGCAGTGCCCACCCCCCGCCCCACCCCGCACTGGGGCCCTCAGGGTGCAAGAGCACAAGGTGGGGCTTCTGGTCCAGGAAGGAGAACCCTGGTCCACCTCGCTCTGACCTGTGCTCCAAGTCCTGCCCTCCCCAGCCCCCACCAACCCAAGCCTCCTGTCTCCTTCAGGGTGATTAGAGGAACATACATAATCACGGTAATTATAATAAAGGCACAGCACAGCAGGCATTGTCGCAGCCACTCCCACTCGGGGGGCTTTGTAGATTACCAGGCACTTTCACTGACATTATGTCATCGAGCATCGTTCCCCCGTGTTTGTTTGGGCTTCACCCCTCGAATCTGGGGAGCCCTCCAAAATCTGCTCCCTCCCTTGCAGCTCTCAGGACCGGGAGTGTTGTGTGCCCACCTCGAGGCCCAAACCAGTCTCCCAGTGAGGCCCCAGAGCCCTGCCGTTCCACTGGGAGCAAATGCCTGGCCACCCAGAGGAGGCAGGCTGTGATCATCGTCAGGACGGAGGCAGCTCCTAGCTGGCTGGACCATCACAAAACCCTGGGACTCTGGTCATCGACTTTCAGGAATGGCGCAGAGAAGACGAGGGGCTGATGTCCAGGGAAACACAGAACCTTTCCCTTTGGGAACATGGGGGAGTTTGGAGATGTGCGGCTTGCTGTGCAAGTCCACATCTGGCCTGGAGCACTCAGCCCTCAGGGCAGATGGGCCAGTCTGGGGGCTTGTTCCAGCTGCCGCCCTATACATTCTCATCTTACGGGATAAGGACACAAAGAACCCAAACTCTCCCATCAGGATGGCATTGGAATTCTCTCCTCGGTCCTGGGGGAGACAAGGGCCTTTCCTTATGGTGGTCACAAGTCAACCAGTGCAGGTCACGACTCTGGGGCTTCCCCAGGCAGAGGACTCTCCTTTTGGGTCTGGGTTCCCCCTCTAGGGGGTCTGGTGTCAGTGGGTGGAGGGAGAGCGGGTGGCAGGGCCTAGAGGCAGTAACCACCAGAGCCCCTTCCCCACCAGGGTGAAGGGGCCCAGAGGGTGAGGCCCCCATGCCTCTAGGGCTGCCGAGGGTTCGGCCTCGAGGCCACCCTCAGTGCCCCATCCCAGCCACCCCATCCTTGCCCTATAGAGTGGCCTCCGCCCAGTGTCTGGATGACACAGTCTCCCAGCGATGGGTACCAGTGGACACAAAGGGTGACAGACAAGTGCTACAGGACAGGTGTGTCCCGATCTGGCATGGGACCCTCCGCTCCCCAGAAGGGCTCTCTCTGAGGCCAGACGCACTTCAGCGGCCTTCCTGGGTGTGAGGACCAGCAGGGCTGTCTCTTTAAGAAGCGCCCCCACCCACTCCCAGGGCTGCTGAGGGATTAAGGCCTTAGAGGAGCTTAGGGAGAAGGAGGGGGCAAAGAGGTCGAATCCTCTTCTAGCAAGTACCAGGGCAATGTCCAAATGCTCTGGCTGGGGCTGGACTTTGTGCTTGAGGCTGCCCCATGACACAAACTGGCCATTTGCTGAGGTCACACCCTCCCCACCCCCCGCTGGGGTCCAGAGGGGATGGGGAACAGTGTGGATGTCCAGGGACTGGCTTCCCTGAAAACTGCCCTTCGCCTTTTCCATTGGGGCTTTTCTAGGGGCACGGGGTCAATCTGGAAACAGCCCAAAACACCTGCCATTTACGGTGCAAGTGACAAGCATCCGGGGGGCCAAGAGGCCAAGGTCAGTGTTGGAGAAAACCCTGGTAACCCTGCTTGGTGTCTCACTCAGGCCAGAGGCCCAGCAGCGTGGCTCCTGCCCTCAAAGGGCAGCACTTCCTCTGGCCAGACCACACAATCCTCCGTCCTGAGACCCCAGTTGGAACCGGAGTCTGGAGGACACCTCGCCTCGCCACCCCTCGGGGTGCCTTAGTTGGCTCTGAAGAGCCTCACACCTTGACATCTTCTGGACCCCATGATACTCCATATGCAGCACTTGAAGTGAACACAAAACACCATGGGGTGGATTTTCACGTTCAGGCTCCCTTTGGACAAATGGGGAAGTGCTCAGCCCTCCCGAGGTCAACAGGGCTGGATTCCACGGCCGCCACCTAACCCCCCTGCCACCCTCCATGTCCCTGCTGGACCCAGTCAGCCTTTGTCCTTTGGTCCTCACCCGTGTCCTCACCACCCCTCCCTGCCTGAAGAGCAGAAATGGCCTGTTTACTCCCAGCAGGACCAACTGCAGCCCCAAGGGGAGGCCACCCCGCCCTCCCCCCCCAGAGCCAAGCCGGCTGGGATGTGACTGGGGCCCTTGTTCTGAGCACACTGACCTCACGGGCTGCACCCGGCCCGGCCCGGCCCGGCCCGTTGCCGCCCATGAGCCTTACCAGCGTGTCTATCCCGGAGAAGGTGTGGTTCGCGTTGTCCAAGGAGTAGATGAGCTGGTACACGCCGTCGTTGGTTTCGCTATTTCCATAGAAACCGACACCCACCGCAGCACTGCAGGCAAGACCCCAAACAAAGTTAGAGGCGACTCCCAGAGAAAGTTGTTAAATGAAAAAACAAACAAAAAAACCAGTATTTTTTAGAGCAATTTTATCATAAGTAGCCATGATCAGCGTGGAGCCCAACGTGGGACTTGAACTCATGACCCTGAGATCCAGACCTGAGCTGAGATCAACAGTCAGGTGCTTAACCGACTGAGCCCCCCTTCACCCCCCAGGCGCTCCTAGAGTAGTTTTAGGTTCACAGCAAAGTTAAGCAGAGGTACAGAGATTTCCCATATACCCCCTGCTCCCCTAACAGCCACCCCACTCCCGCCACTCCCCACCACACCGGTACATTCCACACACTGATCCACCTACACCGACACGTCATTATCACCCAGAGTCCACGGTCCACCCTGGGGATCACTCTTGGGCTCGTGCATTCTGTGGGTTTGAGCAAATGTAAGGCAAGTCTCCACCACTAGAGCAGCCTACAGAGTAGTTTCGAGGCCCTAAAAATCTGTGCTCCACCCCTCCCTCCCCCACAACCCGGGGTTCTTTTCACTGCCTCCAACATTTCGCCTTTCCCAGAGCCTTTCCCAGAACATCATATGGTTGGAATCCTATAGTTTGGCGCCTTTTCAGACTGGAGTCGCTCACTGAGTGATCTGCATGTAAGGCCTTTTCGTAGCTAAATACCTCATTTCTCTCTAGCACTGAAGAATATTCCATTTTTCTGGACGGACCACAGTTTATTTACCCATTCGCCTGCTGAAGGGCAGCTTGGTTGCTTCCGAGTTTGGGTGATCATGAACGAAGCTGCCATAAACACCCATGGAAAGTCGGTTGCGGACTACGGAGCTCTTTCCTGGGCTGTATGGGAGGGGAGGGAGTTCTGGAAGGTGACCCCGGTGGGGGAGGGTAGGGGTGAAGGTTCATGGCCAGGTTCCTGGCCTGGCTAGCTCTCCAGAACATTTCCTTTAGGCGGGGAATACTACTACCGTCTCCCAAGGAGAGGGGGAGGGAGCTGCTGGCCTGGCCTTTGGGATTCTGCGGCAGTAGGTCTGGGAACTGTACCTCCACCAGCTCCCAGATGACTGTCATCGGGAGGCTCGAGGACCACCAAAGTCTCTCCTGAAACTTCCAGGAGCTGGGGGACCCCACTTCCATCCTCTACCCTTTCCTTCGGCTTCCCCACAGCAGCCACGAGGTGGCCTGCTGTACTGAAAACTTCCAGCTGGGAGAAAGTTCCTTCTTACACTGAGCCGAGGCCCACCTCCTGGCTCCTGACTGTCCTAGGGGGCAGCCCGAAAGAAGCCTCCAATTCTGCGGGATGCCCTTCTGACATCAGAACGTGGCTCCCCGTCCCCCTTCCCTCCTGCCATCCAGGTCAGACGCATGTCCTCCAGACCCTGGTCCACGTCACCACTGTCCACCACGTTCAAGCCCCTCCGACCGGTCACTGTCACTCTTACACGTGGCCCCCCATGAGGCACCCACAGCCCGGTGTCCATCCAGCTCCGTGCACTGGGGGCCAACCCTGGCACCCCCTCTCTGCACGGCTGACCCCATGGCTCTACAACACCCGTGGGGTTCCTCGCGGGAACTACCACCGAGCCCAGCCTCTCCTGCTTCCTGTAGTGCTGCGCTGGTTTCTGTTTTGTTTAAGCAAAAGCAGAACTTTCAGTCTATCCCTGTGAAACTGCATCTAGTTGGTTTTCGTCCAACATTCCAGCCTGGACAAATCATCTCAAATCTCGCCTACGTCATCTGCCTTGTTTCATCTGATGCGCACCACCGGGGTGATGGTGGGCCGGGGGCGGGGGGCAGGCATCTGGAGGTTCACTAAGCAGCCTCCTGAGTCTTCACCCAGGACGCTAACTTTAGGGAGGGCGGGGGTGGGAGACGAATGCACACGTGCACACACTCGCACGTCTTCTTTTCTTGTTCAAGAGGGAGGATCTGGGATGGAACCCCCGGGGGGGGGGGGGGGGGCCTCAGCCCTGAGCTCAGTGTTTCTTGAGAAGTGGTGCGTGGACCACAGGACGGAGTCGCCCGGAGCACCTGTTATCATGCACGCACATGCGCTGGCTACCGTTTGGCATCCTGCTGTGTATTCTGTGCCTCCAACCAGAATGTTCAACTGGCTTTGAATCCACTTAACTGCACCACTGTCCAGTCCCTGCTTCTCCGCAGCACTCATGGGGACCACACGTCCAGCTGAGATGCTCCTGCATGAGATGTACTGTAGCTCTATGAGCTTCTATTTAGTGACTTTATTTATTTTATTATCATTATTATTTTTTTATTATGCTCTGAAAAATGACTCGTTTGCTCCTTGCTGTTTATAACCTTCTCCACTGGTGATCTGTGTCATGATCTAGTGTTTTCTGAGGATTCAACATCCAGCCAAAGCCTTTCCATCCCTTGCCCTGTTTTTGAGACCGGAGATATTCTAATTTTCTGCCTTCCCATAGTCTAGATTTATCGGCGCTGGCCCAGGAGGGCACCAAGACCAGAAATTTCCAGGACCAGAAATCGCTCTGGCTGTTTAATGAGGGCCTCCCGGCCCCCTCTGGGAGGCACTGGTCCTACTGGGGCTGCACAGACCATTCTGCTTGAGGGAAAAGACAGGATAAATGTGCTGGTGGCTCTGCCCATCTTTCCCCATATAAAATCCTGAGCTTTCCTCCTATCCCTCTGGCCATTTTGGGAACCTGCGGTTGGTACTTTCTCTAATGGGTCGAATCTCCCCTCTTCTTACTAACAGAGCTCAACTCGATCTCTCCCTCCTGATCATCCCAATGTCACCTCAGATCCCTCTACTTTTACCTCTTCTACTCCCTTTCTCCGACCCTCCCCCTCAACTCATTCCGATCTGAGCACAACTCCAGCGAAGGTGACTGGCGACCCTTCCACTTACTGCTGGTCCCCCAAAACCCTTGTTAGCACCCCCACCCCAGCCCCCCTCACCTGCTCTCTCTTCTTTCAGTTCCTTAAATGTTCTGGGCTCCCTCCTGCCACAGGGCCTTTGCACACACTCCTCTTTCTTCTGCCTGAAGTATCTCCTCCCACCTTGCCCCCACCTTTGCCTGGTCCCCCTGTGGATCTTGGTGTCCATCACCCAGGAATGCCCAACTCAAACAGGCCATCCAGCTATGCTTGTTCCTTTCCTCTGAACTTATTCCTTAGTTTACTCAAATCAAACAAATGTGTAATCCTCTGCCTCTCTGACCAAGAGCTGTAGAAGGCAGATTTAGGGCCTGTGCTGCTTACCGCTGGCTCTCGCTTGCCTGGTACAAAGAGCATGGAGAATTTTGAAGAATGAATCATGCCACATGCATTCCTTCTGTTCTGTTTTCCTTAAACGGCCGGTAATTATTACTTATTAGAACGGACCATCCAAAGTCATTCTTACTCTCCTAAAGTTTTCTTCGGTCATTTGCTGTGTTTTTGAAAAAAAATCTGAGTTCACACAGAGAGGGCTCACCGTGTAGTGAGCACAACTGGTGTCTCAGCTGTCTCCTGCCCCCCCTGCTCACCCCCATAGCAGGAGGCTTTTATTCCAGTTACTTGGTGGGAGCTCCTCTCTGCTGGGAGTCAAGACTCGTCTTTGAACTCCTGACTTAGAAGTCTTTTCTTGTTGTTGTCTTTCCTTGTTGTTTATGATTTCGGGCCGGCTGCATGCCCCCACCCCCACCCCAGAACCCAGGCCTAGTGCTCAGCACTTTGGCATTGCTGCTGCGCTGCTTCCGGTTGCTTCCTACCCTGGCTTCAGGGACCCTCATGCTGCAGGCAGGACGGGATGTGAGCATGCTCTGACGGAGAAGAAACCGCAGATGAAGTGAGGCCAGCAGCCCAGGCGCCCTCACTCCCAGGCCACTGCGTCCCGCCTGCCGCTCGTCCTGCTGCCCAGTCAGAGAGCTAAGTCCCGCTGTGGGCTCTTGGATGCAACGGGGCACTTAGCAATTAGGGTCTCTACCCCAAGAGAGTGACCACCTCCAGGAGCATCTCAGGGTGGATCCAAGGCTTTTGGAAAAATCTCTGTCGCCATGAAAACAAAAAAAAATACAACCAACTCCCTAAAACGGGGCCAGCATATTTTGTGGGTACTGCCCGGGCAATGTGGGCTCTTGCACGGGGTTAGAAACCCTCAGGGGCCACCCAAAGCAAAGAAGGCCCAGCTCATGGCACTAAGAGATACTGATCTCTTGAGAAGATGGAATTGATGTAGACTGCAGTCGAATGTTTTCTGACCTCGCAGCTGGGAAGGTCCCAGGATACAAACAGCAGACACCCCCTCTGTGCAGGAATGCCATCTGGTAAACTGCTCAAGGTGTTCTTTGTGGGGCCGCCAGGCTGAACATGACTGCTCGGGGCAGAGGTACACTATGGAGACCCCCATCACCACCCCCATGCATCGGATGCCTGTTGCTTGGCAAGAACAGGGACAGATTTCACCCTACGGAAGGCCCTGCCTTGGTACCTGGGGGCTTGGTCAGGAGAATGTGGCCGGGGAGCAGATGAGCCATTTGGGTTTGGGGGTGTGGTGGGGGCTGGCAGCAGAGACAGAGGAAAGGGCATCAGGGTCAAAAGATTAACCATCAGCAAGACCCGGAGGGTCAGGCCCACACAAGCTGACTTTTCCATCTGAGGGTACCAGGCCCGCCTCAACCCGTTGCACACGGAGCCCCGGGCAGAGGGACACTCACCAGCAGATGAGCCCGGCCACCACCGCCGTCCAGGTGACACAGCATGGGTTGCGCCGCTTGGTCTGCACGGCCTCGTCCTGTCTGCAGCAGCACACACAGACCACGTAGGCCGCGAGGAAAATGAGGTTCAGGCCCAGGCAGATGGCGGCCACCAGCCCCAGCAGCAGCAGTGACTGAAGAGAAGAGGCTCGGTGTCAGCACTTGGTCCCATGGCGGGGTTCGAGAAGCGCCCCGTCCGGGGGCCCTGAGCTCCCACGGGGGCTGTGGCTGTCCCCCCTCCTCCCCTGGTTGAGGCTCCTGGCCGGACACAGTGCCTGGCGCTCAGGCCCGGCGGGCAGAGGGACGGGAGGACAGGTGGATGCCGCGTGGACGGCAGAGGCCGGGGAGCAGGAGCAGCTCGAGGCTGGGCCCTGGTGGGTGGCTTACACCCCTGCATGAAGCCACAGACCAGGCCCCGCCCGATGGGCCTCTCTGAGCTGTTCAAGAGACAAGGCAGGAACCACCCGCTGGCGGTGAGGGCTGTGGGTGCTGAGCTGCGTGGCTGGGGGCAGACAAGGGGAGGGCCGTCCCCAAGGGTCCGAGGGCCGTGGCCTCCTGGAGGACTCCGGTTTGGGCAGGATGTTTTGGAAGCTGAGAGGAACCTAGGACAGGGCCAGGAAGGGACGCCTGGCGCACCTGCTTCCTCCAAGCCTCCTTCTAGATGCTGGGGTCCCTCTCGGGGAGCGAGAAGCCAGCTCTGTGCTGGAGAGGGTGGGGGGAAGTCAGAACATGCACTGTGGGGTCCCTTTCACTGCAGCCACAAAGGGAGAGCCATCCCTTCCCCGCCCCCCCCCAACCCTTAGGGAGTGGTAGCAGCAAAGCCCCCAATTCTTTTTTTCAGCCCCCAATTCTGAAGGGGGCAGGAGGTGCTGTCTCGGGCCAGCCGAGCATCTTGGGGTCCTGCAAAGTGAGCTGCTGTCAGGACGTCTGGAGGCAACCCCCACCCCCCTTGCCCTCCAGTCTCTCCATTCAGCCAGATGGACGCCAGATGGCACGAGGATCGGTGGCCACCAGCCAGGCCGGGACCTGGCTGGCAGCCTCACCCTGCAACCCACGTGCTCCCGGGCCGTCCCCGGGCCCGAGCCCCCCAGCACTCTAGTCCGGGCTGTTGGGCTGGGAGCCTGTTGCAGGGAACCCGAGTGCTGCTGGTGGCGATGGGCAGTCGGGCAGGTGCTGGGACCTCCCGGTCTCAGGGGGAGACCAGACCTGGGTCGGACGGTGCACAGACAGGAGGCAACCCTGCCAAACAGAGGCAGGGCCTGCAGTCCTCAGGCCAGGGCCATTTTGGGGGGACGGGCGGACCCTCAGTGGTGAGGCACCTGCTAGGCCCGTCCTGTCTTGAGGTCTGCGAGGCCCTGATTCATTCTGCTCCTCTGGCCATCTGGACCTGTGGCTTCTGAGCCTCGTGGACAAATGGCCAAAGTGGTGGGGACAGCCCAGAAGAGCACCGGAGGGATGGCTTATTTGGGAGAGATGGTGGAGGTATCGTAGCAAGAGCTTCACCGCCACCTGGGATAAATGTCATGGGTACCGCAGGACCTTGCCTCCTTCCCTCAGCCACATGGATGGCCTCGTGGACCCAAACACATCACTCCTGCTGAAGTGTCCCCGAAGTCCTCATGGTGTGGCCAGGCTGGGCTCCCGGCCTGGACCACTCGGCCTGTCCTGTGACTGAGGCAGGAGGCCCCCCTCCCCATCCGGTGAGACAGTGAAAAGGAGCTGCCACCTGGGTCCCCCCAGCCCATGTCCCCTCACTGGAGTGCCAGGCCAAGGCAAAGGCGGCCGAAGAGGATGGGCGTTAGGGGCCGGCTACTCAGAGTGAAGTTCACCTGGCACATAGGGACATCTCTTAGAGCGCTGAATCTCGTTAGAAATTCAGGGTCTCGGGGCACCCGGGGGCTTAGTCGGTCAACCATCTGCCTTCAGTTCAAGTTATGATCTCAGAGTCCTAGGATCGAGCCCCACGTAGGGCTCCCTGCTCAGCGGGGACCCTGTTTCTCCTTCTTCCTCTGCTGCACCCCCTGCTTGTGCTCTCTGGCTCTCTGTGTCAAATGAGTAAATGAAAAAAAATTTTTTTTAAAATATTTTATTTATTTATTAATGAGAGACACAGAGAGAGAGGCAGAGACACAGGCAGAGGGAGAAGCAGGCTCACTGCAGGGAGCCCAATGCGGGACTCGATCCCAGGACCCTGGGATCATGACTTGAGCCGAAGGCAGATGCTCAGCCACTTGAGATGCTCAAGCCACCCAGGTGTCCAGTAAAAAATCTTTAAAAAGAAAAAAAAAAAAAAGAAGCGCAGAGTCTCAAGCCTCGTTCTGGACCCTAGTGAATCAGAAGTGCATCTAGAGATGATCCCAGGAGACCAGTGTCCCACTGGAGTCTGGGGAGCACAGATGAGTGTCAACAGACTTTCTCAAGCCTTTTCCAGAAGCTTAACATTTCTTGACACAGACCCGCTCAGCAGAGCCCGGCTCTACAGGGCCTCCTCTACCCGAGGAGAGGACAGCAATGCCACGCTTTGTCCTGGCCACCCTCGTGCAGGCCCCTGAGGCCCCTCTGCTAAAACCCGGGGTTTCCCTGACCAATCTGCAAACCACCGGGCGACATGCCTCCCCCACGAGCCACGAGCCGGCAAGGCCACGCCTGGTCATCCACCCTACAGAGAGGAGGCTCGTGTTCCCCACACGACACGTACGCGAGTGTCCACGGCAGCTTCCTACAGTGGTCCCAGCCCCAGAGCAGGAACGACACAAGCGTCCACCAGCTGGAGAACAGACACACAGGACGCGCTGTGGCCCGAAGCCCTGAGCTGGAATACCACGGAGCCGCAGGAAGAAAGCCACAGCCACCACGGGCGGCGGATGGTCTCAGGCCTGGAGGGTGGGGGACGCAAGCCAGACCAAGCGGCAGACACAAAGCACCAAGTCAGAGAAGGGCACCTACAGTGAGTGACGGGTGGGCACAGGAGCCACCCCCGGGTGGGGATGGCCCTGGAGGGGGCTGTGAGGGGCCCCTGGGGGGTGGGGACGGTCTCCCTCATGCACCAATTCAGGTGCACACTTAAGGCTGTGCACTTTCCTGTAAGCTATTCCTGATGAAACAAAACAAAAAAAGCAACAGAGACCCAGACAGACCTTTTGTGTACATTAGAGCGTGGGCAGCATCCAGACCTCCTCCCAGCTGGTCTGGACAGTCCCAGTCCCAGTCTTTCCCCAAACAGGAAAAGCCACGACTCTACCACGTGTCCCACCCGGCAAGGAAGCACCTCCAAGGAGCAGTCTAGATGTGGCTTGGTGACGTTTCAGTCTCCCCAAAGCACAGCCAGCTGGTGTCCTTGGTCTGTGCGGTGGCTCCCCTGCTTTCTGTTCTCAGAGCCCGCTCAGGCCCCTGCACCCCGCCCCTGCTGCAGCCCAGTCCCGGGGGCAGGGCCTTCCCAGCCAGCCAGCCGGCCTCAAGTAGGTGCACATCCCACATTCCCATTTGGGAAACCCAAATGCAGGGCCCTTTGGTTCGCAGTTCGCCTCGAGGACTCCCCCATGGGGTGCTGGGTGACTGGGGTGGGGGAGCAGGGCGCAGAAGGAAGGGAGGAGGGAGGAGCTGGAGGGAGGAGGGAGTGGTAGCAGCAGAAGTGTCCCCCCCTCTCCCTGCCACCTGGGTGTCACCTGCCGACATCTAATAGGCAATTATTTTCCTGCCCCTAATTAACACTGCAAGCCCCTGTGTGTGTGGCAGGTGGGGGTGGGGGAGAGCAAACCTCCCTTCCAGAGGGAGCTGGGTGCTCTGCTCACCTGTCCCCTGCTGACTGAGCCTGGCAGGCAGGTGCCCACCCCAGGTGTGCCTCTACCGGGCCAGTTGCGTGCCCCCTCCCTGCCCTGCCCAACACTCAGCCCACAGCTCCACCGCGGGGCTCGGCCTCCAGCCTCTGACCTCACTGAAGTGACTTCAATTCGTTCTGGTTTGCCACTTTGTGATGAGAAACCCAGAGCAAGAAACCGGGCCCAGGCTGGGGCAGCACTCTGGGAACGCTGACCCCAAGAGAGGGGGTCAGCCTAGGGGTGAGGCCACAGGGAGGGGAGCTGGAGCTCCCTTGGAGGGAGGGGTTAAGCACCCCCCCCACGGCCCTCCAGCAGGGGAAAGGGGTGCAGCGTGATTGTCCGATGACCATGACTCAGTGTTCAGGCGGGATGAATGGGGCTTCCTCATCCAACTTGGGCTCCTGGGCTGGGCTCCCAGCCTGGCCTTTCCTCCTGAGACCTGCCCCCAAGGCAGGGGGTGGGGGGAGCCCAGTGGTGCCGGGGCTAGCCCTAGCCTGTTCGCTCCCCTGGCCTGAGGACACACACTTGGGACTCTCTGCGGGAGCCTAGGAACGGAAGCACCCAAAGTTAACGCATGAAAATACATGTCTAAATGTAAAAAGTTAAAAAAAAAGTCTCTATCTCCTCATGCATGTCCCCAAAGAATGGCTGGTCCACGAAGCAGGGAAAGACGTGGGACAGGAAGCACACGTGTGGCTCTTGCACTTTGAAAGAGGCAACCGTTAACATCTGCACAGCCTTCTGGAACTTACTAAGACATTTCGAATACATTAGTTCATCAGCGCCTGGCCTCCCTGTAATGGGGGCGCGGAGGGGGGGGGTTGCTGTGGGGAAGCCGGAGGAGGGAACTCCAGTGGCTTGTTCTGGGAAAGACACAGAGCTGAGCTCAGTGGTTTTCTCCAGGAAGAGCCCCTGCTTCCCCAGGAACGTTCTGGGAGCTGAATTTGCCCAGATTATTCCAGGTCACCAGGCGAGCTGCTAGTCTGTCATTTCCACTCTTCCAAGACCACCCCCACCCCCTGCTTTTTTTCCAGATCCCTGCACAGCTCATCCCTTCAGAGCTTTCCTCCAGGCCTGCACCTGCCTCTTTCCATCCCCACACGGTCTTTAGTTACGCACGCACGCACCGCACCACAAGCCGGTACCATTCACTTGGACACTTGGGGCGTGATCAGAGTTAGTTCTCTGATCCGTGTCGGGAGAAGAAAGTCTCTTCCTTCTGTATCACCCCGAGGAGTATTGTCCTTGGGCACGTGACTGAACCCCAAGGCCAGTCTCATGGTTTGTATCCCTGGGTCCTACTACGTGCTACGGGACCCGCTAGGTACTTAGCACGCTGCATGGAGCGTCTCATCGAACACTTGCAGATGAGGAGAGTGAGGATCAGAGAGGTGTGGACACCCGCCAGGACACACAGTAAGTGGTAAAACCAATCGGGAGTCCAACCCAGACAGCTGGATGGCCCAGCCCCAGCCCTACCTACTCAGCTGCTGGAGCCTGGAGCCTGGAGCCGAGGCCCTGGCAGCGCTGGGCATCACGTGACCCTGCATCTGGCACAGCATTTGGCCTCCATCAAGTTTGCTAAGTACTCAGATGACTGACAGGAGAAGGTGCCCATCCATGGCGTTAACTGACCTGCCACGTGGGAGGAAGGGAGTTTCCAGGAGAGACTCAGGGTCAGACAAATGGGCGATTTACCCAAACAGGAGCCACGTCAAGTAACACCCAGAGCCAGACTCTGCATCCTGGCCCACTGCACCCACATCCCACTCAGGGCCCTCAGGAGGAGGGCCGGGAGGGGCCTCCCGGGGTCGGGCTGCCAGGAGCAGTGGCCCACGGGAAGGGGATGCCCTCTGGAGTCATCTGATGCCCAGCGCAGTGTGCCAGGGTCTACACCGAGAGGAACAGGGCCAGGACTGTGAGCGGGTCCCTCTGGCTCAGCTGCCACCTCTCCAGGGGATGAGTGGGGGTGTGGAGGTTCAGGCCCCACCAGCCACAGCTGCAGGCTGGACAGGTGCTGTCTCTGGGGCCACCGAGGCAGGGGAGTGCCCGGCCACCACCCCTCGCACATCTAGAGGTGTTCTTGACTCAGCCAGTTTGGATTTCCTCACGAGGAGAGGAGAAAATTATGGTTAGAGACCCCGGGTACAGGATCTAGGGCGCAGGGTTAGGAACACACACACACACACACACACACACACACAGAGCAACAACACAGCTGTCTCAGAAATCATATCCGCCTCTTTTCATGCATTCATTGGGAGCGGAAGATTCCCTGGAGCTATCCTCAGGCGGCGGCATTCTCAGGGAAGGCTGACTTCCTCAGGCAGAGCTCGGGAGAGGGAGGGCAGACACGGATTAGGAGGGGGCCTGACCCGCCCAACTGCCCCCAAGACAGCAGGAAGGGGTCCTCATTCTCCCCTCTTTCTGGAAGGGCAGGCACCTTGTGCCTGTGGCCTGAGGGCCACCGGGACACAGGAGCTATTATTAGACTCCCTGTCCCCGGTGCACTGCAAGCCCCGGGTCGGGTTGGGGGAGAGGCAAACAGCTGACACCCGGCTCAGCCTCCAGAGACTCAGCAGAGGCCCCCGCTCGCGGACCTGCCCCACCCCGCAGGTCCTGCCCCAGAACCTGACACTGCAGGCAGAGGCCACCGGGGGTCAAAGTCCCAACACCCGAGCGTTGCTCTCATTGCTCTCAACACGTGGGCTCCCTCCCGG
Source organism: Vulpes vulpes (assembly GCF_048418805.1). Lineage (NCBI taxonomy): Eukaryota > Metazoa > Chordata > Mammalia > Carnivora > Canidae > Vulpes > Vulpes vulpes. The sequence goes on from NC_132781.1 coordinate 6,825,008, forward strand.
TTTTTTCAGCTTGAATCTTTGACCCAGCAGTGTACTGACTCAGCTGGGCCACAGGGGCCCGAGCAGGCTGGGCCAGACCCGAGCATCTTTAGCTCTGCCCCGGCTGCGAGGTCTGGGGAGCCCCTCCCCCCCAGGGGAGGACAGACGGCAGAGGGAAGGGCCCGCAGAGCGAGGAAAGGGCAGAAGCGCAGGGCTGGGGGGAGTGGCTGGCCCAGAAGCGGGGACCCCAGGGTCCAGGGCCGAGCAGCGTCCCTCCGGAGCAGGGCTGGGGGGTGAGGCTGCCGCGCGGCCAGGTCCTGCCCCCAGCCCCCCGCCTGCGCTCTCAGCGCCCCCAGGGGGAGGCCCCCAGCCCCGCCGTCCAGGAGGGGCCCAGGCAGAGGTGCGGGCGGCGGATCCCGCCCTGCAGGCAGGGGCTGGGCAGGAGGGGGGCTGCGGAGTCGAACTCGGAGAACAGCTTCTGCCCAAACTTCTCCCCGGCCACGCAGCCCCGGAAAGAGAGCGCCCGTCTGGGGACCCGAGGCGCCCCTGGCATCCCCACAGCTCGCGCCGGGGAACCCCCCCCCCCCCGCTCCGGGCACGAGGGCGCACGAAGGTCCCCTCCCCCGGCGCTCGGCCCCCGCGCCCTTCCTCCCCGTTCCCCATCGCTGGCAGAGCTCCCATCTTTCCAGCTTCCCCGGCCCACGAGGTTCCAGGACGGGAGGCCCGAGGCCAAGCGTCCCGGGGGAGAAAGGGGCAGGGGTGACGAGGCTGCGGGGGAGCGTAGGGGGCGGGCCGGCAGGGGGACGGGGTGGCGCGGCGACGGGGGGCGCCCGCCGTGGCCGGGGTCCGCGCGGCGCGGACTCACCTCCCGGTAACTCTCATCGCGGGGGTTGAATGTGCTGTCCACCGGCTGCAGGCGCAGGCCCAGGTGCGGGACGCTGTGCAGCCACGCCACCCACCAGGGCGCGACGTACTCCACGCGCGCGGCCGGCATGGCTGTGCCCGAGTGCGCCCGCCTGCTGCGGCCGCCGCGGCTGCCCGGCCCGGGACGCGCGCCCCGGCCCCGCCCCGCCCCGGCCCCGCCCACGAGCCCGCCCCGCCTATCCAGACCCCGCCTATCCATGCCCCGCCCACCTCAGGCCCCGCCCCCAAGGCCGCCCCGCCTATCAGGCCCCGCCCCAGGCCCCGCCCCCGAGTCCGCCCCGCCTATCCATGCCCCGCCCACCTCGGGCCCCGCCCCCTGCCCCTCCCGGGCCCGACCCGCGCCCCGGGCGCGCCCCCGGGCTGCAAGCAGGGCGGGGACCGTCCTCGCGATCCCGCTGAATCCAGAATCCTATTTGGGATTCCCTCCTTGCCCCGCGGTCGAATTGAGGTGGGAGGAAAAGTGAAAAGTGCCCCCAACGCTCCTGTTTCTCCCCCCGCCGCCTCGAGGTCCCCGGGCTTCTCGTTGCTTGTTCTCCAATCAGGAGGTAGCGTGTCAGTCCTGGCTTGAGAGGCGACGCGGCCGCTCCCAGGGCTTCCAGAGGGAAGTAAGTTGAGAGTTTGGGGACTGCCCAGAGCAACAGCCTGGCCCCGGGTCGCTGGTTGTAAATTCACTCTCAGTCGGTTATGGAGCATCCGCTGTGCAAGCCACGCGGCCTCAGAGAAGTCAGGTGTGGATCCGCCCCGACAGCTCACTGATGCTGCTTTGGAAGCACCGGGAGCTGGGGAAAGCCTGTGATTCTTCCTGGCAAGCGGCGCGGGGCGGGCCTCCTGGAGGAAGGGGCCCTCCAGGCTGGAGGGGAGAGGAGGAGAGCCCTGGGAGTGCCCGGAAAGGCTGGCCATCTCGGGGAGACACGAGGCCATCCACAGCACACATTTACTGAGCACCTACTATGTGCCAGGCACTGAACAGGGCAGATGAGAACCCTTGGCCAGGGGTACGGCGCTTGGGCGGAAAGCAAAAGCCGAGCAGGGTCAGCGGACCAGGATGCGCTTGAGGGCAGCGCTGATCGATCAACTCTTGTGGATGCCTGGCCCTGAGTATGCTGAGCACTCACAGAGGCCCCAGGCATGAAAAGGCGGTTCTGGAATTGCAAACAGCAGTGGTGTTATGGGGGGGGGGGGGGCGGCAGGGGGAGGAGGCAAGGAGAGGTGAGGCCTGAGACAAGGACAAGGTCAGGGTAAAGGGCCACCTGAGGTCTAAGTGGGGGCGGAGGAGTTAGGGGTCCCCAGGGATCGGGCTGGAGTTGGACACAGTCTGGGGGGTGATCATGAGGGTCAAGGGCAGAGACATGGCTGAGAAAGGGGATTCCAGAGAAACTCCCGAGTTTTCAGCTCTGGGGAGCTGGGTGTGGTGCCCTGAAAAGGTGGCTGCCAGAGGAGGCGTGGACCACAGATGGCCCCACAGGACCGCTACCAGAGGTCCAGGGGCCAGGAGAGGGATCCCCTCTTGTACTGGTGGTTCCAGTTCCCTGTCCCTGACTGCGGCTGGCTCATCATCTGCGCATGCCCAAAGCTGAGCCGCTGAGGGCGCCACAGAAGGCCCTAGACCCCTCCTTTTCTCCTAGGGCTTTTCATTAATTGAACAATCTTTAGCTGAGCACCTTCTCGGTTCTAGGGAATTCAGTGACCCGACAAAATATCTGCGTTCTTGTCTGCATGGGGTCTGGAGTTTACCAGGGGAGGAGAGGCAGCTTTCCCCCAGTGATGAGCTACTCATTGCTTTCAGGTCTGGTGTTGGTAAGGGGGTGTCCTGGGCGAGGGTTCTGCGCAGAGACAGTACATTATGGGATCGGGTGGTGGGGGTGTAAGGGTGTAGAAGGGGAATCAGAGGCTGAGTGCCCCCCTCCAGGGCAGTGGTGTAAGAGGGAACTTTTCCTGGTGATGGAAACAGAAATTCTGATTGCAGGCGTGTTTATACAACTCTGTCAAAAGTCATAGAATTGCACACCAAGAAGGGTGAATTTCACTAAATTTTGCCTCAATAAACCTTACTTTAAAATAAGTATCTTTATTTTTTTTTTTTTTTTTAAAAAAGGAGGGGCGGGGGTGGGTGGAGATAGGCAAGGGCCATTTCCCCCAAGGGCCTGGTAAGGATTTTGGTCTTTGAAGCCGCCTGGCTGCCCGCAGAGGACAACGCATCTGATCCAGTGTCCTGGGAGCCCCCTCCGCAGGCGAGCTTTGACACCCGGCATGACGATGCCGCCCTGGCACCTCCGTGATGGGCCCTGCTTGGTGCCACATGCACAGTCTCCCCTCCTGTCTCTCTCCCTGTGGACAGCACAGAAGGCCCCAGCTGCTGATCCTGCCTCCTGAACGCGCCCGGAAGTTTGGGGATTTGGCATTCCTCTAGAAGATTAGAGTCACAACAGTAGCCGTAAGCCTGCAGGGGAGGGAGGGCAAGATACCAGTGGGAGGGTCTGGCTCCTGGGAGCCACTGGCCCTGGGGATTGACCTTGAACCTGGTACAGGGGAGTCCTGCCCAAGGGGGAGGGGGTTGGTCCCAGAGAGGGAGGAGGTGGGGCAAGGGGCAGGCCTGCACACAGGCTTGAAGACAGACCACCAAGGCTCGCCCTCAGGACCAGCGCTGCGGCCAAGTGGGTGCAGCAACCAACACCCAAACCTGCTCTGCCAGTCTGCACCCAGCTAGACAGCGATCCTTCTGGCTTCTTCCCCAGAGGCCTGCTGGCCTAGGCAGGCGAGACTGCGGAGCAGAGCAGAGAACAGGAGCAGGGGACCTCCCGGGGCTCTTCTCGGAGCTGAAGTGACAACAGCACTCCTGCCGGTTCCAAACCAGCCCCGCGGCCCACACCTGGCCACTCAGCCTGTGTGCAGCAGCACCGGGCTCACCCGGGACGACAAGCGGACCTCGGCAACTGCTTTGGCCACCTGAGGGCTCAACATCCACCTGGGCACCAAACCAACTTAATCAGAACGTCTGCGGTCAGCCTTGGCCACCGTGGTGAATTTTGCAAGCGCCCCAAATGGCTCCAAGGCACCAGCCAGGGCTGAGAACCCTGGCAGGAAGGGGTGCCTTCTCCAGGCACGGAGGCCAGACGCATGCCGCAGGGCTTGTCTCCTAGGAGCTGGGGCCTGTCTCTGCACAATGTGCCGGGACAAAGGGAGCCCAAGTGGCAAGCCTTCCCTCTGCCTGGGAATCTCGAACACCCAGAGAACGGGGAGGCCTGCAAGCCACGGAGGCCGCTCCATCCTGGGTCGGTCGCTGAGCACCCTGAAGAGACCCACGCCTCTCACGACTGGATTCAGGTTCCCTTACAGCCTTACAACTTCTGTAGGAAAAAAAAAAAGCCACTGCAGCTAATTCAGGCACTAAGCTGCTGGGGAGGGGATTTTATCCTGTAACCATTTCTAGACCCGCGCTGGAGACCGCTCACTTGGAGTGTGTCGCCACCTGGCGGCCTGTCCAGACATGAGCCGCACTCATCTCCAAATTGCCAGGTGCCACAAAGGGACAGAACCGTCACTCTTAGCTCATTCCCCCCTACAATAGACCACCGAGGTTGTCAATGCGGGATGTGCCACAACCACACGGAAACTCGGGCAACGTCGGAAAAGGCAGCCCGGCGGACCCCTCAGCCTCCTGTGAACCAGCCCTGCGCACGGGCGCCCGGCCCGCGGAGGCAGCGTTCCTGGTTTCCTCTGCTTAAACCATGTGCACCAAAAGGAGGCAGAGGCCCAATCCCACTGCTTGCGCCTGGAGGGGATTCCATGAGGCGCCGCCTGCTGGCCGTGGGGCACCGTCGCCCGCCATCAAAGCTGATCTCAGGGCCTCTTCTGAGAACTGTCCCCTTCTTGATTTTTCCGTGAGTCTGTGGGGAGAGACTTCCAGTTCTTCCCTGGGGCTGGTTATCGGTGCACAGCGCTCAACAGTGAGGTCATTTCTCGGGAGCATGCTAGTTGGCAGGCGGAACCTGGATTCAATCCCCAAGGAGTTGGGGCTGACTGGGATCTGGGCTGCCTTCATGCTGGGATTTTGGGCCCTTGCGAGCAGTGGGCCACTCGCACCCCTCACCCTACTGCCATGAGGCCCAGGGTCACACTTCCTGCAGGAACCCTGGTTCCTCCCCAACTTTCACCTGGATTTAACACACTGGTCTTTCAGTCCCAGATCTTGTTCCTGGTTCCTCTTCCCTGGGTGGCCCGCTTTGCTGGGCTAACACTCACCTGCTCTTACCAATCATCTTATCACACCCTAAATGTTCTTAAGCTCCATGTTACCTTGAGCAGCACTTAGGAAACAAAGGGTCTTAGTCTGAATAAAAAGCCTCCCGCCTCTCCTGTTCACAATTTCATGGTGATCTGAAGGCAGAGCTCTGTTCGGAGGATGGGATGGCTCAGCCTGTAGCTATTTCCAAGAAGCTAATCAACTCCACCCTGTAACTACTATCTTCATTAATAGGAAGCTCACTTTACCTAAATGACTTTTAAATCCTAGGAGGGCATCCTGGGTTACTTCCACAAATATCTGGCTCTTCTGTTTCCATCTACTTATTTTCAAACTCAGGCTAAAAAGAGAATGGTTTTATTTGTCCACTGAAGTCACAGCCTAAGATGAGGGATGCAAATAGGTGGCAACCAGGAGCCCCCCCCCCTTGCCCCCGATCCCACCCAAAGCCATGACCAAGTAATATTTCCCTTCCCACCTTCAAAGACAAAAGACGTTATAAGAATTTTTAAAATTTTAATACAGTTCAAATCAGTGGGCCAGGTTCATTTTAGCTCCTTCACTGCCAAACCTAGAGGAAAAGAGATACAAAAGTAAGTCACCTCGAACATACACATTTTTATTTAGTTACTCTTGTCCGGATTTTGTACTCAAGCTAATAAGGGTGAACAAAACTCAGAAATTAAGCAGAAAATGGTGGTTGTGCTTAAAATATTAAGTTAATTGAAACTGTGAAATCAAGCCTCACATCAGGCTCCATACTGAGCGTGGAGCCTGCTTAAGATCCTCAATCTCTGCCCCTCTTGCACGCTCACTCTTAAAAAAGGGGGGGGGGAAGTGGGTGGGGGGATTGGGGTGACTGGGTGATGGGCACTGAGGGGGGGGCACTTGACCGGATGAGCACTGGGTGATATGCTATATGTTGAACTCCAATAAAATTGGAGTAAAACTCCAATTCAATTGGCAAATTGAACTCCAATAAAAAAGATTAAAAAAAATTTTTTTTAAAAGGGAAAAAAATTAAGTTAGTTTTAGGGGTGCCCAGATGGTGCAATGGGTTTAGCATCTGACTCCTGGTTTCCACTCAGGTTGTGATCTCAGGGTTGTGAGATCGCGTCCCATGTGGGGCTCCACGGTCAGCAGGGTCTGCTTAGGACTCTCCCTCCCTTTGCCCCCCTCAACCCCACCATGTTTTCTCTCTAAAATAAAGAAACCTTAAGGGGGTAAAACATAAAACCAAGTTAGTGTTTGATAAAAACAACCAAAACACACATTCCCTCTCTCAGCCTTCATGAAGAGCTCTCAAGAAGTTCTTAGAAAGCCAAGCTGCACTGGAGACCTTTCCACTGCAAGCAGCAGCCTCTGAGACCACTCTGCACCCTAGGCCATCTCCTTGCAGTCAGGATGGCTAAACCTAGGCTCATGGCCTACAGTAATTAATTTTCCAATCTGCAAAATTGAGGATCGGTACCAGCACCTACCTTGTAGGGTTGTGGGGAGAAGGAAGAGTTATCCACAGAGTAAGTGTTAGCTGTTACTATTCTGTGTCAGAAAAGGATGGACAGGAGTAAAACTGTCCTCTGGCCAGGGAAACACTCTGGTATGGGATGTAAACTCTGAGAACCACAAGTATTCATTCCTTGCACTACCAACAGCAAGAGAGATATTAAGACAAGCTGCAAAATGGACTTTCCTCAATCTGGGGACTACTCAAGAAACGCAACAGCGAAGCACGCACCTTCCACATTTCTGATCAGCCCCCCAGGATTCCAGGCTCGCTTACCTGGGGGCAGAGACTGCTTGAGTTTCTCTGCCTTCTCTTTGTCTGTGATGACCAAAGTATAAAGATATCGACTGCATCGAACTTTAAACTTCACATTATCCTTATTCTTCTTGATCTTGACGGCTACCAAAGAGACCAGAATCGGCAATTAAAGTTATTGCAGAAAAGCCATCACGCAGTTCACCCATTTTAAATTTATGCAGAAAAGTGGCATTTGTGGCAGCAACCGTGGTCAGGGCTGTGCTTACCTCCCTGTATCGTCCCCTTTGTGGAAACAGAAAACCAGAGGTCCTCTAAGACTTTAATATTTTAGAGTGTCAGAAACCTACAGTTCCTTTATAGTAGTGTCAGAGCCTAAGACTTAACGTTAACTGGTTTACACACAAAAACATAGGAATCTGCTACATGGAACACCACCCGAGAACATTCTGTATCCATCTTATTATTTTTAAGATTTTATTTATTTGTTCATGAGAGACACAGAGACACAGGCAGAGGGAGAAGCAGGCTCCCAGTGGGGAGCCCAATGCAGGACTTGGGACTCTGATTACCAGACCCTGGGATCACGCCCTGAGCATAAAGCAGGCGCTCAATCGCTGAGCCATCCAGGCGTCCCTATCTATCTTATTTTTTAAAGGATTAACAGTACCTCATCAAATGAGGAAGTGGATTATCTGCTCTGATCAAGAACTTTCTACCTCTCTAATTCTGGGAATAGGTTCTCCGCCCCTGGGGCAATGGTAATCACTTCCTTTAGGATACCCATCCCCTTGCCCGAGTTATGCGCTAAAGCTTTTCCTTACATTTCAAAACCCATTTTCCAGGCTCTGGCCACTGGAGGACACTGACTTTCCTGAAAGTTAGTCATTTCATGTATCCATCAAAACTCATATTTAAAGATTTTATGTATTTATTCATGAGACACAGAGAGAGAGAGAGAAAGAGAGAGAGAGAGAGGCAGAGACACAGGCAGAGGGAAGCAGGCTCCCTGCAGGGGGCCTGATGTTGGACTTGATCCCAGGACCCCTGGGATCATGCACCGAGCCAAAGGTAGATGCTCAACCACTAAGCCACCCAGGCGTCACTCATTCTAACTTTAAAAACAGCCATTATTACAAACTCAATAAAGTGCCAATCATGAATCAGGTGGCTAAGGTCCACTCTGAGGCTCCAGCATCTCAGCCTGTGTGCCTGACCAGACACGCACTCAGCCCCCACAGAAGCAAGGAGATTAACCTAGACTCCATCTCTGCTAGAAACTGAAGAAATGAGGAATATCACAGGAGAAAGCACTCAAGCTTGCCCAAGGCAATGGCTGCCTCAGCTTCTTTTAATAAATTCAACAAACTGGGTATTCATTCAAATCAACCTGTTTTGCTATCTTAACATTCCTTTTAAAGCTAAGTGCACTGCATGGCCCCTAGCAGCTGGCGGATGCCTATCAATTAAGGTGAACATCTGTAAGGGAAGACACATGGAGCTCTTAAAGAAAAAGCTTTATCCCACACCACCGTACTGCGCAGTACTTCACTTAGGGGCAGAAACAAGGAATCTGTACACCAATGTTCAAGGGACCAGGATTCGAAATAGCCAAAAGGTAGAAACCACCCAAATGTCCACGCTGGATGAACAAGCCGTGGCACACCCACATGATGGAGTATTTGGCCTTAAAAAGGAAACTGACAAATGCTACACAACATGGATGAACCCGAAGACCCTGGCTAGATGAAGCCAGCCAGTCATGCAAGGACAAACACTGATTTCCTTCACTGGAGCATCTTGAGCAGTCAGATCCACAAAGCAAGCAGAATGGAGGAAGCCGGGCACTGGAGAGGATGTTGAGTTAAGTGTTTGAGTGTAGTTTCAGTTTTGCAAGATCACAAGTTCAGAAAATGTAGCTCGAAAGGTCCCCAGTGCCAGTGGACTGTACACCTAAGTGAGGCTTGCGTTATGCATATTTATAATTATGAATGTTTTTACAATGCTGACTCAACAAACACTGAGCACTCTACGGTGTCCACAGGACCGTAACCCTGGACCCTCACAGGCCACTTGGTCTAAAATCAGGATCCTGAATTCCAGTTCTTCATCATAGTGAGGAGTCTCAAGGGTCCTCTGATGTGAGCCTTGCACCAATACCTGGGACAGATGCTATTATCAGCGCCCCCTTCAATGGAGGAAAAAGGTAGTGTTGTGTTTACATGTGTTGAGGACAGCTACCTACTGACAGAATTAGGATTGGAGCCAGGCAGTGACCCCAATGTCCCTAGTCTGAACGAGACAGTCACAATAACCTCTCTTTATAGCACGACAGTGTCACTGGTCTCTGAAGAATTCGACAGTGCATGGGACGCCTGGGTGACTTAGTGGTTGAGTGTCTGCCTTCGGCTCAGGTCATGATCCTAGGGTCCCGGGATTGAGTCCCACATCAGGTTCCCCGCAGGGAGCCTGCTTCTCTCCCTGTGTTTCTGCCTGTCTGTGTCTCTCATGAATAAATAAATAAAAATCTTACCAAAAAAAAAAAAAAAAAATTGGACAGGGCAGATGCTCCTACCTGTTCCCACAGATGACAACCATTCAAACAGTCCTAGAGGATCACAGGCAGAGGGACACTAACAGGACCCTCTGCATCCCCGTGAACCAACTACAGTGCTCTCCCCACGCTCCCACCACTTCATCCTTCCACTGACAGAGCATTAGGGCCTTGGCCACCTCGAGCTGTCAGCAGAACACGGCTCTACTTTCACAAATGACTGATGTTCTTGATGACACATCTGTGAGCAGGAAAGGAAGCTTTAAGGAGCATTTGATGTGGCAGCAAATGAAAACTATGGACTACCCCGCCCCCCATGTGAATTCAAGATCTACACAGTACGAAGCATGAGCCGCCCTCCCACCAGGGGTGCACCAGTGAGAACCCAGGGCACCGGGGGCTGGTACTTGATCCACCCAAAGCTTGCTGCTGTGGGCTTCTGATGCATCGTCCCCTTTCCTTTATTGACGGGCGAGGGAAACTAACTCCTACAGCTCCCTGTGCAGGGCCTGTATCAGAAGTGGGCCCAGAACCCATCGCGGCACCAAGGTCAGGGTTCCTGGACATGCGTTTCCAGACTTGCACCTAGTTAAGGACTCTGCTCGGACCATATATACCTTTTCTGAAATAAGGATGGATTCAAAAATGCTCACAATTAAGAAGGGAACACACTACCCAACAAAGTTCTTTCTTCGGGGAAATAGGAGAAAATCCCTGCTCTTGGCAGCCAGGCATAGGCTTCAACAGCCACCCTCGGTTTGATACTCCGGAAACGAGGGTCTGGGGGGAAAGGTCTAGGAAGGGACTGGAGGGAGGTCTAGGACAGGGACGGTGTGTGTGTGTGTGTGTCCAGGGTTAGGTTAGGGACCAGAGGAAGGACTGCGGGAAGGTCTAGGGCATGGGCAGGGTGGGGGTCCCAAGGTGGAGACGGGGTGAAATCTAGAGTGCGATGGAGAGGTCCAGGGTTAGGGAGCAGGGAAGGACCAGGGAAAGGTCTAGAGTAGGGATGCTGTGAGACTGGGGGGAGGGGGGCAGAGTTATAGACCAGGGGAGGGACCCAGGAAGGTGCAGGGTTAGGGAGCAGGGGAGCTCTAGGGTAGGGATGCTGTGAGATTGGGGGGGGGGGGGGGCAGAGTTACAGACCAGGGGAGGAACTGCGGGAAGGTCCAGGGTAGGGATGCTGCAAGATGGGGGAGGGGGACAGTTAGGGACACAGGAAGGTGCAAGGTTAGGGAGCAGGAAGGACCAGGGTAGGGATGCTGGGGGGCGGGCCGAGTTACAGACCAGGGGAGGGACGGGGGAAGGTGCAGGGTTAGGGAGCAGGGGAGGTCTAGGGTAGGGATGCTGTGAGATTGGGGGGGGTGCGGGCAGAGTTACAGACCAGGGGAGGGATGCGGGAAGGTGCAGGGTTAGGGAGCAGGGAAGGTGTAGGGTAGGGATGCTGTGAGATGGGGGAGGGGGGGCCGAGTTACAGACCAGGGGAGGGACGCGGGAGGGTGCAAGGTTAGGGAGCAGGGAAGGACCAGGGTAGGGATGCTGGGGGGGTGGGGGGAGGCGAGTTACAGACCAGGGGATGGACGCGGGAAGGTGCAGGGTTAGGGAGCAGGGAAGGACCAGGGTAGGGACGCTGGGAGACTGGGGCGGGGGGGGGGGGGGGGCAGAGTTACAGACCAGGGTAGGGACGCGGGAAGGTGCAGGGTTAAGGAGCAGGGAAGGTGTAGGGTAGGGATGCTGTGAGATGGGGGAGGGGAGGCAGAGTTACAGACCAGGGTAGGGACGCGGGAAGGTGCAGGGTTAGGGAGCAGGGAAGGACCAGGGTAGGGATGCTGGGAGACTGGGGCGGGGTGGGGGGGGGTGGGGCAGAGTTACAGACCAGGGCGCGACTGCTCCGGGCGCACGCGGCCGCACGCCCGGGCCGACCACTTACATTTGGCGTCCTTCCGCCGGGCCGTCAGCAAGAAGTCCTTGATTTCCTCGATTTTGCGAGGCTGCAACGCAAAGCCAGCGCTGGTGAGGTGCGCGGACGCCGCTTCCGGCCGTGACCCGAGCACCGCCACCAGCTCCTCGCGGGAACCGGGGGCCCCCGCCCCCCGCCCTCCCCGAGGGCGTCCAGCGCGGGCCACACTCACCATGGCAACGGGGGTCGCGGGGGTCAGCGCGCGCCGGCACCTGCGGGGACACCAACGTCGGCGTCAGCGGGGCGCGGGGAGCGGCCACGACCCCGCTTCTCCTCCCCACCCTCCCTCCCGCCGCCGAAATGCCCAGGCCGCCGCGCTCCAGCCTCCTTCCCCGCACCCGCGGCCCACGCCCGCGGCCCCCAGGCCTCACCCACTCGCGGATTACCCCGGATGGCCCCCCAGGCTCCCCTTTACCCGCAGAGACACTCACAGCAGGCGGCAGGGATGGAGAACGGAAGAGAACGAGACTTCCGCTTCCGGGCGGTTAACCCCACCCTCGAAGGAAACCGGGTACGGTGTCTGCCGAGGGTCAAGAATCACGATGGCGTTCGTCCTTTCCCATGGCAGCGCCTCTGCCCCCTACTGGCCGAGACTAATAGTGCCGACCGGGAAGAAAATGATGGGCCGCCTCCCTCCCCCCTGCCCCTTCCCTCCACTGTCTTCATTCCCCGTCCCCAGCCCCCTCCTCCGCTTTGCTAGGCTTGACCTCACATCCGGTTTAAAGACCCAACACTTATTATCCACCGCTCTCTTTAGACGTGTGCACTGAGCATCTTTTGCAGAGATTTTTCTTTTTCCCATTTAAATAAAGGGATTCCCCCCCCCCCCACCCCCGTGTGCATTTGTGAGCCTCTTTGTAGGGGTTTCTCCTATCTCCTTGTGGTCACCTTTTCTGCAGACCTCTAACCTGTCCCGAGGGAGCAAGGTCCTCTTTTCCACTTGCCTCTTCCAGTTCCTTTAAGAACAGGTGTGCATAAGGGTAAATTAATACCTCCCCCCAGTCGCTGACATTCATGGGGCACTTAAATGGGGCATCTGTCCCCTGGGGTCTCCCATCTCCAGGGGCACCAGGGAGAGGTGGCTCTTGTCTTCACCCCAATTTCGCCCGCCGGGGAGAAGGAAGGCTTGTCCTTGCAGGAAGGGGTGAAGCCCCGATTGGAACCCACAGAGGGCAGATCCCAGGCCCCGGCTCCTGGCGGCTGCTTTGGGAGCCGGTGCACCAGAGCCGGGCTGGCAGCTCTGGGAAGGCAGCAGTGCCTTTGCCCCTTGGGTTCGGGTCCCCCCAGCTCCATAAGGCATCTGGATCGTTTTCTCTGCAAGCATCCACCCTCTGCTCCCACACGAGCGTCTTTTCAGGCAGGCTCCGGGAACCCCGAGGTTATCGATTTTGCTTTTATCTTCCCCTTTGATTTCTATTTTTCGATCTCTCTACAAACGTCTACGTTTGATTCTATTTGTCCCCCCCTCCCCCAGTTTAATAACTGCACAACAGGATGTAATTGCCGTGTGTTTGTCATCACCCAGCGGCCCACCCGGAGAGGTAGACTGCGTCGCCGTGAACTTTACACTGACCTCACTCTCCTCCATCCCTCCTTCCTTCCCTCCCTTCCTTCCCTTAGAGGGTCGCAGCTGGAGCATCTTCCTAGACATACTGTGGATTCAGGGAGGGATGAACCGGCTGTGCTTGCCCCAGGGAGGTCACAAAGTGCTCCGACGACGGCTTCTTAAAAAGAAGCCGAGCTGTGTGTGTCTAACTCCAGATCCATCTGGGTGTCAACAGTAGGAAATGTTCATGGGGAGGAGCCTGACTTTACATTGCCTGAAGGTCGGGGTCCAGTCTGGGAATCATGGGGCCCTCAGCTCTGACCCGGGAAAAACATCCCCAAACTCCACAGCCTGGTTTTGCCAGTCGTCCTCCATCCCAGGCTGATGGTTTTCTGGTCTTTGGTTCTCCGAGGCTCAGCCACAGGCAGCCAGCCTCCCTTCCAGGTGGTTCCAGGCGCTTGCTTGTGCTGTCCCTTCCGATCCTAAGTCCTGCCCAGCTTCCACTCCCCCTACGGCAGGACCCTTCACCTCCACTGCCTGTCACTTGTCGCTCCTGCAGCAGGTCCTTGCACACACCTCCTGATAAACCATGTGATGGTTTGAACTTTGGAGACATTTGCGCTGACTTTCCTTTGAAGATAAGAATGGGGCTCAGCGTTCTGTTGATAACTCTCGAGGTTTTATCTATCATCAATCAATCAATCAATCATCTGGTAGGTACTCCTTGCTGACGTTGATGTGGGAAACAAAGGCAGAAGAGAAATTATTACGTGTCCTCACTACCTACAGCCCATTGACAAGTCCAGAAAACAGGCAGAGTGACCTTCCTCTAGGGATGCAGCTGCCTCGATGCTAATACTTTGCTATAGGGCAAAAGGCAATCCTAGCCTGACCCCCAGGATCCTATAAGTTTACTTTATTTTTTAATTTATTTTTATTTTTTTTTTCTTTTTCCTGTAAGTCTACTTTAACACACAAAAATTCCTTTAGAAATTTTCTTGAGGGGCGCCTGGGTGACTCAGTGGTTGAGCATCTGCCTTCTGCTCAGGTCTCGATTCCCGGGGTCCAGAGATCGAGTCCCTCATCGGGTTCCCCACAGGGATCCTGCTTTTCCCCATGCCTATGTCTCTGCTTCTCTCTGTGTGTATCTCATGAATAAATACATTAAAAAGAGAAATTTTATTTCCACCCTGCCTCCCCGCAAGATAAATATTGGCAATCATCCCCCAAGCATATGACCCACCCATATACATTGGAAGGGTCTCATGACTAAGGTTTTATTAGACGGCAATAATGGACCCTTTCCCAACAATACGTGGCCCCCTCAAGGTCCTGGAGGGTCCAGACTTGGCTCCTTCATGTACTTGCTTCTAGTGCAAAGTGTGTGGGGTGATACGACCTCTCTCCTTCCTCGTAGGGCTTCTATGAAGGCTCCATGGGATACATGAAAAAGTTAAGGCCCAGGCGGTCCAGATCTGCTCCAGGACGTCTGGAAACAGCCCCAGGCTCTGGATGTAGTGCCCAACAGTGGCCGGAAGGCGGCACCAAGGCCCTGCCTGGACATGGAAAGTAAATGCTCCTGTGCCTTCCAGAATGGGGGGGGGGGGGGGGGGGCTGTGAGTACTCATATAAGTGACAAGGAATGTGTGCACAGTATCTCATCCCCGATGGGGTGCTTTCGTATCTACTATCTCATTTAATAACCTCCAGGAGGCACCTGCCTTTGGCTGCCAGCGGGACTGCCCCTCAAGACACCTTGGGGCAGGGGTGGGGGATACAGGGGGGTGTTTGTATTAAACCCTGTGGGTTTTCAGCAAGGGTGGGGGGAAGTTTGCAGTCCCTCTGGCTGAACCCGGTTACCTGGAAAAAGGATGGGGAGACAGGGAAGGAGCCCAGGGTGGGCACTGGGGCTGGTGCTTCTTGGAGGGGGTCCCATGATGGGGAGACTACAGGAATGTGAGCGACCCCCTCCTCCAGCACCCACCACCCTCAAGTCGGAGAGAACCTCAGGGTCCCTGACCCGAAAGCCACAGAGCAGGACTGGTCAGACTGGAACAGGATCTCTCAAACTGGGCGCCACACACCTTTGGGCCTGGCTCATGCTCCGCAGGGGCGGGCGTCTCTCTCCAATTGTTCTAGGAGGGTTACAGTCCCTGCCCCCCGCCCCCACCAGACACCAGACCCCCATGACCCTGGCGAACAAGCGCATCTCCAGACATGGCCAGACGTCCCCTGGCGGCAAAATCGCTTCTTGTTGAGGGCCACCGGCCTAGAAGGACAAGACCAGGAGAATATTCTTTATTATGATGGGTGTCTGGTCCCCCTGGGCCTGTGGCCAGGTTGCTTCTGGGCACAGCCCACTATCTTTGACCCCACGGTCACTTCTCGTTTTCTTTTTTTCTTTTAAAGCTTTAATTTATTTATTTATGAGACACACAGAGAGAGAGAGAGAGAGAGAGAGAGAGAGAGAGGCAGAGACACAGGCAGAGGGAGAAGCAGGCCCCATGCAGGGAGCCCGACGCGGACTCGATCTCGGGACTCCAGGATCACGCCCTGGGCAGAAGGCAGGTGCTAAACCGCTGAGCGGCCCAGGGATCCCCTGACTTCTCGTTCTGGAGGTTAGCCCTTTGTCTGGGCTGCTCCAAGGATCAGCCTCCTCCGCTGCAGGCCGGGGGCTCTGGCTGGCTGGCAGGGTGGGGTGTCAGGGGGGCGCGGGGAACACAGGGCAGCCCCAGGGGCCGGAAGCTCACAGACATAGGAAGAGGATTCTCCTCCTCAGTGGGTTGGAGGCCTGGTGTAGGGGTGGGTGGGGTAGGAGAAAGGGCTCTCGGCCCCCCACCCCGCGCCCGGACCTTAAGGGGTGTGTAAGGGGGCGAACGGCCACCTGCCCCGGGAGCTCACGGATGAAATGGATTCCAGCCAGTTCCCGGGAGGCCGCTGTCAGCCAGGCCCTGTGCGGGGCACTTTCCCTGTCACAGCGACTTCCTTTCGGCCCAGCTTTGTGCCAGGCCCGCAGGTGTGACAACACAGATCTCGCGGATCTCTGTCCGCATCTCAAGGGACTCCCAGACTGGCGCGGGTGGTGGTGGTAAGTGCAGTCTGTGCTCCTCAGGGTGGGACCAGGTGGGGCCCCTGGGCGGGTGGGGGGCTGATCCAGGCTGGGGATGGGGCAGCCCCAGGGAAATCCTCCAGGAGGAAGGCACCACGACGCTGATTCACAAGGGAAAGGAGCCCCCCGCTCCGCCTCCCGCCCCCCTTGCAGCCTCAGATCAGCCTGCCAGAATGTGCAAACCCTCAAGGCAGATGAATTCCAGGAGGGCTGGAAGGAAGAGGCAATCAGACTGGGTGGCATCAATCCAAGAGGTCTTCCTGGATGAGGCATTGGGATATAGGATGGGAAGGAAGGTGTTTCGGGGCACCTGGGTGGCTCAGTCGGTTAAGCATCCAATTCTTGATCTCAGCTCCGGTCTGATCTCAGAGTCATGAGTTCAAGTCCCACATGGGGTTCCACGCTGGGCCTGGAGTCTAGACAAGAAAACAACAGCAACAACAACAACAACTATTTCTGGAGACAGTCTCAGGTTCAGATCCTGTGTCTGGCTGGGAGACGTTGAGCCTCGGCGGCATCTCTGAGCCTCGGTCTCCCCTGTGGAGGGGCACCCTGCGCTCCTGCCAAGCCTTCTGGGCCACCGCGCCAATTTTGCGCAACCTGCACAACCGTCTGCGGCTGCCCCGCTTATGAGAAACCAGAAGACACGAGGAACAGAAAGTGCTTAGCCCAGCAGCTGGCTCTGGAACCGTGAGTTGAATGCGAGTCCCGGGCAGGAGCTGCCAGCGGATTTGCAGAGCCACCACCTGGGGCAGAGCAGGCCAGGCCGAGGGCCGGGCGTCCCTCCCTCCCCAGAGCTGGCGGGCGAGGCAGTTGGAGGAGGGCACCCCTCGGAAAGCCGGAAAGCCGGCCTGGGCTTCTCTGGCGGGAGCCCCGCCCGATGACACCTCCTCACCCCCACCCCCCTCGCACGGGCCCCTCAGTCTGCGAACCGCTTCCGTGGTGTCCAATCTGCTACCGTAAAAAGGATAGATTAGGTGCCATCCGCTGCTGAAGAAAATGATACCGGGCAGAGGAGAATCCATCTTGAGCGTAAAGGACAGTCACCGCCCCCCCATATATCAACGTGTGCAGGGGTGAGGGGACGTGGGAGTAAGAGAGAGAAAGGGCACAGTCCCTTCAAAGTGAGGGACAGGGGCCAGCCTATCGGCTTGTATGTATCTTGCATTATGCAGCGGGAGAGAGAAAAATCCATGGAGCTGTCAGCAGCTCAGCGCATTCACACTGCAGACGTCCCCATCTCGGGATGCTCCAGACGGATGCTCCAAATTAAAAACCAGGGGAGGGGGAGAGGGGCTGAAGGGGTGGGAGATAAACACCCTGACAGACCAGAGGGAAGGAAGGAATGCAACTGAGGGTCTGGGAAAATTAAAGTCCATAAATCCTGAGGCTCAGGGAGCGTCCTGGGTGCGAGTGATGGGAGACCCTGGGTCTGGGGCCCCCTCTGCCAGGTGGGAGTCCCCAGGGGGGATGGGGGGTGTGGGCAGGCCTCTTGTATCAGCCGTGCTGAAGGAGCCGGTGGTGGGTGGGGGGAGGCGCATGAGGGTGGGGGAGGCAGACAGACATGGATGATGCCCTTATAACCTGGGGTGGGGGTGTGGGGGGTGTGAGGGGGTCCCCTGAATGGGGGGCAGGTCTGTGGATGGTAGGAGCTGCACAGAGGCAGCGGGCAGTGCTTTGCTCCCTAACTGCTCCCTCCCATGAAGCTCTGGCCTCTGCTCAGCATTCCCTAGGTGGTGCCCACGTCCCCTCCTGTCCCTGTCTGTCTGTTTGTCTGGCTCTTGCTGTCTGTGAGTCCACGTCCTGCCCTGCTTTTCCGGCAGCTTCAGAGATGGTTGCCTTCTGCCCCCCTCTCATCAGGGGCTGAGGGCTGGTTCAGTCCCTTCTTCTGGCCCTTGGATGGCAAGCTCATGGGGGAGCCCGAGGATGTCCGCATGTCCTTCCAGAGCAGGCCAGCTGCCATGCACACTGCTAGAAGGGCATGAGCTAGCGGGCCAAGGGCCTGCCTGTCCCCACCCTCCCATCCATGCTCCCCACCACCCCCAAGACCTACCTGCCCAGGGAGGGTTGACAGAAGAGAAACCCAGAGCCAGCCACACAGGTGCCGGCTCCAGGGGAGACCCACTTCCCACCACTCCGTCCCCCGTCCCCCCCCACCTTTACATCCTTCTAGGTCCTGACAGGAAACAGGTGCAGCACTGGGTGACTGGAGGATAATTTTAATAAAGGAACTGGCTTTGAAGGCGTGGGAAGGTGCATGAAGGAGGGAGGCAGGTGGGAGGGGGTGTCACCTTTCCAGAGATGAGGCTGTGGGGAGGGGAGGGCTGCGTGACTGGGGCTCAGACCTTCAGTGGAGCTCAACCTGCAGCAACCTCTCAGGAAGAGCTGGAGAATGAATCTCTTGAGCTCTCTCTCTGTCCTCTCCCTGGTCCTCCTTCCCTCTCTCTCTCTAGATTCCTGCCAGGGCACCCCATTGGCCAAATCCAACAGGGTCATGGTGGTCTCCCTTGGGGCATGGAGCAGGATGGAGGTGTTGATTCAGAGACAGTGGGAGATACCCCGTCCACTACTTCTCCCCATAGAAGTTCTGCTTCCACCCTGGGGTGGCCTTATGACCTAATGTGGCCTTGTCACCATGGGTCTTTTTCGTGGTTCAGGGCAGAGACGTTCCCCAGGGCTCAGAAGGCTGTCTTCTTTTCCTGCCCATCACCCAGACAAGTCCCCATGTTCTTGATCCCCCAAACCCAGGCCAGGTATCCAGGTTAATGTGTGTGTTAACAGGCGCAGACTTACTCATCCTGTGCACAGGTAAGCCCACATATGTGCATCCTGTGCACAGGTGAGCCCACCCGTGTGCATCCTGTGTACAGGTGAGTCCGCATACATGCATCCTGCACGCAGGTGAGCCCATCTGCATGCGTCCTGCACACAGGGGAGGCTGCATGCGCACACAGCCACACAGCCACCTGTGCTTCCAGAGAAACAGGTCCAAAGCTTCACGGTGTTACGTCACCCAGGACAAGTTCTACCAATTAAACTGGTGACCGCGTTTCCAAAAGCAATTACCAGACGGCTGCAATGCCTCCCAAGGGGAGGAGATTACAGAGAGCGCTCAAGGCTGCAGCGTGGCTGGAAGCAGGGGCTCCAGGGGTCTGTGGGCGGCCTGTGTCTGAGGACCATGTGCACGTGTACCTGCCTCAGAGCACGTGCGTGAGCTCTTTCCCCCCCCCCCAGAGGAAGCCAGAACTGGGGAAGGGAGATGCCAGGGTTGTAGCCACGGAGGCCGGCAGCCCCACAGCTAGGGTGGGAACTGGGTTCCCACATCCTCCCTGGATCCTTCTCTGGGGTTTGCAAACAGGGAGAACCAGTCTGTACAAAGTCAGACTCGATCCCAAGGGTTTGGGGAAGGGGCATGCCTGCTTGTGAGCAAGGAGAAGCAAAGTGGCAGGGGTGCCCACCGAGAGAAGCCTTTGCCACTGCCTCCTCCCGGGAGGCTCCCCGCAGCCACACCACTCCCTGCCGCCGGGATCGCAGCGTCTTTGGAGAAGGATGGGTGGAGGCAGAAGGGGCCCCGACGACCGTCCTGCCTGGCTGAGTCTCTGGGAAGGGGGCTCTCCCCGGGGGCTGCGGCCCACGTCCTGGGGTGACTGTTTCCTCCCCAATTCCACTACTCTCAGAGCCCTGGTGGAGGGGACATGG
The DNA here is from genome assembly GCF_048418805.1 of Vulpes vulpes. Lineage (NCBI taxonomy): Eukaryota > Metazoa > Chordata > Mammalia > Carnivora > Canidae > Vulpes > Vulpes vulpes. The sequence continues at coordinate 6,844,781 of NC_132781.1, forward strand.
CAGTTTCTTCCCTCTGTCCTTCCCTCTGGGGGACACCTGGGTGGCTCTGTGGTTTAGCATCCCCCTTAGGCTCAGGTCATGATCCTGGGGTCCTGCGATCGAGTCCTGCATCAGGCCCCCAGCATGGAGCCTGCTTCTCCCTCTGCCTGTGTCTCTGCCTCTCTCTCTCTCTCTGTGTCTCTCATGAGTAAATAAATAAAATCTAAGACAAACAAACAAACTTCCCTTTGAGCCCTTGCTGGACGGGCTGATCTATTAGTGGAGCAAGATAGGTGCAGTTGGCCTGTTAACTGTATCTTCATCCCAGACCTCCAGGGAGAGGGTCTGAGTGGCTGCAGTCCATGGTCAACATGGCCCAACCCTTGAATTTAATCTTCTAAGAGCAGAGGCCTGGGTGGGACCAGAAGAGCCTGGGTATGTGTGTGGCTGACTGGTGTGAGCACATGAGACCCGGAGAGGAGGCCTGGTGGGACAGCCATGAATGAGGAACTCTCCCTGTGGCTTCAGGAAGACCAGGGAACAAGAGCTACCACTGTGTTGACTGCCTAGTAGGCATCAGATGCCATACCAGCTGGTCCATGAAGATCATCTCCTGTAATCCTTACTATAACACCCCCCCACCCCAATGAGGCAGGATTCCAATCCCCATTTTACTGATGAGGCCTCTGAAGCACAGAGAGGTTAAGCTACTTGCCCAAGGCCATACAGCTAGTAATTAGAGGACCAAAGGATGCCTCATTGCTTGGGCCTGGAGTGTTCCCTTGTGGAAAGCCTTTTGCCTTTCTCTCCAGGGACTGGGTGGGTCACAGTTGCTAAAGAAGGGCCAAAACTGAGATGACTCATTTAATCTGCAAATATTTGTCGAGTGCCTCATCTGCACAGGGACTGAGGTTCTAGAGATGCACAGACATGGACACATTTTTCTTTTTTTTTTTTTTGTCCTCATGGTGCTAGCCCTCCAGCCTGGGAGATGGGCTTTCTGCCCTGTGCCCTTCTCAGAGCCAGCTCCGCAGCTCCTGCTGAGGGGGTGGGGGTGGCTGTGCCCTGCTCCCCATGACTGTGTGACTGCCCCCCATGGCCTCAGATAACTGTACTAACCCGGGGACAATCCTGGGTTTGGAATTAAAATCGAGAGGCTCTAGTGTGTGGTGGATTGTTCTGGGATTTCATGCAAATGAGCAGGCAAAGGCCCCTTCTTTGGTGGGGGGAAGGCACAGAACTTTCTGCCCCAGGTACTGTGAGGTCCCCTCCCCACGTTCCCACCTTTTCCTGCAGCTGGTTTGAATTGCTTCCCACTTTTGGAAATGGAATGATCCTTAAGGTAGAGGTTGTGGTTGGGGCATGTGATCCCCCTACTGCAGGAACACAGGAGAGGGGACTGGGCTCCTGCCTGGGGACCTCAGCAAGTGTATAGGATCTCAGCAGGCTGAGAAGAGAGGCAGGAGGCTTTTTAGGGACTGAGAGGAGAACCCAGCAGAGGGAACAGTACATACAAAGATGGGGAGAGACTCAAGACATGCCCAAGGGCCTTCTGACATGGGTATGCTGGCAAATGTTTTAAATCTGGCTTTCTTCTTTGTTTTTGTTCTTAAGATTTTATTTATTTGAGAGAGAGAGAGAAAGAGAGTGAGCGAGAGAGCACGCAGAAGTAGAGGGAGCAGCAGAGGGAGCACCAGGCTTCCCACTGAGCAGAGAGCCTAATGTGGGGCTCGATCCCAGGACGCTGGGATCGTGACCTGAGCCGAAGGCAGATGCTAAACCAACTGAGCCAGCCAGGTGCCCCTAAAATCTGGCTTTCTGACAAAAAAAGTTCTTGATTTGTAGCATTTGCCAGTTCCTATGGTACAAGTGCTCCCCCTGTAGCTGATTCCCAACTGTCTGTGTGAGGTCGACTTTTGAATGTGTAGCAAGCAGCTTTCACGAGCTGGTGTAAGCCAGTTCCAGCAGGGCACGCATCGGGTCATGTGCCATTGCCTGAATGGTGGTGGTGGTTGGGGGGGGGGGGGGGAGACATGTGGGAGGATAGGTGGGGAGGACGGGGAGGAGGATTGAGACGTGATCAGGAAGGGTTTTGAAGGTCACATTTGGGAGTTTGAGCTTCCATTCGGGGTGGCGGAAGCCCAGGCCCTGACTGGGTGACTGTGGGTGTGTGGGAAGCAGCCTCTGGAGGCTTTCTGCTGTCCTCCGGCCTGGCCTTTCTTTAAATTGGTCCCCTGAACCACCCCCACGGGGTCTGAGCCTGGTATTAGGCCTGGAAAGGGGTGTACAGAATGTGAGGTGCATTCTTTTCTGATGAAGAGGGAGAAGAGGAGCCCTAACTCACCCCCAGCCAGCCGCACCTTGGGGCCATTCCTCATCTTAATGAGCCCATCCAAATCTCGTTTGCTAATGAGAGATTTAATGGTCACAAACTGACAGGCGAGACAGAAAGGGGGGACGACGGGAAGGTCGTTCTGAAGAGGAACGTGTAGCTAAGTGCCATCCCCCACCTGCCTACCCGGTGCCGGCCCAGAGTGGGCGAGGGGTGCGAAACAGGGATTGGCTTGACCTCACCTCCACCCGGGGCTCCCGTGCACAGGGCACAGCTCTGTTCGGCGCTACCACCCTCTGCAATGTCCTCCATGCTCCTTGTGCACCCTGGTTTTCCAAGGCCCAGAGGGGAGGTCACCTCCCCCTGGAAACCTTGCACGCAGCCCCACGTGGGTGAGGGCCCACGGCGTCTTTATGCCAACTTTTGCACAGCCTCATAGCACCTACGTCAAGGTGCTAAAATGCTACCTTTCCCTGGCTGTTGTCCCTACTGGTTTGTAAGCACCTTGAGTGGATACTGGATACTGACCACATGCCCAGCACTGTGCAAGCCATGAGAGAGTCTCTTGAGAAATGAATGAATGGATGGACCAGTGAATAAGTGAGTAGACAGAGGAGCCGGGGAAGGAATGCATGAATACTGTGTTAGATGAATCAATCAATGGATATAGAATCATGGCCAGGCAATGGAAAGGGTGGGTAAGGAATTAGATGCAAAAGAAATATCCCATCCCTTAGGTTGCATACACAAGACAGACAGGGAAATCAGAACAGAGATTTCCAGAAATCTCCACGTCCACTCCCCCATTCTTCCATCATACAGGTCAACCCACAATAACAACTACACATTCCAGCATTCTTTGCAGTTAACTGAGCCCATGTGTCTACCTTGTACCCAGTGGGGTATAAGGAGAAGTGGCCCTTCTCCTGCCCTTCTCCTTCTGTTCCTCCTTCCTGTTGGTTGAACTATGGGGGGTGATGGCTGGAGTTGGACTTGGAAGCGAGCCAGCTGGGAGCAACATGTCAGAAGAAGGGTGAGTCTTGGGAGGACTGTGCAGAGCAGATCTTGACCAGCCCTGGGCTGCAATGGGAGAGGGAAATTAGCCTCTAACTCTTTTTTCCATTATTTTAGGTTTCAACGATCAACTGAATCTAATCCTAAGTAATCTATGTACCACTGTGAAAGAGAGGCCCAAACATAAAAGTAAAGAGCAAACCAGCACAGCGCAGAGCATGGAAGCCAGCGCTGAGCAGGCTGCCTGAGGTTAATCCAGGGTGGCATCGAGGCTAGATCTTGAAGGGGGAGGAGGCATGTGAGGAGTAGTGTGGTGCAGTAATTGTTGGATTGGTGACTGGGCTCCCAAATCCTGGGCTCCTTCCCTCCTCCAGCCTGGAAGACCTGCTTGCATCTTGTTCTGTGGTCAGCATCCTGGGAAAGAGGAAGGTACCTGGCCACGGCTGCCGGGTCAGGGCAGCCAGGAATCCTTGCTGTAGCTTGGGACATAGAGAAGACCAGAGACCCGTGAGTGCTCTGGTCTGCAGCAAAGAGCACTGGACAGGGAGTCAGATTGCTGGGTGTGGGTGTTTTCTCCACTTCCTCTCCCGTGTTGGAAGGCCCTCAGTCGGCCATGGCTGGCTGCTGGGTTGTTTGTGGGGCAATTCCTCAGGCTGGGACTGGGGGCGCCTGTAGATGTGAGGCGGGCTCAGGATGGGACATCTTCCTGTGGCCTGGTTCTGGGAATCTGTAGAGTCTGGAGAGCAGGCTCCGATGGTAGGTGTGGAAGGCGGAATTCTAAGATGACTCCATTGACCCACACTATTGTATGATCCTCTTCCCTGGAGCGTGGCTTGGACCTATGACTTCCTTCTAACCCATAGACTATGGCAAAGGTGAAGGTATTTTGCAGATGTAATTAAGGTCTCTCTAAACAGCTAACCTTAAGTTTATTAAAATGGAGATTACCCTGGGTGGGCCTGACGTAATCAGGGGAGCTCCTTCAGAGCCAACCTGAAAATCGGAGGCTTCTCTCCTGCTGGCTTTGAGGCAGCCAGCGGCCAGGGCTCTAAGGCTGTAAGGAAATGGATTTTGCCAAGACCTCCGTGTGTCTGAAAGAGGACTCAGCCTCAGAGGAGACCCCAGTCCCAGCCAACACCTTGAGTGCAGCCTGGCGAGGCCCCAAGCAGGGGCCCCCGCTAAACCGTGACCAGACTCCTGACCCACGGCAGCCGCGAGATAATACACGTGTGTTGTTCTGAGCCACTAAGTCTGTGGCAATTTGTTACCAAGCCATAAAGGATTCCTACAGAGGGTCAGATACGCCTGGACGGACCTGCTTTGCTCCAGCCCCCGCGGCCCGCCTCTCTCAAGCTGGGAGATGAGGCTGGAATCACTGCTCGTGGCGACGTGACAATGAGACAGAAAATTAAAATCCAAGAAGGAGCGATTCGCAAACTGTAATCTCGGCAAACAGTGGCACTTAGATTTCCTGTTATTGATCCCCTCAGTGGATATTCTCCAATCTCGTAATTGCAGAAGGGCTTTTTCAATTTGGGCTGAATCGCCGCCCCCTCCCCACCCCGCCCTCCACTCCCCTCCTTGATTCCTTTAAACTAACCTAAAGCAGGGTGGATTGTATGCACAGTAGATTGTATGTGGAGTCCAAATAAACGGTGCTAATCATTGTAATTGAAATCCGATCCCGGCAGCGGGACGGCTCCCTCCTCCGAGTGGCCGTCCTCCTCTTATCTCCCTGGAGCAGGGAGCAAATCCTGCCTTTGGCTGGCTGCCCGCTTGGGGACTTTGGCTCCTCCGACTGACCCCCTGCGAGTTCCCAGGTGCCGCGTGGTTGCTGGGAGATGCAACCGGTGCCGGGACCCCCTTGGGCTGAGCTAAGCTTGTTTATCTCCCCGCATCCAGGCACGGTCCTGCGAGAGCGCACGCTAGGTCCCTTGAACCCGGCTCCTGTTGGCCGCTGGACAGTTCCCCCTAGTGAACCCCGAGGTTCCCAGTGAGGGGTGCCCAGCTCTGTCCCCCTCCTCCAGGAACAGTGGGCAGCGACTGCAGACTTTTCTGGGTACCCCCAACTTGGGAGGACGGGGTTCTGCTTGACGCTAGTGGGTAGAGCCGGGGATGCTGCTAAGCACCCCACGGGGTGCAAGGTGACTCCCAGCACGAAGAGTGGTCTTCGCCCGAAGTGGCAGGAAGTAGTGTGGGGGTCGGGGAACCCTAACTGGAGCCCTGCTTGAGCTCATCTCTTTCTGTGGAACAGAAAGGACAGAGTAGCCAGAGGTGAGAGTTTTGGGGCCATCGGACTTGGATGGTCACACACACCCTCTTCCCCAGACTTGGTTCAGACATCACCTCCTCTGGGGTCTCCGTGCCACGGCCTGTGTGCCGCGTCCCTCCACGGTGATATGCAGGTGGTCTCCTCCGCATTTGTCATCCCCTACACAACCTAGCTGTTCAGGAAATCATACTAACTCAGGATGACACAGGTCCAGACAACAGTTACCTTTGGGGAAGGCAGTGACAGGAAAGGTCAAGAGGGGGCCTCTGGGCTGGTTCACAGAGCTGTCCGCTTGGCAAGAATGCGCCATGCTCTGCGCTTACGATCTGTGTGTCGTCTGAGTGTATTTCACAATTCGATAAAAAGAGTAAAAAGATTTGGCTTCTGTTCAGTCTGGCCCACCCTGCCCTTGATTTTAACCTTATCCAGGGGGAGACTGTGTCTGACTTCTCTCTATAGTCCTCTGTCTCTTTCATCTGGAACCTTCAATCCCTCCCAGACAGCTCTTCCTTTGTAAGGGGGTGATAATAATGATATTTGCCACATATATATATATTTTTAAAGATTTTATGTATTTATTCATGAGAGACACACAGAGAGAGGCAGAGACATAGGCAGAGGGAGAAGCAGGCTCCATGCAGGAAGCCCGATGAGGGACTTGATCCCAAGACCCCGGGATCATGCCCTGAGCCAAAGGAAGATGCTCAACCACTGAGCCAGCCAGGCGCCCCTGCATATGGTTTTAAAAATTTTTTTCCATCTCAAATTACTTAGCACACTGTCTGGCACCTAAGGGCGCGACCTGTGTTATTATTAGCAGCTTAGTGAAAGTTTGTGGAATGACTGAATGATCTAACTGGAAGCATTCGCACACCTAAGCACCCGCACCTGGCTGCCCCACGCCCTGGTTCCCCAGGCCACTGTCATCCTCGCTGTTCCTGTGTGGGGGAGCCCTCAGGCCACAGCTTCCTGGCCTGATTCCTCCGTCCAGAGCCCCCTCCCCACAATGTGCTGGCTAAGAGCACGTTACGGAGAGATTGTCCCACTGAAGTAATTACCAATGCGGGCATTAGGGAGGCATTTAGCACTCACTGAAAGATATTTTTCCCTAGCAAGCCCATTAAACCCCAGCATTTAACCAGGAACCACAAATCTCAGCCCCAGGGAGACCCTGCCACTCCTTACCCGGGAACGTGGGGGAGCCCCTGGCTTTACGGTTTTTGCTTCTCATTGCTCTTTTCTCCAGTTTTCAGCAGGAAAAGATAACTCCCAGGCTGACTGATGGACCCCCTGTGGCCCCTGAGGAGCCAGAGCTCCTTTAGCTTCTAGGACATCAAACTGGCTGCTGTAGGGGCAGCAGGGCTCCTTCCCTTTGGGCACATGGCCAACACCGAGGGAGGGCTCGCTGGCTTGGGTGCGGGAAGGGAAACACTCAGTTCTGACAGCTGCTAAACTATATGCTCCACTCATGGTCCCCGTCCGAGGGGAGGGGCTGCAGGGGCTCCCCTCTTCTCTTCTATGGGGTTCTCCGTGACTCTAAGACTTGGCCGAGCCTGTTGGAACCCTGAATCAAAGTCTAAGCCCAAAGCAACCCTGCAGATGAGACGGGAGGTGGGTATCTGCCCAGGAGGTAGGTCTTGGTGACACTGCGCGGGAGGTGGGACACAGTCCACACTTGCAGACACTGGCCGTGGCAGCAGCTGGGGTTCAGAGGAGGATGACCAGACCCAGGGCCAGCAGAGCAGCAGCTGGGGCCTGAGTGAGTGTCCCCTGTGTTCTTGTCTCATCCTTTCCATACATCCTCCCTGTTGGCTGAGATTTGGTTCCCTGACAGAGAGACTGCATGTCCTCATTTGCCCAGGACAGTTCTGGTTTATGTCTAGTGTCCTGGCATAATAACTAGTGGCTCTTCCTTTCACTAAACAATGTCCTGGCTTAGACCTTAGGTCACACAGGGAGAGGACCATGATGGCATCTGGGGACCATCTGGACACGAAATAAGGCTGGTGGAATCATGATGCGGGGTGTGGCTGCGGCCTGGGCCAGTCCCCTAGCTGCTCCTTACCTGTCCTCCACCAGGTGAAGGCAGAAATTGAGAGGAAGCATCTCGAAGCTTCCATAGCCACTGACAAGGTAATTGCATGCCTGTTGATTTAACAGTAACAAAAATTAGGCTTCTTTTTGTGAATTATTTGAATTTTCCTTTTCTAGCAATTCATGTTTATATTATTTGCACAGAGCAGGAATGGCACAGACACTTTGGAAAAACAGTTTGGCAGTTCCTAAAAACGTTAAACATATGACCTCTTTGCTTAAAGCTACCATATGATCCAGCAGTTCTAGGTTTATATATACCCTAGGTTTATATATGAAAATATACATTGTACACGAATGTTTATTGCTGTTATTCCTAATGGCTAAAAAAGCGAAGCATCCTAGAATGTCCATCGGGGCACCTGGGTGGCTCAGTCAGTTGAGCGTCTGCCTTCAGCTCAGGTCATGATCTCAGGGTCCTGGGATCGAGCTCCGTGTTGGGTTCCTTGCTCGGCAAGGAGTCTGCTTCTTCCTCTGCCCCTCCTCCTGCTTGTGCTCCCTTTCTCCCTCTGCCAAATGAATGAATGAAATCTTTAAAAATAAATGAATAAATAAATAAAATGTCCATCAGCTGGAACAGGTACACAAAATGTGGTCTATTCATGCCCCGAATATTCTCCAGCCACAAGAAGGAAGGTACCAGTAGCACCTGCTACAACGTGGCTGAAGCTTGAACATACTTTGCTACGTGAGGCAAGTCAGACCCTAAAGGTGTATGATTCCAGTTTGGTGAAAGGTCCAGACTCAGTAAATGTCTAGAGAGAGAAAGCAGGTTAGCAGGCTAGTGGGTGCTGGGTGCTGAGGAATGATTGCTAATGAGGGTGGGGTTTCTTTTGGGGGGATGAAAATGTCCTGGAATTAGGTAGTGGGGAGGACCACACACCCTCGTGAAAATACTACAAACCCCTGAGATGCACACCTTAAAAGAGTAAGCCTTATGGTTTGTGAATTATGACTTAAAAACATTTTTTTAAGAGTATTGATCCCCCACTGGTGGGTGACTGAAAAGCTGGTCCTGCGCTACCTGTGGCCGAATGGCACTGACCCAGTTCACCTTCAGATGAGGAAACCGAGCTCCAGCCACGGGGAGGGGACCCTGCCTTCCGGCGGTGAGCTCAGCATTGGGATCATCAGCTTACATCTGCTCTGCTCCGCAATGGGCGGTTCTGGGCATCAGTCAGCTCATCAGCAATGGGGCACAAGGGTGTCTGGGAAACTCTGGAAGTTGGTCCTTACGCCTCCGCCTGAAACATGTCTCCAAGAAAAGGCTGTTTCTGGGGAGGGTGGGAGTGGACGGGCCTGCCTGGCCTTGGCTCTCGCCTGGCTCCCTCCTCCATGAGGAAGGCATGCGGGGCTGCTCACAGACAGGGAGACCAGGGGCTGGTTTCCCTGCCCCGCGGGGGCTCCATAGGCTCTGCCAAATCCAGAGGAGCTTGCAGACATGAAGAGGTGTGGGCAGCGCCCGCGGTCGGGGCTACCTGCCGCTCAGCACCTGGCCTGCTGGCCTCTGAGCAGAACAGAGTCAGTCTGCAGCCAGGACGAATAATGACAGCAATCACCATGATGGTGGCTGGAGTTGTGGGCACCTGCTCCAGCCTCGGTTCTATGCTAAGGGCGTTGCAAATACTGTCATACCCCGCCCCCCCACCCCGCTCCACGCTGAGCCTCTCAGTGGGTGTTACTATTTCTAGGGTACCCTGCGGAAATCCACTTTTCGAGGGAAGCAGCTACCTCGCTTGCATGCAGGGCTGCTCGGCATATCCTGCACCGTGTGCGCTCCCCTCTGTGCCTGCACACAGAGCAGAGAGCTGCCTGCCGAGGGAGGGGAACAAGTCTGCGGAGGGGGACCCGCAGGAAGAGCTGCCTGAATGTATGTGGTGGGGTGCCCATGCCTGTGCAGGGTCACCCACGTTGTCCCTGCCTGAGCAGACCTTTGGGAGGGAAGCTGGCGCCGGCGCTGAAAACCCCAGGGCCCAGCTGGGAGGGAGGCAGGGGGATGGACCCGATGACCCTACAGTCTTCTGGACTCTTGAGTCTGCTGTGTGGCTGGCACAAAGGAAGTTCTGGGAGACTCTGTGGGTTCCAGGCACCCTCTCCTAACTTCCATGCTTGCGTTCTGGGTACTGGGCAATTGTTGGGTGGGACCTGGGGTCTTGGTCCAAATTGGGGGAACCAGGAAGGACATAGGATGTCTGGTCTTTTTTGGGTTTTTAGGGAAACTTGGGGGCCTGTTGGGGTCTTACATAGAAAGAATTCCAAACAAGAGCAAGCTGAGGCTTCTGAGGGCATGAGGAGCAGCTACACCGGGGAAGCTTCTGGAAGCATGCATTAGGGCAGGGTCTGGAAGAGAAGGGAAGGCGCCCGCAGGAGGAGGGAGGTGGAGGCTGCGGGTGGGGGGCATTTCAGGACATCCCACCATCATTTAACTTTCCTACCGTGGCGGCTCCGTGGCTCCGTAGCATCACTCACTCCGAATGCAGATCATAAAAATTACAATTGATGTTTCAATTAGTTATAATTTACAGAGCGATTACATTTAATTTCTCTTTTATTGTATTTTAATGGCTTCAAATTTCTTGTTGATGAGATTCAGCCCCAGGCTCGGAAGCCAAGGCCGGAGGGTGGGGAGGGGGCTCGGGTTCTTAAGGGGGCAGGTGGGCTAGAGATGGCTCCGGGAGCATCTTGCCTTCTTGGGTCCCCTCCCCAGCCCCACACAGTCGCTCCTCAGACTTCACTGTCTGGGGCTGGAGAGTGGGCGGGAGGAGGCCTGGGGCCCTCCCTGCGCCCTGCGGGCATCTGTTGAAATGATCCCGGCTAATGGACAAGGAGTATTTGCATCTTCCTAACTAAGGATCTGGGGGAAAGAGGCGGAGGCAAGGGGAGGGGCTGGATGAGGAGCCAGCCTGAGACCCTGGCTGGGCTGTGGCCAAATCGATGAGCTGTGCCGCTTCTGCAGGCTTCTGGAACCGGAGGCCACCCACCGAGGGGCTCAGCCTCCGAGCCTGGAGCACAGACAGCAGCCAGGCAGAGCACATTTGCATTCCTTGGTGCCCAGCTCGGGGAGCCCTGGGTCACCCCAGTCCTTAATAACTCAGGAAGCCACAGCCTCGGTTTTCTGGCCCCCAGCTCCCGAGCAGTTCTTTTTGAAGTTTCTAGTTATTTGGAAGAATTTCCCTGGCATCTGGCTCCCAGGGGGGAGGATGGCGGGAGGGTGGGGGTGGGGGGGTGACGAGGGGCAGCTTGGCCGCCGAGGAAGGGACCTCGGGTGTGCAGTCCTGAAACCGTGGCCTCTCAGCTCTCCCTCGGTCCCTGAGGGGCTGACCCCACGCTGGGCTCGGGCCCTGTTTTGTCATCACTGGGGTGCCGTGAGTTGGCCCCTGAGGCTGGGGAACTGGAGGCGGCCTAGGGGTGCAGGGCTTTTCTGCCACTAGGTGACGGGACACAATGCCACCGGCTTTGAAGAGGCTTCAGAGCGTTTCCCAGGAAGGGTCCCAGATCAGTCAAGAAGCAGCCTGGGAGCAGAGAGAGAGGACAGCACACGGGGCTCCCCTCTTCTCAGCTTCCCCAGGTGCGAGAGGAGTCAGCACCTCGAAGCCCTGAACTGGGGGCCAGAAGCAGATCAGAGGCCCTGAACCAGGCCGAGGAAGGGTCCGCTTTGGAGAAGCTGCGCCTGGCCGCCGGTTCAGAGCGGCTGTCTAGACGGGGCTGGGAGGCTGGGGTCCCACTTGGCAGTGGGGAGGGCTGAGGCCCAGCTCCCGCAGGTGGGGCAGGTGTGTGCTGATGGAGAAGACCCAGTACCCAGTACCCCCCCCCCCCCCATGCCTCGGGGCTGTCCTGCCCCTGCCCCTGGCCCGGGTCCCCGGGCACAGCCTGGTCCACTGGCTGGGGGAGGGCTGCAGAGATGGGCCTCATCCATCCAGCACGCGGAGGGTCGGGAAACCTTATCAAGGAAGGAAATGTCTCGAGGAATGGAAATTTCAGTCAGGAGAGGAAGGGACCAGAGGGTGACTGCACTCTCCGACTTCCAAACAATTAAACGAGGAGGGTGAAGACCCACTAGGGCTTTTACGTCCTGCTGACCCTGTCATCATTTTAGGCCAGAGAACCAGCAGCTCTGTCTCTAGCGCTTCCCGGCTCCCCAGAGCGCTTAGCTTTCTGACAGTTCCAGTGTCCTCAGCGATGACTAGCAAGCACTCCAGTTTTCCCTAATTAATCAGATAAAAAAAAAAAAAAAGAAATAGATCATTTATCAAGGGTTCTTCTCTTTATTCAGAAATCCCTCACACTGTCTGAATGGGGGCAGGCTGTTTAGCTTCTGTGGGCCTCTGTTTACCCATTGTGGTGGTGGTGGTTGCAGGGAGGGGGGTGGCGCTAAATTAGAAACCCCCCAGGAAAAAAAAAAGGAAACCGCCCAGGACCAATAACACATGGGCATGGCCAAGGCACTCGGAGGAGGAAGGGGTCCCCTGCAGTGAGCCGTGTCAGTAGGCGTGGCTTGGAGAAGTGAGCTGGGTCCCCGTTTCCAAATAAGGCCACACTCTGGGGTTCCCAGTGGACGTGCCTTTTTAGGGGTGTAGAGGCCAGGGCAGGCTGCCTCCAGTTGGGCCCCTTTGGCATGAAGACTGTCTTGAGTTAAAAAGCAACCCAAACCGGGCCGATTCAGGAAAAGTTCCTTACCTACCCCACCTCCCCCTTGACTGCCTAAAAAGAACTCAGGCAGAGGACCTGCTCCAGGAACAACGCTGTCACCATGGACAACTTTATTAGGATATGACCAGGGAGGCCAAGCAGGGGGGGAGCTAGCAGGGCCTCCTGGACCCAGGTCCTCTCTGTCCCGTTGTTTCCGAGTGGCCCAGCAAACATTTCCCTGCTTTTCACCTTCCCGTGAATTGCATTTCTTCTGCTTGAAGTCCCAGACCCCTACCCCCTCCTCCTTAGTTCAGGGTGACAGATGTACCTCGCTGCGCCTGACTCTTTTTGGTACTTCCGTGTCTGTGTGGATTCCCTGCACGTATGCTATTAAATTTGATTTTCTCCTGTTAATCTGTCTCGTGTCAACTTGATTCTTAGTCTGGCTGGAAGGACCTTGAGGAGGACGGGACATTCTTGCTGCCGGACAGGGGACTCTATCCTACTCACTGCACCTCCGGAGCGTCTGCCTGCCTGTTCCTAGTAACTCACCCACCTTCATTTGGGGGGATCGCCTGCCCCAGTCTCTCCCTTTGTCTCAGGATTCTGGTGGGCGGTCAGTGTCTGTGTCCTTCACCATCTGCCTGGCCACATGGACAGACGTGTGACCCCTGGGTGATTGAACCTGTCTCTCGGACCATGGAAATGGATCCCAGGACTGGGGATCTGAGTTCCCTTAGAGTCACCTCCGACATATTCCTTGGGGTGTCTTCAGTGGGAAAGAGAGAGAGAGAGAGCGAGCCCCCCAGGACCCTGAGCTAAGATCATGCCTGCCTGGAGAGACCCGTGTCTACCTCCCTCCGTTGTGCTGTATTACAGGGCAAGGCTGGTGACAAAAAGCAGCAGAAGCTGGAGACGGGGACGTGATGATTGGGGTTAAGAAAGACAGATTGCGAGAAGTGGGGAAAAACCTGACACCATCCTCCCAGAATCCAGCCTGCCCACACCCAGCTCCGCAGCTTATTTCCTGACACAGCTATGGGGGGCCACTGAACCCCCCTTCTCTGCTCGATTGAATTTGAGTTTCATTTCTGTCACTTGCTGCTAAACAGTGTATGAAATAATGAGTAGCCATTGGTGGCCGTGCTCAAGGAGGCTGGGTGAGCAACCTTCAGTGACGGTATCAGACGGGATTCCTGCTTTGGGGAGGGGGCTGTACTGGATTAATGGTTTCAATAAGCACTTATTAGGCACCTCCTGTGTGCTAGGTACTGGGGATGCAGAGATGAAAGACAGTGGTGAAGTCGTCTTGCATTTATGGAAAGTAGGTCAGTTAGAGGATGTGGGGGGGGGAGGGGGGAGGCTTAGGTAGCTAGCAGGTGGTGGGGTGGGAGCCCTCTGCAGCTCAGGAGGTGACTCCCTGTGCTTGGCACACAGCAGGTCCTCGGGAAGCATTTGTTGAATAAATGAGTTTAGATTATTGTGTGGTTCACCTGTTTATGATGACCAGTTATTCACCCTGCGTGCATCTTCTTCCTTTGCATACCTGCCCTGCAGCATGCGCATGCGTGTATGCATGTGCAAACACACACACACACATATAGTCAGCTGCCTGGTACGGCGCTGGGCACCTGGGACTGCTGAATAAGCATCTGTGGTCCACATGATGGAGCGCTGGCAGATGAATGATTGGCAGAAAGCTGCTTCCATATATCTTGCTGTCTGTGGCCCTCCCTGAGCCGGCTCCTGGAATCTGGCCTGTGCTCAGCTCCTGTGATTCACTTTGTGGATTATCCATGACGTGTTCCGTCCAAGGTCTGTCTCTCCTTGCCCCCCAGGAATGCTTCTGGGCCATCTTTAAGGCACACATGGTCTTTACTTTTCTCTTCCTTTTTTTTTTTTTTTTTACACACAGCCTTTTCAACAGTGTTTTTTTTTTTTAAGATTTTATTTATTTATTCATGAGAGACACACAGAGAGAGAGAGAGGCAGAGACATAGGCAGAGGGAGAAGCAGGCTCCATGCAGGGAGCCTGACATGGGACTGGATCCCAGGCCTCCAGGATCACACTCTGGGCTGAAGGCGGCTCTAAACCGCTGAGCCACCCAGGCTTCCCCTCAACAGTGGTTCTTGACCCCCTTACTATGTGGGGGCCTTGGGGGGGGCACTTCAAGGGGATGGGGAGGGAAATTGCAGAGGGAAGCGTGGGCTGGGGGGGTCTCCCTGTTTCTAGATACTTCTATAGTTGTCCTACCTGGAGGATGACTCTGTGTTGCAGGTCTCCCGCGGAACCACTAGATGGCGGTGTTTCTTAATGGATGGAGGGTGGGCGTCTGGAGCAGGGATGCTCAAGAGGGACGGTCTAGACTCTTAAGGGATGAGGGTCTGAGTTGTGCCCATTTTAGAGATGGGCACGGTGAGTTCAGGGAACACAGCCAAGGCATAAGTAAGGGTTTCTCTGGATAACACGCAGCGAGCCAAGGGACCCCAGGTTCAGCCTGTTTCTTTAGCACCTTCCTCTGCAGGGGTGCCTGGGATGGGAGCAGCCACATGCGAGTGGGAAGGTGCCAGCGAGGAGGGGTGGTACTGGTGAGTCACGTCGGGGAAGGGTGAAGGCGGCCCCATCATGGAGCGGGAAGACCCGGAGGGGGTCTGGTTGGCTAAGGAGGCAGCGGGAGAGAGAAGGGAGCCAGCCAGGTTGCGGAGGCTCCACTTCCAAAGCAGATTCCATCCTACAGTGAATTAAATGCAGCCTGAGTCTCATTTCTCTTGGGGAGGTCCATCCTTCCAGTCCCCCCCTGCCCCCCCCCCCCCCAGTATCCTTCAGACCTGGCCTTGTCCCAGGTGCCCAGGGGGCCCTTGGTGAGTGTGCCTGGTGGAGGTCGTTGATACTGAGGAATAGGGGAGCAGGTGGAGAGTGGCCAGGAATGGGAGGTGCGCTCCGCAGCTCATGGGGGCAGACCTCAGGATCCTAGAGCCTGAGGCAGGGATAGGGATCGGCTCCTGGGTCCCCAGTACAGCAGCGATGACTCAACACCGCTTGGGTGGTGGTCGCCTCCATTGGAAGTGATGGGGGCATCTTGGGGCACACCCGACAGATGCTTATGTGGTTTAACCAGAGATAAGAAAGTTATCTGCTGCCTACACTATGTTGCCTATGAGCCTGAAGTTCTATTATTAGAGACTGATTTATTTAGGTCAAGCCATGACTCCCCCCCACCGCCCCCAGGAGTTTTACATACAGTTTCTTGCATGTAATAGACCATCCAGTAAATATTTGTCAACTGAGTCTCCATTAAAATGAAAATACCCTGAGGAGAGATAAACCACTTTTGTTTGCGAACACTTCACTGTGAATTAGTTTATCACACTAACTAGTGCCCCTAACAAGTTTCCTGAGAGGAAGAGACACAGGCCGCAGATGTGTTCCGAGGAGGTACCTGGGGAGACAAAGAGGTTTGGAATTTGGGCCAAAACCAGAGGCCGATGTGACTTGGCTGAGAGTGAGGGCCAGTGCGCGCAAGGTCATCACAGTGACATTGGGGGTGTCTGCTGCCGGCAAATATGACCGTACCCCTCCTCGGTTGAAAACTCCCAAACGGATGAGCACTGGGTGTTATTCTATATGTTGACAAATTGAACACCAATAAAAAATACATTTATTAAAAATAAATAAAATAAAATACTCAAATTCAAAGAAGAAGCTTACACACACACACACACACACAAAAGAAAGAAAACTCCCGAAGGATCCCCATAGTCCTCAGGTAAATGTTCCAAGGTTACAAAGGTCCAATTAATTATTCAAATTTAGCTTAGATGTCACTTCCTCCGGGCAGTCTTCCATGACCCGTCCGTCCAGTGCAGACAAGGTTTTCCTTCTACATGGTGCTGTGCTCTCATAACACTTGTATCACGGAATTCTAAGAGGTTAAATAAAAAGTAGTACCTGCTGAGAGGTCCAAAAAAAAAAAAAATTCCAGTTGTATAGGAGGCTTCTGATAAAAAGTGACCGTTGTCTGCCTGTACCAGTCGAAGTCCGGTCAGGAAAACAGAAACCACGTCAGTTATTTTAGCAGCGAGAATTTGCTGTGGAGAATTGGCTACCCACGCAGTGGAAGATTGAAAAGAGAAAGGACGCTGAGGTGGCAGAGACACAGGAACTGCAAAGAGAGGCTGTCACTTCTGGGGCAGGCCGCACAAAGGAGGGGGGTTACGTGACCCCCCCAAGCTTGAGGCGACTGCGTGGAGCCAGGCTCAGACCCCCGCTGGAGGCCACTGGCTAACTGGTGCTGCTGTGTTTGCAGGTGTGTGATGATGCGATGACGATCGAGCAGAGTGACGAGCAGAGTGTCACCCCTTCCTCATGGCTGAGTAGTGCTCCAGTGCACACGTGGCCCGCACCTTCTTTATCCATCCATCCATCCATCCATCGATGGGCGTTTAGGTGGCATCTGCATCTTTGCTCTTGTGAATAATGCTGCAGTGGACCTGGGGGTGCATGTGGGGGGCTGTTGGTCTTGTCTGTCCACTTATTCTTAATGCACCTTCTGCACCTGTTGCTCCGATACGCTCCGTGGCAACCAGCCCTTTCCCATCCTCCTTGTGTCAGTTGACACGTCACTTTTTTGGAGGTGCCTTGATACCACCTAAGGGTCCCTGCGGTGTTGCCCTCTGTGGCTCCTCACCCCTGCATTTCTTCGTGCTCCCTTGACATGCTGTGATTCCTGCTTTCATACGTTGGCTTGTCTGCGGTCTGTCTCCCAGCCTAGAATATCATCCCTACGAGGACAAGGGTTGCCTGGCACGTCCACTGCTGTGCTACCTGCCCCTTTCTCCATGAGTGATGGACGGCAGGGGGGTGGAGAGGGGCCAGGTGGCCCAGTGACACTCAGCCTGACCCTGGGGAAGGAAAAGAAGTTGAAATTTCTGAGCACTACCAAGGGTCGGTGGTCTGATCTTTGTATAGAGAGACGGGAGTGTGTGTGTGTGTGTGTGTGTATGTGTGTGTGTAGGGGGTGAAGCTTGCTTTGAGTCAGAAACCCAGCTCTTGTCACATCACACAGGAAAGCCTGAAGGAGGGGAGTGGGAAAGGTGCTAAATAAAGCCAAAATCTCATTGTCTCCGGTCTTCTGATTACCAGGTACTTAGATTGCAGGTTACACAGTCAGCAGTGATGAGCTGTAATTGCAGATGCTTTCCATGGTTATTTTTCCCCTGGAAAATAAAGTGATACCTGTAATTTCCCCAAAGATGTGCTCCAGTCTTCCCGAGACTCCGTCCCGAGACAGAGGCTGGGCAGCCTTTACTACCCCGTGACCATGGGGTCCCCTTTCCCCTTCTTGGCGAATGGCTGGGCTGGCTAGGGGTTTCCTGGTCTAGATCCTGCTGCCAACTTGCTGGTTAATTCTGGACCCCGGTCTGCCCATCGGGGCTAGGGGTTTGGGGAGGCGAGGTGGGTGGGGACTGAATCCCAGGAGAACGCAAGGATGTCATGGAAGGAACTCTTGGGAGCCAAGATCAGCAAGCAAGGTGGAGAATCCAGGAGGCCTGGGAGTCAGCATTGGCCCCAAGGAGCAGGCCGCGATGTGGTGATTATCAGTCTTGGTGCAGGGGCTGCCCGCATCAGCCTTGGACAGGGCCAGAAAGAGGTCACAATGTCACCGTTCCCCAACTCGCCCCCATGCCCCCAGCTCCAGGTTACTGCTAACCTCAGGGGAAGCTCAACCTCCACCAGCTTGGTCCTGCCGGTTTGCAGCCTGCTTGCTCCACCTCTAAGACTCACGATCGGAAATTTGGAGCTTGGAAACTGCCTGGTTCTACTGCCCGTGGTTGAGGGGGTGGGAGGGGAGGACCCCTGAGCTTGCTGCCCAGGGGACTCTGTGCTCCTGGACCCCCAGGGGTAGCCCCAGTTGGGCTTTCCACGGGGATCCTGTGACACGCTGACCTGTCCATGGTGCTGGGCTTTGGGGCTCGTGTGCTTTGGGCTACTGGGGGGCTGGCCCGAGCCCCAGGGACCTTGCATAGTGTTGTTTTAATGGGAAGATGTGCTCCAAGCTTTCAGGTTCCAAACAGCAGATTTTTCAAAGCACTTTTGGGGCCAGGCCTATTCCCAAGCTGGGGACGGACAGCCTGTGCTGGCTTCTGGGCTCAGGAAGACAGGTGCAGGCAAGCGGGGCTTTCTGCTCTGCATGACCTGGCTTGTCCAGCTCCTCCGTTGCGGAGTTCCCTGCTCCAGGTTCCCCCGAGGTTCAGCTCAGTCTCCCGATGGGTTGCTCCCCCCGCTCTGTACCAGTGTGTGCCCAGGGGCCACTGGGGGTTTCCCTGGGCTTGTAACAGGAGACGAGAGGCTCTCTGATGTACCCCCTTCTCTCTTTCTTTCTTGAGCGAGACCCGGAAGGGGAAGACAAACTTTCCATCTGGGTAGAAGTGATGAGTCATTCTTCCAAGGTCTGTAGGAAGATTCATCTACAGAACAGGCGTCTGGTACCTGACCCACATCCACTTGCCCCATCTCTGATCCAGGCCGGCAGGGAGGCAGTCCCCCTGCAGGCTTCCTCCGGTTCCTGCTGTGGTGCCTCAAGCAAGGGCACGGATCTGTGTTTCTGCCCAGGGCTGCTGTGCTGCGGAGGATGCTAGCGGAGCTCGGCAGGCCCTTGTTCCCTGCTGGGGTGGTGGTGGTGTGCAGGGGATGTGCTGGGGCAATGGGGCATAGCTCCTGCCCCTAGTGCTACCTGGGCACAACCCCAAGGAGCAATCTGTACTATTCTCAGGACTGGTCTTGGAAGAGGTGAGACCTCAGTGGCCTGGCTTGTTTGGATTGCTTTAGTCTGTCCCTGTGTCATTTCCTTCCTTCCTGCTCCCTGGGGCCATCTCCCAAAGAAAATATCTGCACCCATGTCCTCATCTCAGGCTCTACTTTTGGGAGAACCCAGGCCATGATGCCTACCTTTCAGAGGGTCACCAGGGGGAACAGGGCAATAGAGAGGAGCTAAGGTTTTGAGGTCCAGGTCAGTTCTCAGGCTGGGCTGGGGTACTCCCGGGGGGCAATGCAGCAAGCAGATGAAAAGTGCCTAGGGACCTCAGCAGGCTCTTCTAATTTAGGTTGACAGTGACCCGAGCCTCTGGACCTGGGCTCAGGAGCGCCAGGGGGTCACCCACTGCCTGGCCACTTGAAGTTGCACAGGTAGGGCTCTGGCCTGGACAAGCACGGGAACGTGCTGAAGTCCTGTCCCAGCGACATGGTCATGGAAGCTCTGTAACACTGAGCTGGGCCAGGATGGTTTCCCTCACTCCCGCTTTCTCTTTTGGCTTCAACTTTCCTTGTGGTTTCTCAGTCTGATCCGTTCCTTTGCCCAGTGTGCTAGTCCTCCTAGGACTGCTGTAACAGGAACCACAAACTGGGTGGCTTACAACAGCAAAAAAGCATCCTCTCGCGGTTCTGGGGGCTGGGAGTCAGAAGGCAAGGTGTCAGCTGGCCATGCTCCCTCTAGACCCATGGGAGGGACCCTTCCTTGCCTCTTCTCTTTCCCCCACATCCCTTAGCCTTCTTTGACTTGTGGATGTATCGCTCCAATCTCTACCTGGCCATTTTACACCCATGTGTGTGTTTATATCCAAATTTCCCTTTCACGTGGGGAACGAAGTCCTAAGGGATTAGGACCCACCCTAAAGACCTCATCTTAACTCGGTTACATCTGCAAAGACCCGGTTTTGAAGTGAGGTCACTCTCACAGATACTAGGGGTGAGGACTTCAGTGTGTCTTTTGGGGAATACAATTCAACATACAACACTCTTCTGCATTGGTGCCTGGGCTGGGTTGGGCTGACCCAACCTGTCACCTTTGTTTCCCCTAGCTTAGGGGCTTATATGGTGGCTATTCAGGATGGCCAGGATGGAGGGAGCAGATGAGAGAGGTAGGGAGTGCATGGGGTAGGCAGGGCACAAATGTGGGGAGCAATGAGAGAAAAGGAAGAGTCAGGATGCTTTGCTTTCAGGTGACCTCTCAGGTAGCAAATAGGTGTCCAGGCTTTTGGGATAGCCTCCAGGTATTCAGGGAAGGGTATCCCATTAGCTCCCTTTTAACCGTCTTAGAAATAGGCTGACCAACCTTGCTAGCCTGGGATTTTCCTGGTTTTGGCATGGAAAGACCTCACCCTGGCCTCATCCTGGCCTCATCCCCTCCATCCTGGCAAACCAGTCCTTTTGGTTATTCTCCTTGGAGAAAACAGGGGCGTCTGGCTGGGAAGTGACAGGGAGAGTCCATACAAGTTACATCCTGGTCACTGAGGAATGTGTGTCCAGCAGACGGTGAGGTTCTCACGGAGGTGTACGGGGGATGGGGCAGGACACCAACCCAGAACGTGAGGCAGGTGAGACAGCCGAGTTTGGGTTTTCTTAATGTAATCTCTATGCCCAACGTGGGGCTCGAACTCACGACTCCAAGATCAAGAGTCGCATTCTCTACCCATTGAGCCAGCCAGGCGCCCTGATGGCAGAATTTTGAATCTGAGCAAACACTGGGTTTGTCTCAAGGTATCTCACTGGGTTTAGGAAGGACCTTATGCTGTTTAGTCTGGAGATGTGGTTTAGGTTTGGGTTACTCTGCTCCTGGACAGAAGTTTCCAAGGAGACCCGGAAGAGTGTGGAACAGGAACAAATGAGTTGGGACAACAGCCCACTTCTTTTCTTGGGGGGCCCAATTTATGCATTTATTTAAGAAGCATTTATTGAGCATCTACTATGTTCCAGAAACCATTGTAGTCCTTTGAGATATGTCAATGGACAAAACAGGTAACAGTGGCGGCCCTCATGGGGCTCACCTTCTCCTGGGGAGCTGAATGTGACAGTCATAATAACGGAGTCACTTTCCTGGTGTGTTAGGAGGCCACGAGAGCCAATGAAGAAGAGAAAGAGCAGAAGCCAAGCGATATGGGAAGATGGGGAGACGGGGGAGCAGGATATAGATTAAGTAAGTGGTCAGGGGAGGGACGACTCGAGAAGGAGACACATGAGCGGGAGCAGGTGAGTGGTGGCTTGCCCTGCGAGCTCTGGGGGTGGCCCATCCTTCCTTCTTATTGGCAAATGATACCTCAGGCCCCCACTGTCCTCACTCAGTCCCCTGGGAAAAGAAGGTCCAGGGCCAAGTCCATTCAGGTCCGGGTCCTTTCCCTGCAGGGAGATGACTGGTCTCTTGTCCAGGAAGTCACAGCATCCATCTCGGTGTGACACCTCAAAAGCATAGGCGGTCATTTAAGGGGTCCCAGATTGGGTTCTTGGGGCCTCTTGGAAGCCTCCCTTCAGCACGTGTGACTTTGCCTTCATTTTCAGGCGTGGCGCCCCTTCCCCCTATCATCCCCTGTGAGGACATTCTCCTAATGGGGTGATTTCATGCAAACACATTAAAAAAGCCGCAGTGCACTAGGGAAGCTGCCATAATCCTTTTGTGCAATATCTCTGTTCACTGCATTAATGATCCTTTCCAGATTACCCATTTCCTAACAAACCATTAACACAGAAAGGAGGCGAGGAGGGAAAAAGGGAAGGAGGAGGGAGGGGGCTGAGGCAGGGGCCACCCACTGCACAGCTCAAGCTAACAGCAGACCGGGTTCTGCATGCCCCCCTGCTTCTTCCATGTGGGGAGAAGGCAAGGGCTGAGGGGCTGGCATCTCTCCCGGGGACACGGGCCCTCATGAGACAAGGAGGGGTTCTTTGGTCCCACTGTCACTGGGAAGACATCCAGGCTTTGAACCAGGCCTTCCGGTGAGGGCAGCTCTGAGAGGAGCTGGGTCAGTGTCCAAAGGGGAGGGAATGAGATTGAGAATCCCACCTAGACTGGGAATCCCTAGACTGGGAATGAATGAAACTGAGTGGGTTGGTTCAGCATCACCCGGGCCATGAGCAGGGGGGCTGGGATTTGGACCCAAGTGTCTTTAGCTGTGCAGAGCTCACTGGTTCACCAGAGCCTCCTGCTATGGATAAACCCTTCGGGGTGAGGCATGTGTTGTTCCTGCTCTCTGGAAGATTGTTGATGGCCTCCTGGTCACCCTATCACTCGCGCCCCTACAGGGTAAGATCGACGACCCAGAGTCATCCTCACAAATGACCGCTTCCTGTGTCCTGCTTCCTGCATGCTCCTCTGCTCTCCTGTTCTCCTTGCACCGGAGGGGGGGGGTTCCCCTTCGCCCCCAGGACTGTGCTGTGCCCAGCAGCATGTGGCCCCCATGCTGGACCCTGTGCAGACAGGAGCCTCTGACTCCAGGCCTTTCTGGGAACTGCTTTCCACCCTCCGGCCCCCAGCTCCACTTCAGGCCTCACTGGCCGTTCTCATGAACCAGGGCAGGAAGTAGCCTTCTCCAATAGGAAAGCATAATAAGATCTATGGGATTTAATAAGATCATCCAAGATTTGGCTCTACTGCAGTTTTCTGGTGACACCGCGTTCTTTGGGGAGGTAAATTTCCTTCTCTTTAATCCACTGTATCTTAAGCAGGTGACCCACTCTGTGTTATTACAAGCAGGTTATTATTACCATAAATCCTTCTGCTTCTACTTCTTCCATTTATATTAAATATAGTCTCTGTTATGGCGCCTAAATTAGCTTTCATACGAGGAAATCTCTGTGTAATTTAAAGGAGATGGGGAATAGGAGTGAGGCCGGGGGAGGGGGAGGGCCAAAGGGAATGGGTATGAAGGCTTCTCACCCCAAAGAAGGACGAGGCCTGGGCTCACTCCTTGATGTGCTTGGAGCCCCGAGGAATGGGGGCATCCCTGAGTCCTTTCACCCCTTCATTTGTGTATTTGGAGAATACTTGCCGGACAGGTGCAGTGCCTGGCCACAAGGGATCAAAAACACTGGAGACGCTGCACGATTCTGATTATATGACATTCTGCAGAAACCAAGAAGATGGAGACAGTAAAAAGATCAGGGGTCGCCAGGGGCTTCGGGGAGACAGAGGAGAATGAAAGGATGAGGCACAGAGGATTTGAGGACAGTGCAAGATTCTGTATGAGACCGCAGTGATGGACACGTGTCATCGTACGTTGGTTACAAAGCGTCAACCCCCATGTAAACTATGGATGTTAGTTAACGATAACGTTATCAGTTTTGGTTCAAAAACAAAGAGCCACACTAACACAAAATATAAATAATAAGAAATCCTATGGGCATGGATGGAGAGGCTATTTGGGAGCTTTCTGTACGTTCTGATCAATTTTTTCTGCAAATTGCTTTTTAAAAAAGACAGTCTATTAGTTTCCAAAAATAATAAATAAGAAAACCATGACTGAGAGAATGTGGGAGCCTATGAGAGTGTCCCAGCCTGGTAGGGGCAGTGTACCCGCCCACTGGTTTTCTCTCAAGAATTTGTGGGAGCACTCCACGTGGGTTTTATTTTTTTAATTTATTTTATTTTATTTATTTATTTTTTCCACGTCGGTTTTAAACGGGAAGCTCTGTTCTAGGCTCTAGGGAGACAGTAATAAATATGACACAGTTCTTGCGCTCCCAGAGCTTACATTCGGAGATGGGGAGTCTGGCACCAAGCCAGTAACCCAATACGCAAATACGAGGAGTTCAGACAGTGGAATGTTCTATGGAGAAAATAAACAGGGAATGTACAGAATGCTGTTCATTCAGGTCAGAAGCTGGGAACAGTGTCTGTGCTGGATGGTCTCTGTTTGCTCCCCCAGATTCTCTCTCCCCCCTTGTCCAGGGGCCTGAGCGGAAGTAAACTCCGAGTGAGTTCTTTTGTGGGGAGCATCTGCAGGGACGAGGGAGGGAGGGAGGTAAAGCTGGGTTTTTCCCCAGATTCCCACTCTGGCAGATAGATCAACACTCTGGCAGATAGTTCTGGAAATGGCTCTGTCTCCTTGCCCCCCACATCAGGCCCAGGGGTGGTACTAGCTCCAGGCATTGCCTTATACCTGGCAGTCTAGCTACACCCTTAGGTTTGGAAGCCGTCCTCTTATTGAACTGGCCTCCAATGACCCAATTTGACTGCGCCATGTCTTTTCTATCAGGAATCTGACTGATGGTACCTCTCTTAGGAACACAGTCATGCAAAGGTCTGGGGAGAGTTCTGGAAGTGGGGGCCATGCAAATGCAAAGGCCCTAAGAGGGTATGGACTTGCTGTGTGTGTGAAACCGGAAGAAAGGAAGGCTGGTTGGGCAAAAGCTGGATGAGTAAAGGACTGAGTTATGAAAAACAGGGCCCGAGTCTAGTTATGGCTTGATCCTTGTAGGGTCAGGCAGGCCAGGCAGAGAGTAGGGTTTTCCATTTGTTCTTGAACTTGTGATTTTTTTAAAAATACATTTTATTTTATTTTATTTTATTTTATTTTAATTTTTATTTATTTATGATAGTCATACACACACACAGAGAGAGAGAGAGAGAGAGAGAGAGAGAGGCAGAGACACAGGCAGAGGGAGAAGCAGGCTCCATGCACCGGGAGCCCAACGTGGGATTCGATCCCAGGTCTCCAGGATCGCGCCCTGGGCCAAAGGCAGGCGCTAAACCGCTGCGCCACCCAGGGATCCCTAAAAATACATTTTAAAGGTAAAATTTACATCAAGGGGAAATGCACAGATCTTAAGTGTCCAGTTTGATGAGTTTTGACAAACGAAAACACTGGTGTATCTGAACCCCTTTCCAATCAGAATATAAAAATTCCCAGGGCGCCTGGGTGGCTCAGTGGTTGAGTGTCTCTGCCTTTGGCTCAGGTCGTGATCCCAGGGTCCTGGGATCGAGTCCCCCATCAGGTTCCCGGCAAGGAACCTGCTCCTCCCTCTGTCTATGTTTCTGGCTCTCTTTGTGTCTCTCATTAATAAATAAATAAAAATATTAAAAAATATTATAAAAATTCCCTTGTGCCGCCTTTCAGTTAATTTTACCCCCTCTAGAGGTGATCACAGCTCTGATTTCCATCACCATTGATTAGCTTCGCCCATTCTTGAACTTTACTTAAATGAGATCCTACTGTAAGTTCTCCTTTGTGTCGGTCTTCTCTTGGTCAGCGTGTTACCTGTGAGACTCACGCAGGTTCTGCAGGTTTCAGCAGTTCCGTCCTTTATGCTGCTGAGGAGCACGCCACTGCACAAATAAGCTACGGTTTGTCGGTTCATCTCTTGCTAACGGACTTTTCAGTTGTTCCCTCTTTGTGGTTACTATAACGCGGCTCTGCATTTTCTTGTACAGGTGTTCTTGCACACCCACGTCATCATTTGTCCTGGATAAATGCCGGGAGGATGGCCCATCGGGTAGGTAAATGCTTGACAATTTCCTAAAGTGATCGGACCACTTTATAAAACTCCGACGCCCGTGGGTGACAGTCCCATTTGCTCCACGTTCTTGTCAACGCTGGCCATTGCCCTTTTGATTTTAGTTGTCCTAGTGAATGCGTGGTAATAGCTCACTGTGGTCTTAATCTGCATTTCTCTCATGACGTATGATATCGATCATCTTCTCCTGATCATCTTCTCCTATGCTTCTTTTGCAATTCTTTTTAATAAGAGATTTATTTATTTATTTTTAGAGAGAGAGAGTGACCGAGTGAGTGGGAGGAAGGGTAGAGGGAGAGGGAGAGAGAGAATCCTAGGTAGACTCCCTGCTGAGCTTAGAGCCGGATTGGACTCAGGACTCAGTCCCAGGACCCTGAGGTCTTGACCTGAACTGAAATCGAGGTTGGCTGCTTAACTGACTGAGACACCCAGGAGGCCCTTATTTTGCAATTCTTATATTTTCTTTTGTGAAGTGTCTGTTCAAACCTTTTGCCCATATTTTTTATTAGGTTGTCTTTCTTTTATTGATGATATTGTTCTTTGTATATTCTGGATGGAAATCTTTTGATATATATTTGCCATGTATATACACATATGTGTATATATTTTTTATTTTATATAAGTATAAATTATATATTTATTTATAAATTTATAAATAAAATTATTTCTATATATTTTATTTCTATATATTTTATATATACATATACATAAAAATTGAAAAGAAAAAATACAGAATGAGATAAAATATGTATGTATATATGGCAAATATGTTCTCTCAGTCTGCATTTTTTCATTTTCTTTTTTTTAAATTGAAGTATAGCTAACTTCGAGTGCTATATTAGTTTCAGGTGTACAATATAGCAATTCAACAATTCTGTAATTACTTAGTGCTCTGCTCATCATGATAAGTATATTCTTAATCCCCTTCATCTATTTCACCCAATCCCCACCCCTCTCTGGGAACCATAGTTTGTTCTCTATAGTTAAGAATTTGGTTTTTGGTTTCTTTTTTTTCTTTGCTTGTTTGTTTTGTTTCTTAAATTCCAGATATGAATGAAATTATATTGTATTTGTTTTTCTCTGGCTTTTTTCACTTAGCATTATACCTTCTTGTTGCAAATGGCAAGATCTCATTTTTTAAAAAAGATTTTATTTATTTATTCATGAGAGACACACAGATAGAGAGGCAGAGACATAGGCAGAGGGAGAAGCAGGCTCCACACAGGGACCCCGACGTGGGATTCGATCCCAGGTCTCCAGGATCACATCCTGGGCTGAAGGTGGTGCTAAACTGCTGAGCCACCTGGGCTGCCCAAGATCTAATTTTTTAATGACTGAGTAGTATTTTACTGCATATATATATGTATATATATATATATATATACATATATATATATATTCATCAATGGATGAATGCTTGAGTTGCTACCATATCTTGACATTTGGAAATAATTGTGCTATAGACATAGAAGTGCCTATATCTCTTTGAATTAATGCTTTCATTTTCTTTGCATAAATATCCAGTAGCACAATTATTGGATCATATGATAATTATACTTTACATTTTTGGGGGGACCTCCGTATTGTTTTTCACAGTGACTGCACCAATTTGCATTCCCACCAGCAGTTCTCGAGTGTTTCTACTTCTCCACATCCTCATCCACACTTATTTCTTGTCTTTTTGATTCTAGCCATCCTGATAGGTTTTGATTTCATTTCTATGATGATTAGTGATGTTGAGTCTTTTCATTTTCTTTTTAAGATTGAGACATAATTGACATATAACATCATTTCAGTTTTAGTTGTATGACATAATGATTTGATATATGTGTATATTGTGAAATGATCACCACAATAAGTTTAGTTAACATCCATCACCACATGTATAGTTACAGCTTCTTTCTTGTGATGACTGTTTTTCCATTTTCTTAATGGTATCTTTTGATGAGAAGTGTTTCTTGATACTGTTTAATTTGATCATTAAAAAATGATTAGTACTTTTTGTGTCTCTTCTAAGAAATATTTCCCTATCTTAAGTTTATAGGAGATTTTCTCCCCTAAGATCTGTAGTTTTAGCTTTCATGTTTACGTCAATAAGCCTTCTCAAATAATTTTGTGTATGGTGTGAGGTAAGGGTCAAGGTTTTTTTTTTCTATAGAGATACCCAGTTATTCCAGCATGTTTGTTGAAAATATTTTTTTCCCCATTGAATTACCTTCGTGTCTTTCAAAAATCAATTGACTATGTATGTGTGAGTCTATTCCTGGACTATGTCATTGATTTATTTGTTTGCCCTTATACCAATAACATACTGTCTTGTAGCTTTATAGCAAGTCTTAAAATTGGGTAATATGAGTCTTCCAATTTATCTCTTTTAAAAAATTGTTTTGGCTAGTCTAGTTCCTTTGCATTTTCATATAAATTTTAGACTCGCCTTGTCATTTTCTACAGAAAAGCCTGCTGAGATTTTGATAGGGATTATCTTGAATCTATAGATCAATTTGAGAAGTAGTAACATCTTAAAATACAGAGTCTTTGAATCCACAAATATAGTATATACTCCATTTATTTAGATCTTTAAACTTTGCTTTTTTTCAGCAGTGTTTTGTAGTTTTCCATATAAAAGTCTTGCACAGCTTTTGCTAGGTTTATTGGTTTATACCTAAATATTTTACATATTTGGATGTCACTATTAATTGGATCCGTGGTTTTCATTTTCTAATGGTTTTTTTGTGTATAGAAAAACAAATTTTTGGTATATTGATTTGTTTTCTGCAATTTTGCTAAATTAACTTTTCAGTTCTAGTATTTTTTAGTAGATTCTTTCATTTTTTAAAAATATAAAAATAATTATCGCAAGTGTTAAAAAGTTTTCTTCTTCTTTTCCAAGAAGTAGATACTTTATTTATTTAATTTTCTTGCCGTATTGCTCTGGTTAGAACTTCCAGTGCAATGTTAAGTCAAAGGGCAGAGAGCAGAAATCTTTGTTTTCCCCTGTCTTAGGAGGAACATATTCAGTATTTTGCCATTAAGCGTCATTGTAGGTATGTTGTACATGCCTTTTATCTGATTGAAGTATTTATCCTGCAATTCTTAGTTTGCTGAGGGTTCTATGTAAGGAGTGGGTGTTGAGTTTTTGGATATTTTAAGATCTTGTGCATTTTCTCCTTTGATTCATTAATACACTGAATTAAATTGCTTGATATTGGAATGTTGAACCAATCCTGCATTCCCAGGATAAATTATATATATATATATATATATATATATATATATATATATATATATTTTAAATTATGTTTGATTGAGTTTATACATTCATATACATAAAATGTGTTATACATTTTTATATATTGCTGTATTTATTTGCCAACATTTATTAAGAGGCTTTAATTTTTTAAACTATGTTCATAAGGTATATTGATCTGTAATTTGCCTTCTCATACCATCTATTACAGGTTTGGGGTATAGGATGGTGCTCATTGCATAAAAAGAGTTAAAGAATGTTCCTGTATATTCTATATTCTAGAATTTTATGTAAGATTGGCATTATTTCTTTTTTACATGTTCAATACCTTTACCAGTGAAGTCATCTGGGCCTAGAGCTTTCTTTGTTGGAAGATTTTTTTTAAGTAGGATTTTCATCTCTTAAATAGGTATATAACTGTTTTTATTTCTATTTCTTCTTAAGTTAGCTTTGATAATTTCTGTGTTTCAAAGACTTTGTCCTTTTCATGTAAGTTGATAAACTTTTTTCCTAATGTTGTGTATGATTACCATTTGAGTTTTTGTAGGATTTGTAGTGATATCCTCTCACTCATTACACTGGTAAATTGTGTTTTCTCTTTTTTTCTTGATCAGCTTTGGTAGGGGACTATCAACCATATTAATCTTTGAGAAGAAGCAAATTTTGAACCTTGTTAAATGTTTTCTATTTCATGGATTCCTGCTATTACATTATATATTTTATTATCTTTTTTATTTCCTTTCTTCTGCTTACTTTGGTTTTAATTTCCTTTTCTTTTTCTAGCTTCCTAAAGTAGGATCTTAGATATTTGATTTTAAACCTTTATTCTTCTAATAAAGACATTTAAAGGTATAAATCTCCCTATAAGCACTGTTTTAGTGGCATTCCACAGATTTTTAAAAGTGAACTTATTGAAGTATAAATTGTACAAAATGAAATTCACCAATTTTAGGTGTACAGTTTACTGAGTTTTGACTGATGTAATTACCCATGCGACTACCACCACATCCAAAATATAAAACATTCCCATCACCCCTCTCCCTCCTCTTCCCCTCTCCCTCTACCCCCTCATCTCTCTTCCTCCTCCTCTCCCTCCCTCTTCCTCCTCCTCTTCTTTCCCTCCTTCTCTCTCTCCCCCTTCCTCCCTCTCCATGCTCCTCCCCCTTCTCCATTCACCTCCCCTCTCCCTCCTTCTCTCCCCCTTCTCCCCCTCCCTCCCCCTCCTCTCTCCCTCCTCTTCTCCCTCCCTCCTTCTCCTCTCTCCCTTCTCCTCTCCCTCCCTCCTCCTCTTCTCTCCCTCCTCCTCTTCCTCCCTCCCCCTCCCCTCTCTCTCCTCCTCCCTATTCCCATCGCCCCCTCAAAAGTGTCTCTTTCAGCTAATCCTCTTCCTGCTCCTACAGCCACTGGTGATTTGTTTTCTATCATATCATTTTTCGTTTTCTAGAATTTCATGTAAATTATACAGTATATAGTTATCTTAGTCCATTTGGGCTGTTAAAACAGAATATCACAGCCTGGGTATCTTATGAACAAGAGAACTTTATTTCTTGTGGTTCTGGAGACTGGGAAATCCACCACAAAGGCATCTGCAGGTTTGGTATCTGGTGTGTCATGCTTCCTGGGCCATCGATGACCATCTTCTCCCCGTGTCCTCACAAGGCAGAAGGGAGGAGGGAGCTCTCTGGTGATTCTCATAAGGGCACTAATCTGCTTCATGAGGGCTCCACCCTCATGACCCAATCGGCTCCCAGAGGCCCTGCCAGACTCAGCTGGAACCACCCAGCTAAGCCATTCATAGATTCCTGATGTTTACATTGTTATGTGAGATAATAAACATTTGTTGTTTTAGTCTGCTTAGTTTCAGAATAATTTTTTACACAGCAGTATATATTTGTATTTATATATATCCATAGGTGGATTGATAGGGTTTAAAGGAGTTTAGAATTAAACAAAGTTAGATTTAACTGTGAGACTTCTCAAAAGCATGTAGTATGCTGCCACATACCATGAGGGTACATAATATTTAAGCTTTCCAAAATTTATTTGACTGTAGATCCTCTGGGCTCTATGCATTCTCTTGCCTCCTCCTGCTTTTACTTTTTTGCAGAGCATCTCTGGCGACTAGTTTGGAGGAAACACGCTGGAGAGAAGGAGGAGGAAAAGGAGGAAGGGGAAGAGGAGGGATGGGGAGGAGGGACAAGAGGAGGAGGAAGGAGGGGGAAGAGGAGGGATGGGGAGGTGAGACAAGAGGAGGGGGAAGGAGGGGGAGGAGGGAGAGGGGGAGGAGAGATGGGGAAGAGGAAAGGGGAAGAGGAAAGGGGAGGAGGAGAGGGGGAGAAGGAGAGAGAGGGGGAGGAGGAAGGAGGAAGGAGGGGAGCAGAAGGAGGGAGGGGGAGTAGGGAGAGGGGGAAGAGAGGGGGTGGGAGGAGGGAGAGGGGGAGGAAGAAGGAGAGGAGCAGGAGGGAGGGGGAGGAGGGAGAGGGGGAGGAAGAAGGAGAGGAGCAGGAGGGAGGGGGAGGAGGGAGAGGGGGAGGAAGAAGGAGAGGAGCAGGAGGGAGGGGGAGGAGGGAGAGGGGGAGGAGGAGGGAGAGGAGCAGGAGGGAGGGGGAGGAGGGAGAGGGGGAGGAGGAGGGAGAGGGGAGGAGGAGGGAGAGGGGAGGAGTGGGAGGTGGGAGGAGGAAGGATGCTACTTTGTCTCTTCAATCTTAGTTTCATTGTCTGCAATAAGAATTGGATTTAATAACCTCAGGACTCTGTGCTCTAATATTTTAAGCCCCCCCCCCCCCACCTGGTCACTCCTCAGCCAGTTAGGGCTCACTGGGAGAACACTGGGAGCCAGATTAATCAAGGAGGCTAGAAGTCATAGGTATGCTAATGCTTTATGTTAATGACTGATGAGAGCGGGTAATTGGAGATGGCGGGATGGTGCAGAGTTGCGGAGGAATTTCTGTTCTTAGAGAAAATATTGCATTCAAAGAGCTTAAGAATGATTAATGGAAGGTCTGGAATTACCAGGAGCAACCAGTAGAAGCTGGAGCAGGAACTGTTCAGGGGGAATAACCTTGAGGAGACGGTGGGCCTGGGGCTGGGGACATTGTGTGGACTCGAGGCAAGACGGGGCCTGGACAGCAGCTCGGATATGGCTCAGGGCCTGGACGGTCAGGGTCGGACCTCTGGGCGCACCCGGCCCCCCTCAGCTGCATCTGGTCGCACCCCGTGCCTGCTTCCCACCTGACTCGGGGGCCGGGGGATCTCGGGGGCCTGGGAGAGACCCCGAGGGGAGAGGGACCATCAGCACATCACAGCCGCATCTAGAAGGGCCCTGTTTGCAGAGCTCGATTGACTGGTCCCCTGGGTGCTGTGAAAGGGAAATGACCCGGGTTGAAACGAAAGTGGTGGCGAAGCTGTTTCCTTGAAGGAGAGAGAGCCTGGGTGTCCTCTTCACGGGGACCCCTGGGGGGGGGGGCGCTGCATCCAGACACTTCTCCGGGGCGTGCTTGTCTCTTGTGGGGGCCCTGAACCCGCGTTGCAGAGCCAATGCGTGGGTCGCTGGCCTTGTCTCTTCCTGTGGAGACCCGCATGGTTGGGATTCCGGGCACTGCCACGGGCATTTATAATCCTGTCAGTGGTGGATGAGGGATGGGGGGAGAGCTCGTCTGCCCGGGGAGGCCCTGCCCTGAACCCGATGCCGCTGATCGAGGCCGCCTCCCGCCTCTCCACCTCCTCCGGTGCCAGGCCCAGGGCCCAGGACCCACCCGCCTCCCCACCCTTCTCACCGGGCCAGGGTCCCCCCAGACAGCCTGGCCCCTCGGGCAGCCTCCCGGGACACCTCCGGCCATTCCGGCTCCGGGGTGACAGATGGGGCTGCCCACCTCCTGTCCCCACTCCTGCCTCATCCCACCCTCACTTTCCAGCCGACGTGCGATGGGAAGCGTCAGGTGGCACGTGTCCCACGGAGCCTGGGGTGAGGATGCCACAGGCTCACGGGGAGAAGACGAGGCGAAGACACGGGGTGCGCCTGGCCCATTCTGGGGGCCTTGTCCTGGCCTGACCCCCAGGAGCAGGGCCCCTATCCTCCTCGCCAGCGGACAGAGCTTTCCTTAGAGCACCTCAAGCCCCTTAGTCGGGTTCCTTCCAATCCGGGAGGCCTCGAGGTCTTCTCGCTCAGGTATCTCCAGACTTCACAGGAGATCCTCTGCAGTCTTGGACGCAAATGAAACCCAACCCAGCAACCCAGTGGCTCAAACGGATGGAACTAGAGCTGCCCCCACTTACAGGAGAACAGCGAGCCCTGCTTGCTCACCCTGCCTTGGCCCACACGGCTGTGACGCACCCCTGGTTCTCCCTGGAGGCCACCCCGAAACCTGGTGATGCAGGAAGCCGGCAAGGGAGTTCCTGTTCAGTGGCTACGAGCTCCGGGTCTGCAAGCTGGAAAGGGTTCGGGACGCAGGGCCACGGCTGCAGGCTAGCAGCGGGCCCCATATGTCCCGCCTCAACACTTAAAAATGCTTAAGGCCGTGAGTTTTATGTCGTGCGTATTTTACCAAAATAAAAACGAAGACAGGACACCATGTCGATGACGCAGCCCCCTGTCGCAGATGGGAAGCTGAGACCCAGAGGGGGATGACGGACCGTCCAGTTTGTGAGCTGCCCCCGGGCTGGGTCAGAACCCAGATCTTGGGGTGACCCCCACCCCGCATGGGGCCTGGCTTTCTGTGCTGAGCTGCTCTCAGCTCAGGCCCCATGCGGGGTGGGGGGGGGCCCAGGCACAGAGCAGAGGCAGCAGGTGAGCATGAGGCGGTCGGAGGCCCCAGAAACAAGGTGGAGGTGGAGGAGGGGCCCCTCCTGGAAGTTCTTGACAGGAGGCCCCCACAAACCTCACCCATTTTGGGTGGCTTGCCGCAGTTTCACCAAATGAGTTTTTTAATTGCTTGATTTACTTATCTCGTCTCGGATCTGCTGATATACTCTGCTGCCATTTAATTGCTTGAAAAGTTGAGCAGTTTTTCATGTTTTAAGGAGTGCTGAATTGTATAATTAAAACACTAACAGTGTAAATCAACAGTGCAGAAGAAAGACAGCAGAGAATTAAGCAAGTGTGTTGGCATAATAATAAAATCAAACCGGCATGAAGAGGGCCCGTTGCCGTGAAGGTGCTGAATACTAATGACACCTGTGCCTGGGGTGGGGGCGGGGCTCACGGGACCCTGATGTGCACCCTCTCCTCCTTCTGGGCCGATAGGGGAGGTTGCTGCCCGTAGAAGTGGGTGTGCTGGGGGCACGGGGCGGGGGCACAGCCTCTGTCCAGGAAGGGCTTTTAATTAGCGTGTGGGAGGTAGTGAGTGCCTGGGGCCTGGGCCCTGGGGCTGGGCGGGCCAGGCCTGAGGGCAAGGTGGGAGAGGCAGGAGTGGGGGTACACTCCCCCAGGATCTCCCTTTCTTCCCAACATTGGCCTTGGCCGGTTGGCATTAGCTCAAGGGGATGGGCAGCAGGTGCTGGGAGCATGTCGTGTCTTCCCTCCCTCTGTCCTTCTGCCTCTCTCCTTCCCTCCCACGCCCCCTCCTCCCCGCGGGGTTCATGCCCACCGTGAGACAGTCAAACTATATAGAGAAACTTAACACCGAACTTGAAAGCTCACCCTTGCCTTCTCCTGAAGCCCCTCCTGCCTCTTCCCTCCCCATCTGCAAAGTAGACCGAGATGGGAACAGGGGTGAAGCGTGGAGGTGAAGGCTCAGGCACGGATCCTGGCAGGACTCACCTGAACCAGCCCCGAAACTCTCAGGTTAAAAACCAGGTGAGCATTTCCTGAAGAGCACAAAGTGGAACACTGGCCCAGAGAAATGCTCTGTGAAAAAAGAGTTTTGTAGCCAATACTTCTGGAAAGTGCTAAATTAAAACAAAATATATATATTTTTAAATGCAGGGTTTCTGCAAACCTTGAGCTTGCTGATGCGTCTGGTCTCCTTGCCTCCCAGCAGGGTAAATTCGCTGACCGTGAAGCCTGTTGGTTCAAGGCTCATGAATTTGCAGCCCACGGAGGGTGGCTTCCAGGGATGACGCTTTGGGTGCTGGTGAAAAAGCTCTTTCCTTCAGTCGTTGAGCTGCGGTCACATCCCAGGCTGACCACTGGTCGGCCAGCTCTGTGACCTTGGGTATGTCCTACAACCTCTCTGGGCCCTGGGTCCCCCGCCTACCCAATGAGTTGGATGCTTCCCATTCCTGGTCTGGTGAGAGGTAGGGGATGCTGGACGGGAGTGAGGTCAGCCTGGGGCTGACAGTGGGGCCAGACCGAGCCTGGCAGAGGTGTGCTCTCTCTCGGCAATGCCCACTGTCCCCCCTTCCTACACCACCAAGATATGACAGCTCTTTTTTTTTTTTTTTTTAAGATTTTATTTATTTATTCATGAGAGACCCACAGAGAGAGGCAGAGACACAGGCAGAGGGAGAAGCAGGCTCCCTGCGGGGGGCTCAATGCAGGACTCAATCCCAGGACCGAGGATCATGCCCTAAGCCAAAGGCAGATAACCACTGAGCTACCCTGTTGCCCCGATATGATGGCGTTTAATGATCCAGTGGGTCCCGGAGCCCTGAAACCCAAGACAGAAAACTGGGCAGGCGCTGTGGCAAGTTGGAACCAGCTGGACACGGGATGGATGCTGGATGGGGAGGAGCAAAGCTGATCTGTGGAAATGTGGCCACTGGCAGGGCAGGGAGGAGGGGAAGGTGGGGGAAGACATCACCTGGGCACAGAAGGGAAGGGTGTGGCCAAAATAGTAATCATGATAAATAATATTTTAAGATAAATAAATATATATATATTAAAGATTTTATTCACTCATGAGAGACACACAGAGAGAGAGAGAGGCAGAGACACAGGCAGAGGGAGAAGCAGGCTCCATGCAGGGAGCCCGACGTGAGACTAGATCCCGGGTCTCCAGGATCATGCTCTGAGCCGAAGGCAGGCGCTTAACCAGCCAGGCATCCCAAGGTAATATTTTTTAAAGAGCCAAAATTAATGCCAAAAAATATCTATGACCAACAAAATATCGACATTTAAATAAAAATGTGATCCAGGCCTGCACTTGCATAACTCATTTCTCTGGCCTTCACCCCGATCCTGGCCCCAAGAGCTAATAACCATTTTGTGCACCTGCAGAGGGTTCCCCGAGGGGCCTCCCCTTCAGCTGGACAGAACCTCCATCTCCTGTGAGTCCTCAGGGCACCGAGCCCCTCTTTCACGGCACTTGTGAGGCGCTCATTCGTTTACCCCCATCTCTAGCTTGGAATTCCTGAAGACAGAGACCATGTAATGGGCTAACTGGGTGACGGGCACCAAGGAGGGCACTTGATGGGATGAGCACACGGTGTTATACTATATGTTGGCAAATTGAATTTAAATTTTAAAAAATGTTAAAAAAAAAAAGGAACGATCCATTTCCCCAGTCCCACACCCTGCGTGTCCACGAACTGAGTTGAGGAGTGAGCGGTGCGGCCAGGGTTGGGCTGCTCCCTCCTCGATGCCGGAACCCTCTTGGTGAGGCTGGGCACGCCTGCTGGGGTGGCCCTGGGGCCCTGGGGACTGAGCTAGTCCGTGTTATGTCCCTAAGTGGGGAGGGGTCTGCTGCAGTGGAGAGCTCCTGGCCTCTCTGCTACGGTCACGCCGACCACCGTGGATACCCCCTTTATAGGCATTGCCCCATTTGATCTCTCCGACAGCCCTGCAGGTTGGTATCAATATCCCCATTTTACAGATGAGTAAATGGATGCAGTTAAACTGCAGTTAAACCCCTGAAGGTTGGGATGCTTGGGTGGCTCAGCGGATGAGCATCCACCTTTGGCTCAGGGTGTGATCCAGGGGTCCTGGGATCGAGTCCCACATCGGGCTCCCGGCAGGGAGCCTGCTTCTCCCTCTGCCTGTGTCTCTGCCTCAATCTCTCTCTCTGTGTCTCTCATGAATAAATAAAGAAAATCTTAAAAAAAAAATTCCTCACAGCTTAAAAAGCTAGTAAACGATGGGGGCAGGATTTGACCCCACGTTGGCCACATGCCTAACCTCTGAGGTCTGCTGTCTCAGGAGAAGTGGAGATGGGGACCCTCTTCACACCTGCTTTTCCAGACTGGTAGGCTCCTGAGTAAGAGACGGGGAGGGGGGCTCTGATGACTGTTCCTCTTGCCCACGGAGAAGGGGAGAAGGGGAGGATTTTTCTCTGGAATCCCTGCACACGTCTGCCCATCTCCTGTCCCTCCGGGGCATCCTCCATCGCCCCTGCCCCATGTAACCCCCCACACTGGGTAGGGCTGCTGGGAGTTGTTCTCATTAGTAAAATTGCTTCCAGGCCTGTCCCGGCCCTAGCCCACCTATATTGATAAGTCTTCGGCTGCAGGCTTATTATTTGATATTTATACCACCCTGTTCCTCACCTTCATGATGGATGGTTCGCGTGTCAGGATCAATATGGCCCTCTCACATTTACATATGTGTATTATTAATAAACAGTAAGTCACCCAGGCAGCCCTGCTCTACTGGGTTTTCTGTCCCTTGCATCAGGCCAGATGGCTGGTATTGATCTGTTTGATCAGGAGGGGACACAGAGCAGAGCACAGAGCATTCGGGGCGGAGGGTCTGGAAATCACAGCAGTGCCGTCTGCGCTACTGCTCCGCCCTGTGTCTGACAGTCCGGCTCCTTCACACACTCCGGGGCGGAGGAGGAGCCTTCCTGGGTTGGGGTCCTCTGCAGACAGTGGTCGCCAGGCTGGTGGGTGGCTTTCTTCTTGTCCACCTTGGCCTCTCCACGCCCACTGCCCTCACTCCCAGGGCCTTAGCAGAGCACGCCTGGGCACTGGCTGGCCTCCTAACTGGCCTTCCAGCCATCCCTGCCCCGGGTCCCACTCCCTCTGCTAGGAGGCGTTCCTTCCTGCGGGATCCCCGTCTGGAGGAATCATCATGCTGCTCTGAAATCCCCTGTTCTTTCCACATACAAACTCCTCGGTCTGCTTCCAGATCCTCAGTAATCTACCTGCCAGCTGACCTGTTGTCACACTTCTCCCTAACCTGTAGCTTCACTAGCCTGACCCTTCATTCCAACTACCACCCCCACTGTTTATTCTGTTCCCCACACCCAGAACACCCTTCCAGATGTCTCCATCATTACACAATCTATTCATGTTTCAAGGTCAGCTCAAGTCCCACCCATCCCATGAGGTGCTGCCCAACTTTTCAGGTGACCATTAACTGCCTTGCCCCTCAACATCCTCTTCTCCATTCTGTTGTCCATGCAGCAAATATTTGGCAGGTGCTTCCCATGTGCCAGAGCACTGGATTAGCTCCTGGGGTCTTTTTTTTTTTTTTTTTAAAGATTTCATTCATTTATTCATGAGACACACACAGAGAGAGGCAAAGACACAGGCAGAGGGAGAAGCAGGCTCCCTGCAGGGAGTCTGAAGTGGGACTTGATCCCAGGACCCCGGGATCATACCCTGAGCTGAAGGCAGACGCTCAACCGCTGAGCCACCCAGGTGTCCCAACTTCTTGGGTCTTAATGGTAACAAAAACTAATCACAATCCTCAAGAGCTCGGAGTCTAGTGCAGAAAGAAGACATCCATCAAAGAGTTGCAGAGAGGAATGCAAAATTAAATAGAGGTTAGTCTCATGAAGGAGAGATACCAGTTGGTACCAGTGGAGCTGGTTAGAGAGGGGTTGGTCTGGTCAGAGAGAGGAGAAAAGTCTTCTTAAAAGCGGGTATTTCAGGCAGGTGAGTGGGAAAGCATCTCAGGCTGAAGTGACACTCAGGCTGAGTGACGTGACCAAGCTTTTTACTTACCTATAGTTGTGGAAGGAACAACAGGTGCAAAAGCCCAGTGGTAGGAGGGGGTGCAGAGAGTTTGGGAAACTGGAAGAAGTCAGTGTGGCCAAAATACAGCAATCAGGGCAATGTGGGTGGGAATGGATTGAGGTGGGGTGGGTGAGTTGGGCAGGGGCGAGACCTTGCAGGGCCCTTTGTAGGTGGTGTCAGGGAATGGTCCTTTTTCCTAAGATCACTAGGAAACCAGCAGAAAGTCTTAAAAAGAGAGGCAATATGATTTGACTTGCATTTTGAAAAGCTCACTGTCGTTGTGTGGACAATAGGTGGGAGGGGACAAGGCTGGTGGTAGGGAGGGCCAGTAGGGGACCAAGGCAACAGTTCATGTAGGAGATGATGGTAGGGGGGCGGCAGTGGGGATGGAGAGCAGTGGACCGGCTTGAATGGTATTTAGGAAGCAAAGCCATCAGAACTCAGTGACATTTGGGATATGGGGGGTGGAGGAGGAGGCAAACTCTGGCCAGTTTATGATTCATGACCCTAGACAGAGCCACCCATCAGCTGAGGAGAGTAGTAGAATGTCGAGTTGACGGTGGTGGGTGGGTGGCACATAAGCCGGGACATGGATGGATGGAGGTCAGGGTCTTTGAAGCACCCAGGAGGCAATGTTGGATGCTCAGGCTGGGGTGCAGAAGAGAGACTTTGCCTGGAGGTAGACAGCATAGAGACTGGGGTGGCAGAGATGAGAGCCCTGGAGAGAAAGAAGACGGAGAAAAGAGGACCAGCGCCAGGCACTGGGGACGCCCCCCCCCCCCCCCCCCCCCGCACCGTGTGCTGCCTGCAATTCTCTGCCCCTTCCAGTCCATCTCCAGGCACACGGTATGCGCTCCAGAAGGCGGCACTGAGCGAATGAGTGTACAGCCCGTGGTCTCTATCTGGTTGGCCCCCAGCTGAACTGAAGGCAGGGCTGTGTTTTGGCTTTGCCCCTGCCCTCCCTTGCACTAACCCTCATAGTACCAGTGACAGTGGGGTCCCTTCTTCATACCAGGGACTCAATCAATGGTCTCCTCGAGGCTCATCATCCAGATAAGGAAATGGCCTTGGAGTGGTTTCTACTTACCTATGGTGTGGAACAAACCACTCCAAAACGTCGTGTCTCCAAACAGGTAGCATTTATTTTGCTCCTGACCCTGCACTTTGGGTGGGACTTGGTGGGCAGCGTGGGGACAGCCCATTGTTGCTCCTCGAGCATCCATCGATGGGGCTGGAAGATCCATTTTGAAATAATTCATTCACACAGCCGGCAAATTGGGTCTGGTCGTTGGCCAACACCATCCATAAAACCTTCCCATGAACAAAAAGTAAGCAGAACATGGCCTTTTCCCGTGGGAGGGATTTTGGCCATCCCAGCCTTATCTCTAATTTGTCTGCCCCGAAGGCCATCCTGGGTGACCCCCTTGCCCCCACTCCACTCTCCACCTTCCATCTGGCTCAAAGAACAGCTTGGACTTGCTGGGTTCCCCATTGGTCGTTACTGATCGTCCTATTTCCCTCCAGGCGAGTGTCCGCTTTCTCTGTGACATCATCCCCTTGGATATTTACCAGGACAGTAGCTGTTTATTTTGCTCTTTGTGTCCTCACTGTTACTAGAAAAGATTTAAAGCAGGCAAGACGACTGCATAAAATATAAGAAGACTAATGTAAATACAAAGTTTGAAGGAAAGAAGAAAGGAAGCGGGATGGAGCAGAAATAGACCAAAAAAAAAAAAAAAAAAAAAAAAGGCATGCCCGGGTGGATTAGACGTTGAACTGGGTTTGCTTCAAAGTTTTCCAATAATCAGAGTGCAAGGAGCTGCATGGTCATGAACGTGTTCACGGTGGCCAGAAGATGAAAAGGGCCGGGAGTTATAACTGAGCTGGAGGAGAAAGCATTTGATCCAGAACTGAGACAATATTGCAAATGAAGCTGCTTTAAACATCCCTGGAATCCAATCCTTGGGGGGCAATTTTGCCTCCAAGGGGAAGATTGGTAATGCCTGGAGCCCTTTGGTTATGGCAGCTGGTGGGGAGGAGGGCTTGCTGCTTGCATCCAGAGAGCAGAGGCCAGGGATGCTGTAAAGGTCTACAGTGAACGCACAGGACGGCCCTCCACCCCCACAAAGGATGACGTGACCCAGAATGTCAACCGTGCCTGGTCGAGAAACTCTGGTCCAGCCCTTTCTTTGGGCTGGCGACAAAGCACGCCTTAAAGGCCAATCTTTTTGGCTCTTTTGTAACGAGTCCTTCTTGGAAAAGACTCAAAATCCCCTGGCCCGAGATCCTCCCTTCTCTGGGGGAAAGAATACTGCTTGAGATTCCTTGAATCTTAGAATGAAAAAGCTGGATCACTGAGGCCAGCGCCCCCATTGGTCACCACGTTTATGCTGCCCCGCAGGCGGCGTCCTGCACTTGGCCAGAGTCGCTGGGGGAGACCCTGCCTTTAAAGGCTCACAGCCGAAGAGCAGAAACCTCCCCCCACCCCAGGGTGGCACGGATTCTCTGCAGAGTCCCAAGATTGGCTCCGAAAGAACCAGAACCTCACAACGGGAAGAGGTGAGCAGGAGCCTGATGGACTGGGGAGCCTTTCCGCAGGGGACCCCCTGTTCTCCACACTCTTTCCGGGCCCCAGGGTTTGGCACAGACTTTCCCCCGCTCCAGGAATGTCTCTCTGTTCTCTGAAAGGTGGTGTGATCTAGGGGAAGGAAGCTGTGCTCCCTAGAGAGCCCTGGGCCCCGTGTTCTGGAGCGGACACATGCCACATGCGTGTCACTTTTCCACCGTGCAGCCTGGGGGTGGGCTCTTGCCCATCCTGCGCTGAGCGTGGCACAAAGCAGGTGCCTGGCCGTGCTGCCTCCCTTTCCCTTCCTGTGGGAAGTCTGAAAACGTGGCCTTAACTTGTTTATGCTGCTTCTCCCACCAAAGGGTGGGGTCTATGTGTCCTCCCCTGGCATCTGGGCTCTGTCACACGTTGGCCTACAGATGTCGGTACAGGTGACACTGCATCTGTTTCTGGGCCTGGTCCTTGAGTAGCGGGTGGCTTCCACTTCCTGCCTCGTGGGACAGTCGCTCTGGGCCCTCAGTCGCCACGTTGAGAGGAAGCCGAGAGCCACATGGAGAGGCCAGTGTGGCGTTTGGGCCCACGGCCCCAGGGACAGCCATCACATCTCAGTGAGGAAGCTTTCAGATGGTCCTGGCCCCAGCTGTCAAGCCCCCTGCCTGCGAGCCACCTCGGCTGCTGCCGTGTGGAGTCGAGATGAGGGGTCTTCCCGAGTCCTGCCCAAAGTACAGATTCAGAAGCCAAAGAAATGATTGCTGTTTGGAGCCTCCCAGTTGGGGGGGCTACCTATGGATCCCTCCCAGGACCTTTTTTTTTTTTTTTTAAAGATTTTATTTATTTATTCATGAGAGACACAGAGGCAGAGAGAGAGGCAGAGACACAGGCAGAGGGAGAAGCAGGCTCCATGCAGGGATCCCGAGGTGGGGCTCGATCCCAGGTCTCCAGGATCATGCCCTGGGCTAAAGGCAGGCGCTGAACTGCTGAGCCACCTGGGCTGTCCCTTCCCAGGACTTTTTACTCTCGTGGGGGTTTTGAGTGGAAGAGTAACACATCTGAACAGGATCGCTGTGGCTCAAAGATGAAACCAGGGAGACCGCTTAGGAGGCCACTGCAATGACCCGGGGACAGGTGCTAACCCCAGTGCCTTCAGCCAGGATAGTAGTGATGGGGGTGAACAGTGGTCAGAATCTTGCTATATTTTGAAGGCAGGAGAGCAGCCAAGGCGCTTCCTAGGGTTTGGTCTGAGCAAATGGAAGATGGGCTCGCCCTTTACTACAATGTAAGATGGTGGAGGAGGGTTTGTGCATGAAGGGAGAGGTTCAGATGCTCCTTTGGGGGCATGTTCAGTTTGAGATCCTGCGGTCCACAGCCTCCATGATGACCCCAGCGTCCCCCTCTTCTTGTACCCACCTTTGTGTGCCCCCCCCCCACCACACTGTGCCAGGGTTGCTCTCTGTGTGACCGATGCAACATGACAGAAGTGATCCCGTCCCCCTTGGGAGATTAGGTTGTGAGACACTGTACCTCCTGTGGGTGTCAATCTCTGCCTCGATTTCTCTGTTGGACCACTGGCCCTGGGGGAAAGCCAGCTGCCCCTCTGTGAGCAGCCCCATGGAGAGGCCCAGGTGGGAAGAGACTGAAGCTTCCAGCCAGCAGCCACGGGAGTGGACATGCAGGTCGAGCCAGAGCCACCCGGCTAGGCCGCTCCTGGACTCTGGACCCTCGGATGCTGTGTGGGATCGCAGATGTCGGGTGTTTTAAGCTGCTAAGTTTCGGGGTCATCAGTGGTCATCAGTACTCATGGGACAGTCGCTCTGGGGCCTGTTTGATCTGTATCAAACATCCAAGTGGAAATGTCGGGTTGGCATTCCAGATCTACAAGTCTGGAAGTCACAGAAGCGGTTCAGGCTGGGATATACATTTGGGAGTCAATATACAGATGATATTTCTTATTAGAAGATTTTCTTTATTTATTCATGAGGCACACACACACACACACACACACACACAGATCCAGAGAGGGAGAGAGAGAGAGAGAGATGCAGGCAGAGGGAGAAGCAGGCTCCATGCAGGGAGCCCGATGCAGGACTCGATCCCAGAACCCTGGGATCATGCTCCGGGCCAAAGGCAGATGCCCAACCACTGAGCCCCCAGCGCCCTTACAGATGATATTAAAAGCCACCCAGAGCAGATGACTCCCTCTGAGGAAGCTTTTCCATCTTCTCCCCTTCCAGGCCGTGTCAGACGTCGGCCTGGGCCTTTGCTCTGACGCTGCGCTGGGATGACTTTGCTTTGTGCCCGATCCCGCAGCACATTCTGGAACAACTTTGTTTTCTCTGTGTCTGCTTCTGAGTCGGGCATGAACTGTAGATACTCCATAAATGCTGTGGAAAGCACAAAGGCATGTTGGGCCTTGGAAGGAGAAGCGGACGCAGGAAGTATTCTGGTGGGCCCCCCTCCAGGGGAATGTCCACCTGCCAGCTTCGGCCTCTCAGAGCCTGCGGGGTCGCTCCTGGCCTCGAAAAGGCCCCGTTACCCTCACGTGCAGCCAGAGAGAGCCTGCATTAGTATTCTCGGGGAGCCCTCAATCAGGGACAATTACCTCTCATGGAGTGTGTGGGGCGGATCATTCTAGATGGTGTGCTTCGTACTGTTTCTTAGAGTAGTCCCTCAGGATTAAGCCGGGTCCCCCTCTTTGGTAGCCAGTTTATTAACAGCGCTTTCCTGGCTGCCTTCCCTTCTCTGGATCACCTCCCTGCTCTCCTGCCGGGTCCCCCTGTACTTCTCAAATCCTTCTCCCAGGACCTGCTTCTCCGGGAACCAAACCAGGACTGTGGAGAAGCAGGATTGGGAGAGATGGAGAAGTGAGGGCTTCCCACGCCAGGGAGTGGCCCGGAGGGAGGGCTGGGCAGTGCGCACAGGGCATCCTGGAGCAAGGTCCCCGCGAGTATGACCCTCACCGATCGGCAGGGAGGACTGTGGGCTTTCCAATGCTGGCCCCGGTCTTTTTTTTTTTTTTTAAGGCCCCAATTTTGGAGCGTTGCTGAGCCACACCAAGTGGGGTGACCTCTGATCGGGAAGTTCTGCCCCTGGCCTGGAGCTCGGACTCTGCGGGGTCTCTTTCCTCCTTGAAAAGGGAGAGGGGTGGGGGTGAGGCTGGCCGCCCCAGCTCGCAGCCTTCAGCTGGCTCCACCTGGAGTTGCAGAAAGCTCTCTGCGCTGGAGGATGTTCTTCTAGGGCAGGATGACACTTTGCCAGCATGTCGGCGCGTGTGATTGCGTGACGACCTAGAGCCGAGAGCATCTGCTCTCCTCCAGGCAGCTTTCCTAGAGAGGTGGCAGGTGGAGAGAGATGCAGAAGTCTCCATGTGGTGGCTGGTGCCCGGTTCCCCGAGTCCCACCCAGCCTCCCCCCTCTGCCCAGGGCCTCTTCAGCTCCGGGCTTCTAATTCTCCTGCTTTGCTCCCAGGCCCTTGTATCACCTCCCTGCGTCTGGCTGCTGTGTCCTAAGGGCTGCACTAGCCTGGGGGCTCAGAGCTTGGGGAGGCCTGCTCGGAGCCTCCCTCCCACCCGTGTCCCAGCTCACCAGAGGCAGCACCCACATGTGCAACCAGATTCATGCCATACCCGGCACTGCTGGGCACCCATCGTGTCCCAGGCTGGGAGATTCCACTGGGAGCACGGAGAGGCCCCCAGGTGG
Organism: Vulpes vulpes; assembly: GCF_048418805.1. NCBI lineage: Eukaryota > Metazoa > Chordata > Mammalia > Carnivora > Canidae > Vulpes > Vulpes vulpes. Next base: position 6,889,722 of record NC_132781.1, read on the forward strand.
GAACCTACAGCTGAGAGAGGAAGGCCCAGCATCAAGAACTAGAACACCGGACAGTAACTGACCCCCCCCCCCCCCCCCCAGGTGGTGGTGAGGTATCCCCTTCAAGGGTTCCTCTGTGCTCGATGCTTTCCTGCACACAAACTCACCAAGTCCTCCTAACTACCCGGAGGGAGGGAGTACCAATCCCCAGATTCACGCTCCTCCTTTCTCCACTGCTCCGAGCCTGGGGGCCAGGTCTATGCAGGCTGTATCCACTAGGCTCTCTTGACTCGGGCTTCTGGGCTGGGGGCTGCAGAGGGCAGCAGCTGGAAAGGCGGGAGGCAGACTGGGCGGCCCCTACTCCCCCTCCCAGGTCACCGCTGGCTCCTCCATCAAAGGCTCCATTCTGGTTCCCCGTTTGGAGGCCTTGTCTACAGCAAGGTGACGTCTCTGGCTTCCTCCAGGCCGCTCACACCCGTTGCATTTCCAGGCGTTTTGCCGCCCCTGGGGGGGGGGGTGCCCTGTAACCTTGCCTCCATCTATGGCAAGGGTCCCTTCCAGGGCCAGCTTCATTGACAGGTGCTCTGTGCAGTCACCTTGCCCAGAAGGCACCTCCCCTGCGGAGGGCAAATGCTGCCTTGTCATCATCTTGAAATTCTTTTTTTTTTTTTTTTAAAGATTTTATTTATTTATTCATGAGAGACACACACAGAGAGAGGCAGAGACACAGGCAGAGGGAGAAGCAGGCTCCATGCAGGGAGCCCGATGCCGGACTCGATCCTGGGTCTCCAGGATCACACCCCGGGCTAAACTGCTGGGCCACCCAGGGATCCCCATCATCTTGAAATTCTTAACACGTTTTCAATAAGGGGCTTACATCTTCATTTTGCACCAGATCCACAAATGGCCTCTCCCGGTGCCTTCGCTCAACTTTCCCGGTCGCTGCCAGGGGCTGTCCGCATCCTGGCCGGGGTCCACTTTACATCCGGCAAACGGCATTTGAAGGAAGCTCAATAACCAGGATGAGGCCACACGCTACTCAGTGGCAGAGCTGGGATTTGAACCCAGGACCTGTGCCTCGTAGCCCGTGCTCTTTCCAGTTTGAGGAGCCCAGTGATATGCCTGCGATGGAAATTGCAGGAAACTTTGCATATACACTGATTGCTTCTCCTTTGATGGGAAAGTGACGAGGCTTCCTGGGGCCTCTATTTCTCTGCTCATGATTCGGGCGGTTTTCCTGATTGTCTTGGCCCAGCCTGGTTCAGAGCCTGCAGCCTGCGCGGAATCACTAATGCGGCTGCCCTGACCCGCTGGTGATGGAGGGCCACCCCCCCCCCATCAACCCTGCGGCTCCTGAACGGGGTCCTGCCCAGCCCCTGCCCACCACCTGCTGCTCCCAGCAGAGAGAACCTCACTCCTGCGCCGGCCGCTGAGAAGCTGTGGTCCTGACATGACGGATGAGGAACGGAAATTTGGAAGGGGCTCAAAGCTCTTGCTGGCTGCCTCTAATTTTATTTTGAATAGAAGGAGAAAGCAAGGGGGCACCAGCAGACAGGAGCGGTTTCCCCTGGTGGGGATGAGCAGTGAATCAAGATAAATGGAGGCTCTTTTCGAGAATTTGTTCAGACCCCCAAACTCTGCTTCCCCTGGCAGACAAATCCGTGCCTGGGGTGCCGGGGCAAGGTGCAGGACCCTCGGGGCCTCCACTGATGTACTGGGGGTCTGGAGGGAGGGTTCACGGTTCCCCTCTGTCTTTGGTCCTGGCCTTTGTGGCTAATATGGTCCCTTTGGAGCCCGGTGGACGTTGGGAGGTTAAGGGGATGAACACTGACCCCTAATTAGACAAGTGGGTTCATTTGCTCTTTCATGTCTCGCAGCCCTGCAGGTACAATCTTGAGTCAAACTAGAAGGTTCTGGCTTTCACGGAGGAAGCTTGAGCCTTGTCTTACCGCTTCTCGCTTCTCAGCTGGGTGACCTTGAACAGGCTCCCCAACCTCTCAGGGCATCACGGAACTTCTAGAGGCGCAGAGAAAATTGCACTGATTTTTGGCGTAGATGTGAGCCTCCGAGTTGGTGCAGATAAAACGCCTCGCCCGAGATCCGCTGCAGGGATCTGCTGTTATCTGGCAGGTGACCACAGGAGCCACAAGGCGCAGGGAGGGGAGGGTGCGGGAGGAATGGTGTCCCAAGTCTGTGCCCTGTTTGTAAGTGCCCAGTGATGGGGGGGGGGAAGATGCAGGGGGGGGGGGATTCCCCCAGACGCCCCACCCCTAGGAAACACAATTCAGAGAAAAACACCCCCCTGGGTCTCAGCAGTCTCTGTGTTCCAGCTGTAGGTTCGCAGCTCCAGGGGGGACCCGGCTCTCCCCTCGACCTCGTTAAAGTCGGAGGGGTGTATAAATCAACCAAAATAATTCACGACGATCATTAGCGACTCCAAGGCGGCATCTTCTACCGGCAGCTTTAAATTAAAAACAGTGCAAAACTGCGGTTTTTAAAACACATCAGCTCTGTTTCCTCCCCCCTGCCTGCTGTAATCGAAGGCTGCTGGGATCTAATGAAATGCATTAGCATCTCCAGTCCCCCCTGGCTACTGGTTACAGGAAGGAGGCTGCTTTGCGGTGGGGAGTGGAAGAGAGGTGTCGGGAGGCGCGGGGGTGCCTCCCTCCTCTCCCAGCCCCTGGTGCGGAGCCTCCGAGCCGCGGGGCTTGCATGCAGTGGCCCTGCTGCCCAGGGACCGCCGAGGAGCAAAGGGTTCCCTTCGCCCGGTTTCCCTTTCTGCACCTGCAGAGGCCCTGGCACGCGCCGGGCAGCCCCACCCTGGACCCCGGGCCAGTGGCGCACAGCAAGACTGTCTCCATCCACGTGGGGCCTCTCCTCCTCCCCGGGCACCTCTAACCCAGTGTCCCCGTCATGCCCCTAAAATTGAGCCAGCTGGACAGGCAAGCCAGAAACTTTGCAGACGTGGCTGCCCCCTTTCTGCAAAAGGCCGGAGAGGTTCTTGCGCCCCTCGGTCTCATGCGCCTGGGCGGCTTCCTTCTCCACCTGGACGCTGCAGAATTTGGGTGGAGCAGCTCTTTCTCACTGGGGCGCTGCCTTGCGCCTTGCAGGGTGCTCAGCTCCTGTGCACTTGACCCAGTGCCCTCCCGGTCAGTGCAAAGAGGACAAATGCCCAACGGGTTACATGTGCCTCGCGGGTACGGGGCCTCCCAGGTGGAGATGCGCTGTGTTTCGTCACCGCCGCCAGGTTCAGCCACTCTGCTTAACTCTGGTTTTTCTGAAATAAGCGCCGACCGAGCCTTTCCTTAGAAACCCCTCTCTGTGATTCTCCGTCGCATTGTCACTGCTCAGGTGTGTCTGCACTGGGGAGTACGGTTGGGGGGTAGGGGGGCCCCCGGCATTACCCTCCCTGGCAAAGTTCCAACTCCTGAGCATGGCCCCCACTGGGAGAGTTTCCCCGCTGCCCGAACCCTTTGCTCTGCTCTCCTAGGCCCAGCCACATGCCTGCTGCTCCGTCCCTGGCTCACGGAGGCCGTGCTCCGGTGGCCCTTTGCCTGTCACGTCTCACTCTTGCAGCATCAGGCTTGCTCGGGCCTTTGGCCAGGGCCTGGGGTTGCCCCCTTTCAGAGGCAAAGCTGAGACTCCCTGGGAGGTTATGCTCAGGCAGGGAGGCCAGTGGCTCTTTCCAGCCCCCTGCCAATGCTCTAGAACCTTCTTACAACTACCCATTCATTCATTCATTCGTTTGTTTGTTCACCCTTGATTTGTGCTCTGACGTCCCTCCTGGTCTCTTCCCCGGGCTTTCTCCGCGGTAGGAGGAAAGCATCCGGACAGGTGCAGCTGGGGCGCAAGAGGGTTAATGCCCGACCTCTCACAGTGGGGACGGAGTAGGTGGGCTGCATGCTTAGGTCAGCAGGGTGGCTGTAAGGCGCAGGGAGCCCAGTGTCCCTGGGTGTGGGACCCTTCATTGCCTCTCTCCCTTCCTGTCCACTCTCCCTGGCCCCTCCCTCCTGCTTCCTGGGTGCACAAGAGTCGTCATCACAGCCTCTGCTTCCAAGGGACCCAGATGGAGACCAAGAGTCTGGCCCAGTCTGGGATGCAGAGAAAGAGATCTCGGTACCTGATGCAGGTGGGAAGAAGGGATGCCATGTCCTCTAGCACCTGCTCACCTTCACCGCCACCCCCACCTACCATGGACGGAGCGCACAGGGCCAAGGGCCTGCTGCAGATGGCCCACTGGTGAGGACAGAGCAGGACACCAGCTCCAGGGGCTCTCCGGGCTTTCCCGTCCAGATCAGCTCCTTGCAGAGTGGGAAGGTGGCAGGCCCTCCCTGGGTGTGGGGCTGTGTGTGTGTGTGTGTGTGTGTGCACTGTACAGACTCTGAATTGGCCAGAGTTGCTGAGCACCAGGTCAGGGGTCACTGCTCCAAGCAGGAGCTGCTGGTAGCACAGGGAATATTCATATTTCTTGGGGTGGGGGGCGCACAGCGGGACCCCTGGGGGCTTGAGCAAGGTGGGGGCCTCCCCACCTGCTGGACTGACTCACCAGACAGCTTACCTGCCCGTGTGTCTCCTGCAGTGCCCTGCAGGTAACAAGTGCTCAAATTAGCATGGGTAGAAATAGAGCAAAACCCCCCACATCAAAATTGGGAAACAGTCTGGCTGGGCAGGCCCGGGCTGCCCCCTTCCCCTCTTCGGGAGCAGGGCCCTCCGAGTGCCTGGCATCCTGCTGTCCTTGGGGGTGGCTGACAGATAGGGAGGAGAGGCAGGGAGAACAGCCTGTCATAGAGTGGGGGCTTTGATCCTTGCCCCAGATCACGTCCTGGTGGTCGGTGTCCTTACCCCTGGCCCACCAGCCCTCGGCTCAGCCCCTTCCCCAACAAAACAGCCTTCAAGGGCCACCCGCCTGCCTCACCCCAGCCCTGGCTCCTCCCACCCCACCCCAGTCCAGACCCGCCTGGAGGCCTGGGTGGCAACCATATGTTTAGGATGCTTGATTGCTGCTGTTGTGAGCCAGAAGGGCTGTTTGGGAAAGGGTACTCAGTCAAAGCTGTGTTTATATACACAAGGGCCGGCGTCTTTTTATTATGCATAATTATACGCTTCTTAATGCACAGGCTTTCCGAGGCATTTTTCCTCCCTCCCCCCCCCCTCTGTGAAGCTGCAGTGGGGAGGGTGTGTTCGGGGTGGGTGGGGGCCCGGAGACGGGGGCCGCCCTCCTCTCCTTGACTCCGGGGGCTCTGGGTCCGGCTGATAGATGGCTGCTGGCTCGCTCTTCCCGGGAACTCATTCTTCCGAGGGGATCCGGGGAGATGAGACGTGGAAACATTGAGGAGCGTGATGTGAAGCCTCGGATCTCTCCCTCCTCGTCTTTGAGCCGAAGCCTCAGATTTGCACTCCTCACCTCCTCCCGCAAGGAAAGCGTTAGATCCTTCCCCACCGCCGCAGTTTCTGGAGTCTGCACCCTGCAATTCTCTTCTTCTAAACTTCCCAAACCGGACTCCGAAGGCTGACATGGCATTTTATTAGATGCTGATCACGAGAGTCCAGGTGAAGCTTCTGATAATCAGAAAGATCATAGTGATGGTGGCGGCTTTGGGTTTGTACAATATAACGGGGCTGGGCACCCTGGGTTCGAATCCAGACTCTACCGTCTACACCATGGGTCAGCTGTGTGACCTTGGGCTGGCCATTTAACCTCTCCGAGCCCCTGTTTTCACGTTGGTAAAATGGGAAGAATATTAGCTCCCCCCACCCCCCGGCATGTCGAGCACCTGGAGCCTGGGAAATGCTTTGTCAATGAGGATTTTGGCTTCATCCTTGAGGCGTCCGGCTCCGCTCAGACGCAGTGAACACTCACCAGGTAGTTATCGCAGCAAGGAATGAATGAGCACTGGGTTTGGAATCAGGGTGTCTTTGTTTACAGCCGCAGAGCCAGGCGGTTGTGGGACGTCTGAGCTTCTTTGAGCTGCAGGTGATAAGCTAACAGATTGGCCCACAGGCCTGTGAAGGTTCGGCTAATCCAGAGACATGAGGCTAAAGCGCAGATGATGTCGAGCCTGGAGCCCGATGCCAACACATGCCCCAAGTTACTGATGGCTGATATTTCTGCCAGTAGTAGTTGACTATTTAAAAGGGTTTGTCTTTCCATCATCCCAGGTGACGGAATGAAACAACCCGAGGCCTGCGCAGGCCTGTCTCCAGCCCCGAGTTCACAAATAGGAAAGTGGAGCTTCAGAAAGATCAGCTGGAGGGATCTGAGCTCTTGAAGATTGTGATTAGTTTTTGTTACCACTAAGACCCAAGAAGTTGAGACACCTGGGTGGATCAGCAGTTGAGCACCTGCCTTCAGCTCAGGGTGTGACCCCGGGGTCACAGGATCGAGTCCCACATCGGGCTCCCTGCATGGAGCCTGCTTCTCCCTCTGCTTGTGTCTCTGCCTCTCTCTCTCTCTGTCTCTCTCTGTCTCTCTCTCTGTCTCTCATGATAAATAAATAAAATCTTTAAAAAGAAAAAAGAAAAAGAAAGATCAGCTGGATTCGCCTGAGCTTGCACTGCCCCCGAGCCTGGATGCCCCCCGACCCTGTGCCCTGCTCAATAAACAAGTTGTTACTTTAATTCCAAAGCTAGTTGTCCAATTCTCTGAGAATGTCCCCACACTTTTAAATGTAGGAGATGCTGGAGCTCTGGGGTGTTCTGTTAATCCACCCTCTTCTCCCTTCCTCAAAGCCTGCTTCCACCAAGAAGCCCTCCTGGGATAAAGTTATCCGCTCGGTCTTGAGAACCCTTTATTTTCAGGGCCTCCCACCCCGGCGACTTGGGGAGACCGAGGAGACAGTGAGACTTGTAGGTTGATGCTGAGATGGAGCTCACCTTGGAAGAAGTGGACAAACTCCCGTGTTGGGTCAGGACACTCGGGATGTTGGGAGCATCCGTGTCTACCTGACATGTTCTGTGTCAATGATTTTATCCTATGGCCTATATTGATCCTGTCCGAACCCCCTGAATGTGCTATATTTAGCTTTGCCCCCCCAAACATGACCAAAGTCATGCAGGTAGAGCTATTTTTCAAACTTACCTGGGCATTCGGTGCTTTTATTTGCTAAATCTGGCAACTCTAGATATTGGTGACTTCCCTAGGTGGGAGGTGGCATGGGGTGTGGGGGCTGGGGTCCTCCTGGCTCCCCACCACGGTGCCTGGGACCAGCCTTCCTTCTGGTCTCACCACCTCCCCGTCCGCCCTGAGGGGGCAGGACTGGCTGGGCTCCGAAGCCAGGGAGAAGCCAAGCGCCCAGGGCCGCAGCCTGGATGAGCCTGCAAATTGGCAGTAAAGGAACCGTCCTTGGTAATAGAGAGATTTACCATCTGAAGGGCAGCCCCTCCCTCTTGAAGAGGCGATTAGTTCTGAAGCACTTTCCTGTGGGTTTGTTTCAGGGACATCGGAGGCCCCCATTACTCTCTCCCCTTCCCACCCCCAACTATCCCCCAGAGATTTAGAGCCTGGAGGTGATCTTCCTTCTTGCTTCCATTACTTCAGCGCCTGAGTTACGAGCCTATATTCCTCAAAAAGCTCTTCACTCGACCTCAGGCAACAAAATCTAAGGAGCTGTGGGAGGTGGGAGTGGCCTCCTTGTGGGCCGGGCGGGCGGCACCTGCCCTGGACCCTTGGGGGCACCCGGCCTCCCTATTCATTTAGCTCCTTTATAGGCTGGTTCTCCCGCCCGCCCCGTAAGCTAACCACCTTGGTCTAGGCCTCAACCTCTCCGAAATGCATTTTCTTATTGTGTAAAATAAGGCAGTGGAGACCGATGCCTCCTAAAGCCTCTAGCAAAGCTGTGATTCCTTCCCGCCAGCTTGGACCCACTTGGTACCCACTCCCCCCATAAACAGAGTTAGAGGTCATGGCCTCCTGCCTCCTCCCGCTTGCCCTCCAGACCTCCAACCCGCCTGGCCGGGCAGAGCCAGCCCCTCAGGAGAGGGAGAGAGGGAGAGAGGGAGAGGGGCAGGAGGTGGGGATCGGGGATAGGGGATCAGGCAAAGTTAAAAGAAGACAGGAAAGGACAGACTCGGGTTGTGATTCTCTCACTCAATGAACACAGCGCATTAGGGATTAATTCCCTCCCCTCTCCTGTTTACTGTGGTTTCTCCCCCCTCTGGTGCAGGGACGAGAGGCTTTGCATCAAGATTAGTTGTTTCACAGTAAGGCTGCAATTTGCCCAACGGGTTTGTCATTAGGGGAGCCCAAGCACCATTCACAGGAGCTTGAGTCCCTTGTCCTTGCTTTGCTCCCCGGTGTCTGTCCCTTTCTCATGCAGACAAACAGGGTCCCAGAGGGAGATGGAGTCTTCCCAGGTTTGTAGGTTGGGTGCCCTGCTAAGGTCTAGGGGTGGGGGGTGGGGAGGCAGGGTCAAGCTCGCCCTGCAGGCCTGCCCTCCTGAAAGGCTGATGCTTCTGTCTCTCCAGAGGGCCTCTCTCTCTCTCTCTCCCCCACTGGGGGCCAGACCAGGCATGTGGGTGAGCCAGGACGGTCAGCAGCACCGCCCGAGGGATGGGGAGAGATTTGCTGCTCCCTCCCAGGTCGGCCAGTGTGGGGGAAGGGAGAGAAGGCAGCTCTGATAAGGATGAAACAAAATGAATGTGTTTTCAAAGTTTCCCCCAGGCCCCAGCAGGATTCTGCAAAACTGTAATCCTATATTATAAATAGATGGAATTGCCTTTTTTTTTTTTAACCCATTGGAGATGCAAAGCCAGCTGCTCTCTCTCTCTCTCTCTCTCTCTCTTTCTCTGTCTCTCTCAAGACAACTGACAAAATGAGAAGGTAAGCTGCCTATTTGTCTCCGCATCCAGATGCGGTAAAGGGAAGTGCAGGGAGCTGTTGGTCCCAGAGGCCTGTTCTGTTTGTTTCTGAAGCTTGGAGCAGTTCAGCGCCCCCACCAGCGATCGGGTCATTCAGTTCAGAAATAGACTGACGGGTTGGGACAATATGAAGCAGATGGGGCAACCGGTGGCTGCCCTGAGTCCTCCCTGAGACTCCTTTTCCCACCAAAGGTCTGAGTGGGCATCACGAAGCTGGGAACACCCACCACCATTGCATTTAAAGGTCCCAAGTGGGGGGCACCTGGGTGGCTCAGTTGGTGAAGTCTCTGCCTTTGGCTCAGGTCACGATCTCAGGATCCTGGGATGGAGCCTGGCACTGGGCTCCCTGCTCGGTGGAGCAGGGAGCCTGCTTCTCTCTCTCCCTCTATCTGCTGCTCAAATAAATAAATAAGATCTTAAAAAAAAATAAAATAAAAGTCACAAGGCCCATCATCAAAGTGCCTGGGCACAGAGCCTAATGAAACCCCAACCAGGGGACTGGAGTGATCCCAGGTCTGTGGGGCCACTGAAGGATTTTCAGGTGATCAGATGTGTGTCTTAGCTGCCAGTTGCCATTGGCGGTCACTTGGGGGTCGGGGTGGGTGGCCAGTAGTAGGGGATGGAAGATCAAGTGGAAGCACGCAGGAAGCCTGGCTCAGAGTGATGGTGGTGGCATTCGCAAGAGTAGCAGGAGAGCTGGGCTTGGATTTCAGGCCTGTTGAGCATGGCAAGCCACGGCTTGGTGGTCCCTGGCTTGGGCACTAGGTGGACAGGGGTGTTGTCCACTCAGGTAGGGGACGGAGAGGAGGAGCCAATCTGATGAGTGGAACTGGAGACATCCTGAGTTTGAAGTCCTAGAGCTCGGGTGAAGGGTCTCAGCCATCTGGCCAATTTGATGATATTTAAATGATACCTTCAGAAAGAACAACTTTTTAAAAGGTAACTAGAAAGAAGCAGCCAGAGGGGTGAAAAGCAGGAGAGCACGTGAGATAAGAAACAGGAAAGAAGAATGTATTAGGGCTTTCCAGAGAAACAGAGCCAATGGGATATTCATATGTGTATATGAGGAGATTGATGGGGATGGCTCCTGTGATTCTGGAGGATGAGAGGTCCCGCAGTCTGCCACCTGCAAGCTGGGGACCCAGGAAAGCCGGTGGTGTAGGTCAGCCCTGGTCCAAAGGCCTGGAACCAGGAGCTCCAACGGCCAAGTGCAGGAGGAGACGGGCATCCAGCTCTAGAAGAGAGAACTCACCTTTCCTTCTCTCCCCCTTTAGGTTCCATTTGGTCCTCATGGGCCCCGATGGTGCCTGCCTATGCTGGCGGGAGCGGATCTCTTCCCCCAGCCTGCTGAATCGAATGCTCCATCTCTTCCAGAAAGCCCCTGATGGACAGACCCAGAAATAAGGCTTCCCCAGCTGTCTGGCCATCCCCTAGCATGGTCAAGTTGACACAGGAAATTGGCCATGACAGAGAAAACCCAGAAAGCTGACAGCATCCACCCCTTCTTCGCAGAAGCCGAACAAGTTCTGAAGGGGTGGCATAGGTCCCATTACACTTGTCATCAAGGCAGCCCCCTCTGTCCTTGGTAAAAGCAGGTCCAGTGGAGAGGTGGGAGCAGGTACCTGGTCACGTAGGTTGGGGGTGGATGGGGTCTTCTGGTATATATTCTTAAGGCATTTCTAGACCTTTGCATCCTCCTGCCCCTTGAGGTCGGAGCTCAGGAAAGCAGAAAGCAAATTATTGGTGTCTAATAGTTTACCAGTTGTTCGGGACACCAGCTGGCTGGAGTTGGGGGCCCTCCAGATGGATAGTGAAGAACAGTAGGAGGTACCAAAGTGCTATTTAAAAAACCCAATATAGGAAAGCCTGGGTGGCTCAGCGGTTGAGCATCTGCCTTTGGCTCAGGGCGTGATCCAAAAACTCGATCCCAGGATCGAGTCCCACATCTGGCTCCCTGCATGAAGCCTCCTTTTCCCTCTGCCTGTGTCTCTGCCTCTCTCTGTGTCTCGCATGAATAAATAAATAAAATCTTTAAAATAAAATAAAATAAACCCCCAATATAACCCCAAGAACCATAATTGTCATCCCGCCCAGGTGGGCAGACAGAGCCCGTGACGGGCAGCTGCTGCTCAGAGTCACTTGGTTGGGCAGAGGCGGGTCACCACATGGTGCAGGCCGCTGTCGGGGGGAACAGTCAGCATCCCCGGGCCACTACAAGCCCCTTCCTCCCCGTCTCCACTCTGTGAAGTGTCCCCCACCTCGACCCCAGGTCTTTCCTGAGCTTCCTCAGTGGCCTGAGCATCAGGTGCAGTCTACGGCTGGAATGAAGAGGTTGCTGGGAAGCCAGTGTTAAGGACCTACTGGGAGTCACTGGGCTGTGGGGGTGCACTCCTGTCCGGGTGCACCCCCATGGCCCCTGCGAGGCTGCTGGGCCAGGCTTGCCAGCTCCCAGCTTTGTCCAGGGCATCCCAGAGCCAAATGGGGGCTTGGGAGGGGGGTGTCCAAGGGGAGGGGCAGCCCGACTCCCCCAAATCCCGCTCACCCCGCCAAGACGCCGAAGGGTCCGTTTGCTGAGTTCACTCGTTGCCTTCCACCCCTCAGTCCTTGCTGACTTTGTCACTTTGTCTTCATCGCGGCGTTTTAAGGAAGCGACCTGCAGCCCACCAGAGGTTCTGGATATGGTCAGGCCCAGAGGCTCACTCGGGCTATTTCGTGTAATGAGGTTTATGGACGAATGAGGCCATATGAAGGCGGGAGCCCCAGCGGGCCCAGGAGCAGCCAGGTTGTCGGCTACCCAGGTTGTCGGCTACCGGCCACCAGGTCTAGTGCAGGAGGAGATACACAGCCTGCGTCCTGGAGGCTGGAAGGGGGTCATTCTGGGTCACAGCAGCTCTGGGAGCGGGGCTGGTCCTGGGCCCTATAAAGATAGGACGGGCACATCTAAGGCAGATCAAAAAGGTGCACACGAGTGTGGGGACCCTCTCCCATTCCTACTGCGGCCCCAGAGCCCCCACGACGGGCCCACGTTCTCTCCCATCAGGCAGCCTTCCCGTCCTGCAAACACGCAGGAGCCCAGCCAGGGGTGTCCATCCAGGGATGTCCGTCCCCGCTGCCTGGGACCCAGGGGCCAGCTGTGTCACCTACTGTCTGCAAGGAGGGAAGGAAGGAGGGTGGCCAGCCTCAGTGGGCTGAGACTCATGTCTTGAGTGGCCTTGCACGGCTGTGCCCAGCCTTTCCAGAGCTTTGTGCCGGCTGCCAGTCCTCTCTGCTCTGCCCCTACTCCTCCCTCCCACCCTGGCTCTCCCCTCCCTTGCCCTCCCTGTGCCTTTCCCTCCCTACTCCCTCCATACTTAGGCGAGCCAGGCCAAGGCAGGGAAGAGGAGGCCCCTCCTACAGGAAGCACAGAGACTGTAGAGCTGAGAGGGAGCAGCTGTGGCTGTGGGATCAAGGGGGGACTTGCATCTACTCAGTTGAGCCTCACTTCTTAGCTGCCCACTCTGTGCCAGGCCCCCCACTACGTGCTTTACAAACCCGCGTGGAGGTAGTTTTCTGCCAGTATACAGGTAAGAAATGATGAGGCACAGAGTGGTTATGTGACTCGTCCAAAAGCACACAGCTGACAAATGGGGGAGTCTGCTTTGAACCCGTGTTTGTCTGACCCAGAGTTCTTACGCAAAACCCACTACTTTATGCTCTGGCGGGGAGACAAGGGACTCCTTCTGACCTTCAGCTTGGTGGGCCCAGGGACGGGAGACCTCGGTCACTGGCATCCCACGTGGAGTCTGTAGGGAAGCCCATACCCTCCCTCTCCCCAGGTGGACTGTCCCCTGGGCTCCTTCGGAGGCAGAATCAGCCCCTCATCCTTTCCTCTCCTCTCTCGGCCCTGCCCGGCGACGCTTCACGCTGACTCCTCTGTACATCAAACTGGCCACCTCCCCTTGGGTCCTTCCCCACTTTCCAAGGTCAGTCCTGATTCAGATCTGCCTGGCCATGCGGGTTCCAGGGCGACCCGCCTACCTCCTTCGGCAAAGCCTCCCCCCATCCCCGGAAGGGGATGGGCAGGGTCAGCCTCCCCGAGTTACTCCGGAGGCTCCTCTCCCCTCCTGGCCAAGCCCAAGGCCTTAGAGTTGACTTGGGTACATCCAGGATGCCAGGCTTCTCTGCAAAAATACCAGGAGTGGATCCCACCCCCACCCCAAGACCCCCATCCCGGGGAGGTCTGCCTTTGACGGCACTGCTGGTTCTTAGTTACCGTCTTGGGAAGCGGTGGTGGCCCTTGCTCTCAGGGAGCTGGCGCCTCCCGAGCCCCATCCCCTCCCCATGGGGGGGGGGCAGGAGGCCAGGTCATGGGAGATCATTTCTGGTGGAAGGAAGCGGTGCGGGGCCTCTGCAGCAAGACGAAATGTAGGACAACAGCCCTCCTGGCTCACTGCTCGTGCTATTGAAAACAGCACCAGCCAGAAAATACTTGCTAATGGCCTTCTCCCAATCTCCTTCTAGATAATGATAAATAATGTGTACTTTTAGTTTGGAATTGAAACTCATCTCTGTATTTCTGGTGTGTTTCACATGTTTCCCCCCCGCCCTTCTCCCTTGGGGTCTGAAAACTAGATATTTGTGCATTTGCCGTGTGCATTTATTTCCTGCCAGAAGTTGACATATAGACTCATTAATTCCTCCACACTTGTGCTCACCCCCAGACACTCACCTGGCTGGACCAGGAGGGGAGCTGCGTCCCAGTGGGCTCTTCTAAAGCAATCCTGTGGACCAGACCGGGGGACAGGTATGTCCTAGAGGTGGGGGGTTGGGGTCCCTTTCAGTGATCTCTCATTCCTCTACTCAGGCGTGCGCTGAGGGTTACATTCCCTGAGTTTCTGATTCAGTAGGTCTGGGATAGGACCCAGAAGTTGCATTTCTAACAAATTCCCAGGTGATAATGGTGCAGTGGTCCCAGAGACCACATTTTGAGAACCACTGGTCTAAATCCTTGCTACTCGGGGCGCCTGGGTGGCTCAGTGGTTGAGCGTCTGCCTTCGGCTCTGGGTGTGGTCCTGGAGTCTGGGGATCAAGTCCCGCATGGGGCTCCCCAGGAAGCCTGCTTCTCCCTTCGCCAGTGTCTCTGCCACTCTCTCTCTGTCTCTCAGGAATAAATAAATGAAATCTTAAAAAAAGAAATCCTTGCTACTCAAAGTGTGGTCCTGGGACCAGCAGCTTTAGCATCACCTGAGAACTACTTAGAGATGCAGAAGCTTGGGCTCCACCCCAGGTGTAATCAGTTTTGCATTTTAGCAAATCCCAGGTGACCTGAATGTGTATTGCGTTTGGAGAAGCACTGGCCTAGGTGATTATTCAATGTTCCTTTCAGCACAGTGGCCTTGATCTTGACTGTGCATCAGAATCTCCTGGGGAGCTTTTAAAACATCTCTAAGCCCAGGCTGTGACCCAGGTCAATTAAACCAGCACCTCTGGGGTGGGGCTCAGGCATGTGTGTTTTTTAAAAAGCTTCCCTGTGATTGCAGCGCATGGCCACCCCTGAGAACCGCTGCTCCTGGTTCACCTTGAAGGAGACTGCAAGTCATGCTTCTTTCCTTCATGGCCGCTCACCCATGTCCACTTTCTGGCTCAGAGAGAGCTCAGCTTTGCCTGACCCAGGGTCATCCATCTTTCCGGCGTGCTTCTGTGGGCTTCTGTAGTGCATCCTTCTCTCTCATTTCAGTTGAGCGCACTGGGGGGAGAGTTGGAGAAGCAGCAGAGGCAGCAAGAATTGCCCGAGCCAGGCTTTGGTTACCCCGTGGGTGTGGTTAGAGCAGCACCCACAAAAGCTCACTTTCCGTGCTTCTGAAATCCCACTGACCTTCCTTTGAATTGATTGCAGAGTGTCAAACACCGAGCCAACCTGTGATCACTGTCCCCTACCAGGTCCGTGACAGACATCACTAATCCATCAGGGCATGTGTTCTCATTGAGCCCAGAGGTGGCTCAGAGGACTTGTCTCTGCAGTGCTCCAGCAGCCGGGACCAGCGGGACATGGCGGGGCTATGGAAGCCATTGACATTTCCAGGGTGGAAAGCATCTGCCCCCTGTCCTGAGGGGGGCAAGAATCAGGTTATTGGTGAGATAAGCGTGACTTACTCATCAGGTTCTAGAAAGAAGGAGAAGGTTTCCAAGTGGAAGGGAGGGCGGTAGCAGAGAGAGAGGTCTGGAGAATGGGTCACTGTCCTGGAGGCAGCTCTGGGACGCCAAACTCAGGATGGGGCTTTTGGGGAGAGGAGGGTTCCTTCTTCTTGTGTTTCTCTTGCCTCCGCTGCAAGGTGTGTGTGTGTGTGGGGGATTGGCCAAGAGGGGAAGAGGGGCCAAGGGCAAGATTCTCCAACTTCAGCACTGTCCCTGGAGCTGGGACTGGGTGTGACGATTTGGGGAAGGTCTTAGCTTCAGCCAGGCTGGTGGAGGTGGGGTGGGGGGAGACCCTCACTCAGTGCAGGAGGTCCTGGCTGGAGGACAGCCCTGGGACCCCCACAGATGACAGTGGGAGATTGCAAGGCAGGCCAGAGGCTCTCTTCTGCCCAGCTTGGGGTGCTGGTGGGGAGCTCCAGGAGAGGTTGAGGCAGATGAGCAGGTCTCCCCACCAATCCTCTTCTTGGCTACTCCCCAGATTGGATTTGTGGAAAAGAGGACGAAGCATGTTCTCCAGAGCAACAGGGGCCTGCTCTGTGGAGGGGAGTTTAACAAAGAGGTAGGCCAAAGAGAGGAGACGGAACCTCTAGGTGGGGAGAGAAAGAGGACAATAAAGATGAACCAGCTTGAGCTGCTACCACAGACACCTCAGCGCACCCTGGCTAGAATAAAGGAAGCCGAGGAACCCTGGCCTTCTGGCCTTGGGTGATCGAAGAGGCAGGGGGGACCTCTAATGCAGTCTGTGAGTGAGATGGGGACCCTCACACTACTGGTTGAGTGGAGAACCCTGTCTTCAGAAAAGGGATGAAGACCCAGATACAGGCCCCCAGCTGCCCTAGCCCGGACGGGATGCAGCCAATGGGGTGCGTGTCCAGGTAGCGGACACCCCAAGGATGGGAAGCCGATGCAGCGTGGAGCATCCTCCGGACACATGGAGGGTGGGTTTCATGAGGTGGTTGGCTAAGAGGCAGAGGGCTGGCCCTGGTGACCTAATGGGCCCTGGAGAGCCCCTCCGTGCCCTGGGCACCCCTGTAGTCCAGCAAAGTTCCTCCCATGTCCTGGAACCATCCAGCAGGAGGCTTTGCTGATTTCCAGTGACCTTGACTCGTCCCCCTCCCCACTTGAATGGAGAAGCATCTGCACCGCTCGTCATCTCTGCCAGTCCAGAGCCAGCCTTTCAAATGACCTGCTTCATCCCTGGCTGCGGTCGGAGCCTGAGAAGCGATGCGCTCCATTTCCATTTTTTCCTGAAGGCACCCCCTACCCCGGCCCCCATCCCTCAGTGTCTTGGGGAGCCATGGGCACCCCCTCCTGCCCCTCCCTCAGCCCTGCCTGCACTTGCCTGGCTGCCAGCAGAACCCAGGCTGCCTGGATGGATTGACTTGTTGGAGAGAGTATTTATTTTAAGAAGCATTTCACCCCGGGTTTTGCTGTGCTTGGCTTATTACCCATAAATATCAACTAACAGAAAAGGGGTGGCCTCTGGGAGGAGTGGATGTTTTGGATGGAAACCAAGAGCTGACATGTTCCCCGGGTGGGAGAGACGAGGGAACAGTTCCCATAATTGGCCTCTACAGGGAGATCCAAAAGCATTGTCCTGAGATCCTAGAGCGCTGCCACCGAGGCGGTCCCGCACCACAGCGTGCACCTGGGAGGGCCTGGGCCTAGCTGGGCGGGCAGTGACCTCAACCCCGGCCAGGGTGTGAGGGACAGAGGAGGGGGTGCCCCGAGGGTGGGGTTAAGGACCAGGGCTTGCAGGGGGCTTCCTGGAGGGGTGATTTTAGCAAAGGTGTGGCTGAGTGAGTTGAAGAGAGGAAGGGCCTTCTGGGAGGGGAGCAGTGGGGCAAAGGCATGGGAGTCCGCCTGGGGGGCTGGCTCCCCAGGGGAGGGGGGTGCGGAGTTGGGCTGAAGGAGGCAGGGACGTGAGGGCCCCTTTCTGCAGAGCCAGGAGGCAGCCTCGTGAGGCGGTCCTGGGATGGGGAGGCAGCCAGTGTGACTCGGTCACTAGCCTGTTCTTGCTCGTCCCGGGAAGCTGCTGCTGACTGCTGGTGCGGTTTAGGGACGATCACCTGTTTCTCTCTCCTCTCCTTTCCTTCCCTGGAAATGGAAATTTCCTCTGGAGCTTGGACGTAGAGGAGGGTCAGGATAAGCTGATCCAGTCTGCAGGGGAGTGGAGTGACCGCTCTGAGACCTTCCCAGAAGGAGTCTGGCTCCTCTCACCCCTTTGCTCCCTGCTGTCCCCATAGAACCCGGGGTGCTCCCAGGAGGGCCACTGCTGGAGGCAGTTTGGTGACTCCGATCTGTGCCTTCTAAGGGCTTGTGGACTGAAGTGTGTGTAGGTGTGTCTCTGTGTGTGAGAGCATGTGTGAATGTGAGCATGCGTGTGCCTGTGTGGATAGGGGGTGGATCTTGGACCTCCTGCCCCAGCATCAAGAATCCCCTGAGCCCCACCCCTGAGGCCCAGGGCAAGCTCCGACCCACAGCCAGCTCCACACTGGCCTGTCCCCACATTTAAGGCAGAACTGACTTCCTGGCAGGAAGGCCACCCTGACTGTCAGCCCACTGAGGCTTTTCCTCCTCTTTGCACCAAGCTCCTCCTCGACCACCCTCCAAATCCCTGATCCTTAATCCCCAACCCCCCAACCCTCCCAAGGTGGGCCCAGACCCAGACCGTGACGCAGGTCACTGTTAATGAACTTCACTCCTCCCGAGTCCCTGGGGATAGGCGTGTGACTCACGCTGTCCAGTCGCAGGACCCCATCCCCTCTGCCAAAGGGCTGGAGAGCAGGGCCAAAGTCCTTCCCCGGAGCTAGTCTGTCTCTTGCTCAGATGCTAGCATGGGGAGTTGGGAGTGTGGGGGGCCTGGTGGCCATCCTCACCACCATGTGAGAGACAGCCTGTCTGTGGCCACGACCAGCAAATGTGCACATCGACAGGGGTGGGTGCGTGAGGAGACAGGGCCAGATGGGGATGAAGACTGAGGCATCGGCAGGGCCCATATTGGTCCCGAAGTCCTGGTTCCTGTGATCTCTCCTCTTATTCCGAATCCTCCCAGTGACAAGAGCCCATAAACTCCCCTTTGACTAGAGCTGGAGCTAGCTGAGCTCATTCTCAGTCATGTGCAGGTTAAAGGGTTCAGAGTGATATATTGGCCTTCACAGGCCATGTCCTGGCCCACCCACCTGTCCCCATTCTCTCAAGTGGCCAGGGTTCCATTATACATTCCCCGTATTGTCCTCTCTCTCCTCCTCCTGATTAGAGTCAAATGTCTGTTTTTCAAGCCTCTCTGTCCCTCTCCCCTTCCCTGTGCTGATAAGACGTGGGGCCCTTGCCTTTCTCCCTGCTACAGAAACAAAGTAGCATATGAAGTAGCATAGAGAAGTTTCTAGATGTCTGGGCACTACCAAGGTTGAGAAACCTTGGGTGAAGACATGACTCACGTTGTCTTGGTCATGCCGACATTGAGGGCAAGGGGGCAGGACCCAGGAGACAGGAGGAGTGTGGCATTCCGGACTCCGGACTCTGCTTCTCCTGGTGTGAAAGTCCCCTTCATCCACAGCCCCTGCCTCTTCTCGCTTCCGGCATTTATGCCTAGTAGGTGTCGGCCAGTTTACTATTTTTATTACTTTTTCAACATGGAAATATCTGGGATTTTTTTCCCCTTTATAAAAATAATTCCTCCTCCATCCCCAGACCACATGCTCGAATTAGACAATCCTGGCAAGGAGAGGACAGTTCATCCAACCTTCTGCCCAATGTAAGAGGCTTGGCCACAGCAAATGACATATGGTGAGTTACTGATGCATGTACGCTTGCCGAGACGGGCAGCTCACTACCTTGTGGGGCGGCCTTTCCACTGCGGGGCAGCTCTAATTGCTGGAAAGTTCTTCCTTTTGTTTAGCTAAAATCTGGCACCAAGATGCCCTTGGTTGGAGGCCTGCCCTCTGGAGCACTGCAAAGTCAATCTGTTCTTCTTGCACATGACAGCTTTCACACTGTTGAAGACAGTTAGCATGTCCCCCGTGCATTCTCTTTTTCTCTGGTCAAACACCCTGATTTCTGAGAAGCACATCAGAGGTGGAACGGCTTCAGAGCCCTCGTCGGCCTGGTTTTCATGCCCTCCAATGCCCCTCCTGGAGTCTGGTACGCAGTCAGAGCAATATTCTCTGGAGGGGCTCAACCCTGTAACCAGCCAAGGGGACACAGTGGTCCCACGCTGCAGAGTTGGCTTTGTATGTGCATCAGAACCACTAGCAGATTCCTGGGCCCATCCCCTGAGATTCTGGAACAGTAAGTCTGAGACTAGGCCCCAAAATAACTTTTAAGCAGAGCTGCACAGCCAGTTCTGTTGATAAGCCATTTTTTTTTTGTAGGAAAATTGAGGTGTGTAGGTGGGACGGGATGGGCGGGGCACCATGCAGCCAGTGGATTCAGCAGGACTCATCTGTTTGCAAGACACAGAAACCCAGCGTAACTAGCCTATGCAGATAGGGGATGTTTGGGTCCAGGAGCTGCAAGGGATCCTGAGATAGCAGGAGTTTGGTCTTTGGGAACGGGATCGAGGACTCAAAGTTCAGTGTGGCGACGAACATGGCCACAAGTAGTCCAAATTCATATTCTCTCGGCTTATTGACCTCAGCTGGAAAGGTATTCTGTTCCTCTCCACACCCACCCCCTGCCCCCAACCCCACCAGTATCTTTAATTTAATTCTAGGGAAGGATTTTTATTGGTCCAACTTGGATCTCCTTCCAGTGATCATGGTTGGCACAGAGATGGGCTATGACAGTTGGATCATGGACCTACCCTTGCCCTATGCTGGAGAAGGTTGGGGACACCAGGTGAGGGAGAGCAAGTTCTCAGAGAAGGGAGGCTGGCCACATGTCCATCATAGCTGACCTGCAGGAGGGCCATCTAGGGTTTTCTTACGAAAGGAAAGGTCTATTTCAACTTTTGGATGGAGACAGCATTCTTCTAGAAAGAACAGGATTTTTAAGGGCCTTGTTATGATCACCAACTGTGATAAAAAAAAAAAGGAAGGATGTTGGGGGGACCACAAATGCTAGTCTAGTCACTTACGAACCTCGATTCGGCTTGCAGGCCCTGGTGGGTCCCATCTGCCTGGGACTGGTCTCTTCTTGTTTCACTGGCACGAACCTTGTCTCGTCCATCATACTGAAGCCTGGGACCATAGACATGTAACTTCTCTGTTTCTTCTCTTACCCATTGTCCAGGATTTGTGTGCGGCTTACGTGTTAAAGAGAGCGCATGCACCATATTTCATGGTTTTGCATCTGTCTACTCTTTCTAGTTTGCATCCCTCAAAAGCAGGGTCTATGTCTAGTATGATTCTGACATCACAGCATAAACTCAACACCATGCCTTGGGGTGGCATAAATGGCTAGCTGACCAATAAAAATATGTGCCACCATGGTGTAGGACACTCGCTAGGACATAGCTGTCTGACCAGGGACCATGTTTCCCAGCCCCTCTTGCATCTACGTGGGACCACACGGCTGGTTCTCACCAATGGAACATGAATGGAAATGCTGAATGTCACTTCTGGGTCACGGTGGCTAGTTAAGCTTTGCATGTAAGATTTCCACGCTTTCTGGTTTCCTCTGCCAGCTGGATGCAGAGACTCCAACAGAGGTCTCCAGGATGTTCTAGGGACAGCTGAGCCTCAAGATGGAAGGGACCTAGGTCCCTGAGTCACCACCTGGAGGAGAGTCTCTCAAACGTTCTAATTAATCAGCGACATCCACATTCAATTTCGAGTGACTATAAAATACACATTTATTGTGTTAAGCCATTAAGATTTTGGAGCCGACTGTTAATAAAAGTTACTGATTACTGTACTAGGCTCCGTAAGAACTGGAGGGGGTGTGTGGCTGGGTCTGGAGTGGACTGCTCCACGGCCGACCACTCTTCTTTCCTACTTGGGTTCATCTACTGATTCATCCATGTGCTTCTCCATCCTTCCAGCCAGGCACAAAGGCAGCGTGCTTGCAGGGAGCACATGTGCTGGGCTTTCTCACCTCACTCCATGGGTGCCCAGGCTACAAACCCCCCCAGCTCGGGGGCAGGGACTGGCTGGTCAGGGCTGGATCCTGGAGAGGGCACAGGACCAGAGCCAGTGGTACAAACAGGAACCTGCCAGTGAACCCAGCCAGTTCACTGCCAGGGTGACCTTGAGAGGAGCAAGGAGCAAAGAGAAAAACACAAAGCAGGCTCCCTCCTGTCTTAGGGTCCCTTGAAGGCCCCCTGCTGGCGGGAACTAGCTGGGCACCGCAGTCAGAGCAGAAATGGGGTCCTAGCCCAGGGCTTCACAGCTCAGAGTGACTCTCAGGTTTGGACTTGAGTGTTGACAGCTAACAGAACCAGCAGAGTTTTTAGCTTGAATCCTCTGATCTGACTGCTTTGCTGTGGGGCGCCCTCTCTGGAGCCTACACCCTAGGAGCCAGTTCATGTCCACAGCCTCCCTGCCAGTCTGAGGGCTGACATCCTGGGGACACACCTGGCCCAGGGCTCCAGGTCCTGGAGAGATTCAGGAAGACAGGCTCCAGAGAGAGTGTTCGTGGTCTTTGGTGCAGCCGCTCCGCCCTGGGGTGCTCCAGGTGCTGGGTGCAGAGGTGAGAGGAGCTGTGTGGGTTCCCCCCCCACCACCACCCAGAGGAGCTGTGGGAAGGCTGCAGCTCCCCTGGGTCCTCCTAGGAAGGCGGCCGTGGCCTCTCAGCGATTTGGCTAAGATTGAGAACACAGGGTGGCAACACTCCCTCTCATTGCAGTGTGACCTTGAGGAAGCGAATTACCTTCTCAAGCCTTGATTTTCTTCCTCTGTACAATCCCCCCCGAGGGCCGTCATGCAGTTTGGGGGTAACGCATATAAAGCACAGTGCCTGGCACATGGTAGACACATGATAAGCGGCAGGAACGGTGATTATTCAGAGGAATGGGGGATCCCAGGAGTCTGTCTTTGACCTTGAGACTACTGCAGTGGCCTCACTTTACGGGGTGGAGGGCCTCCAGGGAGCAAGAAGTACAGGCAGAGAGAGGGAACATGGGTGCCTGAGGCTCCTGGATCCTTCCCATTCCCAGGCAGGTGTTGGGGGTCCCACTACCGAGCCCGTGGGGGTTGGGGAGTGGTTGTCCCACCCTGATGAGGCACTTGAAGGCCCCCAGCACAAAAAGAAACTGTCCTGCCCCATGGCAGCCTCCCTTCCAGCCTGTGGTGGCCCCAAGGAGGACTGTGCAAATACCTAACCGTGTGCATAATTTCTTGATTCCACTGCAGTGGAAGTTTGGATCAGAGCGAGTGGGTGTAAAGAATGTCAAGCAAGATTCGATTACAATTTTTATTTTGGAAAAACCTTCATCAAAATATGTATATCTAATTAGGACAATTACAGCACAGGAACAAAAAACTGATTAAAAATCAGACACTCCATAAATTACAAGTGTTTTTCTCCAGCTGGGGCACATCTCCGGCTGCCGAGCTGCAAGGCCAATCAATGGGGCCGGCGCTCTGGGAGCAAGAGGGGGGAGGTGGTGACTCTCAGGACAGGACTGCAGGGGGTGGCTGTTGAGAGTAGGCTTTGGGGAGGGTTGGTCCCGCCACCACCTGACTGTCACCCAGGGCATGGAGGCAGCTGGGCCTGCTTAGGGACAGGAAGAGCTGCTCACGGGTGGAGGAGCAGGGGTCTGGTGGGGTCTGGATATGGCTGTGTGCCTGTGTGCCAGTGTGTGTGCGTGCATTTCGTTGAGCCCGAGCAGCAGATCATGCATGTGCACACATGTACGATGGCACGTGAGCATCTGTGCAAACATCTGTATCACGGCCGGAAGATGCAACTGTCTGGGCAGAAGAAAAATGCACAGCAGCATCTGGAGCGTTGTGCCAGCGGCAGGCGTGGTGCAGAGGGAGAGCAAGCAGGCGGCTTGTCATACGTGCCTGGGCACCGCCAGCTTGGGATGGGCCCCCTCGTGCACCAGGCCGGCAGGGCCACCCTCTTAAGATGTCGCAAGAAGAAGAGGCCACCACACAAGGATGTCCACACCCCAATCCCTGGCGCCTGTAAAGATGTCACCCTCCGTGGCTTAAGGGACTTTGCAGATGTGATTAAGTTAAGGATTTCGGGACGGGGAGCTCATCCTGGATTACTTGGGCGAGCCCGATGTCATCACGAGGGTCCTTAAAAGTGGAAGAGGGTGGCTGGAGAAGGAGATGTGACAGCAATGGGAATGATCAGAGACATTCTATGTCATCGGCTTTAAAGATGGACCACAAGCCAAGGGATGAGCATGGCCTCCAGGGGCTGGAAAGGGAGGAAAAGCAATTGTCCTTAGAGCCTCTAGGAGGAACACAGCCCCGCTGATGTTCCGATCTTAGCCCTCGGAGAACGTGGGACCTTGCACCCACCGAGCTGTAAGTCCATACACGTGGGCTGTTTTAAGCCGCTGTGTTGGTGACCATTTGCTACAGCAGCGACAGGAGAGGAGCGTGGAAGGGATTTTGCCCTTTTCCATCCAGGTGGAGACATTGGACCTCAGAGGCACCAAGTGATTTGCTGGGGTTCCCGCAGCCAGCCGGTGGGGGGCCACGGTGTGAGGCAGGCTGACCCCGGAGCCTAAGCGGGCCTCTCCCACCTGTCGGCCCAACCACGCTGCCTCCCCAGAGCAGTCGTGAGGGCCAGCTCCCAGCTCAAGCCCCCCTGCTGCCGGCTCAGAGAAGACCGGATGGAGGGGCAGGGAGCGTCTGAGAGAAGCACATTGAAAAGCTTGGACAAGGGGATCCCTGGGTGGCGCAGCGGTTTGGCGCCTGCCTTTGGCCCAGGGCGCGATCCTGGAGACCCGGGATCGAATCCCACATCGGGCTCCCGGTGCATGGAGCCTGCTTCTCCCTCTGCCTGTGTCTCTGCCTCTCTCTCTCTCTCTGTGACTATCATAAATAAATAAAAATTAAAAAAAATTAAAAAAAATATTATAAAAAAAAAAGAAAGCTTGGACAAAAAAAAAAAGAAAAAAAAAAAAAAGAAAAAAGAAAAGCTTGGGCAGGTTCCAGTTAAAGCCTTGGTCGAAGGCGGCTTGTGTGTGCGCCCTCCAAGGACAGGAAGGGGCTTATGTCTGAGCCCGAAGCCAGCTTCGAGGCAGGGGGTTCTCTGGCTCCCCAGCCCATCCCGCTCCAGCCTGCCTCAGCCCCTCTGCTCCTTCCTCCCGCTCAACCCCAACCCCCCTGAGTCTGCGCTCCCGGGTCGGAGCTTCAGGGGATAGATTACGCTCGGGGATAGATTACGCGGGCTCAGAGCCTCGTAGCCCTGGGTAGGAAGGCGGCGGGGTCATGGGTGGAGAAGCCCCTGGCCCCTGACACCCACTACTCTGTTCTGAGGCCACCCAGTGTGCCAGGCTGTGCCAAGAGTCCTAGAGCACCATCCAACACGGCCCGGGGCGGAGGGGGATGCCGGCGAGAGATACTGGCTGAGGAGCCAGGCCAGCTGGGTCCCATTGTTGATTCCCTTGGGAGGCTTGCTTGACTCATTTCCCCTGCTGGGTCTTAGTTTCCTTGTCTGTAACCTGGGCTACTTAGAGAACATTCTAGAGATTCCCTCTAGCTTAGACCTGCTGACCCCGCTGGCTAGGGTTCTCTTCCTGTCTGTGATAGTCGGGCATCCCGGGGCCTGTGCATGGCTCTCTCCTGTTTGCATGTTCTTGAGGAATGTGGCTATGGGGTGAGGGCAGCAAGGGTGAGTGTCAGGGCTGCGTCCTGGCCTTCGGGGGATGGAATGGGGACAGTGAGGCTTGCTTTGCAGGAGGTTGCCCTCAACGGCCATGGTGAGAGCCACCCTCAGATATAACACCCCACTTTTTACATCCTTCCTCACCTCAGAAGATGCTGTCTCCCAGGCCTGCTCTCCTGGGCTTCTTCCGCTGGCCCCAGGGAGGGGCATTTGTGTGTGTGGTGACAGAGAGGCTTGACTGGATCCACTCTAATGGGATCCATAAACTTGTCTCAAGCAAGATTCCGATTGGCTGGCTTGGATCATGTGATCTTCTTGGAACCAGTCACTCTGACCAGGGCAATGCAGTAGCATGACAGCTCAACCTCGTGATCACATGTGTGATGTCACAGGATCACATCATTAACCAGTAGGCGGGGTCACTCGGGCTACCACGTTTGAAGCCCCTAGAATCACATGTAGCAATGATGAGTTCCCCCAAAGAGCCTCAACCAAGATGGAACAGCATGTGAGGCAGACAAGAATATTTTCCCCAAATGCCCACCACGTCCCAGGCCCTGTCCTGAGGGGCTCCTTGGGACATCTATTCCAGATGACTTAGGGAGTCGATCCGCTTTACCTGGGACAGGTGAAGTCATCCCTAGCTCACACCTTGTTTTCAAGGGACTCTGGAAAGAAGGTCTGTGCTTGGTGCTCTAAGGTCTCCTCCGCTAGGCATGGGGGAGACTGAGGTGGCTCTAAAATGCTCCCCTAATGGCCACGTCATTCATTCTGTGCTTTAGCTGGCATTCTACAGCACCTTGGCACCCAGGCACCATAGTCCCAGGACACCCCAGTGTGTGAATGTGCGTGTCCATGTGTGTGTTGTGAGGGTGGTGACTGTCAGAGGCTTGGGACTCTCAGTCTTACAGACAAGGGGGCGGCAGGGCAAGAGGGCGATCTTCAGGACCACTGCTGTGTCTCTGGCCCTTGTCCTATAGCGTCCGCAGCTCCCTGATTATTATTCTGGGCCCAGACAGAGGCAGCTGTGTGGCAGTAGGGGAAGCTGACAGACAGTGACAGGTGACACCGGCTGCTGGGTCTTCCTTCTGTCAAATCCAGCTCTGCTGTCTCTGGTGTCCGGGATGGCCCTGCGATGCCTTCTGGCACCTTCTTCTCCAGCCCCCACTGAGGCCAAAGTAGGGGGGGGTGGTGTCAGGTGTGAAAGCCCTGATGCTGGTCGGTGCCTGTTTGCTGCTCCAAGGACCCCCTTCATGCTTCCCCTGCTCTGCTCAGCATCACTGGGGCTGCCCATGGCGGCTGGCTCCTGGCTGGTTTTGGCCAATGCTAGAGGTTGAAAGTTCCTGTTCCCCCAGATTCCTATGTTGAAAACCAACCCCCAGTGTGATGGCATTTGGAGGTGGGGCCTTGGGGGGGGGTGATCAGGCCATGACCAGGGGGATCAGAGCCTTAATGGGTGGGACTCGTGCCCTTACAAGGAGACCCCAGATCGGCCCTCACCTTTGCCACCCGGTGAGGACGGAGAGGAGGCGGCCGTCTATGGAGCAGGACGTGGGCCTCCACCAGACACCTTGATCTTGGCCTCCAGCCCCCAGGACCGTGAGGACGAGCTGTCTGTGGTGTAATCCCAAGTCTCCGGGATTTCCATGAGAACAGCCCGAACAGATGAAGGTGGCCAGCAAGGCCCGGGCAGGGAGAGCTGAGGGCAGGAAAGTGGAGATGGGGGGTATTTCTTCTCCTGTGTTTGCTTCTTGTCCTGCTCTCTTGAGCTTGAGGGAGCCGGCTCCTCCTGTGGCTCCCACCTGGGGTGCAGCAGCTTTGTGCCATGCTGGTCCTGAGTCCCCTCACCGTCTGCTGCCGTGCTTCTCAGTTGTCTTTCACCTGTGTGGCCACGTCCCCGTGTGCATTGTTCCCCTTTAGACCCTCAGAGTGGCATCTGCTTTCTGATTGGTGTCTGATGCTGCCATCACCTGGTGGGGCCTCAGGAGAAATTCTCTTCTGTCAACAGCAAGCTGTGTGACCTTGGGCTAGTTGCTGTCCCTCTCTGGACTCAACTATTCCTATCTGTAAAAGGCCAGACAGTGGCCCCTGATGAATCCTGGACCCTCTGCCGGGGGACGCAGGGCTTTTCTAGATGCTCTTCTGGGGGCTCCTTGGGCCCCCTGGTCCCCTAATAGCGCCCCTGTGATCCCCTAAAGCTGCTCCACCTCCCTCATCTGGGAGATGTGAGCGGCGGGAGAGACTCACTCAAGCAGCTTGGCATTAATTCCTAAAGCCCACTTCCCCATATATGCAGGGCTCAGACTAGGAGGGGGCAGTCAGAACCATGGATGCTTTCCAGAAGGATCTCTCCTCCACGGGTGGAGGAAAGTAAGGGGCGAGAATGCGATGGTGAGGTCTGGGTGGAGACCCCTGGGGCCCCTTCCCCGGGAGCCTGCCTCTCACCCCCGCGAGCCTAGACAGAGGGCACTGCGGGGCAGGGGAAGCCACGGGGAGCGGGGAGCAGGAGGGAGGGAGGAGGAGATCAGAGCTGAGGCGAGGCCTTGTTTTGGGTTTGAAATGCCCAAGCTGTTAATTTGAGAATAATCAATGCTAATTTGCACATATCTGGCTGCTATAGCAGGTTATCTATTTCCCGTCAAGATGCCCCAGAAGCTCCCACGGCTCTTCCCCAGCGCTGTCCACCCAACCTCCCCCTGCTGCTGGGAGGTGCTGCGGGCTGGCCCGCCGGGGAGCCGGTGGTCACCCCCACCCAGATGCTGAGCCCAGCCCCAGCTGCCAGCGGGGCTGGAGGCAGCCCAGGGGGCTGGAGAGGAGAGGGCTAGGGGGCCGGCCAACGCCTGGCGGGAGGAGAATTAAGCAGAAGTGCAAATTACCCAAACCCGTGATTAACATTTCTTCCAAATCTGCATGAATATTAAAGCGCAACCCACCCTGGTCCCCACACAATGAATTCTGCATGAATCTTAAGATAAATCGTTTGGATAACTTAGCGGCAGCTGTACTCCCCTGCTGCCAGCTGCCTCCCAAAATCATTTCAAGGCGGGTAAGAGGGGAGAAGGAGGGGAGTGTGAGGGACAGTGGGAGGGGCACAAGAGGTGCTTGTCACTTTGGGTCCTTGGGCTCAGGCTTAGGGGCTATGCGGGACACTGGGCTGCACGTGAGGAGTGGGGTTCATGAAGGCTGGGCTTGACCGGTAGTGGGGGCCAGAGCGGCAAGTGCTGCAGCCACCACGGAACCTTTCTTGAGTTCCCGGAAGAACCCCCAGGACGTCCTGAGGTGCCTGCTCCATCCTCCCCCTTCCCCTAAGAGCAAACCAGCCGGCTCAGCCCTCAGCCTGAGCTCCACCCTCCTGGAGGGCAGCTGCTCTCAACGGGGGTGATTATTCCTCCCCCCTCAGGGGACATTGGGGGATGTCTGGAGATATTTTTGATGATCATGATAGTATTGAGAGGGTAGAGGTTACAGATGCTGCTAAACATCCCATGACATGCAGGACGGCCCCTCTCCCCCAGCGACAAAGAACGATCTGGCCCCAAATGTCACCAGTGCCCAAGCTAACAGCTTACTTCGGTGTCTCCGCCTTACCAGGGGGACATCTGGGCTTCCTCCCAACCCACCCAGGGGCTAGAAGTGAGTTACCAGGGGGCCCTGGGTGGGAGCTGGGAGTCAGGTTTTGACTTTTGGAGCCTGGCAGCGTCACCACCGTGACTATCATTGTACCAGGCAGGGTCTCCGTGCAAACAGATGGCACCAGCTAGGGGTTCCAGAGAAGACAGTCTGATGAAGGGGCCGTTCATACATACTTGTGTGCCGAGCTAAGGGAACGAACACGGTGATGCAGAATCTGGGGACCAGCACCAGTGGGGGAGGCTTTACCACTTGGACGGCCAATGGGGTGAGGGAGAGGGGTGTTTTTACTGGAGCCTGCAGAGTCTGGAGCCCTGGAGAAGGGGGGCGCTCCAGAGCGGCAGTAGACCAGGAAGAAGGGGGGTGGAACCAACACCCCAACCTCTCGTCTTGCCCTCAGCCTCATGCCAGTGCCTTCGATTGGTCAAACCCACCTAGAAGCCAGGGACCAGAGGATCCAGTCAATTGGCCTGTAGAGGGGGCCCTTCCGGGGTGCAGAGCAGAGAGGAGAAAGAAGGCCTTCAGTGGAATGGCAGCCGGGGGCAGGGGTAGGATGGGGTAGGAATGGAACCAAGAGTGGCCAGGACATTCTCCTTCTCAGCACCATGGGAAGCCACCAGGAGGGCACCCCCCGGGAACTGCTCCCAGGTGCTCAACACATAGAAAGAAACCCCACGGAACAACCCGCATCACAAACAAGAGTGGATGGCAACAAAATGCCTTTGGGAAAAGTCCAGACTCTTTTCCAGTGGTTGAGTTAGGGTTAAAATGGATCCGCTGGGGAGGGAATCTCAGAAAGAGCTTCAGTAAGCCAATGGCGTGCTGGGATTCAATTTACAAAAATGCCGTTTAAGCACAAATGCGCAGGAGCCCATCCACTGTATCAAGGGAATTCCACTTATAATAGTCGGAGGAAGACCAACCACCCCCGCAACCCCCAGCGTGTCCCGAGGTGGGACGGGTTCCTTGGGGATGGCGGGTTGGCATCTCCAGGCCTCACTGAAGACTGGGTGTGGGGGTGATGGACACAGGACCGGAGAGTGAACATTCAGGCTTTTGGCCTGACAATGGGGGCACAGTGGTGGTGCCTCTGGATGTGGGAATGACGAGGACTGGGGCTGGGAATCGGGTTCTAGTGGACTCCAAAGCCCCACGGCCCGGTCCCTTCCCTGTTCCAGGTGGTGGCTCTCCTCCCTGGCTGCGGGGAGGTTGGCAGCATTTGCAGAGCTGCTGGGGTACCCGAGGAAGAGGTTTGGCCCTGAGAGTGCCAATGCCCCCCCCCCCCCCCCCAGAGGTAGGCAGACTGGAGGGGCTGCCTCCCGTTCCCTGTCTTAAGCAGCAGCCTAACAAGAAGTAGACAAACAGGAGCGCTTTTCAGCTCAGCGGGGTGATGGGGGGAGAGAATTAAAATCCCATTATAAAAACACTGCAGAGGCTGCTGGCAGCCTTGTTGATGATCATTTACACCAATGTGCACACACCGAAACCTTCCTTGCTGTGACTCAGGCCACACAGGCAGCCGGGGATAGCTTTCTGGAGTCAAGTCAACCTGGCTCCGCCACCTGCCTCCTTCGGGCTTGGGACATCAGGCAAGCAGTTGAACCTCCCTTGGTCTCAACTTAAGTTCTCTTGGGTGCTGGAAGCCTTGTTTCTGTTTGCTCTCCAGACCACTCCCCACTTTTTTTCTTTTTCTTTTTCTTTTTTTTTTTTTTTTCACCTGCATAGTGCCTGGCCTGGGAGGCTGGCCTCTGGCTTGCTGGAGTGTGGCGCCACCCGGAGCTCCAAGGGAGGGCCAGAGCAGGGGGCACTTTGGCTCCTCGGCTCTCTCCCTGCCAGGGCGGGCTCGGCAGGGGCTGTCAGTGGCCTTTCCCCTGTGGCCACCTCTGCCTCCAAGTTCTCCCTTAGCGTCATCAGCCCTGGGTGTGCAATGGCTTCCTTCCCTTGCAGGGTCCTTGGTGCCCCCCAGTGGGTCCATCTCGCTCCCATTGCCTGGGCCCCTCAGCCTTGCTCCACCTCCATCAATGGCACGTCCATTTGACCCTCCTCCATCAGCGCTTTCAGGTGGGTCCCCAGCTTCCCACCAGGACCCCGATGATCCACCCGTTGCAGGGGGCTGGTGGTGATGGTGAATGCCACAAGTGTGGGAAGGTGTCTAATGCAGGGCAGGGCCTGGAGAGAGCACCCGGGGAGCGGGGTTAGGACTAGACTGTCTGGGGTTTTGTCCCAGCTCTACCCCTCAGTAACTTAGCTGTGGGACTGCGGACCCCTGGCTATGCTCTCTGCTGCTTGTTTGCCTCTAAAAATGCTGCTGCTGCTGCTGCTGCTGCTGCTGATGATGATGTGACAAACGTCACGGGGTGGTCGTGAGGATCGGATAAGTAAATGCATGTGAAGTTTTAAAATGGCACATCACAAAGCACCAGAAACATCAGCTACTCCATATTATGGTGATAGGTTCTCCCGCATCTTCCAGGTCACACAAAAGGCTCAGTCAGCAATCAACCTCCCTCCGTCTTTGAATAATGTGATTATGAGACAGTTTCTTCTGTGCTTAGGACTGCGAGGCCATCTCTGTCCTAGGGGAGGCCCCTGCTGCCCAGCTCCCGTTCCTCAAACACCCATCCCTGAGCGCTCCGGTGAGGTCTTGGGAATCCAGTCATGGATATCTCTGGTCCCCAGCAGGACTGTGGTTTGCTGAGGTTCTGCTTACCCATAAATGTGTATCAAGGGCCTCACATAGGCCAGGCACTGCACTGAGACTTGGGAATCCTGTGTTAAGCCTACAAAGACTCTCCTGCTTTGGGGTACTCTATTCAGTTAGGATCAGAAATGGCCCCTGAGCCACAGGAACCGGGTGAGAAGTTGAGTGTCAGTGGCTCTAGGGTTCTTGGCTGCTTGGATGAGTTTGGGAAGGATTTGTATAACCAGCTGTGTCCTACAGATGTCACATGCCACACTCATCTTCCTTTGTTGGACTTGGCACGATTCTGGCCAGAGGCCTTTCTTACAAAGAAAGTCCATGAATTTTAACTACCACCGCCACCACCACCACTACTATCACCATCACAATGATAGCAAACAGCTTGTCCTCTTTGAGCCATCTTTTCTCTAGGACAGAAGATGGCACAACAGGATCGTTGGCAACCTTCTTTCTCAGGTTCTTCATTTTTAGGTCCAGAAATAGGTTCTCCTCCGGTCCCCAGGGGCTAGGTGTGCTCCACGAAAATCTTAGAGTGAGGCTTTCAGAAAAGAGGTCAGGCTGGTTTGGCCACTTGATTAAGGTCTGCTTGAGTTTATAAGGCTTAGGACCTTCTATCACTTTTCATTCTCAACTTCCCCGCCCCCTGTACCTCACCTGTGCTCCCTGCATGGGCTCTGGGGCAGGAGAACCTGCTCCACTCTAGCTGTGTGACTTCAGGCAAGTTGTTGAAACTCTTCGAACCTAAGTTTCTATATTTATAAATGAGAATTAGAATATCAGCTTCAGAGGCTCCCGGGGGGCTCTGGTGGTGAAGCGTTTGACTCTTGATTTCAACCCAGGGCCATGAGTTCAAGTCCAGAGTGGAGACTACTTAAAAAAAATAAATAGGGGTGCCTGGGTGGTACAGTTGGTTGGGTGTCTGACTCTTGATTTTGACCCACGTCATGATCTCAGGGTCCTGGTATTGAGCCCAGCTCTGAGTTCAGTGAGGGGTCTGCTTGTCCCTCTCCTTCTGCCCCTCTCCCTGCTTGTGCTCTCTCTCTCTCTCCAAAAATAAATAAATTAAATCTTCTTCTTCTTCTTCTTCTTCTTCTTCTTCTTCTTCTTCTTCTTCTTCTTCTTCTTCTTCTTCTTCTTCTTCTTTTTCCTTCTCCTTCTCCTTCTCCTCCTCCTCCTCCTTCTTCTTCTTTTCTTCTTCTTCTTCTTCTTCTTCTTCTTCTTCTTCTTCTTCTTCTTCTTCTTTTAAAGAATACAGCTTCATAAGATTGTGATGAGGAATGTCAGTAAACCACTTGATCTAGTGTCTGGCACATAGTAAATCCTCCTTGGACGTCTGTCTCTCCTCTTTATTTATGTTTAGTTACCATCTTCATGGTTATAGCATCTTTGTCTTGTTCAGGTTATCCATAGGTGTGTGACTAACCACCTCAAACTTAGTGATAAAAAACAATAATCATTTATTCTTGCTGCTTCTCATGGTTTGGGGGTTATCCAGTCAGTTCTCACTTGGATTTCAATCAGAAGATTGCTGGAGTCATCCTGAAGACCTCCTCGCTCTCATGTCTGGTGGTTGATGCTGGCTTTTGGCCAAGACCTTAATTGGAGCTGCCTGCAGGGACACCTATACGTGACCTCTCCATGTGGCCTGGGCTTCCTCACAGCATTGCAGCTGGCTTCCAAGAGGAAGCATCCCAGGAGACAAGTAGCCAAATGGAAGCTCTGTTGCCTTTTTTGGACCTAGCTTTGAAGGTCATATAGCATCACTTCTGCCATACTATGCTGATCGAGGGAGTCACTAAGGTCTGCTTAGGTTCGAGGGAAAGAGACTCTTCATCTTGATGGGAGAAAGGCAAGTCACATCATGAGAAGACTGTGTAGGAGGGAGATACTGTTGCCGCCATTTTTGGAATATAATCTTCCATAATTTGATCCCTTCAGTAGACCTTGATATTTTCTTGTCCTCAGATAGTCACCCTCTTAGCCCCCTTGGTAGTACTTACTGGGTTAGATGATACCCTCTCCCCACCCTTTGAGAAATCTAGTCCATTAGGGAGAGCAGTATCCTAGAAGCACAAACTCTGGTTCCTTGACTCAACTCTGTGTGGTGCTTCTGAGGCAGTCTGGAGCTATTCACTGCTCCTTCTCTATTTCCATGCCTTCAGAACTATGGAGCTTCAGAGGGAAAAGGATTGTTTATTATAACTGAGTTTTCCACTCTGGTTAGCTCAGCACTTCTCCATCCAAAAGAAGAAAATCAGATCATTTTATGGGATCAAGACTGTGACATCCACAGCCACAACCCTCCAAACACCAGCTCTTCTGGTTTAGGAACTCATTCCCAAAAACCTCCTCCCTGGACCACCATCATCCCAGAGGCCAAGAGGCCCCCAAACTTATCTTTTCTTCTATCCTTACTGTATTATCTCTTGCTACATAACCCTAAAATTTAGTGGCTAGAACCAACACACATATAGTATTATCTCACAGCCTGTGTGTCAGGAATCCTGGTGCAACTCAGCTGGGCCCTAGGCTCAGGAGCTCTCACAAGGCTGCAAACTGTTGGCTGGGGCTGCAGTCTCATCTGAAATCTTGGCTGGGGAAGGATTCACTTCCAAGCTCACTTGTGGTTATCAGCAGGCCTTGGTCCCTCTCTGTGTCTTGGCTGGAGGCCTCCCTCATTTCTTTGCCATGTGGGTCCCTCCATAGGACAACTCTCAACCTGGCAGCTTGCCTTATTACAATGAGAAAGTGAGCAAGCAAGAGAGTGAGAGCAATACAGAGGTCACAGTGTTTTATAGCCTAATCTTGAAAATGACATCTTTGCCATATCCCATTCCTTAGACACCCAGGCCACTGAGTGCAGCCCACATTCCAGGTGAGGCCTTTGCATAAGGCATGAATACCAGGAAATAGGGACCATTGAGAGCCATTTTAGAAGCTGCCTACCACAGTCTCCATGGCCATGGGATTTGGGGGAGGCAGACGTGAGAGTCTCAGCTTTGCCAATAATAAAAGTGGTTAGATGTTGTACACGACTTTTCATAACAGCATTATACAGAATAACCAAAACATAGAAACAATCCATATGTCCATCAGCGGATGAATGGAGAAGTACGATGTGGTATATCCATACAATGAAATATTATTTGACAATAAAAAGAGATCAAGTACTGATACATATCAGAATATGGATGCACTTTGAAAACATACCAAGTGAGAGAAGCCTATCACAAAGGGCCGCATATTGTATGATTCCATTTATATGAATTGTTCAGAATACGCAAAGCTACAGAGATAGATAGATTAGTGGTTGCCGGGGGCTGAGGGAGATGGGGTTGAATGGTGGTTCTGTTTTTGTTTGTTAGTTTGTTTTGTTTTAGAGAGTGAGAGAGAATGTGTGAGAATGGGGGCAGGGGCAGAGGCAGAGGGACGGAGAGAGCCTTAAGTGGGCTCCACACCCAGCATGGAGCCCCGACTTGGGGCTTGATCTCATGACCCTGAGATCATGACCTGCACTGAAATCAAGAGTTAGGTGCTTAACCAACTGAGCTACCCAGGCACCCCTGAATGGTGGCTCATAAATGATAACCCCAGCACTTGTGAATGTGACCTTATTAGGAAGAAGGGGTCTTTGAAGATGTAATTAAGGATTTCAAGATGAGATCATCTTAGATTTAGGGTGAACCCTAAATCCAATGACACGTATCCTTGTAAGAGAAAGGCAGAGGGCGATCTGGAACTGAGACATATAGAGGAGATCACGTGAAGATGAGGGCAGAGACTAGAGGAGTGGGACCACAAACCAAGGAGCACCTGGCGCCTCCAGAGGTGGAAGGGTCAAGGAAAGATCCTCCTCTAGAGCCTTTGTATGGAATGTGGCCCTGCCAACACCTTGATTTCAGACTCTGACCTCCACAACTGTGAGAGAATCAATTTCTGTTGTTTTAAACCACTGAGTGTGTGGTAATTTGTTACAGCAGCCCCAGAAAACTAATTCAGGGGATAGTGGCTAAAGGGTACATGGCTTTTTGGGGGGATAGGTGATGAAAATACTCTAGAATTGATTGTGGTGATGGCTACACAACCCTGTGTATAACCTAAGAACCATTGAGTTGGATATTTTAAAAGGGTAGGTTACATGATATGTGAAATATATCTCAATAAAACTAAAAATAAAGTGGTTGGGGGATTTGCCCATCTTCCAGCAAGGCAGGGCCAGAGGCAGACCAGAAGATGGACAGCCTTGGATGGTTCCATGCTGCTAAGTCACTCCCCTGGACAGTATTTTTCTCCGCTGACCCTTGTCCCATGTCCTCAGTCAGATTGGTGCCATATAGGGAGGCAGTGTGCTGAGGAGATGATCACACCTTCCCTGTTTCCTCTTTCTCATACATATTACCATCCCCTCCGTTTCATGTTCAACTTTCTCTTCTCACCCAGCAGTTTTCACTCTGTGCTGCTCCCCCCCCCCCCCCGCCACCCCATTTTGTGTGCCGGCTTCATCCCCCTTTTCCCCTTCCCTCACCCCTTCCAAATTGTAAAGCTCCAGGGTGGAATCCATTTCCAATCCCTCAGATGTCAGGGGAATTGAAAGCATGGCAAATATTTCCGAGATCTAAATTACACCGACCCCGGAAGGCAGAACTTGCAGTATAATCCAGGTTATGAATTGTAAATCAGACGCCATGCAAAGTACTTGCAAAAATTCAATAAAGCTTTTTGCTCCCAGCACAGCAAAGCCGGGCCTAAGGAAGCAGGAGGAAGCAGCTGGGGAAAGAAGGAAGGAAAGGGAGGCCTGTGATGGGGTGGGGAGGGCAGAGGTGGGCGGGGCTGCTCCAGCACCCAGGGCAAGGCTCTCATGGCCAGCAGCTGCCCCCTGTTCCTGTTGTAGGAGTCAAGAGGTCTCCATGGCCTTTGGATAACACATCCTCCAAGATTTAATCCAATCTTTCAAATAAGAATATTATATTTACCAGGAAGGCTAACCTAGGGAGGCAGTGGAAGTGAAGGGGGGCTTCTGGATCACTCATTTGGCATCAACTGTCAGACTGCCTGTTTATACAAGTTGTTACCGAGATGCTTTTACAGGTCCGTAGCTGGTGACAGTCACCAATACATATGTAGTAGAGGATGCCCTGCCTGATATGAAATTTGTTTTCATCTCTCTGTTAGTGAGAAAGAAGTCAGAGAACTCATTGTGGGTGTAGCCACAGTGATATGGCCACCTCTTAGAATGGGGAGGGAATGCAGCAGACCCCGAGGCTCATCCAAGAGTCTTATTTAGAAGTAAAGTTGAAGAGCAATGGCCTCACTTTGTGGCTAGAAGTGGGTGCCACAAAGGCTTTTAGGAGTTACGGACTGGCTATTGCAAGAGAAAGGAAAGGAAGGGGGTAGGGGCGGGGGGGGGGTGAGGGGAGAATCAGCACAGCCACTCACTTCTCTGCTGGATGCCAGGGCTGGAGGTACACAGAGGTACAGCATTTCTGCTAGCCTGAGCTGGGAGCTTACTGGGAAGATCATATTTTGTACAGTGACATTTCTGGAGCGCAAGAAGGTCAATAGTCCCATTCACTCAAGAATTGAAGAGAAACAAGGAGTGAGTGGAGATTGGGTCTCGCTGCTCACACCTGCCTTCACAGGTGTCACACTACATCTGCACAGATGACCCATTGATTCATGTCACATCCACCTGCTGCACACTGTGCTGGCTGCCAGGAATATAAGGGTAAAACGAGGTCCTTCGTTGAGCAGCTCTGATGGAGACAGGTTGAGTCCTGCCTCCCTGCCTCCCAGGTGCTCAGAAGATCCAAGTGTTGGGTGTCAACCTCAGGGACAGATCAGGTGCTGCCCTTAGTCACAGCAGAACTATGGAGCTGGTATAAAGGAGATTTGAACCGCCAATGTTGGGAGGGGCTGCCAACACAGGGCTTTAGGAGGCCCGAATGTTCCCAGCCTATTAATAGTCATGATGAGAAGGATGTGGAAAGCCTTCTCTTCAGGTGCTCAGGGCTCTGCCAGGCAATTAAAATGCAGCATTGCACTCGCCTCTAATGAGGACACCATTAATATTGGGGGCAGTCCTAGCTCTGGGCTGCATCCTGTAGGACCAGCCAGGACCATGAGGCCTGGCCAGAAAGAGCTCAGCACAGTCTTTTTCCTGTGTAAAAAGATCTCTGTCTGTCTGCCTGTCTGTCTCCTTCCTTGCTTCCTCCTGTCCCTTGCTCGCCCTTGAAGATCATGGAGAACATGCAGTGCAGGTATGAACCTGAGTCTGTTTAAAACACCCAGGGCTTCTGGGGCTCAGCTCTACTACCTGTGGACCTTGGGCAAGTGGCCTCCTCCCCAACACACACAGCATGATCCATACCTCTTGATATTCATGTGCTTGTTTAATTCCCACCCCTCAGGTGTTGGCTTCTAACCAACAGAATACAGGAAGGGTGATGGAATGTCACTTCCATGATTAGGCTCTATGAGATTTCAATCTGATTATTAGCCGATTGTTAATTCCATTGCCTTCTGGCTGGCATGCTTTGATGGAGCAAACTGGCATGTTGGAGAGGCTCACATGGCAAGGATTAACCTCCTGCCAACAGTCAGCTAGCAGCTTAGACCCTCAGTCCAACAGCCCTGAAGGAACTGAATCCTGCCAACAACCACATGAGCTTGGACTTGGACCCTTCCTCACTCAAGCCTTCAGATGAGACTACAGCTCTGGCCAACACCTTGATTGCAGCCCTAAGGTGGAGGATGCAGATGAACCAGGTGTGGACCCTCAGAAACTCTGAGATAAAAATGGTGTGTTCTAAGCCTCTAAATTTTGGGATAAACTGTTACCCAGCAATAGATAACTAATACAGCAAATGGTTTAACTTTTCAGTTTTTCATTTTTCATCTGCAAAACAGTCCTGATCCTACTATCCTATAGGACTATCCAGAGGATAGACTGATTAGGTGCCTGTAAGGTGTGTTTTACAGTGCTGAGCACCCAGGAAACAGGGACTAGCAGCTTCATTATTAATTTACATCCTCCTAAATAATAATGGCTGTCCTGGACCACTGTGTTTAGAACTCCTGCGCTGCCTCTCCCTTAATGCACAGACATTTATGCAGCTCACTCTCTCTGTGTCCAGTCCTGTCCCAGCTGTATCTACGAGAATACCAATGAGATCTGATAGAGTGCCTCAGTAACAATGTCTGCTTGCATTTATTTATTTTTAGTTTTAAAAGATTTTCTTTATTTGAGAGTGAGAGAGAGTAAGAGGGAGAGCATGAACAGGGGAGAGGGGACAGAAGGAGAGGGAGAAGCCGACTCCTTGCTGAGCAAGGAGCCTGACTTGGGGCTCGATCCCAGGACCCTGAGATCATGACCTGAGCCAAAAGCAGACACTTAACTGAATGAGCCACCCAAGCACCCCTGCTTACATTTATTTATTTTTTAAAAGAGTTTATTTATTTTTTCATGGAAGACACACATAGAGAGAGAGAAGCAGAGACACAGGAGGAGGGAGAAGCAGACTCCATGCAGGGAGCCTGACGTGGGACTTGATCCCGGTTCTCCAGGATCACATCCTGGGCTGAAGGCAGCGCCAAACCATTGAGCCACCCAGGCTGCCCCCTGCTTACATTTATTTAGAACTTTCCAGTGTACAAAGCTCACTAATATTCCACTTGCTTGACTGGCAAAGTAGCCATCAGGGTCCTTCCAAAACAAATTCACTTGGGGTATGTTTTCAGAAAGGACAGAACCCATCTTCCTACTTTTGGGCACCCTTGTCTGGTTCCTGTCCTGCCTAGATCTTAAGCAACTACTGAATATTAGAGTTTATAGGGGATTTTTTTTTATTGAGGTAAAATTCTCAAAAGTTAAAATTAATCACTTCAAAGTGTACAGTCCAGTGGCATTTAGTACATTCCCCATGGACAGTCAGTACTTCTATCTAGCTCCAAAATAGTTTTCAGTATCATAGAAGGAAACCCATAACCGTTAGTCAGCCCATTCCACTTCCGCCCCACCCCCCGAGTCCCTGGTCTCTCCTTTCTGTCTCTGTGGATTTGTATATTCTGGACATTTCATACAAGTGGAAACATGGACTATATGGCTGCTTGTGTCTGGCTTCTTTCACTTAGCATATTTTCAAGATTCCATGACGTAGTGTGCATCAATGCTTCATTCTTATTTATGGCTGAGTAATATTCCACCACATGGACAAGCCAGATTCTGTTTGTGGTAAAGGAAACAGGCCTACTGGAGGAGGAGCTGGCCCAGGTTACATGAGCCATCTGCGGCTGAGTCAGAGCCAGGATCAGGAGGTGATGTGGCTCTGGTGGGCTGATGTTTGCCCATGTCTGAGGTCTCCTCCTTAGCGCATTGCTGGGCCACATTTACCCTTCACAGTTTGGGAGGGCCAGTGGTGTCAGACACTCCCAGGGCCGGCCCCTAAAATCTCTTGAACATTCCTCTACACTGTGTCCCTTAGCTCATTGTGCAGCTGGCTGTGAGTGATTCAGTGCAGGGAGCCTGAGGACGAGGGGTCAGTGGGCCATGAGTTGGAAGGATTCTAAGACCTGCAGGGAGTAGAGCCTATTCGCCTCAGTAGGAGTAAGCAATAAACCTTTGTTATGTTAAGTTGCTGATTTATTTTTTAAAATGAGCTCAGTTGTGATTTTGCCCCCCAGTGGACTTTTGACAAAGTCTGGAGACATTTTTGATTGCTATGATTGGGAGTTGCTACTTGCATCTAGTGGGTAGAGGCCAGCGATGCTATGAAACATCCTGTAGTGCACAGAACAGCCCCCACAACAGAGAAACCCCAAATATCAGTGATGTCATGTTGAAGAAACTGGCCTTAGCTAGTGTATCTAGTTCTGGATCTTTCTGTGATGTCTGCTCACCTGACCTGAGTTCTAACCACTCTGGGCCATCAGGTACCTTTCCCTGTCTGACCTCTGCTCTGGCTCTCCTCCTGTCTCGTCACCGACCTGGCCATCATGGTCTGTCTCACGTCAGCATCTCTTCTTGGACCCATCACCTGACCAGACCCTCCCAAGCCTGCTGCTTCCTTCCGTGAAGGCCCTGCCAGCTCTCAGCTCCTCTGGCTTCTTCTGGCCTCCGTAGTGACGGTGTCTGCTGCATTTAATCCTAGCCGGAAGCTGCCCAAGAAATGTGTCAGTGAAGCTCCAGCTTCTGTGTTACACCAACAACAGCTGATCCAATTTTTCTTAATTAGTACATTTAATTATTAGTAACATTTTGCTTAAGTAGAATTAATTACCCCATCACCAGCTCTGGCCAACTATGTCTTCTCGCCATAGCTTCCTATTGATATTCTACTGAGGCCATACTCTCCACTCTCCCTCTGAGGGAATGGGGCTTTTGGCAAAGGCTCCTGGGAGTGAAGTCCCCACTTTGTGCACCTGTTGAGTACGCCAGCCAAGATATTAAATCAAGCGAGAAATTGTGGGTGGGTGTGGCTGAGCCCCAGGTGGGGAGAGAGAGACAGCTGCCCAAAACGATTAGCGTCTTTTTTCCTCTGGGCTGAATCGAACCCCTGGAAAGTTAAAGTTTTCTTTTCTCTTCTTTCCTTTAAAAAATATTTTATTTATTTATCTTAGAAAGAGTAAGCATGAGTGGGGGCAGGGTCGGAAGGCAAGGGAGAGAGAGAATCTCAAGCAGACTCCATGCTGAGTGAGGAGCCCGATGTGGGGCTCAGTCCTACAACCCCAAGATCATGACCTGAGCCAAAATCAAGAGTCAGATGCTTAACTGACTGAGCCACTCAGGTGCCCTTGGGAAGTTCCTTTCTGCATGTGGCTGGGAGATTCCAAAACGAGTATTCAGAGCAACTATTCAGCCAGGGGTGGTGGTGAGGAGGCAGACAGTGAGGCCCATCCTGCTTCTGTCAGCTACCTGCTTCAAGGTGGTCAAGAAAGAAGGCCTCAGCCCAGCTAGCATGTCTGGATTTTTCCAGAGGCTCCCACTTTTGGATTCAGGCAAGCAGCACTCCAGGAGATGCCATGGGGAACAAGAATGAGTGTAGCTACTCATATACCTTATCAACCTGCTCTTGCTTCCAAATGTACATTGAAAGGAACTCAAGAACTATTGGAGCTAGCCAGTCAGGGCAATTGTTTAAACTAGAGTTCTCCAATGTTCCAGAGAGCCTGCATCCCAGGAGATGCTTTGGGATGAAACAAAGGGGTAGATTCAGAACCACTAAAATTTGGGAAACAGTGCATTCTACATGCAGCTCTTAGAGTCATGTGACCAAGCCTGTGGATTCCAGTGTTCTCATCTCATCCCATCACCCAAGGATGCTTGACCCCAGGCAAGTCACTTATTCTCTGCATCTTGGTTTACTCGGCGGTAATGTGGGGATAAAACAGCACCGACATGTATGGTGCTTGGAACATTGGACTGCGGTCTCCTTGGGTGATTATTATTATTATGCCATCATCGTCATCATCATTATCATATCATCAAGATGATAAAGGATCTGAGAAGCCCTGAATCTAAACAATCTGTTAATTTTCATTAGCTCAGAGCTTCCCAAATTTATTCAACCACAAAAACTTTCCAGACCTGTAGAACTCCAATTTCTTGGTACATATTTTAGGAAATGCTGGTCTAAGCACTCTAGGGCTATGTTTTCCTGGAAGGTGTCTGGAGATAACCTGTAATTTACTGTGCAAGTGCATTCCAGGGCTTGGCCTCCAGACCCCTCTTCTTGGTCAGTTCTTCAGCATTTGGGTCACAATGGGTCAAGATGCTCCTCAGTTTTGTGCTATTTTCTCATGGTTCTCTAGCCTTTACTTTGTGCCAGGATCACCTCAATAAACCACCTCTCATGGTCAGGGCTCAAGTCTCCATGGTGCCTAGTTGAGTCGGGTTCTGATAGTGTCAAGTACGTTAGTCTCCAAACATCTTATCCACTTCTCCATGTTGATCTGGAGATCCTTTGGGAATCAGGGATCATCTCCTTGAGTCTATGTCCAGGGATGAATGAATGATGGGTGCATAACCCATAGTGCCAACTGAACAGGGCAGAAACAGAGAATTCCACCCAGCTCCAGTCCTGGCTGGATCAGGGCCGCCACCTGCAGCAAAGACCAGGGTGGACTGGAAGGGGCCCTAAATTTGGAGTCTGAAAACTAAGGTTCAGATTCTAGCTTGCTGGCAGCATGACCTTAGATGAATTGCTTAACCTTCCTGATCCCATCTGGAAGATGGAAATGACTATATTCTCCAAGACCCCGTGATAGGGTTGTGTTGAAGATCAGAGCAGATGCTATATGGGAAAGCGCCTTGTCCTGAGGAAAATGCCATGGTGTGACCCCTTGGCTCTGTCATCCCATTCCTCCCTCCCCACCCCCTTGCCATCATCCCAACTGGGACTGGCATGGTGAGCAGGACAGAAGCCTGAGCAGTCACAACAATGTCAGGAATGAGCATTATTATGTGCTGTGACAATATTTGATGAATTCATATGTGCCTAGGGGAGCAGACTAAGTAGGTGAATAAAGTGAGAATATTCTCTGTGACAATCAATATTCCTTCAATTGAACCATCTCTGCAGATCTGACATTTTGATTTTTCTTTTTTTTTTTTTTGGATGTATTAACTGGATTTATGCTTCCATATAGTGGAAACAGTGGGGATAAGAGGTGGTGGCAGCATCAACAGGTTAGGTGCTTCGGGGGCACCTGGGAAGGCTGTTGGGAGTGGATTCATTTGCATAAGGATCCCAGAGAAGTAGCAGCCCCTCCATTGGGCTCACCTGGCTGCTGTGGTGCAGTTCTGGAAGGCCCCAGCTGCCTATAGTTCTCCGAGCTCCAGCGTGAGTGCTGGGAAAGGAGCCAGTTCAGGCTCAGGAGCCCTTCCGCCCTGGCCCAGGCTACCAGACAGGGGCTGGATCAGCTCTGGACAGAAGAAAGAGCCAGATGACTTCTCCAGGGCCTTTCTGGGGTCCAGGTGAAGCAGACAGGCTCTGACTGCTGCCTGGGTTCAGTTGCTGGCTCGGTCCCTTGCTAATAAATAGAAGTTCATGACCTTAGGCCACGTTCATAATATCTTTTGTCTCAGTTTATCCATTCGCAAAATGGAGCTGATAATAAAACTAACTCGGACTGAGTACCAATCCAAGGTAGGTGCCAAGCATCCTTTTCAGAGCTTTCCATGGTTTGATGTACCTAATCTTCACAACACTCCAATGGGATGGGTATGATAATAGTCCCATTTGCAGGTGAGGAAATGTAGAGACATAGCTATGGATTTTAGGCAGCTGAGGGTTTGAAATTCAGCTCTGTCACTGAATGCTATATAAGCCAAGATTCTTCATGGAGAAAGGTACAACTCAAAGGAGCTCAAGCAAAAGAAAAGGGTGGCAATATTGACTTTGGTAGCTGGAAAGGACATTGGGGTTGCTCAAGGAATCCTAGAGAGGAAAGGCTCTAAACTCTTCCAGAATGTTCTAGAACCTTCTAAAGTCTCCAGCACGTTTGGGGTTGGAAGGCCACCCCCCCAGTCTCACCTGCAATTTTGCCGTCTGTCATCACCTGTCACTATCTATCTCTGCTCTCTCTTCTAGGTTGCTTTGTAAGGCCAGATGGCACAGAGCTTGGAGCGATGTCTCTGGAATCTGACTGCCCACGTTTGTACCTCGATTGCCACTTACTAGCAATGTGACTTTGGGCAAGCCCTGCAGCGTCTCTGAACCTTTGTTACTCATCTGTAAAGTGGAATAATGATACAACCTTCCTCCTGGGTTTATTAAATCCTCCTTCTCACAGGAGAATTGAATGAATTACTATATATAAGGCGTGTGGAGTAGTGCCCGACATGTGGCAAATGCTCAGTCCAGTTGGGAGTCAGAGTTCCTCGGTCAGATTCTTTTCCTCCATGTGACAGGCAGCCTTAGCTTCACCAGATCATCTGAGATCATTTTTGTCCCTGAGCCCATGAACCCATCAATCCCCCATAAGGATTCTGACTGCCCACTCCTGATGTTAACCACTATCATCAGGCCAAGTGAGATGCTAAGATGGCCTAGACCTGGTTCAAATATTTTTCCCTGCGAGGAAATTTGGAATAAGCCCAAAGATCACCGGTGTCACCAATGGAAAACCAGGCAGTCCAGAGCACGCTCTCACAGGCTGGTTCTCAAAGCCTTTCGGTGTCTTGGAGCGGTTTTATGACTCTGTAAGTTGTGGATAACCGAGAAAAGTGCAAAATAACTCTTGTCTATAGACATGCAAATAAATTCTGTCCAGTGGTTCAATTGATTTCCTTCTTTCTTAAGGAGCAAGTCACTTGCAGCCTTTGTAAATTCACATCTACTTTCCTTTGCTCTGTATAAATTTATGCCTTTTAGATTTTTTCCTTTGGATTAGCTGTAACATCTGCCTGGTTCCATCACTAATATTAAGCCAAATAAAATCTTTAACATGTGTTAAGGTACGACAGTCGCAGTCTTGCCTTTTGGGCCAAGTTATCCTTCAACACGTCTGGCGATTGGAATGTTCACTAAGCAGACCACAAAATGATCACCACGCTCGAGTGTCCTAATGGCGTGACCTTCATCCACTGACTTCCCCTCCGGGCTGTAGTTTTATCACCCACAAAATGGGAAATACTGACTGCATACCCCAGGTGATACTGTGAGAATTTCTAAGAAACCTATGAAAGTGTCCAACCCACATCTGGGCACACAGGGGACGCACAGTGAAGGGGGCCGTTGTCACAGGCATGGTGCTGGTGTTGTTGCTGGTGTCACAGATGGTCCCG
Source organism: Vulpes vulpes (assembly GCF_048418805.1). Taxonomy (NCBI): domain Eukaryota; kingdom Metazoa; phylum Chordata; class Mammalia; order Carnivora; family Canidae; genus Vulpes; species Vulpes vulpes. Next base: position 6,934,577 of record NC_132781.1, read on the forward strand.
GTCATGCATCACGGGTGTTGGAAGGTAGGGGGAGGGACAAGAGGCAGCATGCATTCTCTGATGCATTCTCTGAGGCTCACGTGGCTGGCACCAAAGAGGAGACTTCTCTGAGCAAAGCCACATGTGCCCTGTGTCCTAAGGGCCTCCAGAGATGTCAGTGATCACATCCCTCCATCCCCCAAGTGCACTCAACGTGGAGAAGAGCCGCAGACTTAAGAATTCCAGCATGGGGAAGTCCAGTGACATGGAGACAAGGTTTGGACTTGTCAGGACACATAAGGGGGTGGTCAGGGAGGACGCAGAAGAGAGGTGGGAACATGAGTGCGGCTGCTTATTTCTGGGGCAGGCAGATGTGAACACGTGGCTCTGGGGACAGCATCTTCCATGCTGCACCTGTCAGCTTGGCCCCTCAGCTGTGTGGCCTCTCCGACAGCTTGAATCCATTCCTTCGGACTGGAGGAAGCCTCGGTGATCTCATCAAAGTGGGTCCGCCCTGCTAAGGGGAAGGCCCTACTGTGTATCAGGTGGTAAGTGTTGAACTCTGTCAGACAGCAGCCTGCGTACCTGACTACCTGACGCATTGCCCAGCCAGCTTTATCCGCAAATGCATTGCTAGCTTTCGCTCTTCCTGGCTTTGACCTAAGGATGAGCAGAAATAGTTTGAAAGTGTTCATGGGATTTTCTCCTCCGTCTTTCCCGTTGCATCCTGTGCTTGCCTAGCTAGGTGTTAGGTACGACCACATCCAAATTGACCGTGCAGCTCAGCATGCTTAGGCTGAAAGATCCCCCAGTGCTCCCTTCCCCCCTCGTCCTCGGTTTATACTCGCCCGACCTAGCTGGGTTGCTGGGAGGCCAGCTGGAGGGCAGGAGAGTCACCTTGGCCAGCTGATGAGGGGTGGCTGAGGGTGGCGAGGTGATCCTACATAGCGTCTGGGGTCAGGGGCCAGTGGGGCACTGGGGCTCTGTGGGTATGTCGGGAGAGGCCTTTGAGTCTTGGGCAATTGGAGAGAACCAGACCGACTCACCACAGGCTCACACGACAAATGATGACTTGGAAAACTGACCGTGGGCTTTATCAGGTAAGACGTGTGACCGAGGAGCTCGCCAGAGGCAGGGGATGGCTGTCATTCCTTGCTCGAGGACACAGCTGGCCATGCCCCTCCCGCTCCTACTCCAGCTCATCATGCCCTGCCTCTGCATTTCCTGAGTCATCCAAACAGGCTCCAGTGACTCAAACCCAAGTTGCTGGATCAGACAGTGCTGCCATACAGGACTCCCCCCACCCCAACCCCTTTATCCTTCCCACCCTGCTGGTGGAGACGGAGTGCCCCTCTTAGAGACCAATGAAGCAGCAGCATGAACAACAGTGCGTGCACCCTACATGGCCTGGTGATTTCCCTCTTATTCTCCCCTGCTTTTCCTCTGCTCACCTGGACTGGCCAGAAAGGCTGCCTCTTCCAACGTCCCCAAGGCAACCGCTCTGTCAGCGAGGACTCTTGAACCCACGGCAACCTGCCAGATGCTGCTCCTACAAGCCAGCTCTTACTGGCTGGCCGTCTGCCAGCAATGCTGCTGCCCTCGGTGGGTCACGATGACCTCTGAGGAGGGTGCCAGACCCCAGCATGTACTCGCTTCTGCAAGAAGGTAACACAAGTCCCAGAGCCTCCTACTTCTGTTTAAGTGGATTTGATGTCAGCTTCAAGAGGGTCTCCTGGGCACACAATGATTCTGATGGGCCTTGGAAATGAAATAGGATTTTGGCTGACCTTGGTTGGGCAGGGGGGTCCCTCTATCTTTCTTTTGTTCTCTGCGGTGACCACCAAGCCTGGCCTAGGGGTTCAACCTTTCCCCATTTCTTCCCGTTTAGAACTTCAGTTTTTTAAGATTTTATTTATTTATTCATCACACACACACACACACACACACACACACACAGAGAGAGAGAGAGAGAGAGAGAGAGAGGCAGAGACACAGGCAGAGGGAGAAGCAGGGAGCTCGATGTGGGACTCAATCACTCCAGGATCATGCCCTGGGATGAAGGCAGGCGCCAAACCACTGAGTTACCCAGGGATCCCCTAGAACTTCAGTTTTTGACATCCATGTCCCTTTATCTCCATCCATCCATCCATCCATCCATCCATTTATCATCCATTCACCCATCATCCACCCACCATCCACCCATCAATTCATCCCACCATCCACCCACCCACCATCCTCTTATTCACCTGCCCATCTACCCAGGAACCATCCCCTACCCACCCACCCATCCATCCACACAACCATACACCCACCCACACACCCACCCACTATCCACACCCACCCATCCATCCACACAACCATACACCCACCCACACACCCACCCACTATCCACCCACTCACCCATCCATCCATCCATCCACCATCCATTCACCCACCATCCCCACCATCTACCCATCAATTCATCTAATCATCCACCCACCCATCCACCCAGGAACCATCCCCTACCCACCCACTCATCCATCCATTCACCCACCCACCATCCATCCATTCACCCATCCATCTATCCATCCACCTACCCTACATATCTCTCTCTGCCTTTTCCCCCTTTCCTGATATCAGCTAGAATTTCCCCGAAGAATTTCAGCAAAAATTAAAGGAAATAAATACAGGATATGTAAATCTTCCTATTCAAACTGCAAACAATGCACAATACAGTCAGACTTCCAAAATTCTACACACCGGTCTGATCCCCCGGTAGCTGAGGCTGTCACTCTTGGTGTGGTATAGTGGTCACAAAAACGGACTTGAGAACCAGATTGCCTAGGCTCAAATCTCAGCTCTGCTGCTAACCCTGTGGCCTTGGGCAAGTTTGTTAATGTGCCTCAGTGCCTCTTCTGTAAAATGGGAATAATAAAAGTAACTCTTTGAAAGGACAGGTATGAGAAAGAAACCAATACTTAATCTGTGCAAAGAACTTAACCAGGCGTCGGGATAGAGTAACTAATATGATACCGGAGGGTCAGTTCTTATTATTACTAGTACTGGGCACATCAGCTCTGTCTGAAATCCTTCCCCATCAAGAGCCCCCTAATTTGGGTTCTTGGGCAAGCCCTCCTTTGACGTGAGGCTGCTGCATACAGCTGTACAGGTTGCATACTGCACACCCCAACTCTGTACACCCCTGTCCCCCGCTTGCCCCCAGGGAGGACTTGGGGCAGCACTTCAGGCAGACAGTCGCGGCAAACAGTGTCTGCAGTAATACTGGGGGGTGGCCTGCAAGGTCCTGGATGGATCTTACTATTTCAGGATGGTGCCCAAGGATCCCTGCTGTTCCCTGTGGCATCCCCTCCCCTTGAGGGTGGGCTCACCTGCTTGCCTCTAACCTGGCACAAGGGATGGGATCTGTGATCAGGTTACAAGAGACTCCTGTCTCATTTGTAGGCTCTTTCTATCGCCGTTCGCCTTGCACGCTTTGATGGGTCGAGCTGCTGTGTTGAAAGGCCCATGCGGCTAGGAACTGAGGCCTTCCCCTCGGTAGGGGTGTCCCCCAGACTTCTCGACTCACCGCAGATCCTGCACGGAGAGGTGCACTGATCGGATCTTTCAGGCTGAGTCCACCTGTCTGTTCCCGAGGCAAGTTGTGTAGACCAGGAGAGGATGTCAACACGTGTGCGGAGTGCTTTGAACTCTTGAGCATCCCAGATGCTGTTTCAGCATTTCCCAGAAGAGCAGGCCTTGAGATCAGTGTCCTGATCGAGTTCAAGGCTGCCGGTGGCTGCTGGCTGCGGGGAGAGAGACTACCTGTGGTATTCATGTGAATCCTTAACCTCTGCAGAGAGGATGGGAATTGGTGTGACCCTGGAAGACTGAGTAGCAGCAGGAGAGACTGGTGTGTGATGTCTTGAAGAACTTCCAGGCTGTTAGGAGTCTTACCAATTTCTTTCGGGTGTCAAGAAGAGGTAGCCAGGGGCCAAGCAGCCCTGGAAGCTGGGGTGAGACAAATGGCTACTTTTAATCTTCGGCAGCAGCTGGGCTTGGCCTTGAGCCGACTCACCTCACAGACATTCATGACCTGTTGGGAGCAAGACGCAAACAGAGCCATCATCCAACATCGCGTTGTTCTCTGTCTTAGCGAGAACAAGGGGTGGGCAGTGGATAAAACAAACAAGCGGAGGAAAGAGAGTTCATGTTTTTCTAATAGAATGAGGTAAGGAGCGGAAAAAAAAAAAAACAATTTCAGCCCCGTACTTCTGAGCTGCCGGCATAGGCCCCCCCCGCCCCCAACGGCAACAAGAACCACAAAGCCAAGTTCGATAAAGATGAAGAACAGCACGTCTGTGTCTCTGGAATGAGCTGTGCGTCCCCAGTGAGGCCTGGAGGGAGAGGAATGAAGGGCTTTTGGAAATCGGCCACTTTTTTGAGGTGGTGGACGCTTCTGGCTCTAGGAACGGAAGGGCCGCAGCAACAGCAGATGAAGGCTGCCGTGGGGCTGGGCCTCAGAGGTGCACGGAGCCGCTGTGACAGGTGTCAATCAGCACTGACAGCCGCTAGGTTCAGCTGCCGTGGCTTTGCTGCCTCTCAAGCCTTGGCTGCAATCACCTTGGATGGGATTCAAGAGAGGGGCAAGGCAGGAGGTTTAGAGCCTGCGTTTGGGGGGCATTTGGCTCCTGGTCTGGTGGTACCCAGAGCGGCTCTCTGGCCCAGGGCGGCACGGCCCTCTGTGAGCCTGTTTCTTCATCCGTCACAGGCAGAGGGTGGGCTAGACCAGTGCTTCTCCACCCTGGAGGGGCAGGGCCCAGGCATGACTGGTGTGAAAAGTTTCCCAGGAGATTCTCAACAGCTGGCTGGAGGCCAGGAGTCTCCAGGCCTGGAGTCTACAACAGCTGGGTGTTGGCCTTCGACAATCTCTAAAGACTCTCCAAAATGGGACAATAAAAGTCCACCGGGCAGCACACTGGCCTGCTCCCAGACCTCTCCACTGGGAATAGCTGAGGACACTGAATCCCTGTAACTGGGGTCACGCTAGGGTCCTTTGACAGCCCTAGGGGAGGGAGGCCTGCATGGGATGATGCAGTGGCCACAGGGACCCAGGTGAACTGGTGGCAGGCTCCAGCTCGGAGGTCTGCAGGGTCAGCCTTGAGTCTGATTGCCCAGCTTTCCAGTGGTGTGACTTCTCTAGGCCCGCTTTCTCTGCAGGGCACAGGTAATAATCATACCTGCCTCACAGGTGAGATCAAACAGGATGCTCAGGGCAGTGGCTGGCACATGGAGGTAAGTGGTGATTGGTTCCCTGTATGGACTGCATGCTCCAGGAACGCAGGGCTGGCCCGTCCTGGGTTGAGGTTGGAGAACCCGGCACCCAACCGAAGGCCTGGTATGCGGCAGGCTGTGCATACACTTCGGTGGATGTATGAATGGAAGGGAAAAAAATGAAGGAAGGGAAGGAAAGAGTAAGATAGAGAATGAGAGAATGAGAGAATGGATTGCCTTTAGACGCTGACCAGTGACAGAATGTGCCTGGCGTGCTTCGAGGCGGCCCCTCCAGGGAGAGGGACCCACAGAACAGGCCTTGCCCCTTGTCGTGAGGGGGGGAGGGGAGGCAGGGGAACCCTGACGACTCCTGAAAACCAGGCCTCTGACCCCATAAGTCCAAATCAACACGAATGCCACCGTTGACCCCCTAAGGATGGGGGGTTGGGGCTGGGCTCCTCTAACAAAGCAGATAAAGACAACCCTTTTCACTTATCCTTTCTTTTGCTGTCGCATCAAAGCCATGTTATTGGTGCAGGTTCGAGAAGTGTTTTTTAATCTCTTCGATGATAGCTTCCCTATATGTTCTTGTTGTAAATCACGCGGTGATCGCACGAGCCCCCCGACCCCCATTGCCGACCTCGGGGGGCTCCGCTGTGGAGTTCCATACTGACATTTCCGTGACTGTCTACCTCTTGCCCCTGTTTCACCCCAGCTGCGGGTTCCTGCGGCCTGCAGGAGCCTCAGCCACACGTGGCCGTCGTCCTGGGGATGGCCGTGGCAATGCCTGCCACCGCCTTGGGTCAGGTGGGCCCTTCAAAGCAAACCCAGATCCTCAGGCCTCCCCAGGAGCAGTTTGCCTCCCACTGCCCCCACTAAGCCCCCCCAACCCCTCCCCCACCCCAGCAAGGGGCTCAGGGCTCTGGGCTCCCGGCTGGGCGGCCCTGCATCCCCAACCTGTTGGCAGCACTAATTGCCTGGCACACCAGCAGCTCTCCAACACGTCACCAGCCTCCCCAGCTAATGACTCATCCTTGCACGGCCATTTGTTTGTGCTGGTTTCAGACAGACTAATGCTTTTAATGGCACATAATCATTTTTCAGAAGTCATTTGATGCCACTAATCATCTCGGTAATACGCCGCGATGGAACGCATAATGACATTCGGAACAGGACAAATGGCAGCGTGATTCCTGCCTTCCCCGCTTTAATCTATATTTTACCACATGCCTGGCTGTTAATGACACCGGGTGCCGTTAATAAACAACTGCCTTAGGATTTTTCCCCCTTGGGGGTTTGGAAGGGCAGTGGGGCACCTGTTAAAAATAATTCCTTCGGGGAGTGACTTGCAGGAGTCGTGAGATGAGGAAAGCAAGCAGCTGGCAGAGGCAGCTTCTAGAAAGACTTGCCCTTCCCACCCAGGGGCCAAGGCCTGGCTCAGATGTGCTCTGCTCAGATGAAGTGTGTGTGTCCAATGAGAAGAACAGATCTTGCAGGAGTACCTGCAAGGTAGCAAGTGGCCGAGGATTCTGGGCCAGGGAGTTTGAAGTGGATTCTCTAGAGTAGGAAGGGTCCATGGAGAAATGGGTTTTCCCGGAGAGAGGTGTCAAGCAGGCCCAGGGAAGCCTGGCTGGGATGGGCACTGTGACATGTGGCAGATACCCAATGGGAGGTCTTCTTCTCATCCACCAGGGCCTCTGGTCAGGGTGAGGGGCTGGGGTCAGTGTGAGGACCCTCCTGAGGCCTTCCAGGGGTCTCATCAGGCCGGGGGTACTGGACATGTGCCATCTCACCCTTGACCCCGGTGCTTGGGGCTCAAGGAAGGGTGGGAGTAGCCTGGGACTGGCCTGGGATTTCCATTCTAAGATGGTTCTGTTTGGTTGCAAAGTACATAAAATCATGGCCCGTGCAAGGCCCTTGAGTCTGAGAGGCTTAAATATTTGCCATCCTCAGATTGCTCCTCCGGCCCTACTTCCCTTATGACAAATCTTTGGGAAATGACTTAAATAACACTTTTTGCTCATGTCTGCCAGAGAGTGACAGGGGACGGGCTGGACACCACTTCAGGAGACCAGGGGACGGGGCAGAGGGTGCACGTCTTGGGTTCTGGCAACAGACCATTTCCATTCTTGGCGTCCCACCCTCCTGAGAAGGGACCTCCACACGGGAGGGCTAGTTTTCTGTTCCACCTCTGTCTCCTTCTCTTGGGTCTCCGGGAAGACAATGGCATCCCAAGTCCCATGGGTAAGTCCCTGCACATTAATGACCCTGGAAATCTGGGGCTGGGGTGTTGGCAAGCCAGGGGGAGCTGGCACAGGCCTGCAGAGCCTGTGGACGGCGGTCCAGGAGGCTAAGAGCAGGCTTGCTGATGCCAGAGCCCAAGATCTCAGCCCTGGCTCCATCACGTAGCAAGTGTGCAACGCTGGGCAGGTAACCACTCATTTATACAAGGGCATTAATGGCATCTCACTTGCTGAGGGTCCCGTGAAGATGAAACAATGCATGTGAAATGCTGAGCGCCAAGTAGGGCCTCGTGCAACATTAGTTATTCCGGTGGCAGCTCCAGACTCAGCCCCCCGGCAAGGGGACAACCCGACCTCAGATGCGGGTGGGCAGATCAGGACAGGAGCTTAAAGGGACGAGGTGGGCAGTCCCCACCTTGGGGAGGTGTCCGTGAGCATGGGGGTCTGCAGCGGGTTCCCCTTTGCACCGCTGCAGCCCCCGGGGGCTGTGCACAGTCTCCTGTCGGTATTACATCAAGAAGATGCACAGAGATTCGGGGGCAAGCCATCTGTTAGCAAGCGGGAAAGCCCCCGGCGTCCTTGGCAGTGTTTAATAATTTAGCGTAAGCTGCTGGATGAGGGCTGACCGGAGCTCTGACATCCATTTTAATAAAGCCCTTCTGCACCCTCCTCAGATGCCCGCCCCAGGGACCGGGGGCTGCCACAAAGCCCGCACATCCCCATCCACCCCAGCCTCCCGCTCACAGGCGGGGCAGGCGCCAAATGCAGCCCAGGAGAAACCTCTGGAACACAGGCTCGGGGAACCTCTGGCCGGGACGGCCGTCCCGGAGGCTCAGGCTGTGTCAGGCCGGCCTACACCAGGGCCGCTCAGGAGGGCTCTCTCCAAACCCAGATCGGCAGTAGTAGCTGGCACTTGTGAGTGAGCAGCTCCTCTGTGCATACGCTGACTGTCTTCCCTTGAATGATCTCATGCGGTCCTCCTCCGGATCTTGAGAGCCACGCATGGGTGTCTTATAGACAAGGAAACCGGGTCTGGGAAAAGTCAAGTAGCTTGTAAAGCTAGCAAGTGGCAGAACAGGGATCCAACCTGGTGATAGAAGCCAATATTCCCGTTCTTCACCGTGTTGGAGAGCTGCACGTTCTTCTCAGCTAAATAAGAAACTGAGACTGGGTTTCTGGAAGCTTCTCTCCCTCCCTCCCTCATTCCCTCTTTTCTTTCCTTTCCTTCTGCATTAAATATTGCTCTGATGCTTCTTGTCAACTAGGCCTAAGCTAGAGGAGGAAAAAACCCGGAATATTATCTAGGCCACCTTCCTGCCGAGTGAAGTCCAGTGGATGCGCTGCCTGGGACCCCAGGAGGAGACGATCCGCAGTGATGCTCCCCCAGTCCTGAATCCTCCATGTTGGGGTACCCTCTGACGGCTCAGGCCGAGAAGCGGAGTGTGAAGAGGGCAGTCAGTGCTTAGAGAAAGCCAGGCCAACCCCAAGCCCCTAAGCAGGGCCTCGGGGCCTTGGGTCGCTCCTGCGTATCTCCCTGGGGACGTGGAGATTGGCAAATAGTTGCTTATACTGTGCTGCCCTAGGACTTCTCCGGGGCTGACAACGGGAGGCTGTGAGGTGGGACAGCGGCCTTGGGGCAGTGCTGCCTGGAGCAGGAGTGAGGGGCAGAGGCGGGGGGTCCGGGGATGGGGTGGGGTGGCAGCAAATCCCAGACTGTAGGGTCTGTACCCCGGCCCCCCGACACCACCCTGCGCCTCCGTTTCTCTGTTTTTACGACTCAGGTACAAATGATGGAGAGTGGGCATGGGAGGGCAGCAGGCCGTGGGGTAACTCTATTTACTCACAGGCAATGGCTGGCATGTCTGTCTAGTGAAACCCGCAATTTCATTGTCTCAAGAGCACAGACGTGCCAGGAAAACACATCTCCGAATTGCCTCTTCTTTCTGCTTTCCTCTATCGGTCCCCCAGGGTCTTACGGCTGAATCTTCTCTCCCTGCACAGCCTAGGAGGGTCATTCTTCTAGGGACACACATCCTTGAAATGAGGGGTGGGGGATGGTTTCAGCATCAGGTGCAGGAGAGCCCTGAGCACTCACCCTGCAAGGCTGGCGGAGAGATGATCTGGGCCCTACGTGCTGGGTGCAGGATCCTGTGTGGTTTTCCATGGTACCCCAGCACCCTGTAGGCTGCCTGGCCCCCAGGAGGAGCTCTGGAACTGCTGGTTCAAGAAATGAACAGAAGGTGGACGGACAGCCCCATATATGGTGCCCGGGCCACCCTCACCTCTTTCTGGCTCTGTGGTCCTTTGTTCTCATTCCTAAATGGACATCATGGTGCCTGCCTTCAGGTTTTTTCTGAGGATTAAGTGAAATCACAGCCCTTCAAGGGTTTGGCTTAGGGTAGGGTAAGTGCCCATTGAACTCTCCCCCCCGCACAAACCACCTGCACTACATCCAAACAGGGGGAGCAACTGGGCACTAAGAGACCCAACAATTGTGCACACAACCACATGGATGCATCTGAAACAAAGTTTTCTAAGCAAGGGAAACCAGACTCAAGGCTGCCCAGTGCACATGACCTGCTGGAAAAGACCAAGCTATGGGGCAGGGGAGGTGGGGGAAGACAGCTGGGTGGTGGCCGAGGCCTGGAGAGGGAGTACGAGTTGACCACAGAGGACATGGAGGAACTTTTTGGGGTGATGGTGCCGTTCTGCATCTTGCATGTGATGGTGCTGCAAGATTACGCATTTGTTAAAACTCCCGGAGCAATTCCAGTTTTTAAAAGGGTCAACTTTATGGAAATAATATCTTAATTAAAGGAAATGAATCAAAAAAGTCTATGGACCCTGAAATGATTAAGAAAAAGAATCCCAAAAGAGCCTCTCTGGCCTTTGGAAGACTCATGTGGTCGACTGCATTCTGATTACTTCCATCACCTTCTGCTCCGAAGGCCACAGTGGGGGAGCATCGGCATTTGCTGCCGATGGGGAGAAGGAGTCCAAGACCTGGGCTCGGAGGAACACTTCTCTGGGGGGGAGGTAGCCAAAGTGGAAACTTCATACCCGGACGCCCGAGCTTTGGCTAATTGGGGCCCCATGGTTCATGTCCGGGAAATAACTAATGGTACCGGGATCATCAGGTTAAGAAAGCCCGAGCCCATTAGGGAGGTAGGTGGAGGACATGGGCTGATGTGGAGCGCCCGGTGGGGGTGCATTCCCCGCCTGATGGGTGGCTTCAGTCAAGTGGCAAACCCACGGGCGTAAGCTGGCGTCCCGTGATAGGTCAGTTGGAGTTGCAGCAGGCCGCAAAGGTCCTGTTAGTACCTCCGTCATTAAGCAATATCGACACAGGTAATTTGCTTCACTCTTTGGATGCAGAGTTAAATGACTCATCATTATCTTATTAATGCAATCAGAGGCTGAAAATGAAGCCTGAAGCCCGACTGGCATTTCTCCTCAGCAGCACTTTCTGGAGGGGTCAGACATTCAGAGACCTCTGGCTCGCTTCCCTAACACTTTTTCTCACTTCCTAAGACCTCGAGCTTTGTCCTCCTGCCTCCCGGGGTCGCTGGGCAGGTGCTCTCTCCTGGGATGATGCTCTGGACCCGTGAGCTACCCCCCTCCCCCCAAATCCTGGCCCCTGGGGTGGCCACTTTGGCAACTGGGCTGGGCTTCTGGGAGCTGCCCTTCTGCAGCCTCACAGGAGTGGCGGGGTCGGGGTGGTGGGGGGGCCCAGGCTTAGGTTTGGCTCATAGGAAGAGGGACAACCTCCTGCATACCTGACCTGAGCCACGCTGTCCCATGGCCAGTACTGTTCCAGCGGTTGTGCAACGAGGGCTTGGGAAGGGGGTGCATCCAGCTGTGAGTAACAGCGCCCAGCTGCAAGTGGCAGATGGGAGCATCTTCCTCCTCCCACGGGAATCTGGAGGTGCATGTTCCGGGGGCGTCAGCACAGTGATGCCCGTGCTCTGGGCGGACAGCCTCTTGGAGTTTTCTCAGCCTTTTGGCAGCAGCCCAGGACTCACCTCCTCACCCATCTGTTGAGAGGCAGCCAGGAGTAGCGGGCAACGGCTTCTACAACCTCTCCCTCTCCCTCTCTTTTCCTCCTCCTCCTCTCTTCCTCTCTTAAAAAATAAGGTGAGGCAGGTGCCTGGGTGGCTCAGTCGGTTGGGCATCTGCCTTTGGCTCGGGTCATGATCCTGGGATCCTGGGATTGAGTCCCACACTGGGCACCCTGCTCAGGGAGTCTGCTTCTCCCTCTACCCCTTCCTCCTGCTTGGGATATCTCTCTCTCTCTCGTCTCTCGTTCTTTCTTTCTCCATAAAACAAACAAACAAACAAAACAAAACAAAACAAAACAAAACAAAACAAAACAGTAAGGGGAGGCAATCTTTCCCAGAGACCCCAGTGGAGTCCTCTGGGTGTCGTTGTCCAGGCTGTGCACATGTTCCAGTCCTAGCTACAAGGGACTGGGGAAGGGAGTCCCTGGTGATTTTAAGCCTGGGGGCGGGAGGTGGTCTTTGCAGGAGAGTGGGAGGGTGGCGGGAGTACCTTGCCCGACACCATCACCCAAGAGTGCCCGGTCGGTGTTTGCGTTTGTCCCCAGAGCGCATTCTCTCTGAAACGCTTAAGCCAAACTGCAGAGTCCTCCCTCCCTAGGCAGTGGGGGAGTAAGGAGAGCCAGAATCAGCCTCCCCGTTCGGAGGCCAAAAAGCTCGGGTAGGGGAAGGTGGTGCATGCGGTGAAAACAAGCACACACAGGACCCTGAGCACCCCTCCAAACCCATGTTCCCAGCAAACCCCGCCTCACAGGGAACCTCCCCAAAGTTCTGCTATGGCCTTTATCACTGTGACCAGGGAATCAGGGGTTCTGGATGAGAGAACATTTCTGATTATGAGGGGCTTTCTCCTCTCAGCGGGAAAATCCCTCACATTTAACCACTTTTGAATGAAATATTTCTTTTTTTTTAAATTTTTTAATTATTTATTTATGATAGTCACAGAGAGAGAGAGAGAGGCAGAGACACAGGCAGAGGGAGAAGCAGGCTCCATGCACCGGGAGCCCGACGTGGGATTCGATCCCGGGTCTCCAGGATCGCGCCCTGGGCCAAAGGCACGCGCCGAACCGCTGCGCCACCCAGGGATCCCTGAATGAAATATTTCTAAACTGTGTTTCCTTGCTCTTTCCGCTCAGTTTCTGTCCTTTGAGATGGCCAGCATCCTGGGCACCTGGGTGGCTCAGTGGTTGAGCATCTGCCTTTGGCTCAGGTCGAGATCCTGGGGTCCCGGGATCGAGTCCCCATATCGGGCTCCCTGCAGGGAGTCTGCCTATGTCTCTGTCTCTCTCTGTGGGTCTCTCATGAATAAATAAATAATCTTAAAAAATAAATAAATGGCCACCATCCTGCTCACTCCATTGATTTGGAGGGTTTAAAACAAACAAAGTAAAACCCAAACCACATGAAACCAGAGATGTTAGGTTTTTATGTTCTATCACATCAGGAGATCCAGGCAGCACGGTGGGGTGGGCGGGAGGGGGGCTGTGAGTCTCTATTCTCTCCTCTCTAAGCTTATCAAGTTCCAAAGAATAGAGTCCCAGGGGACTGTCCTCAGCACCCAGAGGGCACTTCCTCTTTTGTTTTCTGGTCTAGCTTCCCTGATAGACGAAATCGCTGATGGCAGGATGACACTCCACACCTCTGGCGGTGAGGCCTGCAAACCTGCAGACCTGCCCCGGACGGACGGCAGACCCGGACTCTGGGACTGTCCCGGGGCCACCCAGCTGTCAGCCGGGCTCCTCAGAGCTGCCCGGGTGCTGCCTCTGGCTGCTGGCACCCACTGTGGCCCCTCCTGTTTGGGCAGCCTGACGTCTGGCCATCGTCCCAGCTCTACAGGACCACAGCAGCCAGGCTAGCCCTCCGCCCCTCCTGAGCGTCACCTTTTGAGCCTCACGACAGGCACGCCCTGGGAAGCGACTGCGGTGTGTCCCTTCCCTAAGAGGCCGAGCCTCTGCGCTCTGCTGGTTAGCGTGTTCTTTGATTTCTTCCTTCGTTTCTCCTTGCTCGTCGGGATTGCTTTGGTTTTTATAAGCTCTGCCTGATTTGGAAGGTAAAAGGCAAGAAACAAAACTTGTGAAACCAGAAACATTAATTTTTCACACTACACTACATCAGAGGCTCTGGACGGGGGGCTGCGGGCCCCTTCTCACTTCTCCTAGGGAATAAAGCCTGGGGCTTTCCTTAAGATGCAGAGGGCGTCTCCTCCTACATTTCCAGCCCCTGCCTCCCCGCCCGTCGGATGAAACTGCCGAGGGGCTCACTGTCGGATGCGGGGGCATCGCTGCGTGTGTGGGATGCTGAAGGATGAGCAGTCACAGGGACACGCTGTTACTGGGCTTTCAGTGGCTTTGAGGAAGGGAAGAAAAGCAGATGGGACAGGAAGGCAAGTCAAGAAAGGGAAAGGACAAGGTTAGCTCACGTTTATTCAGTGCCTCCTCTGCCTGCCAGGTTCTTTGCACACTTCTGGAGGCAAGCACTTGCCTCCCCATTTACGGTGATAAAACAGAGGCAAAGGGGGGGGTTAGGGAACTCCCCAAAGCTCACCAGCTGGGAAGAGGCAGAGCTGGAGGGTTTGCAGGCACCTGCATACAACCCCGATGTCCTGGAACCCAGGCGGGCAGTGTGGCTCAGTGGTCTGCATCCGAATGAGACCCGGGAGCGTGGGATACGAGCTGTGCCCGGAGCCCTTGCTGAACCCCGGCAGGCCTCAATTTCCCCAGCTGTGCAGAACTGGCCTGAGCTCATTTCCAGCTGCCGCCCACGGTGCAAGGGGCTCCCTGCAGGCCATATGAAAACCCCGCAGGCTGTGGCTTCTCCCTGGAAACAGGGAGGCTGGGTTCTTCTGGTCACGCGATGCAGGACTGTCAGCCTTGGGGATCAGGGCTGGGCTGCACCCACCGGGCCGGCTGCAGGTAGGCGGAGGAAAGCACCGGCTCTACTCTGGGGGCCTGGCAACCACCCGGAAGGTGTCTGTGGACATGGCATCTGCAACTACTCCCTGCATCACACCTTCTTCCTTTTCTTTCCTTGCACTGGCTCCCAATGCACCCTCCCTGCCTCCCCACCTCTCACTCCGAGGAGAGGGCAGGTTGCTCAGGGAGAGGGTGGAGAGAGCACCTTGTCACACACAGTCCGGCCACGGTCCCTCCAGCGAAGGCCAGACCTCTAAGTAGAAGGGGCCAGGGCTCAGACCAGGTCTCCTCCTTCCTGTCCCATCTGGAAAGGACCAGAGGAGACCCTAGGAGGCCCGGAGGGATTCCGGCCTGCTCAGGTGGGTGAGCTCCCAAGTCACATGTCAGGTGCAATCACGTGGCTTGCCTGAGCCTCAGGGTTCTGCCCATGAATCATCTTCTGGAAGCCTCCCAACCCTCCATGGAGAAGGCTGTCCGGCTGCCAAAAATTCCGTCACCCAGTCATCTCAAACCAGCAAATGAGTTGGTCGTGACATTCCGAAGATCAGAAGCTCGGAGGGCCCAGCAGGCCAGGCAGGCTGGACTAGTGGAGGTCACTCTGAGTGGCTTGAGGGAGAGGCCCAAAGAGAATCAGAATAATAGCTCACATAGAGCGAGGGCCACCTAGGTGCCGGGTGCTGCGACTTACCCGATAACCTCACTTAGCTGTCCGAACTCGCTTACGAGGGAGGTTCTAACGCTCAGCCCCATGAGGAAGATGAAGCTGGGGCACAGAGAGCCCAAGAAGCTGCCCGAGATCACACAGCGAGTGAGGAGTGATGATGGAGCTTGAGCCCCCATCTCCTGGCTCCGGTGGCCTGGCTTTCCTCACGGCGCCAGGTGGTTCCAGCAGCCACAGTGGGCTCTCCGTATTCAGTACGGAACAGTTCCTAGGACACTGGCACTTCAGTCGGCACCGAAATAGGACACGCCAAATGGATCCAGTTTTGCCCGAAGTTCAGCCTGCAAGGTTTCGAGGTGCATCCTGGGGCAGGGAAGCAGATTAAAGCTGGGCCCCAGGCTCTCCTTACACTCGCTGCCTTCCACCCCCTGCCTTTGCCCCGCTCGACGAGCTGTGCAGTGTCAGGGTCTGACTTGGCTCGTAGGGCTGGTTTTAAAAAGGCATCTCACTCATGCTATTGAGATTTCAGAAATAAATGCTCTGCACCACTGATCAGAATGCCCGGAGTCAACAGAGCCGGTGACATCTTAAGAAATGCACCCGGTACTTAAGGCTTTCATCTTAATTATACATGTTCAAATCATAGACAGATTTTCTCCTTCTGGTCCTGAATATCAGAGCTGCCAAATCCAATTGAATCATCTTCTTTTAAATGCATTTTGCAGTATGCGTTTTGCCGTTTCCCAATTTCCATTGTAAACGAGCACCAGAATTGTGCTGAGGGCCCTTTTCTTACAGGCTGCATTATTCAACCACCAAATGAAGAAAGGAAAATGCTGATTGCAAAAGAATTAAAAAGTGGTCCTGGGCAGCCTCGAGGCTTTGGCTGGGACTGGATGTGGCCAGGCCCAGGAACTGGCTCTGTTAGTGGGTTTTGATGGTGGATGGTGGAGGGATGGTGGAGGGTGGTGTTCCTCGGACGGGCTGCACCGTGGTGCCAGAGAAGTCGGCTCTCAGGCCCACTTCCTGGGTTGGGTGGAGAGAGGGCCGCGGATGTCGGCAGGACCGATGTCACGATCTTCTGCGTCGATGCCACCTGCTTTAATTTCTGCTGTGGCTCAGATGTACCAGGGGAGGCAGCTCCTGGATGAGTCCCAGGGAAGGATTTGACTCTCACAAGCAGCCCGGACGTCAGCGCCCTTGTCCACTGGCTGTGCCCACCTGTTCCGCCTTCCCAGGAATGGGGCTGGGCAAGGGGTTCGCAGGTTGAAGGTTGTGACAGCTGCTGGGGTGCGAGGAGGATGAATGCCTGGGGGTCTGCTAAGGTCTGACTTCTGTTTCTTTGCTTCTTGTCCTCTCTGCTCCAGCGGGCACTCCTCAGCAGGATCTGCAATGGTTCTCTGCACCTGCAACGAGCATCTGCTTTCTCCTTTATATGGATTTCATCTGAAGACCAAAGCCCGGGCAGCTCCGGTGGCACAGCGGTTTAGCACTGTCTGCAGCCTGGGGTGTGATCCTGGAGACCCGGGATAGAGTCCCACGTCGGGCTCCCTGCATGGAGCCTGCTTCTCCCTCTGCCTGTGTCTCTGCCTCTTCTCTCTCTCTCTCTCTCTTATGAATAAATAAATAAAATTTTAAAAAAAGAAAAAAAAAAAAAGGCTGAAGCCTTGGCCTGCTAGCACAGAGGTCATTGGGCCCATTTCACAGAGGGAAAGAATGTGCCTTTGCTTCAGACAGGGGCTCTGGAGCCCGGCTGTCAGCAGCTGGATCCCAACCGTGGGCAAATTTCTCAACCAGGAGCTGACCAAGTCACCAGGGTGGAGTCCTGCAAACAGGATTCGCGTCCTTGTAAAAGGGACCCCGGAGAGCTCTCTTGCTCTCTCTCCACCACAGGTGGCTACAGCAAGAAGCCAGCAGTCTGCAACCGGAGGAGGTTCCTCCCCAGAACCCGAGCCTGCTGACACCTGGTCGCGGACTTCCAGCCTCCAGCGCTGTGTGAGGAATAACTTCAGGTTGTTTACAAGAACCCCCCCCCCGCCCCCACCCCCCCCCCTCCCCGCCTGTGATACTTTGTCGTAGTGGCCTGGCCTCACTGAGACAGTTAGGGAACCTCCGCTGTGTGCGACACATTCTGTGTTGTTTAATCCACCATTTGTCTGAGTCAAGGGCACTCATAGGTGAGAAGAGTGAGCCCCAAGACTTTAAAGGACTTATAAAAATCACGTGGTAAGTACAGAGGCAGGAACTGAACCGGCTCTGACTCGAGCTCCTCCCTATTTCCCAACGACGGACAGGACCCCCCAGCTACCCTCCTCGGGGTAGCTCCAGGTTTGAGCTGCTCTGACGCCGTCTCCACACTGTCATTCTGTCCCCACTTACCACATCCCAGCCAGGGCTCCGGGCTTTAAAAATTGGGGGTCTCTCAAATAAACAAACAAAATTTTAAATATTTTTAAAAAGGGGGCACCTGGGTCGCTCAGTCAGTTAAGCATCTAACTCTTGATTTCAGCTCAGGTCATGATCTCAGGTGGCAGGATCAAGCCTCATGGGAGCCTCCCTGCTCAGCACAGAGTCTGCTTGAGGTTCTCTCTCCTTCTCCTTTTGTCCCTCCCCTGCTCTCTCTCTCTCATTCTCATTCTCTCCCTCTTTTAAATAAATAAATGAAATCTTTAAAAATTGAGGGTCTCTTGAGGTACCTGGGTAGCTCAGTAGGTTAAGTGTCTGACTCTTGATTTCAGCTCAGGTCATGATCTCAGAGTCATGAGATCGAGCCCTGCATCAGGCTCCACCCTGAGTGTAGAGCCTGCTTAAGATTCTCTCTCTCCCTCTGCCCCTCCCCGCCTAAAAAAGTTGGGGGACATCACAGCTCCCTTAAGAAACTACAATCCTGGACTCAATCACACCCACTGCAGAAAATTCCAAACTACTTATAAATAACGCCACACGGGGTCTCAATGTGTGTATTAAAGGGTGGAATGTAGCAGTTGTGGGGATGACTGGGTGAGCCCTCTGAAGCACCCCTACTTCTGCCCCAGAAGCAGCAGGAAGGCCAGCTACATGTCTTCTACAGCCCAGTTCAACCTGAAAATGCAAGCCTCCTTGATAAAAAAAAAAAAAGAAGAAAGGACGATTTTTCCTTTCTTTCATTAGTCTCCTTCTCTCTGTCTCTCCATCTCTGCCTCTCTCCATGGGTCAGGATGTTTTTATTGGCTATTTACTTGTAGCACTCCTTCCCTATGGGAACAGTTGTGGGTGGGTGCAGACGCACAGAGGCCCCATCCCACAATTTGGTGTGTGGGTGTGCACACTGAGCCCTGCCCCCTGACACCCAGGCCCCCATCAGGGATGAGAGGCCGCAGCAGTTGCTGAAAGGGTGGGAGAGTGGGTGGCTGAGAAGCACCCCCAGGGAGATGGGGGAGCAAGGAGGTCCCCGGAGTACCCTTCATTGTCCCACCGGACTTCATGTATAAATGGCGAGTTCAAAGGTAAAACTATTAAGACTTAAGATGAAACCCTTCGAGCATGGAGCGCTATATGACTGCTGGGGTCATGTGCCCATGAAGCTGGCCTTGGTGGCCTTCTTGGAGCTGGTGTGCTCTTCGAAATGCAATCACATCGCCCTACGTCCCTGGCCACTTGCTGGCAGTTGGCTTTTCTTTGCACAGGCAAGATTCGCTGGGTTACCACCCAGCTCAGCACCCAGGAGGGTCAGTCTTCTGCTCCGTGGGAGGCACAGCTGTCTTTAGGCAACACTCGCCCAACACACGGTCCCCCCAGGCCCCAGTCCGGTGCTCGGAAAGGCCCTTCCCTGGCTCTACCCAGGCCTGGGGCTCCTCTAGGTGAATCGGCAGCAGCCAAGGCAGCGAGCTGTCTGATGCTACACTACATTTGCGTTGTACGGGGATGAGTAGATAAAGGTGCTAATAAGACAGAGTGCTAATTAATTGTGGCAAGCTCTGTAACTTTGCTATTTAAGGCTGAAAGGGAAAGGCATTTATGGGTTTTTTTCCCTTCCACCAGCCCTCCTATACAATTATTTCATCTGCGGCAGAAAATGTGCAGATCGCTAATAATTATTAAATCTGATCATTCTCAGCCTCCAAGCTGCAGACAGCATGCTGGCACATGCCCAGCTCCTGGCCCCACCATCGAGTTCAGACGAGGCAGAGGGAGGGGCGCTGACCCTGCTGTCTCCGGGGGATGGGAGAGGACTGGGTGTCTCCCCACGGTGCACCTCTCGCCCCTGGCTGGCGAGAAGCCCTTCCTTCTGCTTTGCCACGTGTAACTGTGCACAAGCCTTCTGGCTTCTCTGCGCGTGTTGCGAGTGGCAATCACCCTGGAAAATGACTGGTGGACACGCACCCACGTCTAAGACGTGTTCTCAAGAGCCTTCACCTCTGGACAGGTGTTGTTAATGACCGAGGGCCCCAGGGTCCAGGTGAAGAAGACGCTGGTGTCTTCATGGTCTGCAGACAAGCAGAGTCAGAGAAGATGAGCTTTTAGACTGGGAGCTCTGAGGGTAGTGGCTGACTCACTCAAAGGGTTAACCGTACAGGGTTCCCTGAAGGAACATTTTAGAGGCAGAAGTCGGTGCATTAGGCACGTTTCTGGCTTCTGTAAACCTGATGCTTTAACATCTGCCCTGCACGCACGGGCCAGACACAGCCTGAGTCACCTGGCCTTGCCCCCGTCACCCCTGTCCCTCCAGTGGGCACAGTCCTCCTCCTACAGGTGTACCTTTCAAATGAAAACCAACCAATTCAGAGCCTACACCCCCAGCCACCTCTACTACCAGGGCTCTCACACGCCAGGCCACTAGACACCTGCTCTCAGCACTCCAGCGGCTGGTGTCAGACAACTCGGGATGGCCTCGGAGCCCTCTGAAGTTTCTCAGGCTAGCCACTCGTGCCCACAGTTCCCTCTCCCTCTGCCTCATGACCAACTCAGGTGCTTCTCCATGTGGCCACCCTGTGGCATGCTGTGTACCTTGGGATCTATGAGTATAATAAACCTTTTTTGGGGGGGAGGAGCACGCTCGAGCTTTGTGTGTGCACACACAAGGGGAAGGGAGGCGGAGAGGGAGAGGGAAAAAGAGAATCTTTATTTTTTTTAATTTAAATTCAATTTAGTTAACATAAACCGTATTATTAGTTTCTGAGGTAGAATGTAGTGATTCATCAGTTGCATAAGACACCCAGTGCTCATGCCATCACGTGCCCTCCTTAATGCCCGTCACCCAGTTACCCCAGCCCCCTACCCCCCCTTCCCTCCCACAACCCTCAGTTTGTTTCCTATGATTAAGAGTCTCTTATGGTTTGCCTCCCTCTCTGTTTTCATTTTATTTTTCCTCCTTTCCCTATGTTCATCTGTTTTGTTTCTTAAATTCCACATATGCGTGAAATCATAATAGCATTTGTCTTTCGGAAAGAGAATCTTAAGCAGGCTCCATGCTGAGCGCAGAGCTCGATGCGGGGCTCGATCTCAAGACCCGGAGATCATGACCTGAGCCGTAATCAAGAGCCGGATGCTCAGCCCACTGAGGCGCTCAGGCGCCCTGAGTATAATAAACTTTTTGATGGCAGTTGGCATCCCCTCCCCTCCCCGCCCCCCAGCAGAAACAGCCCAACCGAAACAACCGGGTTAAGGGAATCAGCAAGGACCAGTGAACCATCGGGGAGGAGCCAGGGAGCTGCAGGCCGAGGAGGGGGCATCGCTGATAGACACCAGCACAAGCCGGCGCTTGGGGAGTGGGTGCCCGCCAGGTGTGGCCGTACGGAGAGGAGCGGAGTCATTGCCAAACTGCAGTTCTGCAGCGAGAGGGTGGGGACAAACACCCCTGCTTTTCTCTGTTCCCGGCTCTGGGCGCCAGCCAGGGCCTCCCCTCGTGTGAGTGGAAGCAGACACCTGAGGTCAGCTCCTGGGACCCCCAGGAGGGCAGAGCGGGGCAGAGGGATCGTGTGTGTGTGTGTGTGTGTGTGTGTGTGTGGAACCATTAAGACCTTTCTTAGTGAACAGCCAGGTGTTTGGAAATGGATGGGGGGATTCGGAGAAGTCTTTGATATTTAGTGTCCGAGCAGACGGATCCAGGGTGGGTGGATCTCAGGGTGGTTTAGACCCGCACTTCTCGAATTGTGCTGTATACACAGGACCCCTCAGGGTGCTCAGCCCGTCCTGGTCATCCGTTTCCATCTGGCCTGTCCTCCTAGCCCTCTGTCCATCTGTTCATCATTTTGGAGGGCCTTTGAAATTCATGTTTCTCCCTCCACCTCACGTGAGGGTGGATAAAAGCATTTCTCACCATCTGGCCAGGAATCAACTTCTCTAAGATAGCCTGACCCCGAGTAACTTAAAAAAGGGTAAGTTTAATTGGCTGTAATTAACACAAACAAATTGGTTTGACACCAGTGCTCCTTCTCCCCCTGCATCTGTAGTTCCTTTCTGGACTTGCCAAAGAAAAGACCCGGAAGGGACTTTTGAAAGGTGGGTGGCTCTGTGGGTCCGTGGCTCCCAGTCCCCTGCGGTCCAGTGGCTGGGGGTGGGGGTGAGGCGGAGGGTGGGAGGGAGGGGTGGCATCCAAATTTGCTGCCATTTCTTGGACCCTTGCTCCGAGCCTGCCGCTCTGCTGGGGTGACACGGTTGCCTCAGTCACCCTCTCCCTGCAGGGGCCTCACTCGTCCCTCTTGATGGAGGAGGAACTGAGGCTGGGCTGGATGTAGCAGCAACACTGGACCTGGCTTTGTGTCTGATTATAATGTCAGCGCTCCTTGTTCCCCGCCCCGAATGGCCCCCAAGCAGGACGATGACCGTGAGAGGGAAGGGAGGCCTCCCCTTGCTGCCAGGTCTAAGGGAGGGGATGAAATCCCAGCAATCCAGATGGATAGTACTTTAATGCAATATTTTTTAAAAAATAAAAATTAGGGGCGCCTGGGTGGCTCAGTGGTTGAGTGTCTGCGTTTGGCTCAGGGCATGATCCTGGGGTCCTGGGATCGAGTCCTGCATCAGGCTCCCCGCAGGGAGCCTGCTTCTCCCTCTGCCTGTGTCTCTGCCTCTCTTTGAGTGTCTCTCATGAATAAATAGATAAAATCTTTTAAAAAATAAAAATAAAATAAAAATTAGTCCAAAATGTCCATGATGAAGAAATTATTCAGATTCCGAATGAAGGCAGGGTCTGTTTGGGCAAGGATTAGGGGAGAGGGGTGAGTGGCGGGTGGGGGGTGGATCTGGTCTTTCTCTAACACCTGGACATCTTGTTTCCCGTAGATTTCCAGCTCAGGCCTACTCTACACAGTGGGGAGGAAGGGGGAACTGAGTCAGCCTCCCTTCCAGCCCCTGTAGATGGGGTAAAAGTGCTTCCCTCTTGGGTGTGCAAAGGTGTTAAATAGCCGTGAGCTTCTTATCCTTTCCTTGTCCTGACTTCCCTTCCTATCTGAACTGCTTTCCTTTCCTTCTTCAATTATGCTTAAAACTTGGTTGCCCCCGTGCCTGTGAGACAGCCGGTCCGTCAGCATCCCACATGTGCAGTGATTCTTTACGTGTCAGATGGCGACACCCTCGGCCATCTCATCTCTGGGGGAGACGGGGCAGGAAGCATACTGAGATTTGGGGCATCCCCTTGAATTTTGTGCTAAAGGTTCACCTCAGCCCTTCATCAAATGCTTAAGAAAATCTTTACCCCTCGTCATCCCACCTGCCAGCCTCCCCAGTTGGGCTCACCTTGGTTGTGCTGCAGGGAAGGGAAGTCCCCACCCCCACAATCCCACTGTCCTCAGAGGCAGGGGAGGGTCCCAGGGGTGGGCAGAGCCACTTGTAGATGCAAGCAGTGATGACGCTGTCACTGTCCCATGCTGCCTCCTTTTCAAACCGAGGCTTCAGAATGCTTAGCGGTCTGGTCTTCTACATCTTTGAATGATGTGATGCCTTCCAGAAGTGGGGTGGGGGGATGGGTTAAGATCCAGAGCGAACCTGCTTTCTGGTTTTGTTCCCTGGCAGCAGGCAGCAGGGGCCCCAGGGCGTCTAGTAGGCTCAGGGCCCCGGGAGACAGGAAGGCATGCAGGAGGGCACGATCCGCCCGGACCCCTCTGCCCTCCTGGGCCTGGACCTGCCCTGTTGTGGGAGGGTCACGTGGCCTTGCTCCTTCTCCCAGCCTGTCCATTGCTCGTCTGACCTGGGGGCTGCCTCCGGGAAGGGTGCCCCCCCCCAGCTGTTGAAGAGCCAGTGGGAGCTGTGGGGCTGAGCGGGTCCCTGTCTCCCTAGACGGCGGTTTTGCTCCCGCTGAGTGGAGAGGAAGGAGCACTGGGCTCTCTCCCCAGGAAGAGCGTGAAGATTAATTAGGCAAGCCTGTGAAGGGCTTGGAAGTGAGAAGTGTGGCCTTTTCCTCTCCGGGTGCCTTCCCCGGGGAGGAGACACTTCAGTGGGGCGCCGAGAGCTCCTGGGGCTCGGCCTTAGGAGGAGACTGTCCCTCCCTCCTCGCCTTACCCTCCTCTGTCCCCCAGACTGGGAGTGTCCCCTCCCCTCTGCCTCCTCCCCCAGCAGATCAATTTCAGCAGGGAAAGGAACAAGGCTATTACAGTTAACACCGCTCCGCCGGAGTCGCTGGGTCTTCGCTATTCATCATTCCTAATTAATTAAAAAGTAATTACTTATGGATCCGACTTTCATTATTTACACCCCCCAGGCTGTGAGGATATTACTTTCCTCTGTCCCTCTGGTACCCTAAGCTGCTCTGGTGCCAGCAATTGCAGTGCCAACCATGGTGAGGACCGATCGCTCGTGGCCATCCTCGTTGGGGGCATCCGAGTCCCCATCAGAGGCCACTCAGGTCTTGGGGGTTTGCAGCTCCCCCTGAGAGCCCAGGAGGGGACTTTGCTCTGCCTGGCAGGTGAAACTTCTCAGCACCAGAGCGACCTCCAAACCCTGCTACTCCACGCGCGGTCACGGATCAGCAGCAGCGGCAGCAGCAGCAACGTCACCTGAGGACTCATCACCTCGGCAGACCTTCCATCCCCCTCCCACACCTGCTGGATCAGAATCTGCATTTTGACAACATCCCTAGGGCCTTCTGGCGGGCGTTCAGGTATGAGAAGCACCGTCCCAGTGGGCAGAGAGCAGAGCTTGTCTGTGCCGACTCTCCTGGGTGCTGCGTGCACCCTGCAGGGGTGTACCACACACCACCCCGCGTGGGGCCTGACTTCTGGTCCCCGCCCGCAACCCCATGCGCCCGGTGGGTGTGATCCATGTACCAAGCCCCTCCGCCCCCTCGCCCAGGGTCCTCAGGGTGCTGATTCCTGCCTCATCCGCCGCATGAGGCTGTTGTCAGGATTAATCAGGATAACGTATATGAAAGTGCTCTGGAAACCATAAGTGGTGCTTCAAACAGCGTTCTCATAAATGTTCACCTGGCCCATCGCCGTTCACCAGCTTCCCGGGCTGCTCCCCGCGGTGGAGTCCTTTTCAATTCCTTTCCTGCCCTCAAAATTTATGCATCCAGAGTTCGATCTGTTCCCTCCTGTCTGAGCGCGTGTAATCTGGTCAACGAATCCCGGCTAATTACTCATGGGTGTGTGTGTGGGGGAGGTTTCCCTCCTCCTGAGCCCATAACAGAGCTGCCCTGGAGAAGGGCATTAGACACCTGCGGCTTTCTCCCCTCGGAGGCTTATGAAGTATGCAGACTTGGGTTAAAAGTGCCGTCTCCGTGCATCACGTGTCCTCAGGGGTCCAGAGGGGATGCTTCCCCTCTCGGAGTGGCTGTGAGGAGTCAGCGAGCTCCCTGGCATCCGTCCCTCAGTTCACTGCAGTTGTGCTGATGCTGGTTGCTTCAGTCCCAGGCTTGGCCCCGGCATCGCCAGACCAGGACACACGGAGGCCTGGGGGTGGTGCCCGGGGAAGCCAGATGGCTTTCTCACATCCATGGCCAGGGCCATCTAGGCAGAAACGGGGACCTGAGGACCCAGTCGTGGAGGCTACTCTGGGGAAGTCTAGAGGGGTGAGAGGTTCTGATCCTGGCAGCTATCCAGCCTGAGCAGGAACTCTGGACACGTTCAGCAGGATCGTGCTGCCAGGCTCCTGAAGCCACATTGGCCACATGGAGCGGCTGTTCCATTCTTTTCTCTCATTTCTGGTAAATATGCTTGATGTTCAACCATGTATAAGACACAATCAGGGGACGCCTGGACGGCTCAGTGGTTGAGCATCGGCCTTCAGCTCAGGGTATGATCCTGGGGTCCTGAGATCGAGTCCCACATCAGGCTCCTTGTGGGGAGCTCGCTTTTCCCTCTGCCTGTGTCTCTGATTCTGTGTCTCTCATGAATAAACAAAATCTTAAAAAAAAAGACACCACCAAAATGTAGGGGTGCCTGGGTGGCTCAGTCTGTTAAATCTGCCTTGGTCTCAGGTCATGATCCCAGGGTCCTGGGATCGAGCCACTCATCAGGCTCTGTGCTCAGCACGGAGTCTGCTTGTCCCTCTCCTTCTCCCTCTGCCCCCTGTTCGTACTCTCTCTCTCAAATAAATAAATAAAATCTTAAAAAAAAAATAGAAGAAGACAGGACCAGAACTAGAGCTGGGGGTGGGGGGTGCAGGGGTGGGGGCGGGAAGGGGTGGAAGGAAGCAGGGTGGGGAGCAGTACAAGAGAGGAAAGGAAAGACAGTCCTGCTACAGGTGATCCTGGCAGTTCAGACCGTGTGCCCTTAGCTGGGGCTCTGTGCTGGGGGGAGGCAATCACCTTCTGGAAGGTGGTATCTGCAAATTTTAGATAAGACGCAACAACAGCACCTTGGCCAGGCCTCTCTGGTCCTTTGTCAATTGCCTCTCCAGACCCCACTGAAATTTTACAGACGACACTGGCATGAACAGCAGCTGGCCCCCCAGTCCTGGGGATGGAGCCCCAACCCCCACCCCCACCCCGGCGACACCCAACAGGACCCACAGGATCCTGTATTATGGTATTAATTAGGATACTGTTTTCATCGCAGTGGAGGGTTCAGATGACCTAGAATGACTCGGTTGGGTTCCACTTCCCCATTCCAGGGTGTCTTTCCGCTTGCCTGTCCTGGGGGCACTTGCAGGGCTGAAAGCAGAAGCTGTGAACACCACCCTTTGTCCTCCTGCTCCCGGGAAAGCCTTGGCTCACCGAGCAGACAGTGCCGGGTGGCCCAGAGCGGGAGAGACAGAGGCCCGAACCTTTGCAAGCACAGAGGCAGAAGCAGCAAAAGGAGGGAGGCTCCCCATGAGAAGGAAGGGGGAGATGGGGGGGGGTCCTTATGTTCTGCTCCCTTGAAAATCCCTGGGTGTGGCGTTGCAGGGACTGCCGGCCGGGCACCAGGGCTCCCCTCCTCAGCAGAGCCCGAGGCTGAACCCGACACAGAGGCTGTGGAGCTGCCCCCCTTCAAAGGGCTCAGGGCAGACCACACACTCCCCGAATGTTCTATCCTTCCAGGGACTGCTGTTCCTTCAAAGGATCCTGGGGAGGGAGGCAGCAGGGCAGGAGCCCCGGCGCTGAACAAGAACTGAGCTTCCTGCCATCCCCACAGGAGTCAGGTTTGGAGTTAGACCGGATCTGAATAAAATAAAGTCATGCACCATTTCCTGCCCCCTCGAGATGGAGGTTGCAAACACGTATTCCATGGCATAGCACTGGGAGGAGGAGACAGGATTACTTCATTAAATGAATGGCTTCCATCTCCCGGGGAATCCATTGCTCGGTCCATCTGTGGCCACCTTGCCTGGTGAATGGACATGGTGGAGGGAAGTGACCCAAGTGGGGCCAGCGTTGGGCCTTGTTAAAGTGTTCAGCCATCTGTGTTGACACACGCATGGCCTGGAGGAGCTCACCCCTGAGATGCTCTGGAAGGGCCACCCGGAGGATCCTGTTCTGGGTGAGCTATTCCCACAGCAGGCTCTTCCATGTTTTCCACCAAATGCCCACGAGTCAGGCAGCAGACATGGCCTGGGGAGACCTGAGGGTCAGGGTCATGCAAAGCACTTTCCAACAGCTGTTGTAAACCACACGGGGTCTAGCATTTGGCATCCTTGCTTCCCGGTTACCAGCAGAGTCCCCACCCCCACGTGGCATCAGGGAGTCCAACCTGTTATGGGTTCCTCACTGCAAGGATTGCTGGGAAGTCCCGAGGAACCCTTGGGTCATCTCAGCCAGCTATGGAGATTCATCGCTGCCCAGTGCGTTAGGTCTTATTACAAAGAGTGTCACAGGGCTGCTGCCCACAACGTCCCCCTCATTGTGCCCAAAGTACAGCACCCCTACATTTGTGTGTGCCGGAGCCGCCTTACACAGGCGTATGGGTGCAGATGGTTGAATTTCAGGAATTTTTAAACTATTGTGGGAATGCAATGGACCTTGAAGACGGTGGACCTGTGCAGGTCCACTTATATGTTGTTGTTTTGTTTTATTTTATAAATACAGTACAGCACCGTAAAGGTATCTTCTCTTCTTTATGATTTTCTTTTTAAATTTAATTTATTTATTTGAGGGAAAGTGAGAGAGAGAGGATGTGTACATAGACAGAGGGAGTGGGAGAAGCAGACTCCCCACTGAGCAGGGAGCCCGATGTGGGGCTCCATCCCAGGACCCCAGGATCATGACTTGAGCCGAAGGCAGATGCTTAACCTACTGAGCCACCCAGGCACCCCTTTCTTATGATTTTCTTAATATTTTTTCCTCTAGCTTCCTTTATTGTAAAAATAGAGTGTATAATACACGGAACCTCCAAAATAAGCGTTAATTGACTATGTTATTGGTAAGGCTTTTGGCCAACAGTTGCTATTAATAGTTAAGTTTTGGGGGAGTCAAAAGTTACATATGGACTTTCAACTGGGGGGGTCAGCACCCCAAGCCCCGAGTTGTTCAAGGGTCAACTAACTGTATTTACACTATGGAAATTGGCAAACGCTACAAATGAGGGTCCCTTCTTCCTTTTTGGAGAGCCAGTTGTTAACATTTAGCAACTAAGCACCGGGTACCCCATTCATTACCTGTGGACCGAACCTTTTTCCTGGAGGCTTGGAGCAGACAGGGGGAATTATAACCCAGGAAAAAAAGCACAAGTGGCTTGCTGACCCCAGGGCCCAAGGGGTCCCCTCCTCACTTCAACCTTCTTAGGCCCCCCTCTATGGCCTGGTATTTGAGATAAGGCCACTTACCTCCTCTGGGGAGCGCTCGAGGGGCTGTCCCCTCCTTAGACTCTGGGCCTCCAATTCTCTGAAGCACGTTGGGAGAGGAAATTTTATTCTTACTTTAAAGCACTCATGATTTCAGAGGACACTTTCATTGATATGCAAAGCATTGGTTCGTCTTCCCGTCAAACTTATTAGCTCCTCATTGTGTTCTTTCTCGCTCTGGAAGTGGGGGCTAGCTTTGCAAAAGCATGAGGCCCATTAAAAGGGTCACCCCCAAACAAGGGGCCAGGCTGCTCTCACCGGGAGATTCCAATTTGTGTCTCTAGATTAAAAAAAAAAAAAAAAGAAATTCTACAACCGTAGGAAGCTTTAACAACAGGACTTCCTCGTTGCCTGGGCACCTCTGAGCATGTGTGCGTGTGTGTGTGTATCTGTGCACCTGCATGTAGGTGCGTGTGTGCGCATATGTGCGTGTGTGTGTGTGTTGAACTTCACCTGAGCCCTGTGTTCCTGAGAACCAGCAAAGATTGAAGGGATCCCCTCACCCTTTTGTTCCTGAAACTGGCTTCCTGAAATAATCCTTCCCCGCACGCTAAGGTTCAAGGACTGCTGACCAGGCCAGCCTCCGACCCTCCGAATTCCCATTGTTTGCCTAATAAATGATTTGCTGAACTGCTTGTCCCCACTGATCAATCAGAACAAAATACTCCTCAGCTGAGTTAAGCTTCTCTCCTTCCTCCAGGCCTGCGAACGCTGGGCCGCCCTCTGCCTGAGCCTACTACACACAGGCCTCCTGAGAGCAGGCTGGCCTCAGGGCAAGACCTTCTCTGATCTACTCTTCCATCACGCCACCTTTCATCCCACTTCCCTCCCCGGGTTCCTTCCCGCCTTGTGTTCTCCTCCCCGTACAAGAAAACTCCTTTTGCTGAGCTCTTGGGACGCCTGTGAATCTCACGGTCAAAGCCTCCTCCCAACCGTGGTGACCCCTGCCCCTGTAGCAACGGGGGGTCCCTTGCAGTAATAATCCTTTTGAGCAAAGTCCCTCCTTACCGAGTCTGAATTTGTTTTCATCAGACGCCAGTCTCCCCAGGGGTGCCTCGTACATAGGCTGAGGGGAACCCAATGGAGTCAAAGCTGGGGCAGAGCAAACACAGGTCTCCTAGGAAGAGCCAACCATGGGGAGGGCGTGGGGGTGGAGGAAGGTTAAGGAAGCTGGGGTGGGGGGGTGCTACCTGTGGGCACAGAGAGGGATGAGGCGTGCTTCCTGCCTTCTCAGGAACCTCACCGAGGAAATGAGACTCATCCTTGCAGTGTTACAGAGCCTGACTCTGTTGGGAGGAAAAATTTCCCTCTACCGGCTTAGGTCCGTTGCTTTATTTCACATGCATGCGGGAGTACTCTATGAGGAGTTGCTCTCCAAGTAGCCAGGGGTGAAGGTTTCTAGACCAGCTTTAATGGGGATGGGGGGTGCACACTTAGGGCTTCCGTGGGAAAGCAGGGAAAATAGCTTGTGTTGCAGATGGAATGTCTGAGGCCTACCTATGTGCACCTTGAAACCCTCGCCCCCAGTGTGATGGTATTTGAGATAAGGCCTCTGAGAGGTCAGAGGGTTAGATGGTGTCGTGAGGGCGGGTCCTCACCATGGGCCCGGTGACCTTGTGAAGTGGGGATCCGGAGAGCCTGCTCTCTCTGCGCCAGGGGGTGGCCGTGGGCAAGCCAGGCAGAGGGCTCTCACCAGAACCCTTCTGGACGGGCACCCTGGTCTTGGGCTTCCAGCCTCCAGGGCTGTGAGAAAATTAATTTCCGTTGCCGAAGCTCCCCGGGTCTGTGGTATTTCGTGGTGGCAGCCTGAGCTGAGGGAGACAGCGCGTTTACACAACCGTCTTGGAATGCCACGGTGTGAAAGGTCAGTGGTCTCCCCGTCTGGAGACGCACTCGGGGCGCGGTTAGTGGCAGCGGGATGCTCCGGGGATCTCTGCTTTAGTCAGATAAAGGAAGCCCAGAAAAGGCTTCCTGCTGCATTTGCTTTATCTCAGAAGTCCTAGTTTCGAGTCAGCTTGGCATCATTCTGGTGGGTTGTCAGTCCCTTTAACTCCTGACCGTCTCCTGTCTTGTGTCAGTATGGACAGCAGGCGGGGAGGGGGACAAGAAGGGGTTCCGGGGGTGCACTTGCCTTGGGCTTGGCCCCTAGGAAGAGGTAGGCCCCTCACATGGACAAGGCCTCTCTCAGAAGCCTTTCCCACGCCTGTCTCCGGGGGCCCCAGGCCACTTGTCTGGCACGGCTGGGCCAGAGGCGGTCCAGGAGGCTGAGTGATGGGCCCATATGAGGCCGCATCCCTCGGAGGAGAACCAGCCCCCCACTTCCTCTTCCTTCCCCAGGATTTGGACAAGCAGAGACCAGCGGGCTTCATGCGCCAGGGTGGGGGGCTGTGGGTGCAGAGGCGAGAGGAAGCACCCTAGAGCGGTGGGGAGACTGTGCGTCGGGGACCCCCATGGGGCGGGTGGGCTAGGTGGAGGTCATGAAGAATTTTGAATATCAGGACAAGGAATTTGGGATTGGGGAGTTTAGAAATCCTCCTTCAAAGGTTCTGCGCATTTATGAATTTTTACAATGGCAGGCGTCACATTTACAATAAAAACAAGATTTTTGGACAAAGGAGACAAACACGGGAATAACGTGCTCGAAGTGCAGAATTAGAACGGGGGGGGGGTGCAGAGAAAACATCTAGACGATTCATAGACCCGAAGCTTTAGTAGCAGGCGGGTAGGAGGGAATCAGACAGCGATGCCTCCGAGGGCACCGTGGGGGAAATGGGTGTGTGTGTGTGTGTGTGTGTGTGTGTGTGTGTGTGTGCAAAGTGCTCTTTGGAGAAATCATTGAGATATTATGCTTTGCATATTGGGGGGCTCCTGGGCAGCAGGAGTTTCACGGTCCCGGCCCTCGCCGCCTGGGGGTGCCCCCGCCAGCTGATAGTTGACCCCATTCGGTAAACCGAGGCAGGTGAGCTCCGAGCCCCTCGCTGGGCTGCTTTCTCGGCCTCGGGCCTTGAGGCGGCTCAGCCTGGCTCCATGCCCCTTCCTGTGGGGACTCGGTCGGTAAGTCTTTATTTCCTGTGCCTCGTGGCTTCCGAGTGAGAGATCAAACTTTAGAGGGAGCTGAAAAAGCAATTAACTTCACTCAAAGTGGAGGATATTGTTTTGTGCCACCAGACGATTTTTTTTCCCCCAGAAAAATGACGCCCTCAAAATCAACATTTGATTTAGTCTTTGTTCGTTTTAAGAATGATGTGAGGATATGAACAGGCAACATGGGACTTTATAAAAAAAAATGATGCAGCTGAAATGATTTTAAGGCTGGATTTCAGCTTTGCATTTGCTTTCTGGAAAGCCTGTACCAATTTACACTGCACCGGCGTGTCTGAGGAGGGCCTGGTTCTTCATAACCTCAGCAGCAGTGAGAATTATAATTTAAAAAAATGTTCATTTGACGGCAAAATATTGCTTTGTTGTGCGTTTCTTTGTTTACAGTGAAGAGGAGCATTATTTCCTCTGGTTGTTAACCTCTCGCATTTCTTTCTTGCTTTTCCTAATAGGCTTCCGTCTCTGTCCATTTTTTCCTCCTCATTGCTTTGCATGAGCTCTTTACATATTATAGTTAATGTCCCTCGATCACCGTCAGGGGTCCTTGTTTTCCGCATCCCCATGACCCGACTCTAAATTTATAAGGTCGCAGAGGGAACCGAAGTTTGCCCGAACACAACAATATCCACTCGTGGGCTGTCCTTGCACACCCCTGCCTCTTACCGCTGTAGTGTCTGCTCCTCCCCTCTTCATCGGACTTGGGGGCTGGTGTGCTCCTGTTAGCCATATGTCATAAACATGCCTGAGTAGCACGCAAAACAGTTTCGAATTTTGCCAAAGATGCAACATTTCTCGAGGTTGATCAAAGTGATTTTGGAGAATTATCTGAATCCCATGCAGGGCTACTAGCGAGTGAGGGAATAGCAGAATCCAGCCGGTTAACAATTACAGAAGAGAGAGAAATCTCGCAGGCTGATGAAATGACAGGAACTTCAAAAGAGAGAGATTTGAATTTTAGAGGATTAAGACAGGCCATTGGGAAAATTGATGACGCCTTCAAATATTTTTTGCAAAAATGTCCTCTTTATGATTGTGCTGTGAAAGTCAAGTGTGGAATCAAGGATGTTGTATCAAGCTATCAGACAATCTTGTCAGAAAAATTATGCCCCCCAAATCAACATTTGACTTATCCTTTGTTCACTCAAAGAAATGAAGAGTTGCAGTCCCGCCCACCTTTGTGAAATGTAAGCTATGACAACTGTTCCGCAATTTGTAGTTTCTCTTGAAATGGAAAGTCACAGACGTTTCTTTCTTTCCATCTTTGCGATAGAGTCACTTGGTGGCCCTTGGGTCCTAATCCCACTTTTTCTGGAATAACGAGGACCTTTGAGATGCAGGCTTCTTTGTCACAAGGAGGTCTGCTAATCCCTGTCCCCAGTTTGCAGCACTGTGGGGCGCCCCGGTACAGTCCCAAAGACCCAGGGCAGGGCTTTTGTCTCAGTCAACCCCTCTGGTGCCCGGTGGTCTCCTTAGGGCACGCAGAGGACATAGGACTGGGGGACATGAAAGCATTTCCTTCCCAGAGGCCAGGAAGGTTCATGGTGTGAAGGATCCCAACCCTGGCCACGCTGGTTCCCATGAACACAGTGGCTGGGCACCTGCTGGCCTGGCTCTGAGCCACAAGGAATGGCTGTTGCAGCGCACACACAGGTTTGTGAACCTGGCCCAAAGTGCTGGAAATTGTTCTGTGTCAAACGGCTCTTGGATGCACGAGCGATGTCCTTGCCGTGGTCCTGGCTGGACTGCGCATCACGCCGTGTGTCAGGATGGGCTCCTGTGTCCAAACCTTGCACGAAGCCTTATTTCCCTCTTTGTCTCCTTGGGGCTCTGTTCTTTCTCGTCTTGACCCTACAAGCTGTTCCTTTTTCCCTCTGCCATCCTGATGGCTATCTAAAATATTTTCCTACCTCTTTGCCAGCAGAGGCTGCCCTAAATTCCTACACATACTCCTTGGATAGGTTTTTAAAGAAATGGGACACAAATTAAATTGCATTTTTAGCAGGCATTATATTCTTTTTTCAATGTGCTTCTAATGCTTTATGCCACAGGGATGTTTCATTGTCCCATAGTTCAATCCCTTGGTCTTTTTTCCTTCATGACTTCCCATTGCATTTAAGCCTTGAGAGTCCTTTAAAAATTGATTTGTGCTTTGATTTTTAAAAATTTTAATTATTATTATTTTAATTTTTGGATGGTTTTCCATTTAGTTCTCAATATATCTAGAACGTGTTTCTGCAGACAGGGGGAGGCGCCCTGTTTGGTTTCTCATGGCCGTGGTAGAGGTGTGCAGAGACAACCACGCAATCTCAGTGGCATGTCCCGTGGGCCTCCATTCTGGGGTTCATCCATCCTCCGCACGTTGGCTGGGTGGTGCTGGAGGTCCTCTGGGGCTCAGGGGAGCTGGACTCAGGCTGTGGCTGGAATTAGGTGTGTTCCACTTGTCTCCTGTCCACCTCAGACCAATGAGCTGGTACCACGTGTTCTTTCCCTAGGGGTGGCACAGACCTGAGAGGGCAAGCTCATTTCAAGCCTTTGCTTACTTTGCATCTGCTTGTATCCCCCTGGCCAAAGCAGGTTCAACAGGTAGGCCTGATGTCAAGGGTGGGGAAGGTCACCCCGCCTTCCTTGAGGCCATGGCACAGACACGGATGAGTCATTCTACCACAGGGCAGTGAAGCACCCAGCTGGAAATTCAATCTACCACACTAGTCAATTTTTCCAGCACCATCTTGAATGGGCCACCCTTTAAAATTCAAATTACGGGCCTGGGGAAGCACGGTGAAGGAGTAACCCTACAACGCTCCTTGAATCTCATTCTCACAGATCTGGTGGGACACAGAAGGGCAGTGGAAGCCCCAAGTGACTCAGCAGCGGCCGCTCTGGGCTCTTCGAGGCACTTCTCCATCCAAACAGCAGATCTAGGGCATTGCTCTCCTGGGTCCCTCACAGGTCATCCCGGGGCACGGGTCAGCTGGGTGTGAATGCATGAGACGTGTGCACGCGCGCACACACACATGCATGTGGCTGAGATGATGACTCTCTTCAAGGCCAGTAATGATAAGAATAGTAATAAAGACGGCTAACCTTTTTGTGCTCTCCCTAGGTTCTAGGCGCTGTTTGAGCTTCTACACGGGGAGGTGTGGTGGGGGAGGCTGAGCATTGATTACTCTGTACAAAGAGGCCATTGTCCTAACCTTTCCGTTTCCCTGTATGATGATCAGCTGCTCCTCTCCTCTCCTCTCTGCCATTTAATAAGGACGAGGCAGGCAAGAGAAGATGCTGTAAAATCCAATTAACTCAGGCTTCAAAAGGCACGGTCTCCATGTGGTGCCAGCTCCCTCCACCACAAACAACAGTCAGGCGGGCTGCTGGCTTCCCAGAGGCAGGTGCGCTGGGGAGGAGGGCTGCTGTGCGCATCCTGAGTCTCCAGGCAAAAAGGCCCAAGGTTAACGTGACTCCCTCCTCCCCAAGGCCGAGCTGGGGAGCGGAGAGTGCTGGGAGGGTGCGATGCATGGTGTGGGGCCTCCAGCGGCCCCCTCACCTGGTCCCTCCATCCCCCCACCCCTGCCCCTTTATTCCCACCAAACCCTCAGCTCTCTAGAAGCCACCACGTGCAGTGCCTCCGCCTGGCCTCTGAGGGAGGCCGCTCCCAGGTTAGCAGAATCGGTCCCAGGCCATGTGCTGGCAGCCAGAGCCCATCTCTGGGAGCCAGGGGGAGCGGGCTCTGTTGCAGGCAGATGTTTCCGTTCAGAGCGGAGATGGGGTGGGGGTGCGCAGAGCCACGCGTGCAGATGGGTGGGAGCGGAGAGGGAGCCTGGGGGGCTGTGAGCAGGAGCAATGCAGATGGTGTCAGTCGAACGCAGTTTCGGTGGCAGACGATTTTGATGAAGCGCCGTGCAAACCTGCCGCAGCCCGCAGCTTTTCCGGTGCTTTCCGCCACCTCCCCCGCCCAACAGCCAGGGTTTCCGCTGGAACCATCCCCACCAGCCCCCCATGACTGGGGCCCGCCTGCCTGCTGCTCCTGATTCCCGGTCCCCGACCTCTGGGAGCTTCCCACCACTCCTGCTAGGCCTCCAGAACTTTCCCGCCTTTGGCATCTCGCGCCTCCTCATGCCCCTTCCACCGATAAATTTCCTCCACCTGCCCGGGCTTGAAACCCACCCGAGATTCTTGGACCCTCCAGCCATGGAGGATGGGCCTGTTTTCCTCTCCTTGTATCTGGGCTCACGGTGTCTGTACCCCCAGCCCCAAGATTATGGTGCAAGTAACTCTAGGTCAGAAAATGCCAGACAACATCTGCTGGGATCTCTTGGGACACTCACCTTTGGGTCCCTGAGCTACCTGGAAGTTCAACTCCCTGGATGTGAGGAAGCTCAGATGAGGTGAAGAAGCCAGGTGCAGGGGCTCCCGCGGGCAGAGCCCAGCCTCAGTCAGCATCATCCTCTGGACAGGTGATGCTTAGCCTTCAGGTGGTTCCAGCCTCCCACAGGTGAGTCTCCCCTGCCATCGGGCCTTCCCAGCCGAAGCCCCAGATAATGGAGCAGAGACAAGTCATGCCCGCCATCCTCTGTCCAAATTCCCATGGAATCTCTGAGCATAATAAAATGGTTCATTTACGCCACTAAGTTTTGAGGTGGTTTGTCATGCAGCAAATGGGACCGTTAGCAATCGCCATTCTCACTAAATCACACCATTCATCTTGGCATCTCTGTCAGGCTGGCACAGAGATACGCTTCAGTATCTCAAACTACCCCTGTCATCGTAGGGAATTGGAGAGGGTAGAAAGGGTGGGCTGTAGAGGGGACTCGTCACAGGATCGCCAGTTAAAATACAGGGTGACAAGTTAGATTTGGATTCCAGATAAATTCCAGAAATCTATTCATTATAAATTTGGTATAAGTATATACCAGGCGATAGCTGGAATATACTTATGCTAAATGAATTATCTGCCATTTATCTGATATTCAAATTGTACTGGGTATCCTTATTTTTATTTGTAAAATCTGGGAAGTCTGAAAAGTAGAAGCCCAAGGTCCTGGACACTCTTCCCAATGTTCTGATGCTCCGGGAAGTCATGTTGCTTCCGCAGCAGGCAGCAGGGGCTCCCATCTGCACCTGTGCCCAGGACATCCATCCTCATAGCACAGGCCCTGGGGTCTTGTCAGAAAAGACTCCCAAGACTTCAGGAAGCTGTCTAGAGGGACCCGAATGATGGCAGCCAGAAGAGGAAGCTGGCTCTGCCCACGGGTTGAATTCCTTGTTTCAAGTGAGGATGGATTCATTCTCTCCAGAACAAAATAGAGAGGTGCCCACCTAGGTAGGTGCTTCTCCCCATCCCAGCCTGGTGCACCTCTCTTCTGGGTCCCCGGAGCTTCCCTGGCTCTTGCCAGACAGAAGAGAGTAAGAGGGGTTCCTTCCTTTTCCCAACCAACCAGCCCTTTAATTCTAGCATTTGGGTTCATTACCCAATAATGAAAACTGGCTCATTCTCAATCTGCTGCCGTGTCTTCTAGATCATCATGGCCAGAGAAATCTCAGTCTCTCCATCCTGCAGTTTGCTGTTTTACTTTTCACCAGCTCATTAGCCCAAGCAATAATAATGAGCCCATCTATTCCTTCCTTCTCCCTCCCATCTTGCCCAGGCCCTGATCCCAGGGGAGAGCTTGGCAGTCCACCCCAGGCAGCCCTGTTTTAAGTAGTGTAAATGGGCCCTTGGCTGTCCATTCATTCATTCATTCATTCATTCATTTATTCATTCAACAAATATTTATTGAGTGCTTAGTAGAGGCCAGGTGCAGTAGCTGGGGCCAGGCAGTACTTGGAAAGTCAAATGACAAAATAAGCAAAGGAAAAGTCATAAAAGAAATGGGGCCACCTCTCCTTTAAAATAAAAAGATCTTATTAATTTATTTGAGAGAGAGAGAGAGAGAGCTCATGAGCAGGGGGAAGGGGTGGAGGGAGAAAAAGACTCCCCACTGAGCAGGGAGCCTGACCCAGGGCCCCATCCCAAGATCCTGAGATCATGACCTGAAGCCAGATGCTGAAGGCAGATGCTTAACTGACTGAGCCACCCAGGTGTGGCTCTCCTGATACACCTCTCCTGATACAGGGAAGAAGTGTCTGAGGAGGGTGGGGGATGAGTGTGAAGAGCGGAGCCTAGGTTCCTGAAACACAGGTAACCTGAAATCCTAATTAAAAGATAGCTATCACCAGCCACATCATTCTCTTTATCTTCATAACAGATTTAGGAAAAAAAAAAAAAAAGGATCAGGGTTGGGGTGAGCAGCTAGCGAGCAGCTAGCACACACTTCCACCATCCTCTCACCATACTAGTTACTAATGCTGCGTAACAAATCACCCCAAAATATAGTGGCTTAAAAAACACTTGTTTATTATCTCCCAGTTTATTCTGGGAGTCAGGAGAATCCAGAAGCAGCTCAGCTGGGGGGTCGTGGTTCAAGATCTTTCAGGAAGTTGTGGTCATGTTGTCTCGGTGTTGGCCAGGGCTGCAGTCTGGGACTCCGCATGCAGAGCAAGTCACTCAAATGGCAGTTGTTGGAGGCCTTGGCTCCTTGCTGGCTGCTGGCAGGGGAGCCTGGGCTCCGTTCCACGTGGGCCTCTTCGTAGGGTGGCCTGCGACATGGCAGCTGGCTTCCCCCAGTCCGCAGTGTCTTCCATAACCTAATCTCACACATGCCACGCCACGGCTTCGGTCATATTCTCTTAGTCCCAGAAACCAGCCCTGGTGCAGCGTAGGAAGAGACTGCACACAGATGTGAGTACCAGGGTGGGGGGGCACCGAGGTCATCCTAGAGCCCGGCTACCACACTCACTTTTTCCGACTGCGTGCCTCATCTCCTATTGTGTCCTTGGTCCACGTTCAACAAGTACTTATCGAGCATCTGCTAGGTGCTGGCCTGACCTCCGGGAGTTCATCAGTGATTGAAACCGATTCATCGATTGAGACCGATGCAAACACCTGACTGCGCTCGCGTTTGGCTGTGGGCTGAATACACTGCCAGTTCAGTGAAGGGGATGCTGGGGGCCGGTCTCTGAGTGTGTCCCCTGACGTGTGTGTGCATGTGTGCATGTCTGTGTGCAAGTGTATGCATTGCGTGTACATGTGTGTATCCCTGTGCACACATGCACATGTACATATATGTATTGTGCATGCACGTGTGCCCAGGTATGCGTGCACATGTGTTCATACATGTGTATATTGTGTGCGCATGTGTGCCTCTGCAGTGTGTATGTATGTGCCTGTGTGGACATGTATGTGTGCACATGCGTACATGCATGTGTATATTGTGTGTGCATGTGTGCCTCTGTGGGTGTGTATGTATATTGTATGTGTGCCTGTGTGCACATGTATGTGTGCATATGTGTGCATGTATGTGTATATTGTGTGCAGGTGTGTATGTATATTGTGTGTGCCTGTGTGCACATGTGTGTGCATATGTGTGCATATGTGTGTACCTATGTGTATATATAGTATGTGTGCACATGTATATGTGTGTGCATAGTGTATGTGTGTGTGCATGTGTGCCATGCAGCTGTGTATGTATATTGCATGTGTGTGCACATGTATGTGTACATACGTGTGTATATTGTGTGCATGTTTATGTGTGCGTGTGTGCATCCGCAGGTGTGTATATTGCATGTGTGTGCCTGTGTGCACATGCATGCATGTGTATATTGTGTGTGCATGTGTGCCTCTGCGGGTGTGTATGTATATTGTATGTGTGCATGTATGCACATGTATGTGTGCACATGTGTGCATGCATGTGTAGGGGTGTGTATATTGTATGTCTGTTTGCACATGTGTGTGCATATATGTGTACCTATGTGTATATATAGTATATGTGTGTGCACATGTATATGTGCATGTATAGTGTATGTGTGTGTGCATGTGTACCATGCAGGTGTGTATGTATATGGTATGTGTGTGCCTGTGTGCACATGTGTGTGCGTAAGTGTGCATATTGTGTGTGGATATGTATGTGTGCATCCGCGTGTGTGTATTGCATGTGTATGTGTGCACATGTATGTGTGCATGTGTGTATGTGTATTATTGTATGTGTATGTGTGCATGTTGTCCCTGTGTGTGTCCATATAGTATATGTGTGTGTGTGCACGTGTATGTGTATGCTGTGTGTGTATGTGTGTGTGCACACACGTGTTCTTTCAAGAGCGTGGGGTCTTCTCCTTCCTCTTCCATACTTGCCGCTCTGTAATGCTCACATGTGCTGCTATTGCCGAAGTCATGTCTGGAGCTCCCTTTTGGAATTACCTGGAACCCAGGTGGATTCTTTCCAACATCCCCAAAGGTAATAAAGCAGTTTCTTTGGAACCAGCTTCTTTCTGGGGGGGCAGTGGTCGGTGACTCGCCAGTTGGAGCTTGCTCTGGTGCAGACTAATTCAGAATTCAGCAACCACCCCTACCTTTACCCACTCCCCCTCCCCCACAGACAGCTAAAGGTAAAACATTTCTCAGGAACCAACTCCGAAGTCAGTTTGAAAAGGTGAATTTCAAAACAAGATGCTTTCCATAATGGCCACATCCCTGGAATAAATGTACAACTTCCCAGAGGGACCATTTGAATAAAATGCCCTCATTCTGTTGGAGGAGTTCTGGAATGTTCTTTCCAAAACCTTTTGTTACTTTCTACTCAGACCTTATGGAGATTCCCATTCTCTAGTCTTTTTTTCTTTTCTTGTGTCGGTGTTGTGTCCGGTTTTCACGGGTTTTGTTGGGAGGGGCTGCTTTTCAGGGTGGGTACGGAGCGGTCCTCCTGTCATGACCACCTTTCGGGGTGAGCTGGAAATTGGGGCTCCGGTCTGCTCGGGGCCCCGCAGTCCGCCTTTCCTTCTGGCCCCAGAGTGCAGGTGTCCTCGATGGGCCTCTTGCCACTGTTTGTGGGGAAGCAGATGGCGACACACAGACTTGTGTGACTCGGTCTCTGGCACATTACCGGCCTCCCCCCCCCTCCCCTTCTCCTATCATGTCACATAAGGGTGTCTTTATAGTTTGGTAAACAATCATTCCGTTTGATCCGCGTTCAGCCCGCCCTCTCTTCCTGCTAGTACAAATAATTTGGCAACATAAACACTGTCATCGGTGACGGTTTGTAAGCTCCTTTCCATCAAGTGCGCTTTATTTATTTATTAAAAAAAAAAAAAAGGAAAGAAACTCTGGAAGATATCAGAGTGGGTTATGTTTCTTTCTTCTGTCTGTAGAATTTCAGGAGATTTGATAAAAAGTTCTGACAGCTGGCAAGCTAAGGCTGCTTTTTTTTTTTTAAG
Source organism: Vulpes vulpes (assembly GCF_048418805.1). Classification (NCBI taxonomy): domain Eukaryota; kingdom Metazoa; phylum Chordata; class Mammalia; order Carnivora; family Canidae; genus Vulpes; species Vulpes vulpes. Next base: position 6,975,252 of record NC_132781.1, read on the forward strand.
TGAGGGCTAATAAATATCCTCTCAGATCAAGAGCGAATCCAGGGCTGGTGGCTGAGAAGGGGGCTGCCCCCCTCCCCGTGCTGTTGTTACTGCGCCACGTGCAAAGCCCGGCTCGGCTAAGCACGCTGGAGTGGCATTGAAACGAATCCAATACTTCACCATCTGGCCCTGATTGTAAACATGTGTATACAAAGTGAGTGTCACTTCAGCTAATTCACGAGGGCCTGGCTGCCTTGGCGGTGGCTGCAGCTGTCCCCAGGGTGGGAGGCGGGAGCGATGGCCCCAGAGGCCGGCCGGGCACGCAGGTGGGCGGCCAGAGGGAGGCCGGGCGGCCGGGCCCGCGTCCACACTTCCAGAGGGGCGGCTCTCTGGCCCCCACTTTGGCGCTTCATCATTCTCCATTCAGTCCCTGAACACCCGGGAGGCGGGCCGGGTGACTCTCCCTAGTCTAGAGACTCGCACTTGAGAAGTTAGCATTGAATCCAAATAAATCCCTACCGGCAACTCCTTTTTCATGCCTGTGCGACTGGCCTTTCTGCATAGATTTCCCCTATTTCTGCATTTGCTGGGCAGAGAGAAGAGCCCCATCTTCCTCCCTCTGGGGTGCATGAGTTGTCTCTCAAGGGCGGAGCCCTGGGATCTTGGCTAAGTTGGCATAATCCGCCCCCCCAGCACCCTGGGCCTCGCTTTTACCATCTTTCAAATGGGATCATGACCCCCACACCTTTGTGTTCGCCCGCAGGGGCCTCCCAGCCCCGGCCCCCCGAGTGGATGAGGGGGATGGTTGCGACAGGTGCGTGCCGCCGAGGGCGGGTCCAGCTGGGAGGGACGAGCATCTCGGTGCACACTCAGAAGTCACCGCTTGTCGGGCTTTGCGGCTCACGCCTGTCTTTCCTGCACCGCTTGCCACCTCTCTTGGAAAGTTTTGATTGGGTTCCACCTGGCAGGTGTAGCTGTAGCTGCTGCTATTGCTTTGTTCCAGGAAACAAACAGCTGCTCCCAGGAGGCCAGGTGGCAGCCTGGGTGGGCAGGGCCCTGCCTGCCCCTCCCTGTCCCCAGGCCCTCGCCGCCGCTGGGGCGCCAGGCTGGCGGCTCAGTCGGTTAAGCGCTTCTGACTTTGGCTCAGATCATGCATGATCCCAGGGTCCTGGGATCGAGCCCCGGGTCGGGCTCCCCGCTCAGCAGGGAGTCTGCTTCTCCCTAGGCCCCTCTCCCCCTGCTCGTGCTCTCTCTCTTTCTCAAATAAATAAATAAAATCTTTAAAAAAGAAAAAAAAGAAAGAAGAGCAGTTTCCCCTACCCTCTAAGCACCCCCAACTCTGCCCAAAGGAACCAGGGACACGTCTCCTCAACTCCTCCCCGCCCCCTATGCTGCTCAAAAACACGACAGATTTAATTTTCTACACGTGTGAAAAAAAATGTACTTTTCCAAACAGCCCCAGGGACACCAAAAGGGAGAGAAAGCTAATTATCTTCTGCATTTTCTTGCACGGGGGAGAGTGTGGCAGGAGGGATGGGAGAGCAGACGTGGGCAGGGCCAAGCCAAGACAGTACCTCAGAGGGCAGGGAGGTGGCACTGTCGGCACTTTGGGAAGTGGGGGTCAAGGCGGGGAGCGCGGGGAGCCTGTGCTTCCTGTTCCCAGAGCTGGCATCCAGAGCCTGTTGGCAGGACCCTGCGGCCACCAGGCAGCCCCACAGGTGTGGCTCGGCCAAGGTCAGCGGCACGACAGCCCTGGCCCTGGTGAGCTGGTGCCACGGGGAGGCCACTGAGAGGTGGCCTTTGGGACACAAAGCCCTTCTGTTCCCTCCCGGGGCCCAATAGCAGGGGCCGGCAGGAGGCAAGGCTCCGAGGAAGGGAGTAGTGACTCCCAGGGAAGGGGACAAACGAGGGCCTGTGGCAACCCAACAGCCCAAACCTAAAGAATCAAAATGAGACAATTCTACTGCATGACACCCTCCCCATGACAGACGCCTAATTAAAGCTGGACAGAAACAGGCAAGAAAACCACTTAATCTAGACGATATTTGCCTTGCTAATTTAGGTGTGCGAGAACGTGTGTGTGTTTTCCTGTTGGGTGAGTGTTTATAAAATCTTAATTAGGTTGTGTGTGTTGGAATAGAGATGGAAATACGTCTTTGTTTTTTTTTTTTTTTGGTCTTTTTTTTTTTTCTGTAATGGTCTCACTTCCCCAGGGGACATTAAAGCTCCATACACAATATTCTCTGAGCAGGGAAAATAGTAATGGCCTTTGACGATGGGTTCTAGGAGAGGAGGAAGAGGCTCTGATTCAATCACAGATGGATGCCTGATAGCTTATTTTTTTTTTTAAATCAAAACCCCAAATTGGACTTAAAGCAGCTATTTATAACCTGTCAGGAGAAGCCAGCATTTCAATATCCATCTCATGCTGAATAAATTTTTAACGACCTTTAATGTGACAGCTAAGCAGGGGCAGAAGGCAGGCACCACGCCATGCACGCAGTGGGCATCGGGGGTCGAGGGGAACGGTGGAAGGGAACGTGGGCAGTGGGTGCAGGAGACCCCTGGACACCTCTTCCCTCCTTCTCCCACCTTTGCCCAGCCAGCAGCGTCCCACTCTTGGAACCAAGCTCCGACACCCCCTCTCTCTGGCTCACTCAAAGGGATCGTGCCTGGGGAACATGAAAAGGAACAGCACGATTGCAGGAGAGAGGCCCTGAGAGCAGGAGGCTCGGCCTGGCTGAGATGACAGCCTTGGGGCAATTCAGGCCGGCTCTCCACAGAGGCGGCCCCTTGAAAGCAAGCCGACCACCTGGGTGATGCGAAGGGGCTTGTGTCCAGGGGACAGTGCCAGGGATGTAGACAGCCAGGATGCAATGATCGAGAACGACAACCATGGAGCCCATCTCCTAAGCTGTGGTCCGACTCCGGGAGAGGGGCCAGGCCACTCATGTGTTCCATACCCTTTCTAGAACCTGTTGACGGGCCCCTGGCACCTGCAGCTTGTAATGAAAGCTGAGATCTTCCGACACAGGACGGAAGGATAGGGTCCTCCTGACAGGTGAATGGTGTTGCTCACCAGCCCTACCTTTCCAAAGAGCCAGTCAAGGTGCTCCCGGACACGGCCCAGCTCAGCACCTGTCAGGCAGGACTGTGCATATACATCCCCTGCATCTTGTGAAGCTGCACATTCTGATTCAGTGCGTCTAGGGACAGCCTGAGATTTTGCCTTTCTAACCAGTGCCCAGGTGAGGCTGAGGCTACTGGTCCAGGGACCACACTTTGAGTGGTCTAGCGCCCAGAGCAGCGGTTCTGGAATAGGAGCTTCACTCATCCATCCGCCTCACTCAGAAGTCTCGTTGAAAATACAGATTGCTGGCCCCACCCCCGGGGGTTTCTAATGGAATAGGTCTGAGGTAGAGCCTGGGAATTGCATCTCTAAGGAGCTCAGGTGATATGGGGTCAGGAGATGACCCCTCTGTGCCTGAGGCTGAGATCCACCCTGGGAGCTCAGGGTTGAGCAACGGAGAGGAGACAGTGACAGGACGTGTGACGGACAAGGACGCAGCCTTCCTGATGAGCAAGTGCATGCCAGGTGCTGCAGTTACCTGCAATCGGGCTTGGAAGAGTCGGTCAAATGCAGATGAGTGGGAAGGAAGGGGGCATTCCGGGTGGAGGCACCTGTTTATGAAGCCTGCGGAAGTAGAAGAATGCCAGGACGTTTGGAGAAGAACCACCTTCTCCACCCTGCTCCCCGCATGAGGATCACAAAGGGAAGGACTGTCCCCCCTCTGCCCGGACCAGGAACTGGTCACCCGTGACTGCATGTTTTTAGAATATCTGGGGAGATACCACATATTACTGAGGCCTCAGCCTCTCCTCCAGAGATTCTGAATTAATTGGGTGGGACTTAGACGTAGTGGTGTTTTTTTTTTTTTTTTTTTTTTGTGGGCTTTTTTTATTTTGTCTTGTTTTTTAAAGTAAAGCTTCTCCAGAGATTCTAATACACAGACTTGAGATCTGCTGGCCTAGACCCAAGTACGTTCCCATTCACCCAGCTGCAGTTTGTCGGGGAGCTGGGCAAAGGATGGCCCCTCCCTTATTTATCACACCTCTGCCACATCCCCCCCCCCCCCCCCCCCCCCCCCCCCGCCCAAGCAGGTAGCTGAGCATCTGGTAAACATCTGCCTTGTTCCACCCAGAGCAGGGTGACCTACTTTTTTTGCCTGTGGCTTCCCTCGCATCGAGGGGCTCTTGGGACGGAGGGGCAGATGGAAATGTCAGCATGTCTGTGTTGATGCTGCATTTGGGTGTCACCCAAGCTCTTGTTTCTCTGTCAGATTCCGAATGCGGTATTTAGATAGTAAACCGCTGCCGCCAGGCACTTGCTGCGGGGATCAAAGCATCCGGCAGCATCCAGAGACGTCCTGGGGTTCTGGCTGCCAAGCGCTGGCAGCTCTGGGCTTAGGGCAGGATGAGGCCGGTGCACGGGCTGTGTCAGCCCGAATACAGACCCGTGTGGGAAAACGGCACACCTGGGGAGATCCCGCCTCACCTCCAACGCCCGCTCTCCCGGCTACCGCACGGCAGGCTGGGTGCGCACCTGGGCACCCCAAGCTCCCCTGAGACGTGGGCCAGGCTGCCATTCACTCTGACGGCTGCCTTCTCTGGGTCCCGTGACTCCGCATCCTTCACTGTGAAGGGAGATGGGGCCCTGTAAGATGAGGTGGTCATCTTCGAAGGTTCCATCGTAAGGGTTTCATCATGGAGATCAGATACCTGGAAGGAACCCGGGGGCTCAGGACTCTCCCCTCCTTTCCTTCCACATCTTCCCTTGAGGGAAAAGCAAAGAGAGGCTGCCTGCCATCCCTTCTATGGTCCTTCAGATTTGGAGGGTCTTGGATGCACCTCTAGTGTGTCTTCTGGGGACCCCAGACTGAGGACAGGCTCCAGGAGGACCTAAGCCCGCATGAGGTGTCTGGCTCTGGGAACAAACCCAAACACAAGGGTCCTCCTGGGAAGTGGCTCTGGGTGTGCACTGCCAGTCCCCAGCCGCTGCCCGCTGCTGCCCTTCCTACACGCGGCAGGGGCCACTGAGTCTCTCCACCCAAGCCCTCAAAGGCCTTCAATGGTTTCGTGTGCCCCCTCGCATTTCTCAGGAGGTGCTGCTATTGACATCCCCCTGGTTGGATTTCTGAAAGAACAGTTGGCCTCATCTTGACAAGAGTTTGGAAGAAGCATGTGGCCGGGATACAACTGGGTTCAGGTTTTGGCTCCACGCCCTCCTTCTCCCCAACCTTCGATTCTTCCCCCTTGATGCAGAGGAAGTGAGACGCTAGCCCCTCCTCACTCCAGCACAGGCACCTGTTTCCAAACTTTGAGAGGCTCTGGTCCTCCCATTAGGACCAAGCCCCCCGACTCCTGACCCAGACCCTGGATGTTTTGTTCTGAGAGGCTTGGGACATTTCTCTAGCCTTCCAGCCACTGTTCTATTGGCTCATAGAGGCAGGGAAGGGAGGTGGGGAGTCCAGAAGGAAGGGGCTATTTTGCACATGCTCATGGAAGCACGTGATGGAAAAGGCGGGAGGAGACCCCCTCTGTGGGAATGGGAAGGGGCTGTTCCCTCCTAACATTTTGTTCCCAGACGCTGTGTGGCTGCGGGGTGGCCGCCACAGGAAGTCATTGGGCGGGGTCCCGGGAGTGGTGGTTTGGGGGCGATGGCAGGGATGCCCCTGTCTTGTGCACCTGGAGTGCTGGGTGTGACATCTGAGCCAGGCCCTGGGTGGAAAGATGAGTCTGCTGGGCATGCATGCAGGGGCGAAGCGGCAGGCAGAGCAGGCAGGGACTCAGCACCTGGGGGTAACCCCTAATGTCCCTCCCATTCCTGAAAGCCTGGGCTTCTAAGTTTCTCAGAATAAGGAATAACTGAGAGCACCTCCCAGTCCTCATCCTTGGGAGCTTCCAAACAGGACACCTGTTCCTTGCCCCTCAGTGCAGAGAAAGCAAACAGCAATGGGAGCAGGTGCAAACAGAGCTGGTCCCAGCTGCTTAGCCCTCCTGGCCCTGGGCCCAGCCTACCTTTATCTGTGCCACCGCCTCCCTCCCAGCCACATGGCCCCATTCTGCACGCCCCCTCCCCTGCTCGCACGGGCCCTTCACTGGCCATCTCGCCCTGGATCTCAGGCAAGCTTCAGCTCGAACACGAACACCGCGCCCTCCATGCCACCTTGGTGTCTTCCCCTCGGCCTCGTCTCTACCCCTCCCACCTGTCCAAGCGGGAAATAATCTTCCTCCTTGGAATTCTCGGAACACTTTTTCTATACTTGGTCATGGTACACATCAATCCCTCCTTTTTATCCGAGTTATCTACCTGCATATCTTATATCATCTCCGAGTTGGCAAGCTTCTTAATGACAGGAGTCATACCTCACCCAGCTTTATGGCCGCACTGCACCCAGCCTTGCAAATGTTGATTGAATGAATAGAAACTCAACCTAGTGACATTCTGGGGACGTGTGCCACCATGAGAAGGTCATTCATCTCTGCCTTGCTCTTGCCTGAAATTGGGGCTCTCTTTTGGTCGAAGGAAGGTGGTGGGGTAGGCTCATTCCTCTGAGTTGTCCATCAGTCAACAGGCATTTCATGGTACACACCATGAGCATACTATGTGTACCATATGACAGCAATAGGTGGGGGGCTACACACAGGATGGGTCACAGGTCGTTGTCACTATCCACCTCCCAGCCTGTAGGAGTAACAACACCCTGACTCTGCAGTTAGTTCAGCTGTGGACAGTGATAGGAACCCCACTGTGGAGCCTCCCCCAACTCCACTGTCCAACTCCCCCCAGACCTGCTCTTCTTCTCTACTTTGTGTGTCTTTAATCAGCCTTGTCTCTTTTCTCTGTTCCTCATTCACTCTGTCCATCCTCTGTGTATTGTTTCTTTTTTTAAAGATTTTATTTATGTATTCATGAGAGACACAGAGAGAGAGGAAGAGACATAGGCAGAGGGATAAGCAGGCTCCCTGTGGGGAGCTCGATGTGGGACTCAATCCCAGGACCCTGAGCTGAAGGCAGATGCTCAACTACTGAGCCACCCAGGTGTCCTTGGTCGTGTCTTATACACAGCTGTGGGTCTCAATCTCAGGACCCTAGGATCACGACCTGAGCCAAAGGCAGATGGTCAACCACTGAGTCACCCAGGTGCCCCCTGTGTATTGTTTCATATCACAGTGTCTGTCACACTTATGACTTCTATGGTCAAGGCCAAAGTGAAAGGCCTGATAGCACAGTGGCTTACAGAAGAAAGTACATTTCTCTCTGACCTGGCATCAGCAGGGCCTCTCTGCTTCTCTCTGGGTCATTCGAGATCACATTCCTCCACTGTGTTGCTCTGTCCATTCCTAGGTATTTCTGTCATAGACATGACTAACAATGGCTTGAAGTGGACTCAAGCTATAGGATGAGAAAAGACAACTTGGAGAAGGTCTTTGCTCGGTGGTACCTTCTCGATGCGGCCCATCATGAGCATTCTCATACTCAGTTTCCTGCTGTGATGGTGCTGTGTAACAAACAACCCCAAATAACAGGTTGTGGTAGACAGCATTCTAAAAATGTCCCATCAAGATTCCCATGGGGCACCTGGATGGCTCAGTCAGTTGAGTGTCTGACTCTTGATTTTGGCTCGGGTCATGATATCAGGGTCATGAGATCAAGTCCCGTGTTGGACTCCATGCTCAGCAAGGAGTGTGCTTGAGAGTCTCTGATTCTCTCTCTCCCTCTGCCCCCTCCCCCCAATACATAAATAAATAAGTCTTTAAAAAAAAAAAGACTCCCCTCCTATGGCTAGTCAATTGAACATGATTCTGGGCACTGCTGCAAACGGATTTTGCAGATGTGAGGAAGGTGACTCATCAGATGACCTGAAGCTAGGGGGATTATCCTGGAATATCTGGGCAGACCTAATGCAATGTTATGAACTCTTAAAATCAGAAAGAAAGGCAGAAAAATCAGAGCAACGGGACAGAAGAGGGAGAAGGAAGATGTAGGAGAGGGGGACGCCCGAGAGATTCCAAGAGTGAGAAGCCTTCCATGTGCCATTGCTGGTCCTGAGAGGTGAGGACCAGCCAGAAGCTTCTAGAATATAGCAATGTCCAGTTGATGTCCAGCAAGGGAACAGGCCTTGGTGTTAAGACCTTCTAGAAATGGAATTCAGCCAGCAACATGATGAGCTTGGCATCAGAGTCTCCCCAGAGCCTGTTGGGAAGAACCTCACTGGCTGTCACCTACATTTGGTCCTTCTAATGGCCTAAAACTGTCACATGGCCTAGGCTGTATCAGTAGGGTTGGGGAAATGTACTCACCTATCCTGGGTCGGGCAGTGGTGGCAGACGGCTAAGTCACCGGCAGAGAGCCACGATACAGGATTCTGCTAGAAGGAGGGAGTGGTAGGTTCACTGGGACACGTCCTATGACGTGGTCCCCCTGGAGCTCTCACCTCCTCCGAAGACAGTTTAACTCACCTACATCCTACGTTTACTGGCGGTGTGTATCCTACCACACTGGAAATGGGTGCCCCACGAAGGTAGGACATGCTGTCCGCTTTGCTGCCGAATGGATCTTGGAGCACTTGGATCTGACCTGGAGCAAAACGAGAGGTCAGGAGACATGGGTGGAATGCACAAGTGAGTGAATGATCTGAGCTGCGACACCATCACCAAAGTCCTCATCGTGGTCTGGGACTCATTTTGTGTACGGGAAGCCGCCCTCCCTCCCCCCAGGTGGGGTGGACAGAAACCTCATCACGAGGCAAAAATATACTCGGTTTCTAGGTCTGGTCCGGAATCTCCAATGGTCTCAGGGGGTTGTTTGCAATTCTAAAAATAACCCTCAAAAAAAAAAATCTGCTGTTCTCACAACCCTTTTCTCCCTCCTGGCTGCTGGAGGAGCCCGTGTCTATAAATTCAAACAATAGGGCATGCCAAGTCCCCAGAGGCCTCACTTATGGAGCTAAAATAATAATCCCGGGGTTTTGGCAGGATTTTCTGGATACCGTTTGGCTTCACTTGAGCGTGAAAGGACTGGCCGTCCCTGCCAAATGTAACCACCATGCCAAAAAGCTGGCCGAGGTTGTTAGCGCCTTTTGGAGTCAACTAATTGGTGTATTCAACTGGTGTTTGTTGGGTGCCAGGCATGGGCATCTGTTAACCCCTGCAGGCCTCCCAACAGGAGACGTTGTAGCCCGTGCTGTAGAGACAGGGAAGCCACGCAGCTGGAGGTGAGGAACCTCAGGGCTTAGCCTGCCTCTCATAGGCCAGGGCTCATTCACTTCTGTGGGTGGATCATTCCTGAATTCCTGAAACTGGACTTGCCCAGGGTGTGACCAGTATGGCAGTATGGTGTGGCTGAAGCCGTGGTGCTGGTGTTGTGTGTGTGTGTGTGTGTGTGTGTGTGTGTGACAGAGAGATAGAGAGACAGAGAGACAGAGAGAGAGAGAGAGAGAGAGAGAGAGAGAGAGAGAGAGATCTTCCATAACCTATGATCTAGTTCTTGGCACCCTCATTGCAGAACTTTTAAAGGACTCCTGGACTCTGAATATCATGGCCTGGGGGGGGGGTGGTAGTGAAGGTGGTGTGAAAGAGCACATAAAAGGGATGAAGGGAGGAGGGCTGACTCGCTCACTACAGTCTTGACTAGGAACTCGTTGTCCTAAGAACCCGGGGTCCTTCCCAGAACCCACCATCATCATCACCGCCGCATCATTAATAACATTTATTGAGCATTTGCTATGCATCAGGTGCCCGCTCAAAAATCCTATAGCCTAGGTGGTATAATAATTCCATTTTACAGAAAAAGGAGACTGAGCTCAGTGTAGGATGGTGTCCCCACTCGGTAAGTGGGGGGATCGGGAGTCGCCCCCCCCCCCTTCCCAGCCCCGGCTGCTTCCAGGGCCCTGGGTCTTAATCTCTATGCTACCTAACGACTGTTAGAAAGTAGAACCCTGCATTTATGGAGTGCTCCAGAGTCACCCACTCAGGAGTTAGCGAAGGGAGCCCCGAGGGCAGGGCCCTGGGGGGACCCGGGATCAAGAGGCCCTGACCTCCCGAGGTGGGGGAGGGGAGATTGATACAGGCAGTTGTATTAAAATGCAAATTTCTGCCTTGCTTGCTGGTTTATCATCTGACTCGTTATACAATTTGCCAGTTATAGAAGAAAAATTACCATAATGGGGCCCTGGGGAATGGTTGTAAAAAGGAGACCAAACGTTACTTATCGGCCGTTCCACTACAATTATCTACTGCGTTTGTTCTTTTCCTCCTCGGGGAAAATGAAACCATCAGTGCCAGCGACGGGGTGCTGACCGCGGGAGGGAGCACCCTCCGAAGGGGCGTGGAGGCAGAGCCTTTGATTTGCTCTGCACCCCCTTTCTCCCCCTGCCCCCAGTTGGCAGACCCCCCCCCCCCCCCAGCTTGTCCCTTGATGGGGCAGCTCCCTCTGCAGAGAGAGCAGGGGTGATTTTCTGCACGGGAAGAGAGGCGGAGGGCAGGCAGGTGGACTTGAGCCATGTCCTCTCCCGGGAGCACCCTTGGTGCTGAGCTGCGGCCAATCCGAGGGACCCACTGAGCATCTCTCCCCAGACTGTCCAGGTGCCACTGGGGACCCCGCAAGGCTGCAGGTAGCCGGGCTTCCGCAGGGGTGCCCTTGCCTTGCGGGCTGCACCCCGCCGAGCGAGCACCAATGCCCTGGGGCCCTGACAACTTTGGGGGCTCTGAGATACCTTCTTCCCTAGCCCGTATCTGCCAGCCTCACCCCGCTCGTGGGCTCCTCGCAGCCAGGTGCTCGGTCTTATTCAGCTTGCTTCTTCCAGCACCTAGCTTAGCGCTGGAGACATAATAAGCAGGAAATAAATATTTGATGAATGAATGAAAGTGTCCGTCTGTGAACACATGTCTCTATGTTTTCAGGTTATTCTAAAGTTGTCTTCCCCATGGTCTGACTTCTTTCAGGTCCAGCCAAATCTTCTCCAGGCCCTAAGGCCTCTGATGATTTTGTAGGCTTCTATAACCAGCATATTAAAATAGTCAGGGGAGCAGATAACGATGTTCTGAAGCCCATGCATACTGTTCAGATATTTTTACTTTTTACAAGCCTTAGGCTTCCCTATCATTCTTTTGCACTCACTCCACAGTGGACTTAAGGATTTTTTTTTTTTTTTTTTGGTCTTAGTTCCTAGAGTACCGGCTCCTCATTTATTTCTGCCACAGTATGACGGATAAACCTTCAAGGCTCCCCTGAGTTCAATTTACAAAGGACAAATTTAAAGCGATGTACTAGAATCTCTGCAAGTGTTTAGCGGGTAGCCCTCCGACATCTGGCTTCCTGGACTCTGCGAAGAGAGAGTCATGGCTTGACTATTGGAGTTCACCCCATTTCTTACAAGTTATCCTCAAGCTGGGGGTATGTGTGTGAGAGGTTGCCATACCCTGGTACCCGTGGTCAGGGAGCTAGAGGGTCTAAACGCAAAGTTCTAGTTTGATATCTGGCTGTCCGTCCCTTTTAGAGGCAAAACTAATAAATATACATTCTCAGATGGCAGGCAAATCGATTCAGCAGCTTTGTAGAGAAGACAGTATTTGTCCCTCAAAGGCTTTTGCCTAAGGGACCAGACATTTCCCTCTGGCCCGAAGGTTCTTTTCCAAAGAGGAAGATGAGGGTATGAAGTGGGAGGATGCAAAGCTCTTCTCTGACATCCCCAAAACTCTAGAGCAGGTGTCAGCAAACTGTGGCAAAATCCAGCCTGATGTCCTGCAAGGTAAGAATGGTTTTTACTTCTTCAAATGGTTGAAAAAGTCAAAAGAATAATATTCCATGACATGTGAAAATTAAATTCAAGTGTCAAGTGTCAATGTCCACAAATAAAGTTTTATTGGATACACAGCCATGCTCACCTGTCTCTGTGTTTAAGGCTGCTTTCCCACGACGGTGCCGGAGCTGAATACTTGTACAAAGACCGCTGGGCCTGCAAAGCTGAAAATATTTACCATTTGGCCCTCTGCAGGAAAGGTTTGCTGACCGCTGCTCTCCTGCCCAGGTGACCCTTCTGCCCCTACACCTCATTGTGTCCCCTGGGCAATCTGAATGTCATGGGAAATTTTCTTTCCTTTTCAGTAGATTTTCTCCTACCTTACTTGCACTTTTGAAGAGGAAGAGGGGAAGTATTGAACGATGACATTGGCAGCTAGTGATTCTTGGACTCTCACATTTTTTGTGACCTAGCTGAAGTCACTTAATTTGTCTTGGGACCTCATCGTGCTCCCACTGAAAAATACCACTTCCAGGGCAGCCCAGGTGGCTCAGTGGTTTAGCGCCGCCTTCAGCCCGCGGCGTGATCCTGGAGACCCAGGACTGAGTCCCACGTTGGGCTCCCTGCATGGAGCCTGCTTCTCCCTCTGCCTGTGTCTCTCTTTCTCTCTCTGTTGTGTCTCTCATGAATGAATAAATAAAATCTTAAAAAAAGAATGAAAGAAAGAAAAATGCCACTTCCCAGAAAGCGATGGGGAAGTCAGACACGCTGGTAGGTCGCTGCCGATCTTGCCACCCGAAGAGCCTGACCTCTGAGGACTGGCCTTCTTGAGAGTATTCTGTCTCTGCCTTGGATGCGCTTGTCCTTGTTAAACATGCCACAATTTTTGGCTTTGAAAATATCCTCGTAACAACAGGCACGTGGTATTGAATGTTCAACTGATAGGCACTTATTCAGCACCTACACGGACTGTAGGTCCGTGTACCACACGGACCACACACTGTACCACACACTGGGGAGATATGGGAAGATGTAGAAGGATGAGGACCCTGGGTTCTGGTAGTCTTAACCCGTGTATCTATTACAGGCACAGCCCAGCACAGGACGGAGACACACCCATGGGTACTGGGTGTCCACCATGTGGGTGCTGCTACTTTGCACCTGTGGTTCTCACAACAGCGTCCATGGGAGACAAGAGCCCCCTTTCCAGACAAGGTAACCCAGGCTCAGTACCAGTGTCCCCCATCCAGTACATGGTCTTCAATCAGCTGGTCTCTGCTGTCCCCTTGCCAGTAGAGAGCACAGCCTCAATGGGGAAAGGAACAGAAAAAGATGGCACCACTGTGGCTTCACAGACTCAACTCTGCAAAATGGAAAGGGAATAGGGAAGGGTGAGCTGGTGTATTTTGGAAAACATCTCCCACTTAAGTTTTAGGGTCTACTCAAGGAAGAAATTTTCTAAGTTCTCTGGTCCCTGCTGTGCTTCGTTTTTAGCTGGGCAAGTGCTTGCAGGAGGGCGAGGTGATAAATTATTTCGTTCTGCTTTGAAGTACTAGCCGGCATGTCTGTCTTCTTCGCTGGATTATAAACTCCTGGTGACAGGAACAGTCTCTCAACCAACCATATATCCCAAGCAAACAATTTTTAAGTACCCACTATATGCCAGGCACTGTGCTCACTGTGGGGTACAACGCTTTGTATGCAGTAGATGCTCAGGAAATGCTCATGAAATAGAGGAGTGTCTGCCGAAATGCATGCCAATGCTAGGCCTTTTCTAGAAGCTCCTGGGACATACCAGAACTCTTAAAAAAAGAGGATGACACAGATATTTGGAATATCCATATTTCCCTATTCTCCTACTCCACCCTGCATCTCTGCTGTGACAGGGATGTTCTAACTATCACTAAGTGGGGTCAGCAGGTTGACTCCAGATTTACTGTTTCTTCCTAAATCTTGTCCTGTTAATCCATGAAGGAGGTGAGATTTCTTCTCCAATCTCTTTCTCTTTGCTCCCAGGATGAACCAGGTGGGCATCCTCTTGGCATCTACCACTAGGAGCCATCATCCAGACAACTGCCCTCCTAGGGGCTAGGCCAGGAAATGAAGGCCAGAGGCTCATCTCGAAATTCCAGTTTCTAGTCTGAGGCCACATTGTCTTCTTGGACAATTGACAATAGGTGACCTTGCCCCTCATGCAGCGTGTGGCCTTGACAAGATAGCCTCTCCAAACACCATCAATCAACCCAACATCCATAAAAGAGGTATGCCTGAACAAGTGGTCATTTTGTAGCCATCCCTCGTCTTGAGAGTTTGGGGTGGTGGACAGAGCCCCCAAGAAGAACAAATCTCTTTAATGTTCAAAGAATGTACCCTCCCAGACCCTGCCACCTCTGTCCCCTCCTCTTTATAGCCCACAAAACTGTCAAAGTGCAACTTGCTCCCCTGACACCATACTACCCCTTTGAGGGCAGAATGTGTCTTGCTCAACCTGAGAAGGGCAGGACAATGTTTGCGGCTTCCAAGGTGATCTCCAAGGGTCTTGGGAGCTTTGGGAGAGTTTGTGAATTCGTTGACACTGACTTTGCACAGCATTACCTGTATCCCTTGCTCCCACCCCTTCTGGACTCTGTCCATTTGAGTTTTTGAACTTCAGTCTTCCCGTCCTGCCACCTAGGCTTGCCTTTGGGATTCAGGGAGAATCTGCATCTGTGAATTTGGAATGTCTAAGTGCATGTTACAGGGACAAAAGCAGGTTCTTCAGTCTCCATATTATTGCCATTTGGAGCCTGCTCCTCCTGTGACTCTGTGTGTGTGTGTGTGTGTGTGTGTGTGAGTGTGTGTGTGTATGTGGAGGGGGGTCTGTTCTCTGCACCCTATGACGGTTTTATGGCATCTACCCACCAGACACCAGTAGCACTTCCTTCCTCTGGCTGCGACAGCCAAAATATCTCCAGACATTCCTAATGTGGCCTTGGGGCCAAGATCACCCCTGGCTGAGAATCCCTGAGAAAAAGGAAAAAATAAATCATTAGTATTTTGTTTTGTTTTGTTTTGAATTCATGACTATGCCACAAAAACTGTGTAGTGACCCACAGCCTTTGACCTTGGGTTGTTCCATTCACTATTAGCCTCTGGGCTCTCACCTTCCACCGGACCATCCTGACCACCCCCTACATATGTCCTTCCTTCCCCCAACAGGCTTCATACCCCCATTAATTCCACCCCCCACCCCACGGGGCAGCCTCCCTGTGCACCAGCTCCCGAAGGCACAGGGAGGCACGCTGGTTAGTGGCTGATGAGTGAATCGACAGGGTAAAGGGTGAAGGGACCTGGCGTGGGGGTGAGCAGACCAAGAAGGGGTGGGTGGGGAGCTCAAAACTATAGGATGTCATAGTCCGGAGAGAGATGGGATTTCTGAGTAGGACATAGGAGGTGACTTCACTTGTTAAATATTTAGAGCTTAACAGGGAAGCGGTTGTTTTATCTCCTTCAACCTTCTGACTAATCGACTATTTGATTAACTCTGAATCTCTTTGCCTTTTAAATGTTTAACTTTATAAGTCGTTGTCTCGATTGGTTAATGCATTCCATTGTCTTCTCTTCCCTCCCGGGCTGGGTGTTCTCCTCTGGCTGGGGAGGGGAGGCAGCCAGCCTTTCCTCCTGGGGGCGACCCACGCTGCAGTAGAAGAGAGGTGACAGCCATCAGAGGGAGACCCCAAGCTGTTGGGTCACAGGAGACCAGGTCCACAATCTCGAGCTGAGCTGATTGACCAGCACATATAGCACGATCCTAACTGCACTTTAGAGTGTGGATGTAGAGGTGCACACACACACACACACACACACACACACACACACACACACACACTGGAGAAGTCTTGAGACAAACGTCTGGAAATGTTCACAGTGTAGACCCCCGTGGAGGAGTATGTGATTTTAATTCTGTTGCTGATGCCTCTGCATACAGTTCAGATTTTCTGAAATCAGTATGTATTACTTTTAACCTGAGAATAAGAACCATACTCAGTGTTCTTCACTTTGTGTGATTACTATCATTATTTAATGGTTGCGGAGGCTGAGAGGAGCAATGTGTGTCTTTGCTGGAGGGTAATGACCACACGGGGACAGCGGACCCTGCGATGGGGTGGGGCAAAGCCAAGCCTCCCTGTCTGGGGTTTGAATTCTTGTGATTCCCAGAACCAGGAGAGTACGCGTTTCTTGGGTACAACTGTCCCCAGCCCCTCCCCGCCATGTGCCTCACAGTCTCTGCTCCTGTCTGGGGCATCTGGAACCCTAGTAAAGACATCTAGCCTCTGTCCTGAGCCAGCCCCAGCCCCCGCACAGCAAAGCTGCTGCTCCCCTTGTCTCCCCCGGGTCTCTGCCGCTCCCCTGTGGCACCTGCAGTGGAGAAAGCCAGCTATTCAGAGGAAGAGCCCCATACTCATTAGAGACAAACTCCCTAAGATCAAGGGAGGGTAATGGCCCATTTTCACTGTTGGGAATGCAGCCCTTGATGGTGTGACCTGTTACACACTCCACTTACTGGAGTGGATTTGCAAGTCAGATTTTTTAGGGCGCTTCTGAGTCCTTTGGCTTCTAAAGTGAGTCCCTGCTGCCTGCCAGAAGCATTGGAAGAAAGGCCCTGTCTGGAGGTCTCAGAGGGGCCGGTGAAGAGATACAGAGACAGTTTCAAGGGTTGAGGCCTTCTCCAACAGGTGCTTTGTGGTTGGCATCGGGCCTACCGAGAGGAGGAGTGAGGCCAGAACATCATTTTTTTTGAAACATTGCATGGATTCTTACTGTGGCCTAGGGCTGCACAAAGCCCCTTGGGTACCAACACGAGCGATCTGACTTGGGGTGAGGTGGGCTCCCACCTGCCGGGCTCTCTGAGAACCTTCCAGTGCAGTTGACTGACCTCCCTCAAGAAGTGGTTCTCTCGACCCCTGTTGCCCTATTTTATGGGGTTAAATGGGTGCCAAGGGGGCTGGGAGGGGGTGGGGAGTGGCCCAGCAGGAGGCCTAGCTGGCAGGCTCTGTGCCCTTGGGCATTCCCTCATTTTAGGCAGAGTTCTTCCTTCTTACAAACTAATTCTACTTAGATTGCTGTTTTTTTTTTTTTTCAAGATTTTATTTTATTTATTTGACACGCAGAGAGAGAGGGGGAGAGAGTGCGAGTGAGCACAGGCAGGGGGAGCTGCAGGCAGAGGGAGAGGCCCTGCTTCTCCATGTGGGGCTCCATCCCAGGACCCGGGGATCATGACCTGAGCTGAAGGCAGACACTTAACCCACTGAGCCACCCAGGAGCCCCTAGATTGCTGTTTTTAATAAAGGAATTTTTTTCTGCTCAAAATAATTTAAAAGACTTCTCTCTAGAGTATTTCTCAATTCAAGTCAATACCTATTTCTTCAGTCGCCACAACATACAGCAAATGGGCTAAGCACTAGGCAAGATTTGGGGACAAGTTCTTGGAGATGATACAAGATAAAGGTGTCTGGCCTCAAGGAGCTTCTGTTTTCAGGCTCAAGGAGCTACAGGTGAGTTTGTAATTATAATAAACCCACACGTGGAGAGGGGGCATAAACAGAAGTTATGGGAAGGAAGGATCAATTCCTTTTGGGAAAACCCAGGGTGGCTTCAGGGTAGAAGTGTCATTTTGAAGCATAAGCAAGGTCTCCATAGGTTCTGGGGGTCAGCACAGAAGGAAATGAGAGAGAGAGAGACTCGATGCATTGCACACGCGGTTCCAGAAACATGCAAGCTCGGAAGGAGAGAGCTCACAGGATTCTCTTGGGCTGGGCAGCCCCTCCTGGAGGGCACCAGTTTCCCTCCTGCCAGGCTATCCTGCTTCCCAGCAATACTTCCACGGAGCTCCTCTCCCAGGAAAGAGTTCCCCAACCGACCAGGAGGATCCTGAGCTCGCCAGCCTTCCTCAGTCCAGCCTTCTGTGTACAGTCAGATCAATTCATTTGGAATTTGTGATGATTTAATCTGAGTGGGGGTGAGATTCAGCTTCGCATTAGCAATCTGGTTCTTACGCAAATTATTTCAGTAAATAAAATTTCAAGGCCAGCTGCTTATCCTACTCCAGCAAGCCCTTATTTGGGGCAGGGGGACTCCAGAAGAGAGGAGTGACAAACGGAAGATGCAAGGGCCTGGGCTGGGGCACCGCAGCCAGTCTGCCCCGCTCCGGGATAGCCTGGGTCTTGGGGACCGAGCCTCCATCTCGCACGGAGTCAGCGGGTCATCAAAACGTGATTCCTGCCTGGGCTCCCTGGATACGAGTGTCGAGGCAGAGGTCCCGCCGAACTTTGCTGGCCACCCCCTCCCTGATGCCGCCCCCACACACACACTTACACGTGGACATAAAAAGTAGATGAGGAGAGACGCCTGGACCGGGTAGCAGCAGTGTCCTGCAGGTCCATCCTCACCTGCTGTTAAGCTTCCGAGCCTGCGGTACACCTGATTTTGAGTCTTGTCTATACTGCTTACTAGCCATTTGACCTTGAGCAAGTGAGTTACCCTTTCACAGCCACACTGATATGTGATTTGAGTGTTTATTAAGGCCAGACACTGTACTTAGGGCTCATCGTGTATAGATTTTATTATCTCCGCTTTGTGGATGAGGAAACTGAGGCACAGGTGTCTGGGGGGGGGCAGTTAAACAATTTGCCCAAGGTCGCACAGCTGGGAAGAAGTGCCTGGGTGCTCTTTATCTCTCGGGATCGCTGGGAGGGGTGATGAGTCACCAGAGGTAAAGCGCTCCACCTCTGGCACGGTGAGTGCTTGATAAATGCCTGTTATCACTGTTAATCTTGTTTCCCCTCTGCTCCCCCCTTCTCTCCCTCTGCCTCTCCCTCTCCCTGTCCCTCTCCCTCTCCCCGTCCCTCTCCCTCTCCCTCTCCGTCTCCCTCTGCCTCTCCCTGTTGGCTGAGGCCACGCCAGCAGAGCCTCCGTGGAGGGTGGGGGTGTTCAGGGCCCTCCGTCCACCCTGGGAGGCTGCCCAGGTGATGTAGGAGCCCATAGGACCGGGGCGGTCTGGAGGGGAGCGTCGTCTCCTGGCAAAGCCCTGATTGGAGCCCATTTACATCTTCAAACTCAGCTTGGAAAACCACCATCCATCAGCCAATGATGGTGTAAATTGCTTTGCTAAATATATTTCTGGGTACATGGTAAGTAAAAATATCATGAATTTAATAAGGCTTGGAATTCACATTTTTCCAATCCTAATTAAGTTTCTGCTCTGCTTTGGACGCGTGCTCTTCTCTTCGACAAGGTTGGGGAGGGAAGAGGCTTACGTTTACTGTGTGGCTGGCTGGGCCCAGCTAGGTGCTTTCCACACCTTAGTGCATTACAACCTCCTGCAGCCAGTGCGGCTGGGGTCATTATTCCTGCTTGGTTGAGGCCGAACTGAATCTCAGGGAGGAGGCCCTTGCTAGGGTCATGGCCAGGAGTCAGGATTTGTGCCTCATTCTGGCTGCCTCCTCCTGCTGCTCTCCTCTGGTCCTAATGGGTCAGTGAGGTGGCCCCTGTGGTCCCACGGTCCTCAGACACCAGCCTTGGGTGTTGTATTCCATGGCAGAGACCCATGGGTGTGACAGCAGGGGGCAGCGCCTCTACCCAGAATGGCTGCCACGGAGGGATGTTTGATTTTATGGGTCATCTTGGGGCTGGGCCACGGTGCCTAGGTATTTGATCAATCATTCTGGACATTTCTGTGAAGGTGGTTTTTGAATGAGATTAACATTCAAATTGGTGGACCTTGGGCGAAGCCAATCATCCTCCAGGATGCAGGTGGGCCTCACCCTATCAGTTGACGGCCTGACTAGAACAAAGACTGACCTCCCTCGAGAAAGAGGGAACTCTGCCAACAGATGGCCATTGGACTCAAACTGCATTTATTTCCTGAGTCTCCAGTCTGCCAGCTTTACCCTATCAGATGGGCTTGCCAAGCCTCTGTGATCACATGAATCAATTCCTTAAAATAAATCTCTCTGTCTTTCCCTCCCTCCCTTCCTCTCCCTTCTTCTTCCTCCCTCTCCTTCCCTCTCTAAATATATTCACATCTGTTGGTTCTGTTTTTCTGGAAAATCCCAAACTAATACAATCACACCCGAGCACCGTGCCAGGCCCTCCATCCACACTAAGCCTTCTCCAAGCTGGGGAAAGTGGGAGCTAATGCCGCCTTTTTGCAGATGAGGAAATGGGGGCGCAGAGAGCTTGAGCGATTTGCCCTGCGTCCTGGCAGAGGGGTTGAGAGCAGAGGGGGTGCATTCCGGTTCTGAGGCATGAGCACCGGGGTTGGCCTGTTCCTCCAATCACGTACTGGAGCAAACACCTTCCCCATGCGGTTATTCTGAAGGTTAAACCGGGGTACATCTGCAAGGCAGGTAGAAAAAGGAGCCATCAAAAGTGGGCTCAGAATCGGAATTACACCCCGGAGCCCACAGCTTCTGGGCTCACCGCCTCTGCACTCCCCATCTGAGAGCCAGGAGGTCGGTGGTCTCGATGCCTGGGCCCCTGGGCGACGGCTAGACTCCTCCGGGCTGCCAGGCCCCGACACGGCGGGCAGGACGCACCACGTCTGCGGGACAGGCGGCGGGAGGGGTGGCGGTGGCCCTCGTTCGCGGAGTCTGCTGTGTAACTGTCCACAGAACATTAGCCGCACATTACAGAGTTATGTTCCATAGCGTGATGTGGTCCCCAGACGGAAGGGATTCCCAAGGACGGGGCGAGGCAGGGAGGCCCGGCTGCCTTGCCTTTGCTGGGCTGGAGGCTGCTGCGAGGTGTTCCTGCTCAGTCCAGGAGGGTCCTCCAAACCCGGGGGGGGGGGGGGGGGGGGAGGCAAGCTCACCTGTCCTGCCGGCCCCTCCCTCCAACCTCTGCCTCTACTGTGGGTGGGCTGCAGGACCCCAGGCAAGGACTCCGAGGTGGCCCGTGAGCACGTGAGTGGCCAACGACTTCTCCTCCGGCTCCAGCTGAGGATCTGCGCTAACTCTGCTTTAACACCGTACTGGCAGTGCCCCCTTGCTTTTAGGACAAACCTGCCCCGAAGGAGGGGAAAGGTGCTTTTTATTTTTTTTTTTATTTTAATTTTAATTTTAATTTATTTTTTTTAAGATTTTTATTTATTTATGGTAGACATAGAGAGAGAGAGAGAGAGAGAGAGAGAGAGAGAGAGGCAGAGACACAGGAGGAGGGAGAAGCAGGCTCCATGCCGGGAGCCTGATGCGGGACTCGATCCCGGGACTCCAGGATCATGCCCTGGGCCAAAGACAGGCGCCAAACCGCTGAGCCACTCAGGGATCCACTTTTTTTAATTTTAGAAAAAGATTTTTTATTCATTCATGAGAGACACAAACAGAGAAAGAGAGAGGCAGAGACACAGGCAGAGGGAGAAGCAGGCTCCCTGTGGGGAGCCCGATGTGGGACTCGATCCCAGGACCCCAGGATCACACCATGAGCCAAAGGCAGACGCTCAACCACTGAGCCACCCAGGTGCTCCAGTACACCTGCCTTTATACTCAGAGAGCTGACCCCCCTCTGCACCTCTCAGGGCTCAGGAGGTGCTGCAGAGCCCGCCTCGGGGGACCCAGATCCAGCCCCCCGTGTGACCCTGGATGGGCCGCGCCGTCTCCAGAGCTGTGTCTCACTTTGGTCCCTTCTGAAATGAAGACCTCCGTGATACCCATGTCACAAGGTGGATGTGAAGTTAAACGAGTGTGTGCACGAGCTTGGAAGACGGGGTGACCCCCCCGGATGTTAGTTAGCTCCGTTAGCATCACCCCAAACCGGCCGAAGGATGGAGGAAGCTGGTCCTGCTCAAGGGCACAGTTCCTAAGGGAAGGCTGTTCTCTCCCTTCCCGGCTGACCCCGGCTGACCGTTAGTGCCCCCAACAGACACTCCGGCGGCCTCGTGCTCCTGAGCAGGGTGGGTACAGGGCTGGTTCCAGAAGCCGGGTCCCCCAGGGACAGCCAGGAGGCCGCCTGCTCTCCCACCATTGCTGGGCAGGGTTGTGTGCCTCTGCCTCGGACAGATGGAGTGAACCCCATGGAAGGGAGCTGGGCTTCAACCAAGTTGCACATGCCCCACCCAAGAAGGCCTCCCGCCGGGCGAGAATGGAAGGATGGGGAGCGGGGAGCTCCCAGATCAATGAATGAGGCTGTAGGGAGGCCCCCACCGGGTCTGCCTGCCCCCCAACAGTGGGGCCCGGGATGGCGGTCAGGCCTAGAAAGGCCACCAGCCAGAGGACAGCCTTGGGCAGGGCAGGAGGGGGAGGGGCGATGAGCAGACCTCACGCCCCACCTCCACGGCCACATGGCCGAGGCCAGGTGTGGCGTGCTGAGTGCGGATGGTGACAGGGACGGAGGAGCGACCAGAGCTCGGATTTTCACAGAGACTGAAGTTTCACAATGAATCAGCCTAAGTGCTGGGACGAGACAGTTCTAATAAGCGGGCACAGCTGAAATGTGTATAATTTGGCCAAATGTCTTTAAGGGAGTAGGCAGGGGGGACTCGACAGAGGTAGTTAGGGGGAGTTATAGGGGCGCATAAAGCCGCCTCACGGGTGTCTCTAACAAGTGGAGACTCCTCAGTAAGTGGGTTCAGTGTGTGTGTTTGTTTAGTATTTATCTTCTATGCCAAGGAGCCGCATGTGCACTCTCCTTGGGGCGGTGGGTGACATTGCTTGTCGGCGCACGGCAGGCCCCCAGCGAAGGCTAGTTTCGTGGATTAATGCACGGGCCTCGGCTCCCCGACCTTGGAGCCCAGGGGAGAGGAATTCAGAGCGCGGGTGTCCCCGTCTGCCTTCCACCTGCCGTGGTCACACTGGCCTGTCTGTCCATCCGTGCGCCTGGGCCGGATTAGGGGGCGTGGGAGCCGGGGAGGAGTCTGGCATGTGCTTCCGACGCTCCAAGCATCTGCTCACTGCGGTCTTGAAATGGCAGAAACGTGCGTGTCCCTGAGAAAGGCGGGAGGGGACAGAAGGGAAGCGTGTCTCAGCAGTGGGGTGGGAGCTGCACCGGCGTCGGGGTGGGGGGGGGCAGAAGGGGCAGGGGGGAGTGCTGGCTGCACCACCGAGGAAGGGTGCAACCCACCCCCCAAGGCCCACACCCCCCCCCCCCCCCCCCCCCCGCCCCCAGGAGCCTGCTCTGGGCTGAAGGTGCAGGGCTGGGGGGAGACGCAGAGCACAGGCACCTCCCTCCTCCTCCTCCGCGTCTCCTTCCTTATTTATCCCCTACTCCTTCATTTTCCTAGAAAGCTTGAGCTACAGAGGAGAGAGCCATAACCTCTCATGAGCGCTGAGGCTCGCTCCGAGGCCCACGGAGCATCTGCAGCTCAGGCTCTGGGGGTGCAGTGGGGAGGGAGCCCCCGGGCCTGCCAGCTTCAAACCCCCATCATCAGCCTGGGCCCCGGGACCCCTGGCGTGCAGAGATGCTGGGAGAGGGCACCTGGTGGACCCCAGATCCTATTCTCAGACACGCAGGCCCTTCCTCTCCGCTTGCTACAGCTGTGCACACACACACACACACACACACAGGCACACACACCTGGAGTCCAAGAGGCTAAAATCGGGCCTCTGTCCTCATTTGCCCCAAGCCACATCTTTCTCGCTCTTGGGCATCAGTCACCCACTGAGCCGTGTGACCACGGCCAGGGGTTACCGTCCAGGTCCTGCAGCGGGGGGACAGCTCCCGGCTCCCCGGTGGGCAGGCCAGGGCAGGGCCGGGCCAGGGAATCCAGCCCGCGCCCCGAAGCCCCTGCGGCCCTGAGCTGTCCCCGCGGTGGCACATGCTGCGCGTGGCCGGCTCTTCTCTCCCCAGCACCAGCCTGGCAGCCGCAGCCCCAACCTGCCTTGACCTGCCCCATCCGGGGACGCGGGCGCGGGGTGGGTGCCGGTCCTTTGTGTGCGGAGCTGCTTTGCCCTCCCGGAGCCGGCTTCGTGCTCCGGAGACGCTGGCGCTGCCGAGCCCAGGATGGAGGCATGTGATCCTACAAGAGGTATTTTTAGCTTTCTCATTAACCGAGTGCTTTCAAATTAGCCTTCTATTAACCTCAAAGGAAAATGAAAGTGTGTTTTTTTTCTTCCCAGAGAAAGTCTCCTGCAGAATAGCAAGGTTTCCGTGATTCACGTTTCCTGCGCCTCGAAGCCCTAATGAAGTTGGATTCTCTAATATCTAACTTGATGGAATAATTGGTCCGTGGGCTCTTCCACAGTAAGAAAGATGCCGCCAAGCAGGGCAGGAGGTCTCTCCCTTCTCCTCAAACATCCTTTGTTTCTGTTTCCCCTTTTCTTGCCCCAGATCTGCCCCCCACCCCTTCCTCGGGAAGGGTCCGAGCCACCTGCCCACCCCCCCTTCCGGGCTCCTCTGGGACCGGATCACCTGTTCCGCACCCCTGATCCCAGACTGCCGCGTAGCCCCGCTGCTCCTCTCCGAAGCCCTGTCCGGACCTCGAGCCTTGCGACCAGGGTCGCAGAGAAGGCCCCTTGACTTTGGTGGTGTCCCTCAAAGTGGCCTCGTCGCCTTGCATCCAGAGTTCAGGGAGAGGGGAAAAATAGCTTTGCCATTTCCCAGCACGGTCGGGGAGCAAGCACGATGAGGCTAATCCAGTTGCCTCTGCTCCCCACCGAGGGGCAGGGGTGACCTGCCAGCCGGCCTTCATCCCGGGATGGCGGAGATGGGCCTGCCGGAGCAGGGGACACCCCGACCAGCCACTCAGGGGAGCCTGTAGGTGGGGTGGGCACCTGCCAACAGACACCAGGGAGTGGCCCAACAATGCATGCCCCCCGGGGAACTGGAAGAAATGCTGGGGTGCTCCCACCAAGGGCTCAGGCCAAGGTCTGGATTGTTTGTCCGTTGGTCCAGCCTGCTGATGGCCACTCAGGCCTTGACATCTCTCTCGAGGGTCCCTTCCTGTGGGTCCTCATCTCTGACTGCCTCTCCGCACCCCATCTCTCTCCCTCTCTCCCCCTTCACCCATGGGTCCGTGCCTTCTAGAGCCATCCTGCTCGAGAAGGGCTCTGGGCTTCTCAACTGAAGGCCCCTGAGGGACGCGATCTGCTTCTCAGTGGCATTTTGCTCCATGTGGGAGCGGCCCACGGAGCACCTTCTGTCGCGAGTGTGGGGTGCTGCTCGGTCCCTGAAGAGTCCCATGCCACCAAGAGGGGCTCCTCCCTGGAGACCCCGGCCCAGCCTCCCCGGCCCTCCCCAAGTGGCTCGCCCATTCTGGTCTGCATGTGGCCGGCTTCCTGGAAGCCTGAGAAAGGACAGTTAGGCCCACCATGTATTTAAGCCACCAGAGAGAAGATCGTGGGGTCACATCCCCACAGGTGACCCCTATGTTTCCAGCTCCTGGCCTGCACAGCCAGCTCCTCCCCACTGTCCCCATCTGGGGGCTCCTGCCACTTCAAAACTGAAACGTCAAAAAGCAAACTCGCCGCTTTGTTGTCACACGTCTTCCTTTGTATTTCCGGCCTGGTTAATGGGGTCACTCGGCCCTGTCACCCGAGCCAGAAACGTAGGAGTCCCCGTAGACTCGGCCACGAGTCCCGTCCAGCCTGCTCTGCCCAGCGCTTCTGTCCACACCCCACTGGCCTTCAGCCCCCCAAGGGTCAGGGCATCGCAGGGCTCCCTCACCTCGTCCTCCTGCCACCAAGCTCCACCTCCAGAGTCCACGTCCCTCTCTGTCGCCAGAGGGCTGGCTCTCAAATGTGCTTCTGAGCGGGCTGTGCCCTCGCTGACACCTTTCAGCGGCTCCTGGTTGCCATCCCCGGGTCCCCAGGAGCGGTGCCTCCCCACTGACTGGGCTTCATCCAGCCACTCTCCCCCACGCACCACGCCAGGCCCAAGCAGCTGCCTTCCCGAACCTTCCTGCCACTCCTCACCTCTGAGCTTTCCATGCGCTGCGGCCTCTGACTGCTGTGCTCTCTCTTCCCTGCCCACCCAGCGAACTCCTACTCATCCTGCAAGAGCCCTTCAACTATACCCTCTTCTGGGAAGCCGTGCCAGCTGACGAGTGGTTCACAAGGCCTCATGGAAGCCCTGCCTGTGACCACTTGACGTCCCCAGACCTCACTGTCCTCCTGGCTGAGGCTCCCGGGTCCTTGCCCCTGCGGTGCAGTAATAGCGCTCTCAGTTTGCGTCAGGGCGCTGTCATCCTCCCAGGCTCTGCAGACACAGCCGGGCCTTAGGTCGGTGTCCCGTGCACCCTCCTACCCTCCTGCCTTCCTTCTCGTGTCTTCTCAGGACCGTGAGCCCTGGGCACGGCACTGCTCCCTGGGCCTGAGTTCCCCCTCCTCGCCGGAGCCTCTGGTGCTTCCTTCCTCCTCTGCTGCTTCCTCCTCCTCCTCCTTTCCCTTCCCCTTTCCCCTCCCTCTCCTCCTCCTTTCTCCCTCTCTCTCTTCCTCTCTCTTTCCTCTTCCCCATGCTCTTTCCTCCTCCCTCATCCTCCGCATCCTCCCCTTCCTCCTCCCCATCTTCCCCTCCCCCCTCCCCTCATTCTCTTCCTCCCCATCCTCCTTCCTCTCTCTCCCCTCCTTTTTCCTTCCCCCTTTCCTCCTCCCCATCTCCCTCTTCCCCATCCTCCTCCCTCTCTCTCCTCCTCCCCATCTTCCCCTTCCTCCTCCCCTCATTCTCTTCCTCTCCATCCTCCCCTTCCTCCTCCCCATCCTCCCCATCCTCCTTCTCTCTCCTCCCTCCTCCCCTTCCTCCTCCCTCTCTCTCCTCCTCCCCATTTTCCCCTTCCCCCTCCCCTCATTCTCCTCCTCCCCATCCTCCCCATCCTCCTTCTTTCTCTTCTCCTCCCTCCATCCCCTTTTCTCCTCCCCTCTCCCCCCTCCCCATCTTCCTCCTCCCTCTCTTTCTCTCCTTCCCCATCCTTCCCTTCCTCCTCCCCCCTCCCTCCTTTCTCCTTTTCTCCTCCTTCCTCCCTCCTCCTCATCCTCCTCCCTCTCTCTCCTCCTCCCCATCTTCCCTTTTCCCCTCTCCTCATTCTCTTCCTCTCCATCCTCCCTTTCCTCCTCCCCATCCTCCTTCTCTCTCCCTTCCTCACCCTCCCCTTCCTCCTCCCTCTCTCCCCTCCTCCCTCTCCTCTACCAGGCCTGCAGACCCCTGTGCCGCCCCCTACCCGCCACTGGCCCCTTCCTCCAGGCCCTCATTAACACCTCCACCAGAGCCGGATGGGGAAGGAAGAGGGTGGAACCAAGGGTTTACTCCTCAGCAATTCAGGCCAGAGCTTTGGAGGGGAGGAGGTTCGGCCCACTGGGCATCAGAGGCGGGCGGGTGGATTTTCCATTTCCCCTTTTCCTGTTGGACCCCTGCCCTTCCCTCACTCTTGCACCATTGTCCGTGTTAGTCCACTTGGGCAGGCAGCAGCACTGGTGAGGCTCATTTTGAAAAAGCCTCAGACATAAAAATCTAGTCTTAAAGTCAGGTAGGGGGTAATTAGTCACATCTCAAAAGAAGCCTTATGTTTCAAAAGGCTCTGCTGCAGGGAGCCCGTAATTAGCTCGCTCCCCTGGAGTATTGACATCAGAGTGGGACAGTCAGGCCAAGTTGCATTCCTGTGTGTGCCTGGCCCCCAACCAGCTTATTTTCCTTCCTGTGAGTTAAAGACCTTTTCTTTCTCTTTCTTTCTTTCTTTCTTTCTTTCTTTCTTTCTTTCTTTCTTTCTTCTTTCTTTCTTTCTTCCTTTCTTTCTTCTTTCTTTCTTTCTTTCTTTCTTTCTTTCTTTCTTTCTTTCTCTCTCTCTCTCTCTTTCTTTCTTTCTTTCTTTCTTTCTTTCTTTCTTTCTTTCTTTCTTCTTCTTTCTTCTTTCTTTTTCCTTCCTTTTAATTAATTTCTTTATTATCACGCCTTCTCTGTGAGGCAGAGGAGGAACATGGATGGGTTGACTGTCCTTTCACAGATGCAGAAAACCAAGGTCACAACTGCAGAGAAAACAGGACCTAAGGAGAAGCCAAACTGTTGGTTCTGTCCAGCAGGTGTAACCTTTTCTTCCCTAGGAAGAGAATTCCTGGCATATTTGGGAAGGTCACGAAACCAGCTAAAAACCCTCTTTTCTGCTGTTCTAAGCACCTAGGGATGGCCACAGGACCACGTTCTGTTCATGGGAGGTGAGTGGTTATGTTTAGTGGAACTTCTGGGCAGGTGGCCCAAGAGAAGCTGGCTCAGCCAGGAGGGCTTGCCGCCCTTTGATGCCCTTGCCGCCATCTCCCTCCCTCCTGCCTAGAAGGTGATGGCTGGAGTTCCAGCAGCCGGGTTGGACCAAATGGGAGCCTTGAAATGGAAGCTCTGCACTAGGCTGGTGGAAGCAGAAAGAACAGAGGGCATCCGACTTCCAATAACCATGGAGTTGCCTTGTTGGCCTCAGATCGCTTACCTCTGCATTTCTTTTGTGTGAGGGAAGAAAGAAGCTGCCATCTTGGTTAAGTCACTGTTAGTATGTGCATCTGAGCCTAATTCTAGCTAATAAATTAACTTTCATGACTCTCATCTTCAGGACTGTACCACACCCGCAGCCTGGAGGCAGATGAGATAGAGTGGGTTTGCCCAAATTATAGATCCAAATTATAACTTGCCCCCACTCTGTTGCTTTTTGCCCACTGCACCACCTTTTCCTCTGGACTCATGGGTGTGAACAACCTGCTCAGGGAAGACTTTAAAAAGGGGGATCCAGGGGCTCCTAGGTGGCTCAGTGGGTTGAGACTCCCACTCTTGATTTCGGTTCAGGTTATGATCTCGGGGTGCTGAGATGGAGCCCTGTGTCAGGTTCTGGAATAAAATGTGGGATCTAAGTCTTTCCTGGGGCCACTTCACTCAGCTGAGCGTACCCCCAGGGTAGCAAGTGCACCTCTGCTGATTGGCTCTTCCCATGTGGCCACACCCACTCCACCAGGCTCCACCCCTCCAACCAGTTACTCCCTGGTAACTTTGGCAGGTATTGCTCTTGCTTAGGGGATGAATTAGCAGGAACAAACCCTCCTGGCTCTTAAAAAGGGTCTGCTGGAATGGCCTCAGGTCTCAGGCTAGGTCTCAGGCCTGTGCAGATCGCACTTCCCGCTCCCTCCCTTCCCTGCAACATGCCTTCGGGTGTACCTCTTACCATTTCTGAACCTCTTGATTTGCCCACCATAAAAGAAATGAGTTGAATTGATCTCTGAGACCCCCTCCTAGTTTTCAATTGCCAAGATGGAATGAGGTCTGACTGGGAAAGCCTACGACCCCATAGCTTTCAGCTGGGACTTTGACCTGCTAGCCTGCTGTTCCCGGGACCCCCCTCTCAGTTCTGGCAGCTTCAGGGAGGCAGGGAGGTGGTAGTCTCTCCCTAACCTGAAAGATCTCTCTCTTCCACGGACTGCCAGGTGACCCCTTCTCTTGGGAGCCTGAGTGGAAGGGGAGGAGGATGCTGGGCCAGCTGACTCTCTTCCCCACTTTTTATTTCTGAAGCTTTAAGGGCAGGAAAGCCATGGAAGAGTTGGTTTTAACACTTAAGACATCTTCCTGAACCCTTCCACTGGCAAACGGTGTTAAGGAGCCTCTGAGGGGCCCAGAAAGGGGGGCTTGAAGCCGACATCCATTAGAAAGATCCGCATTAGCAGAGATGGTTGCATGCCTGTGGCTCTGAGCCGTCCAGGGGTCTGGCTGTGCGCTTCCTGACCCCCTGGCCTTCCTGGATGGATCTCTCCGCGTGTCCCAGCATTGTCGATACTTGTGGGCTTGACTTGCCCTCTGGGCCCCAGTGAGGTAGCTCGTGGTTCTTTCCAAGCGCTCCGGATGCTCCCTGTCTTGTTCTGGCACCAGTTCCCTCCAGCCTGTGATGGTTTTTGCCTCCCAGAGGTGAGTGCCTCCTAGTCCTTCCACTCCCAGAGCAGAGAAACACTGGCTGGGAACCTGCCCTCATGTCCCTATCACGGGGGATTAGCCCAAGCAGTGACCGAGTCCCTGGGTCCCCAGATGCCACTCAATGGCCTGCTTTGTAGAAAATGTCTGATCTCAGTTCAAAGTTGCAAGGGAGAGTATCTGGCCCGGGGCCCAGGTTCCACTCTGACCCTCACGTCACGTCCTTGCCCCCATTTCCTTAGGATTCCACCTGCTGTTTCCCTCCTATTGATGGTTATGTTCTCTATTCCTCAAAAATTCCAGAGGAAACTCAACTGTCTCTCTTGGAAATACCTTTTTGACATGTCTCAGAGCTCTTCAAAGTGAAGGATTTTTTTTCCCCTTTATAACATTGCACAGCTGGAAGGGACCCTGAAGGTAATCTGGTGCAAACCCCTCCTTTTGCAAATGAGAAAACTGAGTCTCAGAGAGGGGAGAGCTGGCTCACATTTGCAGCTTGCTCAGGAAAGAGCTGGAATGCTAGGTCTCCCAACCCCCTGCCTTCCTTCCCACCCCCACCCCCCACCCCAACCCTGCCACTCTGTCTCATGCTGGGCTCCAGCTCCAGGCCTGGCTGGGGGGACCAGGAGGGCAGGGTGGGACTCCCTCCCTCACGGAATACTTCCAGGGATCTCATCTGTTCAAAATGTGTAAAATCACTAGCACTGCCATGGCTCTAAGAATTCTCTGTGCTTCTTTCTATATAAGACATTTCTTTTCCATGCTTGACCTTTAAGGATTCATCCTGCTAAGAAATTCTTTCATGGGATTTTGGACTAGGATTATGTACTTGCAAGCTGAGGGTCCAGGCACTTGTGAGTATGTCATGTGATGGGCAGCTGAGCCGGAGAACATCTTGGGAAGGACAAACCACTGAGCCAGATGGCTCTTGGGAAGGACAGGGACAGAGGAGGCTGGGCTGGGAATTGGGGTTGGGGTCAGGGCCAGCTGCATTCAGAGGCTGGTTTTCCAGGCTGCTCCCCATGGCTCCTGACCCCTCAGTGCTGGGGCAGAGGAACTCAAGTAGAAATGAAAAGAGTGGCTCATACAGGACTCTGAGTGGCATTGGAGTGTAATGTGCTATTTCTGTGCTCACAGGAACAATCTGTGGGCCAAAGGGATATGGAGAGGATGGTAGAAGACTGTCTATTTCCATAGCACAGGAAGCAGGACGAGACCCCAGCACCACTGTGACATGCATCAGCAGTACCAGTGTCCTGATGGGCATCTAATGCTATTGATTAGGGTCTTGGTTGCCACCGTGGGCGTGAATGCTGGGGGTGGTGCTCACAGTTTTCCAAAGACAAATGCGAAGACCCAGAAGATTGTATAATCATCTCCAAGCTGAGAGACACAAAACCAGCACCTTGAAGTGGATCACCCAGGTTTGCCCTCGTATCTAGCTTTCTCTTTTTTGAAAGAGAAAGGAGAGTGATTAGTCTTTCTTGAGTTCTTTCAACATAATGACAAAAAAAAAAATCTAGAAAATAAATCTCTGGCTGTAGAGAGGCAAAGAACAGGCTACATTGTTTGTTCCTCTCAATGCCCTATGACTAGTAGTAGCAACAAAAAATATGACCAACTTAGAAATTCTTTGTGGTCCTTTAATACCATGGAAAAATAAGCTGAGAAAAATGAAGGGGAAGTCGCAGACACCCACGTGTGTGGAGGCATGCTTGCACACCTACGGTGTACGTCCAAGAACCCTGTGGTGTCTTGGCAATAGCAAAGACCAGATGCATACTCACTGGAAATCAGCTCAATGGAAATTGCCGGAGGCAGCGTGGAGAACAATCCTCGCTATCTGGGCACCCAGACCAGACCTGCCTCAGCTTCCAGAGTAGAAATGCAATCCTAATCAATACTGGAGTCATGACTTGAAATTTCTTCTCCATTTTCAGGTCCTTGGATTCAGATTGGAGTGGATACCCTTCAGTGACCTACCTGAGAACCAGGGGTTCAAGGCCACCTGCCTGGGAACCTGTGCCTGCCCTGCGGCGGGTGAAGACCTAGAGTCGGGGTATGGGAACACTTGTTCAATGAACTGAGGGATGGGCAGTGGCAGGGAGGCTGGGATGGGCACACAGATGGAGGGCTGGAGGGAGGTGGGTGATCGATGAAAGAACATGCTCAGAGATAGAGAAAAACCAGACAGGTGGGGATGGGGACAAGCAACGCAGGATGTTTACAAAACCGAAGGAGATTATAAGGCAGGGCACATTGATGGAGGGCCTGGGGTGGGGGGGGCATGAAGACAAAGGGGGTGGAGGCAGGCCAACTAACCAAGGCCTGGGACCAGGGACCTAATAATCCTTTAGGGTTGTGTCTAGGCTGGGGGAAGACTGCTGGAGAGGCAGCAGGGGCTGGATTAGGAAGGAACAGTCCCTCTCCTCTGTAACTGTGGGGCCAGGTTGAAAAGGATGAGAATGAGGTGTGTTTGCGGTGATGGCAGTGGAGATGGGAGACTCGGTAGGGATCCATGTGACACACACAGTAGGCGCTCAATAAATGCCTGTGGAAATTTATGAATACATCGCAGTCGACACAAAAGTACTGGCTTTGCACTAGTAGCTGTAGCGGAACAGCAGCTATTCCAGAGAGTTATGATGGTGATAAAACCAACCGGGGCTGCTGACAGGCTCAGAGGAGCCAGGGCTCTGAGGTTCGGGGTGTGAGTGGGGAGGAGGAAATGTGCTGGGCCAGAGAGGAACTCAGTGGCTAAGAAGGCGAATGCCAGGATGAGCAGCAGGAAAGGAGGGTAGGTGAGAAAGGAGCAGTTCCTTAAAAAAAAAAAAGCATCCTTTAGGGCTGCAAAGCATGGTGGGCTAAACTTCCAGAAACCAGGTCTCCAGGCAAATGCAAAACAAAGGCAGATCCTGGTGAAGAATGACCTCCATGCCCTCTGGCACGCAGCTCACTTCTTGCCCTGCTGTGTGATGGTCTTGCACCAGCAAGGTGGACTGGAGGAAGGCTTTGTACAACCTCCGTATATCTTGCAAGTGCAGCTTAACATTTATGGAGCTCTTAATAGGCTCTGCTTGAGGGCTGAATGTGTGTATCCCTCCAACATTCAGATGTTGAAACTCTCACTCCCAGCGTGATGGTTCTTGGAGATGGGACTTTTGGGAGGTAATTAAGTTCAGATGAGCTCATGAGAGTGGGACCGTCAAGATGGGATTAGTGTTCTTACTGGAAGGGGAAGAGACCAAAGTGTCCGCTTTCTGCCATGGAAGGATGGAGAGAGAAGGAGCCACCTGTAAGCCGGGAAGACAGCTCTCACCAGACCTGACTTTGCTAGCACCCTGATCCTGGACAGTCTCTAGAACTATGAGAAATACATGCCTGTTTTTTTAAGCCCTGATTTTGTGGTATTTTGTTGTAGGGGTCTGAGCTGACATGCACTGTCTAAGTGTTTTGTACAGAGTAGCTCGGCTAGTCCTCCTGTGCCTAGGATGTAGGGACTATTCATACCAGCCATCCTACAGATGAGACAACAGACTCAGGGAGGCATGAGCTAACCTGTGTAGAGCCAGGAACTAGACACGGACTGACTGGGCCCCTCCCCAGAGCTGCCTCTTCAAGCAGGTGCATGGGTGCTATGGTTTTATTCAGTAGATGCAAAGGCCATAGGGACCTAGCTCACGATGCTGTAGTAGCCTCCATGTCTGATTCTAGAAGGCATAAAGCAAGAGGGTGTGGGCTGTAGAAACATATACACAGTGGTTCGGATTCCAGCTCTGCTTCTTATGATCCAAGCAATTACACATGAGTGTCCTCACCTGTGTAATTCCTGTGGTGCAGATTAGAGAAAACGTGTATCTAGAGCATTTGTGTGCTGAGCCCACTATGTGGGTCTTTTATGAAAAGCCTTCACGCAGTCAATCGTGCTGCACATCCTAAGCAATGTCACCTGATAGAACCAGCTAGTTCCAGTAGCCTGAGCACCTGCTTTCTCTTGCCTCGGTTTCAAATCCTTGGAGCATCCTCAGAGCTTATACTTGGTATGTCTCTTATCAGCCTCTGGGGTAGATTTCTCCTTGTTCACCTGACACAGCCCAATGATTAACCTCAAATGGACATGAAGGTCTTGGTCCTCAAGACCCTGATCCTGAGCCAGCTGGGTGTCCACCTTCCTGGAGGAGGAAGCCCCACAAGCAATGGCTGAGAGGAGGAGCAGCACTGGTCAGGCAGGGCGTGCCCAAGCAACTTGGTTTTGCTGGGATGCCAATTGCAAAGTGGGGCCTGGAGAGGGATGCAGGGACATTTGTATCCCACCTTAAGGAGCTTGAGTTTGATCCTGTAGGTGATGGGAGCCTTTGAGGGTGTTATATAAGAAGGCAATGGGGTCACGTTAGGGAGCTCATGCCAGTAGCTGTGAAGAATGGAATGGGGGAGAGTGAGACGGGAGGCCAGAGGTTGTTAGGAAGGTACAGTGAAGGCCCTAGGAGGTCTGGCTCGCTGCCATCCTGCTTGCTCTGCTCCTGCCTCACTTTCCCCTTATCCCTAGGCCCTGCTAAGGGACTCTGGACTGCAGACACATGGCCTTGTGGCCACCTCTATCTGACACTTCCCCTCAGGTATCTGCATGGCCTTCAGGTCTCCACTCAGATGCCATCTTATTGGAAAAGGCTTCTGCAAGCCGTCTGCAATAAATAAAACCCTGACACCATCATTTTCCATCCTCTGATCCAGCTTTCTTATTTTCTTCCTTTGCCTTTATTGCTACATGACATATTTATACATTCATTTATCATCTGTGTCACCCTGCTGAAATGTAAGCCACCCGAGGCTTTTCTCAGCTGTCTTCCCAGAGCTAGATGCTCAAATATGCATTGAATGAGTGAACGAATCAGGGTGATAGCATTGCATGGAGCTAGCACAACCTGACCTGCAATGAACAGAAAGGTAGTTCCAGGCATGATTCAGCTCTGCATACCTACACTTGGTAAACATTTGATTTTTAGTTCTAAGCACTGAACACCAGTCTCCTTCATGGGGGAGAGTGGATCATCACTAGAAATAAATCCCCCAGGAGTCTTTTGGAGGGAACAGTTTGTAGTGACAGCCCTGTACAGATAGTTGTGGAACAACCTGACTCTTGTGAAGACACACCAAGGGCTCTTTGTCAGTTTGTGCATTGTTCCTTCCTGCGATGACACTGTTCTTGAGTAGTGAGTAATTGGAGCCTCGGGGCCACCTTGCATTTTGTGGATAAGCTCGGCTCTGACACACTAGGAGAAGTGCTGGTATAAGAAACAGAGCGTCACAATGTGCTAGCACAAACCAAGAAGTCAATAACTGCTTGACATTCTGGGGAGCAAATACTCACTGGTAGATCCAACACCATGGAAGACCTTTTCTTGGTGGGCACTAAAGTGGTTTAACAATGGTTGCTTTTTTATGGAAAATATGCTTGAAAGGAACGCTAAGCCCCAGGAAAGCTAGAAGCTGTTATCTAGTTTTGGGGGCCATGTGGGAAGGTTTGCATGAATTTTATCTTAAGAAGGATAAATAAGCAGCCCTGATGCCACAGCATCAAGTGTGACATCAAAAATTATGACATCATAGTTTCCCTCCCTCATCTAGGTATGAGATGATTCAAAGGGACTTACTCCTTAGGTGCTCCCATAGACTGGACAACTCCTTTAAAATGTCCCACACCAGGAAGTGTAGAAAGCAGAGTACCCATGAAATGGTAGGGAGCTCTCAGAAATGCCATGGTTCGGGTCTCTAGGTAACTTATAAGCACTTAGAGAACTATCACCTGTGATTAGCTGTGGATAAATTTGGGGAAGCTCTCATTTCTGGCAAGACCTTTTCTTCAACTGGAATCTTAAGTGGCTGATTGCAGATATCTCAAATGCACTATAAATAGATCTAAAGGAAGAGGAGAGTCTTCTGTCATCAGCATTATGGTAGATACTTTTCATGCTGTAGTATTTAACTTTCCCAGCAACCCTACAGGATAGATACTATTATCCTAACATATAGATGAGGAGACTGTGGCTTAGAGAGATTAACAAAATTTCCCAAGGCCATACAGCAAAAAAAAAAAAAAAAAAAAAAAAAAAAAAAAAAAAAAAAAAGATGGTGGGACTGGGCTTTGAGCTCATGCTTCACCCACTATGCAATATGACTTCTCAACACCCATATGTACATCTGCTGTCAAATTATTTCTGGACTGTTCAGCTTCCATATGAGTGTAACATATGGGTATATATAGGTGGTTTAAGAGGAATATTTTTTTAATGAATGATGATAATAATGCTGATTAGATGTTCAAGCTCTACCACTTATTTTCTTTGAGGAAAACAATAAAATTTGTTTTTAGTTTCCAAAAGGATTGCAGGAAAGATGGTGTCCTGATGGGTTTGTGCTGGTTTTCTCTTGGATATTCTACATTCCTTGGAGAACACTGACAACTCTAACACTGAGGTATTGATCACTTTGGACTCTGAAGGCTAATAGTATGAGACTAGCCTTCAAGTTTCCTCCATGTAACAAAGAAAGGAAACCTCTCCTCTCGAGTCTTATGCCCCAAAACTAATAGTTTTAACAGCACAAACTGGGGAACACTATGCTGTCAATAAAAAGTACATGATGGTAGCTTCTGGAGTCTGGCAACAGGGTAGTAACTTGGTCAAAGTAACCCTTTACACGCAATAATTACATAACCTTAAGTAACCCTTCTACAAACAATAATTATGAAACCTACATAAAATATGAAAAGGCATAGAGGAGCAATCAAAAGTAGGCAGACACTGGAGGGGAAATCTACCCTTGAAAGATTAACTGTATGAGTACACTAATATGTGTGTTTCAGACTTTTTGCCTGGAACTCTCAAATCTATACATAAAGTGAAATGTCAGGAAGCCATGGCTGTACTTAGCTGAAGTGCCAGAGGACAGAATTCAGGGCTGGAATAAAGCCCCAAAGTGAAGAGAAGAATCCTTAAAGGAAGGGGCCACAGAGGAGGTGAGCCCTCAGATCTATATATAAGATCTCCGCATATTCTTATCATCTCCAAGACATGTATATTCAGGGAATATCCAATGAGGTCCAGGGGAAAAAAAGTATCAGCTGACAGTTGAAGGAACTGAGTGGAGATTTCAGTTGCTGCTGTGATGAACTTTGGAGATTGAGTCCAGTTGACTTAATTGTCTGCTAGAATAAAATGACAGAGAACAGAACAAATTGGACTCCAGAGACTACAATGTAGCATTCAAAATGTCCAGTGTCCAATAAAAAAAAACACTAGATAAGTGAAGAAAGAAGAAAATGTTACTCATACTCAAACATAAAAGACAAAAAAAGCAATCAATAGAAACTGACCACAAGATGATCCAGATATTGCAATTAGTACAAAGGAATTTAAAGCACTTGTTATGAGTATGTTCAAAGACTTTTTTAAAAATTTATTTATTCATGACACAGAGAGAGAGGCAGAGACAGAGGCAGAGGGAGAAGCAGGCTCCCTGTGGGAAGCCTAATGTAGGACTCAATCCCAGGACCCCAGGATCATGCCCTGAGCTAAAGGCAGAAGCTCAACCACTGAGCCACCCAGGCATCCCTGTTCAAGGACTTAAAGGAAAATATATACATTATGAAAGATAGGCAATCTCAGTATAGAAATATAAACTATAAAAAAAGTACCAAGTGGGAATTCTAGAGCAGCTCCGTCCAAAAGAGCTATTTTTGCAATGATGAAAGTGTCCCATATGTGCACATTCCAACACTGTAGCCACTAGCCAAATGTGGCCATTGAGCACTAGAAGTACGGGCACCGTGACAGAGGAAGAGAATTTTAATTTTTTTTTTAATTTGAATTTATTTGAATTTAAATAGACACACAGTGACAACTGCATAGGGCTTTGCAGTTCTATGCATGAAATGTACATAAGTAAAATGAAAGGATTCCTTGAATCACTTAGTAGTATATTGGAGATGAAAAGAGAAAGAGTCAGTGAATTTGAATATAAATGACAGAAATTTTCCACTGAAAAGAATAGAGAGAAAAAAAAAGGGAGCAAAATTAACAGAGCCTCGTAAACATGTGGAATGATGTCAGGATGACACATGTGTGACTGGAGTAGCAGCAGGGGAGAAGGTAACATGGGGCAGACATATATTTGTAGAAATATTGACTGAAAACTCCCCATGTAGCAAAAGACATCAGTTCACAGATTCAAAAAGCTCATTGAATGAATCCTGAACGGGACACCCCAAAGAGAACCATGCTTAGGCACATCTTAATCAAATGGCTGAAATCCAAGGCTAAAAATAAAATCTTGAAAGTAGCCAGAAAAAACCAACACATTCAATTAAGATATACTAATGATGGCTGATTTATCAAAGACACAGGAGGGCAGAAGACAGCAAGCAATGACTTAAAAAATGCTTTAAGGAGGGGCACCTGGATGACTCAGTTAGAAGAGCATATGACTCTTGATCTCAGGATTGTGAGTTTGAGACCCATGTGGGCATAGAGATTACTAAACAATAAATAAACTTTGAAATGCTGTAAGGAAGAAAAAAACACCCATTACCCAGAATTCTATACCTAGCCGAATTATCTCTCAAAAATAAAGGCAAAATAAAAACGTTTAAAAATAAAAAAAAACTAAAAAATGAAAACATAAACAAAAGCTAAGAATCATTACTAGCAGATTGCACTATAAGGAATACTAAAGTACATCCTTTAGGATGAAATGAAATGACACCAAATTCTAACTCAAATCAGCAGGAAGGAGCAAAGGAATAAATTAATAAGTATATGGGTAAAATATAAGAGAAGGTATCTCTCAGTTAAAAATACATATATCAGGGGTGACTAGGTGGCTCTTTTGGTTAAGCATCTGCCTTTGGCTCAGGTCATGATCTCCGGGTCCTGGGATGGAGCTTCATGTCAGGCATCCTGCTCAGCGGGGAGACTGCCTCTCCCTTTCCCTCTGTCCCTCCCCCTGCTTGTGCTCTCTCTTTCTCTCTCTCTCAAATGAATACATAAAACCTTAAAAAAAACTTTTAAAAATAAAAATATACGTATCTGTTTAAAACAAAACCTGTAATACCACACTGTGGGTATTTTTAAACATAGATAAGAGGAGTACTAGTGGCAAGAATACCACAAAGGATAGAGGGGCAGGAAGTGGGACTATCCAGCTACAAAACTCTTATCATTGATGTGATGTAGTGAAATATGAACTCTAAGTAAACTAGGATGAGTCAGAAGGTGTGTGTATTACAACATTGAAAAAAAATGAAAATGGAATACTAAAATATACTCACACAAAAGAAGGCAGGAAGGTAGGGTAGGAGGAAGAAAGCAGATGAGATGGATGGGAAGCAAATGTGAACAGGGAGACTAGATCTAATCACATCAGTAATTTCACCAAAACGAAATAGACTAAAACAAAATCTTCTAAAAAGCATAGATTGCCAGACTGGACAAAAACATAAGACCCACTATAGATATGCAAGAGATGGGTTTTAAAGATTTTATGTATTTATCTATTTAGAGAGAGCTAGTGCACAAGATGGGGGAGGAGCAGAGAGAGGGAGAAGGAGAATCTTAAGCAGGCTCCACGCTCAGCGCAGAGCCTCATGTGGGGTTCAATTCCACAACAGCCCCCACCCCGAGATCATGACCTGAGCTGAAATCAAGAGTCAGATGCTTAACCCAGTGAGCTACCCAGGTGCCCCAAGAGATGGACTTTAGATGTAAGGAGATAACTAGGTGAGGAGGAAAACAATGTGTAATGAAATATCAGGCCAACACTAAAGTGCAGGAAAGCCAGAGAGACCATATTCATATCCAACAGATCAGGCTCTCTGATAAAGGCATATCGCTGGACATTTCATAATGGTAAAAGGGCCCAAACATGAGGAAGACACCGCAACCTAAAATATAGATGAACCTAGAAGGAAGGCTCTCCAAAATCACACTGCAAAACTGTCAAAACTTACAGAGGAATGAGATAAATCCACAATCACAGTTGGAGATGTTAGTTAGCACCCTGGCCTCACTGCTTGATAGAACAATTAATTAAAAATAAATCCCTAAGAAAATAAGATATTGAAAAGAATATCAATTACTTCACCCTAATGATATTTATAGAGCTCTGAGCTGAACAAGTATGGAATACATTCTCTCCCAAAGTACATAAAACAGTGGAAAGACATATGGGAGGCCATAAACCAACTCTCAATCATTTTATAAGACTGAAATATTACAGAATATATTCTCTGGCACAATGGAATTAAATTAGAAGTTAAGCACAATAAAAAAAAAAAAGGAGAGAGAGCCAGTATATTTGGAAAATAAAACAACCCTTCTAAAGAACCCATGGGTTACAGCAACAACACCACAAAGAAAATTAGAAACCATTTCGAGCTGAAAGATGATGGAAATATAACACATCAAAAGTTGTGAAATGCAGCCAACTCAAGGCTTATAGAGAAATTTGTAGCCATAAGTGGTTATATTACAAAGGCAGAAAAGTTTAAAAATAAATGTCCTAAGGTTCCAATGAAGCAGCTAGAAAAAGACAAGCAAATTAAACCCACAGTAAGTAGGAAGGAGGCGGTCATAAGGAGCAGAAACCACAGAAGGAGAAGAGAGGCAAAATATAAACAAAGTCAGAAGTTGATCCTTTGAAAAGATAAATAAAACTGTGAAACCTCCAGTAAGACTTACCAAAAAAAAAAAAAAAAAAAAAAAGAAGAAGAAGAAGAAGAAGAAGAAGAAGAAGGGAAAAGACACGTCACCAGTATCAGGAACGAGAAAGGGCCAGTCACTGTGGGGTGAACAGACGTGTAAGTGTTAACAAGGGCTATTGTAAGCAACTTTCTTCTAAATTGTTTGACAAATTAGATGAAATGGACCAATTCCTTAAAAAACACAACTGAATGCAAACTGACACAAGGTAAAATAAGACGTCTGAGTTTCCGAGAAATTGAATTTGTTATCAAAAACCTTCACACAAGGGAATGCCAGGCCTAGATGATTTCGCTGGCTAATTCTATCAAATACCAATCCCAATTTCATGTACCCTGTTTTCTTTATGAAAAGAGGAAGCTGATAAATGTATTGTTCATAATAGAGGGAGAACGAAAAGTTGCAACTCATTTCGTGAGGCCAGAATAACCCTGCTACCAAAACTTGACAAAGACGGTACAGGAAAAGAACAGCACAGACAGATGTTCCTAGTGAACGTGGATGCAAAAATCCTTCAAGAAATATTAGCCAATTGAATCTAGCAATGAATAAAAAGGCTAATGCATCATAACCAAAGGGAGTTTATCTGAGGAATGCGACACTGGTTTCACATTCAAGAATCAATTCACAGCAATTCGCTTTATTAACGGAATACAGGAGATTCACAAAAGGCGCCTGATATCGAAAAAGCGTGTGAAAAGGTTTGATGACGTTTACAATTTTAAGTTTATACTGTATGTATGTGGGAAAATAACCAAGAGAGTAGATCTTAAACGTTCTCATCACGAGAAAAAAAAAAAAAAGACTCTCTATGTGAGATGATGGGTATTAACTAGATTTATTGTAGTGATCGGTTCACAATAGACACGTGTGTCAAAGCATTATGTTGTATACCCAAGACCAATACAATGTTCCGTGTTGAGTTACATCTCAACAAAACTGGGCGGGAGGGGTGGGATTTGAAACTCTCAGCGAATAATACTGGAAGAGAACTTTCTCTGTATGATGAAGGGCATGATGGAAAACTAAAGCTAACATCATGCTTAATGGTAGGGAACCGAATACTTTCCACTTAATACTGGAACCAAGGCAAGCGTATCTGCTCTTACCACTTCTAGTTCACATTGTCCTGGAAATTACGTCCAATGCAATAAGGCAAGGAAAAGAAACAAAAGGCATATGGCTGGAAAGGAAGAAGTAAGACTTTTTTATTTGTAGACAATATACTTGCGACTGTAGAAGATCCTCAGGATTAACCACAGAACTACTGTCAGGACTACTAAGTGAGTTAAGCAGGATTGCAGGCTACCAGGTCAATATGCAAAAGTCAGTTGTATTTTTATGTATTAACAAAAACAGTTAGAAAATTACTCTGGAAAACTGTGTGGAGGTTCCTCAAAGAGTTAAAAATAGACCTGCCCTACGACCCAGCAATTGCACTGTTGGGGATTTACCTCAAAATACAGATACAATGAAACGCCGGGACACCTGCACCCCGATGTTATAGCAGCAATGTCCACAATAGCCAAACTGTGGAAGGAGCCTCGGTGTCCATCGAAAGATGAATGGAGAAAGAAGATGTGGTCTATGCATACAATGGAATATTCCTCAGCCATTAGAAATGACAAATACCCACCATTTGCTTCAACGTGGATAGAACTGGAGGGTATTATGCTGAGTGAAATAAGTCAATCAGAGAAGGACAAACATGATATGTTCTCATTTATTTGGGGAATATAAATAATAGTGAAAGGGAATAGAAGGGAAGGGAGAAGAAATGGGTAGGAAATATCAGAAAGGGAGACAGAACGTGAAGACTCCTAACTCTGGGAAACGAACTAGGGGTGGTGGAAGGGGAGGGGGGCGGGGGGTGGGGGTGAATGGGTGACGGGCACCGAGGGGGGCACTTGACAGGATGAGCACGGGGTGTTATTCTGTATGTTGGCAAATTGAACACCAATAAAAAAATTTATTATAAAAAAAAAGAAAATTACTTTGTAAATGTTCATGTGCAGTATCTTTGAAAACACGAAACAGGAATTTTTATTAGTCTTCTTGGGCTACCATAAACATAGTACGAGACACTGAGTGGCTTATACAACACACATTTATTTTCTCCTAGTTCTGGAGGCTAGGAGTCTAAGATCAGGGCACCAGGAAGTTGGGTTCCTGGCGTGCAGATGACCACTTTCTTGTTGTGCCCTCCCATGGCCTTTCCCTGGTGCATGAGGTTAGAAAGACAGAAGGAGAGAGAGCTCTTTTTCTTCTTATAAGGCAAATCCTATCAGATTTCACTGGATAACTACCCTTTTGACTTCATTTGACCTTAATTACTCCTAAAAACCCTATCTCCAACTATAGTTACACTGGGGATCAAAGCTTCAGCATTTGAAGTTTGGGGGGTTGTAATTCAGTCTATAGCAAAGCTAAACATCAAAAGATCCGCAAGGCCTCTATTCACAAAACTGTAACACGTTGCTGAGAGAAATGACAGGTCCTGTAATCATAATAATAATTTCTGCAATGTGTTTTTGTCATTTCTGTAATAAAGAAATGGAGAGATATACCATGTTCAAGGGTTGGACGAGTAATATTGTCAAGATATAAATTCTCTGCAAATTAAAGTATAGTCTCAGTCCAATCTCTATCAAAATTTCCCCAGACTTTTTCATGAATATAAATTGATAACATGCTTCTCAAACTCATATGGAAAAACAAAGGGCTGAAAACAACCAACCAATCTTGAAAAAGAAGAACAAAGCTAAGAAAATCTATACTTCCTAACTTCAAGACAAACTATTAAGTAATCAAAATAGTGTGGCATTGTCATAATAATAGACTAATTGGTCAATGAAACAGAATAGGGAGGCCAGAAATAAACCTACACTTCCATGAGCAATTGATTTTTTGACAAGAACACCAAGATATTTCAATGGGGAAGGGAAAATCCTTTGAACCAATGCTGGTTCAACAATTTGATATCCAGATAAGAAAAAAGAACCGCAAGTCTTACCTCAAATAGTATACAGAAAATAATGTGAGATGAATGTAGAACCTAAAAATTAGCATTGCACAGCTTATGGGGGAAAAAAATGAGAGTATCTTTGCCATGTAGGGGTAGTAAAATTTTTTAAGATAGGGCACAGAACATAATAATCATAAAAGGAAGAAATGAGAAATTAGCCTTTCTCAAAGCAAAAAGCTTCTCCTCATCCAGAGCTATCATTCATAAAACTAAAAGCAGGCCAGAAACTGGGAGAAAATGTTCATGAAACACATATCTGAAAAAGGACTTGTGAAAAAGGACTATTTGTCATCAGGTAAATGCAAATCACAACCACAATGAAGTGTTCTACACACCCATGCCCAACAGGCAGGCTAACGTCGAAAGACCCTCCACACCAAATGCTGGCAGTGAGGGGGGCAGCTAGAAGTTTCACACGTTGCTTGTGGGGAGTGTGGAATTCACACCACCTAGGAGAAAGGTTGGGCAGTTTCTCCTCGAGTTCATCATGTGCCTATCCTTTGATCCCATAAAAGTCCACTCTTAGTTGTTTAAGCAACATGGAAGCACGCGTGCACGAAAGTCTTGTGCGTAATTATTCTTTGCAGTTCTGCCAGCATCACCCAAACTGGGAAGAATGCAAATGTCCGTCATCAGAAGAAGGGATACATGGGAAGGGAATAGCACACCACCGAAGACCACCGAGCAATAGAAAGGATTGAACTGGTGATACAGGTAACAGCGTGGAAAGATCTCACCAAAGTTACGCAGACAGAAAGAGTCCAGACACAGAAGAATGCCTACTGTATGGTTTTATTTATATCCATTTTTGGTGAAAAAAAAAATCAAGCTAGTGGTTGCCTGATGGGGGTGGTGGTGGAGATACTGACTAGGAAGAGGCCCTACAGATCATTCTAGTCCTATATTGTAATAAGGGGTTGGGTTTGATGGGGCTCAGAACACACTACCCCTAACTATAACACCTTGGTACATTCAACGTTTTAAGCTTAAGGAATTTTTTTATTTTTTTATTTTTTATTTTTAAAGATTATTTATTTATTTATTCATAGAGACACAGACAGAGAGGCAGAGACACACGCAGAGGGAGAAGCAGGCTCCATGCAGGGAGCCTGACATGGGACTCGATCCAGGGTCTCCAGGATCATGCCCTGGGCTGCAGGCGGCGCTAAACCACTGCGCCACCGGGGCTGCCCAAGGAATTTTTTTGTTAAATGGCAGAAGCAAGAAGTTCACTCTGACCTCCCCACCTCTCCCTTCTTCCCTGAAATTGGTCCTAAAACTCCCATGTGAAAGGCTCCCTTTCTATGCCAAGAGGAAGGAAGCCATTCTTATCACCAGAGATGGGGAATTTGGGGCCAAGAAATCTGTACAAATCTTGCTAAACTGACCTTTCTCTTTTCTTTCTTTCTTTCTTTCTTTCTTTCTTTCTTTCTTTCTTTCTTTCTTTCTTTCTTTCTTCTTCTTCTTTCTCTTTCTTTCTTTCTGGAGTGGGGATGTGCAGAGGGAGAGGGAGAGAGAGAACCTTAAGCAGGCTCCAAGCCCAGCACAGGGCTGGACGTGGAGCTTGATCTCACTACCCTGAGA
The DNA here is from genome assembly GCF_048418805.1 of Vulpes vulpes. NCBI lineage: Eukaryota > Metazoa > Chordata > Mammalia > Carnivora > Canidae > Vulpes > Vulpes vulpes. The sequence goes on from NC_132781.1 coordinate 7,020,236, forward strand.
TCATGACCTGAGCCAAAATCAGGGGCAGAAATCTATGCCCCTGTTATTCTTTTGTTTTTTTTAAAACTGATTCTTATTTTTTTGAATTACTTCTTACCCACTTATTATCCCTAGTGCAAACCCCTATGTCTGGTCAATTCTTCACGAATTTATTGGTTTCCTTTCCTTTCCTTTCCTTTTCTTTTTTTCTTTTTTTTTTTTTCTTTTTGTTTAAAAGGTGTAAAAGTGTCCTGCTGTGGTCACTTCTCTGAGTCTGCCTTCTCTTATGAAGGCTCCCATGTACATGTAAAAATGGAATAAAACGTGTAGACTTTGCTCCTGCTAATCTGTCCTTGCCAGTTTAATTTTCAGACCCAGCTAGAGACAGAAAGAGGGTCAAGGAAAACTTTTCCCTTCCCTACAGGTTGTATGAGCATATCCATTTGTCAAAATCATAGAGTGAAGATTTGTGCATTTCAATGCATCTAAGTTTTATCTAAGAAAACTCCAGGGCAGCCTGGGGGGCTCAGCGGTTTAGCGTCGCCTTCGACCCAGGGTGTGATCCTGGAGACCCGGGATCGAGTCCCACGTCGGGCTCCCTGCATGGAGCCTGCTTCTCCCTTTGCCTGTGTCTCTGCTTCTCTCTCTCTCTCTCTGTGTCTCTCATGAATAAATAAATAAAAATCTTTTTTAAAAAACTGCGAAAAAGAAATCAAGAGGAGGAGTGCCCCATGGAAGGAGGGATTGCTGGGGCTGCGTGATGGGTCCGCAGGGGTTCATTCCACCATTCTGTTTATAGATTTGTGATCTTTTCGAATACAAAGAAGGGAATGACAAAAACGCGTCGGGGGCATCCCATCCTTGGCTCAGGGCCTTCTGGAAATGATCAGAGAAGCGCCTCCCGGAATGAAGACACGATCCCGCCAGCGCTGGTGTTCTCCGTGCCCTCTCGGCCGTCTGTATACGCCTGCAAGGGATGTAATATCTGGAGGCATCTTGCCAAGATCTGTCTGAGAATGGCACACCCCTGAGCTTTGCTGTCATGCGAGGAGTCAGGATTGGCCGGGACGAGGGATGTAAGCCGCTGACAGTTTTCAGGCTCTTCCTGACGGTTTGAACTGATGCTTCCTCAAGGTGACCCGACTTCAGCAGAGCTGAGCTGGCCTCTCCGTCTCAACGCCGAGGCAGCCGGCCCGGGAGCTGGTCACTCCTCATCTGTGGGCCCTGCTCCTCAAGAGCTCTGGACAGAGAGGAGCCGGGCCGGTTAAAGCACCTCCTTCCCTTCCTGTGACATGGGGATGTAGGGCTTTCTCCCCTGGGACCTCCTCCCGCACCATTCCTTTTAGGTGTCGATTTGGGTTCCTTTAAGAGCCACTGATGGCGGGACACCTGGGTGGCTCAGCGGTTGAGCATCTGCCTTCAGCCCAGGGCGTGATCCTGGAGACCCGGGATCGAGTCCCACATCAGGCTCCCTGCATGGAGCCTGCTTCTCTCTGTGCCTGTGTCTCTGCCTCTCTCTCTCTCTCTCTCTGTTTCTCATGAATAAATAAATAAAATATTAAAAAAAAAAGAGCCACTGATGGCAAGTTTTCTCATCTCCCATCGTGAGAGGGTGACCCCCACCCCCCCTCAACGAGCCATCTCGGAAATTCCAGGATGCCTGCAAAGAGAGGCAGCCGCATGGCTCAGCCAGCGGGAACGGTGCCTTCCCCAGAGCCAGGGTGCTGCTGGGTGAGAAATGTGTGTGTGATCCCACCAGGCTGATCAGATGGCAAGTCCTCCGTGATGCTGGGAGCCAGCCTGTTCTTCCCAGGGCCTGTCCTTCCTCCCCACGGCCGCACCCAGCCCTTCCCTCACCGAATCCCACCACTGTCTGGGGCTAGGCTACATACTTTGCTTCCTTGCCTTTTCTCTTAGCTTGCCTGGAGGTGACATTGAAGCAATCCAACCGGGACGCCTGGGTGGCTCAGTGTTGAGCGTCTGCCTTCGGCTCAGATTATGATCCCGGGGTCCTGGGATTGAGTCCCACATCGGGCTCCTGCAGGGAGCCTGCTTCTCCCTCTGCTTGTGTCTCTGCCTCTCTCTCTGTGTCTCTCATGAATAAATAACTAAATAAATCTTAAAAAAGACAAAAAAAAAGCAATCCAACCTATACATTCCTCCCTCCACACCCCCCACCCCCCAGGGAAGATGCTTGTTTTTTGTTCACTTGAAAGAGAGAAAGAAACACTTTAAAATATACATACAAATTAAGAATTGGAAGCTCATATTTCCTTCCCCCTCACCTCCTGCCTGAAAACGATTTGGTGCATTTACTTCCTGAGTTGTTGTTGTTTTGTTTTGTTTTTTCTCTCCTTGTACACTGTTTGGATCATCAAGGGGGCACCTCCAGAGAGACATCCCAAGAAATCGGCTGGTGGACAGAATGTTCAGTAAGGCTCCCCTGTCCCCCACAAGCGGCTCCGTAAATCACAGGGAGTGTCTGCCGGAGTCTGGTCCGCCTGCGGTGCTGGAGAGCGCATTTATCGAGCTTGCTGTTGTAACAGGATTCTTATCCACATCATCAGAGAAGATAGCAGGAGGATGCTGGCAAGGGTGAGAGGCCACCAGGCAGATGGTCCTTTATTGTGGCAAACTGCTCCTTTAATTTCTGTGACAGAGTAATACAGACTCCCAGGCTGCGACCTTTTCTCAGGCCATTATAGAAGTCAAATTGGCTTCAGTCAGGAGGCATCATTGCGAGGCTTCATCATAACTCCACACGGAAGGGGACCCCGCAAAGTGCCAGACAGGAACGAATGGGCCGATCCCGCTGGCATCCACAGCACCCAGAGAAGGGGAACCCGGACAGGTGGTGGGGCTTGCTGCAGTGTAGACCCGCAGCCCCCCGGAGCACCCTGCCCTGAGATGGATGGATGGCCGAGGGGGACGTGGGCTGTGCTGGTGGGGTTGAACAAGGAGGTGGTGATGCACCCGTCTGGATAATCTGGGACCCCCGATGGCCCTGCGTTGCAGCAAGGTACGGCTTGAACTCCTTGTGGCTGTTGGCTCAGGGAGTTCCCGAGCTGGGCAGTCACCTGGGACCGTAGGGCTCTCTAGACATGAGGCCTAGTGAGGCCAAAGGACCCGTCAGAGGTCACAGAGCCAGCCAGTGGCTGAGCTGTCCTCAAACCCGCGCCTTCTGTCCCCCAACCTAGTATCTGTGCTACTTCCAGTGTTTTAAAGAAGCTTGGGAGGAGGAAAGAGGGGGGGGGAGGGGAGAGGCAGCTGCTCACTCCAGAGATGTCGTTTTTTGGGAGCCGAAATCCTAGAGTTCCAGCAAAATCTCAAGGAGCCTTCTTTTCCTAGGGAAGCCTTCGCTGCACTCCAGAGGCCACGGGCCCTGGGTGGGGGCGTCCCTGGAAGCCAAGGCCTGTAGGGGGCACTGTTGGTTCGGCCGATGCTTTGGTGTGAGCCAGACTGGTCCTAGACCGCGGTGGTGAGACAACCCAGAGCCGCCCAAGTGGAAGGAGACACTGTTCCAGCTGCAGCTCCGCCCCTAGTTCCCTGGGGACCCCGGGGGCGAGGCTCGGTTTCCTCCCTGCCTTCATCCTCAGTCATCATCATCACCGTCAACCATGACGATGCGCTTGCTACACAGCAGGCAAGATGCGGAGCATTTTATGTGGTTCCTGCCATTCGGTCCTCAAGGCAACCAGTGATGTCAGGGCTAATGTCACCCAGCTTTACAGATCTGGAGACCAAAGGACATCACCCTCCCTCCCCCGCCCCACCCCAGGGTCTCTCCTGGCTCCCACCCTGGAGGATTCTAAGCTGCTCTGCTGACTGGGTTTGACTTAGCCAGAGTGTGAGGAAACGGGGCAGAGACTGTGCCCCATTCAAGGGCGCATCCGGGTAAAAAGGGCATCATCGTATGCCGTGCCTCTGAATCCATAGACAAATTTGGGGAGTTCTGGCAACTTCTGGAAACTTCTTTCTGGGAAATGTCTGCAGACTCCTTCTTCTCTTTGCTTCTAGAAACAGGGGTAAGAGGAGCCAGGGCACAGCAGCCAAGGCCATAGCATAGACAAAGGCCCAGTCTCCAGGGCGACTCCAGTTCTGCACCAAGAGGGGGCCCTGCATGTGGGACTCCTCCAGCAGCACTGTCATCTTCCCAGAAAGAAGGGCTCCCCAGGAAGGGAATCAGACGTCCCCCCCCCCCCCCGGGGTCTGAAAAGGAATAGTGTTTGAATCCTTACCCTAAAAGGTAAGAAAATGTAGCTAAGGAGAAGCACCATTATCTGCCCCCCCACCCCCACCCCAAAGGCCACCGGCCAGAAGCTCTGCTGCTCCCAGAAGCATGTACGGAGGAGCTGCCCTCGCCTGAGCTGTCACTCTGTCCAACGGGGGGGGGGGGGGGGGGGGGTGACCTGGGCCCGCGGCAGGTTTCCTCACTGTGGCATGAGGGAAACAGTGTCCTTGCTCAGAAGAACCATGGCCTCGTGGGGGGTGACGGTGATAGGATCACACGTCCTCTGGCACGCGTCGACTGACATGGCTAAACCCACATGGGAAAACTGCTGAGGCTGAATCATTACACACGAAGGAAATGCCCAAGGAAGAGGGAGATCGGAGCGGAATGGAAATATTCCAGAAAGTATCCTAGAAATGAGTTTGAAGTCAGATTTTAAAGGTCACTTCCTCCCACCCACTTACCCAACTTGACCGATGCCCTCACTCTACCCAGGCCTGTGCTAAGTAAGGCCCAGGGAAGGTGATGCTGACTCATCATTCATTCATTTATTCATACCACACCCGAAAGTTCAGGGTTTGCTCATGCAGAACACATAGCGAGAGCTTGCAGGGACGCGGGGAGACGTTCCAGGGCAGGGGCCTCGGGGCACAGAGGCTGTGAGTCAGGAGGTCTGCAGAATTATGAGCAGTTAAGGACATTGGAGTTCTCCCTTTACTTACAAACACATTTGTTTTATTATTTTTTAAAAGATTTTATTTATTTATTCATGAGAGACACAGGCAGAGGGAGAAGCAGGCTCCTCACAAGGAGCCTGATGTGAGACTCGATCCCGGGACTCCAGGATCACGACCTGAGCCTAAGGCAGATGCTCAACCACCGAGCCACCCAGGTTCCCCCGACTTTTTTATTTTTAAATGATCCAAGGGTTTCGACAAGACTGACTTGAAGTGCTGGGCTGCAAACTGGAGGTTGCTGTGCATTCTTACTCAGGTAAGCTCGGGTAACTCAGGGCTACTGGTGGAGGAAATATTGTTGAAGAACGTCCTGTGCGTCTTGCACCGTGTTGGGTGAGTTGGACGAAGGCAGACGGGGACTCGGTGCATGTCAGGCCATCAGCACCACCACCACCGAGGGGCCCACAGGCTTGTTGGCCACCTAGCTCAGGTCCCACCTGCCTCCCGCCCTCCACATCCACTGTACCCTGTGTGGCCGGGAAGCGCCGCCGAGCCTCCATCTCCGAGTGTGTGCGTGCATGTAAGAGAATGTACATGGAAGGGTTGTGTGGTGTGCCGGTGCTCGTGTGGGTGGGTGTGAGCCGGTGGGAGTGTGTCTGTGTGTCTCTGTGGTATGTGAGTGTGTGCGTGCATGTGAGCACATGTAGGCGGGAAGGGACTTTCTCGGGAAGCAAAGCGTGGGGACAGGCTGGGCCTGCGGCCCATGTTTGAAAGGCCATTGGGGGTTGTGCTGGGTGGGCCTGGCTGGCTGGAAACCCACGTCGGGAGTGCCTGAGATGGGCCGGAGGAGTGTGGCTGGGGACCCACAGCAGGAGAAGGGAGAGGGCACGAAGGAGGAAGGTGTTCGCGGGACCGCACCTGTTGTATGGGCAGAGACAGCAGCAGAGCCCACCTGCGTCCCCTGGCTGGGTGAGGGGCAGGTGGCAGGGGCTCCACCACAGCGAAAGTTGCAAGGTGGGTCGCTGGGTGGGAAGCCCGGGCCGGTCCAGGAGGCACTGGGGGATGCCAGGGGGGACAGGATGTGACCCTGGGTCGGCACCACAGACGTGCTCCCCGTGGAAGTGGAGCGTTCGTGTCGCAGAGTGGCCAGGCCACCCAGAGCAGGGCACTGTTCAGGCGGGGACGGGGGCCGTGAGGCTGCTCACCTGCAGCCTGGGCACCCGGGGTGGGGGGACCTCAAGCCAGTGAGGCCCTTGACAAGGGTGCGGGGAAGGACCCGGGAGGGAGGTGGTGTGTCTGCGGGGCCCTCTAGGGCGGCAGCACGGCCCGGAACGCACCTGCTCCTGGCCCAGCACGTCTCTTCCAGGCTTTTTGCTTCTGTACCTGCAGATTATTCAGCCGGGTGAGGGGGACTTTCTGCAGCGCTTTGTTTTCTTAAAGAGCAGCTAATACAAACCTCAGTGGGTTTGTCACTCGGTGTTGCCTTCCCTCTGCTGTTTGTTTTCTCAGCAGACCCCTCCCGGCCCCCACCTCGAAGCTATCTCGTGGGCTGATCCACGCTGGTAATCCTGGGTTCTGGCATCAGAGCCGTTGCTATGGGGACCTGGGGATTCAGCATTCTGATGATGGGTTCGGTGGCGCGATGAATGCGAGCAGGGGTGGGGGAGAGGGAGGGGAGGCGGAAATCTCTGGATCTCTGCGGGGAGGTGACGAGGAGGAAGTGGCAAGGGGGTGTCGTGGTTTCCCGGGCTGCTGTAATGAAGCACCACAAACTGGGGCGGTTAAAATAACAGACACTGATTCTCTGGCAGTTCTGGAGGCCAAATCAGGGTGTGGGCAGGGGTGGTTCTCTCCGGAGGCCCCAAATCTGTTCCCTGCCTCTCTCCTGGCGTCTGGTGGCGGCTGGCAGCCCTGCTGTGCCTTGGCCTGGGGACGCACCCCTCCAGTCTCTGCCTTCTCCCCTTCGCGTCTCCCTGTGCCTGCCCCTCCCCTGCCTCCTGTAGGGACGCTCTTCACTGGAGGTGCCTGGGCGGCTCAGTGGTGGAGCACCCGCCTTTGGCCCAGGGCATGATCCCGAGGTCCTGGGATCGAGTCCCGCGTCGGGCCCCCTGCATGGAGCCTGCGTCTCCCTCTGCCTGTGTCTCTGCATCTCTCTCTGTGTGTCTCTCACGAATAAATAAATACAATCTTTAAAAAAAATTAAAAAGGACACTCTTCATTGGATCCGGGGCCTACCCTAAATGCGGGATGATCTTTAACTACATCTGCAAAGTCCCCTTTTCCAATTAAGATCGGCTTTATCGGTTCCAGGGGATTAGGATGTGGACACATCTCTTTGGAGGTCACTGTTCACCCCACCCGGGTGGAGAACTCACACGGCCGTGCAGCTTTGCTGCCTCGAACCTGAGGTGCCGGCACCGGCACATTCGGATTTGGTGGGTGGTTCTGCTGGACATGTGCCTCTTTGCACCAGCGGACGAACCTGTTCCTCTCCCAGAGGGCAGACCCTTTGGAGGTATCCCGAGCGATGCAGAGACGCCGAGGTTGAGCTTCTGAAGCGCAGCATCACCCAGTCCCTGGGGAGGGGTGCAGCCCTGGGTGTCGGCAGTCAACACTCCCAGCAACTGGGGCTGGGTGTGTCGGCCCCCGAGGGGAAGGGGGTCTGTGCCTACTGCAGCACCCAGCACGGGGCGGGGTGCCCAGGTAGTCCCGGCAAATGCTCAGCGGTTGTCTTTTAAAAGGGGGTGGTCCCTTCTCCTTGCAACAGGTTCCTTCCTTGACCTCCCGGCCCCCAGGGGCCCTGCTTTTCCCCCTACTGCCCCCCCCTCCAACTGGCCTCCCCTCCTCATCACCCCTCACCTCTCAGTGCAGGTGCACCTCAGGGCTCGGTCCTCGGGGGGGCCCATCTCTGCCGATTACGCACACTCTTATCCATCTCATGCCTTTAAATACCATTTATAAGCTGAAGACTCTTAAATTTTTATCTCCAGCTTGGACCTCGCGCTGAACTCCAGGCTCATATATTCAACTGTCTCCTCGATATCTCCGGTTATATATCTCATAGGCTGTGGGTGCCGCGAGAACTTTCCACTCACACCTCGGCTGGCAGGAGCGCCGTAGCTGACAGCCACTGGACCCCGCTCCGGGGTCCCCCGAGGCCATGCACCCCATGGGCTCCTTCCAGCCAGTGATTGCACCTGGGGGACAGGCAGAGAGAGGGTATGGGGCAGGCCCATGCCTGTGGGATGGGGGCACCTCTGGTCAGAGATTTAGGCTCAAGGACCCCACCCTGGCCTGGCAAGAACATTCTCAGAACTGGGTGTGGCTGGAGGGTCTTCCTCCCCGGCTTCCTTCCCTCCCCATCTCCTCTGAAGGCCTACGTCCCAGCCAAGGGCCCTCCAGGCCCCCTCCGACTCCCCGTCCCTCATCATCATGGGCCTTTCCCCCACCATCCTAAGCCTCTCCCAGTCCTAAGCCAGGCCAGTCCTGTCCTGGCATCTGTGCCCCGGGAGGATCCAAACTCACCCTTCACAGCTCAAATTTGGCTTGTCCTCAGTCAAGTCAACCAGCAACCTCTTCCCCTTAAAAACACACACACACACACACACACACACACACACACACACACACACAAAACACTTCTCTCACCGTCTTCAAACCTCCTCTCAATAAATGGCAATTCTAACTTTCCAGTTGCTCAGGTCAAAACACCTTGGTGCCCTCCTAGAGGGTCCCATCTTTTCTCCCTTGTCCAATCCAGCACCAAATCCCGTGGGCTCCCCATGTCGGAGCCCATCCAGTGGGACCCACAGTGGGTCCACAGCCCCTGCACCTGCCCACTTGGATCGTCCCAAAGCTTCCCCCCCAAATCCCTGCCCAAGCTCCTTGCTTCACTCTTGTCCTGCTCCCCTCTCGGGTGATTCGCAACAAGGGGCTGAGCTGTCCTGTCCAAATGTCAGAGCGCATCTTGGGCAGGGGGCACTGAGTCCCACGGAAAAGCCACAGTCCACACAGCGGGTCACAGGGCTCCCCGGCCCCTCTCTCCGAGCTCTCCACCCCTCTATGCCAGCACAGCCTGTTTGTGTTTCCTCAGGCCCATGTCCACCTTCACCTGCCCTCCAGGTCCTTCTGCACATCCTCCCCCCACATGTGAACTCCTAGATCCTCTCATCTCACTCAGGTGCCACCTTCTCGGGCTTTCTCTGCCTGGCCCACACCACACACCCTGTTCTCCTGCCCGTGCAAACAGTAACGTATTTTTACTTTTTATTTTAAATATTTAAAAAATATATTTATTTATTCATAAGAGACACACAGAGAGAGGCAGAGACACAGGCAGAGGGAGACACAGGCTCCCTGCGGGGAGCCCGATGCGAGACTCAATCCCTGGACCCGGGATCATGCCCTGAGCCGAAGGTGGATGCTCATCCACTGAGCCACCCAGGTGCCCATATTTTTAGTTTAAATTTGCTTATTGGGTCTGATTCCTGCCCCGAGAAAGGAAGCTCCATGGACTAGGTCCTTTCCCTCTCTATCCTGGGTCTGCAGGGTGCGTGGGGCACAGCAGGTGCTCCGCAGAGACTTGTTAAGGGAATAAAGAGTAAACTCACCAAGGCACCTGACCCATAACAGTATTTGATAAATATTGGCTTCCTAAAATTGAGTTTGCTTTTATTTCATAAAATTCAAGCAACTGTAGAGCAGAAACAAGAATTACCTATAATCCCACTGTTTTGATACCCCCTATTGACATTTTAAAAAAGATAAAAATAATATATGCACAGTTGGAAAATCCTATTAGGTATCACAAGGCATAGAATGAAAAGAAAGAGCCTTCCTCTTAGACCTCCCACACCACCCCCGGCAACCCCGCAGGGCCGTTGTTTCCTTGGGCTGAGAAGGGTCCCATCCACAGGGGGGGTAGGTGTGGCCAGGGAAGGGGCCAGAGACCCTGGGAAGCACTCGGAGCAGCAGGGAGCTAGACTACAGAGGGGTGTGTGTTTGTTCAAACCTTAGCCCCCCTCCCCCAGCACAGACATAAACTGAGATTTTATAGTATCCTAGATTTGGGAGAAAATACCCCCTGGGCAGGTTCTGCAAAGTCCAAATCTCCAACCCCTCTCTCTCCATCCCTCACTACACCCCAGCCACTGTGGCCTCCTTCCCGTGGGCTTTCCCGCCTCAGGGCCTTGGCACATGCTATTCTTTGCCTGGAAAGACCTCTTTCTCCCCATCACGTGCCAGCTCCCACTCATCCTTCTGGTCTCCGCTTACATCAGCGGTTCTCACACTTACGGAAGCACCAGACTCACCTGGAGAGCTTAAGTAGCTTACCCTTGTCCTCAGGGTTTCTGATTCAGTAATTCTGGGATGGCCTGAGAATGTGCATTTCTTTTTTTCTTTTTTTTTTTTTAATTTTATTTATTTATTCATGAGAGACACAGAGGGAGAGGCAGGCTCTCTCGGGGAGCCCGATGGGGGACTCGATCCTGGGACTCCAGGATCATGCCCTCAGCCGAGGACAGATGCTTAACCACTGAGCCACCCAGGTGTCCCAGAATGTGCATTTCTAACAAGTTCCCCGCTGCTGCTGCTGCTGCTGAGGGGACCCTACTTTGAGAACCACTGGGTTAAATGGTGCTTTTTTTTTTTTTTTTTAAGACACTGGCGCCACAGACCTCCCTCCCCCACCTTTCTAAATTAGGTCTTCTTGTAGCACCATGTGCATTTTCTTCACACCACTTATCACAAATTTTTAATTATATGTTGATTTGTGTTTAATGAAGTTCTTCTCATCTAGACTGCGTCAGACTGAGGATCTGGGCTACACTCCTCCATCCTTTCTCGTATTAAAACAAGAAGGACCCATAAACAGATGTTGTATCCAGTTAGTCTCACTTGCCTCTAGAAGGGAGGACTTTAATATTTATTGGACACTATTCATTGCACCATAATAGAGACTTTCGGAGTAATAGTGACCAACAGTGACCACCTTTTATTGAGCACCTACTCTGTGCCAGGCGGTGCCCTTGGAAAGGGTTTCTGCTTGTTTTGTTAATTTATACACCGCCCCCCCCCCCCCCACCAGTGATGCTTAACACATAAAAGAAGTAATGAGTGAAAATAGACAAGTGCCCAGCATGGGATCTTTTCTCCTTTCCTGGAGGATGAGGAGATGGTCATCCTGGGACTGAGTTTATAGCCCTTTCTCCTATCTGGGGGTGTCTGCAAGGGGTTAGGAGGCTGGGATCCTTTGGGGTCTCCAACCTGGTCCCACTTGCCCGGGAAGGTGGACAAGGCTCCTGGGAGCACGGAGGAGCGTCTCCAGGCGCCCTGCAGAGGCAGCGGAGAAAGACAGCCTTCCTTCCACTGCCTTTCATACAGCAAAATAATAATAATGACAGATGGGGCGGGGGGAGCCCATGGACTGGCTTTATTTCCATTACATGCAAAGCAGAAAATAAGAAGATCAAAGCAAGGCCAAAAAGAAGGAGACAGGAAAATAAAAGGAGGGGGACCCCGAGGCAGGAATGGAAGAGGTGAGGAAAGAAAATGCAGGAGGGGAGTATCCACCTCGGAAATTGGCTCTCCCCTTCCTAGGTGTCCATGGGCTACCTGCCAAATCAATTGATTACATCTGTAGGCAGAGTTGCCTTTTTATTTCACACCAATTTTCACGGGCAGTGTAAGATAAAAATGGAAGAGACGGAGTGAATGGGAAAAGATGATTGAATGTTGATGTGAAAGGAAAGTACTGGGAAGAGGGTGACCGGACACGCGGCTGCGGGAGGGGTGGCTGGCGAGGGCCGTCTGCACCATGGGGGTCTCCAGCCCCTTCCTTCTTTTCTTGTCTTTCTCACCTGTTATAGTTTTTGAAAACTCCATTTCCAATCCCAGAGGCCTACGGGTTGCCGTGCCCCTAGGCAGAGGGGGCCGGTGCGCTCCCTGGGGCCCCAAGGAAGCACTGCTCTGCCGCCCCGCTTCGCAGATTCCTTCCCCCACCACACCCCCGAAATCGAGGGGCTGCCTGAACTTGACCCAGTCTCTTCTGCTCCTGAGCCTCAGTTCCCCCACCTGGGGCACAGCGATAATCACTCGCTTGGCTGTGGTGCTGGGGAGTGCTAGCACGTGAGAAGTTTGAGGTGTGCTTTGCAAAAGGAAGGGCTGCAAGCAGCGTTCATAATCTGAGCAAATAAAGATCGGACACTGCACCACCAGGGACTAATGGGCCCTTACTAGTACATCCCGTAGCCGGCTGGCCTGGGTGGGCTCCTGGGGGCTCAGCTCACTGCCGTTCCCCTAAAAGTATCCTACACCCAGCCGGACATCTGGTCTTCAAAGGCCGGATGGCCAGGCTGTTGGGGGGCTGTGTCCCAGAAACCCTTTGCCCTGTGCCCTGAGGCTACTCACCAGGGGTGTTGGGGGAGTAGGGCCCTATCAGAGAGCCCTCCAAAAAAAAGGGGGGGGGCAGCCCGGGTGGCTCAGTGGTTTAGCGCCACCTTCAGCCCAGGGCGTGATCCTGGAGACCCAGGTTCGAGTCCTGCGTCAGGCTCCCTGCATGGAACCTGCTTCTCCCTCTGTCTGTCTGTCTCTCTCTTTGTTTCAATGAATAAATAAATAAAATCTTAAAAAGAAAAAAGAAAACCCTCCAAATCTGAGACATTGTTCCCCACAGGATCAGAGGCAAAAGGGGAACCAGGATGCGACCCCTCCCAGCTTTTCCTTCCCCACCCCAGCTCCATGGGGGAACACAGCCACCTGTGCGGGTGTAAGCAGAGTCCAAGCTGGGAGCAGAGGGTGGGATTGTGGCTGTACCATCTCCGGGAAGGGGGCCGACATTCAGTGCCAGGCCCCCAAAGTGGTTCTACCCCAAGACCCTGAGGCCCCGTTGCAGGAAGGGCAGAGCAGGGTGCCGCCACCACCTACACTGCCGCCGCTTACTTGCCCCCGCTGGACCTGGCCTGTCAGCACGGTAGGCAGTGTCCTGGGATGCTGAGGGCCGTGGGTGTTTGAAGAAGGTCACAGAGGGGGAGAGGCACCCAGATGCGTGCTGTCCATCCAGGGGTCCGCAGCTTCTCGGGACAGGGGCCTCGGCATCCGTGGGGGCTCCTTACAATCACCACGCAGGGGATCCCTGGGTGGCGCAATGGTTTGGCGCCTGCCTTTGGCCCAGGGTGCGATTCCAGAGACCGGGGATCGAATCCCACATCAGGCTCCCGGTGCATGGAGGCTGCTTCTCCCTCTGCCTGTGTCTCTGCCTCTCTCTCTCTCTCTCTCTCTCTGTCTGTGACTATCATAAAAAAAAAAACAAAAACAAAAACAATCACCACGCAGAAAGCCAGTGCTGAGAAGTTCCTTATCAAAGGACCCACCCAGCACCCCCATTTTGCAGATGAGAAGAATAAGGCCTAGAAAGGGTCGCATCACAGCGTGTGTCGGGAGTGGGTTAGAGGCAGGGAGGAGGCTAGACTCTGGGTTTGCCCACTCCCGTTCTGGGGCTTTCCCTGTGCGTGTTTGGAGGTGTGGGAGCTACGCTCGGGTTTACGTTTCAGGGAAGCAAGTCAAATGCAGAGGCCCATATTCGCAGGCCGAGTTGAGCGTGGTTCCTAGGACGAGAGGGACAATTAGCTCTGCCTCATAAACTCAGAGTATAACGTGCCAGGGGGATGAGAGTGGGGAGTTTTGTGCAACACGGGTGGGGCTGCGGCCTGTGTTTCTGTGCGGGGTGCTCACGCACCTGCTGTGAGAGGGGCGCACAGCCCGTGGCTCCGCACGCCGGGCTGGTCAGCTCTCCCCGGCCACAGCCCACCCTCCCTGGGGGTGCAGGAGGCCAGGATGGGGTCTGCTTAACACTCGGTCCCTCCCGACCTCTGCACAGCTGGTGCCCGGGAGAAGGGTCCTGTGACAGGAAGCCGGGCAAATATGGGGCGCATCTCCCAGGCGTCCCTGGACGTTGCACTTTTCCCTGGTCTCCTTCAAAGCCCCCGTGACAATGTCCCTGGGGTGGGGGTCATAGCTTTTCACCTGACCTCTTGGTTCAGAGGCTAGTCCCCAGCAAACAGAGACCCGGACACAGATAGGAAGGGAAATTGAGGTAGCAATCCTATTCTCACTGATTGGCGAATGTTACTGACCGTGGCAGACCCTGACGGTGGCCTGTCCACCTGGAGGCCACCCCAGCTGTGGTGGGCAGATCACAGGAAGGCTGCTGAAGGGCTGGGGAGCCTTCCGCTTCCACTGCTGGAAGCTGGCTTTGTGGAAGCGAGCTCAGTACCCCAAGTCAGGTGCAAGTACTGGGACTTAAATCCCTAAGCGAGGCTCTCAGCCCAGAGGGGCGGGAGCTGATGGAGAAACACAGTTCGCTCTTCTGCTCTGCGCCCTCCCAGAGGCCCCCAGATGGCTGAGCCCCCGGCTGCCCACAGCAGGGACCTGCTCACTCATGAGCACCCCCTTAACTAGCTTTCCTCCCTCTCCCCTCACCTCTGCGCACTCTCCGCGTGCTTCCGGGACCACCTCTCCCAAAGAAACCACTTGCGCTCCAATCTTTGCCCAAAGTTCTGCTTTTGGAACTCATGCCAAGACACTGAGACCCCAGGCTCCCAGGCATGGGCTGTCCTGGCCGTGTGGCATTAGACACGTCCCGTAACTTCTGGGAGCCCCTGTTTTCAAACGTGTAAAATGAAGGGTCAATGCTCTATGGCTCCTTGGGAGTTTGTTTCCTAATCATTAAGAAATTAACTTCATTCAAGACTGCCACGGGGCAAAATGTAGGCTGTGTGCTCTGGATTGCAAGATTAAAGATCGATACAGTGTTGTACAGAAGCAAGTGTTAAACCGGGTGACAAATTTTAACTAGAGCTTGGGATCAGAGGAAGGGAGGATGTAGTCAGGGAAGGCTTCCTGGGAGAGGGGGGGCTTTTGAGCGAGTCCATAAAGGCAGAGGTGGATGGTGGGTGGTGATTAGGGTGAATCCAGGTAGTTTGAGGCCCACAGCAGGGGAGCAGAGCATGGAAAGGGGCCTCCAGAACCACAGTCTGAGGGTGCAGGCTCTGGCAGGTCCAGTGTTATGGGCTCTATGTTTGTGTCCCAGCGAAATCCACACATTGAAGACCCGACACCCAGCCTGATGGTATTTGGAGGTGGGGCCTTTGGAGGTAGTTAGGCATAGATGGTCATGAGGGTGGGGTCCCCACGATGGGATTGGTGCCCTTGCGAGGAGAGGACACGGCGAGAAGGCAGGTGCCTGCCAGCCAGGAGGGGGGCCCTCACTGGGAGGGGAATCTGCCCACCGTTGATCTTGCACGTCCCGGCCTCCAGAGCTCGGAGAAATAAATGTCTGTTCTTAAAGCCCCAGCTGTGGTATTTTGTTACAGCAGCCCGCGCTGACTGAGACACATGTAACGGGGCTTTTCCAATCCTGCATGAGCAGCACCGGACCACAGGCTACTACGTGCATTGCTGTCTGGTAGGTGTTGGGATTGTGTGGATGTTTCTGTTTTAATGACTATCCATCAATTTCTGGAAAGTCAGGAG
Source organism: Vulpes vulpes (assembly GCF_048418805.1). Taxonomy (NCBI): domain Eukaryota; kingdom Metazoa; phylum Chordata; class Mammalia; order Carnivora; family Canidae; genus Vulpes; species Vulpes vulpes. Next base: position 7,035,656 of record NC_132781.1, read on the forward strand.
ATTGGAACCTATGGATAATTTAACTACAAAGACACTATCCATCCACTTCCCTTCCCATGTCGGCCCAGCTCACTCTAGCCCATCCCGTCCCGCCTGTGTATGAAGGGACTTGTGGCACAGAAGGGGACTCTGGAGACCAGTCCCCTTGGCACAGCCGGCGGGTGCCAGTGGAGGGGAGCTGCCACTGAGACTCCCGTCACAAGAACCTCAGAGGTGGGAGATCCTGGACCTAAAGACACGAATGGTCTAAGAGGCTCTGATTATGGAAGCAACGTAGACACTCCTGTTTCTAGAAGGCCGTTTCTGGTCTCTCCTGGGTCACTGAGCCAGGACTGTCTGGGCAAACAGCTCTGGCCGAGCTTGTAGGCTGGAGGTCAGTCCCACTGGGGCCGTGGTCAGTTCCACTTGGGACTCTCAGGACCACCTTGAGCCGGACTATCTCCCGTTTGTCGTGGCTGTGGCTCCCTGGCCGCTCTGAGAGGCAGGGGAGTGATGAGGACAAGCACCTGGTTCGGTGGGCATGCTGCCTTCCAGCTGTGGGACCCGGAAGGCTTCTTAACAGGGCTCTGCTTGTCCGCCTGTGCCGTGGGGCTGAGAAGAGCATCCGTCTCGTGGGCTTGCTGTGGTGACAGAGGAGCCACGTGTGTGAAGTCCTTAGGGTACCACCTGGTACTCAGCGAGTGCAAACAGTTGTTAGCTGTTACCCCACCAGCCATCTATTCTTATAGGAAACGGGGCATCTGGCATTCTGGGTGGGACTCCCCAGAACATGGGCTCTGGGGAGATTTTCAGACTCAGAGTGAGGGGTCAGAGGCCACTGCTTGAGGACAGGCCCAGTGCACACATGCTGGCAGTGCACCCTCTAGAAGGCCTGTCAGAGAGAGCGGAATTGAGATTGGTGACCCTCTGAGGCCTGAACCGCTGACCTGACTCTCAGCAGGCCAGCTTTGGCCCTTGCCCACCGAGCTGAGTCCTGTCTTTTTTTTTTTTCTTCAAGATTTTATTTATTTATTCACGAGAGACAGACAGAGAGAGAGAGAGAGAGAGAGAGAGAGGCAGAGACACAGGCAGAGGGAGAAGCAGGCCCCATGCAGGGAGCCCGACGTGGGACTCAATCCCGGGACTCCAGGATCGCGCCCTGGGCCAAAGGCAGGCGCCAAACCGCTGCGCCACCCAGGGATCCCCTGGGTCCTGTCTTACACTAGGTTTAGGATAGGACCTGCATGATTCTGGAGCCCTAATGGGCCCAGGGAGGTTTAACGATTGCTGTCCAGCCAGCGCCCTCACCAGCCCTCCCCTCTCTCCCTCTTTCCCCCTTTCTCTGTGTGTGTTCCCACAGAGGAGGCCGAGCTGTGAGGTCTAATACTGCCTGGTTAATGGCTTATAGATCGTTGGCACATCGGGCCCAATAGAAGTGCCTGTTAAGCTTGGCATTGAGGGCCTGAGTCAAATGGCCCGAGACAGATTTGTGGCTATCTTCCAGGCGACGCCGGGAATGTGCTCCCCGACAGGACTCCAGACTCCCACCCAGCGGGAAAACCCAGAGCAATGGAGAGAGCCTTCCAGGGAGGCCGCAGAGCCCTGGGGCTGCTGCAGAGCTCTGTGGTCTCCCCTAGGGGTGTAGGAACCCCTCAGAAGTCAGGATGGAATCGCCTGAGTGGACACTGGGGTCTCAGCAAAGGACAGATGTCCACATTTGCCTAGAAACAAGTCCAGGAAGACTGACTAATTAGCACTAATTTGGAAAGAGGCAAGAATGACCTAGTAATGAATAATAAATTCTGAATTATGCTTTAAAACGTAGTTTTACCACTCTCAAGTAAATGGGCTGCAACAGATTCCTCTAGAAAACACGCAGGGTGTGTGCGTACGTGTGCGTGTGTGTGCGCATGTGACAGAGAGATAGAGAGAGAGCGCTAAGAACTCATTCTTGTCCTGAAGGAATTCCCAATATGCCCTCGAAAGGGTGATATACAATTGTATTACTTGGCATTTGGTAAAATTAAATTAACAAAATGGCGAGATGAAGGTTCTTGGGGACCTACTGGAATGAGCAGATGAATGATGTGTAATTGCCCATCGTGTGTGTGCGTGCAAGCTGGCATTTTTGCCGGGCTGGTGTGCAGCTTGCTGTTTTCCGTGGGTTAAACACCTCCAGTGCGCTGTGCCTCATGCTTTCCTCTGTTGCTTTGCCATCCCATCTCCTCACCTGAGCAGGTGGGTTTCCAGCCCAGCAAGGCTGCTCAGCTTGGCTGCAAATCTGTTTGTTCATCAGGGGACAGAGTGCAAATGGGCTCTTGGCCAAATATGCTTGGGGACCCTGGACTATAAATCTACTCCTTGTCATCAGAGTCTGGGTTTTCCCAACTTAGAGAAAATTGCTAAAAGCGTAGGGACAGGCTCAGTGTCTTGTACGTTTTCCGAGCTGGGGTCCTCCCCTCTCTTGGGCCCTTTAAGAACTTCCTGGCATTCAGCTCCAAGGAAGACGTTTGGCATTTCCCTCTCCTTGGCTGGCAAATTGTAAATTTGGATATGAGCAGAAAATATAGTGACATCAAGGTTATTTGGTCCCGAGCTGAGAAGATGGATAGCCCTCAGCAATCCAGCGTTTCCCCATCTCCTCTTGGTTTCCCCTCTCCCCACCTCTCTTTCTTTTAACCTTTTTTTTTTTTTAAGAAAACATTTTTAGAGACTTTAATAACTGTGGAAGGATGCTGTAAGGCGGGCAGGGAAATCTATCATTTTTATTCGGTTGTGCGCGATAAAATGTAAGTTTGGGCAATAAATCTTCTTACCTTGAGGGGAAAGAACAGCATGCCTGGCCATTAACACAACTCTCATTTTGGAGATTTTAATGAATGAACGAAGCCAGGATCTGGGTAATTGATAACGCTGGTTCCACCTCCTTGGTGGGGACTCTGGGTTCCAGACTCAGGCTCTGGCTGGGGACCAGGCTTCCCTCTTTCCTCCAATTCAGGCAACTACTGGTTCCTGGTCTCTTTCTCCCTCTGCTGGTATTGACCATCCTATGATTTCTAATCAATGACTCGCCCAATACATATAAAGCACCCATTGTGTGCAAGACACCATGCTTAGCACCAAGTAAGGTGTAAATGAGTATGTCAGAGTCCTGGGCAAGTGGTCCCTAAGAAAGGCTCCCTACCAGGATCTGGGTGGTAGCTGGGGTTGGGGAGGGGTGATGAGTGATTGTGGGTGTTGGGGGAGGGGTATTTGGCTATGTGGCTCAGAGAAGGTTACTGGGGAGGAAAGGAATTAGAATTCTTGTACTTTCTCTGGAGTTTTAGGTAGTTTCTTGGGGTCTGGTTTGAAGCCAAAGCCTGACCCTTATTAATGGGAATTTGGTGGGGAGAGAGAACTCTCTCAGAGCCTAAGCCATCCTCTACTCCCAACTTTTCCACTGACCTTAAGAATTTTTTGTGGGCTCTTTCTCCCCAGCACCAAATCACTAGATGCCTTTCTACCTCGCTGGCCACAGTGCCCTGGGAACATGGCAGTGGATGAGGCACGGGTCTTGGTATTGGCTATGGGATGCAATTTTGGGTGCCAGATATGTTAACAATATTCTTTTGGTCTTTGCTCCCAGTATCCTTAAAGAAAAGGCAGGGATGTTGCCTCAGTCAGCTCCAGCTGCCATAGCAAGATACCAGGGGCTTGAACCACAGATGTTTATTTCTCACAGTCCTGGAGGCTGGCAAGTCCAAGATCAAGAAGCCAGTATAGTCGGTTGCTGGTAAAGGCTCCCCTCCTAGCTTTCAGACACCTGCCTTCTTGCTGTGTCCTTACATTGCAGAGAGAGAAAGGGCTCTGATCTCTCCTCCTCTTCTCATAAGGACACCCATCATGAGGACCCCATAGTTAGGACTAGCAAAACCTAATTACCTCCCCAAGGCTCAGCTCCAAATACCATCACACTGGGGGTTAGGGCTTCAACATCTGAATTTGGTGGTGGTGGGGGGGGGGTGCACACACATTCAGCCCACACGGATGCTGTGGTGTCAGGCTCTAGTTTCTGCTCTGTTGTGGGTAGGTCAGTGGATGGGAGTCTAGAAAGTGGACAGGACGGGGAGACACCTCATCTGCTGGGCAGGGAATGTCTACTCCCTGCTACTGTCACACCAAGCCTGTGGCCAGAGCTCAGGAGGGTTTAGGCATTGCTACCCCTGCACCCGTAATCCAGGGCACCTTCCTCAAGTCCTCAGCTTTTCATCAGCTACCCTCCTCTCTGGACCCCTCCTAGCATGGGCACCTCCAGCCCTTTTTCTCTCCCTGTGGCTCACCAGTGCTCTGGACTTGGCCAGCGATAAGTGTCTTCAACATCCTTGATGCACATATGGTTCTGTAAACAAAGACAGGGCATCCAATTACCCTGGAATTAACCTGTTTCTGTCTGTGGATCAGGCTTGCGCTGTTTGCCCTGGGCATCACTCCTGACGGATGTGAATTTTCTCCTTCAAGCCCCAGCATGATTCATGAGGTGTGAGTGGGGAAGGCTTCCTTCCCCTAGGGCTGTGCGCATAATCCCGTTTACCCCTCTACGTGGTTGATATCATGACTCCTGTTCTAAAGATCAGGAAACTGGGGCTGAGGGACGCCTGGGTGGCTCAGTGGTTGAGTGACCCTGCCTTTGGCTCTGGGCATGGTCCTGGAGTCCCAGGATCGAGTCCCACATCAGGCTTCTGCATGAAACCTGCATCTCCTCCTTCTGCCTGTGTCTCTGACTCTCTCTGTGTGTCTCTCATGAATAAATAAATGAATAATTTTTAAAAATAAAGGAAGCTGGGACTGGGAACAATTTATAAGTGGTAGAGCCAGAATTTGAGGCCAGGTCCTCTGTTCCAAGAGCCTGAACCCTTCCTAATATATTGGGATGGCTCCTGTGCAGGGACCTAGCTTTGGCTGGTGCCCCCAATTCAGAATTGCCCTCAAACAGAAAACATGAGAGACTAGAAGAGGCCAATTACGTTTAGATGGAGCTGAGGGCATCATCCAGCTCTGCCTAAGGTTGGATTGGTGGGTCGAATCTGACACCTTGAAAAAGATGGCGGCTGATGGAACTCTTCAAATTGACATAAGCTTTTAAAGGTTGTGCATCATACATGAGTCCAAGGCATTAGGGCCGAAGCGTAACACATGAATATTTTGGTGACTCGGAAATTCCCCTGTGGAAACAAAGTGAATATCCCTTGCTAGAGATTCAGGTGAATAAATTACAGCGCATATACACACTATTGCAAACGATTAATTCGAGCTACACCAGAGGATTTAGAATTTCCCCAAGGTACGTACGGTTGAATAAGAAAAGCGAGACATGAGATACCGAATGTCACCTAATACAGTAAAACAAACAACGACGATAAGGCTCCCTGTGCTTGTATAATAAGTATATGCATGTGGATGATGTGCACAAAAATCATATACATAGATGCATGTATGTATAGGGTAATGTACGTGATGATGAAGGGAAATATGGAAGGACCCCTCCGGGGATATTAGCATGGATCTCCAATGGTTATATGGATAAAGGAGAGAGAGACTGAAAGGAGAATCACATTAACAAGGCAGAGAGAGAGAAAATAAAAACAGACTGCACACACACACACACACACACACCCCTATGCATATGACAACCTTTAAACCTTTACATAAAGGAAAATGCACTCAGATAAATACGTGCAGGAAAATTTTTCAGAGTTTTTTTCCCTAGAGCAAAGGGATTGTTACCAGCCAGATCTGGGTGAAGAAACGAGAGAGCGGAGGGCCCAGGGGGTGTCTTAGGGCACTGTGCAGAGGCCATGGGACAGAAAGGGCCACGTCACAGGCTCTCCTCTGGCAGTATAATGGGAAGGGCTGATTTATTACCCCTTGGCTTTAAAGCAAGCAGAAGGAGCTGTGTGATGTGGAGTCTTTTCGAGCTGCCTCCTCGGAGGCCCCGCCTGGGTCAAGGCTAAGTAGAACTTTAGGAGGGTGACACCTGCTACCACTAGGAAAACCATAACACTTATCATTTAAGCAGGCATCCTTCTGAGAGTGAAGGGAGAGCTATTCATAATGATATCAAACAGGTACAAAGCGGGCCTGTCCCTGGCAAAGCTCGAGGCAAGGCCATACTAGCCACAGCCCCTAAGTAGGGGAGCTTTGGGCCAGGGCAAGAGGTCTATATAGTAAATTCATTATCTTCTCCATGAAGGTGTTCATATATCTAGAGCTTGTACGTGTTACTGGAGTCTAGCAAGATCGAAATGATGCGTGATTATGGTACTGCTCCGGGAAGACACGGGGCTCTTGCTTCAAGGTCAGAGACACACAGTGAGGGCAAGGGAGACTTATGATGGCCACAGGCCCTGCTTGACCAAACACCAAAGCCCTGGGCTGAGCGAGTCTGGGATATCTTCCCATGGCTCTGTGTGGTTGACCTGGCCTTCAGAAGATGGAAAAAATGATCCAGTTATGCTGCTAGAGGACTTTGTACCTGAAGCGTCCAGCATCGTCAGCTTGGAATATAAAATTAGTTTATGCCTAATATCTACATTAAGTGACTGACCCTCGATCCAGCTATCTCAACAAGGTCTTATTCCTTTCCCAGGGTCCTGCTTTCAAGCACCCTGGGTGCCTTATTTAATTCACGGTGCCTACATAAAAACTGGCGCCTGGACCAGGGGTGGGAGAAATGGAAGGGAGGGGAGAAATTATATGTTTCCAAAACATCTACTGATCTGAGATGCCATGATCAAGGGCTACATGATGCACTTTTCTTGTTTACAGAAGGGAGGCTACTTGAAACAGCATAGAGAATCAGACCAAGACAAAAGGAAGCAGAGTCCAGAGGTAGAGCTGAGGGAAAGACCCCGATGATTCTGTTCAAGCCCCTAGATCTAGTCATGCCTGAAGTCCACCCCTCAGTGCTCCAGGATGAGTAATCACTCCCTAAATTGCTCATGTCCCCATCCTGAGAACCTGTCAGTATGTTATCTTATGTGACAAAAGGGACATTACAGATACGACTAGGTTGAGAGTCTTGAGATGGGAAAATCATCCTGGCTTCCCCAGGTGGGTTCAGTCAAATCACAAGGGGTCTTTATAAAAGGGAGGCAGGAGGGTCAGAATCAGAGGAGATATAATGGCAGAGGCAGCAGTTGAATTTATGCTGTTGCAGGAAGGGGACCACGGGCCAAGGAATGTAGGCATTCTCTAGAAGCTAAAAAAAAAAAAAAAAAAAAAAAAAAGGCGAGGAATGAATTCTTTCCCAGAGCTTCCAGAAAGAGCAAAGCCTTGCTGGCATCTGGATTTCACCATGTAAACTCATTTTCAGACTTCTTAACTACCTTCAGAACTGTAATACAACAAATTTGTGTTGTTTTAAGCCACTAGATCTGTGGTCATTTGTTACAGCACCGGTAGAAAATGAGTATTTTTTTAAAAGATTTTTTAAAAATTTATTTATTCATGAGAGACCCACACAGAGAGGCAGAGACATAGGCAGAGGGAGAAGCAGGTGCCCTGCCGGGAGTCTGATGCGAAACTTGATTCCAGGACCCTGGGGTCATGCCCTGAGCCAAAGGCAGATGTTCAACCACTGAGCCACCCAGGTGTCCCGAAAACAAGCATTTTCTATTGGCCCAAATGGTGCTTTGGGCCAAATTAGCTTGTATTAGAGTCAGTTTTCTATCATTTGGAGCTGAAGGATTCTGACTAGTACATCAGCTGCAGGAGGACTGGAGCTTTTTCTAGTGTGGCCCCATCCTGAACTTGCTTTTGTGTCCCGGACTTAAAACCAGAGTCGTAGGGTTGCCGCCTGGGTGGCTCAGTGGTTGAGCGTCTGCCTTTGGCTCAGGGCGTGATCCCAGGGTCCTGGGATCGAATCACGCACCGGGCTCCCTGCAAGGAGCCTGCATCTCCCTCTGCCTGTGTCTCTGCCTCTCTCTGTGTCTCTCATGAATAAATACATAAAATCTTTAAGAAAAATAAAATCTTTAAGAAAAATAAACAAAACCGGAGTCATGGAAGGCACATCGGGCAACCTGTCCCAGGTTCTCCTTCTGCCGTTGAAGAAAGAATCCCAGCGAGGCCCAGATGGACCAAATGGCTTCCCTGGGGCCGCAGATGAGTTTTCCACCCCTCATAGGTTCTGCATGTAGAGTCCACGGACAGGCCGCAGTGCGCTGGCGAGCCCGGGAAGTTGCAGACAAGAACACGGGAGTGTGTGAGCATGTGCGCAGGTGCCTTTCTCCCTCGGGCTCCCTGGGGTGTGGGGGTGTCCAGAACCCTGTCTCTCTGGGGCTGCCTTTGCCGAGGAGGGTGGAGGGCCAGCGTCCCCGGGGCTCCACGCCCACCTCCCACACCGTTCCAGCACCCCCCGTGCCCCCCCACCTCCATGCGTATCTGCATCCCAGCCAGGTGCCCGGGGCTGCTGGTGGGAGCCCTCTCTCCCGACGGCACCACACCGACACCATCCAGCCTCCCCAGATCTGATTGTTTTGACAGCTTTGGCAAATGACAAAGCAAAGGCCCCATTTGGTGATGAGAAAAGCAATATTGTGGCAGGGACGTCTCGAGTCTTTGGAAATCAGCGATAAGTGAATTTGCATCCACTTAGTAGTAAATAAGCCTGGCTGGCCCCCCTCTCCAGCTACTGCAAGGGATGTGGATGCCTGTGGATCTGCCTTATTATTTTACGGTGGAGGGAAGGGGGAGCGGGACGAGGGCACGGAAGGCAAGGGAGAGAGAAAAAGATTAACAGCAATTTCTTGGGGAGGCAAAAAAAAAATCGAGGCTGGCAAGTTTTCCCGTGTTTTGCCAGGATTTCTTAGCTTGTGGCTGGGGCGCCGGGAATCAAGGGGGGGGGCAAATCATCTCAGGGAAAGGAATAGGCCTCTTTGGTCCCGTGCGTTCTGATTTAAAAGACCCCGAAGAACCCTTGTCGTGACATGCCCTCTAAAACCCTCTTTTAAATTCAGCTGGGAAGGACCGGGGAAAAGATATACAGGCCTTTGCAGGGAGCAGAGGAGGCCGGCCCCATTCCCCCCCTCCCCCCAGAGACGTGTGCCAGGCTGCCAGGGAGGAGGGTTCCATGCAAATCTGTTTAAATCCCACGGTTGGTAGCTGCCGGGAAGAAGAACGCTTTATCCTTTTTAAGAATAAAGTGGACACTATCTCTTTCCGATTGGAGAGAGGCCAGTAAGTGAGTGTTTTATGGTCTCTGCATAGGGACGCCCTGAGTGACTCTCTTCTCTTTTGACTTCTGCTGCCGGGATGGATGCTGTGGACGAAGAAAGGGGGGAGCAGGATCACCTCCACAGCGGGGCACGGGAGGGGGCTGTCCACGCGCCACTGCCTACCTGGGAACCACGGGCTGTCTGAGAAATGGAGCGGCCGGGGAGAATCAAGACCAAATTCTCACCTCGGCCTTCAAAGCCTCTTTGATTGGATTCCCAGCTGCGTGCTGACGCCAAAGCCTGGAAAATGTCTTGAACAGGAAGGGGCAGAAGCGCCCCCCCAAAACTCTTTTTTTTTTCCTTTTTAACATCACCTCTGTTTCTTCATCAGTGGAAGTTCTTAGCTGCTTTTTCCTGCTAGGTTTGCTGTTAGGCTCAGATGGATGCTTTTGCTGCGACACTGGAGCAGTCGGCTACACAGACAACTGTTCCGGGGACATTTCCAAGGAGAAAAGTCTCTAACGTTCGTGGCACAGAGAAGCAAGTGGCTTGCTAGCGGGGACAGGCCTGGAGGAGGCGCCTCCTAAAGTTTAGGAGTTGCTCCTGGTCCCACCCTGTCACCCAAGGTCACCCAAGGTCACACAACTAGGAAAGCACTATGCCTGGAATCAAACCTGGCAGGGGTGGGGGTGGGGCAGCAGGGGGGTGAGTGGCTCTTACCCACTGCACCATACTGCCTCTCTCTAATAATCATAGACAAAAATACGTATTAAATAATAACCACAACATGCCAATAAGACTCCTTACCCAAAGTCACATAGCCAACAAGTAGAAGGCCTTTTACTCTGTGCCCACCTGACTCCAGACCTGCCTGTGAAGGCTTTCAGCACATGCCACTCCAAAATATGCCACGTGGGCATATTATTTATTTTTTTAGAAGTTTTTAAAAAAGATTTATTTATTTTTATTTATTTATTTATATTTATTTGTAATTTTTTAATTTTTAATTTTTAAATATTTTATTTATTTATTCGTGAGAAAGAGAGACAGAGAGGCAGAGACATAGGCAGAGGGAGAAGCAGGCTCCATGCAGGGAGCCTGACGTGGGACTCGATCCTGGGACTCCAGGATCACACCCTGAGCCAAAGGCAGGTGCTAAACCGCTGAGCCACCCAGGGATCCTGTTTATTTTTATTATTTTTTTAAAAATTGTATTATTTATTCATGAGACACACAGAGAGAGACAGGCAGAGACACAGGCAGAGGGAGACACAGGCTCCATGCAGGGAGCCCGATGTGGGACTTGATTCTAGGACCCAAGGATCACACCCTGAGCTGAAGGCAGACGCTCAACTGCTGATCTACCCAGGTGCCATTTATTTATTTATTTATTTATTTATTTATTTATTTATTTGAGAGAGAGAGAGAATGAGAGAGCATGAGAGAGTGTAGGGGCGGGGGAAGGGATAGGGGAGAAGCAGAGGGAGGTGAGAATTGCAAGCAGACTCCCAGCTGAGCACAGAGCCCAATGCAGGGCTCCATCCCACGACCCTGAGATCATGACCTGGCCGAAATCAAGAGCCAGACACCCAACCAACTGAGCCACCCCACCAGGCACCCCCCGGAATGTTGATTATTTTGAGCCGAAGGCTTTTAAGAAATCGCAGATTCAGGAAGGGCTCTTGGACCTCCCTCCTTCTACCTGGGAGCAGATCCTAATGTTTCCCACGAGAAAGGAGCCCTCCCCGCCCCAGGAGGAGAAGATCACTCTGATCCCCCGACATCAGAGTCAATGCAGGTTATGGAGCTCTACGTACAAACCGACCCACGCCACCCTGATCTTCCATTCTTTTCCCCCCACGTCGTTCTCAGGAACTGTCCCACAATTTACTGCCTGTAGCCCAGGCCCCTTTGTCTTTGTTTAAAAAGATATAAGCTTTTGGTCTAATGGCTTCTTCAGGCATTCATTTTCCTTCTGGAGACTCCCATGTCCACGCAAAAATATTAATGCATTTGTAAGCTGGTCTCCATGTAATTCTTAGGCCAGCTGCAGCACCGAAGTGGGTAGAAGGGAGTTTGCTTCCCTCACACATTCTTTCTATACAACACTGGAACAGTCTGCAACACAGACAACTGTTCCAAGGACATTTTCTTTCTTTCTTTCTTTCTTTCTTTCTTTCTTTCTTTCTTTCTTTCTTTCTTTCTTTCTTTCTTTCTTTCTTCTTTCTTTCTTTCTTCCTTCCTTCCTTCCTTCCTTCCTTCTTTCTTTCTTTCTTTCTTTCTTTCTTTCTTTCTTTCTTTCTTTCTTTCTAAAGATTTTGTTTATTTATTCATGAGAGACACAGAGAGAAGCAGAGACATAGGCAGAAGGTGAAGCAGGCTCCTTGCTGGGAGCCCAATATGGGGACTCAATCCCGGGACTCCGGGATCACCCCCTGAGCCAAAGGCAGACGCTCAACCACTGAGCTACCCAGGTGCCCCCAGGGACATTTTCAAGGATAAAAGTCACTCACTCAGCCGCTAGACAGCCTAGCCCAAACAGAGTGCTGCTCTGGGTGAAACCCGGTCCTGGGCCCTCAGGATCCTGGTCCCTGTCCTCAGATAATGCGGAGTCCAGTGGGACGGCAGACATGGAAGTGGACAATAACAAATGGATCATCTCCGCTCTGAGTTGGCCGGTGTCTCACCTGTCAACAGCGGGAGGCAGAAGCAGGTCCCCATCTTTTCCGTACACGGCACAGTTGCTGCTCTGAGTGGAGGTGGCTGCCCAGCTCCGTTACTGGAAGGCATCGGGACCTGGGGGGAGGCGGCGGTGGGGGGCAAGGCAGACTCTCCCCCTGCTCCCCGACAGCAGCAGAGGATGGGTTTTCTCAGCAGCCAGCCAGCCAGCTGCGCAGGGGGCGGGGGGCCCCCACGGCGCTCACCTGGTGGCTGCTCCAGGCTTGTTTACTGTCGCGTTTATTGAATCTGACTAGTCTGGAAATAATTGCACTAATATTATTGACATTAATAGTACACCAGGATGTATTTATATCTTGCTTCTCCCTGAGCTAGAATTTGAGCTCCTCATCGCTCTTGCATGAGTGGTCAGACGCAAGCAGGGCTGCTGCACAGATGAGGAGCTCCAGGCAGGCAGAGGATGTGCAGGTACCACACCTGTCTGGGAGACAGTGGGCTGGGAGCCGGGGGAGGCTCAGGGCCCCGGACCCGAGACCCCAAGGTCTCCACGAGCTAGAACCGTCCTGCTGTGGCCACCCCACAGCTGGCTGCTGCGGCACTCCTCTGCAAGTGGGACAGGGAAGTTCTGATGTCATTTTTGGGAAAGGAAGGTAGGTTCCAGGTTCCCCTAGAGAGCTTCCCCTCCCTCCCCGGCCAAGCACGCTGGCCCACATCAGTGCGTTGATGGAGCTGCTCTGCTGCTGGGCACTTTACTCTCTGCACTTATTTTCGGGGTCTGCCCCCCACATCCGTTTGTCAGTGGCTGAGAATCTTAGCTGGAAAGAGGGGACACGTGCCTGAGGTTCTCCCGTCGGTGTCCGATAGTGTATGACTTGCAAATCGAGCGGTGTGCGTGAGTGGGTGTTTAATTTCCAAAATACGAGCAAACCTGATTCTTAAAAATCCAGACTTTTTATCATTCACTAGGTTTATTTTACTAGCCACTCGGGATTTTAATACAAAAGGCTTCCTGCTTTTTTTTTTTTTTAAATTCAAAAGAGTACATAAAATGTATATACGCAGTTTAAAGAAGAATAATAAAATAGAAACATCCATATATTCACCATTCAGCTTGGGAGAGAGAACACTGCCAGAAGCCCAGAAGCCCCCTGAGTATTTACGCCTCGTCACAGGCCTCTCCCTCTCTTCCAGAAGGAACTGCTACCCTGTTTCGTGCTAATCATTTCCTTACTGGTGTTTTCTTTCTTTTTTTCTTTTTTTACAAAATTTTACCAGGCATGTATGCACTCCTAAACAATATATTATTTCGCTCTCTCTGAGTTTTGAACTTTATATAATGGGATCACCCTGCGTATTTTCTTCTGTGCCTTGCTGCTTCTGCTCAACACTACTACGTGTTGGATTCTCTCATTTTGAACATGAGCAGTAATTTATTTATTTTCACTTCTACATATTCTATGTATGATTATGCTGCAATATGCCGCAATTTGTTGGCCCGGTATACTGCTGTTGGAAATTGTGGGATTTTGACTGTCAGGAATGTTGCCGCAAATATCCATACGTGACTCCTGTTTGCTGCCCTGGGGGCCGTGTCCTCAGTGCCACAGCATTGACATCTTCCAGGAACTTGTTACAAATGCAGAATTTCACTCAGCGTAATACCCTCCAGTTCCATCCACCTTGAAGCAAATGGTGGGTATTTGTCGTTTCTAATGGCTGAGGAATATTCCATTGTATACATAGACCTTCTTCACCCATCATCTTTCGATGGACACCGAGGCTCCTTCCACAATTTGGCTATTGTGGACATTGCTGCTGTGAATGTTGGGGTGCAGGTGTTCCGGAGTTTCACTGCATCTGTATCTTTGGAGTAAATCCCCAGCAGTGCAAATGCTGGGTCATAGGGTAGCTCTATTTTTAACTCTTTGAGGAACCGGGGCATGGGGTGACTGGGTGACGGGCACTGAGGGGGGCACTTGATGGGATGAGCACTGGGTGTTATGCCATATGTTGGCAAATCAAACTCAGATAAAAAAATATACAAAAAAAAAAAAATAGCCTGGAGGGAAAAAAAAGCAGAATTTCAGGATCCCCTCCCAGACCTAAGGAATCAGAATCTGCATTGTTAACTAAATCGTAGATGCATTAAAGTTTTGGGGAAGCATTGTTCTAGAACATGTAGGTTTATACCTAGAAGTGGAGTCGTGGAGGGCTAGGGCAAGCACATGGCCCCACTTGATAATGAACGGGCAAGCTGTCTTCCAAAGTGATCACGCCGGGTCCTGTCTATGCAGTGAAGCATGACAGATGTTCTGTTTTCCGCAGTCATCACTCTTGGCGTTGACTTTTAACCTTTATCCATCTGGAAGGTGCGAGATGGCGTCTCTCTTTGTGTTTCCCTTTTTCCTTTTCCCGATTTCTAGCATGTCCTGGATGATGCCAATGCTCTTGCTCCAAGGACCACACTTCGAGTAGCAGCTAGGAGTCTTGTCTTCTGTGTGTTTCTGGGCCGTCATGCTTCTCTTCTAGCAAATGCCTAATGTTGTGGCTCATTTTTCTATTGGGTTGGTTGTCTTTCTCTAATTGGCTCATGGGAGATATTCTGTTTTGGACTTTTACACCATGGTTCATGTGTCAGAGCCATGCCACGTGTTCAGCACACCTCTAACTCTTCCAGGCATAAAGAAGGGCAAATTTCCCGCCTCCTTTGTGGTTAAATTGGGACCATTTGGGGCTGAGTCCCAGTTATAGGAACAATAGTCATATTAGTTTGCTATCGCTGCCCTAATTAAATACCACAGACTGGAGCTCCTAAACAGCAGTAATTGATTTTCTCACAGTTCTGGAGGCTTGAAATCCAAAATCATGTTGTTGACAGGTTTAATTTCTTCTGAGGCCTCTCTCCTTGGCTTGCGAATGGCTTCTTCCTAGCTGTGTCTTCACAGGGTTCCTTGGTCTGTGCCTGTCTGTGTCCTAATCTCCTCTTCTGATAAGGATAATAAAGGTATTGGATAAAGACCCAGCATTTGGGACACCTGGGTGGCTCAGCGGTTGAGCATCTGCCTCCAGCTCAGGTTGTGATCCTAGAGTCCTGGGATCAAGTCCCGCATTGGGTTCCCCGCAGGGAGCCTGCTTCTCCCTCTGTCTGTGTCTCTGCCTCTTTCTCTGTCTCTCATGAATAAACAAAATCTTAAAAAAAAAAAAAAAAAGACCCATTGTCTGACCTCATTTCACCTTAATTACCTCTTAAAAGCTCTGTCTCCAAAATTAGTCACCATGTGAAAGCCCAGGGTTGGGAGTTTAACACATGATTGTGTGTGGTGGGGGGACATAGCTCAGCCTGTAACAATAGTCTAAACCTTAAAATCACCCCACATGATCTTCTAGCTCTTTCTTTCCCTTTCATGGCAACATTGGAAGCCACGTGTTGGGGTGTTAGAGCCCCCAAGAGGGAAGAAGCAGCCTAGATCCCTGGGTGACTGCTTGGAGCAGAGCTGCTGGTCCTGCTGCTAAGACATCGTAGTGAACCCAACCTTCAGTGTGCAAGACCACTGAGATTGGGGGATCTGTACTGCACACCCGTATATTCTCTCCTGATGAGTGCAGGTTTGGGATCCTCCCTACACTGTGAGTTTTCTTGCCAACATTATCCTTGCCTAGTTTTGCAATTGAGGCGATGCTAAGCCTTTGAAAATGATCTGGGCATGTTTCCTCGTTTTCTATTATCTGGAAGAGTGGTTCCTAAAACATTTGGTGGAAATTGCTGATAAATCATTTGGACCTGGTTTTTTTCTTTCTGGGAAGATTTTTAACTAATGATTCAATTTCTTTAAAGGTCATTAGACTCTCCACGTTCTCTGCTCCTTCTTTGGTAAGGTATATTTCTTTTTAAAGAATGCATGCATTTTGTCTTAGTTTTAAAATGTAAAGTTTTCCATAATAAAATCTTTTCATTTATGAAATCATTGCAGCCTTTGCAGTTATGATCTCTTTCGAATTCTTAATATTGTTTATTTTTTTCGTTCTCCCTCCCCACCACCTTTTTATTTTCTGCTGATTAATCATGCAAGGGAATCAACTTTAGAAGGCTTTTTTTTCCCCCAAAGAATCAACTTTTGGCTTTGATTATTCTTTTCTATTGCACTTTGTCTTGTACCTTTTATTTTGCTCTTGACTTTAATTTTGATTCCTTTGCTTTCATTGGATATATTCTTTTTTTTTAATTCTTAGACTGGATACTTAAGGCATTAATTTCAAGTCAAATTAATTCTAATATAAACAATATAAGGAAGGGGCATCTGGCTGGTCAATCTGTGGAGCATGCAACTCTTGATCTCAGGTTGTGAGTTTGAGCACCAGTGTGGAGCCTACTTTAAAAAAAAATTAAATAATATAAGATCTAAGTTTCCTCTAAATACTATTCTAGTTGTACCATTACAATTTTTATAGAAAATAATTTTGTCATGTGTTTATTCAAATTTCTAGTTTGTAATTTCCATTGGAATTCCTTCTTTGACCCATAGCTATTTAGGTTTTTTAGAATTCCAGATCTCTGGATTTTTTTTTTTTAAGATTGTATTTATTTATTCATGAGAGACAGAGAGAGAGGAGAGAGAGGCAGAGACACGGGCAGAGGGAGAAGCAGGCTCCATGCAGGGAGCCCGACGCAGGACTCGGTCCCATGACTCCAGGATCACGCCCTGGGCTGAAGGCAGGCACTAAACCACTGAGCCACCCAGGCATCCCAAGATCTCTGGATTTTTAACGGGTGTGTTTTTGTTATTAATTTCTTACTTGAATGCATTAGAGTCTGGGAATATGGGATTCTTAGGATTTGTGGAAGCTAGCTCTATAGTCTGGAACATATTTTTATATATTTTATATTTTATAAACATATTTTATAACCATTCCTCAGATGCTGTGGAATGTGTATCCACATGTATCCTCCTATGTTGGGTATAACATTCTATGTGTGATCATGAGAACTTCCTTATTTGCACTGTTCAAATGTCCTATATTCTTGGTAATTTTTTGTCATCCTGATCAGTTAATGAGATGGATATATTAAAAATCTTATTGGGGCACCCAGATGGTTCAGCCTGTTAAGTGTCCAACTATTGATCTCAGCTCAGGTCTTAATCTCAGGGTCTTGAGTTCAGGACCCACATTGAGCTACACAATGGGCCTGGAGCCTACTTAAAAAAAATAATTACATAGATAGATAAATAAATATCTCTTACTATATTATGTGAATTTTTAAACTTCTTGTGGTTTTGTCATTTTTTTTTTTTGCTTTATGTATTTTGAACTTTGTTTTGATGCATAAAAGCTTAGAATCATTATATTTCTTGAGGAATGGAAACTTTTATCATGATGCAGAAGTCTTTTTAATTTTTAGTGATATTTTTGCCCCTAAGTCTAATTGATCTAATTCTAATATATACTTTACCAACATTCTTTTGTTTAGAATTTTCTTGGTCTCTCCTCTTCCTTTGTTTTTTTTTTTTTTTGTTGTTGTTTTGTTTTGTTTTGTTTTTGCTTTAACTTTTATGTTTGACTTTCAATCCTCATTTTGTGTGTGTGTGTGTGTCCTCTAAATCACATTTAGCTAGATTTTTAAAATTTAGTCTGATAATCTTTTGACTAGAGAATCTAATTCATTCTCATTTATTATGATTGGCATACTGAATCGATTTCTACCATCTATTGAATGCTTTTTTATTTGACTGGATTTCTCTTTTTTTTTCATGCTTTCTTTTAGAAATACTTCTCTATTTCTGTTATTATTATTATTACTTATTCCATTTTTCCCATACACTTATTTGGGAATTATGTGCTCTATGCCTATCTTATTTATTGGTTGTTCTAGCTATTTTATGTACATACTTGGCTTAATAAGGTTTAAAGTTAATCAATACATTTCCATTACCCTTGGCTATCCTAGCCTCTTTGCTTTCCCATATAAATTTTAAGACAAACTCTCCAGTTTCTATAAAGAAGTCTGCTGGGACTTTATGATTGTGGCAGATCTATAGGATCAGTTTGTGGAAAACTGACCTCTTGATAATGTGACCACAATATTCATCTCCATTTATTTAAGTCTTCTTTGATTTCTCTCATCTGTGCTTTGTAGTTTTCAGTGTATAAGCCTTGCATATCTATTTTATTGTTTCCAGCAATATTATAAATGGTACTTTAAAAAAATCAATTCCCATTTGTTCATTATTAGTACATAAAGATATTATTGATTTTTAACTAATGGCTTGTATCTTGTGTCCTTTCTGAACTAACTTATCAGAGTTAGTTGTAGTTTTTATATATTCCTGGGGGTTTTAGATGTAGTCAACCATGTCATCTGTGAATAGAAACAGTTTTATTTATTTTCCAGTTGGTATGCCTTTTGTTTCTTTCCTTGCTTTATTTTACCTGTAAGAACATCTGACAGAGGAGCAGTGAAAGTGATCTCATCTGATCCTAAGTGGAAATCAGCCTTTTAAACTGAGGTATGATGTTAGCTGTAGGTTTTTCACAAATAAATCTTTTCATATTGAAAAAAAATTCCTTTTTCCTCCTTGTTTATTTAGAGCTTGTGTTTTATTTCCCCATTTTTTCTTATTAGGACCACATGTTAAATTTAGCCAAATTATTTTTCTGTATCTCTTGAGGTGATCATATGATTTTTCTGTTTTAATCTGTAGATAGAGTGAAGTACACTGATTTATGAATGTTGAACTATCCTATTCCTGGGATAAACCAAAACTTGGTTATATTATCATTTTTATTTTTTCCTATATTTATTTTGCTAACATTTTGTTCAAGATTTTTTTTGCATCTTTGTTTATGAGGGCCATTAGCTCAAATCTTCAGTTTAATTTTTTTTCCTCTTGTAATGTGTTTAGTTTTAGCATAGACTAATATTGGTCTCATCTAATGAGTTGGAAGTGTCCATTTCTATTTTCTGGAAATGTTTATGTAGACCTAATATTATTCCTTCATTAAATATTTGAAGGATTTGCCATGGGGTGCATGCAGTCATCTGAGCATGCAATTGGCCTTGTGGGAAGGTTTTTAACTGCAATTTTAACTATGAATTTAATTTCTTTGATAATTGAGGTTATCTATTACCTTTGAATGAGCTTGGTAATTTGTATCTTTCAATAAATGTATCCATTTAACCTCAGTTACTGAATGTACTGTCATAAAGTTGTTCATAACATTTCCTTATTATCTTTTTAGTGTCTGTAGGATTTGTAGTGATGTCTCTTATTTAGTTCTCATTGTTGGTAATTTGTGGCTTCTTGTTTCCTTTATCAGTCTGACTAGAGGTTTATCAGTTTTATTGATCTTCACAGAGAACCAACTTTTTATTTCACTAATTTTTATCTCATGGTTTTCTTTTTCCACATTATTGATTTCTACTCTCCATTATTTCTTCCCTTCTGATTTCCTTAGGTTTAATTTTTTTATAGTTTCTTAAAGTCAAAATTTAGATAATTGATTCAAGACATTTCTTTTTTTCTGATACAGGTGTACAGTATAAATTTCCCATGAAACACTGTTTTAGCTGCATCATTCCACAAATTGTTATATGTGGTGTTTTAATTTTTATTTAGTTAAAAAATATTTTCTAACTTCTTTTGCAAGCTTTTCTTTGATACATTAAAAGTATGTTATTTAATTTAATATTTGTTGATCATCCAAATATCTTTGTTACTAATTTTTACGTTAAATCAGTTGTAGTTAGAGAATATGTATAATTTCAATTCTTTCTAATATGTTTTGTGTCTCAGAATATAGTTTATTCAATGGAATGTTCCACATGTGCTTCAAAAGAATGTTGATGGTTGGAGTTGTTGTTCTAAATATCAATTAAGGAAAAAGGGTTGATAATGTTGTTCAGGTTTTCTATGACCTTACTGACTTCCTGTTTACTAGTTCTCTCAGTTACTAAGAGAAGTGTTAAATTTCCAGTTACATTTGTGGTTGTATTTACTTCTTTTCAACTATACCAGTTACTGTATGTATTTTGAAGCTTGGCTGTTAGGTATTTACACTTTTAAGACTGTTATGTCTGTTTGATGAATTGATCTTTAATCACTATGCAATATCTCTCTTTTTATAAAGGGTATAAATGATATCACAATTTATTTTTTTAATGTTTTATTTTAATGCAACATCTTTTTATTTTTGGTTATATTTCCTGCTTTGAAGTCTACTTTTAATAAGGCTGTTCTAGTTTTCTTTGATTAATATTTGTGTGGTTTCCCTGAGTGTATATTTCTCCATCATTTTACTATAGGGTTTTTAAGATTTTATTTATTTATTTGAGAGAGAGAGAGAGGGAGGGATCTGAGCAAGAGTGAGAACACACATAAAAAAGAGGAGCTGAGGGAGAGAGGGTAACAGCACGTATTGAGGACAGGATAAATTTTAGTATACTTACAAAGGTGATTACCTAATTCAGAGGTCACAGGAAGGTAAGCTCCATTAGCTCCAGTGAGGATCTTTTTTGTGTGTTGAATTCCCACTGTATTCCCAAGGCCTAGGTCAGCATCTAGTACATAGATGTTCCATAAATTACCCTATTTATGCCTTTATATTTAAAGTATGTTTTGTAGACAACATACAACTGAGTCTTGCTTTTTCAAAATTCAATCTATCTCTTTCTTTAAAATATATTCTAATTACTTACATTTCAATTATTTACATTTAATGGCTGATATGATTTGTTTTAAAGTAAGATGATAGAGGGGCACCAGGTGGTTCAGTCAGTTAAGCTTCTGCCTTCAGCTCAAGTCATGAGCCCACGGTCCTGGGATGGAGCCCCACATTCAGGTCCCTGCTTAATCATTCTCAGACATATTGGTGGGAAGCATGTTGTGGAGCAATCTAGCTAATTTTCTCTCACAAACAGTGCATCATTGGCTTAGACTAGTTTCTTATGGGGCAGATGGATTTGCTGCCAAGCTTCTCAGAGGTGCTGGTTATTATTCGACAATCTGGTGATGCCAACATTGATGAGTAATAATAGTGCGTGGAACCCAAAACAAGCAGCCACTTGGTTTGGTTTCAGAGAAGTGTAAATATAGTAGAAAATTCTGATCATTTGCCAAGACCTAAACATTTTTTCTCATAAACCTCTTATTTTAGAATAGTTTTAGTTTTACAGAATTATTGCAATGATAGAGCAGAGAGTTGCCTTACACTCTATTCCCATGACTCAATTTCCCCATGACTAACATGACTATGGATATTTGTCATAATTAATAAGTGAATATTAATACATTATTGCTAATTAAAGTCCATATGTTACTCAGATTTCTGGATTTTTCCCTGATCTTTCTTTCTTTCTTTCTTTCTTTCTTTCTTTCTTTCTTTCTTTCTTTCTTTTCTGTTCCAAGATACCACATTGCATTTAGGAGTCACATCTCCTTTGGCTCCTCTTAGTTGTAACTCAGATTTGTTTTTGGTGCCCTTGATAGTTTTGAGTATAGTTTGGTCAGTTATTTTGTAGAATGCTCCTCATTAGAATTTAATGTTTCTCTCACAATTAGATTGGGGT
The DNA here is from genome assembly GCF_048418805.1 of Vulpes vulpes. Lineage (NCBI taxonomy): Eukaryota > Metazoa > Chordata > Mammalia > Carnivora > Canidae > Vulpes > Vulpes vulpes. The sequence continues at coordinate 7,057,070 of NC_132781.1, forward strand.
GAGATGTTTTGGGGAGGAAGACCACAGAGGTAAAGTTCTATCCTCATTATATCATATCAAAGGTATATCCTCATCATATCATATTAAAGGTATATATATCAAAAGTCAAAGTGTTGACTTTATCTACTGTAAAGTTACTCTTTTCTGTCTCCCTTCCCATTCTGTTCTGTCGTCTTTGGAAGAAAATTGCTATGTGCCTCCCATTTCAGGAGTGGGGAGTTATTTTCTTCTCCTTTGGGGTGGAATAGCTACATAAATTACTTGGGATTCTTTAGCATGGGATATTTGTCTTTTCTCTCTACTTAGCTACATTTTGCAGGTGATGGTGATGTACCCTCCATGAGTTTGGGAAGTCAGGTTTCTGGTCATCAAGTCATTGGTGAACAACAAGGGTGCTGATGAGCTGAGATGACCTGGGGAACAAGCCAACACCTCAATGTTGAAGGGGCATAACAGTTAAAATGGTGGACAATTGTGATGTGCAGTCCCAAATACCTTCCCAGTTTGGGGAGTGATGAACTGGAGGACCTTTTGTTTGGCTGAGCACCAAACAAAATGGGTTGAGGTAAGCAAACGAGGGAGTGGAAGCTGGAGCAGAGATGAATGACTCTGTCTGTAAGAAGTGAGAAAATTGAAATTCTGGGGGGACTCTGGGATGCTTTGACAGTAGAGACAGCAGGGCTGGATGCTGGACATGAGAAGCATCTGAGAGATGGGATTTGGAGAAATGTATAACAAGGATTTTTTTGTTGTTGTTGTGGGGTCATCAGTTTGACTCTTCTTCTCCCCAGTGGAGTCTGGATTGCTCATTGAGGTAGGGTGGAGTGTGTGTGTGTGGTGATGGTGATGGGCGGGGACTTGAAGACGTGCCAGGTTCTGTGTTGGTGGAGATGCAGAAACAAGTAGCCCATGCAGACACTAGGGGCAGAGAATGAACAACTGGCTGCTATTTGGGTTGCAGGGATGATAATATGCCTAGAGCTGCAGAGTCTTACACAGCTCTATACATGGTGCCAATTACCCTCCTGTAGATTCTAAGTCAGTCCCATGGGGAAAGCAGAGAAATGGTACAGATATGGAAACTGGGCATGGTGAAACTGCTGTCTGCCCAAGGTCACTGTTGGCCAAGCTGTAGGGGCAGACCCTAATGTCCTGACACCCCTCCCTCCCCACTCCCCACTCAGTGTCCCTTTCCTCTCTCTACACCACATCCTCCCACCTTTCATTAGCCCCTCGGAAAGAGCCTGTTGTTTATTGCACAAGTAACAGCAACATCAAAGTTGGAAAATTCCGTTCGAGTCCAGGGCTCTAAAAAACATGCCCCAAGAACCAATCCACTTAAAATGCAAATTCCGCTGACACTAATAAGCAATATATATACACATGCATTTACACATGCAAATGAGCAGAATGGGGCACAGGACTTTCCTCCACAGCATCCGCACATGATTATGTTCAAGACACTCCATCAAAGTGAAGCAGAGAGGCCACCTCCCTCACGTCCTCGCCAGGCTCGAACCTTCCGAGATGGTCAGGGCCTGTGGGCAATACACGTGGTCCTTCAGAAGCCAGAGCATCGTCCAAGTTCAAGGCTTTCTATTACATAGCTTACGTCACAACACTTCTCTGAGCCTCAGTTGCTGCCCTACTCATCACGATCCTGTTGGTCTTCCTCATCTGCCTGTCAAATCTCCCTCAATCTTCAGGTCCATGAGGTCTTCCAGAAAGCCCTTGAACACCACAACTGCCCACGTCAACCAAACCAGCATCTGAACTCAGACCTCATGTCCTCATTCAGTCACCCTGGACTCATTTTTAGCACCGAACCCAATTGCCAAAATGGGCCCTCCCCAAAAGATCTCTATGTTCCTGTTGTGTTGTGTTTTCCCTTCAAAGTGTTGGGAGTCCCAGCAGGCAGATAATACTGGAGGTTTTCCTAATGCTGTCTTCAGCCAGGGAGGGAGGTAGGTCAAAAAAATATATATATAGCTTCTTGTAGAAGGTGAGAGACCCTGATGATACTCAGGTGTCTCAGGCATTTATCCCACAGCAACAGGAGATGAGCTTTTCCACATACTTAAACTTTCAATGGCAATGTCCCTATTCTCTATCGAAACATTTTTTGGCCATTTTGAGTGGAAATAATTTTTTTCTGAATTACTTACATATTCAGCTGCCTTCCTAAATGATGCTGAGCTCTAAGGGTCCTTGAGATCAACATTAGAGGTCTGTGTGACAATGTAGATCCTTATGGGGTCACTGGGCCACCAGCCAAAGGGGCTCACAGCTCCCTCAGCCCTGCCTCACAATGACCCCCACTGAGTACTTTTGCAACCCAAACTTCCCTGGAGCTTTTGGGGATTGGGGATGGGGTTAGGCAACAAAATTGCATATTATTATTTCATTTGGGGGAAAAAAAGGTGTATGTATAAAAATGGCCAGAAAAGCATACACCAAGATATTGGAAATTATCTCTTGATGATAATCCATGGGCTTTTGAGTATATCAATAAATATTGCTCTACCACATGCATTTTAATGTTTGCATGTAGTATTAGAATTGCATGTAGTTAGAATGTAGTATTTCATCATGTGGATGTTCGAAAGGGTTCTGAACTCTTCTATTAGCTGCTTTCCAGTTATTTCTCTGCTATACATAATGCTCTGATAAAGTTCCTGGCACACACATCTCTGTGCACACTCACTTACTTAGGGAGATTTCTGGAAGTAGAACTGCTGGATGCAGGGCAAGCTCATGGAAGTTTTTTACACCTGGTTTCCTATTGCCCTCCAGCACTACCGCCCCATCTTCCCTTCCCTGGGGCCGTGTGAGGCTCCAGCTTTTACCTGTGGAAGCAGCGGCCCTCTAGCCCGGTTCCAAGGCTGGTGGGAGTGGCGCTGGTTCTCTCCTTCCAGCACTTGCAGTGGTGCACACACAGCCCGCTCCCAATAAATACTTGTGGCTTATTGAATGAGAGCTCTGTCTCCCCAGCCCCAGCCCACCCCCTGGCAGTGCTGGTGCGAGCCTGTCCTCCTCCTCCGCCAGAGGCAGGTAATAGATGGCCGGGAGCCCGCCCCAGCCTCGGTCTCCGGAGGGTGATGAGGGGCAGGACAAATGCGAAGTGAGTGGCAATATTTCCTGAGAGCAGGAACGGGGGAATCTATCACTCCACACCGGAGTCCCCGCAGACCAGGAAAGGAGCATCCATGGGAGAGTGTGCGGTGTGGGACCAGGGGTCAGGGTGGGGAGCCCCAGGGCACCAGCCAGGGTGGGGGGCGCCAGGTAAACTCCCGGTCCCTCTCTCTGAGCAAGAATTAGCCTTGCAGGCCCTGGAGTGAAATAAAAAAATGAAAGTTTCTGCATAGTTAATTCCTGGTGGCTCAACAGCCTCGCCAGGCAGGGGTGGGGGGATGTGGGAGACAGCAAGAGGAAAGGCAGGGGGACGCCAGACAGAGGCTGTTTGATGAATGCCTAGGACACTCCAAATTCACTGCCAGGCACTCAAATCTTTCCGGGCTGTTCCAGGTCTTGTAATGCCTCCCTCCTTTCTACTTTCTTCCCAAAGCTTTCAAGCTTTCATCCCCGGGCTCCCCTAGGGCCCCTGGTGAGGTAGGAAGGCTGGCTAATCACCAATGGCTAATCTCCAACTAATCACAGCTGGAGATGCTTCCCCTGCTGCTTTATTTTGTGGTTGCTGTTCCTGCAACAGAGAGACTGGACTTCTTTATCCTCGGCTGAGGCTGAGCCCGCTGCAGACTAGCCTGCAATCACCAGTAACCTACTCAGAGCTTGGACTCCCCACAGCCAGGTTCCAAGGTCATGCGAAGCAGATGCCTCCAATCATCTTTGACTGCTGAAGGTCCTGAGTGGGTCTCTAGGGAAGATTGATTGTGTTAATGGCTCTCTGAGTGGCCTCTGTGAATCCAGGCCCTTGGTAGTGACCTCCCACATGCCTCAAGAGTCTCAACTCGGATGTGTGACTTGCCTGGCCAATGAGACAGAAGCAACCTTGACTCAAGCAGAGCTTGGAGAAGTGCTTGTGTGTTGCTACCATGCACCTGTGCTTCCACCATGAGATGGGCTAGTCTTCTGGAAGGATGTGAGAAGCACATGAAGGAGAGCCACTCTGTCACAACCCAGGTCCTTCTGGACCAGCCAGCCACTGACCAGCCTGGATCACAGCTGCATGAACAAGCCTAACCAAGATGAGCAGAGCCCAGCCCCATTGCCCTGCAGACTCATAAGAAATAACAAATGGTCGTTGTCTAAGCCAGGAAGATGTGCAGTCTGCTGCAGTAGCTGACTGATACATCTCCTTTACATAAACGCCATTCCAGAGATCAGCCTGAAGGAAGTCCGGCTGGGCCCTAGCACATGAGAAATCTTGGGAGGCTCATGCTGTATATCCAACGCCCAAGGTCACAGGGGGAGGCTGGAGTTGCTCTAAGACGCGTCAATCAAACGTAGGCACTGAGAGTTGCTAGGATCCTCTAAAACTCTATTTCAATTCGATTTTCACCAAATCACACACACACAAAAACAGAAAAAAACACAGGCTCATTAGAAAGATAACAAACAAGAGGACATGAAGTTAAACACTCCACTTTCTGTATCACCTACTTCTACCCTTTCCCCTGCTTGTCGCTACTCTGATTTCATCCCCTGAAGGAAGCCACCATTAAGCACTTGAGGTGCATCCTTCCAGATATTTTTCAATGCACACACACATGGATGTAGATAGACTTCTTTTTCAAAAAATGGAATAACAGTAAAATATTGTTCTGAGACCTACTTCTTTTACTTAATGGACCGCCAGCAGCTCTAGCTCATTCTTTTTAATAGGTGCATAGTATTTCAGGGCCCAGACATACTGTAATTTGCCACATCCTTATAGACATTTAGATTGGTTCAAATTTCCTTACTGTAACTGAAACATATATAATATATTCATGTACTTATGGTGCTATTTATAAAAGTCACCTAAAAATGGAGCGGCTGGGTCAAATTTTAATACATATTGCCAAACTGTCTTTGAAAAATAGTGGGTGGTATAAGAATGTCTGTCCTTCTACACCATGGAGGAAGTCACTCATGAGTGTCCAGTCACTCATGTTGGCTAGGATGGACTTTTTGCCAATCTGATGGGGAAAAAAAATACCACCTCATTCTAAATTACTTTTATTGGGGATCCCTGGGTGGCTCAGCAGTTTAGCACCTGCCTTCAGCCCAGGGAGTGATCCTGGAGTCCCCGGATCGAGTCCTGCATCAGGCTCCCTGCATGGAGCCTGCATCTCCCTCTGACTGTGTTTCTGCCCCCATCTCTCTCTCTCTCTCCCTCTCTCTCTCTCTCTCTCTCTCTGTGTCTCTCATGAATAAATAAATAAAATCTAAAAAAAAAATAACTTTTATTATGGGTGACACTGAAATAGTTTTAAATATTTATTAGCACTTTGCATGTCATTGTTGGTGAACTCCTGTTTGTATAATTTGACTATTTTCTCTGTCTGCTCATGATTGTTTTCTTATTGGATATGGCAGGTCTCTATGTATTATGGCTATAAACTTCTTATTGTATACGTCCCAAATTTTTCTAAATTCATCATGTCGCTATCTCTTAGATAATCCCATTAAACAATCCAGAACTATGGATCTTAATTCATTCTCCAGGCATTTGGTCTCTGTTAAAATATTGTGGTAGGAATATCTAGAGAAGCTGCTCTTCCAACTTCTCCGCACCTCTGATAGCACCACTTGTGGACTTAAATCCCTCTCTGGGATCGGCTTTGGTGATGTTAGGGATTATTTACAGCAAATGCTTTGATATCTGATCCTGTAACCTCTCAACCCACCTTGAAGTTTACCTGCAGCTGCAGTTGGCAGTTCCTGCTTAGGCTATTGGCCCCCTATCTCGAATGCCATGGCAGCTGTCTGCTTTTCTGCCTGACATCTTTCCCCAGGGCCTCAGGATCTTGTACAATCTATACCACTTATGCACAGCACAGCCTGGAAGCATCTGGGGATTGAATGCCCCAGGGTAAGCTTCAACAAATGGCGGACAAGAGTCAGGACAAATGCTTCAGCTTCCCCATCACTTGGAGGCAATCCCAGTCGTGTTCTCCATGGTTCCTCAGCAGGTCTCCAGGGGGACGGAGAGTAGGTTGCTGCTGTACTAGAGTTCTCCAGAGAAGTAGAACCAATGGAATGAGAGGGGAATTTATCATAAGGAATTGGCTCACATGATAATGGAAGCAGACAAGTTCCAAGATCTGCAGTTGGCAAGCTGAAGACCCAGGGGAGCCAATGGTGTGGTTCCAGTCCGGAAACCAGCAGGCTCGAGACTTGGGAAGAGCCAATGTTTCAGACGGAGGCAGGAAAAGACCAATGTCCTGGCTCAAGGCAGTCAGGCAGGAGGAAGTCCTCTGACTCAGCTTTCTTGTTCTGTTCAGGCCCCCAGTGGATTGGATGGGACCCACCTACATCAGGGAGGACCATCTGGTTGGCCCAGTCTACACTGGAGATGCTAATCTTATCCAAGAACACCCTCATAGACACACCCAGAATAGTGCCTGACCCACCGTCTGGGCCCCACCGTGTCATGAAATTAACCACCACCCTTGTCCCCCATGGGTGTCTCTTTAATGATTTCCCTCCCCTCCTTTCCTGTCTTCTCCACCCCTGACTTATGCTTGTTGGTAACCCTCTGAATAAACCACCTGCTCCCAAGTCCTTATCCTGGAAACTTCTTTCCAGGAAACCCACCCAAAGACAAGAGAGGAAGGCAAAGCCTTCCATGCTTGGATTTCACGTAACATGGCTGTGCTTTTGCAGACCTCTGACAAGAGGATGACTTTTCTCAAGCCCCAGTGCTGGAGCTGGAACAGTCTTTTTCCTTCTAGATGAGCCAAATGTTAGCTAGGGACACAAGCCCACGGAGAAGAGACCAAATAAAAGTCAAGCCTGTTGGGACCTCACTTTCTATTTTCCCGCAGCCCAGTGTGAAAGAGCAGAGGGTCCCTCGCATGTGGCTCAGGGCTGCAGTTTCTCAAACTCCCAACAGGCCTCAGGCTTGCTGCCATCAGAGCTGGGGAGGGGATGTAAACTTCCTTCTGCCCTCTCAGCCTCTGTGACTGGGTTCAAGAATTAAACTGCCATAAGAGGGGCACCTGGGTGGCTCAGTGGTTGAGCGTCTGCCTTTAACTTGGGTCATATCTTGGGGCCCTGGGATTGAGTCCTGCATCAGGCTCCTTGCAGGGGACCTGCTTCTCCCTCTGCCTATGTCTCTGCCTCTCTCTCTGTGTCTCTCACGAATAAATAAATTTTAAGACAATCTTTAAAAAAAATAAGCTGTCATTAGATCAATAGAAGAAAAGCATGCAGGTTTTATTTAGTATTTTTTACATGCACACAGGAGTCTTTGTAAGGAAAATAAGACCCGAAGAAGCAATCAGGCCCCAAAGCTTATATGTCTTATTTATTTGTTATTTATTTATTATTTTTTATATGTCTTTTTTAAACAAAGACTGCTAAATTATGGGGATGGGATAGCACCACGGGCCCCAGGCCAGGTGGGGACAGTGACCAGGAAATATTTGAGAGAACTGAATGGAAGACTGGGGTGATTTTGGTAGGTTTGTGCGTACAGCTCCGTAACTAGCATTGACTCTGATCTCTGGTGATCAGAGTGTTCTCCTCCTGGAGCAGGGAGGGCTCCTTTCTCATGGGACATGTCAGGACCTGCTTCCAAGTAGAAGGAGGGAGGTCTGAGAGCACTGCCTGAAACTGGTGTTTCTCAAGTGCTTTGGGCTCAAAGTAACCAGTGTGCCAAAGCGGCATATTTGGGGATGACATGTCCTGAACCCCTTCACGGGCATAGTGCTGACAGAGGAGGCCCCAGAAAGCAAGACCCTTTCTTGGCTGGCCAGAGCAGAAACAGCTCTTATGTCAATAGGCCCCCAACAGGTGCCCCAGAGAGAGACAGCTCCCTCCTAAAAGGACCAACTGGATAAGGCTTTGTGGGAACTGCGCCCCAGGCTCCATGGAGATTACCATCTCGTGGGTAGGGCTGGAATCTGTAGCCAGAATAGCAGAGGCTAGCATCGCCACCCCATCCTCGGCCTGGGGTTCTTAAGGCCAAAATTACCCACCAGTCCATCCAAAATAGATGCTACAGTGCAAGGAGAGCACTAGTCCATGAAGTCAGACCACTGCATTATCATCCTGGGGCATCAGGCCCTGGTCATCAGCCCTAGGTGCCCGAATCACCTCCTGTTTGGTCCAGAGATAGAAAGTCTCATTCCCAAGGGGCACCTGCTTAGGAAGCCCTGGCCCCGGGAGGGGTTTCTTGTGGAACTTTACCCCGAGACCTCCCTGAGCTGTGGTTTACAATTATGTAGGCGCCCAGCCCCAGGCCAGCATCTCCCACGACACCCAGGAGTGGTGGACAGTTGTGGTCTGACATCAGTGGTGCTTCTTTCCCGGGTTGTGCTACCTTGGCATCCGGGTCTTCCAGCTGTAACCAGTCGTGTCCTTTCCTCTCATTTGCTCTCCTCCCCCACAAGGTCCCCTTCCCAGGCTGCTTAGGGAACCCTTACTTTCTTTTACTTTTGGATGCAGAGCAAGTCAATGTTTCTTTGTTGACAGACCCAGGGGCCAATAGGCCCAGGAAGCTGTTTTCCCAAAACCAAAGGTGATGGAAGAGTAACATCTTCCATCACCTGGGAGAAAAAGACTCCAGCTTTTAAAATAACTGCTTCTCCTGGGTGGCTTAGCTGTTGGGCATCTGCCTTTGGCTCAGGTCGTGGTCCCGGGCGTCTGGGATCGAGTCCCACATCAGGCTCCCTGTGAAGAGCCTGCTTCTCCCTCTGCCTGTGTCTCTGCCTCATTCTCTCTCTCTCTCTCTCTCTCTCTCTCTCTCTCTCTTTCATGAATAAATAAATGAATCTTAAAAAAAAAAAAACTGCTTCTGGTAGTTGGCTAGCTAACCTGGACACATAGGAAGGATCAGGAAGGTGTGCAGCGGTGGGTGCACAAATGGCCCAATGGTGGCGTGGGGTGGAGCCAGGTAAGGCCTTGACACCAGCCCTAGGAGACCTGGAAGGGGGCACAGCCCGAGTAAGTGCAGATATGGGGAGCGTGGGGGTCCTTGTCCAGTAGAGACAGGGCCTCAACCCCGCGGGCAGGAGTGGTGGGTAGATTCCTGGAATTCGGTTCCTTTTTCCTTTTTCTTGAGGGAATCCAGACTTCTCTGAAGCCAAAGCCTTGGGGATCACTGCTCACCTGCCTGGAACCAAGAAGGCAGCCCCTTTGGCCTAAGGAGTAGGAGGAGGGGCCTGGGTGACCTGGGTGGGGGAGGAGGGCAAGTCGTCTCCCTTCTCCTGTCCTGCAGCTGGCCTGGAGCTCCCCGGACTGGGAACCCAACTCTGGGCAGGTAGAAGAAGAAGCAGAGCCAGGAACCACCTGGAGAGAAGCTTCTCTGGGCCCCTGCAGACTGGCCTCCAGCGAGCTGGGCCGAAGCCTCACCCCCTAATAGTAGGCAGCGGGAGGGCCCGCCGGGGAGGCACCAGCTAGGAGGGCAGAGCGCCCAGGGGCCCAGGAATCGGCCTCCTCTCTAATGAGGAAGTAATTCAGTTAGCCCGGATTTCCCTGTCAGCAGCTTTTATTAAATGCAGGAGCCACCATGCTCTTAGGGATGCGGAGGAAAGCTCCGGAACCAGCGGGGATCACAGGGCTCAGTGAGCAAGGAGCCAGGCAAGGTGTTAAGCAGATTAAAAGGTGGAGGGGAGGGGGGGGGGGCATGAGAAAAATAAAGAAAGGAGAAAAAGCAAAACGGGGCAGCAGACAGGGAAATCAAGCACAAAAAGGCTCAGATGAGGCGGAGGCAGGGGGCCTGCATTCCTCTCGGGCCTCTATTGTGTTCCCTGAGGCCTAATCAGGAGCGAATACAATCCGGCCTCCTGTGAAAGGCCCCAGTCAGGTCTTCCCCCGGCCCTGCAGCTCGGTGCAGAATGGAGGAGCACAATAGCCTCGTGGAAATAAATAATAACACGGGCAGTGCGGCTTTGCAGGCCCCAGAAGAGAGATCAAAGTGATGTGCCAGGCGGAGGTGCCCACTGAGGTACAGCCGAGGCTGCCAGGGGCCCAGGGGCAGCTGTTCAGGGCTGAGGTACCAGGTAGGGGCTTGCTGTAACCAAAACAAACCAAAGTAACATTTATTGTGCGGTTGTCAGTACTTTTGTCCATATCAACTCTCAGCGACCCTATTAAGGTATTATTATCCCTATTTTACAGATAAGGAAACTGCGTCACAGAAAGATTAATTCAGGGATTAGTCAACTATGGCTTATGATCCAAATCTGGCCCACTTCTTGTTTGTGTAAATAAAGTTTTATTAGAACACAGACACATTGATTGGCCTGTTGTCCGTGGCTGCTTTCAAGCCACAGGGGCGAGTGGAGTAGTGGTGACAGGGCCTGTGCGGCCTGCAGAGGCTGAAATGTTTATTCTCCAGCCCTTTAGAGAAAATGCTGAGGACCTCGAGGTTAAATGGCCTGTTCAAAGTCACAGAACCGGAAAGAGACTGAGCTGGCATTTCAATCTAGCTTTGTTCCTGAAGCTCTGCAGCAAAGGGGTGGGGGTTGGGGGACTTTAAAAGGGCCCAGATGGGAATGGGTGGTGTGGGAAGGAGGGAGATAGAATCAGCCCTTCTGATCCAGCCGGACACTGGGTGGTGAGGGCGACAGGGGCAGAGGACCCTGGCAATTGGGGGTCTCCAGGGAAGTGTGGTTCTTTAAAACCCCTTCGGCAACAATCCTGCCTGCCAAGATCAGCCTTTCTTGGCCTGAGAAAGACCAGTCACCCCTGGAGCCTGGAGGGGGTCCAGCCAGCCTTGCAAGATGGCGCTGACTCAAGCCTGCAGGTCTCCCTTTGTCCTTGTCTATCCTACGTTGAGACTAGTCGGCATCCTCTGGACTGGAGTTTGCCTGGCTGCGTAATTAGTGCTCAACTGAAGCTTGGGGGAAGCAGGGGTGGCTGTGTGTGACCAAGGACAGACAGCAGAATGCTCAGCTCCCAGCCTTGGATGACAGGCAGGGCTCTCAGGCTCCTTCACTGCTCCTGCCGATGATGATCACATCACAGGAGCTTGAAACCCAAGGAAGACATTGAGTCCATCTGGAAAACTATGGGCTGAGACACCCCCCAGGTGGAGAACACCTGCCCTCCTGCAACATACAGTCTGCCAAAAGGGATGGGGATATGGGTGATCCGCCCAGAAAACATCTCCAAATGTGTCGGGATAGCCTGGTCGGTCTGTTCTATACACGACTGCTAGTGACAACGGGGTGTACTATGAATAATTGTAAACTATAAAACCAGTCAGCAGGTCCTTCATTCAGGAAGCACTGATTGAGCACCTGCCACGTGCCAGATGCTGTTCTAGGCTCATAGGAAACAGTGGTGAGCAAACAAGTCCTCTGAAACTTACCTTTCAGAGAAGGAGACCAGTCCAATTTAGTTAATGCATGATGTAATTTTAAAGTGCAAAAATATTATGAAGAATCAGGCAGGGAAGAGGATTAGAGACGAGACCCGAGTGAAGCAAGGCAGTGAGTCATGCGCAAACATAGGGAAAAGTGTCCCAGGCAAAGGGAATAGCTGATGTGAAGGGCTAAGTTGGGGAAGAGCTTGGTGTGACCGAGGAATGGAGGAAGGCCTGTGTGCTCAGAGCAATGGAGGACAGAGAGAGGGGGTCAGCAGGGACAGGGCACATGGGCATGGAGGCCGAGGGGAAGACTTTGGCTGTCATGGAAGGACATGGAGAGAAATGGAGCTGTAAAGTAGAGGCCGGTCTGGAGGAGGTTTCCTCCAAGGAGGAGCAGAGAGATACGGTACTAGGCAGAGTGAGCAGGGGCCTGGGAATGTTTTTTTTTTTTTTTTTTTTTTTTTTTTTTAGAGGTAGAGCTTCCAGTGTGTGTGTGTGTGTGTGTGTGTTGGGGGGCTGGTGCTGGTGGAAGTGACCCAGGAGAGGGAGATGATGGTGACATAGGACAGGGAGATGGTTATAGTAGCAGGCCCTGCACAGCAGAAAGAACAGGCTAAAATGGGGGGATATGGTTGGGGTGGGGGCAGAGCACATGCTCCTACAGTTTATCTACACTTCTTGTCTGCATCCCCACTGGGAAAGTGACCACACACCGGTTTTTTTTTTTTTTTGAATGATTCTTAGTCCAGCCTATTTACTGGTATAATTAAAAATGACTCTCCCAACTGTCCCAGTTTGGACAATCACTTAAGTGGCCATTCTTCCTATGAGGCCGGTACCATTTGTATGTCCGTGTTACAGATGAGGACACTGAGGCAGAGGGAGGTGACACAACAGGTCAACAGTTGAACAGCCAGTACATCAAATGAGGTCTATGACTCCAAGTCCTTGAGCCCTGAACCCCTGCGGGAGAATGTTTGGTCCTGAGCACAGGAGCAGATACTAAGGAGCAGATGAACCGCCTTCACCCCTTGGGCAAGTCTATTCATGAGAAGTGATTAGGTTAACAGCTAGGCATGGGGTGAACATATTAGAATCTGCGCTCAAATCATATGTGGCATAAGGCCAGTCTGCCTTTCTGGGGCAAGAGCCATTAAACATGTACCTTGGTTATAGAGAGGCTGCTACATGTCTGGAGCTCTCCTAGGCTTCCTGAATTTCCAGCTTGAGCCTGTCCTGTCTGATGCCTTCAGGGGTTCCACCTTCCTCATGTTACTGTGACCATGAGGTCTGATCCTGTTTCAAAATTCAGTTTAACCAGGAAAGGTTCAAGGTCATGGCAAACTGGGTCCTGCTACGACCCTGCTCCTGCACCAGGAGGAGACATAACTCATTTATCATGGCATTGTTTATGGCTTAGCTGGGGATGTGCTCAGAACCCTCCTTAACATGGAGCTCCTGTCGCTCCCCCTTTATCAGTCAAATTTGATCTCCTAAAGAAACCTGTGGGCCATATCTTTTTTTTTTTAAGATTTTATTTATTTATTCATGAAAGACACAAAGAGAGAGAGAGAGAGGCAGAGACACAGGCAGAGGGAGAAGCAGGCTCCATGCAGGGAGCCCGACGTGGGACTCGATCCCTGGTCTCCAGGGTCATGCCCTGGGCTGAAGGTGGTGCTAAACCACTGAGCCACCGGGCTGCCCCCCTGTGGGCCATATCTGAGGCAAAGTTCTCCTTCTTGGTAGAGGTGGAGTGAATGGTCTGGAAGGGTGCTATCCTTAGGATTTTTTGGTGGTGCTTATCCACATGCGTTCCTGCCTTCCATTCTGGAGCTGGGACCCCAGTGCTCAGCAGGGAGAGCAGGAAACAAAGCAGAATCAATAGGCTCAGGTCAAACAGGTTTCTCCCTCTCCTTAGGAAGATGCATCAGCTATCATGGCAACTTTCATTTTAAGCCCAGACCAGCCACTTTCTTCTTCCTGAACTGTTTTAAGTAGATTGCTACCTCTTTTCTCTCTCCCCGCACCACCCTGTAACTATTTCTAGACCGATAGACCACAGATCAAGGCCTAGGTACACGGGCAGATGGCTTCCAGCAAATAGGTGATGGAACTTCTGTGATCATACCAACCGATGACCTCAGTTATATTTACTTCTAAAAATCGATGGAAAAAGAGAAAAAAATGCAGATGATTCTTTCTCACTCGGTATTTTCATAGTTATAAGTGCTATTTGATGACTACCTAATATATGTCAGGTATGTGATGTGTAGAGGTGCCAAGTTCTTTGAATACTCCACATCCGTGACTTTATGCAATCTTCACAAGAATTCTTGCCAAGCAGTGATTGTCATCTTCATTGTACAGATGAATTATGGCCCAAATCCCATGTCTAGTAGGAGATGTGCATTATGTGCCGATTCTGTTTCCTCCTCCACTCTCCAGAACTTCCTAAACCATATAGGAGTCCCACAGACCCCAGGAGGTGTGGATTAGCACTCAGGTGACCAGCCATGGATGGGGGGTGGGGAGTGAAGGCAATGTTTCAGTCCAGGAGAACTGATGACCTCTCCTCTGGGAGCCCTGGGAACAGGAGCCAAGCAACAGGAGTTGCGGATGCTGAAGACCATGAAATGTCTGAGCTGCAGATTGAATGGCTGGTCGGGGGCCATTCTGGGAAGGTGGTGGTCTCACCTATGCAAGATGAATGAGAGACCCAGATGCGGTCTGGAGTGGTGACCTGGAAGCCAGTCTACAAGCCCATTGTCCGGGGCTTCAAACATAATGACTCAAGGACTAGCACTTTCATTGATCTTGATTCTAATCTTCCCCCAAATTCTAGTTAGTCTGAGGGCAAAACCCCTGTATTCTCATTTTACTGAGGATGACACTAAAACCAGGAGAGGTGACTTGGCCAAGGTCATATAGCTGGTAAGTGACAGAGTTGAACCCAGCTGGGGGTCACTACCTGTGCTTGGGGAGTGGAGGGGTCGTGTCTGTGGATTGTCCATGGAAGGTTTTCCCCTTTCAGCTTCAACCAGCACCGAGCTTGGTTTAACTTCATGTAGCTCCACCTTACCTCTGATGACCAACAGTGGGGTGACCTGGTAGGCTATGATTTTTATTACAAAACGATTCATACATGCCAGAAGAATGGGTAATATGTAAATAACTTGTAAAAATTAATAAAATGAGGGGTGCCTGGGTGATAAGCATCTGTCTTTAGCTCAGGTCACGATTCTAGGGTCCTGGGATCAAGTCCCATGTAAGGCTCTCTGCTCAGTGGGGAGCCTGCTTCTCCCTCATCCTCTCCCTCTGCCCGTCCTTCGGCTCATGTGTGTGCGCGCGCGCTCTCTCTCTCTCTCTCTCAAATAAATAAATTAAATATTTTAAAAAAATTAATAAAATGAATTCCCATGAACCCAGCTTTCAAGTCAGAATGACAATAGCATGGAGATCTCTGGTGTCTGTCCTCTTTGGGGTTTCCCCCCAGGGGACAAGTCCCATGCTGAATTCTGAGTATCCCATCATCTCTTACTTCTATACAGTTCTACCACATGCATTTGCATTCCTTACAATGCATGGTTTTGTTTCCATTTTTTTTAACTTAATGTAAATACCATCCTCGTTAACCCTTACGCAGGCTTACTAGGTGTTCATTGAAGCCATGCACATCCCTTATGAGGTAGGCATTATAATTGTGCCCATTTTTTCAGATGAAGGCAATGAGGCACGGGAAGTATAATGAACATGACCAAGGTTCCATGGAAAATAAGGCGCAGAACCAGGATTTGAATCCGAGCAGTCGGCTCCATATCTGTACCTGTTACTATGATATGGTGGGTGTGACACTGGAGACAGTGCTATTTCTGTAGGTACCTGTGGCTGCCCTTCGTTCATCTACGTATGGCACAGCATGAGCCTGGGGGTCGGGAAATGGAGCCAAGTGCACGCTGACGGCTTTCCACCCCTTGGATGCCGGCTATGTTGACTCCCTCTCCTCACCCCCACCAATCACCCCATTCTTATTAGGAGAGACTTCTTTTTTACAAGTAGGTTCAGGGACAGTGACCCTCTGCTCACTCACCCAAAGCCCCCTGCATATGAATTGTGATAGATTAAGGCTTATTTGATTCCCTTTGCCAGTGCATGGTTAGGGTGTGCACAGGGGGCCAGGGGCTCATGGGCTAGGAGGCTCTGAGCAAGGCTTTCCTCAGAAGGGTTTCCATGGAGAAACCTGGCAAACACCACCTTGCCCAGTGATCCAGGTTTGCATACGTCATGTGAAATCCCCCTGATATGATGGGATGAGAAAGCTGCTTTACCTCTATGGTCTTCTTCCTCTGAAACCCATAACTCCAGTTAAACCATGAGAAAGACACCAGAAGTGAGCTTCTAGTACATTCTACAAAATATCTGACCAGTGGTTCTCCCAGCCATTGAGGTATCAAAATCAAGGAAAGACAGCAAAGCTCTCACAGACCTGGGGAGACTGAGGACACCTGATACTGACTGCAGTGCAGCATCCCATCCAGGACCTCAGATCAGAAAAATTAGTGAGACCCGAATAAAATCCCCAGTTTGCTTAATAACAGGTGAAACTGGGTGGGGATTATAGGAACTCTATGCTCTACTTGCCACTTCTCAGCAAATCTAAATGTATGCTAAACTGGACAATTTAATTAAAAAAAAAAAAGTAATGGTGATAAAGAAATCACACCCAGAAGGAAGGATCTTCCTCTTTGCAAGACCATACCTTGTGTGATAGGACCACAGGCCATCTGGACACCATGAAGTATGACATTAGTCACCTGCTAAGGGCAGCAGAGCAAGGAGAGAAGAGAGCACCTGAGTGTCTGACAGTGTCATCAAGCTTCTGAATGATCCAGTTTTGCAACCCCACCTCCCCCATGTTTTCTTTATGGGCAATAATAAACCCTTGCCGTTAAAGCACTTTCAGGTAGAGTTGTTGGTGTTTGTTTGTTTTTTTTCCCATTACTTGCAGCCAAAAGCATCCTACCTGGTCCATTTCAAAGCCCAGACTTGTCCCCTGGACCAACCTGTTACCTGTGATCTGCCTGTGCAACCCTCCCTTGGTCACAGGTTCTGCTGCCCAGAGCCCAGGCACCCTGGTGCCCGTCAGTCCTGTGTGGGGCTCCAGCTTAATTAATCTTGTGTCGAGCACGGGTGCTCGTGGGATCCTAGCGGAGTCTGGGAAATGATTGTGTTGGAGCGAAACAAAAAGGAACTGCTCGTCTGTGACAGCTGATATTAAAATGACGACAACTCACATCATACCCAGAGTCAGTGCATTATATTCCTAATAAATAATGGGTTACTGCAGGTTAAGTGTCTGTCGCCGCATTCCAATTGTTGATATTTAATTAGCTCTAAAATTAAAGTGTTCTTTTATTGCCACACTGCTAGGACTACTTTATCCCTAATTGATTGAGATTAAAGTGTCTCCCAAAGATCCCGCATCCCTTTGTCAACCCAAATGTGAGAGGATTTTAATGAAAACGTTTGACATTTCAAAGTGTGACATAAATATCTTTAAATTAAGCAGAAAATGGTGGTGGTGTTATATTATGTAATCAGGGTGCTGATGGGTGAGGAAACATTTAACAGGGATGGACTTTTATGAGTGGGATGATGGTTAAGGGTGATTAGGGTTGGCCGTGACAAGGCACTGGGAAGGGTCAGCTTTCTTTTTTTGGAGATACGTTGGCTTGGGGTTGTTTTCCAGGTTTGGCACCTATAGAAGGGAAGCAGCAGGAGCGCGGCTTCCTCAAACTGTTTGTCTGGAGAGTGGGGCAGGGTAAGAAGGATTGCAGAAAGGGGACCAGCTTCAGGGCTCAATGTGCGTTTAAACCCTGCTCTGTCATTTATAAGGTGAGTGACCTCAGTGAGTTACGTGGTCCTCTGAATTTCAATTTCCTAATGCTCAAATCGGGATAATGGCACCTACTTCTCAGTGCCATCACGAGAATACGTTGAGATCGTGTTGGTGAAAGAACCGAGCCTAGGCTGTAGCTATTATCAGACCATTACGTAAACTTCTGATTTCGTATTTGAAGATGACTTAACTGACCATCTGTGAGAAGGACAGAGTGTGGCTCTCACTAGTTAAGCTTGCTACACACCCAACTCCAGTCCTCCCCACCTTGGTGACATCTTGGGAAGCTGGAAGGGACCCTCAGCCTGGCTCAGCAGATGGTCTGAGCCACCTCTTTGCCTCTTTCTATGTAACATCTTTGAGCCAGGTGCTCCTGGCTCTCCTCTCTGACTTAAATCTGGCCCAAATCTCGAAGACGAATGCATGTCCCACCTCCTCCAGTTGATTTCCTTGCATTAATTACCTATCACTGGGTAACAGATTACCACAAAACTCAATGGTTTAGACAACATGCGCTTATTAGGTCACAGTGTCTGTGTGTCAGGAATCCGGGCATGGCTTAGCTGTATCCTCCCCTTTTTTTTTTTTTTTTAAGATTTTGTTTATTTATTCATGAGAGACACACAGAGAGAGGCAGAGACATAGGCAGAGGGAGAAGCAGGCTCCCTCCAGGGACCCTGATGTGGGACTTGATCTCAGGATCCTGGGATCATGACCTGAGCTGAAGGCAGATGCTCAACCACTGAGCCACCCAGGTGTTCCTGTGTCCTTCATTTCAAGGTCTCTGACGAACTGAAATTAAGATATTGGCCAGGGCTGGGATCTCATTGGAAGTCTCAACTGGGGAAAGACCCACCTCCAAGCTTACGTGCCCACAAATTGGGAACACAAGCCTTGACCTCAAACTCAGTAGCACCACAGTATAAGCAAGGAGCTAACTAGAGGACAATGAAGTCCACCCCAGATTGTACTCTGCCTTCCCTCAACCTCTGTCCTCAACCCTGTCTCCTGATTTCAGCTCTTCCTGCAGACTCTCTGGTCCTGCAAGAATCTGAATGGCCATCCATGTGATAAGCAATATTTACAACCAGATGAGCAGTGAAGGCTGATTTCATTCATTGGGAAGGGCTCTTAAAGGCTGAATTCCACTCCCAACTATGGCTGGAGCCACCTCCACAAGTGGTGCCACCTCCCCTGATAATCCATTCCAACCAAAGTAATCACTGGAAGTTTGAAAGCTTCGTCCTTAATAGAATCAAACCTATCTCCTCGTTGCTTTCACCAGGGTCTCTGTGGGCCCCTTTAACTACCCTTGTGATAATCTAAGTACCACGTGTCCAATATTCTGCCTATGGTCTACTTCACACACAGTAGAATTAGACTAACCGACCTCACATGGGACCATGGGACCCCTTCGGACCCATGAGTTGAGTCACTTCTGGGTTGAGCATTTAATTGCTAACGTGGAGACTCACTATAGCTCTCTTTTCCCTCTGTCATGTTGCTCTGCAAATCTCCTGGTGGGGGCTGCTCCATCTGCCTGGATTCCAGAGCAAGGATAATGACAACGCAGCCACAGATCCCCTGGGGAAATATAACAGGAATTAGAAATAGATTTTGAATATTTGCATGACTGAGATTTTGGGGTTGTTTGTTATGAGAGACTCACCTGGTCTATCCTAAGTAGTACACCCTCCTTCTCGGTACCACTCTTTAGTTTTATGTCCCAGCCATCCAGGGAAGGGCAAGTGGGATACACTCTGGGGAAGTTGAGATGTTTCCTTGCAAGTCTGCAGATGTTTGCTCCATTGGCAGTTCCTCAGTTGCAGATGCACAGCATGAAGGCTGTAGGAAGCCAGAGGTAACAAGCTGCAAACCTGTGTAATCCCATATCCCACTGAATGTGGCATAAAACCCACCGGGGTCCTTACCACAAACAACATAACCTCCTGGAGGCTGTACACACACCGCAGATCTTATTTGGGCCCCACACATGTATCAGGTCCGCTTCACTGCTGCACATTGACTCTTCTTCAGCATGCCTGGATTTTAGGGAGAGAAATCCTACACTTGTGCACGTCATGCTGTTCTCGGCTCACACTAGGCTCAGGACATTCATCGAGTGGAAAACAAACCCTGGCTGTGGTGCAAGAGGGCTGGTGGGTACATTTGCACATCACACTCTTTAATCTTCCTTTCCATAACTTTGTCATTTGGTTGAGAGAGGATACTGGGCCAGAGAGAACACAAAAGGTATTATTTTCTGGGGTTTTGACTATCTGCTAAAATAAATCGCTTGTCTTGTGAAGTTCAAACACATTTATGAAAAATAGCAGATGCCTATTATTTGACAATTAGCTTTGGGAATAGAAAGTTAATCAGAAGCATAGCTCTGACAGCAGTGATCTGATCCTGTTTTCCTGAGGATGTCTACTGATGCTCATTAGCCACAGCACACACTCATGCACACGCACTCTTGCACACACACACCAGGTCTCATGCAGCAAAGGCACTCACAGCCTTATTCATTTCTTTACATCTCTGCACCGTCACCTTAAGGGGATGAGAGAACAAAGACACACAGGTTCATATCCCAGGGGAGGCCCAGGCGGGAACATTGGAGATACCAATCCTCAGAGGTGTCCGCATGCCCACAAGCAATTTAAAAAAGTAAATGGGGGTCAAACTCTATCAGGGGAAGCCAGTGACAGAATGTCTATGGCCCAGGACATAAATTGTGCTCAGGCTCTCACTTCTAGAATGCTGCCTTCCCTCTTATCCTATCATGCAGGATTTCCATCTTCCCTCTAACCCAAATTCCAGCATCCACGCCTGGCCTGCAGACAACCTTGCCAGTTGCATTCACTTTGCAGGTGGCTTGATTCCAGGGTAGAAGAAGCTTCCCAGGGCAAATTGGGAAAATCCCCGAGGTACAGAAGCCAAGGTAGAGGTCCTCAGGCCCTTGCAGAAGAGGGATGGGATGTTGTCTGGTTACACCCATCTCCAAGCTCCTCTTCCCTCTCCAACAATTCGTCATTACCCACAAAGGCATCTGTGCTCTAAGAACCACATACCTCTGACATTCACCAAGCTGTACCTAGGACTGTGCCAATCATGACAGGATGGATCATTCTAACTCCAGAGCAAACTCTTACAACTGAATCTGCCCTACACTGGCACAGAGATTACCCCTAAAGGATTATCTTCCTGAGCGTGGGAGGCTATGCTTCGAGAGCACATGGGGAGCCTTCCAGGCTGGAGGGACCACTCGGCCATGTGCATGGATGGTGGCCAAGGAAAGGCTTTTTCAACTGCATCAGTGTATTCCTGCTGAGACCTGTTTTATGTTCTGACTGTCCATAATGGGATTTAACTGTAATGATTTGGTATTGAATTCCCCTTAACAATCAGGGGGAATGGATCCTGACTGTTTGTAAATGTGTTTGCAAGTAGTGGAATGATTCACTCTGTATGTGTAGCTCTGCTCCTGGTGTGCCAAAAGTGGGAGTAGTCAGGATGCTGGGCCGAGGGGAGGAAGTGGGCTTTGAGGATGTGGAACTAGACCTTAGCTTTCTGGGCTGCGATCGGTGGGTATGGAAGGCTGTTTTCTGCCCCCGAGGCCTTCCTTCTATGGGTTTGCGGTAAAACTGGGTTGTGTGGGTGGCATGTCATGAATCATATGTGCTCATGTAGGTTCAAACTTGGGCCATGATGGCTTAGAATAACAAATATCATCAATATTTATGTGATATATTGGATAGTGACAAGTATTATATTTATTACCACTGCTCTGACCTGAGTATTTTATATGTCTGCTTTAATCTTCATAATTGTCCTGTGAGGTAGGGAATACTGTTATGCCCCAGTGAGAGAGCTGGTGTGAAGTCACTTCCCTGAGGTTATATAGCCTGGGATTTGAATCTAGGCCATCTGGCTCCAGAGTTCACGGCCCGACTACTATACTCTACTGCTAACTATAAAATCTGGTATGACCTGGTATTGATCAGAGGTTAGCGATCCTTTACTGTGTAACAAATCACCCCACAATATAGCAGCTTGAGAAAATACACACAATCTCAGAGTTTCTGGGGTCAGGAATCTGTGTGTAGCTTAGCTGGATCCTCTGCTTTGAGGTCTCTCAACCAAGGTGTTATCTATGGATGAGGTCCCACCATGGATAAGGTCCCATGGGTGAAGCATGACAAGAGAAGGACTAACTTCCAACTTCGCTTCTGTGGTTGTTGACAGGATTTCAACCCTCCATGGTTGTTGGGCTGAGAGCTCCAGTTCTTAGCTGGCTATTGGCTGGAAATCACCCTCAAGTTCTTGTCATGCAAAGACATCCAGCAAGGGAGAGGGTCTGCTAGCAAGGTGGAAATTGTCATCATTTAAAACTAATCTCAGAGGTGGCATTCCATAACCTTTGCCCTATTCTGTTGGTCAGAACAAGTCACCAGGCTAGGCCACACTCACAGAGAGGAGACTCCAAGAAAGGAAGATCAGCCGACCATAGAGGAGTGGAGGGCTGTAAGCTCCACTGCCCATAACCCAAGTCTAGGGTTAGGTAAACATTCTGGAAAGCTTAGGGCTTTTCTGCCAAGGTGCAGAGCAGTTCCCTTCTATTCCCAAAGCAGTTCCCGGAGAGGGCAACCTCCTGGTGGGTTTTTTTTCTTTGCCCTCTTGCGTAGGAGTAAAAATGAGTGGACAGATCCCATTTCTGGAAATGGCACTAAGGACTGCGACACAACCCTCTGTTTAAAACCATTTCCCACTAGCATGTCCCTAACTTCCCATCTACCTCTTGTCGTTGAGAGGTTGGTCCATTTGTGAATGACATTTATTGACACTGACTATGTAATCGGCACAGTGCATACTAGCAAAGACCCAGAGATAGAACACATAGTCCCTGGCTTTAAAAGAGCTCAAGTGCTAACATCCGGGCAGAAAATCTTCTTTGGATGCGATGTAGCTCAAGGAAGAGATGGCTAAACAGAAGCCTTTTCAATTGCAACCAGGCGCCATGAGTTTACAACAGAGGTTAGTGAAGGATGTGTTGGGAATTCAGAGGAGAGTGAGCTCATCCTGCCTTGGAGGGGGGCTGTGCTTATGAGGATATTTTCCAGGGGGAGGTGATGTTTGAGCTGGATATGGAATGGTGATGAGAAATTGAGGAGGTGGCGGAGGAAAAGGAAGGAATCCCCAGACACAAAAACACAGCCTACACAAAGGTCTGGAGGCTTGAGAGAGCTCAGCGTTTTCTGAGACTTCGAAGTCATCTGGTGGGGTGTGAGTCAATGTTGCAGGACAAGGGTGCAGCAGGTGGCTGAGAGCATGTCCCAGGGGCTGCTGTAAACCATGCTGCCGAGGTGTGGGAGTCTAAAAACTGCCCTCAGTTTCAGTGATTTGCTAGAAGGACTTTGTAGAACTCAACAAAACATGTTCTTTACTCATGGTATGGTTTATTACAGTGAAAGGACACAGATTAAAATCAGCAATGGGAAGAGGTACGTGGGGGCAGGGCCCAGGAGAGGCCAGGTGTAGGGCTTCCAGGTGTCCTCTCCCACTGGAGTCGCACAGACAGCATTCACTTCTCCCAGCCATGAGACGTGCTAACTAACGCTCACAGAGTATTGCCAACCAAGGACTCTCATCAGCGCCTCACTGTCCAGAGATTTTGTTGAGGCTCAGCCATTTGATCTAGTTGACTGCCTGCATAATTGACCTAAGTTTCCAACTCCTCAGGAATTAAGCTGATACCATGTGGCTCAAGACCTCCCCAGCCACCACCCCTGTAAATCACGCTGAAACATAGGCTACCTGGCTGTCCCAAGACTCACAGGTTAACAGACATCCTTATCGGGCAGGACATTTCAAGAGCTTAGATTTAACATTCCGGGAGCTGAGGGCAAAGGCCAAGCAGGTGAGGGCAAGGTGAATCCGGAACAGACTAGGTCCCTGACCTCAAGGAGTACTCATCTTAGTGGGGAAGATAGATCAATACACACACATACTCTCAATGCACAAAACCACCACCGCTGACAGTTATTAACCAATAAAACTACAGGTGGTCGTACATGCTGGGAGGGAAAGAGCCTGCGATGTCTCAGCGAGTTGAGATGATGAGCAGAGATTTCATGAAAAGAGTGGAGAAGGAAGACATCTCTGTAACTTTTGAGTTACGACCTCAATGAATGAGGATGGGCAGTCATGTAGTGTAGGAGCTAGAGCGAAGGCATTCGGGGAGACAGAATGGCAGAGACAAAGGTGTAGAGGGCTTGGTGTGGCCGAAGGAGAGAAAGGAAACTGAGGTGGCTAGAAATATTTAGCCAGAGGGGGAGAAGGGCACGCGAGAAAGCTAGACAGGATCATTATGCAGGAGCTTTGCAGGTCACCGTAAAGGGTTGGAAATTTATTCTAAGAGCAATGAACATGAAGCACATGATTCCAGCCAGCTGATTGCATTTGATTTCCAACTCCAAGGAAAGGGTGATGAGCATGAAGCACACAGAGCATCTAAAAACAAACCCATACAAAACCAGTTATCATGCAGGAAGGCACCCTGGGGAAAGGGTCTCTTAGAGAACCAGCTCAGAAGACGCTCTGGGGAGAAAGAGAAGTGATAGATGAGACACAGAGAGACTCCCGGAGGCAAGAGGAAGAATCTAAGACCCTCATCGCCCTGCAGAGCTGGAAAGCCTGCTGGGTGTCTGGTGGCTGCTCTGTAGCCTGTGATGGCAGGCAGAGGGGCAGAGTCTGAGTGACATTCCAGGGACCTTTCCTCGTCCTCAGTCATACCAAGAGAGCCAGTTGTGCTCCCTGCAACGTTGCGAGCCTGGGGTGGAAGCCTGTGTGCGTGCGTGTGCGTGCGTGCATGTATATGGGTGAGGGGGAGCTAATTTCTTGGACCTATTTCTGCAATTAAGTGAGATGTCATGGTCTTGGGACTCAACTTTTATAGACAGGTCTGTGCAAGATGTCATGTGCATGGGTGACTTCCCCAGGGGGACAGAGGAACAAATAGAGAACCTGCTTCCGGGGGCAGCTGTACCACCCGCAAGCTTTCTGTGAATGCAGCTAAGGAAGAAGGGACTGCAGTGGCCTGAGCTCTGGTTGTGCCCTTCAGGGGGTCCCAGTCCCCTCCAGGACAGTAGCAGAGGCTGCTTAGGGAGTGGTGACGACCCTCACGCTCAGGGCACAGAAGCCCCCACTAGCTCAGGGCGTGTCTGTGTCTTGCAGCCAAGATGCCCTGCCGAGCCCGCTCCCCTGTCTGCTCCAACCTCACTGCAGCTTGGTCTTGGGGGAAGGTCATTCTGGCTCCTTCTTCGTTCAGGGCCACCGGGTGGATCTGTAACTGCTCATGATGGGGGGGTGGGGGGCGGGAATAAAGCAAGGTAAGATAGTGTCATCGGAAGGTGGGGACTGAGCATTTCAGGCTTCTGCCTCAATGTCACTTCATCAGAGGGACTTCTCTGACTCCCCTCCCCCGCCCCAGACAGAATCGTCGCAGCCCCCGGGGCCCCTTCCCCATTCAGGCCTCCAGGACCATGCCTCAGGCTTTCTGCCCTGCTGTGGCCCAGGAGGCTGACCAAGGAGACCGCATCCACCAGGCCCCCTTGCCCTCTGTCTTCCCGTTGGGCTTGGCCACTGGGAGTCTCCGGGAGGCAGCAGGTGCCTCCTTAGTGGATGGCAGGTTGGACGAGGTCCTGTTGCCTTTACAGCTCCGGCTCGCTCAGGGTTTTGGAACCTGCTCTTCTCTTGCTCCTGCAAGCCTGGGAGCCTTGCCAGCTGGCCTCCCACTCCGGCTGGTCTGGGGTGACCGACCCTCTCTGATTGCTTCCTCTTGACCCTGCCCACCTCTTCTTCCCCGTATGAAATCTTCCCATTTATGCAAGTTGAGGACTCACCTGCTTCCTGCCTCATCCCTGACTCATGCCCTCTCCTCCCCATGATCTTTATCACATCCCCCCCCCCCCCCCGCCGCTGCTTTATTTTGCTGGGAAGCGCAGATCCTCGCCTTACACTGCACTGTATGTACTTATCGGCCTGTCTCTACGGGCTCTCTCCCTCACTGCGATGCGGGCCGCGTGCGGGCAGGAGCTCTGCTGGGATCACTCGGGATCCTCGGGGGCCCAGGATGGAGCAGCACCAGCTGGACGTCTGTCCAGTGAACACGCACCTGATCTTGTCACCCCTCTGTCCCACCGGCCCTTGGGTGCTTCCCCGGAGAGTTGGGGTTGGCAGGGGTGAGTGAGGCTCTCGGGAACCCAGGCCCGGGGGTGGGGTGGGGAACCTCGGAAGACGCCAGAGGCAGGGAGGGCGGGAGCTCGTGGGGAGCAGAGGAGCGCGGCGGCTCTGTCAGGGGCCACAGTCACACTGGGAAATCGAACGCTCTCACCTTTATTAGCGCTGATAAAAATAATAGTCCATCCTCCAGGCTTTTAAATCTTACTCCATCATCATTTTCCAAGCGAAGCTGCTGAGTGTAGCGGGAACGACAGGCTTGATGAGGGTAAATCATCCTCGGTGGCTGGAGCTCCTGCCAGCATAAGACCCCAGGGAGAACGGAAGTTTTCCCCCGTTCACCTTGCAGACCACCTGAAGGATGGGGAGGATTCTTGAGGGCAAGGGCTGGCTCTTCGGACATTACCTCTCAGTCCCCAGCTTGGCCCAGCCCCCAAATAATAATAATTCTAAGGCTGAAGCCCACAGGTTGTAGGCCCGGGCTGCCTGGCTTCAAATCCTGGCTCTGCACTTACTAGCTGTGCAAACGGGGCAAGTTATCGCCCATCTCTGGCCCTCTGTTTCCTCTTTGCTAAGACGGAGAAGGTAACAGTGGTCGGTAATCATGAGATGACTGTGGGGATTAAATGAGTTAATACAGATAGAGTGCTTAGGCCGGCGTCAGGTGCACGTAAGTGCCCCGCTCATTTGTTGGCTATTATTATTATGAATTAGAAGCTTCCTCTGTGTCAAGTGTAACCCAGGCAGGATCTCATCATCCCTGATGAGCAGATGAGGACATTGAAGCTCGGAGAGTTTAATCACCCGTATCCAAGGTCACACATGCCTTGTTGAGGGCAGAGCCATGATTTAAGGCAGGCGGAGGGCTTCCTGGTGGCTGCCCCCGGTAGCTTTCCCATGCCGCTCCCCAAGATGAGTCACGGGCTACGGATTTGGGCCGGGGCTCGATCAAGCTGTCAGAATTCAGCAGAAGCCCGGGGAGACAGAGGAAGAGTGGGGCCAGGGAGCCACAGGGCAAGGAAGCAGCATCTCTGTGTCCCAGACACTCATGGGGACCACACTCACCTCCCTCAGATTCAGGTCCCCTGGGGACCTAAATGTGTTGTCTCTTCCGGAATGCCAGATGGGGTGAGTCGGGGAATGAGAGCAGATGCCAACCAGATGGGGCAGGTCTGGGGGATGGTCGTGGTGGAGTAAGGAAGGCAGGAGGGAGCACGCACCCCCGAGTGCAGATGCCCAGGGACACGCACCATTCGTATTGATCTACCTCATTTTCAGAAGCAAATTGATCTTGGCTTTTAACAACTTATGTAGGACAGAGAAGTCTCCGGAAATCTCTTCACGTGGCAGACAGCCTGGGGCCCCCGTGTTTGTGAGCGGGTAACTGCGAGGCCACCCACCTCCCCCGAGTGCCAAGGTCAGTGGCAAAGCTTCCCAGCCTCAGCTGGGGCCTTGGGGGAGACCGCGGAGGCGGCAGGACAGCCGGGTGACAGGGTCTGCTCTTGCTTCTTGACCAGCTGATTTTCCCCAGACCTCGTGGCTGGGGACGGAGCGGAAGTCACCAGGGCAGCAAGGTTTGGAGATGTGGGGGCGGGTTAGGAAAGCAAAGCCCCCTCCCGGGGAGGAGGAGCGGGAGGCCACTGGGAAGGCCAAGCGCCCAAGAGGTAGGTTTCGACCAGATGATTCTGCACAACAGGCTGGCCTCCTCTCTCTCAGAAGAGCGGCCCTGGAGGAACCGTCTGCCCCTTTGAGAAGAGCCGGTTGCTAAAAATGTCAAGACTATTTACTCACAGAGCAGGTGACAAGAGCTCCTCTCTCCAGTAATTAAACAGGAGGGCACTCGATGTAGAGCGAGTGTCCCCATGTCCCCGAGCAGAATGACCTGAATGCTGCAGACAGGGGGTCATCGCGGGGCCCTCCTGGCCCCCCGGCGGGTGGGCTTGAGCCCCATGAGCTCGGGACCCTCCGGGGCGCCCTCTACCCAAAGAGGCGACTGCAGTGTCCCTTAATAAAGGGAGGGACATGAGAGTTATTACCTGTCACGTGAACCCAAGATGAAATTTAGCAGCCCGAGGTGGGCATTCACCACTGATCCAAATCCGTCTCCCTGCCAGCTTCAAGTGCTGCTTAAAAAGCTAATATATAATTTAAATGTGCGGTTTGGGAATGGGCTTCCACGGGGCGGCAGCGCAGACTCCACCGTGGGTAAAGGGCCCCGGGGGACGAGTCTGGAGGGAAGAAGGAAGGCACGGGTGCTAGGTCTTTGAGAGAAGGTGACCAAAGTGTGGAGCGGCGCAGCTGCTTTTCAGCTAGACACAGAGGGCAGAGCTTCCCTGGGAAGGCCCAAGCCTGAGCAGGGAGGGGGGGGGGGGTGCCCCTGGCCTCTGCACGGGATGCCAGGGTGGCCCCTGGAGGGAGCGGTGCCCAGAGGTAACCTGCAGGTCAGCAGGAGGTGAGCCTTCTTGGAAGAATCAGCCAGAGTCGGCCCCTCACTGCTGCTGTCCTGGGCTGCGCAGCGTCCTCCCCGCCAAATCCATGTCCTCCTGGAACCTCAGAATGTGCCCTAAATTTGGAAATAGGGTCTCTGCAGACTGAGTTAAGATGAGGTCATATTATTGGTTTGGGGGAGGGGGGAACCTTGCATCCAATGACTGGTGTCCTTATAAGAAGAGGAGAGGACAGAGAGAGACACGGGGGAGGAGGTGATGTGAAGCCAGAGGCAAAGGTTGGGGTGATGAGTCTCCAGGCCACAGAAAGCCAAGGACTGCCAGCCTTGATTTCAGACTCTGGCCCTGAGAACAACTCTGTTGTTTTAAGGCCCCTGGTTCATGGTAATTTGTTGCAAAAACCCTGGGAAACTGAATGACACCCCCTACCCCCCCACTCCCCCACACCCCCGACAACCCACCCTGCCGGTGCAACCAAGTCCTGGAGGCGGACCTGCGGCCCGTCAGGTTTTATCCACACTGACCTAGGGCTGTCCTGGGCATCTGGGCCCAGCCCTGGACATCTGTATGGCTTGTTTTTTCCTTTTTCCTTTTTTTTTTTTTTGCCACTCGCAGTGTGCGTCCCCATCTTCCCATAGCTGTATGGATTGGGCAGGACCAGTGTCCCAAATCCCATTGGGCAGATGGAGACATAAAGGCCCGTCTGTGGCTTTCTGCGCCACACTTGGCGACAAGTAGAACGTGGAACAGGCCGGGTGCGTGGTGAGCCCGAGTCCCTCGGGCCCAGCAGGGTCCTCACTCTGCCTGCATCACCTGGGCCAGCGCCAGGAGGAGCACGTAGCATTCATGTCCCGAGGGGCCCTCCCTTGTCCTCACTGACACTAAGCTAATGTCCTGGTCTCTCCTGCATGACGGGGACTGACCTCCCCTTCGTCCTCCCTTAGTGCCACCCTCTCAGCTGCCCCATATGGGGAGACTTACTCGCCCTTGTCTCCCGGACACCGGTTTGCGGACCCGGCCCGGACCTGGGGGCAAAGCGCTGCTGGCGGCCTGTGGGCAGGCTCCCCCGGGGCAGCGAAGGGGCCCTTGGCTTGTCGCCGGGGGTGCCGGCAGCCTGGGCACCCCGTAAGCACATCGATAATCATAAAAGGAGGTAAAGTTTATTGTCTGGGCTGTTCTGGGTTCTGGAGGCGAAAAACAATGTATGAATTGCAACGATGAAAGATTTACTGCGTCTGTCAGCTGAGATAGAGGGGCTGGCTGGAATTATTGCAGCCGGGAAGAATTGTGTTTTAGGAGCTGCCCCAGGTATTAATTTGTGGCGGGCTTATCCTGTCAGGAGCCTACAATGCTCATGGTGTCGAGAAGTAATACTTTACAGGGGCCTGAGCGCCAATTGGTTGGGAGTGGGGAGTCCGAGCCCTGGAGGCACCTGATCCCCTTGGCAAGGTTTTCCAATAAGTTCCAGATGAAAAGCGTGAGGCTGCTGAGTAATATCATCTTCGGAGACTCTCAAACCGGATTTGTCCCCATCTATTGCCCCAGCTCATGGATCATCCTCCTCCCCGAAGCCCAGAGCGACGCCTTCTCTGCGGCGCACTCAGGCTGCAGGCTCCGAGGCTCTCAGCTGATGGCCCGGGTCCGCCTGACCCTCAAGGCTCCAAGGCCTGGGACCCTCCTTCCACGGGTCCAGAGGGAAGGGCCGAGACAGCAAGGCAGCAGGACAGGATGTTCTGTGCTCCCCAGCTGCCCACCCCCATCCTGGGCACCTCATTCCTCGCAGCCTGGAGATGATGAAGTCGGTCCCGTCAAAGAGTCGGTTGCCCCAATCCTTCCACCCTTCTTGGTCTCGGGGTGTCCCCGTCCAGTCTGAGTTTTGCCGAATGCCAGATCCCCAAACCAGAAATAGCTCAGGGGAGCGTAGGGCTGCGCTCTCTCCTCTCAAGCCTGCGTCTTACTGTATTCTGAAGGCTTATTCACACCTTGTGAAATGCTTCTTCTCATTCACCCTCTCGCCCTTGGTCTAGGCCCTCCCGGAGCCAGAGTACATAGAGCGCATACAGCGGAGATTGGGACAGAGTGGGGCAAGGCAGAGGAGGAGAGGGGAGCTCCTGGCCCTTTGGGGGGCCCAGGTCCCGCCTCCCACAGCAGCAAGTGGGAGCCAGCTGGAGTAGACACGACCAGTCCCAGGAAAGAGGTCACGGAAGGGACAGAGTTCACACCATTGGGGGCCTTTCTGGCTTTGCAAAGGGTGGTGGAGGGGCTGGCCCAGCTGACATCTGGGGTCTCAGAAACCATCGGAAGAGCCAGGTGGCAGCCAGCTGTCAGGACTCTGGGCCGATGAAGAGGATGTCCTCGGGGAAGCTCCGTGGTGTGGTGTAGAGTGGACTCAGACCTGAGCTGTGCTGGGCTGGGGGGCAGCCGCAATCCAGGAACAACCAAAAAAAAGGTCTTAAAAAAAGAGTGGGTGGCTCAGCAGTTGAGCATCTGCCTTCGATCCAGGTCATGATCCCGGGATCCTGAGATCGAGTCCTGCCTGGGGCTCCCTGCAGGGAGCCTGCTTCTCCCTCTGCCTGTGTCTCTGCCTCTCTCTGTGTGTCTCTCATGAATAAAGAAATAGAATGTAAAAAAAAAAAAAAAAAAAGAAAAAAAATCTAGGGACAGCCAGGTTTGCTCCAGTGGATCAGCCGTGTCTCTGGAGGTCGGGTCTTCCCTCTTCCCTTTGTCTCCAGGGAGTCTCTCTCCTCCACCAGGGCAGAGGGCCAGGCAAGCCCTGCTCAGCACGGGGTGCCGTTCGGAGGAGTCCCCCAAA
Organism: Vulpes vulpes; assembly: GCF_048418805.1. Taxonomy (NCBI): domain Eukaryota; kingdom Metazoa; phylum Chordata; class Mammalia; order Carnivora; family Canidae; genus Vulpes; species Vulpes vulpes. The sequence goes on from NC_132781.1 coordinate 7,087,945, forward strand.
ATGCTTGCCTGGGGCGCACCAGCTCCGGACCCGGGCTCCAAGGGCTTGGGAAGGCAGCCAGAGCAGCGAGGCCCGGGTCCTGAATCTGAGATGGCCAAGCGTGTGGGGGCTTCCTCCTTGCCTGAGGCCAGGGTCCACTCGGCCAGCGTGGGGGTGCTGGGCTAGAGGGGGGCATGGAGGGAGTGCCTGGGGCTGAAGCTTTGCCCTCGGGTCCTGGCTGAGATGCCTGGCCCCTCGTGATTCAGAAGCTGCAGTCAGAACAGGGCTGGACCAGCATCCTTGAGCTGGACGCACAAGCCGGGGCTCCTAGTGGAGGGGACAAAGGGTCACTTGCCTTCCTGATGAAGCCAGGGCCACTTCCGAACGGCGACGTCTGCCGTGGTGGAGGAGGGGAGGTCTCACTGAGTCACTGGCAGGCTACCCAGCCATGAATGGCCAGCCGCTCACTCTTCTGGGGCAGCGAGGCCTCCTGGTCCACCAACGGGCCCACGGCAGGCTCCACTTTTTAGGTGGCTTCTTGAAGGCCTCAATCCCTGGTACTGCTCAGAAAGGGGCAGGAAGAGCTGCAAGGAAGGGGAGGACAGGCTGGTTCCACCCTTGTCCTTGACTGAGGTCAGGGGAGGCAGTTCTGGCCTGGGCATCAATCTGTCTGCCTGTGGCTTAGAGCAAAAAAGTAAAGGGTACATGGGGTGCAGGTGTCCTCATGGCCAAAAGCAATTTAAAAATGACAGAATAATTTTCTCACATTGATCAGATCCAGCAAAGGTAGGATTTTCTCCCCTCTCCAGCCCTATCGTCCTTACTCCCACCATTAGACTCAGGAGAGGAAGTCTTTTCCAGCCCCCTGCCCTGTGGCTTCAGGGTTACACCCAAGGTGCCCTCGGTCTCTGCAGGAATCTGACCTCTAGGGAGCGATGGCAAGAAGAGGGGTGAGTAGGGGAGGCAGTGGGTAGGTTTTGTTGGGTGGGTCTGCTGGGTCCAGGCCCAGACCTGCTCCCTTGCCAACAGGACCTCTGCTGGGTTTGCCGGAGTGATGACTGGTCACGGCCTTTGTCCCACCCCTGAGCCTAGAACCAGCTGAGTGATGATGGTTCCATGCATAAGAGAGAGAGAGTTCGCCATCTCAGCTTTATCCCCATAAAAGCTGGATTGACATGGGGGTGGGGTCTCGGTGGGCTTCTACTTGCTCCTGGCTGAATTGAAAATACCCACCCCATGCCACCCCCCAGAATGGCAGCCCTGACTGGCTTGGAGGAGGAAGTCCCTGCATCACCTGCTCTTTATGGGGGTGCACAGATCCAATGGCAACCTTCCCATGGATCAGAAAGAGAGAGTGAGGCCGAAGGAGCTGAACTGGGCATTCTTGGCTGGTCACCCTCCCCAACAGCCTGGCAGACGTGGAGAAGCAGCGAGTGAGAGGGGTGGGAGAGGTGGGCAGGGCTCACCTTCCATATTCTCGCAGGGGCATGCGTGACTGAGTCAGGGGGTCGTCAGTTCAGGACACTGCGTGACCTGGGGCTCGCCACACTCTAAATGCCAGTAGCACTGCAGGGGCACTGCGAACCGCCCCCTGCTGCATTTCCAAATGTCCCCTGGATTGGGAGCCACGGAGTCACAGGGCACTGCACAAGGGGAAGGGCAAACCCCCCCACAGCCCCCCACCCTTTGCCAGTGAAGAGGCAGGTCCAGGGCCTGAGGCAGGAGAGAGAGGGTCCCGGAGGCTCAGGTGACAGAGAAGAGAAGCAGGTGACACTCAGGTGCAGGGCCAGGTGTACCGAGGACTTTAGAAGCCAGAGCGAGGCGTTGGCGTTGGCCCAGGCTGGGGAGAGCATTAGGGAGCAATCGGGCCGGATTTAAGAAAAGTGTGGCCTGTTTAAGCCACAGGTGAGATAGAAGTGGGGGGTCTCCTTGGCTCCCAAACACCCCGAAATTAGATCCTCTCTCAGGGGTGTTCTTGGGGCTCCCTTACTGCTTATTCCAAGTTGCTGAGAATGACCTGGGGCTCCTGTCAACCCCTTGCCATACCCCACCCCGGGGTAAGACCTTGGTGCAGGCCCTTCCTGAATCCCCTGGGGCTGGGGGTTCCCGGGGAGTCCTTCGGTGCTTCACTCACAGTAGACACACGGTGATCGTTGAACGACAGCATGAATGAACGAGCGGATGGCTTACAGCTCTGGTTGCCCTGCCCCCCTTATTCCTACTCCCGGGTCCACCCCTGACTTCGCTCCACTGACCCCTAAGGCTTCCGCAGAAGCAGGTCCTTTTCTGCCTCCACCCCAGGTCTCTCCGGTTTGGTTTCTGCTGGAAAACAGCGGCCTCAGCGGTCAGCCTCCCCCACGAACCACCCTCCTGGCCTCCGTCCACCCTGGAAATGCTGATGGCTTCATATTTACTCCCTCTTGCCCTTCCTCCTAGCCTTTCCCCTCATCAAGTCCGCTTTGGAACAAATTATCCAGTTTCTCCCTGACCTGCCTTTCCTGCCTGCAATCACCATTTCCTAAACTGCTCCTCCTGGATTCGGACGAGGACCCTCTCTCCCTCCTGCCTCTGGCCCGGCTCATCGGGGCCTCGCCCCCTCTGCCGCCTGGGGCCCTTCCTCTTGAAGGGCTCACAGCGTGATTTGTTTCCTTAAAACCATCCCCACCTCTCCGGGAGGGCCCCACCATCCTCCACCACCACGATTAACTTTCTCAGAGGCTCCCTACTTTTACATGAACGCGAGTGCGGGCCCTGCCCGGGCGAGATCCCTCAGTCTGTGACTATTCTGTGGGGCGAGGGAGGCACTGCTGTCACCGTAGGATCTAGAGATGAGCTCCGTGTGTGTCGAAGGCGGTGGTAGATTCCTAAGGGGTGACGGCTGTCTGCAACCGCCGTGGGTGGGAGAAGGGAGTGAGCTGCCCGTGGCTGGCTGTATTCAAGCACTGAGGGGCCTCTGAGAAGTCTTTGGGAGTTCACAGGGGTGCAAAAAAATAAAGAGCCATTTCAGATCGGAGACCTCTGGGTAGGAGGGGAGAAGCCAACCCAGGTGCCCCTGTGAGGCTTCAGCCCAGCGCAGAAGGGGTCGGGGGGCTGGGGGGCCAGGAAGAGCATCGGTACAGCCTCTGTGATGGGAGCAAGGAGCCGCAGGGATGCCGGGCTCTGCTGGTCTGTTGAAGGCAGGGATGAGTGGCGGCTTTTGGGTTGTGCTCAGCAGGAGGGGCCACGGGCCCTGCCACCCTGCTCCCTGGGAGGCGGCGGACGCAGAATTTCTCTTCCTCCTGTGGGACTCAGGGCCCGCGTCCCCCAAGTGGCAGGGGACTGCTCATCCAGACCCCGGGTTGTCGTGGCGCTGCCGGGTGGCCTTCACTCAGCCCTTGCTGGGGGCCAGGGTGAAGATGGACGTGCGTGTCCACACAGAGGGGCGGTGTCTACACAGAGGGGCACCTGCTTCTCCGGGAAAGACCAGCAGCCAGCGACTCCTCCCAGCTTCTTCCATCTGGTTCTCCCTGCAGCCCCTCTGTTGTGACTTCTGTGCTCTTTTTTTCAAAAACCCCCCTCTGACTTTTCTTCAAACGTGGGGGACCCCCCAACCCAGTGCCTGGCACACAACAGGCCCTCAATAAGTCTGGTCTTAAATAAGCGAATTCCATTAGATGGCTTAGGCACTGTTGATGCGCCAGTTGTGTTTTGCAGAGTTGGCCCCAGTTATAGCATCTACCGCACCGGCTCTTCCTTCAATCTGACCTTGCGGCTCCCCGGAGCCTGGAACCTGGGAGAGCCTCTGTGGCTGCCCTGACCCGTTGAGTACAAGGAAGTGACACCGAGTGACGACACGATAAAAATGCCACCCACTTCCCCCTTGACCTTCTGCAGACACTTGCTATCGGAACAGCTGCCATGCTGTTCGGAAGCCCAAACCGGCCCACGCGGAGAGACCCCACGTGGGTGTGCTGGCTGACAGCCCAGCTGAAGTCCCAGCCAACAGCCGGCACCAACCAGCAGACCTGTGAGTGAAGCCGCCTCCAGATGATTCCAGCCTCACACTCCTGAGCCGCCCTCCACCTTCTCGTCTCCTCGGCTGGACCCCCCAGACGTCAGAGAACAGAGACAGGTTCCCACCGTGGCCTGTCTTGACTCACAGAAATTGCCAGAGATAATAAAGTGGGGGAGCGTACGAGTCCACTAAGTTTTGAGGCGACTGGTCACCCAGGAACAGGTGGTCCAGACAATCCACTTCCAATAGGGAGCCCTCTGCTGGCCTCCCTTCGGCCTGGCTTACCCATAACCGCCTTTGGAGAGAGTACAGCCTCCCCTTGACAGCCAGTGGTTGCCGGGGTAACCGGGTCCCCTGTGCAAGGTGTGGGAGTAGACTTTTCAAGGAAGTGCCTATAGCTGCTTTTCTTAGAAGAGAACACTTGTGTTTTCAAGGCTTGACCAGCACACACAAAAAAATCCAAAGCTCTTCCTTCTGGTTCTTATTCTAGCACCAATTCTTACTATTTTAGACACGTCTGCTATAAACTGAACGCTTGCGTCTCCGCCCCACACCCAAAATTCATATGCTGAGACTCAACCCCCAGAGCGATGGTGTTTGGAGGTGGGACCCTTGGGAAGCGGCCGGATCATGAGGGTAGAGCCTTCACGCACGAGGCCAGGGTCCTTATAGAAGGGGACCGCGGAGAAGTCCTCTCGGCTCCTGCCAAGTGAGGACACGTGAGACTGAGTCCGCCAGTACCTTGATCTCGGACTTCCAGCCTCTGGAACTGTGAGAAATAAATGATTATTGTTTCGTCTCGTACTTTGTTACAGCATCCGGAGCTGACCAAGGCAGCATCCTTCCCTGTCGCCAGCTCTTGGCCTCCCGGTCTGCATACGAAGCGGGTTGGGACAAGGTGAACTCTTAGGTCCCTCTTGGCTCCGGGCTCCTGTGGGTCGATTGGTTGACCCTAATGTTCGAGTGGGCTCTGAAGCTGACCGCGAGGGTTTCAGGGTTCGGCACAGGTGCAGGGGAGGCCGGCGATGCCACGGAGGCAGGGAGGTTCTCCTTCCTTCATCCGGTTATTGAACGTTAACCGGCCAGGTCCTGGACCGAAGTAATTAATAACACTCTGAGCGTATCGGCTTTCTTTATTATTTCCTTGTCTCTGCTGAGGGTCATTTGCAGATGATTAATCTAAATCATTATTTAGATTGTGTCTAATCATGTTTTCAGGCCAGCATTGATAACCGCAGCTGTCTAATCTGAGAAGGGATCATTCTCCACGGAAGGGGCCTCCTCGTTGATGTTGACCCTAAGAGGAAGGGCACTTCCCAGGGTTAGGAGACTTGAGTTGACTGGGGCCTATGAAATATCCCACCTGGGCCCCCAGCGCCGGGTTGGTTAAAGAAACTGGCCTCATGCTCGCTTCCTCGTCATGTGACTTGGGAAACTCCTGCCCTCTCTGAGCTTCCAGTTCGTGGGAAAATACTGTCCCTTCCACCAGAAAACGTCCTGCCTTGGCATTTCATGCCTCCTCAGTCCCAGCCTGGCCAGCTCCTATTCATCCCTCAGGCCTCAGCTATGTGGCACCTCCTCCGAGAAGCCTGCCTGGAATGCCTCCCCATCTACTGCTGTCGAGGCTGGTAAAGTGGCCCACCTGTGGTCTCACGTGCGGAAGGTATTAGGCCCGTCAGGGCTGCAAGACACATGTCGCCATCCCTTCCAGACTATAGATGCTCTCCGGGGCCGAGACCAAGTGCGTTGTGCTTCTTGATCTCTTCTCGGCCCTCAGCACAGCTCCCGGCCCATAACAAGCGCTCAGTAAATATTTGTTGAACAAATGAGCAGAGATCATGCCAACGCCCCCGTCTGCTTCTGGTGATCTGGAGGCGTGACAGGTGGGCAGGCTCTCCCGCAGCACAGGATGGCAGGTGGAGAGGTACGGTTGCCGTTAATGGGGATAAGCTCCAGATGCTTCCAACTCCTCGGTGGAAGGAGAAGCCAGTGCGTAAAGACAATCCGGATCTCCCCCAGATGTGCAAACTCTGAGCAACCCGGATGGAAATGGCACTCCCCGGCAGGTGCAGCCAGGGTTCTAGACAGCAGGGTGAGATCAGGGCCTCTAAACGCTGCGGAGAGTCTTCCTGGCAAGAAGGAGGGAGAACTCTCTGTCCCTCCCTCCCTCCCTAGCTCTACCTTTCTGCTTCCTCAAGAAGGGGACCCAGGACTTGGGGCCTGGGGGCAGGGAGGGGCTGCATTCTACAGGGGACACCACACGGGGTCTGGGGACAGGTGAGGGGTTGTGTCTCCCATGTGGGGCTGCTAGCCAAGGGATGGTCGGAAGTCACTTTTTAGGGATAAGGGAGGAAAAAGTGGTCCGTTGGTGGGGGAGGGAGGGCCAAGGAGAGAGGTGAACATCCCGAGTATTGTCAACTGGCAGGCTGGCTTCCCGGAGCTTCTAGGGCAACGGGACAGGCTGGGCAAAGCCCTTGGTGTTATCTTGAGGAGACCTCGCAGTCATTTTGTGCAAGAAGCAAGCTGCCCTGCCTCCACCCCGCGGCAGGCTGCAACTCTATAAACTCTCGCCAAGTAAAACCCCAGGGCATAATCGGGTGTGGAAGGCTGAATCAAGTGTGGGTATTACGCTGTGAAAACCCCTAACTGCCTGGCCCGGCAAATGAATTAGCTTGTTAAACAAAATACATACATCTGCATACATTTGAATACATGAATAAGATCAGCTCAGACCCTGCCCAGGCCCAACTTCTCCCGGAGGGAGGAGGAGGAGGAGGAGGAGGAGAAGAAAAGAGGAGGATCCGGGAAAGAGAGGCTTGGCCGGCTCCCAAGGCTGCCCCTTAAAGAGCCCATGCCTTTGCATGCTTTATTTATAGATTAAATACAAAAAGCGTCTCCCTGCTGCATTAAAAACTACCCATCAAGGCTGAGGACTCGAAGGAGCAGTAAAATCAATCTCGCTGCATAAAGACAACAGCAAGCAATTGGCATGACATTTTAAGTAAATGCTACAGCCATTTGTAAATGTTCATTTTCCGGGAGCCCCCATCTATTATATGACAGCTCTTTTCTTAGCGTCCCGGTGTGAATTCAGTGGGTTTACAGATAAGCCCGTTGAGGAGAATGGATATCAAGATGTAAAGTGCTATAATACGGACAATTTGTTACTGCTGCACCAAGTCGCTCCGTCATTATGTAGTTGCCTCTCAAAGGGTTGGAGCCACCTGGCTATTTTTACTCGTTGGAGTTAGTCAGCAAGGGGGTCTGAATTTGGGGGAGAAGAAGAGGGTGAAGACGGACGGGCACAGCGGCCCCGAGGTGAGGAGACTTGATAGGGTCCTTGGGGTCCGGACTCATCCTTTCCAGATGCTTCTCCCTCAAAGAGGCCTGGACAGGAGAGACATTTCCCACCCCCGAGCCTGCTTATCCACAAGGTCCCAGGTCCCAACAGGAGAGGGTCCAACAGAGGCCAGAAACCTGAATTATGGGGCCAATCACCTGTTGCTCAGACGCCCGTGTTTCCCCGGGGAATGGAGCAAAGATCGGGCTCCAGAGGACCCCCTTCCCTGGGGTTCCAGCCCAGCTCCCTGTCCCTCTTGGCAGAGGTGGCCCATCGGGGCCGGGGAATAGCCTGGCAGCTGCGTGGCAACCTGCTCCGGGACTGCCCAGGTTGAAATATGGCCTGAGAGAAACTGAGGTTCCCTCGGCCTCATAACTCACTGCTTCCTCCGACAATCCAGACGCTTCCAGGGAGAAAATAAATGACCCCCTCGGTGAGCCTGGAGTTGCGTCGTCGACGATGTGCCAAGTGGAGCAGATGACAGATCACAGCAGGCTCCCCAGTGGGGCTGATGGGAGGGCCCCCCTGGCCCTCAGGTAGTCAGGAAACCAAATGCCCAGAAATCCAAGTCCAGCTTCAGAAAAGAAGGAGCGCAAAGAGATGGACCGCAAGGCTGGTCATTTAGGTCGGAAACCGCAGGGGACCTAGTTCGCAGGCAAGTCCCCTCCCAGACGTTACTGGCTCTCGTGCTTCGGGCTGCTTCTCTTATGCTGTTCATCTGTCCATTCATTCAACCAACACTTGGGGGCCTCTTGGGTCTTTCCTGAGGCCCTCCTGGCCCTCCTTGGGCTTTACTTTTGGCACAGGGCAGGCCATTTAGCCTGTTAACCCTCCCAGGGTACAAAGTATACCCCATGCCTATTGGTGTCTGGCACATAGTAGGACACAAACAGCTGTGGAACAAATGAATGAACAGATAAGCACATGTACACACCCACACACCCATCTGCTCCTAGGGTGCTGCTTCCTGGGGTTGGTTTCTCAGCAGGGCCTCTCCGGGGTGGGCAGGAGGATCCTGCCTCTCACTGCGGTTCGTTGGTTTGGACCCAGCTCTTCAGTAGACAGTGTCAAATTCTAATTGGGGTTTGGCATGAGCCAGCAGGAGCTCCAGCAAGTCACTTCCCTCCTTTGTTGGGGAAATGTGGCTACGTGATCTAAAAATGCTCTTCTAGCAATTAGCTCCTCTGACTTCAGCAGAGAAGAGGCCAAGCAGAAACCGGGGGCGATGTGGACACCTTCCGGGTTAGGTGTGGGGGTGGAGGGTGTTGCATCTGAGGGTGCCGTGGCTGGCCCAAGCTCTGTCCTCAGTGATGGTGGCTGGTGGTTTCATCCTTCAGCATCCAGATGAGGAAACAGCTGCCCCTACCAGGGAGCTGTGAGTCTCTCCAGAAATTCTGGCTCTGTTCAGCCTTCTGGATGCAGGTGGCTGAGAGCTGTCCTTTCTCAGCCCCATTCTACTCCAGCTCCCCGCGAGTATGAAGGTCCACTCAGTCTTGTCCCAGGAAACTCCTCGGAGGGGGGTGTCTCATGTCCTGGGTGGGGGGCCCAGGTCCTCTGAGCTACCTTGGCAGTGATGCTCGGAGCCCAGCCCTGTGGCTGCTGGGGCGCTCATGCTGCATGGAGGATGCGCTTCTGTGGAAGGGGGAGAAATGTCGAAGGCCTGTGACACAGAACTGCCCTGGTCCCCGACGGAGGGAGGGAGGGAATGGTGCAGGGTCAGGCGGTTGTTCCCCGGGTAATGAAAGTTTGCGTCCCTGGACCGCTGTGTCCAGTCTGGCCTGAGTGGGAGTTGATGAAGAAGTGTCTAGGTGCAAAACTCAGTTCTTCTTCTAAGATAAATAAATGAGCAATTGCCAGCCGAGGTGCCACGGAGAGTACTTAGCTTAATCAAGCAGTGTCATCCCCGAGGTAATTTCGAGGCTCCATTCATCACGGCTCTTTCATCCTCTCTGTGTCACCGCTGCTAATAGTTCGTGCTCAGGCAGAGAGTTGCCAAGCAAACTTTGAGTCACGTCCTCATGTCCACCCAGCCAGCTCTTGCATCTGTGGGTAGAGGCAGCGTGACTTTCACAGGGGTTGACAACCAGGGCTGCTCAGGGACTGGTGAACCAGAAAGGCCACTGGCCGCTGCTACACCAGTTGGCTGCAGCCAAACATCAGACCGAGAAGGGGGGGGGTGATAGTTGGGAGGAGGTCCCTTCTTCCCTGAGGCTGGAAGTCCCTAAAAATTGTGAATTCTCATTATTATGACAAACCTGGGAGGGGAAAAAAAAAAGCAAACAATGAAAAAACCTATCATTGGGTATAATAAAAGTAGACATCACATACTAAGGGGTTTATAGGAGGAATAACTAACCCAAGTCTGGTCAGCAGGGACCACTAAGTCTGGTCCTGGTGCTGGGCCTTTGCACTTGCTGCTCCTTTGCTCTGAAACTAAAGTGGCATCCTTCTTGCCATTTCAGACCCAGGAAAACTGAGAGATAGGACGGAATGATGGTCATCCAACCAAGTTATGGATGATGATGGGTTTTGAAAAAGCTCTGGCCCTTAGGAGCTGCAGGGTTTTACACATATTTCCCAATCTCTCTGTCCCTCTGTTCTTCTGATGATCTCACTGGGCAGGAGAGGATTAAGTGACAATCCCCGGGCTGGGACAGGACATTAAAAAGTGGGAGCCAGTGATGTCAGCAAGATGGCCCCTTCTTCCCCGTCAGCACGCCGGGTGAGCAGAGGTTCACAAGCTCCTCTTGTCAGAAGTGGGAGTCGGCCACAGAAAAGTGGGGTGACTTGCATCGAGTCACATGGTAGGTCAGAGTTGGGAACGAGGTCCGAAATCCCAGTCTCAGCTCTCATGGTTTCCATAGCAACAGATCCCAACCTGGCGACGAGTAGGCTTGATTTGGTGACATCCCGGAGTATATAAAATTATCTGAAGGCCATCACAAAATAATCAAATCGTACGCTCTCCTGTGCTCCCTCTTGGTGGGGATGTCATAAAGGTTTGACAACGATGACAAGATGTCAGTTTGGTTCCTAAGGAGTCAGACATCCAGGTTGAGCCTGGTGAGACGATTTCTGCCTTAACTCTGACACGGGAAAAGTTCCGAGTCAGATTCACTTGTTTGTGCCTTTCTAATTAACCCCCCGATGCCCAACTCCAGTTGCCCCAGACCCTCCATCTCTAAAAGTCACTGGTGTCCCCACCCCGCCCCCAGCTCCAGTCCATTGCTTCCATGCTCAAGAGCTCCCCTGCCCCACCCTGTCCACCAGAGCTGGACAGAGTGGCCAAAATACGAAGGTTGAGCTTCGGAAACTGTGACGGCTGGAAGAATCACCTGGAAAGCCTGAGGAAATGTGGGTCTGGATCCAGCAGGTCTGGCGGGAGGCTTGTGATTCTGCATTTCTAACGAGCTCCCGGAGGCTGCTGCTGGATGGCTCTTTGAGTCCCAGGTGTTAAGTACTGATTCTCCCACTCTAGAGGGCCTCGGAATCACCTGGATGATTTGTTCAAATGGATCCCTGGACCCCACCCCCAGAGTTTCTGGGTTCAGCTGGTCTGGGATGGAGCCTGAGAATTTGCAGGCCTAACGGGCTCCCAGGTGATGCTGCTGCGGCTGCTTCAGGGGAGCACACACCTGGAGAATCATTGCACTAAAGGCTGCAAGTGGCCAGGTGATGCAGCTCCCTGACTCGTGACACCTGTGCACTGGCCAGGTGTGTCCACTGGACTTCCCGTGCCCTTCCTATCCCCCTTCCGGGATGAAGCTTCCTCTGTGAGGCCACCTTCCACCGCAGGGCGGAACCACCCCTTGGTCCCTGCGTTGAGTACACACACACACACACACACACACACACACAGAGCTAGAAGGAGAGAGACTGATTTTGCAAAATCTGCACAAAAATTGGCTGAATTTATGTTTCCCCTGCAAGAGAAATGCTGCCGAGTGGAAATAAAATGCAGGATTCCTGGGCACTTCTATTACCTCTTCATGTCACCGGCAGTGACTGATGGTGAAAAGTAAGATTGCAAACGGAATCGCTTTCGCTTTGCCCAGAACAAACTCCAGCCGCGGAGCCTCCTGCAAATCTGTGGTTCTCCCAAGTGTCACCGACAGCGGCTCTGAAAGGCGCCGGGAGAGCAGCCAGCCTGCAGGAGACAGCCTTCACCGGGCCCAGGCCCCGGGGGCCCCGTCCTTCACCTGAAAGCAGGGGCCCCTGCAGGCGAAAGGGAATCCGGGTTGATTTAATGCGGTTCATTTTTCTTCCTTGTTTTAATCACGGAGTAATAATAATAATAAACTCGCCTTTATATAGTGTCTTTCATTGCCAGTGTATCACCGAGCACTTTACAGATTTAATAATAGAGTTTCAGAAATAAATAATGGGGAATAATAATGGGAAGGATAAATAACGTATTTATGGAATTGTATTGTGGTTTATGGTGGTAAACAATCCCTCAGACAGCCAGCAGCCGGAAATTAAGAGGTTTGGAAAGGAGAAGGGGACCGAAAGGAGAGGCTCCTTCAGGTAGGATGTGCACCGGGCTGGGGCCCCATGCAGGGGGGCAGAGAGCAGGGAGGGTGGGGGGCTCCCCAGTCACAGGGCAGGGCTGGGACGGCAGCGCGGAGAGGAGGGTGGATTCTCCAGAAGGGAGGGTGAGGTGCCTGATGTTGATGAGGGCTCAGCCCCGCGTAGGGCGGCGGAGGAAAGAGGATGAGTGACAAGCTGGCCCAAGTGGCCGGGGCCCCCAGACCCCACCTGGCTCCGTCGTGGATGCAGGGCTGCCCCAAAAGCTAGGCCGCTCCTTGCTGGACCGGGAGCCACACTTCCTTCCCTGCCTGTGCCAAGCCTTCCTTCAAGGATGCTCGAGGCGCATTTTGCGGCCACCCCCGCTGCAACCTGAAAGGGGGCCCTTGAAAAGAAGAGAATGTTATATGGAAATTTCTCTTACCGCGTTGGTATCCCTCCCTGGGCTTCTAGCAGGTGCCCGGCTGGAGGGATCGGCAGGTCAGACGTACAAGGGGAGGGGGCAGGAAGAAGGGACAGGCACCTGGCCCTGCTAGCACGCCCAGGAGAAAAGATCGGGATTTCCCTCTTGCTTTGTCCCTCTCCTTGATGGTTTGATGATTAGAGACTTAATCCGTGAAAATATCAGCAGCCCAGGTTCCTGCCTGATTGGTTTTTGCCTGGCAACGTCCTAGGAGCTTTATTTACATACATTGTCTTTTTCTGTAGATGAGGAAATTGCTCCATCGCAGCCGCACTGAAATCCTTCTGCACACGGAAGATTTCAGCAGAAGCCGGAACGAAGCCAATGTCAAGTGCTCAGGATCCGTAAGTGTAGCTTTGGCCTCCCGGACCTGTTTCCAGAAGCCACAGTCCCAGCCTGTGGGTGAAGTGCCAGGCTCAGCGGCTGAGGCCTCGAGGCCCCGGGGCCTGGAGGCAGAAGCTGTGGGGGGCGGGCGTGGGGGGGCAGGTTGGTCACTGGGGTCTGGACCGGCTCTCGGGTGCTGGGGTCCAGCCAAATGGCCCCATACAGGGAGGCTGCTCCAGCCAAGTGCCCTGCTTTGGCACCGGCCACTGCCCGCCGGGTGGCCGCCTGGAGTTGTCGGGGCCCCTTGGAAGTTCCCACTGGGATGGCTTGTTTCCCTCAGAAAATTCTGGACTTGCACGGGCTTGTAAACAAGTGGTGCTCACCTGGCTGGCACCTTACATGGACCTTAAATTTATTAGTCCTTTTTATTGTCTTTTTATTGTCCTGTAGGAGGCTGATCAGTGACTCACTGAGGGCCCGTCTGTCTCCCCAGAGCATCTCCAGGGTCTGGATGCTGAGCGGATGTAACTCTGGGCCCTGTGTGGAGGGCAGGAGGGCAGCAGCTTGGTGCCGGGCCTCCCCAGGGGTCCCTTCCCAGGCCTCAGCCACCACCGATTCATTCCACGCACGGTTCCTGAGCACCCACCGTGAGCCAGACACTGCACAGCACCTGCTGGGTGTATCCGAGAACCAGCAGGGTGGAACCGCACTCTCAGTAATCCTAGGACTGACTATATGATTATAATCCTGCGAAGAGGGTCAGGGCTCTGCGTAGACGCCCGCACAGTGGACATTTACGGAGCCTCAGTGTGCACATCTGTAAAATGGCAGGGACTCTGTGTCTGGTGGTTCAGCGGCTTTCAGCCCCACCCAGGAACACAGCAGACCGTCCAGCCCAGGCCCTGCTCTTGCCTTCAAACGCTGTGCTCTGACTGTTGTCATGGAGGCATTTGTCACCATGTCCTCCTGTTGTCACCGTGTCCTCCTGTCAGCACTGGCAGGCTGTGCCCAGATCTCCTGCTGGGAGTACTAGAGTCAGACACTGATTTGCCTGTTACTCGGTACAGCGTAAAGCCTCCCTCCCCACCTCCATCCCCGGGGGAGGGCTCCCTGCTGGGGACCCAGGCTAACCCCCTTGGGGCTCTCAGATCATCCACTCCCAGGGTGCGGGGAGCTGGAAGTGCCAGGTCCTCCATATGGGCCTTTTGTCGTCGGCCCGGCCAGGCCCCCTCCAGGGTGCCCCCCCTCCCAGTATAAACCAAGGAGTCCCTGTAGGAGCCTGAGAGCAAATCGAAGAGAAAGCCAGGTGACAGAGCAGCAGAGTGGGGATGTGCCTGGTCACTGCTCCTGGCGGAGCCCCGCATCACAGAGCCCAAGGGAGCCTTGGAAGGAAGCAGGTCCCCGTGACGCCCAGCCCAGGCAGCCCCCCCTCAACGCTCAGCCCCCTGCAGGCCGGTGGGTCTCCTTGTTGAGACCACCTTCTGTTAACAAGCCCAAACGGCAGCATTAACGTGGGCTCCAGCGCCCCACAGGTGCGACTCCAACCCAACGCCACCGCCAGTGTGAATTTAGGCAATGTGCCGACCCGGCTCGAGTTCCTCATCCGTAAAATGGGGATAAGCCAAACAATGGTGACTTTGGAAGATTTACAGTTAAGGAGTAATCTTCAGGGCTCGAGCTGAACCCTAGGAGCACTGATCCTTCACCCATCCCCGCTCTGAGCTCCTAGACCCAAATGGGGATCAGAGTGACCGGCTTACTGGCCGAGGGCCAATGACTAAAGCAGATCGGCAGACTCCAGCCCATGGGCTCAGTCTGGCGCTGCTGCCGCCTGCTTTTGTGGATAAAGTTTTATTGGAACACAGCCGTGCTCGTTCACTTAGGTATCGTCTATGGTTTCTTTTGCACGGACTTGGGTTGTTGCAACAGAGATTCTTTGTGCGCAGAGACCCAAAAATATTTACTCTCTGGACCTTAGCAGGAAATGTTTGCAGACCTGGTCTCTAAAGTCCAGGACTCCTGAAAAGGCTGAAGTATGCTCCGAGGGTCAGAGTTAGGGTTTCCTACCAAAGTCCCGAACTTTTAGACTGTCCAGGGGAGAACTTGGCTGGCCAAGTGGAGTCGCTGACCACCTGGGAGACCCCATTGTGGGTGGAATGGAGACCTGGCACCGAGGTATAGAGTGGTGGCCTCCCGGCCGGCCTAGGGGATCCAGTCCCTTGCCCCATCCCAAGCATATTGACCGGGCTCTGACGGGAAGCCAAGCAAGGGCCTGCCCTTCCCATCTGGCTCTTGGTGGGCAGTGCCACGGAGAAGGACCCAGTGTCCTGATAGGGGACACGGCCCAGTTGAGGTCAGGTTTCTTCCAATCAGATCTAGCTTCTCCTCTTTTGTGAGGAGTGAAGATTGTTTCCCCAACATGCCCCTGTGAGGAAGCCCTGAAAGATTCTCATCTTTAGAGCAAGGTAGAAACTTAACAGCTGGAGTAGAAGGCCCCATGTGCCTGAGACACTGTAAATGTTCAAAAATGCGAGTTCTCGCTAACTATAATAATCAAAAATCCAAATGTCTCCCTGCTGCTTCTCCTTACTGATCCTAATAGAATAAATCTATTCCCTTTTTCAATAGGACAACTTTTTCAAATTCCTTGAAGACCCTTGCCCCCAGTCACCAAGGGGTATAGTGGCAACTCGACCGGAGTAGAATTCTAGCAGTTTCCATCATAGGAAGTTGCCTCCCCATAAATAATAGGTTTCTTTGTCTCAACGTTGAACAGATACACTGTCGAAATGGATATATAGATCTAAGGCCTGTGTAGTTGTCCTGTAAACCATAATCTTTCATTAGAACAACTTTCTGGATACATTGAGACTTACCACCTGGGGTAGAGAGTGAGTTCTCAGCTGGTCATCCCCACATCAGGTCAGGTAAGAGGCAAACCAAAGTAGGCATCAGAGGTTTAATTTGGTTGCTGCCTCTTGCTGGCTGCAATTATATGCTTACTCACAGAACTTAAAGGAGCCACTCACCTCCGTGTGAGATGGAAAAATGATACCACCGACCTGTGGGATACACGTGGTCCCGGCCCCCTGGCCACGCGCGGCCCAGACAGAGCGTGCTAGAGGAGCCTGCGTCTGGCTTTGCAGACCCACATCTGTCTGCAGCGCCGTCCTTGTATTCCCTATGTATACCTTTGATAAATGGCTGTACTTTTATATTCTAATTGGTAATAGAAACAACACCTCCGATGCCCAGGAGAAGCCCCAAGTCCCAGCCCAAGCGGGAGATGAAAGGGTTTCCAATGAGGGGCAAAGACTCTTAAAGGGAAAGAAAATGCAGGATGGAGGTGAGGGAGTTCTCAGACCAGGGGAAAGCCTGATCTTGAAGGTATGAGAGGGAGGGCTTCCCAGGCCTGGAAAGCAGACTAAAACAGCAGCATCCGTGGGAATCAGGTGAAGGGTAGGGGGTCCAGGGAGTGGGAAGCAGGGACAATTCTCAAGTGGGGAGCTAGCGCTCTTGAATATCCAATGAGAAGGCCGGGATGAGGGATGCCTGGGCGGCTCAGCGGTGAAGCATCTGCCTTTGGCTAGAGGAAAGATCCTGGAGTCTCGGGATCAAGTCCCTCATCGGGCTCCCTGCATGGAGCCTGCTTCTCCCTCTGCCTCTCTCTCTGTCTCTCATGAATAAATAACGAAAATCTTAAAAAAAATAAAAAAAAAAAAGAAAGCCGGGATGTGGCCAGACACAGTGACAGCCAGCCCTGCAGGGCGGCAAGTATGACCTCCCATAAGCCAGACCAAACTGGCCCAGATGTGCTCTGAGCCTGCCAGTTCCTTCGAGCTTCTTAGCACCGCTGACACATCCTCCGCTCCCGTCTCCGGCCCCCAGCCCCCACCCCTTCAGGAAGGCAGAGCTCGTGCCAGGAGCAAGAGCAGACCGAGCAGTAGAGCTGTCGCTGTCCTGCAGATGACGGCACTGGGATGCGCCCTGGTCCCCGGGTCTCTAACTGCGTGTACCCATCCAAGTCAGTCCTGGGGGCAGAGCCAAGCTGGGAGCGCCTGTCTCGGGAGCTCCTGGGTAATGCGGTGGTCTGTGGGTGTGAGGGCCACTTTGAGAGCAAGGAACCACAGGGAGCAGCGTTACTAGGACGATGGTCTCTGCAGTCAGTCAAGGGTTCAAGTCCCAGATGTGCCTACTTACTGGCTCTGTGACCTTGAGAAAGTTACTTAACCTCTCTGAGAAAAGGTTTCTTCATCTGTCACGTGGGGATAATACGGCATCCGAGGCTGGCTGAGCAGATTCGGGGATGTCAGTCAAGCATGGTTGGGAAATACTAAACACCCAATCAATAAATAGGAGGGTTTAAGCTGTTACTGAGAATATATCGATATCAAAGTCTTATTAGGAAGATTGGGGCAAGAGAGGAGGAGCATGGTCTCGAGGCTACTGCCGCAGGAGGCCACCCCAAGCTCTGGGTGGTGACCCCAAAGACAAGGTGCCTCCCCACCGTGCAGCCGAGATATCAGGGAGGAAGGGAGACCGTCAGCAGGGCAGCCTCACCCTCTGCAGGGCTGCTGGCCACGGACCTGTCACAGAAAGTTGTGTGGTCCAGAGCGAAGCCAGTGGGCAAGGTGGGGAGGGGATGAGAGCAAACTCCCCACTGATAAGGTGGATTTCCTGGGACTGAGTAGGAGATCGGGCCCAGAAGGAGGAGGGAAAATTTTCTCACATGTTCATCTATTACTACCTACCTACTATTTAAATCACACAGCTGCAGGTGCAGCCCGGGGGCTGAGCCCCATCATCACGGCAAGTCCCGAGACTCCCAGAGCAGAGCATCCTGCCTGAGTCGATTCCCAGCTCTACGGCGGCCTCCTTGGGGCCCCATCGTTTGGAATGCATGCGTGTGCGTGGACCTGGGTAGGTAGCGAATGTGCTCATCTGGGGACTGTCTGTAGAAAGGGAAGAAGCTGGAGGAACCCACCCAGAGTCGGGTCAGCCCGGTTCGAGGAAAGCCCTTGCTGGCACCTGGCTCTCTAGAGCAGGATTTCTCAAGGTGAGCTCTGCTGACGTGTGGGTGGGACCATCCTGCGCCCTGTCGGATGTTTAGCAGCATCCCTGGCCTCTACCCACTCGATGCCCAGAGCATCCTCCCTGAGTTGTGACAATCAGACACGACCGCACTGTCACCCCAGTTGAGAACTGCTGCTTGATACATCCTCTCCTTGGACCTGTTACCTCCGGAGGAAATGAGGGAGGGGTGGGCACCAGGGTCTGTGAAGTTGGCGGCAGGCAAGGCTCCAGTGGCCAGATGGGCCCCACTTCCTCTCTGCAAGCTACCTGGCGTCAGCCGTGGACGGCACCTCGCGAGCCTTCTGCACTGAGAATTTAGTGCTCGGCCTGGCAGCTCCCTGGCCTCCCGGCCTCCTCTGGCTCTGCTGGGCGAGGCTCCACGTGGAGGAGGCTGAGGCATGGGGCAGCCTGGGAGGATGGGCCCAGCAGGCAGCGGCCCTCACCCCATCTTGCTGTGTGTGTGTCCAGGGTGCCCCACAGTTCCTGGGAAAAGCAGCTCCTGCAAGGGCAGGGCTGGAGTGGGCGCTGGGAGTTGTGCCGGCGAAGCCAGGGGGACGCGGAGGCTGAGTGGAAGAGAATGTTATCACAGAAACCTGATTTTTCTACACACTCTATCAGCTCCCCATCTGTTCCTTGATTAAATGTATTACTGTGCTCCCTCCCCACATGCCCGCTGCCAGGATGTCTCCGGAGCCCTGATTACATCTGTGGAGAGAGCCTCAAACCTCACAGATGAGCGGGCCTATCGATCAGCCTGGCAGTTGACGTTTGTTTTAAAATCTGGAGGAGGGTAAAGAGAGGGGGCAGAGCTGGCTGGGGCCGGGGGCTGCAGGGAGCCTCTAACCCCAAAGGGAGGGCCCTCCATCCCCTTTCTCACCTCAACGAGCCACACCCACAGCTTTGGCTGATATGAGACGTTGATTCCTATAGCTCTGTGACCTTGGGCCAGCTGCCCATCCTATCCCTTTGCAGACTGTTTCCTTCTCTTTATCCTGGGGGATGCTGAAGCAGGTGACTATTTAGAGTCGCTTCCAGAAGCAACAGTCTGCAGCCTCGCACCTCCAAGCCTGGCGTGTGGGCCAGCAGCCCCGCATCCCCTGGGCGCTTGTAGGGAATGCAGGCTCTCAGGCCCAGCCCAGGCCCACTGACTTGGAATCTGCCTTTTAACAAGACCCCCTGGGGCCTCCCGAGCACATTAAAGTGTAGAAAGCCAGCTTCCATGTTCCGTCCGTTTGACTGCTTCCGAGATGAACATGTAGGAGAAATCCCTCAAAGGAGAAGATTCAGTATCTCCTCTGGCCTCAGAAAACTTTTATAGGATTTTCTTCCTGCACCAAAACCTTAACCCTGACAAGGAACCGGCTCTGAAGTCCTAGCTGTGCCAGGATGGAAAGATGCCAGAAAGAAAGGCCCATTCGGTGGGATCCTTACCAAGCACCTTGCTCCCTCATCGTGGGATCTGAGCAAATCCCCAAGAGCAGCACCAGCCCCCCGGGACTGTGTGTCCGTTTCCTGGAGCTGCTGTAAAAACTCACCGTGATTCTCTCGCGGTTCTGGAGACCAGGGTCCGAAATCCAGGTGTTGGAGGGTCGTGTTCCTTTGGGAAGCTCTGGGGAGGGTCCCTTCTCATCTCTTCCAGCCACTGGCGGCTGCTGCCAACCCTTGGATTTCAACCTGGTCTTCACACCACCTTTCTTCCTCATGGAAGTTGAGGCTCCCCTGCCTGTTTCTAAGGACAGCTGCGATGGCATTTAGGGCTCGCCCGGATTATCTCGGATCCTCTAGTCTCAGACTTCTTAATTTGCTCACATCTGCAAAGGTGCTTTCTCCATATTAGCTCATGTTTGGGGTCTGACTTGGCCACAATATCTTTCAGGGGGCTATGATGCAGCCTACCACGTGCCCCGGTCAAGACGTGGCCTCACTGTGGGATCCTGGATGAGTTACTCAATATGACGGAGCCTGTGCCCTCCCCGAGAATTGGGATCGTAATCTGCCCCCACCCCCCACATGTGCATTGGCATTCCCTGGGGGAATCTGTTCAACACAGCCAGGCTGCCCATCCCTAGAGTCTGCCAGTGGGTCTGGGGAGAGACTTAAGAATGTGCATTCCTGATAGGTTCCCAGGTAAGGCCGAGAACTGCGGGGTTTGATGAAGTGATGCATGTAAGGGACCTAACAAAGTCGCACCCTAAACATGTACGTACTGAAGAGCTGAGCGTGGCTTGCTGGTGAACAAGCCACCACAATGATACCCCCTCTTCCCCCTACAGCAGAAGACCCTGTCTCCCAGGAGAGGGAGAGCCCCTTGGGAGCCCTTTGTGATTTAACACAGCGCTGCCTTCACAGCCCGGGAGCCAGGCGCTGTGCAGGGGTGGGCCTCGCCTCTGTCGGCCCTCGCTCCCCACGTAGTCCTCAGGTGTAAATTAACAGCGACCAAACGTGCATGGACCGAATGTATAGGAAGGTAAGGAAGCATACGGAGGAGAGAGCTTCGATCCCTTCTGAAGGAGGCCCCAAGGAATTGGCATTGGCCTTCGGGGTTTGGGGAGGGGGGCACATTTACCAGCAGCTCTGGAGCAAGTGGGCGTTGTGGGCAGAGGGCAGGGCATGCGGGGTCGTATGAAACATCAGTGTGGCCAAGTCTCCGTATCCGGGAGCTGGGGAGTACTGGACGTGGGCTGGGGACCTCGGCAGGACCAAGAGAAGAGCAGTTTATGCCTCACTTGGCAGCGAGGACCTGTATCCTGCAGGCAGCATAGGGACATTCCGGGGCTTTCTTCGAGAGGGTGACTTGGTTAGCTACGTGTTGGGGAAGATTGCCCTGTGGCAGTGTAGGGGGCGCGGCGTGGAGGGACGAGGGAGAGCCTGGACACAGGAAGATCATCTGGGCAGCTGGCAAAACAATTCAGGCCGTGCACGAGAAAGAGCTAGACTGGGGCACGCGCCAGGGGTTGTCTGGCCGCTGGCTGGAGGCGTGAGTGAGCAGAGAGCAAATCACCAGTGAGGCCACTTTCATCCTGCCTCGGAAGTGGGGGGCTCAGAGGCCGGTGCAGCGATGCCCCGGTTGCCCTTGGGCAAGTCACACGGCAGTGTCGGCTTCGCCCTTCTCAGGGGAGCGGCCCAAACTTCCCGGGCACCTGTCTTCTCCTCTCCACTCCTCTCCTGGGGGAACGGCGCAGCCTCTGTAATGAGAGCCGCAGGTTCTGCCGAGTGTCCCCCAAATGTTAAACTGGTTAATTTCTGCGGAGATTTTTCTTTAAGCCAGCATGACACAGGCTTTAAATCAACGTGAAATCCGTTGTCTGCAGACCCACACAGAGAGGGTCCGTGGAGGACGGGCACCAATTATTCTCATCAGTCAATGGGGACAGGACAGGCTGTGCTGGGTGTGGGTTGTGGTGGGGAGAGACAGGCTTCCATGCTGGGGATGGAGTTAGAAGCCCGGGGCCACCCCAGGGAGGCATTTTGAGGGACGCCGCCGCCTCAGAGTGGGGTTGGGGGAAAGATGGAAAGTCATTTGAAAGGGTTGGGTCGGGCTTGGGGACACTGAGGTCCCCACCATGTTCAGCAGTAGCAGGTTCTCAGAGCCCACTTTCCCTAGGATTTCCTCCATTAAATACATACAATGGGTCACATAGGAAAGAAAGGGTGGTGTCTGGGCTGGGTGGGGGTGGGGGAGGCGGCGGTGGTGGTGGTGGTGGGTGGAGGGAAGGTCAAAGGGACTCCTTCACAGCCATTTGCAGCCTGCTCCGGAGCTCAGGATCACCGAGAGTATTTATGAATACAATCAATCTTGCCCCCACTACAAGGAGACAAGCCAAATTCACTGACTCCATCTTCCTGCCCAAATGGCTCTCTTCTCCTTCAGAATATTGCTCTGTAATAATGCCCATCCTTGCCATCCTCCCGCCCTGGGGAGATTTCAAAGAGTCCGCCCTAGAGCAAAGGACTCGGAGAAGTTGCTAGAATGACACTGACCCTGAGCGGAGCACAGGTGAACTGGGGAGGAGGACTTGGGGAAAGTTTCAAGAGTGAGCAGCGGAGTTTGTGCATCTGGGGTAGCCCCACATCGTGGGCAGGGGTGCAAACTACAGCTCTGCTCCACCCACTCCTCTCCTTCCCTCCAATAACCAGGGCCAGTCAGGGTGACCAGGTGTGGCCATACCCCGACAGCCAGGGCCAAGCCAGTTGACCCAGCTTGGCCAGTCATACATTCCGGCTCAACCTTCGGAGCGTCTGGTGAAAACACGAAGACCTAGTTAGAATTTGTTTGAACAGCAGCTGTGTCCAGAGACCTTGGTGGCAGAAATGACACAGCCAGATGGATCCTGACGCCCGGGCCTCCAGGACCCCCTTGCTTCCTACTTACCCAAGGATTTATTTTACATTCTCCCATCGACTCTGTGCACCTCCATATCCTTCTAGAACATTCCCTCAATCAGAACCCTGATGGATTCAGAAGGAAGTTCTTCAAAGTCTGGGAAAGACAAAACACTAGTTCCCGTGGAGGGTGGAATGCAGTGCCCTTTGCCTGCCCAGAGGCTGGCATGGGACACGGAGCTCCCCACCTGCTCCTCCTACATTGTCCGCCACAGTGGTTCCCTAGCGGAGGGTGAATAATAGCAAGCTGAGGTTCACTTTGATCCTCCTTTCTCTCCCTGAAGAGCACGAGGCTCTTTCATGCTCTGCTCTTGCTTGTGGCCGGGTTGCCGGCAAGCTCCAGGAAGGGGATGCTCAGGGCCCAGCCTGTGCCCCACAGCGAGGCAGAGGTGGTACTAAGATTAGCAGCAGAACATTCCCTCCCCGTGCCGAGAGCAGCAGCCGGGCCTGGCTTGGGGCAGGGATGGTCTCCAAAGGTCGCTGGGCGTGAATCGTAACACCTCACACCTACAGGCCCTCTGTGCCCGAGTATTATCCCAAGTGCTTGACAGAAACGAATTCATTGAATCCTCTCTGCAGGGCCACTCAGCAGGTTGGTGTCATTGTCCCTACCTCAGAGTCGAGAGAAGAAAGGCGTGATCCTACACAAGGTAACGCGGGGGTACGTGGTGGGATTTGGCCCCGGGTGCATCTGGCTCTGGGCTTCAAGAGCCTGCAGAAGGCTGAGCGGGACAGAGAGGAAGACGGAGGCCTCCGGAACCACGGGGAGCAGCAGGCCTGGAGTGGGGGTCAGGGTAAGGGGCACCTCCCTGGCCTTTCCATCGCTGCTTCTCAGATGGGCGAGGGCAAACACCAGGTCCCCGGGGCGGCCCCCGGCCCTCCCTGGCCTACTTTAGGGCACACACACTCTCCCCAGAAGGGGAGAGTGAACCAACGTCTGGGACCTGCTAGGGATCAGTTAGAGCAGACAAATAAGTCCGATGGAGGCTCCCTGTCCCCAGGAACCTGGAGAAAGTGGCCTGTGTCTCTCTTTCACACCTGGGGGGGGGGGGGCACAGCCACGTCCTCGTGGCCCCCTCCAGCTCCAGAATCCTGCTCCCGTGGATCTGATGTCCGGACTGAAGAGCCGCCCACTGTCCCATACGTGCTGTGTCTGTCCCAGGTGCAATTTCCGATCCCCAGCAGAGAAAGCCACCTCCCCTCCCTCCCTTCCTTCAACTTTTCAAAGCCTTTGGGGTTCAGAGAGAAGCAGAGGAGCTCTGCAAACAGCCTGTAACCTTCCGGTCTGGCCAACACAACAGCATCCATCGGTCACTCTGTCCCTGTTTCGTGGAACCTCATTATAACTCCGCAAGGCAGCCACCGCTCACTGCGCTGTCCACGAAGTCCAAGCCTGGAGAATCTAAGTAACCCGCCCGGGGCTTGTCGCTTCCAAGTGACAGATACCAACTGTGCGTGCGCTCAGGCTGGAGTCCAAAGGGCTTTCTGCAGGAGACAGAGGAGGGAGGGGGACCAGGCAGCCGCAAGCCCTGCTCCAGAGGTGCTGGGTGGCCCCTGAGCATGGGGAGCAGAGCCCCTGGGTGGCCTCTCACATCCAGAGAGGAGGCACCTGCTGGGGGGACCCCAAACTACTGGCCAGAGGCAGTGAGGAGGGTCAGAGATCAGAGGTCGGAAGAGAGGGGCCCAGTAAGCAGCGGAGTGAATGAGCCCCGAGTGTGGGCATGGAGGGGTCAGAGGCGGGCAGGATGGAGAGCTGCAGTGGGGACGCAGAGTGGGGGCCCTGTGCCTGGAATGCAGACTGCTTCTGGATGCTCTGACCTCGATACCTTCGGTTTGACTCCAGCCACATGGGGCCGTGCATGGCCTGCAGCTTCCTCCTTCTCCCACCTCCCTGGGGCTCCAGTGATCTGTAAAACTCACAAACCAGTGCTCCGTGGCCACTCCCCACCCCCCCTCCCCCCCACCAGCAGCACTCCCTGCATCCATATACCCTGAACCTGGCCCCTCCTGGGCCTTCCGGATTCATCTTGCACACTCCTCACTCCGGCCGCTCCCTGCAAAGTGCCTGGCAGATGAAAAACCCACGGATCAATGCCAGAAAAATGACTGTCTCTGCTCACCCTCGCCAGGGAAGAGGCTTTCAACTCGCCCACCTGGGGTGCGGGAAGGGAGGTGGAGTGCTTTAATCTCTTAAACTCTGTTTTCTCTCGGGGTGCACGTCCTGCAGCTCGGGGCCGACTCATTAATGTATCTGTCACCAGCCACTGAGGCAGCCACGAAATATTGATGTAGCCATTGGGACGTAAGGGCAGCTGGTGAAATGTGGCCCTGGCCATGATTTTGGGGCGCACTCCCGGCGCCGTGGCACTAATGCACCTCTGCATTAACGCAGGCTTGTCAGATGCCACGCGGAGCGCCCGATTTAGGATTAACGGCCGAGCATCGCGCCACTTTTCATCTCCAGCTGCTGAATATATATTACGGTTGCGTTCTTGCCACGGCTGGAGTTAAGGAGGTGCCGACACCTCATTGAAGGCTTGGAGGAAAGCATCCAGCTCACAAACGATTTGGCTCCCAGGTCCGGCTCCGCACAGTGGCTCTTCCTCCCCCCTTCCCTTGCTGTCGGCATCCCCACTGGGGCACTGGGGAAAGAGTCCAGGGAGAAATGGGCCTGGGGATCATGGCAGGTTGGAATGCAGGCCTTGAGCCACTAAGAGTTTGCACACTAGCTCCCCCCAAAAGCTCTGTGACCTCAGGGGAAATTACTTCGCTTCTCAGAGCCTCAGTTTTGGGGCCGTAAACCTACTGGCCTCAGAAGCCTGTGGAAGATCACCAGGGTAGGATGTTGAGTGCCAGGTCCACGTGGGTTACGTCAGGCAGTGTTCTGGGTTCCAGAGGCTGATGCTGGCTGGTTTAAGCAGCAAAAAAAAAAAAAGCAAGCTAAGCTTCATGGTGATGCTTCCAGAACTGCAGCCAGCATCACACCTTGGGACTGGTCTGGTGAGGACCCCCCCCCACCTCCACAGAGCCCCAGGGGCCTTGGAATCAGGGTGCCACCAAAGCCACCACGCAATGGCTGTCCTCTGGGAACCGGATGGTGACTACTCCCCGTCCCCATGCCCCCACCTCACCACCACACACTCTGCCCTCGTCCTGCTTGTCTGTGTGGCCAACTCCAGATGCAAAGTCCCAAAAGGGTGCTTCTGATCGCCAAGTCTGGTCATGAGCAAGGGAGGCTGGCAAAGGGAGTCACTGGCACTTTGAGATCCTATGCTGGGGACTTTTCTCCAAACACAGGGAGGGGATTTGGATTCTGGATGGTGCAAATTAATCCATTTGTACTTGTGTTCTCCAGTTCTGATCTGTCCAGTGCTAGAGACTTAAGTCAACCCCAGGGAGACCTCTGGCTGCACCTTCCCACCGCATCTCCCCAAGGCGGGCCTCTGCCAGTGGCATTCCATCGACCGGGGCAATGGTGGGGGCCCCGAGGAAGAGACCTTTGGGGCTCGTGACGCAAAGTACACAACCCCCATGCACTCTGCAGAGGATTCTACAGGCAAACAGAACCCGCGGAACCAAACAACAGTGTGTGTACGGTTATACATGTGTACACACGAGTGTGTGTGTGCGTGTGTGCATAGGGAGATTTATTATGAGGAATTAGCGCACACGATTGAGGAGGCCGCGAATTCCCAAGACCTGGAGTCGGCGCGCTGGACACGTGGGGTAGTGGCGGGCTGAGTCTGAAAGCAGAGAACCAGGAGAGCCGATGGAGTGTGTTCCAGCCTTTGAGCAGCAAGCTGGAGACCAGAAGGACCCTGTGTTTCGGTTGAGTCTTAAGGCAGGAATCGCTGATGTTGCAGATCCGACAGGCGGGCAGGAGGAGGCCCCTCTTATTCAGCCTTTTTGTCTTATTCAGATTTTCAGTGGATTGGATGAGGCCCACCCCCATCAGGAAGGGCCATCTGCTTTACTCAGTCTACTGATTCAAATGGTAATCTCACCCGGAGAAGCTTCGCAGACACACCCGAATGATGGTTGACCAGATGTCTGGGCATCCTCCACCCCCTCCACCTCCCACCGCCTCGCCCTGTGGCCCAGGCAAGCCCACACAGGATGAACCATCGCACCCACCCAAGGAAAAGTAACCCCCATCTAAGCAGAGAGCAGCCAAGGGAGGGAGGCGATGACGCCGATTTCCAAGATCCTGGTCCTGAGTTCAGAGATCCTTTCCAAGGACGTGTAGACTAGTAGTGGTTACAAGCCCACCCTGGATCCCGCCCGCCTGAGTCCCTACCCTGTCTCTGCCATGAAGTGAGTGGGTTCTGCACGTCTCCGCTTCCTCCTCTGTGAAGCAGGGATAATAAGCAGCCCCTTCCTCGGGGGCTGCTTGGAGGACCAAGTGATTAATAGATGTAAAATGGTCAGAACGCAGCCAGGCAAACAGGAGGCACTCTGTAAAGATCGGTTATTGGCGTTCTCCCCCAGGAGAGGGGATGTTGGAGGGCAGTGTCGAGGGGCTTGAGGAGGCGGGGAGGCTGCTAGTGATGAGATCACATGGAAATGTCACAGGAGGGGCACCTGGGTGGCTCAGTCCCTTGAGCATCCTGACTCTTGATCTCAGCTCAGGGCTTGATATCAGCATCGTGAGTTCAAGCCCCACGTTGGGCTCCACCCTAGGGGCACGGAGCCTACTTAAAAAAAAAATGCCACGAGAGCTGAGACTGGGCAGCCAGCTCCTACTTGCCACCCCCAGGGCCCCTTGGATGGACATTGTTGGATGGGGGCTTGTTGGATGGAAATTCCAGGGGGCTTGTTGGATGGACATTCCAGGCTGGGAAGGTCTAGGGGTGCAAAGAATTGTCCCCCTAGCCCAGGCACCGCCCTGCCTGCTTCGGGAAACAGAGATTTCCGCTCAGCTCCTGCTTCCCCGAGGTGTCTCCATGAGCACCCGAGTCTGGTGCCAAGTCTAGTGCCAACCTTGGCGCGCGGGAGTTGTCAACCATGCTTTCTCGAGCTGGTTTGGATCTGTTGGCCCTGGCATGCTTTCTTGTCCCCCCGAACTGGCCTTTGGCGATGGACCCTCACCCTCCTGCAGTCTCCGGATAGCAGGAGAGATCTGGTTCCGTGCCAGTGTCAGCCCAGGATTATCTGCACCCACACTCTGCCTCCACTTCTTGGACTGCTGTCCTGACAGCCACTGAAAGATAAAACCCACATTCTGATTCCTGAGCCCCTTGGACTCTGGGGCAGCAGGACTGTGCTCGTCAGGAACCCCAAATCCCAGGCCCACAGCCCAGGGGAAGTGAAGGCATCTCCCCTCCTAGTAAAGATCGCCGAGGACCCTGGCACACAGACCAAGAGGCAGGAGAAAGGTTGACCGGCTCCTGGGCCTTCCAGAATTCAGGTCCCTAAACTCCTTTCCTTACTTTTGGGAGAAGGGCCACCATCTCTCGAGGACATCGCAGCTGGTGAGACCAGAGCCCCCAGGACCACCCAAACTGTCCCTCTTCATCCAGAGAACACCCTCTTCCAACAGAAGTCAGAGCCCATCCAGCACTCCGGCCAGGCTGTGGGAGACGGGGCCTTCAGTAGCTTGGGTTTCCCCAAAAACAGGCCCTGAGATGAGGATGGGGAGCAGGTGGTTTATTAAGGGGCTGACCCAGGAAGTAGGTAAGGGGCAGGGGTTATGAAATGGGGAGGAAGGAAAGCTCATGAGGGGGTATATACGTTTGTGAGCGGGTTAGCGCTGCAGGGACCTGGGGTTCATCCTGCAGTTGTGGGGGGGGTCGGAGGATGGACCTATCTGTCGGTGGCCTCTGTGGCAGACCCAGGGGCCATGGATGGGCCTTGGCCTCATCATCCCAGGGACCTCCCTTTATGTGCAAATAAGTGGCCAGGGCTCATTCAGGACTTCAAGGCTTCCTGCCCCAGGATGACCCAAGCAGTCAATCCTGCCTCAAGGCCCCTCCTCCTGGTCCCTCCACGGTCCCCTCCCGGGGTGGCCTTCTGCACGGCCAGGCAGGGTCATTCTGCTTCCTAGGAGAGGCAAGAACCTGGCCAGGGCAGGGAATCCAGCTTCCGCAGACTGAGGGGAAGGAGAGAACGGAAAAGAAAGAGCCCTTAAAATCCCCCTCAACTGTTTAAGGATTGGAGATCTGCACTAAATCTCAAGAAAAAGGAGTAATTACGCTGTCAGCAAAGGTGATATAGTTTTTAAGACTCAGTTCCACAGCCGTAATTTTTCCTCATCCTCCTCGTGTCTCCTGGGGGATTTAGGGGCCAATTACCTGTCAGTTTGCTGAGAGGTGCTGTTCCCAGACAGGAAGGCATCACCTGCCGAGGCTTCTGTAAACCCTACTTGACAGCACGGGTGGCTGGGTGGGGGGAGCGTGCGGGGTGCGTGGTCTTCAGTGGGAAGGGAATGTCTTGTGAGCTTCCGGGAGGAGCCCAGGAGCACAGAGCCTGGCTCCCCTCTGGCCTGCCCTGAGCCAGGGAATGGCCTCTGGATTCTCCCAGTGAGGCCACCCTGGCCAGCCCAGCGGAGGAAGCGGCGAGGAACCCCAGCCTCTTGGACGGTGAGGGGTCTTCTAACAGAACCCAAGCATCTTAGGCCCGGTCAAGCCTTTCAAGTCCGGTATGGGGCTGCCATACAGAGGGTTACCATACAGTCAGGGTCAGCCCGCAGGGAGCACTGGCCCTGTGTGATCTTGAGTAGTTACCTAACCTCTCTGTGCCTTCGGGGAAAATGGGCTCAGGATGGGACCCACCTCATCAGATTGTGGGTTATCATGATGCAGCCCTACCCTTATCTCGTGCTTGATTCCTGCCAGTGGGGAGTGTGGGGGACAGCTAGGGAGGGAGGGTCCCCAGCCTCTCTTGAATACCTTGGTGGCCGGGGAGCTCACTAAGAGGAGAGGCAACCCATTAGCACCTTGACCCTCCTGGCTGATCCTGACTGGGTCAACGTGTTCTGTGGTTCTCGGCCCCCTGGTGCTGCCTTCACCCTCAAATATCACATCTGTGCCCCTTGCCAAGTTCTGCAGCTCAGCTGTCAACACCACACCCCTGGCCCCACCCATCGGGGCTCACACTTGACCCTTCCTTCAGTCCTCATGCTTAGGAAACAAAGTTTCTGCTTTGCCAAGAATGTCCCGCATCCCCGGCCTGGGTGACCTGACTCCAGGATGCCTTCCTAGGCTGTCAGTCCTGAACTTGAGAGATGCCTTTGAGGATCAGTGGAGTCAGCTCATCTTTATCCCTTTTTCCACTTGCTCCTTGTTCTCAAAGCCATGAGTTCCTTGGAGCTTCTCCCTAGAGGAATATTGGGCCAGGGGGCCCATTAACTTGAGCTTCCTTTTGGCTTGGGCTTCTTTGGGGGCATGTTCCCAGCAGCCAACAGAGGATGCTGTGCTCCATGTCTTCATGGGCCCCCAGGGGCGCTTCAGATTCAGGGAGGGTCTCACCCCAGGAGCTCACTTCTCTTGCTGGGTCTCCTTGTTGTCCCAAGGAACATCCCATGGGAGGGGAGTAGGCTCCAGTGGCGGCGCACGGGGACGCTGGCCAGACCTCAGTGCGTGTCAGCGCCACATGAAGCCAGGGTTTTGCCATGAAAGCCTCTTCCGTTGTCCTCCCACCCTCTAGGCGGGGCTCAGTTTCATCACCAAGACACAGTATAGCTTGGTGGTTAAGATCGGGGGACCCTGGAGCCAGGCCAGCTAGTTCAAATCCTGACCTCCCTACTCCCAAGACACATGACCACTGACCCATGCCTCAGTTTCCCCTCCTGCACATCGGGGATGATACTTGGGTTGGTGTGAAAGTTAAACCAGTCGGTGCCTGCAGAGCATTTGAGGCATGCCTCACGGCGGGGGTCAGCCCACATCCAGACTATTTTGGTAATTTGTCTCTGAGCCCAGACTTACGCATTCCTCAGGGATGCACAAGTCCCGCAGGTAACCAACCACCTTAGAGCGTGGTCTCATGATTGTTGCTACTCAGCTGTGCCCCCTCGCTGCTCCCCCAAGCTGCTAATCAAAGGTTTCATCCCACCCTCCCTGCGATTTCGCTGATCTGCTCATTCACCTGGCCCTGACTCGGAGGGTCCGCCTCCTTCGGGAAGGCTTCCTGGGTCCAGGATGAGAGAAATGAGCTTCATCCATGAAACCCTCTAGACTCAGCTCCGCATCCTGGTGGGACTTACTAGTATTTGTTAACGCTCTCTGGTTTCGAGCCTTATCACTTATTTGCCTGGGTTAGCTTTCCCTCGCCAGGCAGGCCTTAGGGAGCATTTAGATGTAGGGGGTCCCGGCCATCCCCTACCCAGGGCCCTTCCTTCATCGGAGCCAGTCTTCCCATCACAGAGCTGTGGCTGAACAAGCAGCAGAGGTGAAAGGTACAGATTTGGAGTCAGGCCAACCTGGGCCATAACCCGGCCTGGCCTCTTGTGACCTATACACACAGGACAGGCATCATGACCTCAGGTTCTACGTCAGGAACGTGGAGATGAACAATACCAGCTCCACACGGTTACGGAGAGACTTCAATGTGACAAGTCATGCCAAACACCTGGCACTCAGAAATGCTCAGTAAATGTGTTGTTTCTATTTTTACTGGGAAGCAGAAGGAGAGGAGAGCTCACCGCCACGTCTCCACTTAGGGCGTTTGATCATAACCGTGCCGGGACACCCAGGTTTCTGGGTGGGGAGCAAAGCAGGGACGGGTCCCCAAGTACCTGAGAGCCAGCAGCGCTCCTAAGAATGATGGGGACTGGGTGTGTTAACCGTGCATGATCCAGGCAGTTGGAAAAATAATTAAGTGCTAACTTGTCATTTTTTTTAATGAAGTTCTGGAGTTAGAGATTTATAATTGCTAATGAACCAGGCTAATAATTAGTTGCTTTATAATAAGGGTGATGATCACTCAGACAGAGGCAGAGAGAGCCAGGCTCTGGCCTAATTTTTCTCCTGTAATTATGTGACATGCCCAACCGCCTGGAAGTCCTCTTACCCTTCCATCCTTCTGCTCCAGCGCCCTGCCAAGCTTCCCTGGCACCGCCCCCACTTCCCACCCCCCTCAAGCTCCTGGACCCTGAGTGCCCAGCACTCTTGCCAGGCAGACTGCCTGTCTCTCGCACTGTCTTTGACACCTGTGTCCACCCACCCTTCCTCAGGAGCCCGGGGAGGGGGGCGGCTGGAGAGCTGGTTCACGCAGGGTGGAGGGCTGGGTGGGGCTGACAGCCAGGCAAAGAAGGTGCTGATGGAGAAGACTCTTGTCTCTGGGCTCCTCCTGCCCCTGCCCCTTCCACCTTGGAGAGAGGGTGGAACTTTCTGTCCTCCCCCATGGTGGCTTAGAGCCAGGGCGAGGCTGGCAATAGGACTGTGCCTGGAGCAGGCTGAGAGGGGGCCTGAAAATGCTATGAATTTTACTACTCCAGGTGATGGAGCAGGCCGGTGAGCAGAGAGAGGAAGCCAGCTCAGACAAGTCTCAGGCTTCGGGAGCCTCCCTGGTTTCTCAGAGGCAGAGTGGAAGGAGCCCGGGGGTGGGTGGGATGCTATGAAATATGGTTCCGAGCCTATGCCCGCCGTTACCTGGATGGGCTGGGCCAGTCTCCCGACATCCCAGAGCTAGAGTGTGCCTGGGTGTAAAGTGACGGGGCTGGCCTGAGAAGGCTGAGGTTTCCTCCAACACTGAGCCTTTAGAGCTTGAGGGCTCTGGGACCCAGGCCCAGGCATGGCTTGTAGAAGATTGCAAGAGGACGCAAGCATATCCCCCCTCTGGCAGCCCCTGGGATGCGGCTGGTCACAGGCAGAGAGGGCCCGGGGGGGGGGGGGGGGGGGGGCAATGAGAGAGCTGATAGAGGCAGATCCGGAGGGAGGCCCCTCTCACACTGTCTGCTTGTGGCCCTGGATTTATGAGAACAGACATTTATATTGCTGGGTAGAGACTGGAGCTCCGAGCAGCTGGTGTCTTTATCCTCAGGTGCTTGGTAACTATTTTGAATCGAGCAGATAAACCATAACCCGGGGAGTTCGCTCATTCTTCCATGATGGGAACGGTTGTCTCTCCAGCCCCACCCAGACCTCCTGGGGCCTCCCAAGGCTAAGGGCACTTTCTCTCTGTCACAACGGAGACCGTGCACGAACCACAAAAGATCAACTCACCTGACGTGGGCTTGTATCTTGGGGCCCTCGATAAGAATTAGGGGGGGCGGGAGGGGTCTGCGAACTTGAATGGGGAAAAGTATACATCCTTATTTCCATTAACCTTCAATAAAATGTAGCGTTTCCTTTAATTACGAGTACAGGTGACAAACCACAGAACAGCGGCGGCATTTGAGACTTTTGCACCAACAGAAAACACAGATATTTTCATATCATGTTACAGTGTGGCAGATATCTCAAAATATTGTTTATGCTCATCACTACTTTGAAATTATGATAGTTATTAGCCTGGTAGCTAGATCTTGTTTTTTAATGTGTTAATAAAAGAGCACATGAATTACCATGTATTCGGCTTTTAAACTACAAATTGCTACAGATTTTTTTTTTAATACTTTGATAGCCGTGTTTCAATATAATTGCTTTCCCTTGTGAATCTATGCATTTCTGTTCTCCCTCCTTCCTCTCCCCACCCCGCGTTCAAGATCCGCCGTGTCTTTCCCCATCCGTCCCCAGCATGGGGCGGGTGGGAGATGTGCTATTGAGAGAGACCCATACCTCTTGCTGGGGGCTTGACACAGGGGAGGTTGGAAATTCAGGAGGGAGCAAAGGTGTTAGTGTGAACTGGGGACTAGGAAGGAGAAATAACTGGGGAGAAGGTTGGGGCTGAGACCACAGTCCCTGCTGGCTGAGGTCTGAGCGGCGGGGCAGTGGGTGGGCGGTCTTCCCAACCAGAGCCCACACTCCTGGTTCTCACCACATTCTGGATTCTGTAACACATCGGATTCCGTCGCTGGAACCAGAAGAAGGAGACAGATGGAGTTCTGAGTGTGCCTGGCGGTGGGGTTCGGGGTAGGCCACGCTATGCCTCCACCCCAATCCACAGCCCTTGGATGCCTACAGTATGACGGCCAGGGGTGCAGAGAGTGCAACTCATGGGTTCAGCCGGACAGTGGGGTTTCTTGGCCCTGACTCTGCTGCCCGCTTCCTTCCGAGATAAAGAGCACGTTCCAAGAACACACTTTTGTTCGCTCATTTGGCAAATGTGCCGAGAATCTACTAAGCGCGTGACACTTCACAGCCTTTGCTATCATGAGCTCAGCACAGAGCATAGAGCTGGGGTGACACCCATTAGGCAAATGCGTGTCCATAATTAATGACACTTAATTAATAAATAATAATGGCAAATAATTGATGGTCAGGGCAGTGAGCGACGCGAAAAGAGAATGTCACGTCTGATGGCAAAGCCCAGCTCTCCGTGGGTGCCTGGAGACTGCCACTGATTTTTCTGTTTTGCAGCAAATTTAGAATTCGAGATTAGATTCCCCAGACCTATAATGGTTGCCATACACCCCGGATTTTCGTAGCGTAGCTCTGATTTCAAGAATTCTTTTCCTTTGTGCGCGTAGACCGCTGAAATGCCAATACTCCAGCCGTGGCGTCCACTGCCATCCTCGACACGTGCACATGCTCACAGATCCCCGCAGGCCGTGCGTGGATCCTGGTCCAGGGTTTGGAAGAGGTGTGGTTGGGGCATCAGACTGCTCCCCCATCCTTGCGTCCTGCCCTCTCCTGTTTCAGCTCCCCCTGTCCACCTCAGGCAGTGCTTTTGCAGGAAGGGAAAAGTCATTTTGAAATGAGAGCAAACCAAACAGAAGGCAGAGGTAAAGCTGCGGTAGAAAAGGGTCATATGATACAGTCTTGCGCCAAATAGGAAAGAGTTTCTTCCCTGCCATTTGTATAGATAATTGAGCATTTTCTGTTTCCTCACCCAGTACAGTCCGTCTTCAAAGGCTCTTTGTGTGCATTGGAGGGGCCGACTAAGTTGTGAGCAGATGGAGTAATTGGGCAAATTACATGTGGATGTAAAAAAGTCTCTCCACTTGGAAGCTGCAGGGCTCGGCAGGGGACGTGGCCAGCAGCCTCACTGGGGTGGGCTTGGGCAGGGTTGTCATCGCTTCTGCGTTTCAAGTAAGAACAAAGATCTCCGTGCCGATGGCAGGTGTAGAATAGACTTGCAGTCCTCCGGGGAAACACCGCACTCGCGGTCACGGTTCCTAACGACGGTGGGCAGCAGCTTCGTTTCTTGAACACATGCTAGGTGCCCGGCCCCTGGGAACACGGTCCTATGGGGTTGGCCTCACCCGACCCTCACGGCCCCGTGAAGCACGTGCTGTGTGTTAAATGTGAATCTGAGAAAATGAAGGGGACTCAGTGTCTCACTGAACATCGCTCACAGCAGGTGAGTCCGGAGCGAAGATCCAAATCTGGAAGCCTGACCCTGGCCTCACTCCGAGCCGCCATACAGTGCTGTTAAGGGCAAAGGCACCCCCAAACTTGGTAGAGGGAAGGGACAAAATCCCAGGCAGACTTTTAGAAAGGGGGTAATGCAGCCTGGCAAAGGCTGATTGGGAAAAGAAGGGAAACCGACTCTTGCTGACATCCCATGTGTGCCTGGTAGCAGGCCAGAAGCTTTACCTACACTTTTGGTCTATTCTGAAAACAATCCTATGAGGTAGGCATAATGAGCCCCTTTTTAATTTTTGAAGATTTTATTGATTTATTCATGAGAGACACAGAGAGAGGGAGAGACACAGGCAGAGGGAGAAGCAGGCTCCATGCAGGGAGCCCGATGCGGGACTCGATCCCGGGTCTCCAGGATCACGACCTGAGCCAAAGGCAGATGCTCAAGCACTGAGCCACTCAGGTGCCCCAGTCCCCTTTTTAGAGATGAGAAAATCCAGGCTATACCATAACCCGAGAGTATAGTCCATATAGGAAGAGCTGGCCTCCTGACACTAATGCTCGTCTTCTATTCATTCCTTCATTTGGCAAGCCAGCAGGGTAGGCGGAGGCAGGAGGTCGGTAGGGAACAAGCAGCAGAAGCCTCAAAATAATTCATTTAAGAATTGGCTCTAAGGGCAGCCCCGGTGGCGCAGCGGTTTAGCGCCGCTTGCAGCCCAGGGCGTGATCCTGGAGACCCAGGATCGAGTCCCACGTGGGGCTCCCTGCATGGAGCCTGCTTCTCCCTCTGCCTGTGTCTCTGCCTCTCTTTCTCTCCCTGCATCTCTATGAATAAATAAAAAAATAAAATAAAATCTTAAAAAAAAAAAGAATTGGCTCTAAATGTCTCCTCCAGGAAGCCCACAAAGATTGGTATTCATCCGCTTTGGCTTAATACCATCTGAGAGCCTTGAGCCCAGCTGATCCTTTAAAAAAAAAAAAAACCAAACAAACACTTGTTGAAACTAGTGAAAAAGTGATGGAATGAAGGCACACGGATTTCACTATCCCCTTTAAAAGAGCAGGTGTTCTCTCTTGATCGGGGTCGTCCCGCCCATCTCTTTGGCTCTGGTTCTTTCCTGTCTCTCTCGCTTTCCTGCCTTCTCTCATTAAGAGCTAGAAGGGAAAGATGCTACTCCAATCCTCCAGCTGCCTCCGCGCTGCTGTTGAGCTTCAGAGCACAGTATTTAAATCCTGTTAAATAACCTGTTTTCATGGGCAATCACAGCCAGGTTAGTAAATTCCCCACATGCTCACTCTTAGACGAAACCGACATTCCGGGTCCGCAGAAAATTGGCCATTGTCCCTTAATGGTGGAATTGAACAGTACCAATGGCTGCACTTTAAAGGAAAGTTGTTCCCATTCAGACAAAAAGTTCAGCCCGCTGCTCTGGAAATTTCCAGTTCATGGCCCATTTCTCTCCAGGTATAAAGGAGAAAATAAGTACCCTTGCAAGGCAAGTGATTAATTTTAGCCAGCATGTTTGAGGCCCCCGTGGATGGCTGGCTCTTGGGCCCTGGCCAGGTTGAGGGGCGGCGGGGCGGGGTGGGGGGAGCCCATCTCTGGGATTTCAAACTGGCAACTTCTTGGCTTCCATGTGACTTTGAGGTATACAAGGAGTATTCCTCTTCTCACACTCCTAAAGATGGAGAGGCAGCCAGTTAACCGGGGAGGCTGGTGGGCAGTTGCTCATTTTTTTCCTGAATCTTGGTGGCTTTGATGGTGGCTTCTATTGGGATCGTCACCACCACCACCTCCATGCCTTCGTGAGGCACCACCATGTGTATGGCTCCAGGTGAAGGGGACCATGAAAGGGTGCTAGGAGCAGTCGTGGTTTGCACGTGCTGGGGAATTCAGTAGACTCAGTTATTGTTCCCGAGCAGGCTCAGAAGGTGTCCAGACTGCTCAGTCACTAGAGGATGGTATAGCCCGAGAAATGGCATCACCTTCCTCCATTTGCCCCAAACCAATCACATCGTGTGAATCCATCATCTATCGCTGGATAACAATCCCAAACTTGGTGGCTTCAAACAACAAGCATTTATTTATTCAGTCTGGACTTGACAGGTTTCTAATTTGGGCTGGAATCAGCTGATCTGGGTCATCTTCCTTGTGGACCAGGCTTCTCTGAGCTCAGAGCTCAAGCTAATGGCTGGCCGGTCTGGGATGGCTCAGCTGGAATGACCGGGGCCCTGCTCCATGTCAGGCGTCATCTTCTGTGGGCTGGTCAGGTTTGTCCACGGGTGGCCTCAGGTTCAGAAAGCCAGAGCAGCAAGTGCAGAGGCTTCATGGCTGTAGAACTGAACACTGTGGTTTCTACCACATTGTCTTTCTTGGCCAGAGCAGGACACGAGGCCATCCAGAGTCAAAGGGTGACGTAGCGGGTTAAACAGTGTCCCTCCCAAATTCACATCCACCCGGAACTTCAGAATGTGACCTTCTGGGGAATTGGGGTCTTTGCAGGTGTAATGAAGTTAATTAAGGTTCTCCAGATAAGATCATCCTGGATTTAGGATGAGTCTTAAATCCAATGTCTGGGTTCCTATAAGAAGAGATGACACAGAGACAAAGAGCCATGTGAAGTCGCGGGCAGAGACTGGGGTGCCAAGGAGTGGTGGCAGCCACCGGAAGCCAGGAGAGAGGCAGGGAATGGCTTCTCCCCTCGATGGCCCTGCTGACACCTTGACTTTGGACATGTCACCTCCAGAAAGGTGAGAAAATACATTCAGTTGTTGAAGCCACCCAGGTTAGGGTCCTTTGTCACAGCAGCCCTGGCAAAGCCATACGGGTGGGAGGTGGACCCCATCTCTTGCTGTGAAGTCACACTGCGAAGGCTGAGGGGATAGGGAGACGGGAGAATCGGAGCCACGTTTGCAGTCTTGCACCTTGGCTTCCCGTCTCCGCTCTGTTGGCAGGTAGTCTCAAACCCAGGAGCAGCCACAGGATGCCAGGCGCCAGACATCACTTCACCGAGCGGGTGCTATTCGGCCCCAGCCTCCCTGAGGCTGCAGATTCCCTGCCACATGCGGTTCCACATCGCCTACATCGCGGAAGGGACAGAGGAAGGCAGGCAGCCAGGAGACGGAGAGCACCGCCGTGCTAGGTACAGCACCGTGCCTCTGGGGCATCCTCAGCACCTCGGTCCAAGTGGCCTGCGATGACGGGACCAGACCCCCGTCTGTGCCTGTGCACGGGAAGGATGCTTTTGGATCGACTCAGACCTCATGCTGGCGAGGGGCTTTGGTAGAGCCTCGTTCTCGTTCCACTGACGCCTCAGAGAGAGGCTTGCTCTCTTGGGAGTTCAGACGGTGGCTCCCACGTAGTTATGCACATGTGTTCTCAATACCCATCTGGTGTCCGTGTGCAGTGTGGCGCAGCGGGCCCTGGACGACCGGAGCCTGCCCTTGAGGGCTGCCACTGGCACTGAGGCTGTTGAGATGGGATATAGGTACCACTGGGCACACCAGGGGCTGGGGCGTCAGGGATCACCACCCATGCACTGGGGGCGCTGCTCACGGGCCCCTGCCTGGACTGTGTCCGGGCTTCCCCCTGTGGGACCTGGTCTTCCCTTCCTCTTTCCTCCTTCCTGAAAAGTTGCACTGGATCAGGCAGTGGATTTCAGCATTGAGGTGATGAATAAGGTAGACCAGGAGGCTGCCCAGAGCGCTTGCACATCAGTAGGGGAAATGAGTAAGGAAGCAAAAAACCAACCCTCATTATAGCAGGTGGAGGGGCCGAAAAGGAGTCAGAAAGGTACTGTGGGAAAGGATGACTGGGGGTGGGGGTGAGTGGGAAGGGGGTGGTATTTGAGCTGACACATGAGGGACGGGGTATCCTAGGTTAAATAACATCCCCCCCCATGCCTGTTTCCTGGAACCTCAGAATAGGATCTTATTTGGAGGTAAGGCCAGATGTAATCAGCTAATATGAGGTCATACCAGAATAGGGTGGGCCCCCAATCCAATATGACTGGTACCCTCGTAAGAAGAGATGTGCCATGCACGAAGGAAGATGGCCATGAGACAATGCAGGCAGCGATCGGAGCGGTGCAGCCGCAAGCCAAGGAGTGCCAAGAGTTTCTGGCAAGTACTGGAAGCTGGAAGAGACAAGGAAGGAGCCTTCAGAAAGAAGGTGAGGCTCCCCACACCTCGGGTTCAGCCTTCTGGCCTCTGGAACCGTGAGAGGACCAACCTCTGCTGTTTTAAGGCACCCAGTGTAGTGTTTTGTTACCGCAGCCACCGAGACTCATGCGTGTCAGGAGCATTGGAGGGAGAGGGAGGTATTAGGACGCCTTCGGAAGGACGATGCCAGGTCTGCGGGGCAGCAGGGAGGAGGCCGGAGTGAGCTGCACGGCCCAGGGGTGCAGGCGGTGCCCGGCCCAGGGGTGCCGGCTGCCATCAATCATTTGGATTGAATCTTAAGAACAGCGGGGAGTCATCAAAGGATTTTAAAAGAAGGAAAAAACATGATTTGAAGTTTATTTTTAAAGATCACACCAGCTGCTCTGCGAAGAGTAGATTTGAAAGAGACTAGAGTGGAGGCAGGACAGCCGCTTTGGACCACAATCTGGAGCTCCCCAAGTGGTCGGATGGGGAGCTCCGCCGTGGCCCGAGGTCCCTCCCCGAGCCTCGCACCCGGGAGCAGCGAGAACACATGCCCACGCAAACACCTGCACACCCACGTTCACAGCAGCATTGTTCACTGTCGCCCAAAGGTGGAAGCAACGCCAATGTCCCTCAATGGACGAACAGATGAACAAAAAACAACGTGGCCCATTCATGTGATGCAACATCATTTGGCCACAGAAAGGGATGAAGCGCTGACACCCCAGAGCATGAACACACCTTGGTAACACCGCGCTGAATGGCAGGGGCCGGTCACGAAAGATCCCACGTTGTGTGATTCTGTTTATACAAAATGTCCAGAACAGGCAAATCCATAGACAGACAGTATATTAGGGGTTGTTTAGGGCAGGGAGGGCTGACGGCTAAGGGGATGGACATGATGAGGGTGGGGGAAGGAAGGTCAAGCTTGAATTTGGGCATCTTCTCTTTTTTTTTTTTTAATTTTTATTTATTTACGATAGTCACACAGAGAGAGAGAGAGAGAGAGGCAGAGACACAGGCAGAGGGAGAAGCAGGCTCCATGCACCGGGAGCCCGACGTGGGATTCGATCCCGGGTCTCCAGGATCGCGCCCTGGGCCAAAGGCAGGCGCCAAACCACTGCGCCACCCAGGGATCCCCGAATTTGGGCATCTTAAAATACGGTGTTGAGTGGGGGAGGCCAGACCCCGAGGCCACCTACGGCACGACTCCACTCACATGACGTCTCTCCAACAGGCAACTTCGCAGACACAGCGAGCAAAGCGGAGATCCCCAGGGGCTGGAGGAAGGGATCTGAGGCCTTACCGCCTCACCATTGCAGAATTCGTCTGGGGGGACGGAAACGCTCCAGAAATAGGCAGCTGGTGATTGTGGCAAATTCGAATGTGCTCGGTGCCGCTGAATTGTACACTTAAAAAAGCTTAAGACGGTCAATGTGATGTGATGCGTGTCTTCCCGTCATCAAAATCGAGGTCGAAGAAGTGAACAAGAAGGGACATGGTGAAGGCAGGGAGTGCAGGCCAGCCTTTGAGAAGTCATGCCAGGAAAGGAAGCGGAGACGCCGAGCAGAAACTTTGAGGGGGTTGGAACTTATTTGGAAATAGCATGTGCACAGACGGGGGGAGATGAGTCATTCCAGGGGGAGGAATGAGAGGGAAGGAGCAAGGTCCCTCGGAAGTCCGCAGGCCGAGCATCCTTAAATTGTGGGCTGAGGCATCTGCGGGCCTCACTTGCCCTGGTCCCAGCCTTCCCTTCTTCTTGGAACCCCCCACCCCCGGGCTTCTCGCCACGCACCCCCCCCCCCCCCCGCCCCGGCCACTGGGGCCTCTCTCCAGCCAGCTGGAACCAACCTGCATTTGTCACTTGGGATCTTGTTTCTGCTTTTGGGCCCCCCCCATTCCTTCTCTGAGCTGGAAACTCCTGAAGGCAAGGGTCTGGTTTGTCTGTCCACCAGGTGTGCTGGCGAGGAGGCGGGACTGCTCGGGCCCCTGGTCCCCAGATCATTAGGAAGGGACTTTCCAGCCCCCTTAACTGCAGGCTAACTGGCCTCCCAGGGGCCACATCAGCAGGTCCCCTGTTCCCCCCAACCCTGACCCCCCTCCACCCACCATGCTCATCCTCCACAGACCCACCCTGTGCTTTGATCCTTTGGACTCCCAACTTCCAGAAATGGCTCCTTTCATAGCGCCAGGTTCAGAATCCTCATTCAGGACCCCACTCAGCCTGGGCCGTCCCCCGACCCCGACCCTGATCCCAGCACACCCCTCCTCCATCACCTAATCCAGCTCTGCTCTAAACCAGGGTTCTCAGCCCTTGGCACTATGGACGTTTGGGGCCGGGTCATTCTTTGTTTTGGGGGGTTTTGCAACATCCCTGGCCTCTACCCCACCCCACCCACCCCGATGCCCGTGGCATCCCATCCCAGTGATGCCAACCAAACACGTCTCCAGACCATTGACCTCTGACCTCCAGGAACTATTGTCCAGATTGAAGATTTTGACCTCCACCCTCTGCCCCTTCCTCAGGCGGAGGAGATGACCTGCGTTTGGCCCGGTGTTCATTCCCGGGGCTCCCTTATTCTTTCAAACTCTTCTCTAATTGCCTCATTTGCTTCCACCTGCTCCCCTCCTGGGCTGCCCAGGAACTCCCTGGCCAGGCTTGGTGCAGCAGCCTGGGCTTCCAAGCCCCAGAAGTATGGTATGGAGGCCCCCTGACCCGTCTTCCCAGCCTGTAGCACAAGCCGGCCTGGCAGCAGGTGGTTCACTGGATCCTGGGGGCTCTGCACCCTGAAGGGTCCCAGCCGACACGGGTTCTTGCCTCCTGCTTTCCTGGGTAAGATCCAGCCAGTGGTTCTCAAACTCTGAAGCAGTTGCTCTCAACCCTGGATGCATATATTTTCGTCACTTTTAAGAGAATACAGAAGCCTGACCCCCAGCCTTGGTCTAAGGGTGAGACCCAGGTGTGGTATTGTTTATGCTCCACACATGATGAGAAACAGCTCTAGAGTGGGTGAAGATACCCTGGAGGACTCTTCTAGAATCAGGCTCCTGCCTCACCCTTGCCCCCCTGGAGATTGTGCTTCTAGAAGTCCATGGTAGGGCCCAGGAATCCTTAACAACAGCACATGAGGGATCCCGATGTGGTAGCTGGGGGAACACAATGTTTGGGGCTTGGTGCTGGGGGCTGCATACCCTCCACCATCATGCTGAGGATCTGGGGGGCTGAGACTCATGATGGGCATGTGGGGCATGTGTTTCAGCCTCTCTGGGCTTTGCATGTCCTCATCCATCATTGTGGATAATAATAGTACCTGCCTCTTGGGGTTGCTACGGGGATTAAGTCTGGCCATTTGATTTATTTGACCAATACTCGCATTCGGTGTTTGCCACATGCCAGCCACTGTTCTAAGTGCTTTATAGAAGTTAAAGCACTTAGAGTGACCCCGAGGAGATAGGTCCCACATTTTCTACCTAAGGAAACTGAGTCATAGAGAGATTGCACAGCTCAGAAGTAGTAGGGGTGAGATTCAAACCCACCGGTCCGGCTCAAGGGTCCACATTCTTAACTTACTTGCCCCATGGACTCCTGCTAACAGACGCCGGAAAACAGTAGACGCCTGTTTGCAAGATAATTTTTCTTAACAGTGAGCCTGACCTGCAGGAGTTGAGGCTGATGGAGCCTCTGACCTGTGGTCGCCAGCTGTGGGCCTTCCTCAAGCTCCTTGTCCCCCACTCGCTCACGGAGGAAGAAGCCTCAGCTCAGGGAATCTGCAGCCATCCGCCCCGGGGCACCGGCGAGGGTGGCAGCCGGGTCCCTTTCCATAAGTGATGAGATCTCCCTCGCTCACTTCGCCTGGCCCCGTGCAGGGATGCAGGCCAGGGGCCGCTCCCATCCTCCTGGGCCCCTGCTTCCCTGCAGCACCCCCGAACCCGTCACCACTTTCCCCAAAGGCGTGGGAGGTGCTTTGCAAAAGCGCCCTCAGCCCAGCAGAATAGAGAGCATCACTGTAAAATTCTGAAGAAAAAGGAAGAAAAACATTGAAATAAAGGGCAGGAGGCTGCCTTTGGTGGGGGCCAGAGGAGAGTTGGGTGCATACTATATGTTGGAGGGAAAGAGGTAATTTCCAGGCAGTTGACCGTGTTCGCCCCACTTCTTCCCTCGGGGGTCCTGGGGGTTGAGATGGGGG
Source organism: Vulpes vulpes (assembly GCF_048418805.1). Lineage (NCBI taxonomy): Eukaryota > Metazoa > Chordata > Mammalia > Carnivora > Canidae > Vulpes > Vulpes vulpes. The sequence continues at coordinate 7,130,762 of NC_132781.1, forward strand.
TCGGGTGGCCTCTGCTGATGCAGGGTCACGGGTGGGAGAGGAGGCCCACGGTTCAGCCCTGGGTGCCCCCAGCTTCAGGGAGAGATCTAGGAAGCTGAAGTTCTCTCTCTCCCTCTTTCCCCTTCCCTCCCCGCCCTTCCCCCTCCCCACCTCTCTCTCTCTCTCTCTCTCTCTCTCTCTCTCTCTCTTTCTCTCTCCCTCTCCCTGTCTCCCCTGCTCCTCCTCTTAATTGCTTTGTGTTGCAGACCTTTCCAGCATCTTGACCCTTTGTGCCTCCCAAGAAGCAGTAAGGCCAGGGACAACTGGGAGCCCTCCAGGTGGACAGATCTGGCCTGCTCCTTCACTGCCAGGCGGGCGAAAGGGACTTTTTCCTTTTCTTTTTTTAAAAAGATTATTTCTTTATTTATTCACGAGAGAGGCAGAGACACAGGCAGAGAGAGAAGCAGGCTCCATGCAAGGAACCCAACGTGGGACTCGATCCCAGGACCCCGGGATCACTCCCTGAGCCGAAGGCAAGACGCTCAACGGCTGAGCCACCCAGGTGTCCCCAAAGTGATGTTTTTCTCCTGGAAAGGAAGGTGAGTCGGCCACTTTAGATTCTCGGCAGGTACCGCCCTCTCTGCGTTTGGGGCCTGAGCTGCCTTGGGCGAGCCACGCACATCAGAGCAAAAGTCAGCCTGATTCAGGGAGCAGGACTCAGGTGGAGACTCTGAGCCCCCTCCTGGCCTCAGGGGTAGGTCAGCTTCAAGGGAGCCCCTGACACCCCACTTGTCTGCTTGGTTTGCTTTACCTCCCCTCGGCGCACGCAAGTTATGTAGCCAGGCCTGCCTGAGGGGCCAGCGTCCCACAGGCCCAGGGCACTGAAATTAAGAGGCTCTGTCCTCTTTCCCCATGGATCGGCATCTTCAATACCAGGGCTTCTCCACTGTGGCACCGTGGGCATTTGGGCCTGGATCCCTCTCTGCGTAGTGGGGGACAGTTCCGTACACGGCACCATGTCTGGCCTCCACCTGCCAGATGTTGGTAGTACCCCTCCCTCCAGGCGTGACGACCCCAAACATCTCCAGGCATTTGCAGATGTCCCCTGGAGGGAGGCACAATCACCCCAGGTTTATAGGCGCTAGATTTCAGACCCCTCTACTGGGAGAGCAAGCAGAGAGGTGAGTTCTTCAGATGAATATAGAAAATTCTTCATGGGCCTTGTCCTAGGCTCACTCTGACGTCATCATAGTAAGGAAATAACTGAGGAAGAAGGCCGTGACTTCTAGGCTAAGAGAAGAGGAGAACCGCCCCCCCCACCAAGGAATGTTCCAGAAGGTTGGAGAAGGCATGGGCAGGCAGTTCCCAGAGGTCTGAACTCCTTGATGGAGCCGAGTCCAGCTCCCTGTCCTTCTTCTCCCCAGCTTCTGAGCGTGCCTTCCTCCTCCAACTCCTGAATCAAAGCATGTCCGAAATTCTGCCCACAGGGACCCCCAGGGGACTCAGTGGTTGAGCAGCTGCCTTCAGCTCAGGTCGTGACCCCGGGGTCCCGGGATCGAGTCCCACTTCGGGCTCCCTGCAGGGGGCCTGCTTCTCCCTCTGCCTGTGTCTCTGCCTCTCTCTGTGTCTCTCACGAATAAACAAAATCTTTAAAAAAAAAAAAAAAAAGGAAATTCTGTCCACCACCAGCTGTGTGACCTTGAACCAGTTTCATGGCCTCTCGGGGTCTGTTTTCTCATCTACAAGATCGAGCTAATCCTTGGGGAGTTCCAAGATCAAAGGAAACCTGCGTAAAGCCCTTGGCACAGTGCTCCACATCAGGCAGCTAATTTTTCTTTTTTTCTCCTAACCAACTATGAGCAAGTCCCTCCCTCACCTTCTAGAATCTTCCTTTACCCTCACCTGGGCTACAGGAAAACCAGCTGACTCTCCCAAGGAGGCAGAGAGCCCCGGGAGAGGATGGTGAGCGGAGGGCCAGGAGTTTCAGCAGGCACCGCCCGAGAGGAAGACGGAGAAGAAGACTTTTTCGTGCTTTTGTGAGTAATTAAAACCCGTGTTTGGTCCCTGTGGTACCGCAGTGAAGGAGCTGTCACAAAACTAGCTTCAAAGGTGGCGGCATTCCCCAGATGTTTGCTCCCGACTCCCGACTCCCGCTTCGTAGCATCTAACTCCCCACGAAGGAGCTGCTGTGGCTGCGGGCAAGGCCGGGCCTGCGCTCTCCTTGAAAGGGATCAAATCCTCTCTCGGAAATTTGATTTTAATTGTGGTTGTTCTTGTTCATCTTGAAATTCATTTGAGGCTGTAGATCCACTCATGTCACCTCGAGCTTAATTCTACAAGGATTAAAGCGACCGGAGAAATCTTACTTCTGCATGTGGGTAAGGGAGCTGGGGTTCTGAATCCGGGCAGGCTCTGGCTCATGCAAAGAGGGGGGGCCTGGAAATGGTATGTTAAAGGCTCTAGCTCCCCTTCAAAACTCCCTTGGGGATCCCAGGGGGGATGGGCCCAGCGCTTCCAGATCCTGCAGGGCGTCTAAAGGAAGCATGGTTCTGTCCTCAAGGAGCATCCGATCTAAATTTTTTAGGGAACAGATGCTGACCAGTTTTCCCAGCGCCACACAGAGCAAAGCAGGAGAGAATCTTCCAGAGAGCCAAGCTGGATGGAAGCAGCTTTGTTGCTACAGATTTTGGAGCTGGCTGAGTTCTGTCCCCACACCCGCCCACTCCTTTATTTGCAAGAACAGTTCTATTTTATTCTTCAAAAACCCCAGGAAGTGCCATCTCCCCTGGGAAGCCTTCCAGGAATACCCTCAAAGCCTGAGCTAATCTCCCCCTGTGTACTGCACTTACTTATCAGTCCTGTTTGTGTCTGGCTCCTTTTTCATTCATGAGATTCTTGAAGACAGAGGTGGTTGGTGTTTTTTCTTCCCCCCTCCCCCTTTTGCTTGTATCTTTGACCTTTATCTGGCAATTGAATGTGGCTACAAGAGCCACTCAAGAGACGGGGACCTGGCCCAATGGCTTCCGGAGGTCCCTGCGTCCCCTTGGAGTTTCGAAACTGCTTTTTCTCCACAAGATGAATCCTTGGGCCATTTAGTGAGGAAAGTGAAAGGATCATTTCCTGACCTTAATATGCAAACTGAGATTTTTCTCAGCGGTTAATGATCAAAGGGCCGCCCAGCCTCCCCAGGCACAGGACTGGGAGGGCTCTGTAGCTCCCAGGTTTCATAAATGGCTTTAAACGTTCAGATAGCCCGGGCCTTCATAATTAAATTTTACACATTAATCTGAGTGGGATCTCTCTGAAGCACTTCCTTTGAGTCCTGCAGGGCTAATGCAGGGAAGCATCGGTCAGGGCACAGCCTCTTGGCAAAATGGAAATTGAATGACCACCCGTCACCTGCAGGTGGGGCACTGAGGTGGCCGTGCGCTCTTGAGGGTGTCCCGCTGACCTTGAGGGCGTCGTGGGAACACCCTGTGTCCTGTCAGTGGGTTGTCACCCCTCATGGGCCTCGTCGGGCCAGCCCCGTGTAGCCAGGAGCACCCCATGTGCTCCTCTGCCAGCAGACCGTCTAAACGGACTGCCGTGATGGTTCAGGCTGACTTGCGGACTCACCACTGCCTGGCATCAGGAGGAGTGGGAGACACTCCTCCCGGGTCAGCGAGTTTTGACTGCGTTGAGTCTGTTGAGGGGGCGCAGTCCAGGGTACTCACCATGATTCAATCTGCTCTACCTCTGCTTATCTTGTTAAAGCTCATGATTCTAGAACTTTCCTCTCTTCTACCCTCATCCAACAACTCCTTCCTGGAAACTTAGAAGGGTGGAAGTCTCAGTCCCTGGGTGGGGGTTGTTGAAATTGCTTTGGGATTGTTCTTTAAGGAGACCGATTGATTTATGCCTTTTCTAAATGCTCTTGTTTGGTGACCCCTGTTCGGGAAAGAGTAGAAAAGAACTATCATTGGTTGAGCACCAAGCCAGGCCCTCTCAGCCTTGCTCAGGTGGCTGTGAATGAGTCACCTGGTAACCTGTTAGATGCAGACCCCGAATCAATGGGTCTGGGGCAGAGCAAGGTCCTTCATTTCTAGTGAGTTCCCTGGTCCAGTGACATATTTAAAAGGCAAAGGTCTATGAACCATCTCATCCCACTCTGGCTGCAGCCCTCCTTGGAGGGCACAGTTTCGTGAGCACCTGCTATGTATGTGCCAAGCAAGGAGATCAGCTGTGCTGGGGGGCGGGGGGCACTTGGAATTTTCAGTGGGCAAGCCAGGACCAATTGGTCATTCCCCAGGACAAAAATTAGTGTCTGCCTTAGAGTAAATGGGCAAACTGAGGACTATAGAGATCAAGGGGACAAAAGCCCAAGGGAAGGGAGGCTTGTGGTTTCAGAAGGCACAACAGCCTTTTAGCAGTTCTGGATTAAGAGGATGGGTCGTTTTGTGTTGTTCTTCCCACTTTTTGGAAATGGGGTGTTATGGTGACCTCCTATCCTGGACGCAATGCTATGGAGTCTACAGGCTTTGAGGCTCATGGTGGTGAGGCACACTCTTGCCCTGGTGGAGAACTGTGGGCCCAAAATTCAGAGCACATAAGAATCGCTCCAGGGAGCTGGTTCACAACCAGATGCCCAGAGTCCGCAGTGGGGCTGGACACCTGGACGCCAAGCAAAGCAGCTCAATTATGATACTCAGGTCACCCTGATACAAGTGACACGTGGATCTCTTTTGGGGAAACCGTGCCCCACATGCTCAGATTAAGAGCAATAGCTAATGTAGCACGTGGACCAGAGTGACCTTAGAAACCCTGTTCGCCAGAAAGCAGAACCATTACTGAGTCTTTAATTATAAATGACATCATGCGACTGAGATGTGCTCTCTGTCCTCCAAAGCACTTGGACAACAACTCACGTTTTGGGACATAACAGAATGAAACAATTACAACCATTTGGGTAAAGAAGAAGCAAGTTTTCTTAAGCATCATACCATGGGGCAGCCTAGATGCCTGGTCTGTGAAATCTCATTTATTTTTCCATCAACCCAAATAGCTAGACATTATTATTATGTCCATTTAGAGCTGAGAAAATGCACTCAGCAAGGTTAATGAATCTGTTCAAAGTTGCATGTGTATATTGCAGCAAGGACTGAAATCCGTGTAGCCCACGTTCTTTGCCTATAAAATACCACCGTAGGAACTCGCTGTAAACACTTTGACCCATTTGTTTAGCCCGGTTAAGTGCGGCTCTAGCAGGAGTGCCCAGGGCGGGCAGTGAGAGGCCACAGTGTTCTTGCACGGAAACATTCGCTCATCCATTCCCCAAATACGACTCCTCTGCATCATGCAGGGCATTGGCACAAAGATGGCATCCTCAAGCACTCCCAGGCCTCCTGCCGCCTGGGCCTGGTGTGAACACCCAATGGCACCAAGAACTTGCCCACACACTGTGCTTAAGAGGCCTGGCCAAACTTCAACCTGCTTTCCATCTGAGATCAAGTATGTTCCTGAAGGGAACCCTTGCTCAAGTGTTGACTTCCTTTTCCTTTTTTTTTTTTTTCCTTTTCCTTTTTTAAAGATTATCTTTTTTATTTATTTGACACAGAGAGAGAGCACCAGCAAGGGGAGCATCAGGCAGAGGGAGAGGGAGGAGCAGGCTCCCCCCGGATCAGGGAGGGAGCCTGGTGTGGGACTTCATCCCAGGACTCTGGGACCATGACCAGAGCCGAAAGCAGATGCTTGATCAAGATCAAATCTTGATCCTCCTTTTTCACGTCCCTGGAGTGCCTTTGTCCCCTCTCAGTTCTCCCTGTCAAGCTCTTTGGCGTCTTTGTCCTGGCTGGAGAAGAGCATGTTTACAGTGGCCAAGTCATCTGAATGAAACCTGTCTTGCTGCTGTCAACGAGCGGCCCATGCTATTTTCCTCTGAAGCTGGCTTCCTTTAGAACACAGAGATGAGGTCAGAGAAGGTTCTGGAAAGTGGATGTGGGTCTTGGACTCCTGACTAAGGAACTTGGACCTCGTCCTGTGGGCAGTTAGGGAATAATTTTGCTTGTGAAGCCAGGTAGAACAAGTTAACATTCTCTTACTTGAGGGTTCTGAATATTAACAAGAGCCAGCAGGTCCCCGGAGTCTCCTCCACCAGCGTTTCATACCTCGATTTCCAATGATTCTTCAGACGACACGGTTCTGAGCCCCTCCCCGTTCTGACTATTCTCTCCGGATGCCCTCAGATTGGCGAAAACCTCGTCTCCTTAAAATATTCTTCTTGAACGGTCCTTCTGTGTAGTGATGAATGTTAAAGCTCTGATAAGCTTGACCTTTAGAAGGAAGGCAGTCTGTATCGGAAAACACACGTATTGACTCAAATATGAAAAGTGAGTCAATGTAAAAGTGGTGGAAGGGTTAACCAACCAATAGAGGCTTTGGGAGATGTCTGCCCAGCGTCCCTTCCCTGCATCCTGGTCATGAACCCAGCTCCCTGGTCGTGGGACTTGAGCAATCAGGGACTGGCTCCTTATCCAAGAGACCAGGCGAAGCCATGAGAAGCCATTCCTGGGATTTTCCATAGTGAGGCTGACAAGAGACGCCTTCTTTCCTCTTGGGTCCCTGGGAAAATGAGGTAATCTTAAAGCTGCCTGTGGCCATATTCCCCAGCAAGTAAGTAAACTCATTTGCAATAGATGGAAAAAGAAGTCAATAAGCAAACAGGACCCCAAATTGAGAGACAGGGAAGAGACTTGACTTCCAACAATAAGAGCTGCTTTTAACCCAAGCTACATCAGGCAGTTCTGATTCCTAGGGATTTGGGGCAGAGGGGGTGGTGAGGGCATGTTAACAAAGCAGATTATGTAACCCTCTCCTTTTGACAAGGAAAAGATGGGCACCCAGAATTATGCCCTGGGCAGGAGGGGCATGGGGGCTTTCTGCTATTGGTTAAGAGCCACTGTTGTCTTGGGATGGGTTGGATTTTCCATCATTGAGATGATGGATCAGTTTAGCAGAAAGTGCTTGTCAAAGGCAGGGAGGTGGGTACTAAAAAAAATCCTCAAGGTGGTAGAGACAAGAACTTAGCCTCCCAAGGGAGGTAAGAGGTTTGCATGAATTAAGACACATTCTCATAATCATGAGCTAGATCTGTGTCCCTCAATGTCGACTCTACATTAGTCACCTAGTCACCTAGGAAGCTTGAAAAGAAACGAAAAGAGAGAGAGAGAGAGAAAAAAAAAAAGCCCCTTTCCTCACCAGACAGATTTAATTGTTTTGGGGGTGGAACCCAAGCACTGAGTATTTTAAAACCTCCCCAGATGATTCTCAAATATAGTCAAGGTCAAGATTAGGCCAACAGATCTCAGACTTCGGCAAATATCAAATTCACCTGGAGGACCTGTTAAAACAAACTTTGGGGCTTCACCCCTCAGTGTGTCTGATTCACCAGCTTCAAGGAAGGGCCCAGGAATTTGCCTTCCTTTTTTTTTTTTTTTTTTTTTTTTAAGTAGGCTATGCCCAGCATGATCCCAATGTGACGTCTGAACTCATGACCCTGAGATCAAGACCCAAGCTGGGATCAAGAATCATGCTGCTTAACCAACTGAGCTACCCAGGTGCCCCAAGAATTTGCCTTTTCTTACTAAGTTCCAGGGTGCTGCTGCTGTATGGAGACCCAGTATTTTGTCTTTTTTTTTTTTTTAAAGATTTTATTTATTTATTCATCAGAGAGAGAGAGAGAGAGAGGCAGAGACACAGGCAGAGGGAGAAGCAGGCTCCATGCAGGGAGCCTGACGTGGGACTCGATCCCAGGTCTCCAGGATCATGCCCTGGGCTGAAGGCAGCGCTAAACCACTGAGCCACCCGGGCTGCTCAGACCTAGTGGTTTTAATTCTGCTTGATAAATTAAGCCTTAGCTAAGAAAATACACAGGTGTCCTTATTTCTTGAAATTTTTGGGTAACTATCACGTATCACATTGACATACCATAGTTCATAATTCTAGACCACCTCTTTTCATGATTATTTTAACAAAATGCTATAGATTCTACTTTTAAAGGAAGGATAACTAGGAGGACTAATTTGCATGTCAGCCCTTCTTCTGGGGGGGCCTGTCTCCTTGGCCCACTGAGCCTAAGTGATTTGGGACAGAGGGGGAAATCTGCTTTTCTGGGAGTAGCGGCACTGCAGACAAGATGCCAAACAGACAACATTTCTGAGCGTCGGCCTTCTGAATCAATCCCTAGTGTTTAAAACATTAAAAACGAGCATTCCTAAAAACAAACGTTGTGAACATTGGCCATTTTTCAGCGGAGCAGAGCAGCCATACTCCCTCCCTAAGTGACAGGAATTCCCCCATTGTGAGCCCCAGGGATGGCCGGTGATCAACATTTCCATTCTCCACCCCAGAAGTGGGATGAGCACACACAGCCCCTGGGGTCCAGGACATTAAGGTTCCCAGCCCAGCCTTGAGTTTGGAGGGAGAGATGTGGGGTTCTGGGGGGAGGTGAGTGAGTAATCCTTGCAGGAGGAAGGCTGAGCGAGTCATGGGGCTGGGACAGTAAGTGGTGGCTGTGTGGCCGTAGTGCCCTAGCCATTTTGTTCTGCATGCTTTCCTTTCGTTTCCTTTTGTTTTCCCAGCCTGGGTCTCCACCCTTCCCATCACCTCTACAAGCTTCCTGCTTTCTTTACAAAGCAGTCTCTTTCTGTACAAATTGGGGTTTGTACAGAAACCCCAATTCTGTGGCTTGCTACTAAGAACCCATCCAACACACAAAAGGGTTCCTAGTGGGTGAATACCATGATGATGGCCATGGCATAGGGCGGACAGAGGCACTGGGGAAAGATCACCCCAAGGATATCGGTTGGTGCAGAGGAGAGCCTGCGTGAGGGGAAGCTTAAGCGACTGATGGAGGTAGCTTGGACAAGAACCAGGGACCAGCGTTGGCCGTACAGGGAAGAGGTAACACACCAGAAAGTAGATGGAAAGTGGTACCTAAGGAGCTCCTGGTGGCTGGCCCTTCCCCAAAGTGACAGTTACGCCAGAAAAAACATTCTATTGTTGCACTCGTGGCAGCGATGGTTTAATTAAATCATCCCTGCCTTTTCTCTTTCTCCCTAGGCTGGTAAGAGGATTAGCATTTCTCCCTGTTTTTAACGTTGGTTAAATATCGACAGGACCTCGCAGGAAAGCCACGAGCAAAATGCTATCACCATATTTCATACGATCTAAGACACCACTGATTATAAGGTGCATCATTATTTTATGCAGCAAGAAAGGAAAAAAAATAAATTGTTGCGTCAGTTGTAAAATGTGTCCAATTCCGGGAATATTAAAATATGAAAAGACTGTGTCTTAGCATCAATAAAATATGGTAATAATAATAAAATACTAATCTCGGCTCTTATTTATCAAGCCCGATGCCAAGCTCTTGGCATTCATTTCTGCACTGACCTCTCAGGAGCTCTACGTGGCAGGTGCTATTATGGTCCAGAAAATTTGAAGCTTAAACAGTTGAGTGAATTGATCCCCGAGCTAGTGAGTAATGGGGCGTCGAATCTTGGATTCTCTGGGTTCTTGAGAGGGAACTGAAGGAATAGTGGGAGTCCAGAAAGGAAGAATGGTGTCTTCTTTCATGTTGCTAGAAACATAGATGCTCAATAAATAATTGAAGGGAATGGCTGGTCCAAACACGTAGAAGACGTTCAGTTGGTATCTGATGGTGAAACAATCCTTGCGCACCTCTACTGTTCACCCTTTCTGGAAAACTAAGCATCAGGTAACACGCGAGCGCATTCCTCTTCTGAAAAAAGAAAGCACTGAGGTTAAGGCTAACGTCCCTTTACCTTACCTTAATCACGGTCCTGTCCTTTACCTCTGCCCAGAGGTCAACAGTACAGCCATTTTGGTTGTATCCTTCTGGATGTTTCTATGCCCCTATATACTTATGAGGAAATGTGTATATTTGCACATATATGGAAAGCACATGGTATCATACAATGGGGTTGCCCCATTCACTTTTTTTTAAATGAACTTTATTGAGGTATAATTTGCATAAGACAAAATGTACTCAGTGTGATTATTTATTTATTTATTTATTTATTTATTTATTTATTTGATTGGGGGAAGGGCAGAAGAGAGAGAATCTCAAGCAGACCCCGCACTGAACATGGAGCCCAACATGGAGCTCCATCTCACGTCCCTGAGATCGTGACCCGAGTCCAAACCAAGCTAGACACTTTACTGACTGAGCCACCCAGGCGCCACTCTGTTTGATCAGTTTTTTTTTCTTTTTTTTTTTTAATTTTTTTTTATTATTTATTCATGATAGTCATAGAGAGAGGAGAGAGAGGCAGAGACACAGGCAGAGGGAGAAGTGGGCTCCATGCCAGGAGCCCGACGTGGGACTCGATCCTGGGACTCCGGGATCGTGCCCTGGGCCAAAGGCAGGCACCAAACCGCTGAGCCACCCAGGGATCCTCTGTTTGATCAGTTTTGACAAATGGATAACAATAAAGACACAGAAGCACACAAAGTGTCCTCATGACACTTTACTTATCATCCCCACCCTCACCACCAGCCCTAGGCAACCTCTCCCCTGCTTTCTGTCACCTTGGGGATTTCCATCTTTCCTAGGATTTCATATAAACAGGGTCACATGCTGTGTACTCTTTGGTGTTCTGCATCTTTTGCTCAGCATCGTGTTTTGAGGTATTTGTTGCACCTACGACCTAGTCATCCTCTTTTGCTGCTGAGTAGAGTTCCACTGCTTAAATTTGCCACAATTTATTTACTCATTCTACTGGTGGACAGTGGGGTTTTTTTCTGGTTTGGGGCTTTTACGAATAAAGCTCTTATGGAGATTAGCGTACAAGTCTTTGTACGGACATACATTTTCACTTCTCTTGGGTACATGGATGAATAGAAGTGGAATTGCTGGGTTACATGTGAAGTGCGTGTTTAGCTTCATAAGAAGCTGCCAGATTGTTTCCCAAAGTGGTTGGACCATTGTCCACTCCTGCCAGCAATGCAGGAGACTTCCATTGCCCTACGTCTTCGCCAACAGCTGGCAAGGTCAGTCTTTTTCATTCTAGCTGTTCTAATAGGTGTATACAGTGGTATCTCATTGTAGTTTTAATGTGCATTTCCCTCATGACTAATAATGTTCAGCAGTTTTTCATGTGCTGCTTTTGGGAGAGGGAGGGTGTCTGTTTAAATCCTTCTCCTTTTTTTCTATTGAATTGTCTTATTACTGAGTCATAAGAATCCTTTGTATATCTTGATTACGAGTCTTTCATCAGATATACGTGTTGTAAATATTTTCTCCCAGTCCGTAGCTTCCCTTTCCACTGCCTTAATGTTATTTTTAAAGAACAGAAGTTTCAAACTTTTGAGGAGCACAACTTATCTGAAATGTTTATGCCTTTTGTGTCCTAAGAAATCTTTCCTCATCCTAAGGCTACAAAAGTTCCTTCTATGTTTTATTCTAGAAGTTTTACAGTTTTAGATTTTGCATTCAGATCTGCAATCCATGTTGAGTTACACTGGAGATAAAAAGATGACAAGATTTTGTCTCTGTATTCAAGGAATTTATGGCTTAATGTGGGAGATACACGAGCCAACCAGCAATTATACTACGGGGTTGGAGAGTGCTAGAGAGAGGCGTGCATGCACACATCACCTCCCTTATCACATACGTATAAGTGACTGCACATAAAAAGCTAATACTGCAAGGTGTGATCTCATCTTGGAGCCAATTAAACAGTATATGGTGTGAGGTAAGGGTCTGAGTTCATTTATTTGCTATGGGGCTGCCACCATTGACTTTGCAAACACGCCTACCTGATTTCTAAAACTGCCATCAGACAGGCCTCCAGCACCTGCCATCTTGACAAATTGAGTGGCCGGTTTTTAGTCCTCCCCACTTGGTCTCTCTGCCGTATGCCACCCTGTGAGCCACTCTTTCTTTGCTTCCAGGGCACCGTATTCCTCTGTCTTTCCTCCCACACCCCTCCTTGGCTGGCACCTGTACCCCACCAGAGTGCAACTCCAAGCCTGCCTCCTCTCTCTCTTTCTTCTTCTCCCCTCCAACCCCTCCCACCTCCCTGCCTCCTCAGGTGTCTTGTCCAGTTTCATGGTCTTATGTACCATCCATATACCAAGAACACCCACACTATTATGTCCTTTGCCAACCCATACGTTGTTCTGGAACTCCCAACGTTGTTTACTCAAATCCACCCATCTCCATCTCCATGTGTTTACCTAGCAGACACCTTGAACTTCCATATGTCCAAAGAAGAACGCCTGACTCCACCCCTTCTCATACTTGCTGCTCCCTGACTTCCTGCCCCTGAGTTAAATGGGACATAACTCAGGCTCCTTAGGGCGGGGCATCCTGGCTGGGGAACGTTTGTCACACCAGTTAACGCTCAGCATGCACAAATCCAAGGAAAAGGAGTGGGCTCTCCATGACTCTGGCCCTCCCCCTCCCATTCTTCATCCAGGTACCACAGTTATTGATGTCCTGTGTGGGAAGACGAAGAGGCTTCCATACCTCAAGCCTCATTGTTGTTCTGGGGCATCTCGCATCCCTGCGATATGGGTCAGCACGTTCATTATGCTGGTCTGCCTTCCCCAGGGCACAGGCCACCTGGATGCTCTTAAATGGGGATAAAGAGGATCCAGTATTCCACGTATAGACTCTTCTAGTTCAATGCAGAAGAGACACCCACTGATTCTCTCCCGCTTCCCAGCTCCTGCTCCCTTCACTGCCTGTCGAATTCCTACCTGTCCACCAGAGCCTGCTTTGGGAGTGAACCCACCGTTGGCCACTGTACGCAGTGCTGAACTTGCCCGCCTCGAAACACTCCTACCCTTTGCCGTCTGCACTGCTCAGTTGGCACTGGGCAGATCATACCTTGTAGAATTAGCTTTTTATGTGCAATCACTTAAATTTATGTTATTAAATTAAAGAGGTGATGTATGTGTGCACACCTCTATCCAGCGCTTTCCACACAGCGTCCTAATTATCAGCTGGCTTGTGTGTCTTCCTGTGCTTGGCTGTGAGCTCCTCGCACACAGATGTCCTCAGCCATCCCTGTACCTCCAATTCCCAGCACCCAGTAGGTGCTTAACAACATTTGAGTGCACGCATGTCTGAAAGCCATTTGTAGACCGTAAAGCACCAACCCCCTTTGGAGCACGGAGATGACGAGTTGATGGTGCTGTTGACAGGTTCTCTCCCCGCCGATGACCGTGTCGTCTTCCTCCGCCAGCTCACCACAAGATGCAGCCAGGTTCCCATGGGCCTGGTGGGCAATGCCTTCTGTTCCTGCCTATGAGTTTTAGGGAGATTCTCGTTGCTTCCACATGCAGCTGCTAGATTAATCTCTTGGAGTGTGCAGCCAGAGCTCTAAGCCGGATTCAGAACAGAAGTGGCTTGCACTGCTCCGCCACTTGCCAGCCGGGTAACCCGGGCAGGTCTCCAGCGCGCCGGAAGCCTGCTTTCTCATTTGCAACCTGAAAGTGCCCCGGACCACGTCTCATCTCAGTGCGGAGGCTGTGTCACCGGGGGGCCAGGGAGCACTTGGGTGTCAGCTAGATGTTCACAAACGCCACGGCCTCATCCGCGAGAAGCCTGGGCCTGGGCCCAGGGAGGGCCAGGGGATCAGTGATCAACAGCAGCACGGCTGTGACAGGGATGAAGCTCGGAGCAGAACCAATCTGCCTTTAAAATTCCAGGCCAGCGGTGTGTGCTTTGGATAAAGTTCAGGTAATTGTGCCTTCAGCTTGTCTCCTCCCCCTCCCCCGCCTCTCCCCTGCTCTAGCTGACAGAGTTATAATAATTGGGTGCCGCTGCTTAAACTCATCAGCTCCAGCTTCCTGAAAGGAACGTTGCAATTAGCAGTCCTCACCCTGTAATAAAGCCTTTAATATCCACTTTCATGGTTCATATTGCAGTCATTCAGGCCTGTCCCCTTGCACACAGCCTGTCAGGCGGCGGGGCTGGGTGCCCACGAGGGAGCTGCCCCACTGAATGGCTCGGCAAACAATCGCTCCAAAAGCCCAGCAATCCGGGCCAGGCAGCTGGGGAATGGCGCCGGGAGACGAGAAGGGATATTTCTGCCCTCCAGGGTTCTGGAAGGCCGACCGAGGGGGTGGGACGGACAAGGAAGATCAGCCTTCCAGCAGCTCTCTGAGCCTCTCAGGGATGCGCTCCTCCCAGAGTCATGTTTCTTGCCGCTGCTAGAGATTTTTTAAAGAGAAGCAAAACAGGTGGAGGTGGTATTGGGGCTGGTAATGGAAGATTCTGGATCCCATGTCTGAGACTGTGTGCACCTGCTGGGGCGAGTCACGGAAGTAGGTGGGGGAGGCTGTCTCTGGATGGTGACAACACGGTGGGCAGCAGCCTCAGGTGGAGCCTCTGACCGCTCTCGCCTAGCAGTGGCCATCCCAGAAGGCACCCGGCCTGCCCTGGGAAGAGCATCCCCTCCACCGTGTGACAGGCTCATGATCGGTCTCTCACTTACCCGGGGGTCAATTTATGAATATTTAATGACCACTAACTATGTGCCAAGCACGAAGATAAGTAAAGTATAGACCATAGTTTGAGGAACCAGACCCCCCCCCCCAAAAAAAACCCAGTTGTGATATGTATGGTAGCGAATCCTAGCGGTTGGCATAAAAGTAGCCTGGGCTTCCTGGAGGAAGTTTTTTCCCAAAGGGGCCATGACGACATTCCATCCCACATGCTCTCTCAGAACTTAGCCACTCCCTGATTAAGAGGAAGAGTCTGGGGGCGCCCGGGTGGCTCAGTGGGCCAAGCGCAGGACTCTTAACTTCAACTCAGGTCATAATCTCAGAGTCTTAGGATCGAGCACTCAGGCTCTGCACTCAGCAGGAAGTCTGCTTAAGATTCTCTCTCCCGCCTCTCCATTCCTCTCTCTAAAATAAATAAATAAATAAATAAATAAATAAATAAATAAATAAATAAATTTAAAAAGATTTTATTTATTTATTCATGAGAGACACACTCACACACACACACACACACACACAGAGAGAGGCAGAGACACAGGCAGAGGGAGAAGCAGGCTCCATGTAGGAGCCCGATGTGGGACTTGATCCCAGAATTCCAGGATCATGCCCTGAGCCGAAGGCAGATACTCAACCGCTGAGCCAGCCAGGCATCCCAATAAATAAATCTTAAACAAACAAACAAACAAACAAGAGAAGTCTGTGTCCCCTTCCCTTGAAACTGAGCAGGACCTTGTGAAAACCCCAACAAGTATAAGGGAGCAGAAGTGATGCTGCCTGACCTCCACGGCTAGGTTATGAAAGGCCAGTGAAGCTTCTATTGACTTCTCTCTTGGGGAGCTCATGCGTCGGCACTGCTGCCATGCTGGGAGGAAGCCCAGGCCACGTGGAGAGGCTGACAGCCCTCCCTAAGGTCCCAGCTGACAGCCAGCACCAACTCTCCGACATGTGAGAGAGCTTGCAAGGTGACTCCAGCCCCAGCCATCATCTGCTGGCAGCCACATTAGAGACGGTGAATGAGGACCAGCTGTCTGAATCCGGCCAAACCCAGAACTGTGAGATGTAGTAATAAGATGACTGCTGTTGTTTTAAGTTGCTGAGTTTGGGGTGATTCATGACATAACAAAAATAACAGGAATACTGCTTCTTGAGGTACAACAGACGCTGACCAGATGGTGGATGAGTGGTGGTCCAGGCAAAAGGAAGAGACATGCAAGGCACAGAAGCCTGAGCTAGATCCTCACAATTAGAGACCTACAGGAGCTGGTGCCTGCTGGGGAGGGCGGTCGGGGGGAGGGCGATGCATGCAAGATGGGACCGCACAGGGTTGGGACTTCATCCCATACATCACAGGGAGTTATGGGGCTTTCAAGCAGGAGAAAGGCATGATCATCTCTGGATGTGGGGAAGAGGACCAGTAGCAATGTGCACAACAGAATGGAGATGGATGAGGCTTGTTCATTCGGCAAATATCTATTTCCCTCCACCCATGTGTCACCTCTGGGACAGCCCCATGGGGAGGACGAGCAGATAGGAGGCTCCTCTACAAATCCATTCCAGAAAGCAAGACAGCAGCAGTGAAGATAGGAAAGAGAGCCCTGGGGATAGGTAAAGTAGAGGATCAGGTTTATGGCCAGACAAACATGAGAGATGAAGAAGAAGAGGGATTCTAGAAAGCCCCTTGAGTTTCTGAATTGTGGGAGCAGAGGGATGCCGGTCCCTGAACCACAACACAGGAGAAGGAGGGTTGGGGAGGAAGATAAAGGGTTGCATTTGAGACACCGTGGTTTTTAAGTAGATAAAGATATCCCACAGGCATCTGGATTTACAAAATCCGGAGTTCAGAAAAAAGGACTAGGCTTTAAATACAGATAGGAGATTGTCTGCACCATCAAGCCACAGGAGGGCCATAAAATGGGAAGAGAGGAGCGCCACGGGCAAAATCTTGGAGAGAGAGCATGGGTGAGGGTGGAGAGAGGCAGAGGAGCTGGGGGAAGAGGCAAGGAGAAAGAGCAGGACAGGTGGGCGGCTGGGAGGGCGCCGGAAACCAAGGGACAAGGGACGGAGAGTGCATGGGAGGGAGGGGCGGGGATGCGGCACAAGCATATGGTGACAAGGTGGCTTCTGGACTCCTGTGTGTGTGCAGTGACAGGAGGGGCGGGGAGAAGACAGGCATTCCTCTCCAGAGAAGGAGTCCTTTGGGCAACCATCTGTCGGGGCAGGGATTCTTGACCACCAAGGGAAAGACCTGGCCCTGGTGACGAGCCACACCTCTCGTCTGAAGCGACCGGTGGGTAGAAAGCAGGGCAGCAGGGACGTGGGAGACCAGCTACCCCAGTCACCCAGCACGGGCACCATTCTACAGGTAAGGATGTTGCGATCCACAGGCCTTTGCTCCAAAAGACCCCTGGGTCCCAGATCCCCAGGCCGATGTTCTCATCCTGCTTCCCCATAGAAATCCCAAGAGTGCCAGCAAGGCTGAAATTTCTCCCCAGCTGGCTCCTCTTGGTCTTGGGGTGATTGCTCTAGCTCAGGCACCTTTCCCCTCCACCCCCCCCCGCCACCCTTCCATCCTTCTCCAGCACGGGATGGGCTTCTCCTGCTCTGGCTTCTGCGGCAACCGCCTCCTCCCCACCTTGTTGGGCCATCGGAGCTCCAGTCCTCGCCCCTCCAGCTGTCATCAGCTCACAGAGGTACCAGAGTGGGCGGTGGTGGGCTCAGGAAGGCGGAGGGAGGAGACTGGAGGGGGTGAGGGGGCCAGTCAAGAAAGGGCATCAGGTATGTAAAGCTGCAGTGCTCTCCCGGGACGCCCCCTCCACCCGCCCACCACCACACTGCCTGTCCGCCTCCCACCTTCCTTCCCCAGCACCATGGAACCAAACTGCATTAAGGGAAGGCAGGCAGGTGCTTAGCGTCTCTAATGTGTTCCATTACAAATGCTCCACAATAAGGTAATTATGTTAGAAAATAATAAACGTGTCAGTCTTTCTGGAAATATTTTTACTTCTAGCGAGGGGGAAATAGCACTATTGTTTTTCAAGTGCATCTCTGCTCCTGTACATATTAATTAACTGCGCTCCGGCTCCACCACCTCACGGCATTTGTATTATTCATAAACGTCTTGGGGCTGCAGTAACTTATGTACTCCCCTCCTCAGCTTGGAATCATTTTTTAATTTCAAGTTCTTTTTTGACTAATTGCACTTGTGGTTTGTGCCTCCTGTACCAGAGCACCATTCCCTGTTTTTTTTTCCCCACGCTCTCTTCTTTTCCTTCTCCCTCTGCTTCTCCTAGGGTCTCAGGTTTACGGGATCCTTGTTGGGTCCCCAAAAGAGGCATATTTGGACTTTGGGTTGGCGGGGAGTGTCTAGGGGAATTCTGGGAACCTGCATTGGCTGCTCCCAGCGATGGTCTCAAACCTTCCTCCTCCTTTCCATCCTCCCCTTACTCCTCCTTACACCTCACCTCATCCCTTTCAAGGAAACCTCCCAGAATTATTCCACACCTCTCATTAGTTCTTTACTTCGCACGTCCCCTTGCACTTCCAAAAAAAAAAAAAATGAATAGACTTTACTAGTTCAGCAGTTTTCAGTTTATAGAAAAATCGAGTGAAAAGCACAGATTTCCCCTATACTGTCTGACTACACCCCTATTTCCCCTGTTACAAACACCTTCACTAGTGCAGTATATTTGGTGCAGTTGATGAACCAAAATACATAATTATTTTTTAAAGTCCATAGCTTTCATCAAGGTTCAGTCTTTTTTTTTTTTTTTTGAAAAGATTTATTTACTGATTATTTTGAGAGAGAGAGAGAGAGAGAGCACATGCGAGCATTGGGAGGAGGGACAGAGGGAGAGGGAGGGAGAGAAAACTCAAGCAGACTCCCACTGAGCATGGAGCTCCATCCTATGACCCTGAGATCATGACCCGAGCTGAAATCAGCAGTTGGATGCTCAACAGACGGATCCATCTAGGTGCCCTGGGGCTCATTCTTTGCGTTGTACCTTCTATGGTTTTTGACACAGGCGTTATGTCTTGCATCTACCATCACAGTCATGCACAGAATAGTCCTGCAGCCTGAAGAGTCCCCTAAGCTCCACCTATTCTTCCCCTCTTCTCTGCCCCCTACTCTTGAACCCCTGGCAACCACTGATCCTTTTTTTTTGCTGTCTCCATAGTTTTGCCTTTTCCAGAATGTCATAGGGTAGGAATCTTATAGTCCGTAGGCTTTCCAGATCCCCTCACACTTCATGATTCGAGTCTTCTTGAGTTGGTGGTGTATAGAGTCTGCCCCCGTCCCAGGCTATGGACTCCAAAGGAGCAAGAACCATGTTGGCTTCATGGAATCTTCCTAGCTCTCCCTGGAAATATGTAGATGCACACTGGGATGTTGTAGACAGATGCACGTCCACCCTGCACTGGATGGTTAGGCCAGATGGCCTTCAAGATCTGAGCTTCTAAAAACAAACCAGGTGCCTGGAAACATCTTGCCCTAGATGCTCATCAAGTCCACCTGGAACAGGATGTATAGGGTCCAAGAGGGTGGTCCCAGCTCAGGATGATTCCTGAGTGTCTGTCTGCTTCTGATTAGTCTGAAGGTATAGGCAGCGATGTTTAGTCCTCAGAGAGGAATTGGTGGTGACATAGTTCATTTACAGGGGAGTAAGTGGGTTGGTGATTGTAACTGAGTTTTCTTGATCTAATAAAAGCACGAGGTTCTCTGGCTGTACACAAATACACCCCTGCTGCCCCATCTCTCTCTTCCTTTCCCTGAATATTGTTTATTGACAATATCTCTGGAAGGGGCAGTATTTCTGATCAAGCCAGATGTCTCCTCCTTGGTCCCAGCAGGTAAGGAGAAAACTGCTCTAGAAGCAGCCATTCCTCCACATTTTGTTTTTAGCCAAGATTCTAGAGAACCTACAGGCCTGCAGGCCTGGTTCCATTCTTTCCCCAGGATGATGACAAATCCTTCAGAGTTGAAACATCTCTGGAGACCAAGTGTGATATTATTCTTACTTGTCCATTTCAGGACCTCCTGGTTGAGAAAGTCTTCCCGACTGAAATCTGTATCCTTTAGACAAAAACTAAAGTATATCATCATTCGTTGCTCTGCTCGCTCAGGGGTAGAGACAATGGCTGAGTGGCGGTTGACAAGGTACCGAGAGGACTGTGACCCAGGAATTCAACTTAGCGGGTAGATCTAAGATATTCAGATTGTGCAAATACCAGGAAAACATCTGAGACAACTATCTTTGCAGCAGATCCCGAGAGAGAGTCCCATGCCTGGGTTGGAACAGTTCTGGAGAGCAGGGTTGGTGAGCTCCGGCCCCAGGCACACACGGTCCTCTCTCTCCCCTGATCAACCCTCAGCCCCTCCTGAGTCAACAGTGTTGGCTACAAAGGTGCCGATTTGAAGCCTGGGGGGTGATTCTGTCCCAACTGACTCAGGATAGTGATTCAAAATAGATGGTGCTTTTTCTGGGCTTTGAAAGCCTTTACCTCTGGGCAACTTCTCCAAGTCTTCTTCTGGTCTCTCACTAATGCTTTTGTTTTCACATAAGGAATTAAGTTCTGGACAATGGCTGAGACTTTGGATCAGATGTATTTTGGTCAGTGTCCTCAGAGTCTCTATATCAGAGGACACATGGAGGCTAAATAAAGTCCTTCAGGCTGTGGGCACACACTGCCACTACCCGTCTCTTTGGGTTGGAGTGTCTGGATGAGGCTCCCTCCCACCCACAGAGATTGGATTACAAGTGGCAAGAATCCACCAGGAACAACTTCTGGCCGAGCAGCCACTGCAGCTGGGAGGGAAGAGGGCCACCCCCAGTCCTGGTGTGTATAGCTCCAGCTGCCTTGCTGCATCAGGGCCCCAGCTGGTGCCCGCCCCTCTGGGCCCCTGGCCAGTCCCAGCCCGACACCCTCCAGCTCCGCCCGGCTGGCTCCTCTGCAGCCATTTCTGGGAGGAGGTGGGGGAGTAGGGATGGGAGCCACAATACCCATCCCCGGAGCCCCTACACCATCCCACTCGCTCACAAGGTGAGGGGTGAGGTGTCCTCACCCCCTTGGCTCCCAGGTATGATTTGGGTCCTCCATCCTCACTTGGTCTGGGTGCCAAGCTTAGAGCATCATTTGCATCTACTTCTCGTTTGCTCCTGCACAGCTGCTTGCCAAGCCAGCCGCGTGGGAGGAGACCCTCTGTGAGCAGAAGCCCATTCCGGGGCAGATGGACAGGGACTCGAGTGGAGTGAGGAGTCGCCCTGCGGTAGGCATGGCCACATGTGGATCTGCGAGTTCGCCATTGTGCCGCAGAGGACAGCCCCTCAGCTTCTAAGCCACAGATCCCAGGACTCAGGTGGGACCTAGGTGGGACTCAGGTGGGACTCAGCTACTTTCAGGTTTTGTGGATTTCAGGCGATGTAGGCTCCTCGAGCCCCCAGGCTTCTCACCCCTAAAGCCTTGTATGAATGTTGTGAAGATAAAACGAGACACTTGTCGGTAGAGGCTCTTGCTGGATCTTGGTCAATAGTAGCTGCTCAAATAGTGTCCGTTCCTTTCGACTGCCTTCTTCTGAGGCTGAAATAACACCATTTGTCTTCTTATCCACTGTTCTGTCCTTCCCTCCTTCCTGCATTTCCCTTTCCTTCTCTCTCCTTGCTCTGAGTCACCTTCTTAGCATGGAGACTTTGTATTTCTCATGCATTTCACTGAGCAGTAGAGCTTTGCTGCTCCATCTATTTTCTTACCCAATAAATGTTTATCAGATGGATACTCAGCAGCGGGCCACATACTGGGCACTTGGGTCACACTCATAAGAAAGCTAAGCATGCTTCCCACCCATGGAGAAATTACAGTCTGCTGAGGAAGGCTGATGTTATACGAGTCATTTTCATAAAGAATGAAAATTAGCATCACTCGGCGTGAGGCTCTAAGTCTGGTCCAGGCAATCAGGAAAGGCTTCCCTGAGGAGGCAGCACCTAAGGGGAGTCTGAAGCCTGGGGAGCTCCCTCTAACCCATGCGTGTTGTCTTCCGCTGTAGGCCCTGGTTTCATTATCCTCATCAGATTCGCCACCTCTGCTTGTTTATTTATGTATTCACGCTCACTTTATCTTCCAAAGGATTCCTGGCACTCACACATAACTCCATGAAGTAGAAAAATATAATAAAACATTGAGACCAAGGAAAATAAAGAAACCTAAGTTCAGGGGCAAAGGCAATATGCTGCTGCTAGAATGACGAGGACCTATATGTTACTAAAATTGCACCGCGCATTTAATTCTGCACATCTGAGCAGCTGATGCCAAAAGACAAATCAGTTACAAAATTCTCATTGTCCTTCACACCTCATTTTTCAAGAAAATAAAACTTTTATGGGATGGATCTTCATATGGTGGATGCTGAGCAAGAGACACCACCAACTCTATCATTTCTAGAACAAACTCAGTAACAGAAGTTGTGGGGATGGTTCTTAATGGTCTTTAAATGTAGGCAAAGGGGTGGGGGATCTCTGGGTGGCTCAGCAGTTTGGCACCTGCCTTCAGCCCAGGGTGTGATCCTGGGGTCCCGGGATCGAGTCCCACATCGGCTCCCTGCATGGAGCCTGCTTCTCTCTCTGCCTGTGTCTCTGCCTCTCTCTCTCTGTATCTCTCATGAATAAATAAATAAAATCTTTAAAAAAATAAAATAAATGTAAGTCAAGGGGTCATTCAGAGACCAGACAATTAATTCTAAGACCTGGAAATAATCTGATCTAATCTAGGGCAAAAGGGTTCTCAATCTGCTGACATCAGAATCACCGGGAATGCAGATCCTCTCTCCTGAGGATTCTGGCCAGCAGGTGTAGCTTCTAACTTCAGAAGTTCCCCAGCAGTTTCTGACTCAGAGCCAATGTCAAGAAACACTGATGGCTACCAGGGATCACTGTTCCTTGAAGGCCCAGGACCCTATAAGGAGCTCTGGGGTTCTATTCAGTGACCTCTGGGCTCCCCAACCTGGCTCTTAGAAAAGCCAGCACTTGGGGCCAAGACAAACCACAGGTGCCCAGACTCTTCCTTTAACCCATTGCCCAGTCAAGGACTCTCCAAGGAAGGAGATGCCCATGGAAGGCATAGGTTGGCGAAGTGGAAGCAACGCGATGATGTTTTTCATTAATGTCCTTTAGTCACAATGCAGAGGAAAGGAGTAGATCAGCTGAGCCAGGCCGAGCATCTCTTTTTCTTAAGCTAATTAATTAAACCACAGGTCTGTCCAGGCTGAGCTGTTTTTTTTTCTTTTTCCTTCTCCAGGGCTGGAATGTCAGATCTTCCCACTGTGGAGGGAGGGGAGCGGGTTCTACACACACTCGGCAGCGAGAGGGAGAGCATGAGCCTGACATCTGTGCTGCAGGGTGCTCTGGGAGAGGAGGAGACAGAGGCAGAAGAGTGCTGGCCCTCCTGGCTGGCCCACAGAGAAGGGGAGCTGATGCCCATGCTGGGTGAGCCACCCCTGCAAGCACATTCTTTACACAGAATGACTTGCCCCAGAAGAGGGAGATGAACTGTAAATTCCTTATTATGAGGACAACAGCCACCTCCAGCAGGGCAGTTCTGCTTTCCTGGCCTTATATCTGGGGTTGCTCAAGAGTTTCTTAAGATCTCATTTGAAACAGGGGTTTCCTCAGCTAACACAAGAACTAAAACACAAAACAAAACTAACCCCTCGTCAAATGCTGAAGCCAGTGATTGAGACAATGAACCGTAAGCTGTTCAGATGAGGCTTTGTGACTATTATTTTTCCCAGCCCAACTTTTGATCAAACTTGATCCAGCAGACAGTTTGGGCCTCTGTACTTTAATAGGGTAGGGCTCTGGGGTGTAAAATTCTCTCTGTTGCTAAGTAAGAGTGATTCAGATGCGTTGAACAGTCAACCAGGAAACAAAACAAAACCATGTACCAACATTTTGAGAAAAATCAATCAACCAGATGTGCGCCTTGGTGTTTATGATGGGTTGAAGCATGTCCTCCACAATGAATGTGTTGAAGTCCTAAGCCTCGTATGTTGTGAATGTGACCTTATTGGAGATAGGGTCTTTGCAGATGTAATTGATTTAAAATCAGGCCATCCTGAGATATAATCCAATGGCTGGTGTTCTTGTAAGAAGGACATTTGGACACAGACATACACACAAAGGAGGAAGCCATGTGAAGATGGGGCAGAGAATGGAGTGAGGTGGCCACAGCCAAGGCCACAGCACCTGGGGCCACCAGAAGCTGGAAGAGGCAAGGGAGGATCCTCCCCAAGGAGCTTCAGAGGGAGCACTTTCTTGCCAAGGCTTTGATCTTGGACCTCTAGCCCGAAGTTCTAGACACTAGAACTATAAGATAATAAATTTCTGTTGTTTTAAGCCACCCAATTTGTGGCACTTGTTAAGGCAGTGCTGAGGCACTAATACAAAATTGTTTTTGTGAAGAGTAAAGCCTTCAGTCAAAAATGTCACCTGAAGGGCACGCCTGGGTGGCTCAGGGAGTTAAGCATTTGACTCTTGATTTTGGCTCAACTCGTGATCCCAGGTTCGTGAGATCGAGCCCCCATATTGGGCTCTGCACTCAGCAGGGAGTTTATTTGGGATTCTCTCTTTCCATCTGCCCCTTCCCTCACTCTTGCACTCTCTTTTTCTCTCTCAAATAAATAAATAAATCTTTTTTTTTTTTTAATGTCACCTGAATAGACAGTATCCCATAGAAGTATCTACAGAAGCAGGTACTCCATCGGCAAGGTCAGAATTTTTCCTAGGAAACCTTCCATGCTATAGTCCGTGGGGCTAATTATAAGCATTCAGACACTTGCTTCTTCCAGGAACTCGGTAGGATTATATATCCCACCCAGGTAGTCTCATCACATGACTTGTTTTGGTCAGTGAATTGTGAGCAGAAGTGATGTCTGTTATCTTAGAGTGTGTGTCTTGTCATGTTCTCTTTTCCCTCAGCTCAGAAGGTGTCCTGGCAGCCTGGCTCCTAGATTGGGATGATGACCATGTGGAGCTGAGGCTCAGCTCGGCTACATGTGTGTATAAACTGAGGGAGACATAAATCCTCATGTTTTTAAGTGACTGAGGTTTTCAGGGTTGTTTGTTACAGCAGCATGACTTATCCTGTCCTAGCTAAATAATCTGGCTCTATCCTGGCAGATGAACGTCTGAGGTCCCAAGGCTTTATGTGATGATTGGGAATGGCTGTTTTTCAAAGCAGGAGTTACCAGATACTCACTATGGTCATAGATAAATCTCCAATGAAAATCATATTGCATCTGATCTCAAGGGTGGAGCTACTTATAAATCCTACAGGCAGTTATAACGCATCCTACATAACAAAAAAATGAACCTGTAATATAGAGTTACTAGAATATAAACCCATCATGTTGGGCAGGTGGTAGGCACATCTACCTGCGACAAGCTGCTTCGTTTTACAGTGGTTATTCCTAAGCCAGTTAAGCTGACAGGAGTTAAGTAACAAGCTGCAGTCGGTTGTATCTACTTCTGCCCTGTGACAATGAAGTGATACCATAACAAAAAGGAAGCCACTGATCTTTTTTTCTATTTTCTGTAACAAGAGGACATGCCTCCAGCTAATCCAAAAGGAGTTTCAAATCATTAAAATATATATTCAAAAGGAAGAGGCCAGAGCACAGTCCTGTTTCACATTGCTCAGAATTATCACCAGATCTGCTGGGTGTCTGACACTTAGAGTATTACTAAGCCACCTACGTTAAGCTCATAACTGTTGGCCAATAACCAACTCCTTCCATGAAGTCAGAAGTCATGGCAGGCCAATAAAGCTGCAAACGGTCTGAGGTTTTTCTTATCAGATTTCTCCAAGATGAAAAAGGGTGTCAAAGTGATGAAGACTAGAACATCCTGTTGATTTCCCTTCTGCCTCTCTGGGACAATTATTGGTTTGAGAAACCTAGATTTATAGTGTATCTAGCAACCTATTAAATCTGTAGTTTTAGGGAGAGCAGTAAACAGACACTTTTTTAAATGGTAGAGATAGAATTCCTATATTCACTCATACACTAGCAATAATGAAGATAAACAGGTTGGTACAAAGTCCCTTACCAAATTCAACCTAAGGTAACAAAGTTCTCTAATCTGCCCTGTAATTTCTTAACTGCAGCTCTACCTAGAAACACATTTAAATTATGTAATTTGGGGTTTACTTACAAATGGACTATTTTCCAAGGTGAAGGCAGAGTGAATGGGAACTAGTAACTCAGGACTGGAAGCAGTGGAGCTGTTACCACCCAAAGCTGAGAGGACAAGGGGAAGGAACAGTCCATAATTCAGAAGTGACATACTGTGAAAGAGGCTATCACAGGAAGAGCAATGTCCTTTTGTGGTGGGACCCAGCCACCCTGAGATGACCCTACAGGGTGGTGGCCAGAGGAATGAAGACTTGGCCTCACTCTCCTCCCTCCCTTTGATCTGTGGCCAGACTCCCTCCGTTGAATCCAGCTGAAAACCACAGAGCCCATGGGAGCTCATGGGTGTAGTCCACTCAGATCAACCACCCAGGGCCAGAATGGGGTGCAGAAGGTGGCAGGGCGTTGGATTTGGAGCACAAATAGATGACCCACCTCATACACCATCCACATTACTTGTCTATTATAACGGCTTCCTTCCCACATTTCCTTTCCACTCTTCAGGGTGCTATGTGCACATGCGTGCGTGGGTGTGTGTGCACATAGGCACTTATGTGCATGTGCCTTTGTTTTGGTAAACCTGACTCTGGAGTGGCAAGATCCCTACAGGCCCAAGTGTGGAATTGATAGCAATGGACTTACTTAGTCACTGATCCACTGGTAGTAAATGAGAACAGAGGCCACCCTTTGAGGCACCCAAAAAAGTATTTTTGAATGATCCCTGGGCATCAGAATTTCACACTGGAAGTCAGAGAGGCCTCACTTTTTTTCAGGGCTTCTCAAAGTCCTAATCAATCAGGTCTAAGGATTCGTACTGCTCTCAGTAGATCTTTCCTGGTCAGGCTTGGCCATGGGCTATCTCAGCCAGGAAAAATTGGGGTGGGTGGGTATTCCTCTGCCCCTAGGTGAGCACCATAAGACATAATAACCTCCTGAAGATCAGACCCAAGCCTCCAGAAACCCAGGCAATGTTGGTATTTGCCCAGGGCTTCTCTCTGAAGCCCTGGGCAATTAATTCCTCTTTAGAAGCTCTGCTGCAGCCTAAAGAAACTTCCCCCAAGGGGCAGATCCTTCTCAGGAGTTGCCAAGGTTTGGGGAAGGGGAGCTGGAGTCTCTATGCCCCCTCCCTGGCCGGGCTCATCATTCAGGATTTGGCTTAGGGCCACAGCGGTGGTCCACACGTGCTCCTCAGTGACCCCAACCTGGAAATGAATGGTGTGGCTCAGCCTGGGGCTTTTTTCACATCAACACATATCTGGGGGCAAAAAAAGAAATTGGTGGAGAGGGCAGGCTGATGGCAGGGAGAGAAAGAAGGAGGGAGAGGGAGACAGAATGCAAGCACGTATGGGTGAGAAAGAGAAAGAAATCTCACAGATTTTAAATATAGGAGTATAAATATTTGAAAATCTGGGGTGCTGTACATGTGCAGAAAATGCAGATTGGGTTTCCGAAGTCAGATACAGGGAAGCAAAAATGTTCATTCTCTTGCAATGTTGTGAAGGGAAGACTGTGTCTATTAAAGACTCACATACATGCACACACATGCACACTCCGTTACGTAAGTGTAAAAACAGTGACTCAGGCACAGAAACATGCATGTCAATATCCAAACATGTAGACAGAGAAATCCCTTAAGATACGTACAAGTATCAGCCTTTTGCTCAAAGGCACTCATCCATCCATTCATTCCCGATTATTCCTGGAGAGCCTCCTATGTGCCAGGCACAATGGTGGGTTGTGAGGATACAGTGGTGAACAGGCCTACGCGTCCTCTCCTAACAGAGCCCATAGCCCATTGACACAGCTGAGGTGTACCCCCTACCCACCCCATGCACGGAGCTGGAGCGGGGGTCTGATATGGAGGTGCACTGGGAATTCTAGGCTGCACTGCACCCACATGTACCCTCTAAGAAGGGGAAGAGTTTGCATATTTGTCGCTGTGTCTCAATACCATGGACCCTCAATCCCTGATCCGTGAAGATAAGGAACAAGCGAGCTAAAGGAAGAGCAAATGAATAATTAAGTGAATGAATGCATGTCCTGCCAACCAGCAGTAAGGTAGGCATGGCCATGGGCTGCCCAGACCTCCAAATTCCATTCTGTTCCTGGAGAACAGCCTCCCCCAAGGCTCTCAGCTTTGAAGGATCAACTAAGGAAGGCAATGAGTGTTTCTTTTCAGCCAAGCTACCTGCTAGCCTCTGAACCTCCAGGGCTGTGATAAGAGGTGGAGCAGGGGGCTAGTCAGCCTGTGGCTTGAAAGCCAGACTCTCTTGCTGCGCTTTGCAAACCTGAGGCCCCTCCATCTATCCCCGAAGGGATGGAGCTTCGTTCTTCTTCTGACCTGGAGTGATCCCCCACCTCCCAAATGATCTTATCTGGGGTCCCAGACTCTTCACAAAGCCTGTTGGGAGTCTTCCAGCTTCAGAGGTAAAAGATGTAAGTCTTTATCAGCTGGTTCCTGGTGAAGCTCATTTAATAAATTCCTTACTGCCCCTCATTACTATGGAAAGGGGAGCCCTGATTACTGTCAGCAAGAACAGAGGAATGTGCTTTATGAGACCATATTCCCATCCTGCTCACTGTGTGTGTGTGTGTGTGTGTGTGTGTGTGTGTGTGTATGTACTTGCTCATGCAGGAGTTAAGATGGGGTCAGGCTGTAGCAGATGCCGTGGGTGCCCACCCATATCCTCAGACCCAACCATTTCATATTCTCTGCCCAGCCTCCAACTGCCATTATCTGCACTTCTTTGCCTGAGGGCTTTTTCCAAAACTGTAGAAGGCTGCTCTGCCCAGAGGAGCTGAGGAATTAAGACCCTCTGGGAGCAGCCCTTAACCAAGGACTTTTAGGAATTTGTATTTAAACACCCTGTGACCTTGTCCCCTAGGTGGGATGACTCTGAGGTTGTGGTTTTCAATGTCTCCTAATGTTTACCTGTGAGAATAAGAGCCAGTCCTTCATGGGGTAGGTAGCTTAATGGCACGGCACTTAGTTGGTCACCTTCCCTCCCTTGTTCTCCTTCCCCACACCTTCCCCACTCTCCATTGCCCTCCACCTGGTGTCTGTATTTCCCAACTAAACTCCAAGCACTGGAATTCTTCAGGGGGAACTCAAATTAACACATATGCACACCTAACTCCTTGCAAAGTCTGGCTGACCCTGGTCGATGCTGGCAAACTTTCCTTGGACAAGTTCAACTCCCATAAGGAGCCAGCCCTCTTTGGAAGGACAAATCAGGGGCTTTCAAGGGAGATAAATAGTATCTAAAAAGAGATATGGGGGGCTGTTCTCTGCTCTTGAAATATGCAGTCCAGACTGCAAACAGTTTTCAACAGTTTTCTGGGGTCCCCCCCGCCCCCACCTTTCACTGTCAACTCAGACCCAGCACTTACTTCCTGAGACCAGCTACTAAATGGAGTAACAAAGCCTCCTGAAAATCCTGGTGGTTCTCTCAGGGGAAGAAGGAAAGAATTACCAACCCCAGGGAGTACCAGAGAGAAGGCACAAGTTTTTTGGGCGGGGAATGAAGGGTACAACTCTTAACCTCTCAGTAATCAAAGAGGCAATCAATTTACGAATGTGTGCAAACATATTCCAATGTTTAATATAGAAAGAGCATGGCTTCTTTAGAGGAAGACTATGCTAGAAGGCAGCTGGTTATGGTTTGGGTGGTGGGGATGGAGGATTCCTAAAGCACACAGGGTGTCTTTTGGAAGTGATAAAAGCATTCCAAAATTGATTGTGGTGATGGCCGCATATACCTGAAAATATGCTAAAACCATGAATCGTACACTTCACATGGATGAATTGTATGTTACAGGAATTATATTTCAATAAAGCTTTAAAAAAAAACAGATGGTGGGTGTAGAAGAAAGAGCTTTGCTTTGGGGCTGAACAGACATGGCTTTGGGTTCCAGCTCTGCTATTTACTAGCTCCACATACAAGACATTTAACCTCTTTGAAACATCAACTTCTCAAAGTGAAAATACTTCACATTAGGGGCTTTTGAGCAGATTTAAGACACTTTATAAAGCACTTAAAAAGTTCCTGGCACATAAATAGTGGTTAGTTTTTTTTTTATCATTTTAATAATAATAATTAACAGCTGAAAATTATACAGAACCTGCTACTAGAAATCATCGTTGCATATTAAATTCTCTTTCTTTAGAAGAGAAGGTAATTAGTAATAAGAGGAAGCCATCCTTTCCAAATTAAGTTTGGCTAGAACCTTAGTTGGTTTAAGTAAAGATTCAGGTAAAAAAAAAAAAAAAGAGTAGAGAGAGAGATACAGTGTGATTATACCCTGTCTTTTTAAACATTCTTACCTCAAAGAGAAAGGAAGGGATATGCAGATCATTAGTGTTAACACCAGAAGAAGAATCAGTTCTCTCTAATTTGGAAATCAAGTAGGTAAGAGGCTTCTGATAACAGTAGCGTAAGTGGGTTTGGGGTGCTGACAGAACCCACATTTGCTTATCAAAGCCTCGAGACTGTTTTGGTAGGATTGAGTGAGATGCTCTTGAAACGACAGAGCATATAGCTTAGTAGAGCTTAAAAACAAGTAGAATTTGGAACCAGCAGGATACAATATTGTGCCCAAGATTTGTATTTAACCGGATGAATGCAGAATGAATTTGTTTATTCATCTTACAGAAACGGGAAGGGAACTAATTTGTGTTATTGTTTCGTATCTACAGGAATAGGAATCATGGCTCTGGAATACGTGTGTTATTTTGCTTTAATATCATCTTTTGCTTTTCTATCCCCTAAGTGCATAGGTGTCGGAGGGAAACAGGCTTAGATGAGGATGCCAAATCCACCACAGGTTAACAAGTTAAGCTGGCCTGTCTTGATGGGGGCAGAAGAAATGAGACTCAAGGGTCAGAGACCAAAGAGTTTATCACAGTGACAGTGGTAGCCAGAGCACTGTGGTTTTCCCAATATCTCCCTCTGCTACAGTTCCCATAAAGCAATGCAAAGAGGACCAGGTCATACGTGTGCACACAGCTAGGATGTGTTACCACACAGGTACCCTGAGCTTAGGGACCCGAATCTTTTATAATGGGCAGTAAGTATGCCTCCCCTTTGCTCCCAAGGACAACATTGTATCTTCCAAATAATAATAATTATAATTATAATTATAAAAAAATAATAATAATAATCTACCTTTATAAAGATAGTCAGCATCTTGGCTCACAAGAAATACAGAGATGTGAGAGGCTCGTGGAAAATCATCTCCCAACACAACACAAACAGCGGTGTGACCTTGAGCCTCAATTTCTTCATCTATAAAATGAGGATGATATCCATCTGGCACACAGTGGGAGCGGAACAAATGAAATACCAGTGTAGTCTTTTTTTTTTTTTTTTTTAAGATTTTATTTATTTATTCATGAGAGACACAGAGACCTAGGCAGAGGGAGAAGCAGGCTCCTTGCAGGGAGCCTGATTTGGGACCTGATCCCAGGGTGCTGGGATCACGACCTGAGCCGAAGGGAGACGCTCAACCACTGAGTCACCCAGGCGCCCCTACATAGTCTTTTAAGCATGATGCTTGCTGCACAACAGACATTCGAGAAATGTTAATTACTTCCTCCCACAGCCTCCCCCTTCAGCTGAAGGACAGTTTAACGAAGTCTTTATTCTGTGCAAATTCCACCACATTGTACCAACTCTCATTAGAATCCATTAAGATAATATCCATATGAAAACCTTGCCATCATTATTTTGTTTCAAGATGGCAGCCTACCAGGCAAAGAGGAGCTGTGTCTTGATTCCATTAGCAAAGAAGCAAACTCGATCATTTTCAACCCAAAGAGTCACCATTGAACAATTCAAAACTCCTAAATCCTCCAGCTCGGTGCTTCTCACACTTTGTTGCATGTTTAAATCACCTGGGGAGCTTTTAAAAAAAAAAATGCCACTGCCTCTATTACCAATGAAATCAGACTGTCTAGGGGAAGGACTCGGGCACCAGGAGTTTCAAAAACTCTCCAGGTGGTTCCAGTGCACAAGCCAGCGTCGCTCTGGCGTTCACGCAGACACCTAGAAGAGTCTGCACGTGCTACTTTGCAATTCTTAATCTGTTTCTGGAGTGTAATTGCTCTAACTCTGAAAAGGTCACCAGGCATTTGCAGGTGCTTCACGGAGCCCAGCAGGGAGCAGTGTGGCCTGGGCAGGGGGACTGGGCACCCAGAGGAAATTGAAAGGGGGGGGGGTGTTCATTCTCTAGTAGAAGATAAGGGAGCACCCCTGCGAACTCTGGAATTCTAATGCACCCTGAAAACAGCGATCTGGACACACTGGGTCCTCAGTGTGGGCTTGCAAATGGGCTCCGTGGTCTTGGCTCCACCCGCCAAGCATCAAACATTCTGCATGCACACTTGAGCTTGAAAAAAAGTTAAAAAAAAGAAAAAAAAGAAAAAAAGAAAGGAAAAGAACATAGCTCTGGTCCTTGCCTTGCTCCCCGGCAGACTAGATTATAGGATTAACTCTTCACCTCCTGGCCGGGCTACCGGGAATTCTATCTCTTTTCTTTTTTTTTTTAGGTATAAACAATCAATAATAAAGATTTTCTCACTTTCTTCTCCCACCTTTCTTGGGAGTTGCTGTTTAGGTGGTTACTTTTGTGGGATTTTGGGGGCAGATCTAAAGGAGAAACAGAGGCGATGCCCAGCATCCGGGATGTGTCAGGGCTCCTCCGGGCTCCTCCGTGGCCTGCTCTGTGGTTATGTGACTGTGGCTCTGTGAGGTTCCATCGTGTTGGTGGTAAGTGAAGGGGCCCGAGAGGGGCTTCAGAGCTCCCAAAGTCAGAGTTGTGAATTGGCTTCGAGTTAGCATTCAATCCCCCTCACTCATAAACATGCAAACTCCTTAGGTAATGGAGACACCTGACATCCAAGTGAGCCTAACTTGTCTACATAATTCGGGCTGTGCAGTGAGTTATTGACACTCAGGTGAACGTGGGCTTTCTGGACCTTGCCCCAAGGAAGCCTGCTGGGTGGAACCTTTGTTTCCAGACCGGGGCTGCATTTTCTCCTTGATGCCTGTCTGCGACAAAGGGACCAGAGCGTTAGGGAAGCTGGGGGAGCTGCTTTTCCCCAGTTACTGAAACAGGAGCCGTGGTCCCCGCTGAGACAGGCTCTCAGAGCCACGTGGCACTGGGGCTTCCAGCAAAACTGGGCTGCTGGGAGGGAACCCTGGAGCCTGATGTGGCTGGAAGCAGGCACACGAGCTGGCAAGGGTGAGCTTCCCTTTCGGCCACACCACCAGAAGGTGGAGGCAGGCTGCAGAAACAGGCCAACTGGGGGAAACCGAGTCCCTCCATGACTCAGGAGGCT
Source organism: Vulpes vulpes (assembly GCF_048418805.1). Classification (NCBI taxonomy): domain Eukaryota; kingdom Metazoa; phylum Chordata; class Mammalia; order Carnivora; family Canidae; genus Vulpes; species Vulpes vulpes. The sequence goes on from NC_132781.1 coordinate 7,163,770, forward strand.
TTTAAATCATAGCTGCTTGGGCAGGGGTTACGGGGCCTGAGTAGGAGTTTGGGGAAGGGAGTTGGAGGCCATCTTTCTCCAGCTGAGCTCAAGGGTTGTCACAACCGGCTAGGTGAGGGATGGCCACCTCTCTGTTGCTACTTCCGCCTTCCCGATTTCCATTATGTGGGGATGATGGTACAGAGACAAGAGCTTTGTTCTTTCCCTCTTCCTGGGCACCTGCTGCTCCCATCCTGCCCACCAAAAGGCTCCAAGGCCTCCGTGAGTGACATCACAGGCCTGTCACCGAGGAAACGGGCAGTGAGCTCAGGCAGCAGGGGTTTGCTGGCTTCAGGCAGGGAAGGAGGCTAGTGGAGACCCAGGGGGTCAGGGTCTCGGGAGTGGAGCTCAAGGGGGATTAGAATTGACACAGGGAGGACGGGAATGTAGCCACAGGCTTCCCAACACAGGGCAACTTCGGGAAGGCATGGAGGCCACCGAAAAGCTGAGTTGATTGTCTCTCCCTGCAGGAACCGCCTCCTGCCCAGTGCCGCGCTCCAGAGCCTGATTGCTTATTCAGGAACTGTTTTCTACTCGTAATTTGTTGGCTCAAAGGTCGGGATGGACTTCTTAGGAAGACAGATTTCCTCCTGGCCAGTCCTTGGGGACCGAGCTCTCAAAACCAATTGGCCCAAATTTCAGCCTTATGTACCCACTGGGGTGGGTGTGGCTCACAAAAGGAACAGCCAGGGGGTGGGGCTGCTGGGCTGTGTGTCCAGAGGGCCAGGGACCCACCTGTGTGGGAGAAAGGAGGGCCGGGGAGGCGCATGGAGCCCCAGGAAGCAAGGAGAGAGGGCACTTTATAAATCATCTGCTCCCTTTTAAAAATGGAGTTTAACCTCCCTCAGCTTTGCTTTTGAATTTATTAGCAGCTTCATTTCCCTGGGTAATAATTCATTATCTCCTTCCCAGCCCGAGAAGCAGTGCTGGCCCAGAAGTGACATTACCTTCCACACCTTTAAGGAATACCCTTTTAGCTGTGTCATCTTCAGATCACCCTGAACCTGGACCCCACAGCCCCTGAATGCCCGCATGCCCCACGGAGGTGGTGGCGCCCAGGGGCCCCAGCCTGCCTGTTTGCTGATGTTCTCTGCACCAGGCCTCTCTCTGGGGCCCGAGGCTCTTTGCGCTGGGAAGTGAGACAGCGGCAGGCGGGTGGTGAGATAGAGCCGTGCTGTTGGAGTCAGAATGGAGATAACTGCTATGAGGGGATGGGGGGGGGGGGGGGGACCGAGGGGAGGCTTAGAGGGGGCCACACGTGTCAGCTTAGCTGGAGGATCTGAAAAAGCTATTTCAGTCCCGTCTCCGAGTGGGTAACTGGCAGATGCCCTTCTGTGGAATGAAAGTTTTCTCTTTCTCCCCATCTCCTCTGCCAAGGAAGAAAGCTTGATTAACAGGGGGTGTGATGATGCTTTTTCCCTAGGAAAAAGTCCTTTCCCCAAATCCCTTCTCTCTGCACATCACAGAAGAGATCCCGGCCCTAACGCCCAATCTGTCAGGCCAGCAAGAGGAGGGGGCTGCTTGTTGGAACCACCTGATGCCCAAGGCCAGACCGATGAAATCAGAAGCTGTGGGAGTGGGACCGGACGTCGGGATTGCTAAAGCGCTCAGGTGATCCCAAGCTGGGCCATGTCTGAGCATCATCGCCCTACAGACTTGCTGCCTAAGTGCCGTCTGGGACCCCAGCATTACCTGGGAACTTGTTAAAAATGCTGGACCTAAGCCCCACACCTGGCCTGAGGAAGCAGAGTCTGCCTTTTAACCAGATCCCCAGGTAACAGATGAGAATCTTGCCCCATGGGTATCGAATTCCCCCAGAGGAGCCACCTGTAGACTTAGAGCCTTGCTACCTCCTCCTGCTGCTCTATCAGCCCTGCTGTGCTGGGGGAGAGGGTGGGGTTGGGGCTCACAAGTCCCCAGGATAGGACGGAAGGCGACTCTTTGCCAAGGTCAGCCATCGACCTGACAGAGAAAGGGGCTGGAGGAAAGGGAGGGGGCGAGCAGGGGACCTCGAGACCCTGCATGCAGAACACATGCAAATGAGCATCCTGGAGCCCTGTGGGATCAGGGCCGGGGAGAGGCTTGCGACCCCACAGGGAAGACTGAGAAATGGTGGTAGGGGTGGGATCTGCCAGTGAAGATCTGTGGCTGAGGGTCCGTCCTGGCTCTGCTCTCGGCTGCTGGAGTCCCCCTGGACCTCTCAGTTGGGGATGTTCCTACCATCTCCACAATAAACACGGCACACCCAAGACCTCTTATCTGCCTGTGAGACGCCCCTCCCCTGGCGGCTTCTTCCTCCCCTTTGGGCTCCCCCTGGTCCTGTTTCTATCCCAAAATGGAGAAAGCAGAGCAATGAAACAGACACCTAGAGGTTAGAGTTCAAGGCCGGGTTCAGTCACTCACAAGTCACATGGCTTTGGGCAGGTGGCGTATCTTCTCTGAGCATCAGTGACTTCATCTTCAAAACATGGGAGGAAGGAGGCCGGCTTTGCTGAGTGGCGACGGAAACAGGATGAAATACAGGTGCGTTCCTCACTCCGTGGCCGCACACTGTCGCTGCTCAAATGCACATCCACTTACCAATGTGCGCGAAGCCTGAGTCGTTGGCGCAGACCAGTGGTCCTCAAGGTGGGTCCCCTGAACCTCCGTGTGAATGGGCCCTGCCTGGGACCCACAGAATCAGAGACACCAGGTGGGGCCAGCGATCGGGCTTCAACAGGCACTGCAGGTGATTCGATTGCACACTCAAGTGTCAGGGCCCCTGGTGTGACCAGCAAATGCTGCATCTAAATAAGCCACGAGTCACCGTGTGCTACCTTCAAAGTCACATTGATTTGGAGGAGAAAGAATATGTGTTATAATTCTCCGGAGGAACAGAGCCAATAGGAGAGAGGGGTCAGTAGAGAAAGAGACAGATGATAGATAGATGGGAGAGATGAAGAGATTTATTATAAGGAATGGGCTCGCGTGATGGTGGAGCTGGATGATGGAACTTTCCGTGATCTGCCGTCCACAAGCTGGCGTCCGGGAAGGCTGCTGGGGTAGCTGGAAGGCCGAGAGCTGGTGGTGTAGATTCCAGACCGCGTGGAGGCCCCGCACACCACGAACACCGAGGGCATGAGATCGATGTCCCAGCTCCAAGGTCAGGCAGAGAGAAGAGAAGTCAACCTTCCTCTGCCTCTCTGGTCTAGCGAGCCCTTGATGGGTTAGGTGAGGCCCACCCACACCGGGGCGGGCCACCTGCCTCACTCAGTCCACCGACTCGAATGCTAATCTCTACCCACACCCCCTCGCAGACACAGCCAGAAATACGGTTTGGGCAGCTGTGTGGTCTGGGCGTCCCCGGGCCCGGTCAAGCCGACACAGAAAATTCACTGCCCCACAAAACCAATAGTGAGAAGAGGCAGCTTGCAGGTGCCGTGTAGGAGACTCTCTCCTCTTAAACCCCGAGCGTTGGGCACTGACATGATCCTCACTGTGCAGAGGAGAAAGGAGGCTCACAGGGGGCCAGCGGGTGTGATCTGAACCCAAGCACTCTGGCTTCAGAGGCTGTGGGCCAGGTTCCTGGTGATGTGGCCCAGGATACGGGGGGGGGGGGGGGGGGAAGCAGAAGGAGGGGCCTGGGAGCCCGGGAGCGGGGTGGCGGCGGGGGCAAAGGTGCAGAAGCAGGAGGGAGCAGGGTGTGCCTTGTGACAGAGCTGGAGCTAGAACCGCTGTCTTTCAGTTCCCAGCCAAGAGCTCCTTTCCCTGCCCTGACCGCTGCCTTGCCCTGGTGCACCCAGGTGTGGAAGCCACACGTAGGCAGATGTGCCCAGGGCTGGCTTCCCTGTGCAGTGGCTTCCACCCACCGCAGCAGGCAGGACCTTTGGCATTGGAGGGGTCAAAGGTCAGTCCTAGGGACGCCTGCTTTGGGGGATTATCTGCCTGCAAGTTCTGTATTATACTCTCGTGGCTTCTTGTACTTCTTTTCATGACATGTCTCACAAGTGCAAATGAAAGATATATCCTGTTGTTATTTGTTTTAAAGATTTTATTTATTTATTTGAGAGAGAAAGAGAGAGAGAGAGAGAGAGCACAGAGGCAGAGGGAGAAGGAGCAGCAGACTCCCCCACTGAGCAGAGAACCTGATGCGGGACTCAATCCCAGGATCCTGAGTTCATGACCTGAACCGAAGGCAGACGCTCAACTGACTGAGCTCCCCCCAGGCGCCCCTATCCTGTTGTTATTCGCTCGTGCTCTTTATTACCTGCTAGACCATAAGGTCCAGAGGGCAAGGACGAGAACTGTCCCGATATGTGGAATCCCTAACACAGCACTGTGCCTGGCACACAGCAGACCACAGTTGCTGGGTGAACGAACAAGTGAATGGGCCTCAGTGTGCTCACCCCTCACACTGGAATTATTTATTTCCACGTCTGCTGGCCCTCTGGACCAACACCCCTGTGAGCACACAGTCTGTGTCCACTCTGCGCATGTCATCCCCAGAACACTGTGCACAGGGTTTTGCCGGGGACGATGGCTGGCTTTCCATGCACCTTTGGAGTGGAACCCAACCAGATTCTAAAGTCCGGTGGTTCCTACCACTCCTAGTATCATCATCCCCGCCCGGGAAGGAGGGAATGCCGACTCAGGAGTCTCTAAAACACTGGACTGGATTTTTCTCAAGGTTCCTTTGTCACAAATGCACTCGCAGATTATCACTCCTTGCGGGAGGGCCGGGGGGTAGGAACAGGTGGTATCCTGTTTCCCGGGTACCAGGACTGAGCTGGGGCAGGTTCAGGCCTCCTCAGCAGCTTAACCCATGGAGTGAGGGCTGAAGCTTGCAGGTAAGTAACTGCTGTGAAAGGGCCCCGCTTAACCCTCCTTTTTGCAAACCTAAGATTGTGAGTCAACCCTCAATTAACCTCTTCTCCCAGATTCCACTCTATGCAAAAGGTTTTCTTCCAAAGGCTGGGAAAGCTATTTTAAGATTATGTTTATTATTGTATTGATACCAAACCAGAATAGGTCAACTCTCTTCCTGCACCACCAGAAATACCTAGTCCCAGTGGCCCAGTTGGATGTAAAGTGCCACGCGGCAGGGGACAGGGGACGACTGTCCCTGTGCGGGTTCCTCCCCAGCCACCCCAGCCTCACCAGCCTCACCAGCCTCACCAGCCTCCTCCCTCCCTTGTCCATCAGGGCAGCTTCAGGGAGGCATCAGTATTTTGCTTGGGAGTTCTCTTAAAATGAGGGTGCCTGGGTGGCTCAGTTGGTTAAGCGGCTGCCTTTGGTTTAAGTCATGATCTCAGGGTCCTGGGATGGAGCCCCACATTGGGGTCCCTGCTCAGCAGGGAGCTTGCTTCTCCCTCTCCTTCTGCTGCTCCCTCTGCTGTGATCTCTCTCTCTCTCTCTCTCAAATAAATAAATAAAATCTTAAAAAAATTTCTTAAAATGATGAGCTCCACCCTTTCTCTCTTCTCTTCCATTGCTCTCAACATTTCCAATCCAGCCCACAAACTTTGGTAGGCAAAATGGTACAAAGAGACAGCCTAGGGAAGTCTATTTCTGGAGAATCATTAAGCTCGTACACCAACCTTATTTTTATCCCAAACTTATTTTTTTCATGAACTAACAGGTCAGTTGGCTCTGTTCAGGGGCACCTGCCAGGAAAGGGTAGTGGGGTGGGGGTGGAAGGTGATGCATAAAGACCCGAGAGAGATGATGTGGATGGCTCAGGGCAGGTCAAAGTGATAAGGGCCTCTCTGCTCCTCCAAGGAGGATGCGTCGTGGAGATATTGATTTGCTTTGGTCTGTGCTCTCTTTATATTAATGAAGTAGCAACTCTGATATTCTCTGAAATGTTCCAGAGATGCATTCATTGACTGCGGACAGTGAGAGCTACCATTTCCCATCCAAGGAGTGAAGGTATTAATGGATAATGAGGAGGCTGAGGAGGGTAATTGATGAGGGAGTGGATAAATAAATTATGACATATCCATGGTGGAATATTATGCAGCCATTAAAAATAAATACATGCAAAGAATATTTAATGACCTGGAGAATGCTCACAATACAATATTAAGTAAGAAAAAATAGGACTTAGAATTGCACATTTAGGATAAGCCCCATAACATACGTTGACATATATTATAATATGTTATATGTTATAATATATATAACATATGTATTATATATTGACATATATTTTGAAAGAAATATACCTAATGTTTCCTTCTACACATGTCTGAATTGTGCACATTCCTGGAAATGGGCTTTTATCCCATCTAAAAGTTTCTTTATTTCAAAACCTTTTCAAAGCACAAAATAAGACATTCTCCACACAGAAATAAATTCTAATTATACAAAAAAAATAAATTCAAATTATAGAGAAATGAAAGTTGTTCCCTGCCATAACCACCCTAATCCCTTGATAGTCTCCAGAGCATTATACATCATGCACACGCATACTCTCTACCCATCTGTGCATACATGCATACACATGGGTGTATGTGTACATGTGTGTATAGATATTGCACATATTATATATAAAATGTAATTTTATATATAATATATATTATATATATTATATATATTATATATAAAATATATAGATAGGTGTGCGCGTGCATATGAATTTTAGCACTAAAAGGAAAGTAATGAGATAAAACTATACATATACATGTTATTATTCAGATTTTTTATGGGGACAACTGGCTGCTTTTCATATTAAAATTGCTTTTTTTTTTTTTTCCTGAACACACAAGCAAGTCACATTGAATGTAGAGACTGAACCTGCCATTTCTCCTTGGCTCTCAGCTCTGCATGCTGTGCTCATGTACACACCTGAACCCCCCAACCCCAGGGCTTTTTTCTAGTTGAGGGAGCAAGGAAGACACAGGTCAGAAGTGCCAGAGAGTGAGTGACCCTCAAAGCCCCCAAACAACGCCACGCTCCGTGGGGACAGCTGACGCGGGTTCCACCCCATTGCTTCTCCAAACCTGGAAGCCCAGGCTTAGGCAAGTAGGCCAGAGCCTGGGCCTTTGTATTTTTACCGAGTCCCCCAGGTAAGTTCCTGTTATGAACTGCATTATGTCCTCGTCCCCACATGACTGTGTTTGGAGATAGAGCCTTTTGGTAGATAATTAAGGTTAGATGAGATCATGTTTCCTGGGCTCACCTATCAAATAAATGACTTCTACTTGAATCCGTACATGATAGGCAGAAGGATGGCTCTCCAAAGACCTCCATGACCTAACCCCTGAAACCTGGGGATATTTTATCTTCATGGTAACGGGGACTTTGCAGATGTAATTAAATTTAGGATCCGGGGCTGGGGAGAGAACCCTGGGTTATGCTGGTGGGTGCAATGTAATCACAAGCATGCTTAACAAGAGAGGCAAGAGGGAATGGGTTCAGGAAGCAGAGGTCAGAGGCTGGAAGGGGCCACGAGCAAGGAATGCCAGCAGCCTCTAGAAGCTGGAAGAAGCAAGGAACGGATTCTTCCCTGGAGCCTCCAGGAAGACACATGGCTCTGTTGACACTTTGACTTAGCTCCTAAGACCCATTTTGGACTTCTGATCCCCACAGCTATAAAACATCTGTGTTGTGTTAAGCCACTAGGTTTGCGGTAATTGTTACAACAGCCAGAGGAGATTCATACATATACCTTATCTCAGGGCCAGCTTTTGGAGGAACCCACCCCAAGACCCAGAATTTCACTCCATATCGTGTCTCCACCAGGTCTGGCTTCCCACAGTGGGGGTTTTTCTACCTTTTACTTACATACTCAGAAAAACATTCTCTTTTTCCTAAAAAAGTAATATGTGGTGAAGGACGCCAGCCGAATCCCTACTGTATGCCAGGCACTGTCTATCACTGAGCAAAACAAAGATATCTGCCCTCTTAGAGCTTCTGTTCTGGCAATTCTGGTTGGAGAAGGCATCAAATAAAACACTTAAGAAATAAGTAAATTAGGGATCCCTGGGTGGTGCAGCGGTTTAGCGCCTGCCTTTGGCCCTGGGCGGGATCCTGGAGACCCGGGATCGAATCCCACGTCGGGCTCCCGGTGCATGGAGCCTGCTTCTCCCTCTGCCTGTGTCTCTGCGTCTCTCTTTCTCACTGTGTGCCTATCATAAATAAATAAAATAAAAATAAAATAAATTTTAAAAAAAAGAAAGAAGTAAATTATGTAGCACATCAGAAGGTTATGCATGCAACGGAATAAAGGCAAAAGTACACCAAGGGAGGGAGATTGGGAGGTTCGGGGTGGGGCCGAGGAGCCAAATGCATGTTTAAACACTGCCCAGTGTCCATCTCATTCGATGTAGTCTAATTTAGTAATTATTTATTTCACCCTTACTCCATGTCAGGCTCTAAGTACTTTAAAATATTAAGTCATTTCATCCTCATTGTAACCCTATGAGCAAGTGTCAACATTACCCCCATTTTACAGATGACAGGACTGAGGTACAGAGAGGCAGAGGAACACTCACAGTGTCAGATGGCTCACAAGTGGCAGAAGAGGGATTTGAGCAAGCGGCGAGGATCCAGTCTGAGCTCTTACCCCTGCACAAAGCTGCCCTTTGTTTGAGTACAAACTTTAAGGCAGGAAAGGAGTCAACCACGCAAAAGTGTCTGTGGGAAAAGCATTCTAGGCAAAAGGAACAGCCAGTACAAAGGCCCCGAAGCAGGAGCAGGCCTGGGTTTTGGGGCCACATTGGCAAGACGGCCAGTGTGGCTAAAAGGGATGAGCAGGGGGTGATGGTCACTCAGGCCACAAACACAGAGCCTTGAGGTCAAGTGAGGACTTGATTCTCCCTCTGTGGGAAGGAGGGGGCTCTGCAGGGCTCTGAGCAGTGGGCAGCTTGCTCTGGCTGCTGTGTCAAGAGTGGGCTGTCAGGGCCAGGGAGGGAGAGAGAAGAACCAGCCCAGGCTGGTGGTGGCTTGGCCAGGGTGGCCGCAGCAGCCACGGAGAGGAATGGTGATGAGACTCTGGCAAATGGCAAGTAGAGCCGACAGGATTTCCTGATGCGTGGGATGTGGAACGTGGGAGAAAGAGAAGCATCCGTGGTGGCTCGGAGCCATGGCCTGAGGAGCTGACGGGAAGAAAGGCCTTGCTCTCGGCCACGATGCAGGGAGTATCTTCTTGTTTTCCAACAAATATGAAGATTCCCTCTGAGGATGGAATCTCAGCATAACGAGTTGGAATCACAATAACTGTCTGCTACGGAGGTGTCACATCCAGGGAGGACGGGCTCTCAGAAGAGCCTGCGGTGGCAATGAGCTTGGTGCTTTCCGGATCCAGCTCACCAGCAGGCCTCTGCGCACGTCGGGAGGAGCGTCGGGAGAACTCCGAGGGCTTGGGGCCAACACCCATACAGGTGCCCTCAAAGCCAACCTCAGGAACTGGAAGGAATCACCTCCTAACTGCACCCCCACCCCACTTGGGAGGTGAGCAAATGGCACTGTAGGACCCCAACCTCACTCCAGCCCCCGCTGTTGGGCCGCATCTGGCTTTCTGCCCATGAAACATCCATATGATGGAACGTGAATTACTCCAACTGTCAAGCCTCTCAGCTGCCATTGTCAGAAAAATGGGGCGGGCATTGTCAGTGGTTTTTAATTGGTTGCCCAGGAACCATCAGACATCCTATTTCTTTGCAGGGGGGAGGGAATGAGGAGCCATCGTCTGAATAGAGCTCCAAGCAGAAGAGACTCTTCATGCCAAAGACACTTAAAACTCCCCTCCCATCAACCACCAAGCTCCAAGGCTTCTGACTGTGGCAGAGAAAACATAGCCAGGCAAGACGGTCCAAAACAGGACAGGAATAGAACGCTCAGGGTAGAGAGACAGAGAGCTAGAGGGTCTCGCTGTCACTGCCAACGTTTGCAGAACATACGGCAGGGAGGCAGAGCCTGTCAAGGAAATTAATCCCCGAAGGAAAGCAGGACACACAGATCAGACACTCCTTGAGCGTGTAACAGGGACAAGGACTTCGTAACATCGGCCTCCGAGCAGGAGCAGGAGCAGGAGCCCAGCTCAGACTGTGCACGATCCAATAACACAGGGACTCAGACAAGACCCTGCTCCCCTGCCCCGACCCACCCCCCCCACCAGCCCAGCGTACCCCCCCCCCCGTAGCCGGGGGGCCGCTGTGGTTATCACGATGAGTATCCAGAGGCAAACTTGCACGCAGACTGTAAAATCTGTGATTGCTGTAGTCTGGACGTGTCCCCCTCCAAACCTCTATGTTGAAACTTAACCCCCCAAGGTGGAAGGGGTGAGGAGGTGGGGGCCTTTGGAGGTGACTAGGTCCTGGGGGTGGGGGGCGCCTCGGGAATGCCATTTGTGCCCGACTAAAGCCCCCGGAGAGCTCCCAGCTCCCTGCAGCCGTGTCCACCATGTGAGCCCACAGGCAGCCTGGGACTCAGAAGAGGGTCCTCCCCCGACACGCTGGCAGCCTGTGCTCACACTTCCAGCCTCCAGAACCGTGAGCCATGAACGCCTGTCGTATACACGCCACCTGGTCTGCAGCGCTCTGTTCCAGCGGCCCGAGCGGCCTCAGGCAGTGCTCCCCAATCGTGGCTTTTGTCAACCCGCGGCACCCCGGGTCAGAGGGCAACCCCCCTCCCACCTATTGACACCCGTCCTTCCTCCGGGTGGCCGTCTGATCGGCATTTGCTAAGTCCTTCCCCACACCCCAGGCACATCTCACAGAGTTCTCAGGGCTCAGATGGCAGGCGTGCCACTCTCTCTGATGGCGCTTACAAGACTAGCCCCCTCGAGGGAACGCTTTTGGCAATTGGAGCCCAGGGAACCCACATCCGGAGTGCAAGCCCTGGGGAAGCCACCACCCCGGACATAGGGATCTCAGTGTCGTCCAGGGCCACCCCTGCCCCGCTTCTCCCTGTTGGGGTAATTCTCTTCTTTCCCTGCAGTGGGGGCCGGGTGGAGGCTGGGGGAGCCCTCTTGTCAGCTGGACCCCGCTCATAAACTGACCCGTCCCCATTTCCACTCGCTCGTGAGGACAGTGTGTGTTTGGGGAAGGGGAGGGCCTCCTGAAAGCTTTTTGTTTATCGGTCAATCTGTGAACAAATACCTATATATGGTTTCGTTTGTGCCAGGCCTGTGCTAAGCACTGGCATATAACAGGCTCTCAATAAATATTTGTGGGCCTTCGGGGATATAAACCTTATGAGCCTACCTGGGCAGAAAGCCAGCTCCCATCTCAGTATTCCCAGACATTTTCCCTTGAAGCCGTGCGCTGGGAGAGAAGGCAGTGGCCAGGCGGAGAAGGAGGGGACCGGGCTCTCTGCGTGGTGCCCCCACACCCTGGGTATGTCTCCCGGGCCTGCGGTGCAAATATGTCCCAACCTGTCAGCTCCCCATTCCTCTAGGAAGAGCCCTCTAGGCCAAGGGCTTTGGTAGATACAAAGCCCCCCCGGCGCCAGGCTTCGCGCCCAGGCCCGATTCCTATGCTCCGAGGAGTCGCGCGGGCCTGCCTGCTGCGGTGAACTCGATCTGCATTTGTGACCGGCCTGTCACACGGGCTCCAAAGTCTCGTGTGTTAGAGCTGATGGATTGCATCCTCCCAGACAGGTGCCCACATCTGGGCAGACCGGTATCCACGCAGTCACACTCGGTTATAAATATCTATAGAGTGCAATACCAAATAATTGTGGGGCATATTTCACCCTGCCTGTTGAACACATTGCAAGAAAGGAATTGATCCCTGCTGTTTCATTTATTAGATGGTGTAATACCACAAAAATCGTTTCCACAATATCCCAAACTAAATCATTTATTCTTGACAAAAATCCAATAAAGAGCTCAATCCTTCTCCATAGGCAGATAAAGCACAGATTAATGGGGCTGCCTAGATCAAAAAATGCTGGGAAAATGAAAGCAAGATAGAGAGAGAAGGCCCCTTCCTCCTCCTCACTTCCCCAAGGCTGCCTGGGCTCAGGGTTTTATTACAAAAAGCCGCCTAAGTATTACAGGCTAATCCGTAAATCCCAGCCTAGTAAAATATGTGACGGATTTGTAAATTGTGCCCTTTACAAATCTGATTGAACTTTTTTTTTCCTTTTTTTTTTTTTTTATTCTGGAAGTTATGCCTCTCTCTTCCTGCTTTTCTCCTCACCTCTCACCTCTCCGGGTCCCCGTGCACTTAGCTCCCTCCGCGACCCCTCTCTGAGCCGACTTCAGGAGCGTGGAGGTTGTTAGGCTGTTGGGGTGCAAGAGTCTGAGAAAACCGTCGGCCTCTTTTTTGTCCACTGTCTACAGGGAAGTCACATTCAGGTGGTGTCAAGGCCAGGGCCAGGCATGGCTGTTATCAGGGGGGCTTTGGGGCACCCTTGCAGCCGAGTGTGGACATGGTAAGGGGGCCAATAGCCATCGTTTCCGGCGGAGAAAGAGTGGGATCAAGCTGGCGGTCCTCAGAGCCACAGACGAGCTGGCTGGGAGAGCTCCTGCAAGTGGATCTCATCGTGCCCGTGGACTCGGAAGCCCCCGTGGCAGGTGGGTCTCCAAGGCCGGTGGAGTGTACCCATCCCATGCTCTCCTCTCTGTGCGCCACATCTGGGCAGACCAACGTCTCAGCTGGCCCGGGACTGAGGGGACTCTCAGACACAGGCCTTTCAGTGCAAAAACCAAACAAGTCCCCATGAAACTGGGAAAAGCTACTTGATCTGCCCCTCCTCTGCCCAAAAGTTCTGGTCCACCTGCACTGCGAGAAGCACTAAATTGCTCAGGCCGGCTCGTAACTCTCCCTGCCTTAACCACTTCCCTTGCAGGGTGGGCGTCCACGGTCTGTCACCCACTACCTGTGGACTTTGGCAAATTGCATGGGCTTTCTCAGCCTCAGCATCCCCATACGACGAGCGGGGATAGATATTTCTCTCCTACTCTGCAGGATCGCCGTGTGAATTCAGACAGACAACGCAAGAGGAGGGCGCTGAACAGGTGCCTGGCACAGAGTAGGCTCTCGGCCCTGTCACCCGTCGGTATGGCCATCCTCACCATCGTTTGAACGCATCTCCTCAAGGAAGGCCGTGAGAAGAGGAAGAATGGGGAACGGCCCTCCCGAAAGCCCGAGACGTGACACGCTGCCCTCACCCACGCGCGGGGAGCGCAGCCCCGCGGCCCTGCAGTCCGAGCCCTGGCTGAGCCCAGATGTGTCTTGAAAGGAGCCGCTAAGGCAAAAAAGCAGCTGGGAAGCAGATGATGGGCTGGGGACCAGGTCTCTGCCTGGCGCTGTGCCTTGCCTAGTTTTGATCCCGTGAGGCCACACCCAGCACCCCAGGAAAATGACTGTTTCCTTTCCTTAAAGATTTCCAAAGGCAGAGGAAAGAGGGAGTTCGGATGGTTGCCCTGGCACCTCGCCCCAGCCCTCCCCACCCTCAGGTCTGCTCAGCCTGGAAACAGCGCTGGACGGAAACAAGGAAGAGGGAAGGGTATGCTCCCCGGGGGGCCTGCAGCCTGGAATGGCATCGTGTGGGTTCCGGAGGGATGGACGTGAGGAAACAGAAACAGAACCAGAGCCCTACCCACCCACCCCCTGCCCCGACCCTCCATCCCTGCGCATTTCCATCACTGTCCCTGGATGCAGTCGTCCCTACGGTTGCAGACTGATGACTGATGGGAAATTCTTTCTGCTGCTCCACAACCCTCCTTTCAAAGGAGAGGGTGCCCTTGGAGCAAGAGGTAGAAGGCTGCTCCCAGCTGTTGGCTGCTGCCCACCTGGCACCTTTACCAGGTGGCAGGAGCATAATGACATCAGTGACACTGTGTCTCGTTTGGGTGCAAGGATGGACCCTCTGCACTTCCCAGGATGCGTGAGAAAAGAGAGCTGGGGGGACGGTTAGGCTCAGCGGAGACGACAGCCTCTTGGCTGGTCCCACAAGAACCACAGAAAATTCTAGCTCTTTTGGGGAACGTAAGAGGCTGCAAGGAGGCAGGTGGTCCAGGGAGTCCAGGGAGAGCAACTTGTGGATAAGAGGTTCGCTTTCCAAGAACATTTTAGACAAAATGGGGTTCCCGTTTGCTGGGCTTCCAGAGCAGGAGGATGGACCACATGACCTCAGCTTGCTCCCACGGAGCCCAGAGACCACCCTTGGTCCCTGGGAACAGCCAGCCTGTGTCTCCCCACTTCCCTCATTAACCTTTATCCCTCGGTTCCCCGCCGAGGTCTAATCCTATTTCCTGCATTCCAGGTAGTTAGCCTGGCAACCCTGGAGAGCCACTCAGCTGTCCCCTTCCCATGCCCCAGCTCAGCGGGCAGGGCTCAGAGAATGGCCTCCCGCAGCCCCCGGGGGTGTGTGTGGGGGGGTCTCTCCCGGGGAGCGAAGAGCGATGCCTCCTGCCCTTTTGGTTCCTGGCGTCAGGATGCAATGATTCAGGTTATCCTGTTGACAGGGCGGCAGCACGGTGGCCAGGAAAGGGAATGATGGGGCGAGGGTGTGTGTGTGTGTGTGTGTGTGTGTGTGTGTGTGTGTGTAGGGGGAGGCAGGGCTCGCTGCCCTTGTGGAGCTGGAGGTGAACAAATCAGTGGAGACATTCTCTTTTGGGGACTCGAGTTCAGGGGTGTTTGAAAATGACTGTATACTGAGATGCTTTCTTTTCTGGCATTGAAGAGGCATAGAGGAACCCTGGAAAGTGGGGCCCCCCTTCCGTCGGGTACGACAGGATGTCTGCCCCTCCGCCCACCACTCGGAAGGCTCAGGTTGTCCCGTATGGTACTGGGTGGGGAGGTCTCAGTAGATGGCACAGCCTGGGGCCTGGGTGTGGGAGCCCCACCACCACCACCCCTTGGCCCCCGCGTTCACACTCCTGCTGCCCCATCGTGGCCCATAGGACGACCATCAAAGCTCCACTGGGGGGATGGACGTGGGTCTGGTTCCCTTGTGGTAAAGATGGCAAAGGGAAGGAGGGCAGTTGGCCAACCCAAGAGACACGCGAGGCAGGTCCCCCATCCTGCCACCATGCCAAAGCTTGTCCGCCCGGGCCTTGGCAGCTCTGGGCTCCAGGGCCCCTGGCACCTCCCATGAGGCTCGAGTCCAAAGCCCAGAGATGCAGGTGCCCAGGCCCCGGGGCAGCGCCTGGAGGACCATCAGGTGTGATGGGTCGGAGGGACCAGCCGGAGCAAACCCAGCAGAGTGAGAGTGAGCATCGCAGTAACCCCTTATTTATTGGGCTTCTCCAGCCCCACGAGCGCCGGCGCTGTTCAATATTTTATTGTTGTTGCACCTGCTCAGGCAGCAGAGCTGCAGGCATTTTTGATAAATGGATTGAAAGGTTTGTCTAGTTCTGCTGAAGCTTCTCTAAGTGCCTCTGTATCTTCCACTGAAATCCTATTTCCCACTTCCTACAGTGATTTCTCTCCCCTAGTGACTCCTCTCTCCCTGCCCGCTAGCTGCTAGCCCTCCTGCACTCTCCCCGGGGCTGCGTCTCTCGTGCACACACACACACACACACACACACACACACGTACGCAAAGATGCACACCTCCAGGCACTCACACGCTCATCCACGCACATGAGCTCTCAGGGCACCACACACAAGGAGTCCGAAGGCGAGTGTCCCACTGATCAAGAGGCATCGACGACGACCAGGCCCCTGCGAGCTCACACTCGCTCTCATGTGCACGGATGTCGCGAAGCCCCCAGGGCATGCCTTCTGGGCCCCTGGGGGTCCCTGGGTTCTGCACGAGTGCCCCCAAGGGAGGGCGGCAGGGACCAGGCTCACCCAGGGCCAGGGTCCAGATGGACAGGCGTGGGCGGCAGCCCAGGGACCTCTCGGAGCCCTCCCACCCCAGCCCCCTTCCTTGCCCGTCGGCCTGCCACCCCCACCCGGCGCTGGCGGCCCCACCAGGGCAGCCGGAGGCTTTGTCCCAGCCACATCTGAAACAGCTCAGGAGCTGCTACGTCTGGCCGCCAGCCTGTTCCAGAAATAACTTGCTGGGCCTGGCTGCTCGCCCTCCTGGTGATGTCATTGGCCATTGGCCCAACCGGTGAGGTCACAGGCTTCCCTTCCCTTGGCGCTCCCTCCCGGGTGGAGCACGGACCCTCATCACCAAGCCTGTCTGCACCCCGTCCTGTTCCAGCCCAGCCGGGCAGCTGAGGCGGCCTCCTCCATGGGTGCCAGTTACCCAACAGCCTCTCACCTTTCTGTGGCCCCACTGGTTTCTCCCCCCTGTCGTGATGTAGTTTCCAGGGGATAGCAGACGCGGGAGCCACGGGGTCCCACTCCCACCCGCTGTGTGACTTCAGACAAGCCGCTTAACCTCTCTGTGCCTCCGAGTTCTCATCTTCACAGTGGAGATAACAGGAAGGACCTACCCCAAGGGTTGTTTTGAGGCTCACGTGGGCTCATGCACGTGAAACACAGGGCCTGGCGCCTACGCACGCAGAGCGTCCGTGATCCCATTTCCCTGTTGGGGGGAAGACAGGGCACGCCCCTGTGTGTTGGGGGGAGGGGGGATTCCAGCTCTGTGATGCTCTGTGGCACTCTCCTTGCCTGCCTGGCTCTTCCCCACTCTCCCAGCCGGAGCCCGCCTTGTCCCCTTACACTGTGCCAGAGGCATCCTCCGCTCATCCCAGGGCGGCTGCCCTGGTACCCGAGATGACAGCAGAGGCGCTGAGGGCACTGTGGGGGCAGCTTCTGTAGGGAGCGCTCTGGGGCCCTCCCCGAACCCCTGCCTGTGATGTCTCCAGCAGCAGCAAGCTGGCTGCCCCCCTGCTCAGTGCTAAAACGACCCCACATACCAACACCACAAGCCACAGCCTGACCCAGCAGGACCCCCTTGGCCCCTGTCTCCAAGGTTTGGCCCTCTTCTCCAGTCACGTGGGACTTATTCATCCTTTAAAACTCTAGGTCAGGGCACCTGGGTGGCTCAGCAATTGAGCATCTGCCTTTGGCTCGGGGCGTGACCCCAAGGTCCTGGGATCGAGTCCCGCATTGGGCTCCCCGCAGGAACCCTGCTTCTCCCTCTGCCTGTGTCTCTGCCTTTCTCTGTGTTTCTCATGAATAAATAACTAAAATCTTAAAAAATAAAAAAATCTAGGTCAAAAGTCCCCTCCTCCAAGAAGCCTTCCCAGACCACTTCAATGAATGAATCACTCGGGGCCATCCTAGCACTTTCCTCCAAACCCAAAGGGTTTGTCAGGACACGCCCTGATAGAAAGTGCTAGATACCAGGCCATGTCCATTAGTAGAAAGCTTCGGGACAATCGTAGGAAATAGTTACTCTGATTACACCTATTTTCTCGATGGAGAAGCTGAGGCGTAGGGACATTAGCACGCTGCCCAGGGTGGCGGGGTTGGTAGCAGAGCCAGGGGGCCTGGTTCCCTGGCCACGCCCCCTCCGCTGGCCCCGCGGCCCCAGTCACAGCTGATGAAGCTCCTGGCACCCCCTAAAGTCAAAGAGAGCCTTGAGGCCAGGACCCCAGTTTCTCCAACGCGGCAACCCCTGTGACATCAAGCCGGGTCCTGGCACACAGTAGGTGCCCAATAAATGCGGCCTGAATGAGATCAGCTCCGAAAGATAGGCCTTGAAGCCCTTCTGCGTGCACTTTGAAATGGGCCTCCAGCGCCCGCGTGCTGGGCACTCGGGGGCCTCCCACCGAGCCCCCCACCAGCCTCCGCCCGGCCTTCACACCCGGCCGCCTCTCCCGGCCTCCCCAGGCTCCTGGGCCTGCCTGTTTAAAACTCAGCCCCTGTCGTGCGACCTCTGTCAGCCGGGAATTAATTCCCCGGGTTCCCACTGCATAAAAACTAAACTCTCTTTTTATGGTCTCTACATGCCTTGGCCTTTCCTTTTATTCAGGTCCCTCTGCACTTCTGGAGAATAAATAAATACGGTGTAACTTTTATCAGCCTTGATCGGCGGGAGCCCTCAGGGCTGGCTGGAGCCCCTGCCTCCGCTGGGTGCCTCGGGGAGGCAGAGGGATCGGGAGGCTCAGGTGCCCCGCCCCAGGATCCCACCGGCCAGGCAGGGCTCCCTCCGTGGTCCTCAGCTGCCCCTCCTGCCACAGGCTCCCTTGAGAAGCGGCTGCGGGCCCCATCCTGCACCCCCCCCAACCCGCTGGCAGCAGCTGGAAGGGACCTAAGGGCATTTCGGGGGCGGGTCAGGCCCCAGCCGGCAGAGGCCTGGCCAGCGGGCACAGGGTCTGCGGCCACCCTGGGGAAACATGCCCACGCCAGGGGGACCCAGCCTTGGCGCTTATGTCTGCAGGCCTGGAGGCAGGGCCCCAAGGATGTCTCCATCTGGGAAACAGGGATGGCTGTTTTCCCAGTTCCCAGGGAAAGACGTGTGAGGGTCCCGCCAAATACTCCACTAGAAGGAGGGGTGTCACGGTCCCCTCAACCTTGTGTCACAAAGGAACATGCCTGAAGATGGTTGTCTGAATCCAGCCCTCCATTCTCGGGGTGTTCATGGGCTCCGATCCCCTGGTAGGAGCTGGTTGCCAGGTGTGTGTGTTCGGCCCCAGGGACGGCAGCTTCGGGGACCAGGCAGGTCACTTTCCGACGCGCCCCGGAAGGCTGCTCCACACCTCAGCCGGGCTCCGCAGAGAGGCTCCCAGCTAGGCTGTTCGTACGTCTGGGCCTTCCCAGATGCGACCCGGCTGCCTCCCTCGGCACGCCCCTGTGCAAAAGTTCCTGGAGCAGCTAGACCGGAGATAATTGCTTAATTAGGGGAAATTACCTAAATTCCAGCAGCCCCGGGAGCAGCCCTTGAGCTGTTCCACGGAAGCCTCCGAAACCCAGATCCTCAGAGATCGGACAGCGGCCCCTCAGCACCCACTCCTCCTCCTCCAAGGACACCACCCACGGGGCCTGGAGCCCTTCGCGCCCGCACCTGCACAGGCACGCATGCCCACACGCACATCACCCCCGCACCTTCTCGGCGGGGCCCTGCTGACGCTGGCGGGCTCGTGGTCCCCCCGGACACAGGAGCGCGGGGCCAGGTAGCAGACGCAGCAGGCGTTACGGTCAGGTCTATGGCTTCGGCTGCCGCGACCCGGGTCAGCCCTCGGAGCGCGCAGCAGGCCTAGACGGCTTCACAGAACCAGGTGGGAGCGCGGATTTGGCCGGTGGACCGGTTTGCTGACCCCCGTGGAAGGCTCACTGCCGGGGATCCGGCCAGGGCAGCCTGCCTCGGTGGTTCCCATGGGGTGAGGAAGGCCGAGGCAGCCAGCCCAAGCCACGCAGGCTCAGGGAGCTCCGAGTAACGAGTGTGCGCAGCTGCGAGGCTGGTGTCGTCGCAGATGTGGGCTTCGGTTGGGGGGGGGGGTTATGTGGGGGGGTGGACAGGCCCCGGCTTCAAGTCCTTGCTCCGTGATCTTGGGCCAGGAGGGACTGAACTCTCCGGGTTCCACTTGCTCACCTCCAAATTGATAATATTAATCATCCCTTCCTTTCAGGGTCACGGTGGCGGTAATGGGGTGGCGCGTGGAGCTGTTTGGCCTGTGCTAAGTGCTTAGCAGGTGTCCGCTTCTAGGAGTGATAATAGAGTCAGTTTTGGTCGTAGTGCTTTGGCCTTCGGGGGAGTCTCTGCAGGGAGGTTATAGGATTTCTGTCCCTTTTTCCCTCTAGACTTGTCATTACCTTATCTTCCCTTCTGATCGAGCTTCTGGGGGTCCACTGAGCTCCTCTGAAGTTTCAGAGGGAAGCGGGTGGAGAGCCACAGAGTGGGCTCCACAGGTGCGCAGCGTCTCTGGCCTCCCAGCCACCCTTGGAGAGAGGCCCGCGCCGGCCTGGTGAGCTGACTGCTGCCCCCTAAACGCTGCACTGGCCTTGCTGGACCAGCCGTTGGGTCCAAAAACACAGTGGGGGCTATGCTGGGGGGGGGGTCGGCTGCCCCCAGGGGATGCTGGAGAGCAACCCCCTGGGCGCCACCTCGGCCCCACACCCCCATCCTCCAGCACCTGCTTTATTCTTTTCCCTCTTCCTAGGCTGCTTCCTGCCCTCTAAGTCTCCTCTAGACAGGGACACCCAACCACAGTCACTCCCCACTGCCCCTGGGACCCAAGTGGCCTTCTCTGTGGCAACTTCGGGGCCCCGGGAGGGAACCCAAACCCAAATGGTGACAACGAGCAAGAGGGTCCTGAGGTCAGTTTGAAAGCAGTTACAATCCACGGACCCACGATCCTGGGGGATGGGGAGCCGGTGGGGGCAAATGCTCAGGAACGATGGGTTCAGGGGACCCCCGAGGAGCCACTGCACCGCGCTGCACTTGGGACATTTCTGGGAGAACAGTTCCACCCTGGGATACCAGAGCCGGGGGCGAGACGGGCGGCATCCCTGGCACAAGGCAGGGCTGGTGCAGATTACGGCCTGGCCGACACGGTCGCAGCCACCTGTCTGCCGGGAGCCCGCCCCGGCCTGGGCTGAGGGACACGTCTTTAAACTGTGAGCGGGCGTGGAGTCCAGATACCAGCTTCCCTTCAATCGCAGTCAAATACCTTGTGTGCCTTAAATAAACTGCTGGGGGGGGGGGGGGGTCGGACTGGCGAGAATGCAGGGAGGGAGGAGGGAGCGAGACACAGATCCAGGAGCGGCCTTGGCCACAGCGGGAGCGACCACCGGGGAATTGGTGAAGATGTCTTTTTAGGCTCCCTTAGCTGATAACTCATGGCCACAGCTGCCTGGGGTCTGCTTCCCACCCACGACCCCGGGCAGCCCCTGCGCCTGCCCCTGGGCTGCTCCAAAGCCCATGAAAGCCTGCTGCTCCTCCCGGACCAGATTCTCCACCTCCCTCCTCCAGGTCGGTGCTTTGGGGGCTTAGGGGGCCATGTCACTCCCAGGGTCTGGTCCTGGATCAAGGCTGTCCCTGTTGATGCTCTGAGGCCCAGGCTTCCGATCAGATGCCAGCCACGGGGCGCTGTAGGTGGGCTGGCCCCTCGCCACGCACAGCGAATCCGATTTCCTCCACCTGCGCTATTTCTAGGCCCGATCTGCTTGACTCACTGTCCTTGCACACTCCTGACCTTCGAATCCACGTCCGTCTGCAGCTGCAGCAGCCTCCCAGACCCGAGGCCTCACTAAAGGCGGGGGAGCCCCCGTATCTGGCTTCTGGCCTCGTTCCCGGGAGCCCAAGTCTAGCCTCTTATCCCAACCCCCGTATCTCTGCCCTGTACGTCCTTGCCTCCGTCGTCCATCACCTGCTGCTCCGGCAAATGCAAAATCCCACCCGGGTTCTGCTGCCACTGCTCCCCGCATCTGGGCCCCGCATGTCTCCTCCCCAATACGGGGAATGCCTGCCCTCCTGAGGGGTCTCTCAAGCCCGTTCCCGCATCATCTTTCGTCCTATTGCTCTCTCCTCCCAGCTGGTCTCCCTTCTCTAACACGGTGGTTCTCAGACGGTGGCCCCAGGACCAGCAGCGTCAGCAGCACCCGGGGCGGGGTGTGAGGCCTGCAAATTCTCCAGGCCTGCTGGCTGAGAGACTCGGGGGATTTCCACAAGCCCCCCCACCCCCCGCCCCCGGGGATTCTGAGACACTCAGGATTGGGAACCGCTGTGTCCAGCGCACCCTCCCAGCAGCTTCCAGAGCATTCTTTCTAAAACCCAGGCCAAGACCTCACATTCTCTTGCTCGGCAACAGCCGATGACTCTCTCGTGCCTTCAGAATTAATTTTCAATTAACTTCTTAAGCGCAGTGTTCCAGGACCTTCGCCATCTGGCCCGAACCTCCCTTTCCAGCCGCCCCGCTCTCCGTCCCCTCTGAGCCCAGCCCTTTTGGCACCAGGTAACCGCTTTGACAGTGGAAGCTCCAGTTCAAATGCTGCCCACCCTGGGAAACACTGCCCACCCTCCTCATCCTCCTGGGACCCTCAGCCCCGCTCTCAGTGCTCTGAGTGCCTTGGGCACGCCTCTCTCCTGACCGTTGTTCTCAGGTGCCATAAATACGTGGGGGCACATTGATCTCCCCCATCCACTAAGAGCTTCTGGAAGCAGGGCTAACGGGCTTCCTCAGCCCCTCACTGGGCTGGTGCAGAGCAGTTGCCAATATATACCCACTGGTGACAGGAATGAATTTAGCTCTCGCTAGTACCTGCCAGAGACCCACCCTCACCCCCAGCCCTCCTGCAATGCCACCCACTGACCACCTTGATCCAGAGCCCACCTGCCTGGACACTTAGGGCCTCCTGGGGCCTCTCTGATCCCTCCTGTACTCATGTGGGTCCATCTAGGCCAGCTCCCTTCCAGCCCAGTCACCCCACAGCCTAGCTGGGCGTAGGGGAAGAAGGAGAGACCCTTCTGGGGTCACCAGTGAGCTTTCCCCAGCACAGGGCTGCAGTGGGAGCCACAGCATCTCCCTGAGCACCTTTCCAGTGATAAGTCAACCCCGACAAACAGGAAAGCCACGGGTACCCTCACTAGCAGCCCACCCTCCTGTTGCATAAGATGGTAGGGGAGGGTTTGGGGTGGTTTTTATGTCTTTTGCCTCCGCGCGTGCATATGTGTGTGTTTCCCCACTAGGTTTGCCTTCTTAATTATGTCCGTTTACAGCGATATTAAAATGAGTCTGTATTCCCCGTATGCACAGCGACCGGTGGGCCAGTGGCGGGCCGGGTGGCTGAAACACGCGACAATCAAGCCTCTCCCTCAACCCACAAAATGAACAGTCCCCAGGTAGGTAACGGAGAGTTATGGGAATGTTTTCAGTGGGGCCTGAGCGACCTAATTACCTGCTAGGGGATATTTTCGACCTGTCAACAAACTCTCCCTTTAGGTGTGTTTAGCAAATGGATGGAGCCAGGACGCACGGCGGGGCTGGTGCAGGCTGCCCAGGCCGGGCTGAGGAGCACCTGCACTTTAGTGGCTGGGAAATCACAGGGGTGCCTGGCTCTCCCGGCGGTGCTGCTCTCGAGGACCGGGTCCAGACACCCCCTCCTCGCCCCCCACCCTAGCCCCAAAGCCCCTCCCAAGGGCCCTTGCTCTGGCTCTCCCCACCCACCAGGGCCTCCTGTGTCCTTCAGACTTCAATGTCCCAGATCCCCCCGGGCCAAGGGACTGTGTTGTCCTCTGTCTGCGACCTGAAGTCCAGTTTGCCAGTTAGATTTCGGATGTGATTAAGCGCACCCACACCGCACCCAGGACGACACCCAGGAAGAGAGCCAGCCTGTGTGCCCTCTGTGGCTTCTCCAGGACCTCAGCTTCTGTGATGGGGCAAAGGAAGCCAGCCCCGGCCCTCCGGCTGTCCTCCCTCCTTGAACCTGGCACTCAGGTCACCTAGCAACCTCGACAGGCGGCCAGCCTGGCCAATCACCTGTGGCCGATGACACCCACCTGCTTCCAGGGCCTGAAGGCACCCAGCGCCTCCCCCTACCACCTGTCACCCCGCCAGGCCACCCCACCTCCCCCTTGGACGGCCCCCAAGAAAGCAGGCCTGGTGGCCGGTGTTTCTCACCTCACCCTCTGCTCCCTACCCAAGGCCCATTCTGCGGCTTAATCTGTGACATTTAACATAAATAGTTTTCTATTCCCAGCTGACCTTTAATGGCTTTTATCATCAGCTGTGGTTCCTGGCAGCCGTACAAGAGCAGCTGACTGCTGCCTCAGTCTATTGCAACAGAATGCCCAAGGAGGCCCCACGGTTCCCGCCACGTGAAGCCCGGTGGCCCCCGGAGATGTCTGCCCAGACCTGAGCCCGCCACTCTCCGCCCGGAAATATCATTACACGTTCCAATTAGAATTAGTGGGGAAGTCAGTTATTAAGTGGCCCGTTATTATGGTAATGGAGACACTCCACATTAACTGGTGCAGACCGCTCTGGCCTTCCTCTGAGGGCCACTTCTGAACCCCCCATCCCTCCCTGATGCTCAGTGGCAAGTGCAGCCAGGGAGGCAGGGGACGCCTGGGTGGCTCAGCGGCTGAGCTTCTGCCTTCGGCTTGGGGCGTGATCCTGGGGTCCGGGATCATGTCCCACATCGGGCTCCCCGCAGGGAGCCTGCTTCTCCCTCTGCCTGGGTCTCTCATGAATAAATAGATACATCCTAAAAAAAAAAAAAAAGAAAGAAAGAAAGAAAGAAAGAAAGAAAGAAAGAAAGAAAGAAAGAAATGGGAGGCAGGAGGCAGAGCCGGTGGGTGCTGCACCGTGGTCCTCCCTCCGCTCCTCTATTCCCCACCCCCAGACGCTGTCCCCAGGAGGTGACATTGACACACCCTCTGGCTGAAACCCCGAATCTCGTCTGCTAACCACCGTCGGGGCCAGTGCCCACCATCGCCAAACCCCTCCCGGCTCCTTTCCTCCTGCTCACAGATGTGTTCGCATCATGGAAAGATTCCTGCAGAGGTTTGGGTTAGGCAAAGGTCTTGCCACTCCCCAGGGACCCCAGGGGTGCCACAAGACCCCCTAGGCTGGAATGGTGGAGCCCAGCTCTGGTCCCATCGAGGCAGGGGAACTGGGGCATGTCACGTGACCTCTGGGAGCCCTCCACCCCCACCCCCACCTTTCACCCTGTGATGAAAGGTCGAGTCAGGAGTTTCGGACGTTGCCTTGATCGAGCATGCCCACAGGCTGCGGCCTTCCCTGATCGGGGTACTGGTCTGCTGGGAACTGAATTATGTCCCCCCAAATTCATGTTGGAGCCCAACCACCCCTCAACATGATGGTATTTGGAGATGGGGCCTTCAAGAGGTAACTAGGTTAGCTGAGGTCCTGAAGGTCCCCTATGATGGGATCAGTGCCCTTCTGAGGAAGTTACCAGATCTGTCTCTGCGTCCCTCTCCGGGCGGCTGCACAGAGAGGTCCATGAGCACAGTCAGACAGCGGCCACCTGCAGACCCGCGGGAGGAGGCCTCACAGTAAGACCTACCTGCCAACGCCTTGATCTGGGCCATCCGGCTTCCAGAACGGTGGGAAATCTATGTGTGCCAAGACCCACATGTGGTGTCATGTGACAGTCACCTGAGCTAAGGCAGGGCCCCTTGAGGCAGAAATTCTCCACCTGAGGCAGGTGTGTTAAGGGAGGGGGCCCATGTCAGTCTTCTCGGGGTGGGGGGGCTCTCAGGGGTGCCTTCCGCTGTCGAACACTGCCTCCCAGCCGGCTCTCCATGCGCCCCCCCGGGCCCCTGCGGGCACAGCAGGGCAGAGTCCTGGTGGCCACCCATCCCAGCGTGGGATGAGCCCTGGGGCCCCCGAGCCCCAGCTTCCTTGTCTGGTTCCATCTGATGAGGGTGGATAAGCTCACACAAGAGAAGCACGGGCTCGGGGCCTGCAGGGCGGGCGTGCGCAAGGGCGGCTGTCACTGCTGGGCTGGATCACCACGGGGCGGCGGGACACACAAAGCCCACAGTGGCTGCCTTTCCCTGGGATCTGCTGGGTGTGCAGGAGGAAGGAAAACAGTGACCCCAGGGGCAGAACGAAGTGAACAAGATAGGATGAGAAACTGGAATGGAAGCCAATGACTAGAGGGAGGAGGAGACAGAGAGACAGGAAGAGAGACAGAGACAGAGAGAGACAGAGAGATAGGGAGAGAGATGGGGACCAGGAGACAGAGACAGAGAGATAGAGACAGGGAGATAGAGAGAGAGATAGGGAGACAGAGACAGGGAGATAGAGAGATAGGAAGACAGAGACAGGTAGAGGGAGAGACAGAGGGAGACAAAGACAGGGAGACAGGGAGATGGACACAGATACAGGTGGCAGAAGGGAGCCGGGGACGCCCTGTAACCAGGAAGGGCTGTGTGAGGTGAGGTGGGAGGCAGGTGGAGGGGAGGTGCTCTGTTCTCTCCTGCTCAGCTGCACCCGCAGAGGCTCTCAAATGAGAGGAGCCCAGGCAGGACAGAGGAGCAGGACAGGGCCGGAGACGCAGGCCTGCCAGCTCACAGCTAGGGGAAGGGGAAGAGGAAGGGGAGGGGAAGGGAAAGGGAAGGAGAGGGGGAAGAGGAAAGGGAGGGGGAAGGGGAAGGAGAGGGGGAGGAGGAAGGAGAGGGGGAAGGGGAAAGGGGAAAGAGTGGGAAGGAGAAGCAGAGGGGGAAGGGGAAGGAGATGGGGAAGAGGAGTGGGACAGGGAAGGGGAGGGAAATGGGGAAGGGGAGTGGGATGGGGAAGGGGAGGGAGGAAGACGAAGGGAAGAGGAGGGGGAAGGGAAGGGGAAGGCGGAGGCAGGCAGGCAGCCAGAGAAGGCGAGCTCCCTGATGGCTCCCTGAAGTCTCCCCGGTATGTCCTCCTCAGG
The DNA here is from genome assembly GCF_048418805.1 of Vulpes vulpes. Classification (NCBI taxonomy): domain Eukaryota; kingdom Metazoa; phylum Chordata; class Mammalia; order Carnivora; family Canidae; genus Vulpes; species Vulpes vulpes. The sequence goes on from NC_132781.1 coordinate 7,189,973, forward strand.
CCTGGGCTCTGGCTCCTGGGGGAGGGGCCTCTGGGTTTGATCCCCTCATCTCTGGACGAGGCCCGCTGCCCAGGAGTGTGTCATTAGGACGCACTGTCCCTTCGCAGCAGCCGGGCTGTCGTGCCTTGCACCATGAGAGCACAGCGGGAGCCGGGGTGGCCTGGCAGATGGGCTGGGCTCTTAGCTGGTTTATTTGCTTCTCTGGGCGTCTGTCCTGCTTTCCTAGGGGTGGAGGTACCGCCGGGGACCCTGGGGGGACTGCCTCTCTCAGGAGGCCGTGGAGCATGTCCCCAGGGGCCTCCAAGGGACCAGGGACCCTGCCAGGATGCCCTTTCCCTAACCGGGGGGCAGGTGACAGCCTTAGCGGCCTGAGTCCCAGCCGGAGAACCGTCTACCTGCCAGTGGCCTCAGAGTGGGGGTCCCTCCTCGGAGTCCTTTGGAGCAGGGTCATCCCTGAGCACAGGGACCTGGCCCCTTACCTGTCTGAGCCCCCATCCCAGGCCCCACCTCTGGGGACCTACCCCTTCCCCTACTTCTCCGTGGGGGAGGCACGGATCCATCTCCTGTTTCCACAGGGCCGCACAAAGGCACGCAGCAAGGGAAGGCGGGCCGTGTGGACAGGGACAAGAGATTTGAGAACAGGCTTGGAGGTGGATGTCTGCAGAGAGGCACAGGTGGTTCATTTTAACCATAAGTGACGCGGACATCAGTGACCGTCCCTTGCTGCGCAGCCCGCACGCTGGGTGTGCACATTCAGGCAGCTCTGCTGCCCAGAGCCGGCCACCCTCCTCCTTCTCCCCAGAGCCCCAACTCTCCTTCCCTGGGCAGGAATCTCCCCCTCCACCCAGCAGTGGCTGGAGGGTCCTTGGGATGACGGTGGTGCATTTTCCCCTCCTCCCCTGCCTGCCGCGTAGCCCCCGCTGGGATAAAAGCCGGAGAGAAGCCTGAGTCTAATCACCCTGCGGCTGGAGTCCCAGGGCTTTTCGGAAAAGTCTGGAGTCAATCAGAGCAAGGAGAGGGGGCCCTGTCCAGGGACCCCCTGACCACACCTGGACTCCCACATCCCTCTGCAGGCACCAGGGCAAAGGTGTGGCTGGGAAGACAGGACACCGTGTCCTGGGTCTGCAGGATCCAGGGTGGGGCTGCCTAGGATTGTGACAATCAGCGCAGGCTCCGGAGTCCACGAGCAAGCCGGGGCACCCCTCTTACTCCTCCGAGCTGGATTTTCTCCTCTGCTTGATGGGCAACCACAGAACCCTAGAATCGCACAGAGGGGCTTCAGGAAAATTGAAGACGACCGTTAATGCAAGAGCTTGGCACACAGGGCCAGGTCCACAGTGTAAACTGTAGGGTTCCTTCAGCATCTTCCCGTCAAATCCTTGAACCCCAGGTAGGACGAGGGCCCAGGCAGTTTCAAGATCCTAAATTGTGCTTTTAAAAGGTGCCTTGGAGGTCTTATGGCCCACCCGGTTCCAGAACCATCCACATCAGCCACCACCTCCATCCCATCTCTTTGCTCAACAGCATTCCTGGGAAGACTGAGCTACCCGAGTCTTAGCAAGACGAGGAGACTCGCTTCTCCTCCTGCCTCCAGGTAGCGGCTGTGCTCCTTCTGGAAACCAGCCATGAGCCTCTCTACTACTCAAGGTGTGGTCTGTGGATCTGTCACCTTGCCGTCCCCTGGGAGCTTGTTAGAGACACAGGATGTCAGGGCCCCACCGGACCTGAGGAGTCAGATCCTGTGTTTGAGTTCGACCCCAGGTAACTGTGAATGTGGAGTTTCTGAGAAGCACTGACCTAGGAGACCCTGTGGCTCTCCCCACGGTGTCAGGTCTCAGCGATGTGTCACGAGGAAATGTGAGCTACCTGCATGTAAGTGATATTAATGATAGTTATAGTATCAACATCTACCAAAAAAAAAAATTGCACTAAAAAAAAGAAATTTAAAACAATTTTTAAAAAATTTTAAAAAAGAAACTAGAGCTGATTCAAGATGAGTCCTATTGTGGCGTCACCCGCCCATACTTGTGCTCTGAATTGCCTTCCTGGGTGAGAGAGTTCACAGCGGTGACCTGCGTGCAGCTCTGAGATGCCCATGGAAATGTGTCCTGCGGGGGGACCTGTTCCCGAGGTGTCCTTCGGGAAGACGGGAGGAATAAACCATGGATCCAACCCAGGCTCCCTGAGCAAAGCAGGATTCCTGCCCAACAGCTTCCCAACAGGCGGTGGGTCAGATGGTGAGCCCAAGGCGGCGATGCCATCACCCGACGACCCTCATTCTTGGAAAGTTCTTGTTCATGTTCAAATAGGAACCCCTGCAAATCCCACCCACGGACCCTCATTCAGTCCCTGACACCACACAAAACCAGCCAAACTCCTCTTTTATATGCTGTCTGTACTCGTTTCCTGTGGCCGCCCTAACAAATTGCCAGGAACGGGGGGGTACGGGGGAGATTGCCACGACAGAAATGTCTTCTCTTACACTTGCAGAGGCCCCAAGTCCACAGTCAAGGTGCTGGCGGGGTGGCACCGCCTCCCCCCCACCCCAACCCCCCAGGGGAGAGCCAGCTGGGGTGGCTCTAGTAGAACATCGCAGACCGGGGGCGGATACAACATACATTTATTTCCCCCAGTTCTGGAGGCTGCAAGTCCAAGATCCAGGCACAGAGGGACCTGGTGTCTCTGGTGAGGGCCCTCGTCCTGGATTGCAGAAGGCTGTCCCACCGCTGTGTCCTCGCACATCAGAGAGCAGGTGGCCAGGAAGCCAGCTCCGGTGTGTCTTCTTATCATGAAGGCTCTGCCCTCATGCCCTGGTCACCTCGCCCAGGCCCTCCTCCTCAAAGCATCACACTGGGGGTTCTGATTCCAACATTCAAGTGGGAGAAGGGCACAAACTTCCTGTCCCTGACTCCTTCCTGCTTCTTCCAGCTTCTGGAGGCTCCAGGTGTTCCCTGGCTTCTCTGGTCTCTGCCCCTTCCTGATGTGGCCTCCTTCCCTGTGTGTCCGAGGAGGCTCGGCTCTCTCTGCCTTTCTCTTATGACACCTGTCACTGGATTGAGGGCCCGCCTTGAATCCAGGATGGTCTCATCCTGTAGGGTGCGGTTACATTTTCAAAGACCTTCGTCCAAATAAGGTTGCATTCACAGATTCTGGAAGTTAGGAGTGGACACATCTTCCGGGGGCCGCCATTCCGCCCACTAAATGTCCACTGAGATTTTTTTTTTTAAGATTTTATTTATTTATTCATGAGAGACACAGAGAGAGAGAGAGAGAGAGGCAGAGACACAGGCAGAAGGAGGAGCAGGCTCCATGCAGGGAGCCCGATGCGGGACTCGATCCTGGGACTCCAGGATCACGCCCTGGGCCGAAGGCAGATGCCCAACCTTGAGCCACCCAGGTGTCCCATCCATTCAAATGTTTAAAGATGAGCTCTCCATGTGTCTCCTCTTCCCCAGTGACACCGAACCTCACCATCCGTTCACAAGCCTTCAACGTGGCCTACGTGAAGCCTGGCTGACCCCCACCAGACACGGGCAGAGGCCTGTCTTCTCTTCTGCTGGTAGAAGAGATGAAGAGTTTTAACCTATTAGGATGAATGACATGTGGCGGGCTGTGGGTGTCATGTGGGCCGAGTACTTGCAAAAGGAAGTTCCCAAAGCAGGGCCCAGACTAGGGTGAGGTAGGCGAGAGCTCCTGAAATTGCAGGATCAGCACCCGAGAGCAAGTGCTGCCTTCCATCTGTCCTCCGGGCACCTCCTCCTCTTCCCTGTCACCCTGGCCCTGCCCTAAAGAGGCCAGCCCGGGTCATCTCCATGGTAATGAGGGGGAGACTCCCCACACACCTGCTGCACAGCCTCCCGCACCCTGCAGCTTCCCCACCAGGTCCCCAGGAGTCCCAGCTCCTGTTTCCGCCCTGTGCGGAGCAGGGAGGGTTCTGGGGAGAGAAACCATATGTTAGCAGAGTGTGCCTTTCTTGGGGGGCCTCGGCTCCGCACCTTGTCCACAGTGGACATCACATGGGGCCCCTGCGGCTGGGCGGGGTGCATGTTCCAAGGTTGTTGGAGGTATTCCCAGCCTGAGCACAGGAGCCTGAGTCCTCCCCCAGAGGCCAAGGGGGAGTCTCGCCCAGTGAGGTGCCCTCAGGCTTCACGCAAGGGGTCTCCTGCTGCCGCGCCTGGTGGCGGTCCCCGGGCTTCCTCCCTCCTCCCACTCCATGGCCCTCCTGGCCTCTACTGACGGCTTTCACGCGCACAGCTCTTTTGCAGTTTGCAAAGCACTTTTCCCGTGGCCTTTAATTGGACCTTTACAGCGACCTTGACATTCACTCATTAGCCCCGTTTAACAACGATGAACCTGAAGCTCAGGGGATGAGCGGGCTGCCCCAGGCTCCAAAGGCCCAGAACTGGGGGGGTCAGGCCTGAATCCCAGTCTGTGCCCCCAGATCTCTGCTGCTCCCCCCTCGTCAAGCACTACAGACTCAACGTCCAGCAGGAGTGCCCTGGGGGGGGGGGCAGGCAGCGGCACGGACATTTCGTCCAGCACCTATAGGGTCACTTCTTCTGACCAAGAGGAAGAAGCGGTGAAAATCAGGGCTCCCCGCCTGACAGGAAGGGGATTTGTCTGCTTTGTAGAACTTCCCAAGAAGCCCGAGGAGACACATAGCAGGTGTCTGGGACAGGACGGGCCCAGACAAAGCCAGTCTGCTGGCTTCCACATGCTGGGGAATCCTCACCTCCTCCTGCCTCAGAGCAGCGATTTCTCCAGCCTACCTGAGTCGCCTCCTTCCCAGAGGATGCTTAGCCAAGGCCTGCCTCTCTTCTCGGCCATCCCTGAGATGGGACTGGGGAGGTGAGGGTGGCATGGTTCATGGATCGGTGGATCTGGTCCATGACACAGCTGAACATTCTCCAACTCAGCCTCCCTGGTGGGCTTCCGGCTCTAAGGGGCAGGTGCCCGGAGCCTCCAGCAGGACCAGCTCATCTGAAACCACTCGAGAAGCTCCAGGGAGTAGCTCTCCACCCGAGCTGGCGGAGAAGGCGCCGGCCCCAGTGCATGCCAGCGAGATCCAGACGCAGCAGGATAATTAGCACTCGTGGGTGCTGAGGCTTCCGGGCAGCAGGGCCCTCTGAGTTCTGAGCTGGCTCTTGCCTCCGCTGCCAGCTGCACCGTATCCACATCAGGGCACGGGGGCCCAGGCACCGCTGGTCCTTGGGCCTGGGTCTCTAAGCCCACCTGGGGTGATGCTGCACTGTTTACTGGTTGACCTAAAACCGGTGACTCAACCTCTCAGAGTGTAGGCGTCCTCTTCTGTAGAGGAAGCATAATAATAGAGCCTCCCACCTCGCTGGTTGTCATGAGGATCCCATTAATTAATTGATGGACACAAAAGTACTTTGCATCTGTAAAGTACCCAACAAGTGAGGTTACTGTCAATGCCATGACTTCATTTCAGGTCTGGAGGCCTGGGTGGGGCAGCAGGAGTATCTTCTGCGAGTCCCTTCCGCCCTCCTTCAGACTCACACCAGTTACCCAGTTTCCAATCATGATGCCAAGTTTCACTGCTATTGGCGCGCGCTGAACCGTGTCTCCCCAAGTTCATAAGTTGAGGTCCTCCCGACCCCACCCCACCCCCCACCCAGGCCCTCACAATGGGACTGTATTTGGAGCTAGGATCTCGAAAGAGGTGATTTAGTTAAAACCGAATGGTCTTTTTTTTTTTTTTTTTAATTTTATTTTTTATTTTTTATTTATGTAGTCATACAGAGAGAGAGAGAGAGAGAGAGAGAGAGAGAGGCAGAGACATAGGCAGAGGGAGAAGCAGGCTCCATGCACCAGGAGCCTGACGTGGGATTCGATCCCGGGTCTCCAGGATCGTGCCCTGGGCCAAAGGCAGGCGCCAAACCGCTGCGCCACCCAGGGATCCCAAAACCGAATCGTCTTAACCCATTAGATGGGCCCTAACCCACAACACGATGGTGTCCTTCCAAGAAGAGGAAGTTTGGACACAGACCTACATCGACAGGAAAAGGTGGCCGTCACAAGCCAAGGAGGTAATTCTCAGAGGAAACCGACCCTGCTGACACCTGGACGTCAGATACCCAGCCTCCTGAATTGAGAGAAAATAAATTTCCATCATCTCAGCGGCCCAGCCCAGGGTGCTCTGTTAGGGAGCATTTGTAGACTAGTACAGTTACCCCCAGCATGGGTTCTGGGAAACGCTGACCTGCAGGGCGTCACGAGGGCCTGCGTAAAAACGGCTTGGTACTCAAACAAGCCTGGGAACCACTGGATTGAACAAAGCTACGTGGATTTTTTTTCTTTTTTTTAAATTGCAAGACTCCTCACAACTATGACCGTGCTAACAAGTGCTTTGAATATCTGGAAATGGATAGACTGTGCAGTATTTCCCAGGCTTACTTGAACTTGGAACCCTTCTATTGTGAGGCGGCCAGGAGATTTGTGTTCTATAGGAGCACGCATGGAAACTACTGGCTCCGAGGATCATTTCGTATCAGGGCTCTGCCCTCTGTCACCACGTCCTCCTCCTCCTCCTGCCTCTCCCCACCTGCTGGGGAAGAGCTAGGAGCCTGGACCAGTGGGGGGACGGGGCGGGCAGGGTGGGTACCTCTGGGCCTGAGCCCTCTGTCTGCTGCTGGAGACTCAGTAGGTCTCCCTTACCAGACAAGCAGCCGGCCAGCCAGAGCTCTGTATTTTATGGCCCTATCATGTGTGAGATCTTGCCCATTAGGGAGAAGCTGTCAACGCAAAACATAGATTTCAAGACACACTTTCTACTCCGGGATTATGAATAACCCCTCCAATCATTAGAACTGGAGTATTTTTTAAAAATCCAATTTGTTTCCCACCTCGAAACCCATTTACTTTGCTTGCTTCCTGCTCTCTGTTAGGAAAGGGGGCTGGAGGCTGCAGGCTTCCAGAATCCTGGCTCTAGAAACCTTGCATGCCCAGAAATAGGGCCAGCCCCTCATCTGAATCCTGAATTTTCCTGGAAATGATCTGTCATCTACTTTCCACAGCTCAGCTGTGTATTTCTAGCGGATGGTGTCCCCTCTCTAGTCAGAGCTAGAGAGAGCCCTGTGGGCTGGGCCACTGACCCCAAAGCAGGACGGGCATGACCCAGACGGGCCTGAGTGGGATCCCATAGAGACATTCCCTTCTCCCAGCAGGGAATTTGGGAAGGTGCTGATTTTGATTAGCCAAGACCTAAATCAAGGTGTAAACCCAAGATTAAAAGAAAACAAAAATACAAAGTAGGCCTAGGGCATGAAAAATCTCCATTTCTTTTTGTGTCCTCACCGGCAAAGGAGGCTGGCGCTCCTCCCCACCCCCACTCTGCGGCCTCATCGCTGCAGTAAAAGTGACACCAGAGATTCATCGGGACGCGTGCCCTTGTTCAACTCCCCACAGCCTCTGCAGGGACAGGAGCTGTTCATCTCTTAGGTTCAGTTTGCAGCCTCCAAAACCCTGGGGAGGAGCGCCTGGCCCTGCTCCGTGGTCCAGTGAGGCCTCGAGAGCCCTCCCGAAGGCCAAGGCCAGAGTGGAAGTGACCTCTCGGCGGACCAGACAAGCGTCCTGGGGACTGGGGCTGCAGAGGCCCAGGCCTGACTGCGTGTCGCACACCAAGCCCTCATTCCTGCCCCGCTGGCCCTGCTGCGCTGGGAGCCTGTCACCCTCCCCATCCCGGGGAAGGTCGGCACCCCGGTTAGGGGGACAGAGGCAAGCAGCTGGATACAGTCCCCTCCCCAAGGTGCTCTATGGGGGGAGCACAGGAAGGAGCCTGAAGAGCCCAGAGGAGGTGGTGGCTGACCCCTGGAGGCATCTGGCAAGGGTCAGAAGACAGGGCCACTGCGCTGGACTCACAAAGACAGTGAGGAGGCCATCGGGCAGGTGGGGGGGGGGGGGTGGATCGCTCTGTCCCCTCCCAGCTTCCCGGAATGGCCTTATTCATGTATCAATGAGAAAACTCTGTTTTCTTTCTATCCCCTACGATGCCTAAAATCTCCATCCTCCACATAAAATACACTCCGGGAAACCAAGGCCTCTCGTTCTTCTGTATGTCGCAGTGCTTCACACGGTGCGTGGCACACAGTAGGCCCTCAAGTATACGTGTCAAGCGGCTGAAGACTAAGGCAGAGGGAAGTTAGGACACACGGGGGAGGGCCGGATGGAAATGGTTCGGGTGGAGAGTGACAAGTCCTGGCCCTACCCCCCTGGTCTTACAGGAAATCTCCAGACCTCCCACCTGGACAGGTAGGGACGGGGAGGAGGAGTGGTACGGACTGCTGGGCTTTACTGAGAGATCCGTGGCCATGACCTGTGCTCCTTCACGGCTCCCAGACGCTCCTGCCACAGAGAAGGCCCCAGGCGAGGTCCCAGCGGGCAGGAAGGGGATGGCAGGCGGCTGCCCCCTGCCTGGCGCCCTCCTCGGATGCCTACATGGCCCAGCCCAGCGTCTCTGGAGCCTTGGCCGCTCCCACTTCTGCCTCTACTGAGCCTCGGTCCCTTTTAGCTCTCATTTGTACATGGGCCTCAGCCCAAGCAAAAGATTCAGCGGGAATCCGGCCGGGTTCCCAGACGCTTAATTGGAGCTGGGCTCTTCATTACCTGCACACCTGTTCCCCAACACCATATGGTCGGAGGTAAATAGACTGTAATTGTTTATCTAGACTCCATCCTGCCGTGCATGAGGGAATGAGTACGGGGCTGCAGCCCCCCGGCTCCCCCGCCACCGGGCCTGCTGAAGGACAGAGCTCCCCCCGCCCCCCGACTTCCACATCCGGGGCCCACCTCGGGGCAGCTTCTTGGCCGGCTCCAAGGAAAGATCCCCGCCGGGCTACACTGGCCGTCGGGCGCTTGGCAGCCGTGCCCCCTGCCCCTGCCAATGAGGTTGAGCAGCCGGGCACCTCGCAAGGCCTGGGCTCATTTATCTCTTTCCCGGGGAGGCTGAAGGATGCTGAAGGATGTCTGAGCAGGCTGGGCTTCGAGGCTGGCAGGCGGGGGCCCGGGGCTCAGGCTGCCACGCTCTAACTCAGCAGCTTTGGGCACGTTTCTTAATATCTCAGAAGCTTGGCTGCTCGTGTCTAGCAGAGAGAGAGGCGCTGACCTCTGCACCACCGGGCCGTGGATGACAGAAGGAGCTAAGGTCCACAGGGTGCATGCGGATGCTGCCAGGAGCTCTGGATCTAGGGTGACATTCAATCCTCGTGGCAGATCTTGGAGGTGGGGGCTGGGATTATTCGCACTTCACGGATGAATGAACACATGGAGGCTCGGGTGGGCTCAGCCACTTGCGGGTGCCATCCAGCGGGAAACCAGGGGAGCTGGACGTCTGGCCCAGCTCTGTGCCCTCGGGAGCCCGTGCTCTTGGCCAGGGTGCTGCATTTATGTTATGAGGTAGTGCATGAAAGGGGCCTGGCTGGGGTCCAGGAGCACAGAAGGAAACCAATAAATGCCCATCTCCTCTCTGCCCTTCCTTTAGGGGCAGATACCCCCCCCCCCAGCCCTCTGGAGAGACTGCCCAAGTCTCTAGATCTAGAGATCTCCAAGCCCCCAAAGGAAAGTACAAATAGGACAATCCCCGCCCCCTCCCAGGGATCCCCATCTTTGCTCCCTGGCCGGTCAGCTGGGGGGAGCTGGTCCTTCCCCAAGGTACCACCGCCTTGATTGCCCCCCGAGGTGGAGCAGGAAGGATAGACCAAAGAGGCAGTTACTAGAAGTGCCCTTGACCAAGGCGGGCTCCTGGCCTCGGAAGAAGTCAGATGAAATGATCTGAAAAAAAGACGAGGGGCCCTGAGTATTTTTGGAAATATGACCTCGTGCAGGAGGCAGAGTGCTCAGCCTCTGCAGAGAACCAGAGGCCCCAAAGAGCCTGGCGCTACCACCACCGGGGGCCTCATTTCCAGGCCCAGAGAAAGGACTCCTCACCGTGTCACTACCTGGGTGCTTTCCCTTGCCTGCCCAGACCTGCCCCACCCGCCCCCAGAGGCTCCAGGAGGATGGATGGCTTCCCCAAGCCCAGGAGAAGGGATGACATGTCTTCTTAATCTGCCCTGAATTGATCTTTAATATGATGAAGAGCTTCCAGACCTTTCATCCCTGATGGATCCCCGTTGTCGCAGAGACACTGGCTCCTGCCTCGAGCCTGCCAAGTCAGGCAGGCAGCCTCATGGTGGGCTCAGAAGGCGGCTCAGTCAGCAGCAGCTGCCCCCGGGCCCAAGCCTTGGACCATGCCCCGAGGAGGCTGGGAGAAAGGACGAGGCCTGATTCCCGTCCTCCCAGACGCTGTCATCCTTCTGCAGAGATAGATGTCAAGTCCCCCAGGACACACGTGCTTATCAGACTTAAAGATGAGCTCCTCGACTCAAGTGTATGGCCGCCAGGAAGCCTGCAAGCCAGAGGAGCAGAAGGGTAGGGATGCTGGAGGCAATGGGAGTAATTAGGGAAGTCTTCCTGGAGGAGGCGCCCTGGGGGGGATGAGGATTTCTGATTCTCATAGGCTCCCCCCATTGCTCTGGGGAAGTTAGGGGCTGAGGCCAGGGCAAGAATTCTGTGAAGAAGAAGAAGAAAAAATGTAAGAAAAAGAGAAAAGAGCTTTTCCTAGCAAGTTTTTCATCTGCCCAGGGGGGATGCCCTTTGAAGAAAAGCCTGGAGCCCTGAGCAGCAGCAGCTGACTCCCACATCTCCGGGAAGGGGAAGGAGTTTTAAAAGATATTTAAGCTTCTGCATAAATTGGCCCCTCAGGGGATGCTGTGGGGTTCTGCCTCGGGCCGGCTGGGTGAACACGGGGATATTTTCAACCCCAGGCAGCAGGCAGGCAGCTGCTGGAGCGAGGGGCATCGCCCGGCCCCCACGTGGAAGGGGTACAGAGTGTCCCAGAAGCAGGGACTCTCTGACCCTTGGGAATACGAGCCTTGGAGGAAAAATCCTATTAACTTAAAAAACTGAAAATAGGGACGCTTGGGTGGCTCAGCGGTTGAGCATCTGCCTTTGGCTCAGGGCATGATCCCGGGGTCCCGGGATCGAGTCCGCATCTGGCTCCCGCAATGGAACCTGCTTCTTCCTCTGCCTGTGTCTCTGCCTCTCTCATTGTGTCTCTCATGAATAAATAAATAAAAACTTAAAAAAAAACTGCAAACAGGAAGAGGGGCGTGGGTGCCCATGGTGGCACGCATGAAGGGGAAGAGAAATAAATACGTGCTGGCCCCTTGTTCTGTGTGTGGAAGGCCCAGTGTGCACAAGAGCTCATCAATCCTCAGAAACAGTCCCACAGGGCCGTAGTGTGTGGCTCCCATTTCCCAGGTGAGGAAATTAAGGGTCCGAGAGATCAAGTCACTTACCCGAGGTTACACGACTAGAGAGAGGTGCCAGAGCTGGCATTTGAACCCGAACCATAGTCTGTGCCTTTCCAGATGCTCTACTTAAGGTGGAAGCAAGGGAGGGGGAGTGGCTGGCCAGGGTCCCTGGTCCTCAGCACACTGGCTGGCATGGAACTGGGCCCCCGTCCACCCGAGGAGATGCAGTGACAGTCAGGGCTGGCGTGGGACGAGGGGAGGAGGACTCCGCTGATCGCGGCATGCGTTTCCAGACCCCACGGCCCACCCATCAGCCTTGACCAGTGCCCTGCCCACCGGACAAGCATCCGTGACTCTCCTGCTGGGAGAGTCTCAACCCACGCATCACGGGTCAAGCTCAGAGGCCTGGGGAGCTGATGCCCTTGGGAGCTGCCCGGCCCGTATCAGCAGGAGTCAGAGGACTAGAGCTCTAGGGTCCTCGCCCCTTGGATGGAAGAGCTTTGGGGTGCTCCTCACCACCTCCCACGTTCCCAGTGCCGTGGTCGCCGAGGCGGTAACCTGCTCACAGCACAACATCCCGTATTGGCTCCCTCTCTCTCCCAGTCTCATTTCTCCGCCCAGCACTGGGCTTCCTGGGATCACACTTTGCAAATACTCTCCATGCCGCGTCTCAGGGCAGCTTCTGGGGAAACCGTATTCAGAGCCCCCCCATGCATGTTCTCCTCCGACCCTACCTTCTCAGAGCCTCCTGTCCACCCGACTCCCATTTATCAGGAAAGAGACAATAGGTTTTCTCCTTGCAGAGACATAACTAATAACCAGACCACAAGGGACCAAAGACACAGGCATCAAATATTACACAGCCAGAACGAGATCCATATCTTTCTATCTGTAGCACCCGCGCTTTATCCTTACGGCCGCGGCCGCCTGGCCCTCTCATTGATGAAGTGCGTTATAAGTGCTAAGTAATAATAATACCGTAAAATGCCTCAGTGCTCAAGAACGGGCTTTGGGCTCCAGATAAAATGCCAGACAGACAGATTAGCAGGCAGAGGAAATGCTCTGGGAGCCGTCTCCCCACAGCTCCCTGGGCCTAATAGATAGGTCCAATCAGACCACTTCAATTACTACTTGGGGGCTAATAGCAAAAGCCTGATTAAATCCCCTGCTCCGGAGCCAGTGTGACAGAGCAGAGCTGATGACAGCCGGCTCTGGAGGGGCTGGGACAGGGCGACCCAGCACAGGAGGGGAGAGAAGTGTGCTCTTTGGCAGGGCGAGCCTTAAAGGCCGTGCAACCAGTCTTCTGGACAGATCTGAGGCAAATCCCCCTGCAGCTCCCCACCCAGGCCTTGCTGAGTGAGGCGTGCCCAAAGCCTCACTCCTGGGGCAGGGCCAGGATCCTCGGGGGCCCTCTCTGGCTCCCTCCTTTCCTTGGGGCTCTGCGCAGAAAGGCAGGAAACCTTTTCTGCCCAGGTAGAAACTTTACACCAGGGGAGATTCGATTTTCCGTCCCCTCTAATGATGAGCAAATAAAGGTACCCGGTCAGCCTCAGCGAGAAGCAGGACAGGCGATCTGCTGGGCTGGGAGGGGCAGCTTGGACGAAGGAGGTGGCTTTGCCTCTGTGGAGAGCCGGGAGCCCCAGGTAGCCCCAAGCAGCAAGGTCCTAGCTTGGAGCTGAGACCACAGTAGAGGAAAGTCCACCTGCAAGGTCAGAGCAGGGCCTGCGTGGGTTGCGGGCTTCAGAGGCCACGACTCAGGCCTAGGCCATAAGAAATGGGCGGGAAGGAGAGGCTCTGACTCTCGGGAGGCTGCCCTCCACTGGGGGAAGGAGAGACAGGTGGGAACACCCCTGGGGCCACGGTGGGGCAGGTGCCCACCTCAGTTCTCTATCTTCCAACCACCTGCTTCCTCTGTCTCGTGTCTGCTCCAGCAGGAAATGTCAGAATCACTGCTGCTGCGCGTGTTTGAGAAACAGGTAGGAACGGACCCCTGGCCCAAGTACAAACTTCTTGGGTGTTCTGCGGAGCTGGAGAATCTTTTTCCATATAGGGCCATTGACCCCCTGAAAAATATTTGACTCAGGTTCAAATAAAAAAAGACAGGAGGAGGGGAAGAAAGGGGTGGGGGGATGGAAGGGGGAGGGGAGAGGAGAAAGAGGAGGAGGGGGAAGAGGGAAGGAGGAGGAGGAGGGGAGGGGAGAGGAGGGGAGGGGACAAGAGGGGGAGGAGGAGGGATGGGAGGAGGGGAGGAGGAACAGGAGGAAGAGGAGGAAGAGGGGTTGGTGGGGAAGAGGAGAGGAGGGGAGGGGAGAGGAGGGAGAGGAAGGAGGGGAGGGGACAGGAGGGGGGGAGGGAGGGAGAGGAGGGAGAGGAGGAGGGGGAGGAAGAGGAGGAGGCAACCAAAACAATTGACATCAAAATTCATATTAGATGGAGAAAATAAGAAAATGTTTGATTCTTTCATACTCTTTGAGAGTAGAACAGTGTGAATGAAGCTGAACATGTGTTTTTTGTTTTTGTTTTAATGAGAAGCAGAAAACACTGTATCTGGTTCTGCACAACCGCTAGTATTTAAATGTTCACAACAGGGTTTGTGAATCCTGAGGGAAGGGCTGTGGGGGGGTTAGGGAGGGGCACCCCATAGACCCCCGCCCCGGGAAGCCTCCAGGCCCAGAGGCAGTGAAGCCCCGGAAGGCGCCCCGTGCTCGCCAAGAGCACAGAGCATCCCCGCATATGGAGACTGAGCCCATAGGGTGGAGGCCCCCGCGGCCCAGGGGTGAACTGGAGGAAACAGAAGCACCAGTGGGTGGGGGGCTGGGTCTGAAGCTGTGAGGGGCCCCGGGTTTGACCACGTGGACCAGGAAGGGGAGAGACCCAAGGCCGGGAGAGGGTGCTAAGTGCAGAACGAGGTGGGTGAGGGCCTTGGGCCTGGGAGGGAGGGGGGCCTGGGACTGCCATCGAGGCAAGAGATCAGCAGTGATGGACGGACGGCTGGGGACACATTAGAACGTGAAGGAAAGGATCCCATTCTGGGGGGCCTGCGGGCAGAGGGCGGGGTGCCTGTGGGTGTCAGGGGGCGTGGCTGGCGCTAGGTCTGGGCCAGGCACCACGTGATGGCTTTCCAGCCAATGCCGTTCTGCCGAGGTCCCAGTTCCTCGCCCATCTTCTTCCTCAATGACAGGAAGAGGGGACCTGCGTCTTGCTGCTTTGAACAGGCCCTCCAGCCTCCACTCACTCCACTTCCTGTTCATCCCATCAGTGGGCAGCGGATTGGGATGCTGGCGTGGATGCACCGAGGGGTCTGCTCCAGCTGCCGTAACAAAGCACCACAGGCCGGGCAGCGTAAACAACAGAAATTAATTTTCCGATGGCTCTGGGGGCCAGACATCTGAGGCCCAGGTGTGGGCAGGGCTGCTTTCTCCCGAGGCCTCTCTCCTTGGCTTGCAGACCCCCTGTGACCTCATGGGGTCATCCCTCTGTGTGTGTCCGTGTCTGCATCTCCTCTCTCTGATGAGGACACCAGTCCTGTTGGATTCAGGCCCACCCCGAACACCTCATTTACGTGATCACCTCTTTAAACGCAGTCTCCATCTCCAAACACGGTCACGTTCCGAGGTCCTGGGGTTCGGACTTCCAGATGCCCACCCCCCTTCATTTACCCAGATGAGGGGAAGACACAGATGGGTCCCAGGCATCTCCAACACATGTGCTTAGAGGATGTCTTTCTCCTCCAGGGATTAGTCAAGGTCAGAGTGAGGTCAGGATACAAACTCTGGTCACTCAGCCTGACCCCTCATTGCCATTGGCCTTGGGAGCCGTGCACTGTTGGGGCGACCAGGAGCAAAGTTCTTATAAGGAAGTGGGGTGGGAATGGGGCTAGTGAGGGTTACTCCCTCTTCTGGAAGGATCCCAGGCACCAATAGCTGGGCGAGGGCTCTCAGGGGCCCACCTACATCCAGGGTAACCACCATGATAACAAAAAGATAGGAGCCAGGCTACCTGGGTTTAGTGTATGGTCTTGGCCATGGGACTGATCCATGGCTTAGTTTTTTCATCTGTAAAATGGGAGAAGCACAGCATCCACCTCGCCGAGGGGACTGAATGGGATGGAAAATCCTTCCGAGGGTGCCTGGCCTCTAGCAGTGCACGTCAGCTATGGCACATGGAATGGGATGGGCGCTCTGTTATTCCCTCGACAGCTAGCATGAGATACCCCTTAGGAGGAGACCTGCCTTACTTCTGAGTATTCCTTGGTAAGGCCACTTGAGGTAGACCTGGGACCTGGGAGGGGAACAACCACCCTGCAGGAGACAGGGAGAAGCTGACTGGTTGTATGGAAAGGGGAAAGAGGGCAGAGCTCACAAAGTTCACGAAGCCAATGAATTATGTCCTATATCCACGTCTGCTCCGGATAATGTCCCATGGGGTGGCTGCAGGTACGACGTGGAGGGTTTGAGCCAAGATTTCCTAAATTTCTGAGAATTAGGGGGTTCTCCATCGCTCACTGGGCATCCGTGCGTCCTCATGAATCAGCTGGAGGCCAAACAAGCGAGCCAGGCAACCGAGCTGGCTTCCCATCCACACGGTCCCCCGGGGGAAGGAGGGGGAACCTAACATCTCAATAAAACCAAATAGACTCCAGCATCGGGGTTCCGGCCTCTTGGGCGGCCGCACGGCCCGCGTAATTTCCCCCAAATCGCAAATGGAAAAGACAATTGGATGTCAGAGATGGTTTGAGTCTCCGCTCAGGCCGGTGACTTTTATGGAAAGCTGGTGCGAGAGCCTCCAGGCCTGGGGAGAATTTCCCCAGTGGCAGCGCTCGGCTTCCAACGCGCCTCTCGCCTCCCCAGCTGGCCCTGCTATTGAATCCAGCGTGATTGTCTTCGGAGCCCGTAATGGAATTTTATCAGGGATCCCTGTGACTGGGGCGCTTATTTGCAGCCTTCTGCCGGCAGCTCCAGATAGAGAATGCAGAGTATGTGCTGTGGTGTCAGAAACCGTGCCTGGTCACCATCCATCATCCTGTCAAGGCATCACTCCCGACAGCCCTGCTTCCAGCAGAATCAGGTTGGGGACTTTCCTCCCAAGAATAACAAACAGTAGGGAAGGCAGGTTAGGGAGCCTCTGCCCCGCCTCCCTCTCCCCACCCCGTCCCTTCATTACAGGTGAATAGATTTGGGGTTTCTCCATGCTGTCCCACCAGCCCCCCCTTTCCATTTTCTTGAGCCTAAAGTAGCAAGAGTCACCAACCCTCATCCGGTTCTAGAAGCCTCTAAATATCACCCTGGGTTTATATCTTAGCCGGTAGGATATAAAGATCGAGATAATAGAAATTCTTTGCATGTAGAGAACATTTATAAAATTCATCCATATACCGTATCCCATTGATCTTTACGGCCACCCTATTAGGGAGGAATCATTAAATCGGGTAGGCAGATGAGCTGAACGGGGCTCAGAGAAGTTTCGGGGCTTCTCCAAGGTCACACAGGGAGTCAGAGAAGTCGGGGCTTGAAGTGCTCGTGAATTCATGTCATCCTGCCCACTTTTTGCTCTTTACGTGGCCGTTCTTTCCTCCTCCGACTCTCACCCCCCATCCCTTTCCCTGCCCTTCTGTTACTGTCTGTCTTGCCAAGCCTGGTCGCATGGAATGAGGCCTTGGCCATCTCAGCAAGGCCCTTGTCGTCTGCAGGAGGAAGAGACTGGTCTTCACCTGTCTGCCTCACCTTCTCTACATCGTATCTTTCTGGGGGAGACAGCAGGGAGCTGGGGCGGGGGGGGGGGGGTTGTTGCAGGGAGCAGTTACTCTCTTCCATCTGATAGACCCGGGAGCC
The DNA here is from genome assembly GCF_048418805.1 of Vulpes vulpes. Lineage (NCBI taxonomy): Eukaryota > Metazoa > Chordata > Mammalia > Carnivora > Canidae > Vulpes > Vulpes vulpes. Next base: position 7,207,116 of record NC_132781.1, read on the forward strand.
AGGGTGGGCACCTGCCTTTGCAAACGCACAGCGAGATGAAGAGGCTGCGAGCAGGCCCCCTGCCCCTTCCCCGGCATGGAGCAGCAGCATCTCCAACCAAGAGTCTCAGCACCCAAGGGAACTATAAGTGGTCCGTTTGAAAACACCACCAGCTGCCCCAATGGAAGTCCTTCCAATGGAGTGATGGGGTGCACCGAGGTTTCACTCTTGCTTACCAAGTACTCCTGGAGCACTGTTTCCAAACCCAAGTGGTCCCACCAACTTCAGAAAGAGGGAGAAGAGGCAGGAAAGAGGGACATAGCAGGATGTAGGAGAGGTCGGTACAAGACGCATGCCTCCACCCGTGGGCCTCTCATGGAGAAGCACCTCTATGACCTATAGGGGCCAAAGCAGTGCAGGAGGAGGAATAATAGCCCCCCCCCCCCAAAGATGACCACATCCTGGAACCTGTGAACATTACCTAATACAGTAAAAAGAGAGAGAGAGAGAGAGACTTCACAGATGTGACTAAGTAAAAGTTCTTGAGATGAGGAGATGATCCTGGATTATCAGAGTGGGCCCCAGGTGCGATCTCAAGAGTCCAGGGGAAGGGGCAGAGGGAGATTTGAGCACCGTCGGAAGAGGAGAACGGGCGTGAGCATAGAGGCTGGGGTTGGTCTGCAGCTGCCAGGCAGGGAACGTGGGCAGCTGGCCCAGCTGGAGGGGCGAGGAACAGATTCTTCCCTAGAGCCTTCAGAGGGAGCGTGGTCCTGTCCACACCTTGACTTTGGCTCGTTGAAACTGGTTTTGGACTTCTGGCCTCCGGAACTGTGAGGAAGTACATGTCTATTATTGGAAACCACTCAGTTTGTCACGACTGGTTACAGAGGCCACAGGAACAGAGCAGAGATGGGAACAGAGCTGCTGGTAACCCCAAGGACTAGCAGATCCATCCACGGGGAGTAGACACAGGTTTGCAGAAGCGAGGCCCCCAGAAGAGCAAAGGTCTGTACATCTGGAAGGGGAGGCAGCAACCGGGTGATGACAGGCCTTCCCTTTCTACCCAGATTGAATATGATTCTCCCTACCTCTCCTTCTCACACTCCTCCACCTGCCAAAAGGGCACTTGCCCTTGCCCTGCTGTTTCTCTGACATTTATACCCGAGGCTCTCGACGTGCACCCTCTCCCCAGTGAGTCCATGTCATCTGTGTCTGTGGTCTGTCATAGGGGACCTCGCCCTGAAATGGGGGCCCCAACTGTGTGTGCATCACCCATCACCCAGTCTGACTTGGGTGACAGGTGTCCACCTCACAGCCATCGCCATCCCCCCTTCGTGGGGAGGAGACTATGACCCGCACATCTGCTCTGTGCGGAAGGTCCCACTTTGACTCAGGACTCATCCTGATTTGGGGTTTGTGGATCTGAGTTCTGTGGACACTTCTCCTTCCCCTTCCCATCTCCCCTGGTCCCTCACACACTCAAAAGAGGCACTTCTCAATGGCCTTGCCCCCACTGGTGGGGGTGATGCCCAGAGGGGATGGAGTGGGGAGACGTGAGGCTGAGGACAGGAGAGCATCATGGGGAGGTTTCCAGAGATTCAGCTGGAACACGGAGGGTGAGGAAAACAAAGGGTGGGTGAGTCCGGGGGGCCCTGGGAGAGAGTTAAAGCAGAGAGAGAGACCAACCAGGAGTGAGGATAGGAAGCCTGCACGGTGACATCCCCCTGAAGGAGAAAGCGGGCTCCGTAGAGGAGGAGCAGGTGGGTAGGTAGGAACTGGACAGCCTTTAGAGGTGCCTGGCGTCAGGTGGCAATGGTGGAGTCCAAACAAGGTGGTTGGGCAATGGAAACAAGACTACAGAGAAGACTTCATTCATTCACCTTTTCATTCATTCACCCAGTGAAACATCAAGTTCTGACTCTGTGGGAGGCGTCATTCGGGCTGAGCTCTGATAATTGAGATGGGCAAGAAATAGTCCTCGACCAAGGCCATCGAGCCTGGTGGAGAACCTGGCCAACTAGTAAATATGTGGCACTACAGGCGCCATGTCGGGAGGTTGGCCAGGTCCAGCAGGGGTGAGGACGGGAGTCCAGTCTCCTGGCAGGGAGTGCGGGGAGAAGGTGTCCTCATCGTGGTGACCCTCAACCCGAATCTCCAAATATAAGTAGACAGTTGCTACACAGACAAGGGGAGGGGGCACTGTCTGAGCAGGGATTTGGGACACAGATTTGACATCACCCCAAACAGGGCAAAATTAGTTCTCGGTGGGGGGCAAAAAACCATACTGTTATGTCTAAAGGTGCATAGATATATCTGGAACATAAATAGATATGCAGGATACCTATGGTATGAACATTTCACGGGGGGCGGTGAGGAGGAAAAGAAGATTGGGAAAGGCTGGCCCGCACCCCGAGAGTCTGGCCTAGGACAGCAAGTTAGCAGGTGGCATAGACGGCACTGAGTGACGGCACCGGGAGGGGGTCAGCGACTGGTATAGAAGAGGAGGACCCAGGAGAAGGGAATCTGCACACGCCCCAGGCATCTTGTGTCTGGGTTGCTGGAAGGGTCGGGATGTAATTTACTGAAATGGACGTCATTGCCGTGAGAGGTAACGGGGCACCAGGTTGAGTAGTGTCCTCCCCCCTCCCCCCGAATTCATGTCCACCTGGAACCTCAGCGTGTGACTGAATTCAGAAATAGATCTTCACGCTGCAATTAGTTAAGATGAGTCACCCTGGATCTGATGACTGGCGTCCCTCTAAGGAGAAGCGAGGACACACGGAGACACAGGACGGGAAGAGGCCGTGTGGGGATGGAGGCAGGCACTGGGGGTGAGAATGCTACGAGCTTGGGGACACGCAGGATTCCAGAGGCCACTGGGATTGGGAAGAAGCAGGGAAAGATTCTTCCCTAGAGCCTCCAGAGGGAGCGTGGTCTTCTGACGTTGCTGTTGAGCTTCTAGTCTCCGGAACTGTACGAGAATAAACCTCTGGTGTTTCTAAGCTACTCAGTCTGTGGCGCTTTGTGTTGGCAGCCTGAGAAAATGAATCCGGCTGGCTTAGTTCGGGCCACGTGAGGTTGGAGGTGCCTAAGGGACGGGAAGCTTGCAAGGTCCAATAGGGAGCTGGCTGTGGGGACCTGAAGGGAGGCAATGAGGGGTGAACATGCTGATGCCACCAACAGGCGGGAGGTAGTGGAGAGTAGGGACGTAGCTGAGATTCTTCAGGGTGAGAGAGGATGACGATGAGAAAAGCAGAGGGCTGAGGACAGAACCCCAAAGGGTCAATGCCAGTTAGGGACGAGCATAAAGAGATGCCTTCCCAAAAGAGATGTCAATGAACGAAGAGGTGCAGAAACTAGAGCGCGGTCCCAGCACCTAGGGAAGGTGAGAATAAAACTCAACGGAAACACCCTGGGTCCCTAGAGTGGCTGTGCTCAGCCCCGGGCTCCGCGGGGAACGCCAGCCGCACTGTTGTGGCTCCTGTTCCAAGGAGATCACAAGAGGACACAAAGCCAAGATATAAAGAAGCAAAACTTAAACTACCCCCGAAGAGTTAACTATCGGTGCGAGGCTACCAGAGGAAAAAAAGATTAAAACAAAGCAAAACAAAACAAAAAAAACACAGTGTCTCAAGGCAGCACAGTGCACGACTAATTAAGAAATGAATTGCACAGGCTGGAATTGTATAAAAGTTCAGAGGACAAGGAAATGCTTAGGGCTTCAATTGTCAGGGATGGGTTTGCTGAGAGGACCCGGGTTTTGAGGAAGGAGGAGTAGAATCTGCACAGGAAGAGAGGGAGGGGGGTGCAGGCGGGCGGAGGTAGGAGAAAAGACCAGGACTCAAGGTGTACTTGGGGATGCACGGGGGGCAGGCACCTGCCGGCCGGAGTGGGTGCTCGGCGGCGGCCCCTGGAAGCCAGGGCAGGAAGGGGAACACAAGGGCCTGCGTGTCAGGCCGATGCTTCTGGACTTATCCTGCCAATGGATTAGAACAAATAGAAGCTTCTTCAGCAGGGAGGTGATACATCCAAAGCAGGGCTCCCGGAGTCAATCTGCTGGCAGGATGGCTGAGACGGGGGAGATAGAGGGAAGGAGGGGGCAGGAACCCGTGACTGTGATCACAAGGTGGGGAGGTGACGAGCTGTACGTGAATGGGGTGTGGGCCACAGGCAAGCGGAAGAAGGGAAAGAAGTTTCTGGGGAAGAAAAGGAGGCCAAAACCAGGGTGCAAGAATGGGGGGCGGTGGGGGGAAGCGTCAGCCGGGCTTCTGCGTCTGTGGAGCTCACACCGGGGGCTGAGAGCCCCAGCCGCTCACACCTGCCCACCCGGGGCCACTTTGTTCACTTTCTTTTCACTTTATTTTGTTTCCCCTTCCTAAAAATTTCTGCCCCGATATGGACAGTGGGGCTGGAGTCTGGGACCCCTGAGCGAGGCATCGAGGACGGGGCGGGCGGGGGATCCGAGCCTCAGGAGGGTGCCCCCCACCCCCCATCCCGGGGGAAGGACGCCAGGACCCAGGATGGGGTGGCCCTGGTGTCCACCCTCCCCGGGTGACCCCCTCCCTCTGCAGCCCACGGGGCCCGCGCTTCCTGCTCCTTATCGCCCGCAGCACCTTCTGCGCTGAGCTACTGAAGCAGAAGCCAGGAGAAGAAATCCATTCTGCAGCCCTATTTCTCAGTCTCTCCCCTGGCATGTTTTAATATTTCTGGCTGCGTGCACAGAATGTGGAGCGAGAGAGCTCGGCCTCAGGAGCAGAGACTTCGGAGGGCCGCCAACCCCTGGAGGACCCCCTTTATCTACAGAGCGGCCCCACCTGAGGGGGTCCCCGGGGCTCACCTGGCCATCATCCCTGGTCCCCACCCCATGCCTCGCCTCTGCACCGTTGTTCTCTTGGGCTTCCCGTGTCTCCCAAGACCCGGCCCCAATCGCCCGACTGCCCCGCTGCGAGACCCCTTTCCCCTCCTGCATCCACACCTTCTCTTCCGTGGGCCTATTAGCTAGCGACTGGTGCATTAGAAAATACCCCCAAACCCGATGACTGAGAACAGCACATTTATTGTCCCCAGATGTCTCTGGGTCAAGAATCTGGGCGTGGCTTCACCCCATCCTCCGCGGCAGGGTCCCACCGGGAGGCGGGCAAGGTGTAGGCCGGCGCTGGGGCTCATCGGCAGGGTCCACTTCCCAGCTCACTCCGTGGCTGTCGGCAGGACTCGATTCCCAGCGGTTGCTGGGCCGAGGGCTTGCCCCGGCCTCTGGGGCGCAGAGTCCTTCCTGCCTTGTCTGCATCTGGTAGGGCTGCTGGGGAGGAGGGACAGCCTGTTAGGGTCTGGGCCTGGAAGAGGGGGCCTCCCTCTGCCCAGATTCCATGGATGGGAACCCAGTCACCTGGGCACCCCCCGTCTGGGGGCGGTTTGTGGCGATGGCCAGAAGAGGACAGGGACATCGGTACACAATTCCCCAGCCTCTGCTCCGGGCAGAGGTCATCGAACAGAGTGTGATGGTCAATCTTCTGTGTCGGGCCCGGGGACGCCCAGACCACACAGCTGCCCAAACCTTACTCCTGGCTGTGTCTGCGAGGGGGTGTGGGTAGAGATTAGCGTTCGAGTCGGTGGACTGAGTGAGGCAGGTGGCCCGCCCTGGTGTGGGTGGGCCTCACCTAACCCGTCGAGGGCCCGCTAGACCAGAGAGGCAGAGGAAGGTTGACTTCTCTTCTCTCTGCCTGACCTTGGAGCTGGGACATCGATCTCGTGCCCTCGTGTTCGTGGTGTGTGGGGCCTCCACGCGGTCTGGAACCTACGCCATCAGCTCTCGGCCTTCCAGCTACCCCAGTGGCCTCCCCGGACCCCAGCTTGTGGACGGCAGATCACGGAAAGTTCCATCATCCAGCTCCACCATCACGCAAGCCCATTCCTTATAATAAATCTCAGCATATATAATGAGATCCATGGCCTATAGAATATAGGTGGTATGATATTATATAATATGTAATAAAGATTATAGGGATCCCTGGGTGGCGCAGTGGTTTGGCGCCTGCCTTTGGCCCAGGGCGCGATCCTGGAGACCCGGGATCGAATCCCACATCGGGCTCCTGGTGCATGGAGCCTGCTTCTCCCTCTGCCTGTGTCTCTGCCTCTCTCTCTCTCTCTCTCTCTCACTGTGTGCCTATCATAAATAAATAAATAAATAAATTAAAAAAAAATAAAAAATAAAGATTATATAGTATAGATGTGCGCACAGTATTCTATATGTAAGTACCACAGATGTGAATGAGGAAGAGAAGGGTTTCATTTTTTCTTCTCCATTGGTTTACATCTAGCTCTAACAGCCACATGTGCCTGGTGGCCACCACACCAGAGGACGTAGCGCCAGGAGGTGCGGCCAGAGCTGAGCCCTCTGACCTGCATCTGAGGTTTTTACCTCTCACTTTCTGGAACCTCAGTGGAGGCTCAGCGTGGCTTACTGAAATCTCCCCAGCCTGAAGATGAGGGAAGCAGCCCTCCTCAAACATCAGCCGGGAAGCCCAGGATCTCTCGCCTACACTCCGGGCTGCAGGAAGCAGTGCTCACAGAAAAGCTTCAGAAGGGCCACCTGGGGGGCTCAGTCGGTGAAGCATCCGACTCATGATGTGGGCTCAGGTACTGATCTCAGGGTCGTGAGATCGAGCCCCACGTCGGGCTCCACATTCTGTGCTGAGTCTGCTTGAGACTCTCCCTCTCCCTCGTCCTCTGCTCCTCCCTCTGCCCACGCAGGCTCTTTCTCTAAAATAAATAAATAAATAAATAAATAAATAAATAAATAAATAAAAGAAAGAAAGAAAGAGCTCCAGAGACTTCCATAGAAAGGTTTATTCCAGAGATGTGTTACCACGTAGCTATGGGGCTCAGGAAATCGTTGGTCCAGCCACGGGATTGAATCTAGAGAGCTGAGATACGAGTCCCAGATGTCCCTTCCCACCACATACCAAGCCGCGTCCTGGACACTTGACATGCACCGACTTATCTCAATCTCCCTGCACCCCATGTGGTGGATACTGTCCTCAGCTCCTCAGCTCCTCTTACCGATGCAGAAGCTGAGGCACAGAGAGGTTGAGCATCTGCTGTGAAGTCACACAGCAGAGCCCAGAAGCCAACCCAAGCAGGCTGGCCCTAGAGGATCCTCCTCTTAACTGTTATGTGCTGCCTCACCTGTTATGTGGAGATCTCAAGAGTAACAGCCTTACCCTCTGCCAGGGAAGACGGGGAAGATCGAAGGAGACATGGTATGAAAGTCTTGGGGAAATATCAGCTATTGTTGGTGGGGCTTGTAGGTGGAAACATTCACCTGTGGGTGAAATGTTCCCAGGGAACAGGTGGATGCTCTGTCCCCCCGCCCCCGACACATACCCATTGCCTCGCATCTGACACCCTCCATAGGGTAGGGCCTGTCAGGCTTATTTATGGCAACACCCCACCCTCTCCCGAGCAAATCCTTCAGTGTGTGCCCACCTGTATGCGTGCACCTCTCCACCTTCCACTCCACCCCGGGCACTCCCGGGTTTTCCTGGACACTCCTCCAACCAAGAACTGCCAGGTCTCGGAGCCATCCAGGTTAATACTGGCCCCATTCATGGGCTGGGCTGTGATGGTTCATTGGGCCACCCGGTATTCATTCCCATTCTTGGGCCTTGGGCATCAAGAACCTTCTTCCATCCTGTTCAGTGCAGAGCTGGCAATCGATGGGCACAGAATTGGTTTGCAGATCACCACGAGATCCACGTCAGGCCAATGAGAGCCAGACCCAGAACTTGGCTCATATTGGTCAAGGGGAGAAAGCTCACCCGCTTCCCCAAGGCAGGGAGCTGCCTCAGTTGGCTGAGCGTGGAGCCAACGCAAAAGGAAGCAGAGCTGAGAAATCAGGAAACCAAACCTTGATCATCTGGGCTCCTGGATTCAGCCAGACAAGTGGATATTTTGGTGGAAGGAATCATCCCTTCCTTTTTGGTTTTTCTTAAGCCATTTTAAGTGGGTTTCTGTCATCCGCTAGTCTTTCTCTCCCTGTTCTTCTGCCAACTGGCTTCCCAACCCCCCACGGGGTCCCCATCCCACATCTGCTGACTTGGGCTTTGTGAAGGAGGCCAGGCCTGCTGTGCTCTGGCCTGAGCACCCGTGTTTGCCACAGTTCAGTGGGTACCAGAGAGTCTGGGACACCGGGAGCTGCCTGCTGCCCTCCTGCTGTTCACTTGGCAGCACCAGGCTCAGCCACCCCCGGCCAGAGAGCTGATTTTGCATTTCCCCACAAAGAGAGAACTAGGGTGTCCCTCTGCATGGGTGCTTACCCCCTGCCTGTCCAGCTCCCTCCACATTCAGTGGCCTGGCCCTGGGGTGCCCAGGAAGAGAGTAGCGACCCAAGGGGCCCATGGCACCCAGCAGGTTGGTTCATGCCTCTGGCTGGGACCTTAATGAAGACAGAGCTGCCATATTGATCCAGCACTGGGGCATCTATCAAAAACCTTTGGCCCACAAGTCAGTAGCCTGCTGCCTTCTCTGCTCATGTTGTCAGGAGCACAAATAAATGTGCAGTGCATCATGTGACCCAAGCCCGTCCTGTTCTCCAAGGCATGGAAAATGAGTCCCGACCCTGGGAGACAAAGGGCACATGGGCCCCACCCTCATGGCAGCTTTCTTTGTGTCTTAAGGACTAAAAACTCATTTCTCTGGAAGCTTGTCCCACTTAGCCTTACTCTGGCTCAATGTGGCAGATTCAAGGGCCCCCAAAGGCAGGCACCAGCCCTTCCAGTCCTAGCCCTTCCAGCTCTTGGACCTTGTTGATTAACCTCTTTGGTCCTCAGTGTTCTCATCTGTGGGAAGGGGCCATAGTAGTATCTACCCATTAGGGTTGAGCACAAGACAGACCCAGGGGATGGGTGAAAGTGTCGGGCCCCCGCAGCATGAAGAAGATGGAGGTGTTATCCATGCAATTCTTGCACACCATTGTGCTCATCGCCACTGGGCTGGGCCTCCACATCGCCTACCCCCCAGTGTGCATGGGTCTTTTGCCACACGCACACCCACACACACGCACATGTGTGTGCTTGTGCCTCTGTGCATGTTCACAAGCACATATGCATACGCACACACAAATGCATGCACACACATGTGTGCACACACTCCCACACTCATGAGTGCACACACATGCACATAGGTATGCACAAATACATGCACACACACGTGTACACACATGCACACACTCACATGCCAAGTTCATATGTTCACCTCTTCCCAGTTCTCCCAAAGCAGAGAGAAATGGGGCTCCCTGCTCGGTTCCCCCTCCTGGCCAGCACGCAGGGCCTCTGTCCTTGCCCTGCCATCAGCAGGCCGCCAGGCCAAGCACACACACGCCTGCAAAGCCAAGCAGGTTTAGAAAGGGAAATCTTGTTGAAAATTGGAATCCTAATGCATTTCAAATAGGAGTGAATTTTGCATTATTGGCTGTTTGGGCAGAACGGCGTGGCCGCCTCCACTGTGGCATGGGTGAGGGTGAGCGGGGTGCGGGCACAGTGAGCGCTCAACGTCAGGGGCCGCGTCTGGGTCTGTCATGGTCCAGCCCAGAATCTCAGGAGCGGCAGTTTTCGGGTCGTGGTGTTACTGGAAGCTCTTGCGGGCGCTGCCTGGGGACAGAGGGACCCCTCTGTCCCTTCCAGCACCCGAGCCCCCTGCAAGGCTTTCTGTGTGATTGCTTTCACGCGGTTGATTTCCAGGTTTCGGGTTTGCTTGGTTCTGAGAGTCTTATACCTGGTTCTTCCAAAAGGGATGCTAAGAGCAGGGTTCCAAGGCCAGCCAGTCCCAGCTGCATCTGGCCCTTTATCCCATGCCCTGCATGGGAAGCAGGAGCATCTGGGTCTCGTCTGTCCTTGGGTGGCATCTAGCAGGACTGCAGTTGGCACTGCCTGCCCCCTCCCAGGGGACAAAACCTCCCAGGAAGCCCCTTCACCTCTGGGAACTTCAGCAGGGCTCCAGGATCTCAGAGGCCCCTTCCAGGGGTGACGGCCTGAGTGTTATCCGCACTTCTGTAGCTGCACAACATCCCAAGTGGGCATATAGGGGAGAAACAGCTGGGGGCAAGCTTTCCCTGGGCGGGCCCAGGACTGGGGGTTTCACCGCTGGACAGTCCGCTCCATCAGGTCCCCAGATTCCCTCTCTCAGGACTTCCGAGCAGAATCCTGATTTGAGAAAAGGAAGGGAGCTACTCATTCAAGTGGCAATTAAATGGCTCTTGTAGAGGTGCTGGGCTTGTGCTGAGAGCCGGGCAGAGGCTTTAATGAATTGCTCCAGCCCCTGGGAGCCTTGTCAGCTCCATCGATCCACGCTCTCTCACCTGAGAGAGAAGTAGCAGGAGGAGCCAGAGGGACCCGGGTTGTACAAGGGACTGACCCCAGGCTGAGGGAGGATGAGCTTCCCTTTACTGCCCCGTAGCACACCTGCCCATAACACACACGCAATGCGGCATGCACACAATGCATCCCCAGAAGAAAGCGGGCGGGGCCGGTGGGCATGGGAATCCCATCCCCGTTAGCCTGGGACACCTCCTGTTTATACCTGCTGTTGTGGCATCATTATGAATAGTGGTCCCTCCTAGATTATGTGATGATTTCCGTGGTCACCTACCTAAGGGAAGCTTAGACGAGAGAGAGAGAGAGGCAGGAGCGAACCGAAGAGATGCTACAGGGGATGGAGATCTCGGTCCTACCTACTCTACTCTCCATCCCGAACGTGGATGCTGGACAGCGATCCCTGGGACTCTTAGGGACAGGCTAGTGAAGGTCGCCGTATCCCCCTGCCTAGAACTAGGATGGCCCTGTGTCAAGTCCGGGGACACAAGTCATGGAACACTCTGATTTAAAGCCTCACAGGGTGGCCAAAACCCTTCACTTTTAGGCAGGCTGAATGATCATCTCTGCTATTATAATCATTACACGTTGTTTTTATCGAAGAATCTGCATACTTGTTAGAGGTTTATCTGCATCAGTGAAACCGTTTTAAGCTGCATGTTCCCAGGACACGTGCAAAACATGAGTTTCCTCTTGAGGGTCCGGTCTGGATCTCGTTGTGAATCTCTCCCCGGGTCATGGTGTTAAGAAGGATTCTGAGGCGATGTCCCTGTTGAAGGTCAGAAGACCATGAGCTGTGTCTGCGTGGGGCACGGGAGACGGAGCGGAGACATCGTGCCTGAGCCACCCGGGAACCCCGGCAAGATGCCTTCTAGATGAGCATCAGCTCTGCTGAGCCCAGGGCCAAGCATGGCTGTGACACATCCAGGGTTGATGCTTTGACATGCTGCCCACCTCTATGCCATCTTCTCCCGCCGCCAGACCTCAGCCCGTACGTTCTGGGGCAGGACAGCGGGGAGCTTGGCTTGGGGCTCTCCCTCGGGCTCTCAGAACCTGTCACCTTGCCTGCTTATTGAAAGAATTGCATGCGTCAACAAAGAGGCCGTGACACAAATGGTGCCTTAGCTCTACAAAGCCAAGACAAAGGCTGCGACTTCCATGGCAGGTGTTTCTTTGAGGTCCATTCGGTCTCTTGGGCCACAACCACCCACCCAGGACAGGATGTGGTGTGTTAGTGGGTATCTAAGGAAGTATTTGCAAACAGGCCCGTTTGTTCAAATGAGAACCAGCCTCCCCTCCGTGCCTGGCGAGGTTGCAAAGCCTAAGGTATCGGAAGCTCGGTCTGAATGGTTTATTATTTGTCCTTTCAACCAACTGCAAATGAGAACTCCGTGTGTTTGCTCTACTGTCAACCGTCTTTCAGATCATGCTGCCCTTTCAGAGGACGGCAAACAAGATGCTCCTCCATGGTGGCCATTCCCAACAAACTCCATAAAGGATGCGTAAAATGGGCTGTCACGATGGAAACAAATTAGGGACATTTGCAAAGCTTGCTCATAAAGGAACACGAAAACAGAGTGAGCTTTAGGGGCGTGGGTGAGGGACAAGTGGCAGTGAAGTCATTGGGGCTCCGTTCCCCTATTTGTAAAGTGAGAAGTAACCTCTCCCCCCACCCCCCAAAAAAGAAGGCTGAGCCCCATGGTGCTGTGCCTGGACCGTGGTCAATGCTGAGACTACCCAGGGAACAATCACGACGGCCGTGTTTCGAGACTGACGAGCTCAGAACCCCAGCAGCTCCACCTCCCCCGTGTCCGGGTATCCGGCTGGTGTTAAGGCCACGCTTCGTTCTATCAATCCAGTGAGACCCGGTGTCGAAATCCGTTATCTCAATCCAGCCCAACTCTCTGCCTCAAGGATTATATGGCTGAGAATTCCAACAAGGATGCAGGGTCTGATTTGGGGGAGATGAAGGCCGACGACGAGCTCTTGCCCTCTGAGGCTGTGGGGTTTCACCTCATACACGGGCTGGTTTATGAGCCTTTTCTGGACGTCGGTCACGTTCCAAGCTGGTCCAGAGAAAGGCTTTTGAATAAAGGGGTTCTTCTTTCAGTGGGTCATCTCCACCCCATGGGCCTCTCCTCTGTGCTGAGGCCCCGGGATACCCGCAGGTTCTTGGTTTCTGTCTAACGTGCCGTGCAAACAGCCCAGAGACTCACAGCCGCTGACCTTTGCCATCCCTGGACTCTGTTGGGGTTCATCCAGGTTCTGCAGGCAGATCAGATGCACCTTAGGGGATGCAGGACCTCCAGCGGGGAGGAGGGAGGTGAGGCCGGGGCGGGGAAACAGCCAGAGGAGCCGGTTACCGAGCCAGCCCGACCTGGGCAGCCGGAGCTTCACCCTGTGGGCATGTCCGGGCCCTGCGGGGGGTGGGGTAGAGGACTCCCCATCACTGCAGCCGAGGACCTAGGTCACTGGGGCATTTGCACACCCGCTCTCCTCCATCACTGTCGAGGGCTGCTCCAGGAGAGCAGGATAAGTCCCCTCTTCCGGCAAAGCAAACTTCTTGGGCTCCAGAAAGAGCCCTCGGACCAAGAGACGATGCTGAGGGCAGGTAGAAAGTGACAGGAGACCCTCGGCGCGGGGTGGCCAAAGGGGCACAGTGGGCATCTGCTACCTCACCTCGCCTGCCCTTCTGTGCGCCTGTCCCATCCTCAGCGTGGTCACTGGGGACGGAAGATTCGCATAAGCCTCTCTGCTCGGTGCCTGCGGCCTCTGCCCTTCCTCCCGCTGCCTCCTGGGCCACAGAAGACAATAATATGCTTCTAGAAACATACTGGAAGTCCTTAAAGCTATGACCCAAATGCAAGTGCCACCCACCCCCCCACACACCCTGGGCTGGAGACAATTAGGAGCAGTTACAAAAGGGCCGCTGTGTCCTTTTCTTTCTGGCAGCAGATGTTCCTGTCATGTGGTCTGAAGAAGTCCAGATGTGTTTGCGAAGGCTGCAGAGCCAGGGCCTCCCAGGAACCGGGATGAAAGAGCAGAGACCCAGCAGCTGGTCTGTAAATGAGGCCGGTGCGGACCGTGCCTGGGCCGGGGGCCTTCCCCACGCTGGGGGGGCGGCACGTTTCTATGGAGAAGGAGCCCGAAAGGGCGCCTGGGGCCCCGAGGCAGAGCAGATTGCCCTGGGGTTCGCACTGGCGGGGGGCCCAGGCATCTTCTTGGTCGGCGCTGCGCTTGCATCACAGAGCTCGGTGCAAATGTACATCAGAGAAGACGGACACGTGCACGGGTTGACAAAACAGCGCGACCCAGCCTAGCGCTGGGGAAGGGACCGTGATGTGGGGCTGCCCTGTGGGGAGCTCTGGGACAGAGGCGTGGGTTGGAAGTGACGGTTCCCTACATGCTCGCCCCCAGCTCTCTCCACTCACCAACCCCGAGAATCCTCGTCCGCGCCTCCCTCTCTCACCCTGTCTTTGGAACGCTCCACTGTCAGGACGCAGCTAGAGTCTGGTCACTGCCTCTGTTGTCACCACGGTCCCAGCTGTCATCGCCTCTGCCCGTATATAAAACACACGCCCACGCCCCATCCCCGCTCACCCCCTTCTCTGCTTGAAGTGACCCCTGGAACTTTCTATTTTTTTAAAGATTTTACTTATTTATTAGAGACACACAGAGCTAGAGAGAGAGAGAGAGAGAGGCAGAGACACAGGCAGAGGGAGAAGCAGGCTCCATGCAGGGAGTCTGACGTGGGACCCGATCCCAGGTCTCCAGGATCACGCCCTGGGCCAAAGGCAGCACCAAACTGCTGAGCCTCCGGGGCTGCCCACCCCTGGAACTTTCTCTGCACGGAACACATACACAGGTGTGTGTTTCTCTGGCTACGATCTCTGTCTCTCTCTCTCTTCCCAGCGGACTGAGTCCTCAGACTGGATCTCATTTGGCCTCTTACACTTCCCGGTGTGTTGAACAGTGCCGGGCACAGGGCCCCGACCTACTGGTTGAATTGATCCCAGCCGAAGACCCAAGACCCCATAGCTGGTCACTGCTATGGATTCATCTTCTTCCCCTGCTCCAGGGCCCAGAAGCAATTCCTTATCTTTTCCCCGTCACTGGAGGGGGAGGTAGCAATCTTTGCCTATGAAGCTGGAGAATGGTAGGAAACATGCAGGTAAAAACACTGTTTTTAATCTACCTCCATGGGATCTAGTGTGGAGAAGGGGCTGGGGACACGTCTGTTGGACTGAGCAGCCAGCGTCGCTTCCTCGTAGCCCAGGTTGGCTTCTCCTTCCTCAGTGTTGCTCAGCTCTAGAGCTTCTCTCTCTCTGTTTTTTCTTTTTAAAGATTTTATTTATTTATTCACAAGAGACAGAGAGAGAGAGAGAGAGGCAGAGATACAGGCAGAGGGAGACGCAGGCTCCTTGAAGGGAGCCCGATGTGGGACTCGATCCCAGGACCCCAGGATCATGCCCTGAGCCAAAGGCAGATGCTCAACTGATGAGTTCCCCCCCCCCCAGGGGCCCCCCGGGAGCTTCTGTCAGTGAATGTCTAGAAGGTGGTCTCAGAGTGGGGTTCCTAGGGCAGCTGTGGGACTCCAGACCCTATATCCTGACACCTGCCTGCTATCTCTGGGTCCACGTGCCTGACACATGGCAGCTGCTTGGTGTTGCCAGATGACGCCTGAATGAATGAGCGAGTGAGTCAATGAGTGAAGGAGAGAAAAGGCAGGATGTAGACATCAGACCGAAGTTGGCCAAACCCTCCTAGGACCATCTGGGCCCACTCAAAGCCGGGTAGGGCTGGATGCTCCGGGGTGGGGGTGGGGGCAGACACATCCCCACCCAGGTGACCCATGAGACAGGGGCACCCAGGTGCTCGCAACAGCCGCGTTGGAGCACAAGCGTGACTGCGGGCAGCCGCCCAGAGCCACGAGCAGCCTGGAGCTCCAGCGGGCGACAGGCACGCCAGAGCCATCAGAGAGGCTTCCGAGCCCTGGCAGGTCCAATGCCGGCGGAGCCCTAACTCCGCTCAATTGCAATCTGTGTTTATGGGCCCATAATCAAATGGAAACTGAAAGTTCCTCATGAGAATCATCTGTCAGAACTGTGTGGTGTCCAGGCCCAGGCTGGGAGACTGGGTTATAAATACCAAGCTCTGCTCCAGCTCTGCTCTGTCTCTGGGGACGTATGGGTCATTTTTCAACCCAGCACTAATCCGAGGAACACGATCTTTCATCAAACACTGCGCCTAACAGGCGGGGTGCTCGAGACCCTGATTGTCCCCAGTGGATCAAGGAGGCAGGAGTGCTCACGGGAGATGAATCCGTGAGCCAGACGCCCCTCTCCTGTGGCCCAGCAGCCCGCACAGCCACCTGCGCCCTGGTCCCCGAGCGGGCAGGTGCCGTGCTCTCGCACACCTCCCGGCACCCACCAAAGGTTCCATCAGACAACCGTCTCCTTTGAAAAAAATGGTTTTTCTTATCACGCAGGGTGCTCGATGCAGTCAGCGTGGAGAACCCAAGGGCACGAGGAAAAGAAAAACTGCCCGTAAATCCATCACCTGGAGGAAAACTCATAACATTTGGCGTACGTAGGTTTTCCAGACTGTTCTCTCCCCCTCCCCCAGATGTTTTCTTTTATTAAAATATCTAATATTGTGCCTAGTGCTTTCCAGCTTGCTTCCCTGCCAGCCCACGGAGCGGTTATAGTGTGACCATGCGGCCCCATCACTGTCCTCCCCACGGCCTGATTTTTAATAGTCACGTTAATTTTCTTGGTCAGTCCCCTTTATTGGACATTGGTTTGCTTCCAGTACTCTGATAGCATAACGATGCCGTGAAGAACATATTGTAGGTAGATCTTGGTGCAAATCAGATTATTTCCTTAAGATGGATTCGTAGGAGTGACATCACGCCGGATCAAAGAATACGAACATTTTCTGTCGTCTGTCGCTTTTTTTTTTAAAAGATTTTATTTAAAATGAGCCTGTCACTTTCGACGCTAGCCCTCATTGTGTGCCACGTCTTTAGGAATAACCAGATGTTTCCGGAATAACATTAACCAACGATCACTGTAGAGTGATGGCGGGGCCAGGAAAGTGACTTACTACTACTGTTCGTCGCAGGCAGGACGAAACCAGGCGTCCCCTGTGCTAACTGGGGCTGTTTCCAGAGTCGTGGTTTATCCGCTTGGGCTACTGCAGACCTGAAGACACAGCCACAGCCGGGGGGAGCGAGGCCTCTTAGAACGTTAGCCCTGAGCCTCCAAACTCCCTCCGACCGTGTTGGAGGTTTAGGGTTTACCTAAAAGGTAACATCAGACCTGCTCTTTGTTCTCCAAGACTACGGGGCTTAATCCTGTGATCTGGGAAGGGCGCTGGTCTGATCAAGTGTGAAGGGGAGAGGAACTGGCTTCCCTGGGGAAAGACCCACAGAAGGAGTAAGAAGAGCAATTAGATGGGGAAGGGTCTGGAATTCCCTGGGATGGTAAAGAACACAGAAGCCTCTTTCCTCTGGCTGAGAAGTACGCAAGCTTGTGTGCACAGGCCCGTGATTGAAAGGTTGGGGTGTGCGTGGGGGCCCATTGACATGCACCTGCCGACTCAGGGCTGGAGGGAAACAGAGCCACTTCCCTCTGCCTTTTGCTGTTTACTCTCCGTTCATCCATTTCTTGCCCGAGAAGTTTCTCTGGGGAGCTACACGTTAGGACACCCGGGGGCGGGACCTCCCTTCTGGAAAACTGCAAATAGGGATACAATTGTCTTTGAGGTCCTCCAACCTTCCTGGAGATGCCCCCGCCCCCGCCTCGTGTCCCTTCCTGGCGATGCCCCCTTCCCCACCCCGTCCCCTCTCCTGTGTCCCTCTAGCCTCCAGCCAAACCACCTGCGGCTGCCCTTTATGGGCAACAACACAGACTTTCAGGCCAGAGAGACCTGAACCCAGAACTCCAGCTCTGGTCTCATGTGCCACCTCCGAAAAGTCACTAAACCCTTTTCTGATCTTCGGTCTCCTCATCCGTACGACAGGAAAACGAGGCTTGCCTGCTCCCTGTTGCTGCTGAGGGGGGTGGAACAAGACGTCTGATCAATGCAGAAGGGCCCGGCACACTGCGTGGCATGTCATTGATGCTCAGGGGACATTATATGCCATTTTTTCCCCCAATCTCCTAATCCGGGGCTGCCGTTCCCAGAAGGGCTCTGAGCCCTGCACGGTGGCCTTGGCTCCAGCCTGCCTGCTCTAAACGCTTTGGAAAACGATTAGATCAGCTACAGGATGCTAAATGTTGATGATCCTTCCAAGAATTCATCTTAAGTAAATAATCACGGATTTGCTACAAAATTGTTCTTGACAGCATTATTTATGATACCTGAGAACCAGATGCGATCTAAATATCAAGATACAGAGGACTAAATAAAATATAAAACATCCGCCAGAGGGGATCCCTGGTTGGCTCAGCAGTTTAGCGCCTGCCTTTAACCCAGGGCGTGATCCTGGAGACCCGGGATCGAGTCCCACGTCAGGCTCCCTGCATGGAGCTTGCTTCTCTCCCTCTCTCTCTGCCTGTGTCTCTGCCTCTCTCTCTGTGTTTCTCACGAATAAATAAAATCTTAAAAAAAATCCACAAGATAAACGTCATTCCGTGTGAATTTCTCCCTTCAAAGTAAAAAGATGGTAACCTCCTTTTCAATATCCACTTGCATTTCCTTAATTGTTTTAGTGAATCACTGAGCATCTTTTTGTTCATTGGTTTATTGTCCTATAATACTGCTTACCCATGTCCTATCACTTCTCTAGGCTTGATTATCCCCTTTTTTTTTTTCCCTGATGGGTGGTCTGAGCTCTGCGTACATGAATAAATTGGCTTCTTGTCTTTGGAATTCGGTTCTAGTTATTTTTTCTTAGTCTGCCCTTTGCGTTTTGATCTCATTTTGTCCCTTGCCCTCATCTTCCCCACATTAAAGTTTCAGTTTTTCTGTTCTAGATTAACCAATCTTCTTTTTTTTTTTTTTTTCCTAGATTAACTAATCTTCTCCTAGACTACTCCTGGATTTTTGTGCCCCGCTCCGAAACCTGCCTTCCACCGCCACGGTTTAAATATATTGACCCGAATTCTATCCATTAACTTTCATTACATCATTTTTCCTCTTTAACATTGAAATCCTTGCTCCACTTGGAATGTGTTTTGGTGGAAGCAGTTAGGTAGGGGATCCAGGTTTATTTTCTCTTTCTCAAAAGGTAGCCAATTATCTCCGTAGCATTTATTGGATAATCCCCCTTTCAGACAAATTCTTTAAATAAATCCTTTTGGGGGGGGTGTCTCAAAATCCTTTGAGAATCTGATGAAAGCTCCAGACCCGCTCCCCAGGAAAAGAAAATGTACATATAACACACGCTAAATTTCACCGACAATTTCAACCGAGCCCATGAACCATCTACAGCACTGTCACAGACTCCTGGGGAGTGTATAATCTCGGGCTAAAACCCTTTATTTTAGGTGGAAGAAGCAGTGCCTCCATGGTGGGACTCCAGGCTCCCATGCAGGTCAGCAACAAAGCGTTCGGTGGTGGAGAATGTCCTGGAGGATTAGCTTCAGGACCTCCGCCAGGCAGAAGTCACCTTGGCCTATCCTCAGGTGTGTGCGACAACGCCAGGATGCCACCATCCCTTGTCTTCGGAGCTCAAACATTTCACTTCCTAGTCTCCTGGCTCGGAGCATCCAACAGACGCCCACAACTTCGACAGCTGCACAGCCTTCTTTTCCTGGAGGGGAAGGGGCTCTTGTCAAGCGACTCTTCTCCTGAGCCCATGGGCAGGTACAGGTACGTTGCTTCATGTGACTCAGTTTCCCTTGAGCTGACTTAAAACTGAGCCCACTTGAGACTCCTTTTTATCCCAGTCTGCCTACTGGTCCCAACACCTGCACCTTGTGGTCAAATACGCCACTTTTCACATGCTCCTCCTTAATTCTCCCCCTCTGCTGAAGGCCAGCACTTGCCTTCGGCTTTCTGGTCCCCTGAGGAATAAGAGTCGGTGCTGAGCTGCCCCTGATGCACCCTGTCAACCTGTGACTCCGTGGCTGCTTGACCAGTCCACGGAGCTTGTCTGAATGGCCTTTCCTCTCTGCGATCCCGTGGAGCTCCTCCAGCACCCCCTGGGGCTCAGCAGAGTCTCAAAATTTGCTCCTGGGGGCTTGTCAGGAATATAAATACCCTGATCCTGCCCAGACCCTCTGAGTCAGAAAAGCTGGGGCAGGGGCTCAGTCCCCCAGGGAGGACCAGCTCCATCACTTGCAGGGCCTGGCCCAAGGTGAAAACACAGGGGCACCTTGTGCAAAAATCATGAAGAATCTCCTGATTGCAATAGCAGAGCATTAAAACCTCCAGAGAGTGGGGTCTTTCTGGGCTGTGACTGCTCCTGTCACAGGCCCATGGAACCAGCTCTGCCCCCAGGTGACACTAACACACACGCCACGTTGAGAAACGCTCACCTGGCTCCAGGGACGGTGCCAGCACTCCACAGGGTCTGTCCTCTCATAGGGACCCCAAAGCGGGGACCCCCCACACACACTCTGGAAGCTGCTCTCCAGTCCCCCCTCCTGGTGTTGGCCTGTCACATACGTGTCGACACTCTCATTAGCATCACTGTCGGCAGCAGTGGGGGGGTCTGGTTCCCACCTCTGCTGGATTACAGAAAATCCCGGATCCAACTTACTTACTGGCACAGAGATATGTCTTCCTTCCAAACACACACGTTCAAGGTGGATCCAAGCCTGATCAGAGCGACAGCCAAGTTGTCAGCTGCCTGGCGTGCAGCAGTCCCTTGGCTCGTCCTGGGAGCTTCTGGAAGGGTGACAGGACCAGGCACCTGATACTGTGTCACTGAACCTGTCCTGGCCACCCACTCTCCGGAAGCTCCACCCAGGCGCACCACCTGTTCCCAGGCCCGGGACCTCTGCTGCCCCTGACAGCCCACGTCCAGCCCTGAGCCCAGGCTGCTTCCTGTCCCTCCTTCTGGCTCTTCCTTTCCTTCCTGTTTGGTGAGCCTCAGGACAGGGACCTGAGCCTCTGGGATAGTGTCTGACGGAGGGGAGAAGGAGGGAGAGGTCGTGTCCTGGGGAGGAAGCTCTGACCAGAGCCTTCTAGCTCAGAAACCTGTCTCATTTCAACAAACCTTAATTTAGCATCTACTTAGCTCCAGTGTGGGGCACTGGGGACAGCATTAGTGAAACCTGTCCCGACTCTTCTATGGCCCATAGCCTGGGCCCTGCAGATGGACACGGTGGTCACAGTCATGCACCAGAACTGGCTCAGACCGGCTCGTACTGGCACATATCTGCTCATACTGCCCCAAACCAACCTGCAAGAACCAATCACCAAATTTTCAGGAATAATGAGAGACCACTGTTAAAGTGTTCATAGTGTGAAATCGCCATTATTGGAGTGTTTACACCATGACAATTGGCAAATGGCACCAATCAGCCTTTATTTTTTTTTCTTTCTCTTTCTTTCTCTCTTCCTTTCTTCTTTCTTTCTTTTCCTTTTTTCCTTCCTTTTTTTTCTTTTTTTGGAGGACCACTGCGGCTGTAAGATGGTGGGCAGGTTATCCATCCTTTCTGAGCCCCCATCATCACCAAGCCGTTGTGAGGATACCATGAGAGTAACCACAGGAAGTGCCGGTAATTTGCAGCCAACCACGGATGCCGTGTGCTCAGCCATGTAACACGGTGTTGCAGGCACAGACACGAGGAAGGGGTAAGGCTGCTTGGAGAAGCCCTGCAGGACGATATGGCCAGTGTGGCTGAGAGGCTTCTGGCCCAGGGGATGGCCCACCCAAAGGCAAGAAGGAGTACAGGGGCTTGAGACCCACCTGAAGCAGCCAGCAGGTGGGACGGGCAGGGGAGTGGGCTGGAGACATGATGCCTCCAGGCCCCGTCCTGTCAGCCTCCAGGATGACTCACTCTCTCCAGAGAGGGCAGGGAGTGTTCCCAGAATGGAGCCAGGAATCGTCCCTGCTGACCTGTGCCACCAAGTCTTAAAAGTAGAAGGAACATGGACCGCTCCCCAAGATTCTTGACTGCATCCTCTATTTTTTAAAGGTTTTATTTATTTACTTATGAGAGACACACACACACACACAGAGAGAGGCAGAGACAGAGGCAGACATAGGCTCTGCAAGGAACCCAATATGGGACTCGATCCCAGGACCCCAGGATCACAACCTGAGTCAAAGGCAGATGCTCAACCATTGAGCCATCCGGATGCATCCCACTACATCCCCTATTGTCTCAAGGTTTCTTTTTTTTTAAGATTTTTATTTATTTATTCATGAGAGACACACAGAGAGAGAGGCAGAGACACAGGCAGAGGGAGAAGCAGGCTCCATGCAGGGAACCCGATGTAAGACTCAATCCTGGGACCCCAGGATCATACCCTGGGCCAAAGGCAGGCACTAAACTGCTGAGCCACCCAGGGATACCCCCGTCCCGAGGTTTCCGATGCTGGGTCCCACCACCCCATTCCCTACAGCCCCTTCTGAGATGAGAGTGGCCAACGTCCGCAGTCTTGCTCACACCGTCCCTACATACCATGTACATCTAGTCTACACACTTCCCTCTGAGGGCTGGGACATGTTGGTACCACCCCTGGGGAAATGAATGACTCCGGAGATGAGTCATGATAGACATTCTCTCATCTGTCCACCCTGCCCCCACCACCACCCTCTTCCCCTGGCAGGACGTCCCCCAAGAGCAAGCCCGTGCCATTCCCACAGGCCAAAAGGGGCCGCTGCTTCCATGTGCCTCTAAACTGCCTGGGTAATGGGGCATCTCTCCAGCCCACCCCCTTCCTTCATCTTCCAGCGGAGCAGCAGAGAGTCCATCCCTCCACACCCCGCCAACGGCAGTGTCACCTTCGGAGAGACTCTCCTCTGAATTTCAGCAAGCCAGGGTAGCTGAAGGGGTTCTGTGCCAACTATGTTCTCATCTTAGAAAGCCAAACAATTGCCCTTTGCTAGGTAGTGGTCAAGGTCTGCAGAGGGAGCTCGGCCATTGTCAGGGCTATTAAAAAACACATTTAAATAATATTATGTGACCACCTTTAATGCCATCCTGATGACCCCTTCACACAGGTAGGGGACGTGAGGCCAACTTGGTCTGTCTCCTACGCCTTCAACATTCTAAGGAGTCACCAAACCATGATGGGTTGAAACCAGCTTCTGTTCTTCTACCAGAGGGGAAGATCTGGGTGAGGATGTGTAAACACATATAAGTAAATGCCAAACATCTCAATGATCCCCACTCCTGGGCCTGTGGCAGGCATAACCAATGGAGCCCCGATCTCGTTCACTGAATCCAGATGCAACCTCCCGTTCTTTTCAACACAGCAGCTCCCCCAAGCCAGCGCTGGTTTCTTCGTGCCAGAATTTGAAAGGAGTTTGCTATCCCAGGTCAAGGTTAACGTTTTGGACTCTGAACACAATTGTGGAAGAATGGTTTTCAAGCCACGAATCTGGGCATAAAGCGCAGAGAAGTACCTGATAATCTGTGCGGAACACTGTGAACCAGGAGCTTTCACTCTGTGATGTCGTGCTAAATTGTATCCTGTCTTCTATGAGATTCAGTATCGATCGGGTGTCAAAAGACTGAAAAACATGTGGAGAAAGACTGAACAACTGAAGAAATGATATACATTAACGTATTCTATTGCGAACTGAGAAAAGATCTTCTTTGTCCCTATCTCACCAGCAGAACAACCTTCCAGTGTGTAGAACCCAAGACTGTTCAGAGCAGAGACCGGGGATTGCAGCATCGAGGAAAGAGCACGGGATTGGAGGTCAGGGGTGGGATTCTGGCCCGAGCTCTGCTGGAAATGCTGTGTGACCTTGGGCAAGATGCTTAACATCTCTGGGCCTCAGTTCCTTCATGTGTAGAATGGAGACCATGATGTCTACTTTGTGTGGCTACTGTGGATTTCGAGAGCCACAACACATGTGGAAGGTGCTGCCTGAGTCCCGAATCACTGCTTCTGGGACCTGGCTTGGGTGGGGAAGCGACCCTGAGCTGAGGCACAGAAGATGGGTCACCTCCTAGTGCTGATGAGAAATCCCAGTGGGCATATGCTAGTCTGATTGGAGCACCCACCTTTGGGGGAACCAAGCCCTGCACGTTCCTCCAGGGATGGGATGGATCTGCTCAGAAGGGGTCCCATCCATCTGCTGAACTGCCCGACCTGGGCAGCCGGAGCTTCACCCTGTGGGCATGTCCGGGCCCTGCGGGGGGTGGGGTAGAGGACTCCCCATCACTGCAGCCGAGGACCTAGGTCACTGGGGCATTTGCACACCCGCTCTCCTCCATCACTGTCGAGGGCTGCTCCAGGAGAGCAGGATAAGTCCCCTCTTCCGGCAAAGCAAACTTCTTGGGCTCCAGAAAGAGCCCTCGGACCAAGAGACGATGCTGAGGGCAGGTAGAAAGTGACAGGAGACCCTCGGCGCGGGGTGGCCAAAGGGGCACAGTGGGCATCTGCTACCTCACCTCGCCTGCCCTTCTGTGCGCCTGTCCCATCCTCAGCGTGGTCACTGGGGACGGAAGATTCGCATAAGCCTCTCTGCTCGGTGCCTGCGGCCTCTGCCCTTCCTCCCGCTGCCTCCTGGGCCACAGAAGACAATAATATGCTTCTAGAAACATACTGGAAGTCCTTAAAGCTATGACCCAAATGCAAGTGCCACCCACCCCCCCACACACCCTGGGCTGGAGACAATTAGGAGCAGTTACAAAAGGGCCGCTGTGTCCTTTTCTTTCTGGCAGCAGATGTTCCTGTCATGTGGTCTGAAGAAGTCCAGATGTGTTTGCGAAGGCTGCAGAGCCAGGGCCTCCCAGGAACCGGGATGAAAGAGCAGAGACCCAGCAGCTGGTCTGTAAATGAGGCCGGTGCGGACCGTGCCTGGGCCGGGGGCCTTCCCCACGCTGGGGGGGCGGCACGTTTCTATGGAGAAGGAGCCCGAAAGGGCGCCTGGGGCCCCGAGGCAGAGCAGATTGCCCTGGGGTTCGCACTGGCGGGGGGCCCAGGCATCTTCTTGGTCGGCGCTGCGCTTGCATCACAGAGCTCGGTGCAAATGTACATCAGAGAAGACGGACACGTGCACGGGTTGACAAAACAGCGCGACCCAGCCTAGCGCTGGGGAAGGGACCGTGATGTGGGGCTGCCCTGTGGGGAGCTCTGGGACAGAGGCGTGGGTTGGAAGTGACGGTTCCCTACATGCTCGCCCCCAGCTCTCTCCACTCACCAACCCCGAGAATCCTCGTCCGCGCCTCCCTCTCTCACCCTGTCTTTGGAACGCTCCACTGTCAGGACGCAGCTAGAGTCTGGTCACTGCCTCTGTTGTCACCACGGTCCCAGCTGTCATCGCCTCTGCCCGTATATAAAACACACGCCCACGCCCCATCCCCGCTCACCCCCTTCTCTGCTTGAAGTGACCCCTGGAACTTTCTATTTTTTTAAAGATTTTACTTATTTATTAGAGACACACAGAGCTAGAGAGAGAGAGAGAGAGAGGCAGAGACACAGGCAGAGGGAGAAGCAGGCTCCATGCAGGGAGTCTGACGTGGGACCCGATCCCAGGTCTCCAGGATCACGCCCTGGGCCAAAGGCAGCACCAAACTGCTGAGCCTCCGGGGCTGCCCACCCCTGGAACTTTCTCTGCACGGAACACATACACAGGTGTGTGTTTCTCTGGCTACGATCTCTGTCTCTCTCTCTCTTCCCAGCGGACTGAGTCCTCAGACTGGATCTCATTTGGCCTCTTACACTTCCCGGTGTGTTGAACAGTGCCGGGCACAGGGCCCCGACCTACTGGTTGAATTGATCCCAGCCGAAGACCCAAGACCCCATAGCTGGTCACTGCTATGGATTCATCTTCTTCCCCTGCTCCAGGGCCCAGAAGCAATTCCTTATCTTTTCCCCGTCACTGGAGGGGGAGGTAGCAATCTTTGCCTATGAAGCTGGAGAATGGTAGGAAACATGCAGGTAAAAACACTGTTTTTAATCTACCTCCATGGGATCTAGTGTGGAGAAGGGGCTGGGGACACGTCTGTTGGACTGAGCAGCCAGCGTCGCTTCCTCGTAGCCCAGGTTGGCTTCTCCTTCCTCAGTGTTGCTCAGCTCTAGAGCTTCTCTCTCTCTGTTTTTTCTTTTTAAAGATTTTATTTATTTATTCACAAGAGACAGAGAGAGAGAGAGAGAGGCAGAGATACAGGCAGAGGGAGACGCAGGCTCCTTGAAGGGAGCCCGATGTGGGACTCGATCCCAGGACCCCAGGATCATGCCCTGAGCCAAAGGCAGATGCTCAACTGATGAGTTCCCCCCCCCCCAGGGGCCCCCCGGGAGCTTCTGTCAGTGAATGTCTAGAAGGTGGTCTCAGAGTGGGGTTCCTAGGGCAGCTGTGGGACTCCAGACCCTATATCCTGACACCTGCCTGCTATCTCTGGGTCCACGTGCCTGACACATGGCAGCTGCTTGGTGTTGCCAGATGACGCCTGAATGAATGAGCGAGTGAGTCAATGAGTGAAGGAGAGAAAAGGCAGGATGTAGACATCAGACCGAAGTTGGCCAAACCCTCCTAGGACCATCTGGGCCCACTCAAAGCCGGGTAGGGCTGGATGCTCCGGGGTGGGGGTGGGGGCAGACACATCCCCACCCAGGTGACCCATGAGACAGGGGCACCCAGGTGCTCGCAACAGCCGCGTTGGAGCACAAGCGTGACTGCGGGCAGCCGCCCAGAGCCACGAGCAGCCTGGAGCTCCAGCGGGCGACAGGCACGCCAGAGCCATCAGAGAGGCTTCCGAGCCCTGGCAGGTCCAATGCCGGCGGAGCCCTAACTCCGCTCAATTGCAATCTGTGTTTATGGGCCCATAATCAAATGGAAACTGAAAGTTCCTCATGAGAATCATCTGTCAGAACTGTGTGGTGTCCAGGCCCAGGCTGGGAGACTGGGTTATAAATACCAAGCTCTGCTCCAGCTCTGCTCTGTCTCTGGGGACGTATGGGTCATTTTTCAACCCAGCACTAATCCGAGGAACACGATCTTTCATCAAACACTGCGCCTAACAGGCGGGGTGCTCGAGACCCTGATTGTCCCCAGTGGATCAAGGAGGCAGGAGTGCTCACGGGAGATGAATCCGTGAGCCAGACGCCCCTCTCCTGTGGCCCAGCAGCCCGCACAGCCACCTGCGCCCTGGTCCCCGAGCGGGCAGGTGCCGTGCTCTCGCACACCTCCCGGCACCCACCAAAGGTTCCATCAGACAACCGTCTCCTTTGAAAAAAATGGTTTTTCTTATCACGCAGGGTGCTCGATGCAGTCAGCGTGGAGAACCCAAGGGCACGAGGAAAAGAAAAACTGCCCGTAAATCCATCACCTGGAGGAAAACTCATAACATTTGGCGTACGTAGGTTTTCCAGACTGTTCTCTCCCCCTCCCCCAGATGTTTTCTTTTATTAAAATATCTAATATTGTGCCTAGTGCTTTCCAGCTTGCTTCCCTGCCAGCCCACGGAGCGGTTATAGTGTGACCATGCGGCCCCATCACTGTCCTCCCCACGGCCTGATTTTTAATAGTCACGTTAATTTTCTTGGTCAGTCCCCTTTATTGGACATTGGTTTGCTTCCAGTACTCTGATAGCATAACGATGCCGTGAAGAACATATTGTAGGTAGATCTTGGTGCAAATCAGATTATTTCCTTAAGATGGATTCGTAGGAGTGACATCACGCCGGATCAAAGAATACGAACATTTTCTGTCGTCTGTCGCTTTTTTTTTTAAAAGATTTTATTTAAAATGAGCCTGTCACTTTCGACGCTAGCCCTCATTGTGTGCCACGTCTTTAGGAATAACCAGATGTTTCCGGAATAACATTAACCAACGATCACTGTAGAGTGATGGCGGGGCCAGGAAAGTGACTTACTACTACTGTTCGTCGCAGGCAGGACGAAACCAGGCGTCCCCTGTGCTAACTGGGGCTGTTTCCAGAGTCGTGGTTTATCCGCTTGGGCTACTGCAGACCTGAAGACACAGCCACAGCCGGGGGGAGCGAGGCCTCTTAGAACGTTAGCCCTGAGCCTCCAAACTCCCTCCGACCGTGTTGGAGGTTTAGGGTTTACCTAAAAGGTAACATCAGACCTGCTCTTTGTTCTCCAAGACTACGGGGCTTAATCCTGTGATCTGGGAAGGGCGCTGGTCTGATCAAGTGTGAAGGGGAGAGGAACTGGCTTCCCTGGGGAAAGACCCACAGAAGGAGTAAGAAGAGCAATTAGATGGGGAAGGGTCTGGAATTCCCTGGGATGGTAAAGAACACAGAAGCCTCTTTCCTCTGGCTGAGAAGTACGCAAGCTTGTGTGCACAGGCCCGTGATTGAAAGGTTGGGGTGTGCGTGGGGGCCCATTGACATGCACCTGCCGACTCAGGGCTGGAGGGAAACAGAGCCACTTCCCTCTGCCTTTTGCTGTTTACTCTCCGTTCATCCATTTCTTGCCCGAGAAGTTTCTCTGGGGAGCTACACGTTAGGACACCCGGGGGCGGGACCTCCCTTCTGGAAAACTGCAAATAGGGATACAATTGTCTTTGAGGTCCTCCAACCTTCCTGGAGATGCCCCCGCCCCCGCCTCGTGTCCCTTCCTGGCGATGCCCCCTTCCCCACCCCGTCCCCTCTCCTGTGTCCCTCTAGCCTCCAGCCAAACCACCTGCGGCTGCCCTTTATGGGCAACAACACAGACTTTCAGGCCAGAGAGACCTGAACCCAGAACTCCAGCTCTGGTCTCATGTGCCACCTCCGAAAAGTCACTAAACCCTTTTCTGATCTTCGGTCTCCTCATCCGTACGACAGGAAAACGAGGCTTGCCTGCTCCCTGTTGCTGCTGAGGGGGGTGGAACAAGACGTCTGATCAATGCAGAAGGGCCCGGCACACTGCGTGGCATGTCATTGATGCTCAGGGGACATTATATGCCATTTTTTCCCCCAATCTCCTAATCCGGGGCTGCCGTTCCCAGAAGGGCTCTGAGCCCTGCACGGTGGCCTTGGCTCCAGCCTGCCTGCTCTAAACGCTTTGGAAAACGATTAGATCAGCTACAGGATGCTAAATGTTGATGATCCTTCCAAGAATTCATCTTAAGTAAATAATCACGGATTTGCTACAAAATTGTTCTTGACAGCATTATTTATGATACCTGAGAACCAGATGCGATCTAAATATCAAGATACAGAGGACTAAATAAAATATAAAACATCCGCCAGAGGGGATCCCTGGTTGGCTCAGCAGTTTAGCGCCTGCCTTTAACCCAGGGCGTGATCCTGGAGACCCGGGATCGAGTCCCACGTCAGGCTCCCTGCATGGAGCTTGCTTCTCTCCCTCTCTCTCTGCCTGTGTCTCTGCCTCTCTCTCTGTGTTTCTCACGAATAAATAAAATCTTAAAAAAAATCCACAAGATAAACGTCATTCCGTGTGAATTTCTCCCTTCAAAGTAAAAAGATGGTAACCTCCTTTTCAATATCCACTTGCATTTCCTTAATTGTTTTAGTGAATCACTGAGCATCTTTTTGTTCATTGGTTTATTGTCCTATAATACTGCTTACCCATGTCCTATCACTTCTCTAGGCTTGATTATCCCCTTTTTTTTTTTCCCTGATGGGTGGTCTGAGCTCTGCGTACATGAATAAATTGGCTTCTTGTCTTTGGAATTCGGTTCTAGTTATTTTTTCTTAGTCTGCCCTTTGCGTTTTGATCTCATTTTGTCCCTTGCCCTCATCTTCCCCACATTAAAGTTTCAGTTTTTCTGTTCTAGATTAACCAATCTTCTTTTTTTTTTTTTTTTCCTAGATTAACTAATCTTCTCCTAGACTACTCCTGGATTTTTGTGCCCCGCTCCGAAACCTGCCTTCCACCGCCACGGTTTAAATATATTGACCCGAATTCTATCCATTAACTTTCATTACATCATTTTTCCTCTTTAACATTGAAATCCTTGCTCCACTTGGAATGTGTTTTGGTGGAAGCAGTTAGGTAGGGGATCCAGGTTTATTTTCTCTTTCTCAAAAGGTAGCCAATTATCTCCGTAGCATTTATTGGATAATCCCCCTTTCAGACAAATTCTTTAAATAAATCCTTTTGGGGGGGGTGTCTCAAAATCCTTTGAGAATCTGATGAAAGCTCCAGACCCGCTCCCCAGGAAAAGAAAATGTACATATAACACACGCTAAATTTCACCGACAATTTCAACCGAGCCCATGAACCATCTACAGCACTGTCACAGACTCCTGGGGAGTGTATAATCTCGGGCTAAAACCCTTTATTTTAGGTGGAAGAAGCAGTGCCTCCATGGTGGGACTCCAGGCTCCCATGCAGGTCAGCAACAAAGCGTTCGGTGGTGGAGAATGTCCTGGAGGATTAGCTTCAGGACCTCCGCCAGGCAGAAGTCACCTTGGCCTATCCTCAGGTGTGTGCGACAACGCCAGGATGCCACCATCCCTTGTCTTCGGAGCTCAAACATTTCACTTCCTAGTCTCCTGGCTCGGAGCATCCAACAGACGCCCACAACTTCGACAGCTGCACAGCCTTCTTTTCCTGGAGGGGAAGGGGCTCTTGTCAAGCGACTCTTCTCCTGAGCCCATGGGCAGGTACAGGTACGTTGCTTCATGTGACTCAGTTTCCCTTGAGCTGACTTAAAACTGAGCCCACTTGAGACTCCTTTTTATCCCAGTCTGCCTACTGGTCCCAACACCTGCACCTTGTGGTCAAATACGCCACTTTTCACATGCTCCTCCTTAATTCTCCCCCTCTGCTGAAGGCCAGCACTTGCCTTCGGCTTTCTGGTCCCCTGAGGAATAAGAGTCGGTGCTGAGCTGCCCCTGATGCACCCTGTCAACCTGTGACTCCGTGGCTGCTTGACCAGTCCACGGAGCTTGTCTGAATGGCCTTTCCTCTCTGCGATCCCGTGGAGCTCCTCCAGCACCCCCTGGGGCTCAGCAGAGTCTCAAAATTTGCTCCTGGGGGCTTGTCAGGAATATAAATACCCTGATCCTGCCCAGACCCTCTGAGTCAGAAAAGCTGGGGCAGGGGCTCAGTCCCCCAGGGAGGACCAGCTCCATCACTTGCAGGGCCTGGCCCAAGGTGAAAACACAGGGGCACCTTGTGCAAAAATCATGAAGAATCTCCTGATTGCAATAGCAGAGCATTAAAACCTCCAGAGAGTGGGGTCTTTCTGGGCTGTGACTGCTCCTGTCACAGGCCCATGGAACCAGCTCTGCCCCCAGGTGACACTAACACACACGCCACGTTGAGAAACGCTCACCTGGCTCCAGGGACGGTGCCAGCACTCCACAGGGTCTGTCCTCTCATAGGGACCCCAAAGCGGGGACCCCCCACACACACTCTGGAAGCTGCTCTCCAGTCCCCCCTCCTGGTGTTGGCCTGTCACATACGTGTCGACACTCTCATTAGCATCACTGTCGGCAGCAGTGGGGGGGTCTGGTTCCCACCTCTGCTGGATTACAGAAAATCCCGGATCCAACTTACTTACTGGCACAGAGATATGTCTTCCTTCCAAACACACACGTTCAAGGTGGATCCAAGCCTGATCAGAGCGACAGCCAAGTTGTCAGCTGCCTGGCGTGCAGCAGTCCCTTGGCTCGTCCTGGGAGCTTCTGGAAGGGTGACAGGACCAGGCACCTGATACTGTGTCACTGAACCTGTCCTGGCCACCCACTCTCCGGAAGCTCCACCCAGGCGCACCACCTGTTCCCAGGCCCGGGACCTCTGCTGCCCCTGACAGCCCACGTCCAGCCCTGAGCCCAGGCTGCTTCCTGTCCCTCCTTCTGGCTCTTCCTTTCCTTCCTGTTTGGTGAGCCTCAGGACAGGGACCTGAGCCTCTGGGATAGTGTCTGACGGAGGGGAGAAGGAGGGAGAGGTCGTGTCCTGGGGAGGAAGCTCTGACCAGAGCCTTCTAGCTCAGAAACCTGTCTCATTTCAACAAACCTTAATTTAGCATCTACTTAGCTCCAGTGTGGGGCACTGGGGACAGCATTAGTGAAACCTGTCCCGACTCTTCTAT
This sequence comes from Vulpes vulpes, assembly GCF_048418805.1. Classification (NCBI taxonomy): domain Eukaryota; kingdom Metazoa; phylum Chordata; class Mammalia; order Carnivora; family Canidae; genus Vulpes; species Vulpes vulpes. Next base: position 7,238,553 of record NC_132781.1, read on the forward strand.
GGCCCATAGCCTGGGCCCTGCAGATGGACACGGTGGTCACAGTCATGCACCAGAACTGGCTCAGACCGGCTCGTACTGGCACATATCTGCTCATACTGCCCCAAACCAACCTGCAAGAACCAATCACCAAATTTTCAGGAATAATGAGAGACCACTGTTAAAGTGTTCATAGTGTGAAATCGCCATTATTGGAGTGTTTACACCATGACAATTGGCAAATGGCACCAATCAGCCTTTATTTTTTTTTCTTTCTCTTTCTTTCTCTCTTCCTTTCTTCTTTCTTTCTTTTCCTTTTTTCCTTCCTTTTTTTTCTTTTTTTGGAGGACCACTGCGGCTGTAAGATGGTGGGCAGGTTATCCATCCTTTCTGAGCCCCCATCATCACCAAGCCGTTGTGAGGATACCATGAGAGTAACCACAGGAAGTGCCGGTAATTTGCAGCCAACCACGGATGCCGTGTGCTCAGCCATGTAACACGGTGTTGCAGGCACAGACACGAGGAAGGGGTAAGGCTGCTTGGAGAAGCCCTGCAGGACGATATGGCCAGTGTGGCTGAGAGGCTTCTGGCCCAGGGGATGGCCCACCCAAAGGCAAGAAGGAGTACAGGGGCTTGAGACCCACCTGAAGCAGCCAGCAGGTGGGACGGGCAGGGGAGTGGGCTGGAGACATGATGCCTCCAGGCCCCGTCCTGTCAGCCTCCAGGATGACTCACTCTCTCCAGAGAGGGCAGGGAGTGTTCCCAGAATGGAGCCAGGAATCGTCCCTGCTGACCTGTGCCACCAAGTCTTAAAAGTAGAAGGAACATGGACCGCTCCCCAAGATTCTTGACTGCATCCTCTATTTTTTAAAGGTTTTATTTATTTACTTATGAGAGACACACACACACACACAGAGAGAGGCAGAGACAGAGGCAGACATAGGCTCTGCAAGGAACCCAATATGGGACTCGATCCCAGGACCCCAGGATCACAACCTGAGTCAAAGGCAGATGCTCAACCATTGAGCCATCCGGATGCATCCCACTACATCCCCTATTGTCTCAAGGTTTCTTTTTTTTTAAGATTTTTATTTATTTATTCATGAGAGACACACAGAGAGAGAGGCAGAGACACAGGCAGAGGGAGAAGCAGGCTCCATGCAGGGAACCCGATGTAAGACTCAATCCTGGGACCCCAGGATCATACCCTGGGCCAAAGGCAGGCACTAAACTGCTGAGCCACCCAGGGATACCCCCGTCCCGAGGTTTCCGATGCTGGGTCCCACCACCCCATTCCCTACAGCCCCTTCTGAGATGAGAGTGGCCAACGTCCGCAGTCTTGCTCACACCGTCCCTACATACCATGTACATCTAGTCTACACACTTCCCTCTGAGGGCTGGGACATGTTGGTACCACCCCTGGGGAAATGAATGACTCCGGAGATGAGTCATGATAGACATTCTCTCATCTGTCCACCCTGCCCCCACCACCACCCTCTTCCCCTGGCAGGACGTCCCCCAAGAGCAAGCCCGTGCCATTCCCACAGGCCAAAAGGGGCCGCTGCTTCCATGTGCCTCTAAACTGCCTGGGTAATGGGGCATCTCTCCAGCCCACCCCCTTCCTTCATCTTCCAGCGGAGCAGCAGAGAGTCCATCCCTCCACACCCCGCCAACGGCAGTGTCACCTTCGGAGAGACTCTCCTCTGAATTTCAGCAAGCCAGGGTAGCTGAAGGGGTTCTGTGCCAACTATGTTCTCATCTTAGAAAGCCAAACAATTGCCCTTTGCTAGGTAGTGGTCAAGGTCTGCAGAGGGAGCTCGGCCATTGTCAGGGCTATTAAAAAACACATTTAAATAATATTATGTGACCACCTTTAATGCCATCCTGATGACCCCTTCACACAGGTAGGGGACGTGAGGCCAACTTGGTCTGTCTCCTACGCCTTCAACATTCTAAGGAGTCACCAAACCATGATGGGTTGAAACCAGCTTCTGTTCTTCTACCAGAGGGGAAGATCTGGGTGAGGATGTGTAAACACATATAAGTAAATGCCAAACATCTCAATGATCCCCACTCCTGGGCCTGTGGCAGGCATAACCAATGGAGCCCCGATCTCGTTCACTGAATCCAGATGCAACCTCCCGTTCTTTTCAACACAGCAGCTCCCCCAAGCCAGCGCTGGTTTCTTCGTGCCAGAATTTGAAAGGAGTTTGCTATCCCAGGTCAAGGTTAACGTTTTGGACTCTGAACACAATTGTGGAAGAATGGTTTTCAAGCCACGAATCTGGGCATAAAGCGCAGAGAAGTACCTGATAATCTGTGCGGAACACTGTGAACCAGGAGCTTTCACTCTGTGATGTCGTGCTAAATTGTATCCTGTCTTCTATGAGATTCAGTATCGATCGGGTGTCAAAAGACTGAAAAACATGTGGAGAAAGACTGAACAACTGAAGAAATGATATACATTAACGTATTCTATTGCGAACTGAGAAAAGATCTTCTTTGTCCCTATCTCACCAGCAGAACAACCTTCCAGTGTGTAGAACCCAAGACTGTTCAGAGCAGAGACCGGGGATTGCAGCATCGAGGAAAGAGCACGGGATTGGAGGTCAGGGGTGGGATTCTGGCCCGAGCTCTGCTGGAAATGCTGTGTGACCTTGGGCAAGATGCTTAACATCTCTGGGCCTCAGTTCCTTCATGTGTAGAATGGAGACCATGATGTCTACTTTGTGTGGCTACTGTGGATTTCGAGAGCCACAACACATGTGGAAGGTGCTGCCTGAGTCCCGAATCACTGCTTCTGGGACCTGGCTTGGGTGGGGAAGCGACCCTGAGCTGAGGCACAGAAGATGGGTCACCTCCTAGTGCTGATGAGAAATCCCAGTGGGCATATGCTAGTCTGATTGGAGCACCCACCTTTGGGGGAACCAAGCCCTGCACGTTCCTCCAGGGATGGGATGGATCTGCTCAGAAGGGGTCCCATCCATCTGCTGAACTGCCCCATCCTTGGAAATCTTCTTTCTTCTCCTTCCGTTAGTTCCTTTCTCCAGCTACCAAGGCAGCAGAATCTCAAGCAGGGTCATATCAGCTTATCTGGGTGAAAGCTACCCAGGAAGGTGGCAGAGGGCCTGGTCTCTGTGCCAGTCCATCAGCTAGATTTGGCAGACAAGGGACACGTGCTCAGAGAGGACTCTCAGGGAGAATTTGAGAAAGGGTGCATCTGTGGGAGACCCAAAGGGATGGCATGGTACCAGCACCCCATGTCTGGATGGCAAGGGGAGGAAGCAGGACCCAGAACCCTGGCTGGAGTGACCATGGCCGAGGGCAGCCCAGTGGGAGCTGCGGCCTTTGTAGAGGAACCTGGACAACTCCAGCAACTGCATGGAGGGAGCTGGGGAAACACACACACCCCACTCGCTCCTCCACTTACCTGTGATCTCCAGCGTGCCTCCCATGGGGCACCTTGACAGTCTCTGGGACAGCCAGCACCTGGAGCACAGAGCAAGGTCGACAGGGTGAGAGGAGATCCAGAACTGGGCAGAGAATACCCAGTACCTCCAGGAACTAGAGAAGTGCCAAAGCAGAGCAAGCAGACCTGGGGGCGGCCAGCAGGTGGGTCCAAGAGAATCACAGATGCCTGGAAAATGGAGAGGGAAACCTGTTTCAGGGGAATGAAGGGAGCCTGGGAACCATCAGTCACACTCCATGAGGCTAACATTCCAGCCTCCCTTTTACAGTTGCCTTGAACACAGGCCGGTGGGACCTGAGGGGAAGCCTTTTGGAGCTTCTGGAAAAGGCTTCACTTCCTGATACACTGAGATACAGGAGTAGAAACTAAAATTTGATACGGCTCTGTGAGGAGCTACGGCAGCCTTTTTGCAACCATGAGGGGCTGAGCATCACACCGAGAGGGCAGAGCACGAATATGGAAAGAACCTGGGTCTATGCTAACATCGCCGAATCATCACATAGCTCTGGGACCACTTTGCCTCTAGGCTTCCTGTTAGGTGAAAAAATAAATACTCTTGGCTTTTCGGCCACCGCTAGCTGGGTCTTCTGAGATGCATTTGCAAGTATCCAAGTTGATAACGTTAAAGAGGCGGGACTATCTTGGGCGAACGGACTACGTTTGGTTGCAGTTGTTCACCACTGCGTCCCGAGGCCACAGCAGAAGGCCCGACATGTAGTAGGTATTGGCTGAATATTTGTTGAGTGAACCAGCAGTGACTGGATGGACCCCTGACATGCGAGTGTCACCAAGTGTCACCTCCTTTTCTCTCTGCCTCTCCCAACAGCTCAGAAGAATTGCCTCTCCCTGTGGGAGGAGAAGGTCGGGGACTGTCAGAGCATCTTTGAGGGCGGGCGCAGGAAGGCCATGCTGCTACACACATACAGATGACTCATAAAGACGTATTTTTACCCCTTTCAAATGGTGATGTTCCTGTAATAAAGAATTTAATAACCCGCTGTGCCTGTGCGCAGAGAAAACTCATTTGTTTAATAGGCAGCAGTTTGGCTTTGTCATGTTCATTTAGTTTTTAATGACACACAGTTGTGCCAATATTGATTTTAGCTTATAGGGACTCAAAAAATTTACTGTCTAGATGGATCCAAGATGCAACCATTTCATCTTGCCTGCTCTGAAGACACATTGCCACCACCACCGTCCCCCCCCACACACACACACACCCCAGCCCCAGCCTGGGAGGGGCCCCGTGGGCACGGGGGTCGGCAGTGCGGTGTGAGAATTGATCACCTCTTCATTGGCAACACCCTCCCTGTCTGCTCTCTGCCGGCCTCACCTCTTGCCCTCATCAGATGGGAGTGAGGCTGCTGCCGTGGGAGGTGATATGTTTTTCATCTTGGAAAGCAGAGCAGGACTGTGTCAAGGAAACGGGAGTTAATTTTCCAGGCACACTCTCGGCAGCGAGTTATTTGTGTGCGAGCTCGCGCGCGCACGCGTGTGCAGGCGCCTGTGCACCTACACCAGCTCAAGCCCGAAGCGTGCATCCCAGATAGGGCAGAGCCCTGCCGATTATTCAGACTGCAAATGTCATGGGGGCCCGCTGGGGCCCAGTCATCTCTCCTGAACATTACTTACAATTTTGTTTTTGTTTTTATTTTTAACTGGGGACGATATAAAAATAGCAAAAGGGATCACGGAGAGAGCTGAACCTACTTTGTGTTTTCTGAACAGTCAATTTAAGCATAAATACATACAGTAGACCCTTGGCATTTGTGGGTTTGACATTTGTAATCTCAACTGTGGGTAGCTTACGTTGTCCAAGAGCTTCGCTGAAGAATGGTGTGGAATAACCATGATCAGCGCAGGCTGCGTGCCAGGTGCACAGCGTATCGCAATTTGCAAGAATTATCTCATTTAATCTCTACATCACCCATCTACACCAAGTGAATAGGTAGGGTATTTATTTATTTATTTATTTTTACTCCATTTTAGAGGAAATTGCTGCTTGTGGAGATAAGGCTATAGGGCCAAAGTCACAGAGAATAAAGGACACCAAACCTGGGTGCTCTGCAGTTCCTTGCACTTTTTTTTTTTTTTTGAAGATTTATTTATTTTAGAGAGAGAGAGAGAGAGAGCTCCCGAGTGGGAGAAGGGGTCAAGAGAGAGGAGAGACTCTCCAGTAGATGCCCCACTGAGCCGGGCACCCGTTGTTGGGCTCCATCCCACCACCCTGAGATCATGACCCGAGCCTAAATCAAGAGTTGGACACCCAACCTACTGAGCCACCCAGCGCCCCCTTGCACTTACAATGATCCTGAGTCCAAGTCCTCACCGAGGGCTGTAAACTGGCATCCAGAGGGTGTGTCACTTGCCTGGCAAGTGAGCCCAGCTGAGCAAGCAGTGTCTGCACCTGCAGGGGGGAGTGAGTGCACGAGTAGGGCCGCAGCGTCACATCCAGGCCACGGCCACACACATAACATTTGTTTTTCTGAACTCGCCAGACTTTTCCCCGGGGGAGCCCCGGGATATTTGCTCAGTGGCTGCCTTTCATAACCTTTGTGTTGCCATAAAAGTAAGGCAGACATGAGGGAGAAAAGAGATAGCTCTGTAGATAGCACATTATGATAATGAACCATATTAAATATAATTTCATGTCGTTGGCCTATTTAATCTATTTATGTAAGTTTTAGCGAGTGCTTTATTCATGACGGGAGAGTCATTGAGGATGGATTCTTAGATTCACGGAATTCGAAAGGCCCTATCAATCATCCATACGAGTCCTGTCCCCAGAGAGGTAAAGTGACCTCGTCAAGGTCATGCAATTAAATTTGAAGTCATGGCCTTTCCCAGGAAAGGTGGGCATCAGACCCCTTGGTAGATGCAACCCCACAAGAACCTCGGTCCTATCCAGTAATTACTTTTTGCATGCGTCGTTTCAACTTAGAACACCATTTCTAGGAGAGCGCTCGCCATGCTCATTAACCACCCACCCGCCACCCACAGCTGCCGCTTCCATGCCCGCCGTGGCTGGCTTTCATCACTCTCCTTCTGGATGTCTAGATCCTCAGCACAGCATGCAAGGTGGCCCTGTAGGGGCTGGGCCCTGGGTTCCTCGCTGCCCTCCCCTTGCTCCCCACCCCGCAGCTTCACTGGCTTCTTTTCAGCGTCTCCTTCCTGCCACAGGCCCTTTGTGCATGCCAGCACACTCCTGTGACTCCCGGTGACATTCCTCACGGCCTTCAGATTAGTCAATCAGCCCTCCTCAGGGCGGCTTCCCTGACCTCTCGGAGCCCGTGCACGCTCATAGTGTTTCAATGGAGCACTGACCTCAAGCATCATTTTGTGTTAATGTCTAAGAGATTTTTAGGAGCACCCAGGTGGCTCAGCGGTTGAGCATCTGCCTTCGGCCCAGGGCGTGATCCTGGAGTCCCAGGATCGAGTCCCACATCGGGCTCCCCGCGTGGAGCCTGCTTCTCCCTCTGCCTGTGCCTCTGCCTCTCTCTCCGTGTCTCTCATGCATAAATAAATAAAATCTTTAAAAAAATTTGGAAGAGATTTTAATATCTGTCTCTCCTACCAGACTCTAAACTCCACAAAAGCAAGTTCCAGTGTCTTATCCCTGTATCACGAGTTACCCTCGGATTGACTGGTTTAGGACCGTGGCGTTTTGCTCATGATTTTGTGGTTGAGGAATTTGGAGAAGGCTCCACCTGGCAGCTGTCACTTGGATCTCAGCTGTTGGCCCAGGGCTGTGGTTGTGTGAAGGTTCACCTGGGCCGGACACCCGAGATGGGGTGCTCACCTTGTACCCCCTGCAGGTGATTGCCACTGTCTGGAAGCTCAGCTCGGCTGTCAACAGCAGCACCCACGTGTGGCCTTCCCAGCACGGGGGTCCCCGGGGTACTCAAGCTCCTTACAGGCCCCAAAGTAGGCTATGTGGCTTCCCTGATCCAGCCTCAGAAGTCCCTCAGCGCCGCTTGGCTTCAGCTCCTTGCTACTGGTTACAAGCGAGTCACCGAAGCCACTCAGATTCAGACAGTGGGCAGCAGACCCCACCTCCACCAGGGTAGGGGAGAGGCAGGACCCAACTGCACAAGAGCACGTGGGACGGGAGGGGTTTCTTGCAATCATCCTTGGTAAATGCGACCTGCCACAGCAAGCACAGCGCCTTTTTCCTTCCTGCCTTTGACTCCGTAGCGCCCAGCACCAATCTTCAAAAATTACTTGATAAACAAATGGATATAGAGGGGCCCCTGGGTGGCTCAGTGGTTGAGCATCTGCCTTCGGGATCCTGGGATCAAGTCCCACATTGGGCTCCCCTCAGGGAGCCTGCCTCTCCCTCTGCCTGTGTCTCTGCCTCTCTCTCTGCATCTCTCATGAATAAATAAATAAAATCTTTAAAAAAAAATCAATGGTTATAGATGGACAGTTGGGTAAATATATATAGTACTATGGTCCGAATGTCTGTGTCTCTCCAAAGTTCATATATTGAAACCTAAGGCGTCAGGGGATGGTAGGAGGAGGTGGGGCCCTTGGGAGGGGATCAGGCCGTGAGGATGGAACCTTCACGAATGGGATTCACACCCTCCTAGATGCGGCTTCGGAGAGCTCCTCCCCTTGCACCAAGTAAGACGCTATGAGAAGTCTGCAACCTGGACGACGGCCCTCAGCTGACCGTACTGGCACCTGATGGTGAACTTCCAGCCTCTGGAACAGTGAGCCATGGGTTTCCATTGTTTATAACCCCCCTCACCCCCCCCCCATCCTCCTGGCCTGTGGCATCCTGTTCAAGCAGCCCCGGACCCACTAGCCCATGCCGAAGAAAAGGCAGGCGGGCAGGCAGGCTCCAGAGCGCAGTTGAGGAAGGTGGGGTAAGCTAGCGTGGGGGCAGTGGACATGTCCGTGGCGGCAGGGAGGCTCGTCCTCGCTAGCAGTCCACATCCCGTGTTCCTGCCCAGCAGGTGGACCCCCTCTTCTGCAGCCCCCACCCAACACGCTCGGGGAACCCCCTGCTCATCAACAGGTGGGTGTGCGCTCAGGACGGCGGACTCATCTCAACACCATTCAGAGAAAGACAGAATCAGGAAACATATCTGCTGTAAAAAACACACAACAGCCAGAAACCAAACAGCCTCCTGGCACCTTTCAAGGCCCAGAAGAAATAGAATTTAATTCTCTACACATCTTGATTTGACACCTGTCACAGCTGAGGGGTGACTGTGTTTTACGCTGCGTCACACGGCCAGGGGCGCTCGGAGCAGAGACAAACATATATGTTCCTAAGGCCAACGGTTCAGCAGCGAGGACGACTTTGATTTACTCCCCTTGACGGGGGGCACGTTAATAACACTCCAGGCACCTTTGCAAGTCGACCCATCCCGGTTCTCGCGGCAGAGCGGGGCTCGGGCCGAGATCCCAGACTGAGGTTTGGTGCAGGCTTCGCCTCTCCTTGAGCGAGAGGGAGCCTCTCTTGGGGCCTGTGTCATCGTCCCCGGTGTCCCTCCTCCCACCCCTCTAGCAGGCTCCTGGGTGCTGGTGGCCATGTGGGCAGCTGGGGAGAGGCTCCGACCAGCGTGCTGCCCGCCAGGGCACAGCCTCTGCACCCTGGTCAAGCCTCTCCTGTGAGCCGGCCTCCCTGCCTCCGCACACTGCACGCACCCGCCGTGGTCAGCAGACCTCTCTCCCAACGGCCCCTGGGTCAATCATCCCTCCCATGGTACATGGTGACAATGGACAGAAAATTATATTGACAGGCCCTTATTGAATATAATTACTGCACAGGAGCCACCTTGAACCCATGGGCCAGAGTGGAACTCAGCTGTGATTCAGGAATATGCCCGGTCAGTAACCGGGTAGTAGTAGCTCCAGGTAGGCTCCCGGTCTGGAAAGTCCAACTTTCCCTCCCTTCTGGCGGACGTCTTACCTACTTTAGTAAATAGCACTCGGCAAACAGCTCTTATGGGCTTATTATTATTAGGTACTTGGACTCCGATTGCATCCTTACGAGGTGCACAGGACCACGTCTTACTTCCTGACGCACGTGGGAAGGTTCTGAGAGATGCGTGGAGGTAACACCGCTGGCGAGTGTCGGGGAGGAGACTGTGCCCCGGTGCCCAGTGGCCTGGGCCTGTGATTTGGAAGCCGGAGCTCCTCCCTGATTGCAGGGCGGCCTCCTGCTGAGAGAGGGCTCCTCCCGGGGACCAGGGTGGCCACCCCACGGTGCTGAGGTTCGCCAAGTGCTTCTCCGGTGGGAGTGGACCGGACGCAGAGATCCACGCGCAAACCCAGGCCACAGTCGGTTGGGGCTGGGGGCCTCTATCTGCGTTTCTGTCCGTCGTCCTTGACCTTCCCGGGGGCTCACGTGGGACGGGAGGGGCCTCCAGCCTGAGCGGCCGGGACCTGCTGGTATCAGCTGCTGCTGGGGGACCGGGGCTGCCCGGCACTGGCACGGCTGTTGCAGGCGCTTTCTGAGCGTCCCCGCCCCACATCCTAGTAACTAACCACCCGGTGAGGTAGGTACTGTCCTTGTCGCATCTTACAGGTGAGCAAACTGAGACGCGACGAAGGCAGGGAACTTGTCCAGGACCACATGGTGACAGCTGCTGCAGCCACGTAACTGGAGGCCCCCAACAGCCCCCCCACAGCCACCCGGCCACCGTCTCACATGGGGGGACTGGCAAACAGCAGTCTCACCTGGTGTCTGCACGGGCTGCCCCCTTAGGCAGCAGGAACTTATTTTGTCCCATGTCTGAAGGCTGGAAGTCCAAGATCAAGGTGTCTGCAGGGTTGGTTTCTTCGGAAGCCTCGGTCCTTGTGTGCGGAGTCTTCCCCCCGTGCTCGCGTGTCCCTGGTGTCTCTGCGTGCCCAAATTTCCTCTTCTTAGAAGGACACCAGTCAGACTGGACTAGGGCCACCCTAATGGCCTCATTTCAACTCCGCTACGTCTCTAAAGCCTTCGTCGTCAAATACATCACCATCTGAGGTCCCGGGAGTCAGGACCACAACATACGAATTTTGAGGGGACCCAAGTCAGTCCATTGCACCCAGGAACTGGGGAGGGGCTAGGACCCGGGGCCGAAATGAGATGAAAAGATTGAAAGTGTGTGGGGTTGTGTTCCATCTTTCCAGAGGCCAGAGTAGATTTTCTTTTTTTCTAAAAAGGAGGACAGTGGGGAAGAAACAACCTGCAAGGGTGGTCCCTGGGCACGTGAGGACGCAGACCGTGATGTCAGGAGGAACCCAGAAGGCCGGAGAGGTAGAGGCAGGGGAGGGAGGGGAGCCAGGCAGAGATGGGGCAGGGTCTGGCCTCACACTGGGATCCCCACCCCATTGCACTGGGAGCTCTGGAAGGTGAACTGCACCACAGGTGTCCTCTACCCTCAGGGATGGATGAGGGGCTGGGGGACACTGCACCTGGCATCTGTGGGCCACGGGCCGTGGCCACCCTGGAGGGCATCTCGGACAGAACAGCCCTCTGCAGAAGGTCACAGGCAAGTCTTCCTAGCAGACCCGAGTGTCAGGTGCACCACCTGCCTCAGGAGACCCAGGCATGGCCTCAACAGCATCTCCTGTGGGGGGGCCATCTGCCGTGTCCCCCAGGCTGTGGCACGGGGTCCCCTGGGGGGTGAGAGAGAACCTGCTTGCAGCCCACTCCCTGGGGAACCTGCAGGGTCACAAGGAAGAAGCATCTGGAGAATGGCCCCGGGGACCAGCCTCCACCATCCCCTCTCCTTCTACCTGGGTTCTCCCCGCTAAGCCCAGACTCACTTTTGGGGGCCACATATAATCACAGGCTTAGACTCAGACTTCACCTTCGCCTGCACACTGTGCTGACTGGGCACCAGGGGCCAGGCCCACGCAGGCTCCGTGAGAGCACCACCCCCAAGTCCAGTGCTGGGGGAGCAGTGCCCTCCTGCGTCCCCACCTCCAGAGACGGCCCAGAGGACCCACCTGGGCAAGCCGTCCTCACCCGCCTGCGGCCCAGGCTGCCTCTGCCGGCCTCGCTTACGATTACTACTAGTATTTGTACGTTTGGTGCCGATGGCGTGGCCAGCACCGTACAAGACACCGCGAAGACCACGTCCCACCCCTCAGGGCTGATGGGCCAGCCAGACAAGCAGCTCCTCAGCATACACTCGCTAAGACACGGGTGGATTCTCCACCGGGTGGAGACCGACTCCACAGGGGAAGAGACAGGAACCTGGCCTGCTCCTCTGGCTCGAGCTCCGAAATGCCACCCCTCACTTGGTCCTCCACCTTGCTTCCCTAACACCCAGTCCTCTCTCCTCAGCATCTCAGGGGGCCTCCTCACTGTGAGGACAGGGCTGAACAAGAGGATCCTCCACCAAGGACAGAAGAAGAGAATTCAGCTACACGGCCAGGGGTGTCAGGCCAGGCCAAAGGAGGACTTCCTTTAAAAAAAAAAAAAAAAGATTGTATTTATTTATTCACAAGAGACACAGAAAAAGGCAGAGACACAGGCAGAGGGAGAAGCAGGCTCCTCATAGGGAGCCCGATGTGGGACTCGATCCCAGGACCCAGGGATCACGACCTGAATCGAAGGCAGATGCTCAACCACTGAGCCACCCAGGCGTCCGCAAAGAGGGACTTCCAATGGGCTTGGAAGCACATAGAAAAGACTGCAAATCCTACCAGCCGCTGGCCACCAGCACAGCAAGGAATGCATCTAGATCCTTCTTCCATTGCCCCACCCATGGCGGAATTGGGGTAAAATACAGAGCAGTCACTAGACTGGAAATAGAGGTGCATATACAATATTCAGATGGATTATTGATGGTGCGATGATTGATAAGTCTGCTTCCAGACATCAGAACCACCCTGTGTTACCCACTTCCCACGCTTGTCGGAAAGATGGTACCATGAAGCAACTCGTGTCTAGTGCTCCCTACGTGTCAGACACCATTCCGAGGGCTCTACTCTCATCGTTAGCTCATTCAAATGTCACAAGAAGACCAAGGACGGGGGTTATTTTGTTCATAAGGGATAGATGAGGACATCAAGGCATAAAGACACCGAGTAATTCAACCAACGTGACACAGCTCGGAAGTGGAAGAGCGAGAGTTTGAGTGGGAGCAAAAAGAGTTAGGACATGCCCTCACGTTGGCCATCGTGTTTGGTGGTCAATCTGGCCGTCTCCGGGAAGGACATAGCCAGTGTCCCACATGTTGTGACCTGCTGGTGGGTGGTTGACACAGACCCCGGGTCAGATGGGTTTGGGATTTGGAGATCAAGAGACCTCCTGGCACTTGGGTGCCCCACCTAAAATCAGCAGGTGCACAATCTCGTACAGCTGCTCTAAGAGCAGGTGTCTGATAGAACAGCGGTGCTTCTGAGCCCACTTTCAGTCCCGCGTGTGTGTGTGTGTGCCGCGCGCACGCGTGCGTGAGTCCACGTGCACGTACGTGGATAGTCCGGGGCCTATTGTTTTCCCCATGGTGGAGAGTCAGATACAACTGGGGCCAACCAGAGTGTGCATGACCGTCCCCCCGTTTATCTTCCCACCAGTTCCTGAGATGCCATCGGGCCCCCGCCAAGGCGAGGAGACAGACGCGCCGTCACAGGACCGGGAGCCGCGCTGTACTCACGGCCCTTCGCATCCCCTGGTTTCACAAAGTACAAAAATAGGAGGCAAGCTCCAGACAGCTCAGATGCCGGGCTCAGACAATCGCAGCCAAGACAGAGAAGGGGAGGGAGGAGAGGAGGAACACAAGGAGAGGGAGAAAGGAAGGAAAATCGGCCACTTAAGGTCAAAACAGTGAGAATAACATGAAAACGCTGCCAACGGAGCGGAAGCAAGACGCCTTCGAGGTTGGAAATGTGACAACAGAACTGTTGTTGCCTCTGGGCTGGTGTCACCGCCGTAGTCTCTCCAAGGATGGGATGCTGGACAGAGGGCTGGGTGGGGGAGGCCAGCCGGCTCGGGATCTCAGACTGGGGTGCCGGGGGTCTCCCAAGAAGGGGTGGGAGGGTGCCACGTGGGCCTCCTCCATCCTGGAAGGCTGACGGAGGAGAGCTCTGATGGATGGCATTGATGGGATGGCATGCAAATGTATGCAAACGAGGCCTGGGAGAACCGGTGGTGCTTTTCTTTATTTGTTTATTTAGTTGAGACAGAAGAAATATATGCTCATTGTAAACGAATCGGAAAAGATACGCACAAAGAAAGAAATCAAAATCCCTCATTAGCCCACCACCCAGAAAAAACAAAACAGCATTGCTAACATTCGGGTGTATATTTTTCCAGATAATTTTCTGCCCATGCATATATAGTTGAGAGGTTTTTTTTTTCCTCCCCTAACCAAAATAGGTTCTTACTTTACATACTGTTTTGCAACCTGCTTTTTTTTTCTTACATTGAAAATACATCATAAATGTGCTCATGGCACTATAATTTATTTAACAAATTCCCTATTGTTAGAAATACGGATCGTGTTCAGCTTTCTCAGCCAAGGTTAAAAGATCCCATGATTCAGTTGCGGGAGGCAGGCTGAGCAGTACAAGAGATGGGGAACACTGACCTTTAGAAAATTGTGTGTGGGGTAGGGATTGGGGTGCCCAGAAGAAGCTCAGACCATACAGTTCCGGAAACAGAATTATTTTTAATCTCTCAAGGGCGCAGGGAAAAAATTGCTGCCCCAAATTCAGACCAGAAGCAAGTCATCTAGAGCCCTTTTCGTCACCCCGGCAAATAGGCCTCTGGGAGGCCTACCCTGCTTGCAGGCAAGGTTAGGCAACTTCCCAGGAACAAGGGGAAAGGAGACACAATCCCACAATCAACCCATCTCCTCTTAACATCAAGAATTTGGCAGACCCGGCTCCAGAACCCTACCCCAGCTCTCCTAAGGACAAATGGAAGCAGAGATCACCCCCATCTGATGGGAAGACACACGTGAGGAAGAAGGAACACACTTGTTGCAAGGAGAAAACAATGCTCCAAGCAGACTGTGTGTCCCAGTGGAAAAGGAGCATGTTAAGAGGTTTGCTCTGTTAGCTTTAGTTGAACACCTATTACGCGCCTGACTCTGCGCTAGGCCCCTCTGCATATAATACTCATTTAATCTTAAGAATGCGGCTATGAAGAAGTTGGCTTTCTGTGGATGGGGCCGTGAGGGAAGGGCCAGAGAGGGGGTCACATGGGTCATTCAAGGGCAGAGCTCAAATGTGGAGCCTCCTCCTCCGAGAAGCCAGAGAGGCCCCAAGTGGAGGAATGTGCAGTGTGCAGAGGGTGGGATGCGGGAGGAGAGGCTGCTGGGGAAAGGTGACTCTGGAAAGCTGCTTTGTCCAAAGGAAGGGGCACAGAAGGGGAGAGAAAGGTGAGGGCATTAGGGGAGGGAGGGCAACAGTGTGCAAACCAGGTGGGAGGGGAGGTGGGGGGTTGGGAGGGCTCTGAAGATGGGGTGAAGACAAGCCGTCCTGAGCTTGCATGAGCAAGCAAGCTCCCTCCTGGGAGCCCCAGAGGGCAAGGCAGGGTGGGACCAGAAGGGCAAGAGAGAGGCAGGCGTGGTGTCCACCTCCACGGGGGGACTTGGGAATCAGCACTCAGAACCAGAGCCGGGCTCCTCGCTGCCCCTTCCCCCTAATTACAGCTTAGGGCCCCAAGTGAAAGCCGCTTTGGGCAAGATTTATTAGGCTTCTCCATTGCACTTGAGCTTCATTTGTTTTGCTCCATATTTGCTGGTGGCTCTGACCCAGCATTAATGGCCTATTTGGAGTCCACGATCCTCTCGTGTCCTCTCTGAGGCTGGAGGGGGCATCCGGGCTTTTTATTTGCCCGTGTAGCTTGCTTTTTAATTACACCAAGTGGGCAGAGCAGGGGCTCTGGGCAGAGCAGAGGGCTGCGGCAAATATTTATCATTATTGTTAGTATTTTCACTAATAATCCTGGCAAATGAGAAACTGTAATCCAAAGGATCAGGGTTGTTAATTGAAAAATAATGCCGAGAGGAAACACACACACACACACACACACACACACACACAGTGGATGGTGCTGCGAGAGGGAACAGAAATGCAAGCTCACTTCTTCCCCGTGTTTGGGCTCTTCTTTCCCTGCAGAGAGGGCTGGTCCAGGCCCTGGGAACCCAAGACAACATCATGGATTATGTCTTCCTAAATTCTGGAAAACGAGGAATGGGTTTGGGAGTATTTAGGAGCTGCAGTGACTCCTTAGGGGGGTGAGGGGCGGTGGGGGGGCAAAGTTGAGCAGACCTCAGAGGAGGCATAGCTGGAGACTGCCTTTGCCATCACCTCCTTGATGACCCACTGCACCCCGCAGACTGGTGAAGGCGAAAGAAAAGGTAACACACAATGTCGGTGAGAATAAGGGGCACTGGCTCTCCACCACACTCCCTGCAGGGGGGGAATAAACTGGTAGACTTTTGGGGGGGGGGATGGGGGGGAAGCCACTTGAACCCTTGTAAGTGTGCATTCCTTTGACCCAGCGATTCTCGGCCAGACCCCCGGCTGAGTGAGATGAGAGATAAGGGCAAAGATAGGTCTGTCAGCAGGACTTGGAGACAAAAGTCCCTCAGTCCTCCCTTAAAGAGAAGGATCTGGAGCTGTGCTGTCCCCTAGGCTGGTTGCTAGAGCTGCAGGGGGCTATTTCAATTTAAATTCATTAGCCACATTCAGTCCCAGGGGTGTGCTAGTCACATTTTAGGCAGCACTCAACAGTCACATGTGATGAAGGGCTGCCATATGGGACAACGCAGGCGTCGACGTTTCCATCACCCCAGAAAGTCGTACTGGCCAGCACTGGTCGGGAAGTGCACCTCCAATCCTGGCCTCCACTCAGCAATGCAGAAGGATATTTGTTACAATATAAATGTCATCGTGAGTTGACATATTGAAAATTCTGCATTGCTTCCACATCGGCCTGAGAATGGGGACCAAACTCGTCTCACGGTGTCCTCTCTGACCTCACACTGGGCGGATCTCTACCTTGTCAGAGTTCAGCCACACTGACCTCCTCACAGGCCCAGAACCTGCAAACCCCAGGGCCTTTCCACCAGCCATTCCCTGAACCCACAACCCTCCCTCACTTGTCAGTCCTGGCAGGGAGAGGTGGGTGCAGATCTGGAAAACGTGCCCAGAAGCAAATATAGCTAACCAGATCCTGGCAAGCAGGGGTCCACAAGTCTACCTACCGTTCCCTCAGTAGATACCCACCCCCCTAGAAACTGGGGGTCCTCTGGGTGCCATCTTAGCCTTTATTCAACAAGGGGAAGGTTCAGGCTCAGAAGCTATTTTTGCTGGTCTGAGGATAGTGAGTGCGATAAGAGAGAAGAATCCAGAACTGTGGCCCACACCCCCACATACACACCCCCACTAACACATGCTCCTCCGCCTTCTCTGCCTCATGGCGAATATACGAATTGACAGGCTTGGATTTCAGTCATTGTATCCATGTCTCCATAGTCATCATCCCAGGCAGTACCAATGAGTGTTAGAGGCGGTTTTCATCAGCCTGTCTGGGCTCTGGGCCCCCTGGCGCTGGAACAAGCTGTCCTTCCCTCCACCGAGTCCCCAGCACTCGGGCTCCCACCCTGAGCCATCGCTAACCACTCCCAGGACTGTCTCCCCCGTACAAGGCAAGCTTCTTAAGGACAAGCCCTGTCATATTCCTTTGCACATCCCCAGGCCAGGCTGAGGGTGTGACATCCAGCAGGTACTCAATAAATACTTATTAAAAAAAAAAAAAGATTTTCTGTATTTATTCATGAGACACACAGAGGCAGAGACAGAGGCAGAGGGAGAAGCAGGCTCTGTGCAGAGAGCCTGATGCGGGGCTCCATCCCAGGACCCCGGGATCACGACCTGAGCCAAAGGCAGATGCTCAACCGCTGGACCACCCAGGCATCCCCCCCCCCTTTTTTTTTTAATTAGAGGTAGAATGAATCTTAAGCAGGCTCCACGCCCAGCACATAAGCCCAACACCGGCCTCAACCTCACCTCCCTGAGATCTTGACCTGAGCCGAAATCAAGAGTCGGATGCTTAACTGAGCCACCCCGGAGCCCCCGGTAAATGCTTAGTCTACATGGTTAGGCCTTCGAATTCAGCTCCTCAGATCGGGCTGTTCAGTTGAGCCCAGCAGTCTGCATAAGATGGTCCTGTGAAAAGCCACGAGAAGCTTACAGCTGGGATACTAAATCGAGTGGAGGTGTTCCTAATGATCTTAATGGGTGTTATTATTTTAAATTAACTAATTAATCTGATTCTAATGTGCTCCAACAGCATAGGGCCATCATGACCATTATCGTTACTTTATAGCTCTGACGAATCGAGCCTTACGTGGTAGAAGCTGCGGCCCTGTTCACCCGGCCTATTACCATCATGGCCCGTCTGTATACAAACGTCCAGGTGGCATTAAAGACACCGGGATTGACACTAATGTATGTTAATAGTCATTGGACTACCCCGTAACTAATTATTCAAATTCCAATGTCATCTAAAAGTCACTCCCGAGAGGGTAAGAGGAAGATAGGGATCCTAAGATGTTCTCGATCCTAAGCTCTCTGTGAGGTCCCTCTCCTCCCTCCGTTCTTCCTCACTCTCCCTGCTCAAGATTAGGACAAGCCCCCCTCCCTCCAGCACCAGGGCCGATGGCATCTT
This sequence comes from Vulpes vulpes, assembly GCF_048418805.1. Classification (NCBI taxonomy): domain Eukaryota; kingdom Metazoa; phylum Chordata; class Mammalia; order Carnivora; family Canidae; genus Vulpes; species Vulpes vulpes. The sequence goes on from NC_132781.1 coordinate 7,256,627, forward strand.
TGCTGGTTGACCTCCGTGCCCCCAGTCCTGGAAACCATCGCCGAAGCACAACCAGATACACTGTCCCAGGTCCCAGTTCCGATCTGGTTTCCAGTCCTCTCTTCAACCTACCTCACCCCTTTCAAGCTCCCTTTCCAGCCAGGGTCCTGGGTGGAAGCCCTGGGCTGGGTCCCCTGAGGGCACGTGCAGTGTCTTGGAGCAGACGCGTGTGTAGGGATAGAACGTGATGGGACAAGTGCCAATTGTGATGGACGTGAGGAGCCATGGCACTCGGAGGAAGGGGCCTTGTGAATCTTGGTGGAGGGAGGGAAGTCACCTTCTCAGAGGTGATGATGTTTGTGCTAAGTCTTGAGGATGAGCCGTCATCCCCATCGCATGTCTACACCCACCTCGGAATCTTTGGGTGTCACCCCTCTCCGCGTGAGCTTGCTCCTCCTCGTCTCTGCATACATGAGGTCTCCGCTGGCTACCACATACTCAGCTCAGTCCCATCACCCTGTAGGGGCCCCTGGACACCTAGCCATGGTCATCTCCACCTCCCTACCCCCCAGGCCTCGGTCACAAGCCACCTGCTGCACTCACAGGCTGCCCCGTTTAAGGGATTTGATCTTTCCAGAGAGCTACAAACCCTTTGCTAAGTTCCCATATCTGGGGTGTTTTTCTCCAAATGCTTCACCACCTCTTCACCTCTTTCAGGTGTTCACTGCGGGTCACCCTACACCAAGGACCACCCTATCCAAATGACCCCACCCCTCCAAGTGCTCTCTATCCCCCTTCCTTAATAAAAAATATAAGTTTTTCCTGACTTACTCTACTCCCTGGCCCTTATTGTCATGGAGTATACTATGCACTTCATCTGCTTATGGTTTGCCTCCCTAAGCTGGTTCCAAAGCCGGTGCACTCGGCAACTGGTTGATTGACTGACTCTTAGTGACCCTAGCGGTCTATATTAAATCAGTCTTCAGAAATGTTAATGTGCACAAGAACCACCTGGAGATCTTGTTAAAATACAGATTCTGATCAGTAGGTCCGGAGTGAGCCTGAGGTCCCACATTTCTGACAAGTTCCCAGGAGATGCTCATGATGCAGGTTCAGGGACCCCCGCTTCCCACCCCATTGAACAGCAGGGGGCAGGGTGGGGTGCTGATCTCCAGACAGAGGACCCTGGGGATCCCCAGAATTGCACGAGGCGTGGGAAGCAAGGCAGCAGGCTAGGAATCCATGAAGGGAGCCAACTATTGCCTGAAATCAGAATCAATTACACGCCTTTCAGACATGTGTATCAGGATTCCTCGTGCTGTGGGGGATGAATAAAATACGTTCATTTAAAAGCATTAGTGAATCCATAGTAACTTTTCATTGTTGTGCATTTTCTCAACTGATAGATGCTAAACAGGTGGGGAGGAGGGTGTTAAAAAGGTTTTAAGACCTCTTTGGAAGATGCCGCACCCTTGTGTCCTGCTCCCTTCAGAGGCTGATTGGCAGGAAACAGGTGTTACAAGGACTATCACCCTGGGGGCCCTGGTGGGAGACAGAGACACACACACAAGCACAGAGGCCGGGCGTGGAGGGCCTGCAGGAGCAGCCTCTCCTGGAGCAGGCCAAAGGACGCTGTCACCTCGGAATGCTCTCCGGTTGGCATGGCAACAGTTGTCATTCACGTAAGTAGCTGACCCATAGTTAATCAACAAGAAAACAAGGAGAGTGGACGAGGAGGGAGAGGGGTAGACCGACCGGCTCCTCGCCTGGCCCGGCAAGCTGGAGCCCGCTCCGCGCATCCCTGCAGCCACGAAAGCAGCCCCTGTGGCAGAGCCCTGGTGCTGCTGAGCATCCCCGGCGCCACTCTGTCACGCTCTCCCCACGTGTCGCTTTATCCAGCCCAGCCAAGGACACTGAGGTCAGTGCTGCATTCCCATTTTAAAGAGGAGAAAACGAGGCGGGGTGGGCAAGGCAGGAGGCTACGGATCCAGGAGGGGTGCCAACTGCTGCCTGAAATCAGAATCAATCACATGCCGTCCGGACACAGGTATCAGTACTCCACGTGCTGTGGAGGACGAACGAAATGCGTCCATCTGAAAGCATCGGGGACGTTCAACGACTTGCCCGAGGTCACACGGCCAGTGAGCGGCTGTGTGGGACTCTGAGCATCAGTCACCGTGGTGTGGTGACTTGAATCTGGTTACCCTTGGCACATAATTTAACCGATACGATATAGTCGAGACAGCGTCGATACCCAGCCCAAGCTTGAGAAAGCCCACAGCACCTGCTCTGGACTCTGGGGAGACCACCCAGAGAAGGGGGGGCTCTGATGGCGCACGAGGAGGACCAGCCCAGCCAAGCCCGGAGCCCAGCTGACCTCGGACAGACGACCGCCAACCAGGCCAGAAGACTTGCCCGGCGGAGCCCAGTCCGGGTGGCAAAACCACACAAGTGGACCGAATGGCTCATGCTTTATGTGGCCAAATTTGGGGCTTATCTGCTTCCCAGCAGTAGATCTCTAACCCAAGTAGGTCTCTCTGAGTGGTCCCTAGGACCTGCCCTACCCCTCTGGCCAGGCCCACCACCAGCCACGCTCCTTATCCCTCCTCTCGCAAGGTGCACAGATCTTTCCCCCGCCCCCCCCATGCCCCCCAGCCACACAGAATCTCTCGTTTCCCCATCTTTGCAACACACGTTTCACTAAACCTGACTTTACGTCCACGAGGTGAACCAGGCAGTCTTTCCCCACCACCGCTCGTCCTAGCCCAGCCTCAACCGTTTCTCACCTGGATGATCGTAGAACCTGCCAACCGGTCCCACCACACCCCCTCTTGCCCTCTCCAGACCGTTCTCCATGGGCTTCTGACTGTGTCACCCTTTTTGTTTCTTCTTTCCTGACCTGAGAGACCCAGTCCCCCTCAGGTCCAACTGACGCCCCTTCCCCTCACCCCCCGCCCCCAGGCACATTGGGCTCCTCTCTCTTTCCCACCTCAAGGATGTCCTGAGTGAGTCTCCTTCTGCCTGGAATACTACTCTCCTCCTCTTCTCCAGGGCCAATTTCGGCTCATTCTTCAGGTCTTAGGTTTTTTTTTGTTGTTGTTTCGTTTTGTTTTTTGTTTTGTTTTGTTTTTGTTTTTTGTTTTTTGGGAACAAACAAGGTATATTTTACACACAGTGAAATGCACAGAGCTTAAGTGTATAGCTTGATGAATTTCAACAAATATATACACCCATGTTAGCACCACCCAAATCGAGATACGTGGAGCATTTCCATCAACCATCACATAAAGTTGGGTATACAGAACATTTCCCTTATGGCAGGAAGTCCCCCCAGGCCCTTTCTGGTTGTTTCCCCCTTCTGATTCCTATACAACCACTATGTGCCTTTGCGTGCAAAGCCTCCTGGTGGACTCACATTTTTCGTTCTCTTGGGTAAAGTCCTACAAGTAGAAGTGATGAGTCGAAGAGCCAGTACATGTCACTCGATTCAAAACCAACAGTTTTCCAGAGCGATCGGACCAGGTCACGTTCCCACAGGCGGGTGGTGTGTGAGTTCTGTTCCCCCTACACCTGTGTCAACACGCGTCAACACCCCGTAGTGTCGCGCTTTTTACTGTGTGCAGGGGTAAAGCTCAACTTGACGTCTGCCCGCTGCCTAATGACCTCCAGCATCTTCTCATTTTTTATGGGCCACTCAAGTATGCCCTGATGTGAAGAATCTGTTCAGGTCATTTATCCACATTTCATCCTACTGTTTGTCATTCATTCATTCATCTATCTATCTATCTATCTATCTATCTATCTATCTATCTATCTATCTAAGTGAGCTCCATGACCAACACCAGGCTTGAATTCACGACCCTGAGATCAAGAGTCACATGTTCTACTGACTAAACCAACCAGGCGCCCGTGTCTTTCTATTATTGATTTCTAGGTATCCATTTTTTTTAAAAAAATTTATTTATTTATTCATGAGAGACACAGAGAGAGAGGCAGAGACACAGGCAGAGGAAGAAGCAGGCTCCCTGCGAGGAGCCTGATGTGGGACACGATCCCTGGACTCCAGGATCATGCCCTGAGCCAAAGGCAGAAGCTCAATGACTGAGCCACCCAGCGCCCTGGGTATCCATTTTCATACTGTTCTCAGTTCTCTGAGGGCATCCTTCCCCCACCACCTGCCCCCCACCCGCACACCCATGCACCCACTCAGAGTTACATCCAAGAGTTAGAGGCTCTCACAGGACCTCATGCTGGCCTTGAGGCCTCGGTTATGCTTCACTCAAGTGACGCATCCTATTACGCGGGTATATGTTAGTCTCCCAGCAGGCCCAGCTCCACAGGGGTCTGGACCACATCTGCCCTCATTACTGTTGAATCTCCAGCTCTGAGCACAGTCCTAGGCACAAAGGACACCCTCAATGATTTTTTTTCACTCAACCAAGTTTTTTATTGAGTGTCTGCTATGAGTCAAGCAACATTACAATGGAGCATCACAGTGAACAAGACATGTGAACTCACAGAGCTGCCATTCTGGGCTAGGGACAGGGGTAGGAGAGGGCCGGTGAAGAACTACTACACCCATAGATTTAGGGGGTGCCAAGTCGGAGTAGGTGTTTTGAACTAAATAATAAAACTGCGAGAGACTAGAGAGTGACATTGCATACGAAGATGGGAGGATCCCTCGGACAAGGTACCATTTGAGCAGATACTTGAAGATGAAGAAGGGAGCCATGGAGGTGCCTGGGGCAGAGGAGAGCCTAAGGGATGCACAGCAAGGTTTATATAGGAAGAGGGGAGCGATGCGTGGGGAGTAAGGCAGAGAGATATGAGGTAGGGGGATGTCACCTAGGGCTCAGTGCTTTAAACCTCTTCCCCCCCCCCCTCCCCGCAATCTGCTGGGGAAAAAGAAAAAAAAAACCCTGCGTATGCATGCACGTGCACACACAGGCACACAAGTACACACTCAAACAGAACATTCCAGAAATCAATTTTTATCTTTACTAGACATAATATGCTCTCCAGCATTTTTTTCTTCTTTGCTCTTATGTTCCATTCTGTTCTATTTCATATCATCAAAATGCTGATCATGACCCTCTACATTGATTTCATGACCTATTAATAGATTTCTATGTACATGGAAAAGATTCTGGATGAAAAGCTGCTGGGGGATTTTGAACAGAAATGTGAGGCGACCCAACTTGCAGTTAATTTTTTTTTCCACTTAAGTTTTGTATCTTAACATTTTTATGGAAGAGTGTGAACAGACACAAAAGCAGAGCCCTTGGAATAAGGTGACCCACGGATACTCTCATTCAGCTTCCACAATTAGCAACATTTTACTACCTCACCTTCCAGAATCCCTAACCACTCGTTTGCTGAGGTGTGTTAAACCAAATCTCAGACGTCATATCATTTGCCCTTAGATACACCCATATGTATTTCTAGCAAATAACAATCCAATTTTCATACCCAGCAATATTTTAATACTTCACCCAGCTCATGATCAATCTTTCTCAATTGTCTCAAAAACAGGTTTTTACAGCTGGTTGCCTTGAATCAGGGTCCAAACAAGGTCCATATATTGTGTTTGGTTGGGATCTTTCTTAAGTTCCTCTCTACTTCCCCTCCTCTCTCTCTCTCTCTCTCTCTCATATTGAGGCTTCCGTTACCTAAAGCGAAATGAGCAATTTGATGGGGTTTGACAATTGTACACACTCACGCAACCACCCACCCTAATCAAAACTTGGCACATTTTGTCACCTCAGAAATTTCCTCGATGTTCCTTACCAGTCAACCCACACTATCCTCACCCAAAGGCAACTGCCTTTCTGATTTCTATCACCATAGATTTGCTTTGCCTGCTCTTGAAGGTCGTATAAATGGAATCACACGGTGTGTTGTCTGGCCTCATTTGCTCACATGCCTGTGAGATTTATCCCTGTTGTTGCGTGTATCAGTATGGAGCATATTTCTTCTTATTATGGAGTTGTATCCCATCGCATGGATGTACTATAATTTGATTATCTACTTTCCTGTTGATAGACATTTGAAGTGTCTATTTTTAGGTTCCTTTGAACCTTCTTGTTTACGTTTTTACGTTTCTTGAGTAAAACTTTGTTGTTGTTTTTAAGACTGTCCTGGCTCTTCTGAATCCTATTTTTATGTAAATTCTAGAAACAGCCTGTCAATCTCTATTAAGAAGCCTGTTGGGAGTTTAATTGGAGTTGTATCAAACACATAGATCAAGAAATGTTGATTCTTGTAAGGGCGCCTGGGTGGCTCAGTTGGTGAAGCATTCGACTCTTGATGTCGGCTCAGGTCATGATCTCAGGGCTGTGGGATCGAGCCCTGCATTGAGCCCCAAGTCAGGCTCTGCACTTGGTGTACAGTCTATTGGTCCTTCTTCCTCTACATCTCTCCTCATTCGTGTTCTCTCTCTCTCTGTCAAATAAATAAATAATTTTTTAAATGTTGATTTGTCTAATCCATAAGCAGGGCATAGCTTTCACTTAATTAGATCTTTTTAAATTTCTTTAAGAAATGGATTGAGTTTTCAGGGTGGAGGTTTTATATGTCCTGTGTTAAATTTATTCCTAGGTATTCGAATTTTTCTCTTATGCTATTTTAAATCTTGGGGTTTTAAAATTTTTTATTTTCTGTTCATTGCTGGTACATAGAGTACGACTGAATTTTGTATATCAACCTTGTATCACACAGTCTTGCTAAACTCACCTGCTAATTCTAGGAATTTCCTGTTTGCAATCATATCATGTGTAAATAACTACAGTTTTCTGCTTTTTTTCCAATTTTCGTAGCTTGCATTTATTTTCTTGCCTTATTATACTGGCCAGGCTTCTAGTACAAGGCTTAATAGAAGCAGCAAGAACAGACGTCTTTAGGGACACCTGGGTGGCTCAGTGGGTGAGCATCTGCCTTTGGCTCAGGATATGATCCTGGAGTCCTGGGATGGAGTCTCACATCAGGCTTCCCACAGGGAGCCTGCTTATTTCTCTGCCTATGTTTCTGCCTCTCTGTTTGTGTCTCTCATGAATAAATAAATAAAATATTTAAAAAGAAAAAATAGACATCTTTGCCTTCTTTCTAATTTTCCCTCTATGGCCTCCATAGCATTAACTATGATTTAACTTGAGAGTATAGATGGTTATAGATATCACCATATAACGTATATTGATATTATTCTGTTATATGATTAATTACATTAATTGATGTTTCAATGGAAAATCAGTCTTGCATTCCTGAAATAAACCTACTTGGTCATCAACACATCATTCTTTTTAAGTGTTGCTGAATTGAATTTGATGATGTTTTCTAGGGATTTTTGTAACTAAATTCATGAAGGGTATTGATCTTTAATTTTCTTTAAAAAAGCTCTTTCAGAATTTGGTATCGGGTACGTACGCTAACCTCATGAAGTGAGTTAGGAAGTGTTCTCTTATCATCAAGTAGGATTCGTATTATTTCTGCCTTAAAAGTTCAAAAGAATTCACCAACAAAACTCTCTGCAACTTTTGTTTTCTTGTGAGAAAAGTTTATTTTTCAGTTTCAATTTCTACAATTGATATAATAAGGCTATTCAGATTTTCTGTCTCCTTGTAACAGATTGTTTTTCAAGGAATTTCCCCCATCTCACTGAAGTTGTCAAATATATTGGCATACAATTTTTATATCATTATCTTATCTTTTTAAGGTCGATGGGATCTGTAGTGATGATGCCTCTTTAATTCCTGATGCTGGCAATTTGCCTCTTTTATCTTTATCAATTTTATTAATCCTTCAAAGGACCAACTTCTTGGTTGTTGGCCATCCTTATTGGTTTCATCTACTGTTTTTCCATTTTATATATTATGGGTTTCTGTTTTTTAATATTTTCATCCTTTTATTTGGGATTTAGTTTGCTTTTTTCCTAGCTTCATAAAGTGGATTTTATTTCATTTTAATGTTTTTATTTTTACATAGTTTCCACACCCAACATGGAGCCCAACATGAGGCTTAAACCCAAGACCCTGAAATCAAGACCTGAGCTGAGATCAAGAGCCAGATGCTTAACCAACTGAGCCACTCAGGAGCCTCTTAAAGTGAACTTTAAATCTTTCTTATTTTCCCTAATTTTAATATAATTTTAAATATTTTCTAATTTTAAATATTTTCTAATCACTTTTGTGATTCTTTCGGACCAATAGATTATTTAGAAGCATATTGCATAAATCCCAAATATTTGCAGATTTTCTAGAATCCTGTTGTTATTGATTTGTACTCTGTGTAATGCTTACAGAACATACTCTGTGAGGTTTCATTTTTTTACTCTTTGAGACTTTTTTCAAAACAATCCTGCACATAACCAATCTTGGTGAATATTCATGTACATTTGAAAGGTATGTGTATTCTACAATTGTGGAGTGAACTGTGATGCATAAATATTAGCTATATGTTGATTGTATTGCTCAGCTCTAAGTAGTAGTATTGTTCAAAGCCTATATGGCTATTATTCATGCTTTGCCTATTTATTGTGTGAATGAATCAAGGAGCATTAACATCCTCAGCTATGATTGTATATTTGCCTATTCCCTCCTTAGTTCTGTTTATTTCTGCTCCATGTGTTTTTAAGTTCTATTATAGGTACATACAAATGTAAGGCTTTTTGGTCTTCTTGACAAATTTATCCTTTTATCAATATGAAATGTAATGTGATAAAATACTGGTAATACTCCTCATTTTGAAGTCCAATTTGTCTGATAATCTCTAGCCACCCCAGATTTCTCATGCTTGGTGTTTGCATTAGGATGGCTTTTCCTCTTCTCACCTTCTCATGACTTTAAATTGTTTTTCTTATAAACACCACATAGGCATACCTTGCTTTTATCCATTTTGACTATCTCCATCTGCAAATTTGAGAGTTAGCCTTTTGTAGTTTTAAAAATTATTTAAATGGTTGAATTTAAGTCTATGTTCAATATTGACTTTCTATTTATCCTGTTAGCCCTATTAGTCTACTCTCCATTCCTTGCTTTCATTTTAAAATATTTTTCAGCATCCCACTTTATCTCTTCTATTGATTTTTTAAAAGTAATCCTTCTTTGTGTTAGTTTTGAGTGGTTACTCTAGATTATGATATGCATCTTCTATGTAACATAATTTACTTCAAAATCATCCCATACCGCTTTACAAACAATGTAAAAATCTTCCTATCTGCATAATGCACTATGCTGTTGCGTGTTTTATTTCTATGTAAGATATAAAGGCATAATACGTTGTTATAATTTTTACTTTAGTCAGTAGTCTTTTACAGAAATCTTAAAATATTTTTTCACAAAATATGAAAACAATTTTTCATATTTGTAATTATCCACAGATTTACACATTTTGGTGCTCTTCATTTCTTCCCACAGATAGAGGCTTCCATGTAGAATTATTTCCCTGAGTGAAAAACTTCTTTTAGCATTTCTCGTGGTGTAGGTGTGCTCGAGAAAATCTGCTCGGCTTTGTCATTTGAAAATGTGTCTCTTAATTTTTATTTTTGAAGAACACTTTCACTGGGCATAAAATTCTAGATTGACAGTTTGATGTTTTTATTTTTAACACTTTAAATATGTCATTCCACTGTCTGCTGTCTTCCATTTCTGAGGGGCCACTCATTATCCTAATTGTTATTATCCTTAGTATGTTAAGTAGTTTTTTAAGTGGTAGCTTTAAAAAATGTCTCTGCATCTTTGGCTTCAGCTTGACTACAGTATGACTATGTATGAGTGTTTAAAATATATATATATATATATATATATATATATATATATATATATATATATACTGATTGGCAGGGCACCTGAGTGGCTCATTTGGTTAAGTATCCAACTCTTGATTTTGGCTCAAGTCACGATCTCAGGGTTATGAGATTGAGCCCTGTGTTGGGCTCCACACTCAGTAGGGAGTCCACTTGAGATTCTCTCTTTCTCCTTCTCTCTCTGCCCTTCTTCCACTCACACACACATACTCTCTCTCCTCTCTAAATGAATAAATACAATCTCTTTTAAAAATTATTTATGCTGATTGGAGATTGTTAAATTTCCTGGATATGTGGATATCCTTGATCAATTTTGGAGTATTCTTGGCTACACCTGTCCAAATATTTCTTCTGCATTTTACTCCTTTTCTTCTGGGATTCTAATGACATATACTTTAGATCATATTGATACTGTCCCACAGGTTCAGATAATCTGTTCAATTTGTTGTAGTTTTTCTGCTTAATCAGAAGATTTCTATTGACCTGTCTTCAAGTTCATGGATTATTTCTTTCATAACGTCCCATCTGATATTAAGCACATTTAGTAAATTCTTTATTTCTGACTCAGTAGTGTTGTTTTAGAATAACCATTTGGTTCTTTTTTATAGTTTGATGCTGAAATTCACCATCTGTTCACATATGTTATTTGCCTCTTGCACTGGATCCATTAAAATATTTTAAATTATTATTTTAAAGTTCTTGTTTGCTCATTGCAACATCTGGAATATTGTTGGTTCTGCTGCAGTGACTTTTTCCCCCTTTTGATTATAGATCACATTTTTTCTGCTTAATCAAGTGTTTTGTAATTTTTAATTATATTTCAGACATTGTATATAAAAAAACAGTAGAGACTAGAGTACATAATAATTACCAAAGTGGGAGGCTGAGTCAACTACATTTGTGGTTAAGTTGAGTCGCGTCTGGGTTTCATTGCACCTTTAGTTACAACTGGCCCACCACTGACTTTAATGTTTAGAGGGTTGAATAGAACTTTTCCCTGAAGTTTGGGATCTGAATACCAGTAAGTCTTCTGAACCACAAGCAATCTCTGTGTTTCAGAGCCCAAATGTTTTAGATCTACTTGGGAGTCCTTTTGCTGGCCAGCTCCACTCTTGGCTTTCTTTCTTGGATAATCTCTCTCTACCTTGTTTCCCTGCCTTGGCTGGATATTGTCTTGGTGAAGTCCCAGTACACATTGGTAGCATCTCTCAGGTCTCCTGACCTCCCTTCAGCCACCTCCATACTCTTGGGAAAGAATTAGAAGGTATGATGGGGTTCCATGGGATACAGATATGTCATGTCAGTCTCTACCCACCCATTAAAAGTTATTCGTTTTTTAAGATTTTATTTATTTATTCATGAGAGACACAAAGAGAGAGGCAGAGACATAGGCAGAGGGATAAGCAGGCTCCTTGCAGTGAGCCAGATGCAGGACTCAATCCCAGGACCCCAGGATCACGCCCTGAGCCAAAGGCAGACACTCAACCACTGAGCCACCCAGGCATCCCTAAAAGTTATTAAATTAGGCCTGATTCTTTTTCCCACTATCTGCCGTGGGCTTAGTCTTTCCCCCTGCCATCCCCACAGTCATGGGCCTCTTCTATCCTAGGAACAATTTGTAAATTTCTGGAATTTGTGTCCTCAGCTCTCTGACGGGTTTTATAAGATGTGATTATGTATATAATCTCATTTTTAGGATAAAAAGAAGAGTGAAGTGGTCTCTTAAAACTTTCTACATCCTAACTGATAGCATAACACCTTTCTAACCAGAAGCAGATGTCTTAATAAATAATTATTAAATGAATGAATGTTCCCTCTGCCTGGGCAGCTCTGTGCCCCTTGTCTGTCTGGAATATGTTCTCTCGGCCTTTGCCTCTTCCTCCTTTAAGTCTTTGCCAACTTCCCTAGTAGCCTTGGGCACTTCTTCTTCTAGTCGCCTCTGTTCTTTGATCCTGCCTACATTAATGCTATTTTTCTTACTATGTCATAATTGTTTGCATGTCCGTCTTCTCTACTGAACTTTGAGTTCCTTGAGGGCAAGAACCCTGTGGTTAATAAATCACACACACACACACACACACACACACACACAGATATACACTAATTACTAAACCAATATGTGCTTATTATAACAACTAACACATGAATTTTTATCTCTTGTGTCCAGGTCCAGATCCTAGTGTCCTAGTCTGACACATGGTAAATACAAAATATGTATTTGTGGATTAATGAATAAATAGATAAATGAACAAACTCCCTGATTTCTGTTCTGAAGTTGCATCTACCTAAGATATGGTTACCACCTGCTCACGTGTGACCTTTTATGTTCTGCTTGGCTGGGGAAGGGAGTGTGTATGTAGGCAAGTATTGATTGGCATGTGCAAATCTGTAATTCAGCCTGAGTATTCTGAGTTTGTGGTGTTTGCTTTAAAGATTATATTGTTGGCAGCACAAACCAGTGTCCAGAGATGGCAATAGGCATAGGATTTTGGAATGTTCCCAAAGTCAGCCCATGGACAGTGAAATCTACTCTGAAAGGGAAACTGGGCTTTGAAGGTGAGCTGCTGTGCCAGGAATGGTCTTCAACAAGGCAGGCATTCCCTTTTTCTATTCTTAGAATTTCAGATCTAGAGGAGGGTAAGAGCACCAAGGGCATCTATTCTAACCCTTTAACATAATCCTCCTATCTCTCCTCTGCTCCCAGAATTCCTCCTTCTGACACAGCTGCTCACTTATACATGGGATTTGGAGTCAAACAGACCTGAATTCCAATCTCAACTCTTAAATTCTCTGTTTCGTCATCTGTAAATTGGGAATGTCGATGCCTACCACTTTCGAGTACTCAGGGAAATCCTGTTTGTAAAGTACCTGCACTGAGTTTCTTCTCTTTCCCAGCATCCTCTGCCACTTCATTCTAAACATCTCTCTGTTGTCACGAGAACAAGTCCTGCCAGGGTAGGTGACCATGCTGTCTAGAAAGTCACCTTCATGCCCTCTCATCTCCATCATTACCAGCACTACCTCATAGTCCAAGGGCACCCTGGGCAGTGCATGACCTGGCGACAAAGATGCTGGGACAGTTCCGTCAACAGGTTGCTTGGAACTTTAAAGAGACCAGGGAGAAAGAAAGGAAAAGAAAGAAGATAGGTAAGGTTGATGAGCCACAACACACACACTAGAGGGAGTCGAGTCAGGGTTGCCTAGTGGAGGGCACAGACAGTACTTGTCCCTGCCCTGGATCCAGAGACCCTCCCCAGGTTCAGCCCTGCTCCCCATGGAACCTCCAAGCCAGACTAAGCATGCTAACATGGACAAAGAAGGGGGTCAATATCTAAAAGTGGGGCACCTGGGTGGTTCCATTGGTTAAGCATCTGCCTTCAGCTTAGGTCATGATCCCAGAGTCCTGGGAGCACTGGGTTGGGCTCCCTGCTAAGCAGGGAGTCTAATTCTCCCTCTCCCTCTGCCTGCTTTTCCCCTTCCTTATGCTTGCTCTCTCTCTCTCTCTCTCTCTCTCTCTCTCTCTGTCAAATAAATAAAATCTTTTTTTAAAAAAATAGCTAAAAGCATGGCCAATAAAGACAGATAGACACACAATTTGATGGCAAGAGAGTCCTTAACCTCCAGCCACACATTCAATTTTTTTTGTCTTTCTGGGAACAAGAATAGAGTGGAGAGTGTCTGGAAATGAGAGCTGGGAGTTCAGGTGGAGAGTTCTGACCCCCCCTGACCCAGCCAAGCAATAATGAGCACAACAAAACAAGAGGAACTGGGATTTATGGAGCACCTGCTAGGTAGGAGCCAGGTATGCATGTACAACGTCTCTGATCCTCACAAAAAGGCAGGAAGTATCCCCATTGTATGGATGAGAACGCTGCAATCTGTCAGTAATGAAACCTGGATGTACTTCTGGGAGCGTCAGATGCCAAAGCCTGAGCTGTTTCCACTATGCCAGCCTGCCTGCTCTTCAATCACATGAGCCTGAGTGGGTGAATTGGGTTTGTACGTGCAGGACGGGATGAGCTCACCATAGCTGCTTCAGTCACCAGGCATCTCTTTCTAAAGTGTTTTAATCTTATGGTGCTAAGTGTGACACTGTGTGTGTGTGTGTGTGTGTGTGTGTGTGAGAGAGAGAGAGAGAGAGAGAGAGAGAGAGAGAGACAGAAAACACACATGGGTGTTTCTCTTTTTTCATAATAATGGATAGCAATTCTGAGAAAGTCCCCTTTGCAGGATTCAGGCTATGTTGGGGAGTTTGTTTTCCCAACTCCCTGCAGAAAACTTAATCAATTTTAGAGTCAGCCCCTTCTGTACCAAGATGACAACTGGGAGAAAAGGGATTGGTTTTTTAGCTGCTGGGTTTGCTGGATAGCCCCCCCTCCCACCTCCACGGGGCCACTTATTGACATTGAAATATCTCAACAATAAGCAGCTATTGACGGCCTCTGAGGTCAATACCAAGATTCATTGACCCAGGCTGCAAATATGGAAGGCGGCAAGTCCAAGGTCACTATTTACCTGAAGGGATGAAAAATAAATCTTGATAAGAACCAAAAATAGAAATCAATATGCATACTGTGGTGTGCATTGCATTACTTCTTTCCAGCAGGAGGCTATTTTAGGAGGTTTCAGGGGCCCCTTTGCCATCAGAAGCTGAATCGGGGACTGAAGAGGAAGTAGGAAGAGAAAATGATCCCTTCTCTCATTGCCCTGGCCAAGGAGAACTGGCAACCTACACCACTGGGGATCAGCCCAGTCCCCACAGAGAATCTCAGCTTCTGTGACTCCGACCACTCTGGCCATGTCCTTAAGAAAGAGCAGAGTCGAATTTCCTAACCACATGAGCTGTTGATGGTTGTGGCAAAGTGGTCATCTCCCCGAAGCATGTTTCATTGAACAGGGCCAAGAGAAAACACCAATCAGAGTAATTAGCATGATCTTTACCTTTTCAGAAAACCTCTGCTTCTTTCCTGGTGGGGAAGGAGAGACCAAGGTCTAATCAGTTGCTAGATGCATGTACAGTGAGATTGAGGTGGCCAATTGTGGAGAATGCATCTCCCTTTTTAAGCATTCTAAAGCTTTAAGTTGCTGTGTTGTGGCATTTCCATTCCTTTCAAGGCTATTTTTATTATTTGTTTAGGCTTAATTAACTTTTTTCCCAATTACAAAAGAAATTCACGTTCTTTGTAGAAAATGTCAAGCCTATTTGTGATGATCCTTTTAATCTCACCCAGAATATTCAGGCTCTCTGATGAAATGAGGAAAGTATGAGTTTTGAATTCAGATAGATCTGAGTTCAAGTATCAATTCTATGACTTAGTAGGTGTGTGGTCTTGGGCATGGAAAGGAATGATTTTCTGCTGCCATCTCCTGATATATAAACCTCTTCTGGGATGTCGATATGAAAATTAAACTGGGATTTATGTAACATACCCAGCAAAATGCTAAAAATACGGTAGACAAACATCTGACAAGTTTGATCACAAAATAAATACACACGCAATAAACAACATTAGAAACAGAAATGGGAACATAACCACTGAAGTGGAATTAAAAATTGTAAGAGTATACACCTGTACTCCTTTATTCCAACAAATTTGAAAGTTGACACGAAGTAGATGACTCCTTTAAAAAAAAAAGATGACCAAAATTGATTAAAGGATAGGT
This sequence comes from Vulpes vulpes, assembly GCF_048418805.1. Taxonomy (NCBI): domain Eukaryota; kingdom Metazoa; phylum Chordata; class Mammalia; order Carnivora; family Canidae; genus Vulpes; species Vulpes vulpes. The sequence continues at coordinate 7,272,066 of NC_132781.1, forward strand.
ATCAAGTCAATATCCATATGAGTTGGGAACCAGTTAGAATATAGACAGCATGCTAGGTCTTTCATACCAAGGGAATTTAATACAAGGAATTGGTGTCATAGCTGATGGAAGAGCTGAGAAACCTCACAGGGTTGTCTAGCAATGGTGGGAAGCTGGCAGGACAGAGGGAAAGGATATCTCTAGCAAGGGCCAGTCCGGTGGGAGCTGGTCCCATTCAGGGGGATGCTGAGAACCAGCCTGACACCACGGAGGGGGTACTGCTGCTTCAGAGATGCTACCCAAAGCAAGGTGGGAGAGGTAACACCCTTGCCTCTCTCCACTCACCTTCTTTCATCTTTCAACCAGTGCCTCCCACTGGCCAACCTGCTTGGAAGCTAGGAGGGAAGTGAGCCTAGAAATGTAGCTCCTTGAGATACAGAGCAAAGCAGGGAAAGGATGGGGATTGAAGCTGATGACAAACAGGACACAACTGGCTCAAGGTCACGGTTCCAGGGAGCTGATAGGAGAGCTCTATTAAACCTTCGGGCAACAATTGATTCTTATGATATATGAAGTATTCAGGAACAAAGAAAGAAATCCATATGTTCCTAATTAATGAAATAGCAGGACCCAGATCCCAAACACAGAGTAGCACAAAAAGCAAGCGAATGCCTAAAAGCTAATTTTGTTGTTAAAAATTAGAGGCAAAAAAAGAGAGAATAGGTCTAATTCACCCATGTACTAAAATACGTGTTATACTCAAGTTTAATTTGCTTTAGGAATGAAAGGATGGTTTGATATTAGGAAATACATTAATGTCATTTTTACGTTAATAAATTTTAGAGGCATTCTGATCATTTCAATGGAGAATAAAGAGAGATTTGATAAAATCCAACGATTTTTCTAGTTAAAAATGACAAGTGTTGGCAGTTATGACAAGGTTTTATTTTGCAGAATTCAAAGCTGTGGTGGGCAGTCATTCCTCCCACCCCCTCATTCTCAAGAGGAAAAATCAATCAACCTTGTATCTAGCCCCATCTCATGCTCACATGGCCACTGGGAGGGAAGGTTTGGGTTTATCTGTCAGTTTATCAGGCAAGCCTCTCCTGTTACCATCGAGTCTTTTCCTGACATCAAACTGTCTCAATAATAAAAGATTTATGGAATAGGAGAAACATTTTTCAACCTGGTAGAGTTTCCTTCATACTAGAGCAAAGCAACCACAGATATCGTACTTAATACTTACATATGAAAACCGTTGCCACTAAAACTGTTTTCGTTAAAAGTTTAAATGCTATCGCTCCTACCACTTAACACTGTAGTGGATGTACAGACTCGTGCAGTGAGGAAATAAAACAAAATCATGTTTACGTCTTGGTCCGGGAGAGACCCAGCTGTCACTATTTACACACAATATGATTACCAGCCTAGAGAATGCTGGAGAATCAACTGAAAAGCTCTTAGAACAAATAAAATTAAGTTGAATTTAAAGTCAACATACAAAATCCAATAGCTTTTCTCTCCACAAGCAATAACCAACTGGCAAATAACATGGATGCCACTCTCAATTACAATGGAAACTATAAAATACCCAGACGAATCTAATAAAGAAATTATAAAAAAAAAAAAATGGCCGAACTTCACAGAAGGACACAAAAGACGGTGTAGACAATATTCTATGGAAGATTCAGCCTTAAAAACACATTAATTCTCTTGATCCTACTATATAAATGTAATGCTATCTCAATGAAAATCCAGACAAGAGACCTTTTAACTTGATGAGTTGATTCTAAAATACATAATGGAATGGGGCATGTGGGCGGTTCAGTGGTTTAGGGATCTGCCTTCCGCTCAGATCATGATCCTGGGGTCCAGGGATCAAGCCCCACATCAGGCTCCCTGCTCAGTGGGATGCCTGCCTCTCCCTCTTCCACTCTCCCTGCGTGTATGCTCTCATGTCAAACAAATACAAAATCTTAAAAAAAAAAAAAAGATAAAATAAAATACATGTGGAAAAAGCGATGCCCCAAAATGGCTGAGAAATTTTTAGAAAAGAAGCACAGTGAATAGCATCCTGCCCTATTAGGTAGAGAGACATATAACACAGGCATTTGTTAAGATAACTTAGTAATAATGCAAGAATAGGCAAGCAGAGTAAAGGCCAAAAACAGATACATTATGCAAACTGCTTTAGTTTGAGATTTAAGTGACATTGCGGCAGGAAAAGGTCAGTATTGGCAATCAACTTCCATCCCCTTCAGGGCAGGGGAGTTGGGTCCTGAATCACTTCTTACACAAAATAAACTCAAAATAAATTAAAGATCTAAACGTAAAATCCAGCCTTTGAAAAAAAAGTATTAGATTAAGACCATTATTATTTTTTTAAAAAAGTGCTGGAGCACCTGGATGGCTTAGTCGATTAAGCATCCAACTCTTGATGTCAGCTCAGGTCATGATCTCAGGGTTTGGGGATCGAGCCCCACAGCATGCTCCACTGTAGGTGTGGAACCAGCTTAAAGTTCTCTCTCTCTCTCCCTTCCCGTCCCCCACCTCTCTAAAAAACAATAAACAAAAAGCTACTCTCACAGTAGAGAAAGATTTCCTAAGAAGAAACATAGAATCTAGTATAATAAAAGAAAAATATATATATAATTCAACAAATTAAAAAAAAAAAAAAACGAAGCCAGAATGAAAGTGCGAGTCTGGGAGAAAATATTTACAACAGAGTTAACCAATAAGGGAAGAATTCATACGACGGATAGAAAGCATCTATGAGTCGATACAAGGAGCCAAAACACTCAATTTAAAAAAATGGGAGAAAAGTTGCAAGTAATTCACAATCGTAAAGAATAAGAAAATGGCTAATAAGTATTTTTCAAACTGCTTGCTATTAAGTGGGAATCAGAAAAATGCAAATGAGGATGGGAAGCTATTTTTCTATTTGCCAGTTGCACTAAAATGAAAACTGTAGAGTGCTGGGTACGCCCACTCACCTTCTGGACACGGGTTGGGGTAACTGCCTCCTTCTTCCCTTTGGTTTCCCGTCTCCTAGGAGGGGCTGCTGTTTCCTGCAGTGACTGCAGTGAGGTGACCTCAGCCTCAGACACACATTAATGCCTGTGTTATCTCACTGTCCCCTTGTGCTCTTTTTTAACCCCCTAAACACCTGTATAATTAATTCCCCGGGCTAAATTCCTTCAACTTGAAATCTTTAATGTTGCTCTGTTTTTCCACAGGGGAGTAATTTAATAAATGGGAGTATGTTCTTATTAAGCAATGCTATTGTGGTCATTAAAAAAAGGGGGGGACAGACATAGCGGTATTATCATGGAAATATTCCCAAGAACATACTATCAAACGAAACAAGTCATAGAAAAATATGTATAGAATGATCCAACTCAGTTTATTTTTTTTAAAGATTTTATTTATTTATTCATGAGAGACACAGACAGAGAGGCAGAGACCCAGGCAGAGGGAGAAGCAGGCTGTCTGCGGGGAGCCCAATGTGGGACTTGATCCCAGGACCTCACGATCACTCCCTGGGCCGAAGACAGATGCTCAACCACTGATCCGCCCAGACGTCCCTCTCCAATTTACTTTAAAGCGTATACACACACACACACACACACACACACATGTGCACACACACACACACACACGCACATACATAAGAAGGTGACAAAATTGGTACATGAGCGAACCGCTATCAGCGAGACCCCCTAGAAAGGGCAGACAGGCTGAAAACAAATAATGGGAGAGACCCACTTTTTTTCTGTATACTTTCCTGCTGTTGGAAACTTGAGAAATATTTTCTAAGAGACAAAGAGGAACATCTTCTGTTGTGTTTCCCAGAAGCAGAACCCCGGACAAGGAGTCTTGTGCATATGATTTTTTGATAGAGTCTTTCTTGGAGGGAGAAGCTGTAAGGAAATGGGGGGGGTGTAGAATAGGAAGGGGAAGCACTCTCAGCAAGAATGTGGGTTTTGCTGAGGTCCAACCTCAGAGCGATTCCATGGGGTTCTCTGGATCATGAATGACACCACAGAGCTAGCCCCTCTCGAGGCCAGGGAGTCAGGATTTGTGCCCCAAGAGTCATCAGTTGCAGGCTTCCTCTGAGTGGGGATTGGATATGACCCACCCCACCCCCTAGTATCTCCAGGCAAGGCAATTCCTGATGGGCAAGGTCTTAAGGTCCTTCTCAAGGTCAATTTTCTGGACAAGGACACAACCATGACCTCGAGCAGTCAATACTCAGCTAGGTAATTCACGCAGCTTCCTAGTAAAAGGATTCAGGCCAGGACACCAGCAGCCTCTCGCTTTTCACATTAAGTTCACTCTATCTAGGTCAGCTTCTCCAGAATTCTGTTTGGTCACAATTTCTGGGGAAACTGAAAAGAGGAAGGTTAGTGGGACACATCCTTTCCTCGCTGTTGCAATTACTCCTGAAGCTATAGCTAATCCTCACCATCTCCCTCCTCCGGCACCCGCTCTAGATCACACACCGCTGCCTGCCCATCTAGGTGGCTTGCCTGGGGACTTGGAGCCCTTGGATGCCATGCTTATTAGGCCATGGTTGTATTTGCCCGCTGCCAATTAAAAATACCCACGGAGTGCCAAGAGCTGCCCAGGGTTGGTCACCTAAGTGACCAACCTATATTCCGCCCTGCTCCCTTATGGGATAGCTCTCCTCACGAGCATCGGGAGAAAAACTCTCCACTTCCTTTGCTGAACTAGTAGGAGGAAGATCCTCAAGGGAAGGAACAGCAGCCATAGCTTTAAGTTCAGAGACTTTCCTGTGTCCCCTGCTGGAATCATCCTCCCTCTGGGAGCCGTGCTCTAGACTCACAGGCCTGGGGGATGCAAGGGATGGGGACCGTATTACCCAAGCGAGTCCCTGGGAGGCACAGGGACTACGACAAATCCTACTTCCACCCCACGGTCTTCGAGCCTGTGAATTTGGTCTCCCAGAGGGAGGAGAGGCAGCTCTATGTGACGATCGACGGTTTGAGGCACATGCCACATTCTGCACGATGGCACCCCATCTTCCCCGTCTATCCTCTCAAATCCGCCCTGGGACCTCAATGGCACTTTTCAGAGGCCACCTTGCTGCTCTATCAGATTTCAGCCTTGGGGTGGTGCTGTGTGCGGAAGGAGATTCAAACATGTAGCATTATGTTTTTTCTTTCCTTTGGAGGGTGTTTCCTAGCCATGTGCCAGACTCCTAAAAGCATCACAGATGTCACAGACTCCTCAATTTTTTTTAAAGAATTTATTTATTCATTCATTCATTCATTCATTCATTCATTCATTCGAGACACACAGAGAGAGAGAGAGAGAGAGGCAGGGACACAGACAAAGGGAGAAGCAGGCTCCACGCAGGGAGCCCGATGTGGGACTCGATCCCGGGTCTCCAGGATCACGCCCTGGGCCAAAGTCAGGCACCCAACCACTGAGTCACCCAGCTGTCCCGACTCCTAAAGTTTTATTGGGTTATTTCCTACCCTCTGGAGAACACATGTTCTACCAAGGTATCTGGAGCACTCGCCTTTCCTGCTCATGAGGTCCAGTGGACATGCTACCACCCACGTAGTGGCCAGTGTCACGTCTGTGGAGCATCCAGACATCCGGATCCTCTTGAGACTGAGCAGGAGACCTATTGCAGCCCTGAGCCAAGACTGTGAATATTTACCCTTGTCTGTCCCAGATGAATGTGAGCTGTTTCCAATCCTCTTTCTTGAGGGGTAGGGAAAAGAATGCAGTTGCCAGATCAGTAGCTTTGTACCATATAGCAGAGGCTGGGTAATTTGTTCTATTAAAGATTTTGCATTAAGCCCAGCCGCCACGGTTGGAGACTGCTTAAGTTTGTGGAGGTCTCCCGTTATCTGCTGCAGCCCATCAGGTTTTACAGGGGTCAGACGGCACAAACATGAGGACTACCACCCCGCATCCTGGAAGTCTCTGAGGTGCGGATCTCTGCCATTCTTCTCCGTGTGCAATAGTTTTTGATTTGTGACCTTGGTTGGGTGGGGGTGGGATGGTCAGTTTCAAGGACTTCCACTTGGCCTTTTCCATCATTCTAGCTGTTTCCGACTACAATAGCACGCACCCGTAGGCCAAGGTGTAAGGTGAGGACTGTGCCAGCTTTGAAGTATGTTAATTCTGATTACATGTCCATGAACCGGGACAATGACCGCCAGTTGGGTCCATGAACCTGGCAGAGTCACTGTAAGATGACTCTGGGCCAGAATTCCATTTATCGCCTCTAACAGAGGCGCCATGGCAATACTTTGGGTCCCTAGATATCACTGTCAACTTGTTTCAACCCTTGGAACCTAGATACCATCCCCCCTTTTCCTGATGCACAGTTGCCTGAGCTAATGGACTATATTCTAACAAGGGAGACTAGGCCATTTCCACATGTGCCTGGGGGTTCGGGTGATATCCAGGGGGTTCCTAATTACAGCTACATAGGTATCACATTCCTAGATCTCAGGCCCTACCCTGTTCTGTTCAGGGCCCCGACTTCAGCATCGGAGACTTGCTGAGGCTGAGAACTCAAACTTTTTTTCAAGTCTGCATCTCTTAATAGTAGACGCCAAGCCTAGATTTCAGCATGGCCAGTCTTTCAGCTGCAGGAGATAAGGCCCTCACTGATAAAGAGGTCCTATGACTTTCACACGTTGCTCTGAAATGGCGATTAATTGACTTGATTAATTATTTTCTTTCTTTGATGCACTGATGGCTCTCAGAAACAGCCTCTCATTTCCACAATCCTTGAACTATACTGTTCAAATATCAGAAATATTGCAAAAGCTGGTGCATCCCCTTCCAACTGTGAGCTGTCACGGAAACTATACCACATGCTAGGAACTGTGAATCCCACCACGCCCACCACCACCACTAATGTTAGGGTCCTCTTTACCAGCAGGCCATCCAACTCCAGATCCCATCCTTGGAGTCGGCTTCTCCTGGCACCAACTGTTTTAGGTCAGGTCCCCTAGACCAGTGGTTCTCAAAGTATCATCCCTGGACCAGCCACATCAGCATCACCTGGGAACCCATCAGAAATACAAATTCTTGGGCCCCACCCCAGAACAACTGAAACAGAAACTCTGGGGGTGGGGCCCAGCAGTCTGTGCTTTAAGGCTGAGAAACACTGCCCTGGAAGCAGAGCTTGAGAATTCTTGTGCAAATGATTTCTCGAAGGAAGGCTTTGGGAGGAAAGAAGTGAGAAAAGCAAAATAAGGCAGAGGAAAGAGCCAGACCCAGACAGGAGTCTTGCTGAAGTTCTGTTCCAGCCCCATTCCACGGGAAGCTCTGGAGCATAAATAGTACCATGGACTTGTCCCCCCACACTCCCGCCCCGAGGCAATGAGGTTCAGCTTTGTACACCTGTATCCCTAGCCATTGGCCAAGTAACCCCCCGCCCCCAACCCAGAAAGATTGAAGAAAATTTCCAGGCGTCTCCGAGTAAGGCTGCTCCAGATGGCTGTGGGCAATTCTCTGAAGAAGGGACAGCTGTGAACTGTTAGCAGCCAACGCTTACAGCTCTTGAGGCGTGCACACAAGGCTTGGTGGAGGGCATCTGGTTGGGGCACCGATAGCATCCACCACACGGTGCCCAGAGCTTGTTAATTTTCCTCGTAGCACAAAAACAGTGAGACAGAGTGGGGCAATAGAAACTATCCAAGGCCAAACTGGGCCAAAAAAAGGTGGTATTTGATCCTGGCACCAAACTATAGCTGTGTGTCCTTGCATTTGTCCTCAGCGCCCTCATTGATAATATGGGACTGATAATACGGATAATACATTTCCCACAGGGGTGAATGTCATGTCAGTTAAAATATGTGAAAATGCTTTGCAAACGGTAAGTCATAAAGGAATATTATATATTTTATGCTTTCCGTTGAGTAGAAAAGAAATCCACAGTTTACCTTTGGTGGTAAGGATTTATTAGTTGAGGCAGAACTGCTGGGCCATGGGGTTGAGCGTTTTCATCCTAAGTAGATATTGCCAAATTGCTCTGAAATGATATCAATTTCTACTCCCACCAGCAGCAGCACATGAGAATTCCCATTTCCTTCCAACCTGGCCAGCTCCCTCTCATTTATTTTAGCCAGCCTAGTGGGGATGAGGGGCACGTGCATAGGGAGACACAAGTTCAAGTACATCCTTTCTAGCATTTTTTTGTCAGATACAATTGGAGATAAGCCAGATGCACCTCATTAAGGGAATGAATAAATCAATTGTGATGTATTCATACAGTGGGTTACTATATAACAGTTACGATGGCTGAACTAATACATAATATGTATGCGGACGCACATATATATGACAATGTTGAATGGAAAACATAAGTTGTACGGCATTATATAGCATATTATGCCATTTACATACATTTTTAAAAACACATAAAACAATACCATGCGTTGTTTATGGATGCACACATTTGTAATAAAAATATTAAAAATATGCACTTGGATACATACCAAACTCATCGCAGTAGTTACTTATGGGGAAGGAAAGGGAGGGAAACACAGGAGACTTTTATCTTGCCTCTAAACTTGTATTCCTTGATAAAAGAGATAGGATCGTTACAAATAATAAGAAAAAAAAAAACGCTCACGTGTGTGTATCTGGTGTAGCGGCTACATGGTTCTTGCGTCCTTGGTACTTTATTTTTCATCTTAATTATTGTTTTAGTTGCCGAGGGCAACTTCTTCAGAAAGGGACCAAGGATGTGGTGGCCATCTCGTTTCATTTTGCAACAGTGTGCTGGGCGTGGGTGTACACGCAAGTGGACAAAATAGCCGTGATCTTGGCCCTCATGGAGCGTATGGCCTCATGGGGAAGATATACCAAAATTGTGGTGAGGGCAAAGATGCAAAATTACAGGGTGCAGTGATAAAGTAAATTAGGGAGGTTAAATTTAAATTGGAGCACTGGAAAGGGCATTTCTGGAACACTGGTTTTAAATTGAGGCCTGAGGGTTAGCAGGAAGTGGCCAGTGGACCCTCGGGGGAGGATGCTGACTTCCAGGCCTCACGGGAGTGACCCCGAGGAGAAACCCCCAGGCAATGCAGAGCACAGGTCCTGGGGATGGTGGGGGAAGGATGAAAGGAGCTCCTGGGGAGGGGGGGTTGTGTGGCAGAGCCTCAGGGAGGGAGAATTGGACGGCAGGACACGAGGCCAGAAGCGTTGGCAGGGCAGGTTCAGGCTGGAACTTGCAGGCTGTGGTGAGGATGTTTTTGTTTTCTTAATTTTATGAGTAATGGAGGATCTCTACAAGTGTATTTTGTAATCTGTTGAGTAATAAAGTATCCCTACAACTTGTTTTTTAGCTTTTTCATTATGAAATTTTTCAAAGGCATGCAAAGGTGGAACAGTAAAGCGAACCCCTGTGTGCCCAGCTTCATTGTGACCAAGCTCACTTTCCTGGTCCACCTGGTATGATTTGGGCAAGAATCCAACACATCACTTTGCATAGAAATATTGCAGGATGTACCTCTGAAAGAGAAGCCCTCTCTTTTTTGGGGAAAAAGTAACCAAAATACAATATCACACCTAAAAACTGAATAATAATTTTTGAATAGCATCAAATATTTGAAGCATTTTAAGCAGGAGAATCATTATGTGATTTACTTTTAGTGAAGCTTCCTGGCTTCCCTGTGCAGGGTGGATCTGGGGCCTGGAAATGGGGGCGGGAAATTAGGGGGCCACAGTAGACGTCCAGCCAGGACTTGGAAGCTGGACCAGGGCGGTGACAGAGGAAGGAATGGAGAAAAATGCAGATGGCAGGTCTATTCAGGAGGTAGATGCACAGACTTGGTGATGGATAGAATGTGGAGAATGAGACAGGGACATACCAAGGTTTGCCTTTAGGCTCTGTCTGGAATATGAGGGAGAGTGGAAGTGCCAGTTGCTGAGATCAGGACACTGGGTACGCAGTGGGTAGAGCCTGCCACCCCCTGCCCCTCCTCCCCCTTCTTCACATCCTTGCAGGCTCACAGCAGCATATCCTGGGAGCAGGAGGCCTGGTATAAATGCTGTGCAGGCTGAGGCTTTAGACCAGGGGAGCAAAGAAGCCATATAGTTTTCCAGAGGGCTGTGAATTGTCTGTGGACAGGCAGGGGCTTCATTCTTGTTCAAGGAGTGAGTTGTGTCTCTCAAGCCCCCGGAGATGTTTCCACACCCTGGTCCTGAGCAGTCATCTCTAAAATATTTTTGTGTAATGAGTATGAAAGGAGAATGGTGAGCTTTTCAGACATTAAGGCAATCACACTGCTGAGATGCCCCCAAACTGACATAAATACTATAGAGAACATGGGAGAGTTATAAGACTGTGCCAGGGGTGCTGTAAGCTTGTACGATGCCTTTGCGTGAATTAGAAGAAAACATCTCCTCTGGCAGATGTAGCCCCCAGGCACATGATTTTGAGGATAGACAGTATCCTTGTGAAAATGAAGAAAAGGTGTTCCTTTTTGTGGTGCTGCAGGTCCTTGTCCAGCTGCTCTTAGGCAGTAGAAGCAACCAAAGCAATTATTCATAGTGGCACTAGACTTTGTCCTTACCTATAGCAGCTTTTGATCTGATTGGTGAGATGAGGACCACATTGCAATAATTCCATTATTTTAAGCTTTGTCTTGGATTGGTGTATGTGTACACCGAAAGGAGGGTCTTGGTCAGGAACCAGATAGATTCAGTAGATTGACATGAATAGTCAGGAAAGACTCATGAAAGTGACCAGATTTGAACTGAGCATTTAGGGAAGATGAAGAGAGGACAATCATCCCAGGTGAGGGTATTCTCACCCCTTCTTCAGTGGGATAAAGCAACACCAAGTTGTCATGAAAGTCAAGACAATAGCACAATCCAGAAAGGCCACAGTGGCCTGCCATGGCTGGTGCCCGGAGAAGACCTTTCAGGAAAGTTTTTAAGAGCAGTGAGACAAAAGTCAGATTTCAATGGGTTAAAGAGAGGTATATAAAGAAACAGAAGTAGAACCTGTTTTTCATGAGTTCAAGAAATTTGGCAGGAAGAGCCAATTGAGAAATGAGATGGTAGCTGGAAGAGGCAAAGGGTCAAGTGAAGCTTTTTCAAGTTGGGAATACCTGCTTCTATTTAAAGGTATAATGAAAAATGTTAGTGAAAAGTAAAAGACTGAACACACCTGAGAGGAACAAGTGCACAAAGAAGGAGAATCCCTTGGGACTTAGAAAGTTTCTCATCCCTTTGGCCCAGGGCGCGATCCTGGAGACCCGGGATCGAATCCCACATCAGGCTCCCGGGGCATGGAGCCTGCTTCTCCCTCTGCCTGTGTCTCTGCCTCTCTCTTTCTCTCTGTATGACTATCATAAATAAATAAAATTAAAAAAAAAAAAAAAGAAAAGAAAGTTTCTCATCTTAGACAGGAGGGACACCTGATTTCTAAGCCTGCAAAGATGAGAGGATGGCTCTGGGGACCAATGTAATAAGTGACAGTTAAGGAGCATAGCTCTAGTCATTTAAATCAATATGAAGCAAGAGTGGATTAAAGCAGCATGTCTCCAGATGTAACATGCATACATGTTACACCCAGGGATCTTGTCAACATGCATACACCCAGGGATCTTGTCAAAATGCAAATTCTGATTTGGTAGGTCTGGGATGAGGCCTGGGAATCAATATTGCCAGCAAGTTCCCAGCTGATGCCCATGCTGCTGGCCTTCAGGTACAATATTCAACCACTAAGGGTCTTAGGAAGTGGAAACAGAGAATGTGGAGAAGAGGAAATGATCAAAAACCCTAATCAAAGGAAAGTTCCTTGAGGAGAATGAACATTTCCAGAAAGAATGAGCTTACAAAGCACAATGAATGAAAAAAGACCAATATGGCAATACATCTCAGTGACATTTCAAAACCAAGGCAGAAAGAAAGTTCTCACTGGAGATAGCTAACAGGTTGCCTGTGGAGCCAACTGGTATCTACATTTCATTAGAAATGCAGAGGCTCAAGTATCTACAATGTTCTCAGGGAAGGCTACTTTGAACCTAGAAATTTATATACCCAGCCAAACTATCACTCCAATGAGCTGCTACTCTAATGGGAAGCACAACTTACTCAACCTTATGGATTCTGTTTCCCATGTCGTTTTTCCATGAGTCTACTGGCAGGATGGCAACCTGAAGTTCAGTAAAAGTAAGGAAGTCTAGAGATATGGATCAGATTTTTTCAACTTTATCTAGAGGAAGTCAAGAATTGAATGAGAAAGGGAAAAAAAATGAGATCAGAAGAGGCCAATGGCAGAGACAGGAAGTATTGAACTAGAAGTCGAGGCAGAGTGGTGGGTGCCCAATAGTGAAGAGGCTGCCTCCTCCTGCATGGAGAAGCAGGAGCGGGAAGGGCAGGTGAGCCTGTTCTTTGGAATCATCTTTGGTGGAAACTTAGAGTTCAGTTAAGATACAGAGGCAAATTCCCATGGCAAAGAAATTGCTTTAGGGTAAAGAAAATGTATGCTCATAAAGGAATGGAGTTCACTGAATGCAGTAAAAAAAGAGGTTGCAGAGAGATCAATTTGCAGGGGATGAGGTAGGTAATGCTAGGATGTGGAATAGGACAGCAAGGACAGTGCAGCCTTGGAAAAGGCAGTTAAGGTCAATCAGGGTAGGGGAAATAAGGGGTTCCAGGTAACCCTTAAACTTTTTAAGTTTTTAAGAATCATGGAGATTTAGCCCTGAATAGCATACACGACAAAGGTAAAAGGAAAGAGAAAGGGACCCAACCTCAATGTTCCCAACTAAATTTCCTGGTTGGGTTGATGGGAGCAGCAGCCAGCAGAGCTCCACTAGCCACAGGCAGACCAAATCAGGGCAGACCTCCACCATGACCTCTTATATGTTGGGGTCTAGCAGGCAAGGGGGAGACACCTGATGAGGCCATGAGCCCAAACTAGTGAAGACAGGCATGGGGAGGAGGTGGTGTGAATGAAAGCAGAGGAAAGAGGAAGTCTAGAGAGGTCTGCTAAGGCAGACAGCATGGACCTACAGCCTGCAAGGCCCTAGGATGAAGAGTGTGGTATCATTATGCCAGACTGGTGCTTCCATATCTACAACAGAGAATATTTGTTCCCTGGCCCACTTCTTATATTGCATAAATTCCTGCTGGGTATGATTTCTAGCCAGATACAAGTCAGGTGATGGGAATCTAGAATAATCTCCCATCACTGAACTGCTGCCCTCGAATGGCTTCAGGCAAGTATGAAAGGGCAGGCTGATGCTCGTACCTGCAAGATAATGGTATGAGCAGACCTGAACAGGATGCACGCTGCCAGAATCCGAGAGCCTAAGACATGTATGGGACCCCTTGCCTTCATTCTCTTCTAGAGCAAGAGTTGACAAACCATTTCTGGAAAGAGCCAGATAGCTAATATTTAAAATATCTCTGATGCCACACCTCAGCTCTCCTCCACTCTTACATTTTTCCTTCCTAAAAAATGCCTCCATTTTATCCCAAGCATGGGTGGTAAACTTTGGTCTTAGAATGTAAATTGAATCACATTTTATTTTATTTATTTATTTTTTATTTTATTTTATTTTATTTTATTTTATTTTATTTTATTTTATTTTATTTTATTTTATTATTTTAGATTTATTTGTTCCAGAGAGAGCGTGATTGGGGGAGAGGGTCAGAAGGGAGAGGGACACGCAGACTCTGCACTGAGTGTGGAGCCTGATGAGGGGCTCAAACCCAAGACCCCAAGATCACGATCTGAGCCAAGATCAAGAGTTGGCTGCCCAACCAACTGAGCCATCCACACGCCCTTTGAATCACATTCTATATGCAATGGCTTTTAAGAAGTCTAGTGTAAACTTTTTTTTATTGAGAGAAGAGTCCCTTTCAGAAACCAAGAAAGCAGACCGAGCTCCACCACAGCACCCCTGAGAATATGAATTACATGGTTCACGGCAAGTACCTTCATGCCTAAAACTCATGCTACCTTTCAACTCAGTTCTGCAAAACCTTACTCCTTAGAAGTAGAAGTAGAATGAATGCATGAGTTTGTATACATTACAGACATTAGTCAAGGCCTGGGTTATCTTCAGGAAGTAGTGAAAGTTTACTATAGATATCAGAAAATACACATTTGAGGTGTAAATAGCTTCATTTGCAAGGTCAAGGGAAGTAAAGACACAGCAATGAAATTGAAAGACTGTTCACGCTTCATACACATTTTCCTGTTGTTTTGATTTCCTTAAACATAGATCATCGCTTGATCTGACTTTGATTATTTTCCACGCACAGAGCAGAACAGGCAAACATCCCTGCCTTCAGGGTGCTTACGTTCAAGTAGAGAAGATGGGTCATAAATCCACTGGCAAATAAAATCAGTAGTTCAGATGGTGGTAAAGTGCTCAACAAAAAAAAATGTAGGAAGGGAGAGAGGGGTGGGGTTATGTGTGTGTGCGTGCCTGTGTGTACGTGTGGTTGGCGAGTCCGAAGGCTGCCATGCAGCAGGATGTGCCCTGGAGTGGCCCGACCACCAACGTCTCTAACAGGCCAGGGCTCCTGCTTTACCAGCGTTGACTGTTTTGAACATCACCCTCTGAGTGGGACTCTTTCTCCAAAATGATGGACAGGGAAGATCCCTGGCCAGCCACCTTTTAAACGGAGCCTCAGTGAAGGTGAAGGAGTGAGCCATGTGGACGTCTGCAGGAAGGGCATTTCCGGACCAGGGATCAGCGAGTGCCACCAGGTGAGTGTGGCTGACGCAGACGGCGCCCAGGCAAAGGTACTCGCCCTCTCAGTTGCGAGATCTTGCCTTTGATGCCTCTGAAAGGCAGATCCACGGTTTCCTCTTGTACTGAGCAGATGAGGTAAACCCTGCTCAAGTTCGAGTTCATTGCTCTGTGGTTTTGAATGGCCCTAAATGATTCTAAATTTTTGTCCAATTTAAAGATCAATGGCCCGGCCACCCAGAGGCAGGCTTCTCCGTGGTGCTTTCATTGTAGACGGATTAAAGACATTCGTGAGTAAAATGTGTGCTGGGTTCATTTCTGAAACTACCACAAAGTACCCATTCTGCCCCAACCAACCTCCTCCTTCCTGGACCTGGGGGGCAATGTGTGTTTACAGCGCCCTCTCCTGGCTGGCATTGGCACCGCGCTGCTGGACCAGGTTTGGCTGCACACCCCCTTCCCCCCTCATGCTTCCTCCTGGGCTCAGGGTGGCTGAAACTGGCCCAGATATAGAAGATGTCTATGTTTCCTCCCGCGTTCACTTTCTTCCCCAGCCTAGCCTACATTTAGCAGCTTTATTGTTTAAAAATGCTGTCTCCTGTGGTCTGTTAACCTCTATTCTCTCCAGCTTGCATCTGGCTGCCGACCAGCAAGCCGCTGCACACGTCTGCACCAGTATTGGTGGGTTTCTGCTCCATCCCTTCGTGTCTCTTTTCCTCTTTCCCTGGAGAATCGGTGGGTGCACTCAGGAAGGAACACGGCAGACAGAACCCCAGAACCCAGGCCTTAGGGGTCACGAGTGCCACGCGTGGTGGCTCTGACCTTAGCACAGAGGAACGGAAGATGCAGGCTGCCCCGCAGCCCAGCCCAGGACATGCCTTGTCCGCTTAGGCTCTTCCTCCCATGGAAATAAAAGTCCATGATAACAGGGGATTGAGGATGGGAGTGGGGCCTGGATTAGGGGCCGCTGTGGGCTGGGTGGGTTGTGCCCCTTTCCCTCCCCCAGTCTGACAATGTATTGGGAGGTAATTGGGTTTAGGTGAGGTCATGGGTCCTCCTAGGAAGAGGAGAGCTCTGCTCTCTCTCTCTCTCTCTCTCTCTCTCTCTCTCTGTCATGTGCAGACACAGCAAGAAAGAGGCCATCTACCAGCCAGAAAGAGAGCTTGATCTTGGACTTCCCAGCCTCCAGAACTGTGAGAAATAAATTTCCGTTGCGTGAGCCCCCAGCGTGCGGTGTTTTGTTATGGCAGCCCGAGCTGACTCAGATGGGGACCCAGAGCCCCCCTCTCTCTTCCAATGGAGATTAATAAACCAGTTCTATCCATTCTATTCCTTCCCTTTCTCCATCTTCAAAACGGAACAAAATGAAAAAAAAAAAGAATGCCATTAATTATTTACCGGAAGACATGTTTCAAGGCAATTAGTTGTCTGAGTTCCCTTCAGGTGGAGCATGGCTCTCCTGAAAATCCCTGCTGGGAGGAGGGGAGGGAACTGTTGCCCAGCGCTGTCCTCACCAACCCTGAGAGCCGCTTGGAATGAGATTCTGGAAAGGGTGGGCTTAGAGGGAAGCACGGGTGTGGGAAGTATTTGTGCCCCAAAACCCCATACTTTAAAGGCCACATCCCCCCTGACTCTCCTCTGGCCACTCATCCATTCTCCTTCCAGGCTGAGTTGTGTCCGACGCTTCCCCCCCCCTTCTTGGGGCTCACTCTTTCCACAAAATGACCACGACGGTGGGCTTCTTGGTTGAGGGTGGTTCCCCGTGTGACTTGGGAAGTGGGCACCAAGGGGTGAGGGAGTAGGAGGAGGTGTGGGTGGGGAGCAGACACAGGGCCTCTCCCTTCCTGTCCGGTGTCACTGCTGCCTGCTGGTCCCCGCCGGTGGAGGCTGTGCCTGATTCTGCAGTTGAACACTTTGTTCTAGTTGCTGTTACATTTGAGATGGAAAACAGAAAAAATATACAATAATCATATTGGAAAGCTGACTCTGCCCTGCCTGCCCTTTGGTGTCTGTGTGTGAGATGGGGCAGGGGATGGCCTTGATGCAGAGGGATGATGGGGCGAGGGGGATCTTGGCCTTCCACGGTGTCAAAGGGCTCCGTGTGACCATCCTGGGCTTTGTCTCTCTGCTCTTGGCTGGCGTGTGGTGTGATGCACCTCCCACCAGGAGCTCGCTGGTGAAGTTCTGCAGTAATATCTCTCTCTCTCCCATTGATTCTACATGCAGAATGAGAGGCTAAAAAAGTGGTCCCACTTGGGGTCTAAGGAAGGTAATGATTCATTCATTCATTCATTCATTCATTCATTCATTCAAGACACAGAGAGGCAGAGACACAGGCAGAGGGAGAAGCAGGCTCCCTGCAGGGAGCCCAATGCAGGCTCGATCCCAGGACCCCGGGATCACGCCCTGAACCAAAGGCAGACGCTCAATCGCTGAGCCACCCAGGCGCCCCAGAAGGTAATGTTTTAAACATGCATCATCCACTTGGAAAGGCGTGAAGCCAAGCGACCCAGGCCTTTCCTCCCTCTCTTTTGAAGTGAATCGTGCCACTCTCTGCTGCTCTGTGCCCCCCCCACCACCTCCAGTTTCCAGAGTGAAATGTATGGAGGAGAGAACCTTCTGGAAACAAGGCACCTTCTCCAGAGTGCTGGCTCTGGGGGTGGAGAGAGACAGTGATACCAAGGAGGGAGAAGACCCAGATCCTGTCCCGAGTTTTCCAGGACAGCTGAACGCACAGAACCAAACTGGAAGGGGCAGGACTGCAACGGGGAGGCAGCGCAGAGCCTGGGAAAGCCGCGCAGCCCCTCCTGATGCAGCACCCACCATTCCTGCTCGGTCTGCAACCTCTAATTACGCTGCTGGTGGCAAGAATGAGGTCATGGTGTCTGCAAGTGACTTTCCCAGTAACGAGCCCCTCTCAAAGGGGCAGGCTCCCAGCTCAGTCCCCTCCTGGGCCCTCAAAACTTGGGTAAGAGGCAAAATCAGATACTTCCCTTCCTGTGTGTGTGTGTGTGTGTGTGTGTGTGTGTGTGTGTGTGCAGGCTGAGGCCAAACAGAATCCTCTTCTCCATCTCAGATGGCTGGAGGCAGAGATTGCTGAAGAGCCGCCTATGGGGTCCCGGGCTCCCTGCTCCCTACCGTGCAGACATGCCTGGAGACTTCCAACCCCAGAAGAGACCTCCCTGACCGCTGCCCCCTGGTTGGTGCCTTGCCCTGGCTTTTGGGGATCCAACTCTCCAAAGAAGGTACAGGGGGCTCCACATGGTTGTACAACCATGTCTCTTCACACACACAGAGAGAGCAAATGCTGTCCAGGGCCCCGGGAGCATCCAGCGCAGACTCCTGGCTGCTGGAAGTCTGCGACTGGGCATCGAGAGGGTGGAGTCCAGCAAGGTTTCAGACAAGTGTGGCCCTGTGAGTTCCCACCTCTGAGAACCCTGATCCAGCCTTCCTGCTGTCTCCTGGCTGGCCTAGGAGTTCCCAGCAAATCCAGCTCTCAGGCCCCCTCTGTGAGCCAGGAGTGTAACAGCACCCTGCACGCCGGCTGAGCTCCAGCTCGGGGAGGGAAGAGCGTGGACGTGGTGTGTGAGGCCACGGCTGGGCATCGCCGAGAAGCTGGCAGGGGCATGGCCACCAAGGGAAAGGACGACGGCTGGCCATCCTTAGGCCGCCCGTCCCTGAAGCTCTCCCATATACCAATCAGCCAGCCAGGAGGACTTCGGCCTGGGATGCAACACAAATTGCCAGGGGAAAAAGTGAGAAAATAATTTGAATTAGGTGCTTGGAAGGGCTGTGAGGAAGGCAGACTAGCTTCTCAGCCATTTTCAGAAAACACCCACAGTTCCTTTTCCGAGGCAGGTGAAATGAAGTAATGAAATGTTTGCTGTGGCTGTGTCCACATGTCAGCAATCAATAAATAAGGGGCTGCCCTCTGGGGGTGGTGCGGCCCCTAAGGAAGGAGAGGCAACAGTGAGGCCAGGTGAGACCACTAGGGAGAGAGGAAGAAAGTGGCCTGATAAAATGTGGAGGGTCTCAAGGGCTCTTCGCTCCCCAGCAAAAACCCCCAAGCGGTCAGGCCGAGGTTGCCCATGTGGCTCAGCAGGCTCCAAGCCGGAGGAGCGCAATCTTTTATTGGAGACCCATAAAATAGTTCTATTTCCTTTAAAAATCAGGAAAAAAAAAAATAAATGGACTTTCAGCTTGGAAAAAAACATTTTAATATGTAATATTAGTATGTTCGTCTTTATGCCAGCAGTCTTGAAATACTATTTTTTTTACATCGATATACTAATTCTTATTCTTTTTTTAACGGTGAAAAAAGAGTCCACGGAGGCAAAGCTGTCTAGTGCCCAGAAAACTTTGACGGGGTCCTGCAAACCCTACCCAGCTGGCTTCTTCCAACGGGGTCCTGCAAACCCTACCCAGCTGGCTTCTACCAACGGGGTCCTGCAAACCCTACCCAGCTGGCTTCTTCCAACGGGGTCCTGCAAACCCTACCCAGCTGGCTTCTTCCAACGGGGTCCTGCAAACCCTACCCAGCTGGCTTCTTCCATGGTGGGTGCTGGTTCTGCTCATTTCTGGGGGGGGGGGGCACAGGGGAGAAAACCTCCAACCCTTCTCCTCTGTGGCTCCCTCACCAATTTTCTGTTCTCCTACCCTTAGCAAACAGAGCTCCAAAGAACAGAAAAGAGAGAGAAAAAAAAAAAGAAGGAACAAAGAATGCATACGCCTTGGCACCAACTTCACTTTCTCAGCCATCTGTAAGTCCCAGGCCTTCCTTTTGTCTTGCTCTGGGCCCTGAGCGTTTCCAGATTCTTGAAAGCCTGACCTGGGAAGGCGGGGGTGGGGGGTGGGTGGGGAGTGGGACCCCCTCTGCCCAGCACAGCCTCCCCCCCCCAACACCCCGTGTCTCGGGAGGGACTGCGGGAGACGCAGGGATGAGCGCAGGCCCGCGGGAGCCGAGGGGCGAGGGGCGAGGGGCGGAGGGGCCCGGGGCGCATCCCTCCCCGCGCGGCGGGCGCGAGCTGGGCGCTGCGGGTCCCGCGCGGGCGGCCGGGCTGCCGGGCTTCGGCGGGGCTCGCTCCCGGCCTGGCTCGGGGCCGCCGCCGCCCCCTCCCCGCGCGCCCGCTGTCTCCAGTCGCGGCCACGGGGTAGCGCTCGGCCCCCCTCTCCGCGTCTCCGCCCCCGCCCGCGCCGCGCTCGTCCCCGGCTCCCGCGGCCCCCGCAGCTCCGGCTCGGCGCAGGCAGGAGCGGCTCTCGGACGCCGGGCCCGGGGAGCGGAGGGCGGCGGGCGGCGGGCGGCGGGCGGCGGCGGCCGCGGAGGCTGCGGAGGCGGCGGCGGCGGCGGAGGCGGCGCGGCCCAGGCGCAGGGCGGCGGGGCCCGTGCGTCCGAGGAGGCGCCGCGCGCCCGGGGCCGGGGCTGCCCGCCGGGCTCTCCGCGCCTCTCCCGGAGCTCCGGCCGGGGCGCGGCGGAGGGCAGCGCGCCGGGCTGCATCCTCGGCCGGCAGGAGCTCGGCGCCCGGGCCGCCTTCCCCGCCGCCGGCGCGGACATGGGCGCACGGGGCTGCGCGCCGGGCCGCGGGAGCCGCAAAGTTTGCTAACCCGGGGGGCGCGGAGCCGAGGGCGCGCCCGGGCCGGTCCCCGGGGTGGGCGCCGGGGCGCGGGAGCCGGGAGGGGCGGCTCGGGCCCCCGGGTGCCGCCTGCAAAGTTGCCGAGAAGAAAACTTCAGCTCCGGGGAGGCTCGGCCCGCGATGCCAGCCGCGCCCCCCGCGCCCCCCGCGCCCCCCGCGCCCCGCGCCCCTGAACGCAGCCCCGCGCCCGCGCCCGCCGCCGCGCTCGCCTCCCGCCCGGCCCCGGGGGCCCCGCGCCTGCAGCGCCGGTGACTGCGTCCGCGCGGAGGACCCGGCCAGGGGGCGGGGAGGGCGCGGGGGGCGGGCAACGTGGCCACGGAGGAAGTTTCCTGAAGTTGCCGGCTTATTCCGGAGCCCGGCCCGCCACCGGCCGCGTCGCGGAGGCCGCCCCGCCCGGAGAAGTCGGGAGTTGGGGCGCCGCGGGGGGAGGAGCCCCGAATCCGAGGCTGCTTCTCGCCTCCTCCTCTCGGCTCGGCCCCTGGCCTCCCGGGCGCGCCGCCGGATCGGATCGGACTGGGACAGCCGGCCCGAGGGGAGGCTCGGGGTCGCCGGCGGCGCCCCTCCCGCCCGCCCACCCACCGACCCACCCACCGACCCGGGCCGGAGCGGCGAGGACAGTCTCCCGGGACGCCCCCACCCCGCACCCCCGGATTATAGAGCAGCGCGGAGGACACCCCTGCACGGCTGGGCACCATGTGGGGGCTGCTGATCTGGACCCTGCTGGCCCTGCACCGGATCCGAGCGGCCGCAGCCCAAGGTAGGAGGGTCACCCCGCGAGGGCTGGCCGGGGGCGGCTTGGGGGGCGGCGGCTCCTGGACACCGCGCTTAGCCTGCGCACAGCCTCTCCAGGGAGTTTCAGGACCCCCCCCCACTCGAGTTTGGGGGGCTCCCTTTTTTGGGGGGGTGGGGCCGCCTTTCTGAGACTTGTGGCTTCCCGAGGAGGGAAGGTGGGGGTCGGTGTTGGGAGCGTCGTCCGGGGTGACGGGAGGGGTGGCGCGCCCCCCCCCCCGCCGTGGGTGCGCCCCCCCCCGGGCCCGCGTGGGTGCGGGGCTCCGCGCCCGAGCTCCCCAGCCCGGGTCCCCGGGTCCGCGGGAAGGGCCAGGCCCCGTGCCCGGCAGGCGCTGAGCGCCCGGGGCCGGCCGAGTGGGGCGGGAGCCCGAGTCGGATCCCCGGGGGGGACAGTCTCCGGGCCAGGCCGCGGGGTCGGGGGTGCTCGGCTGAGCGGGCCTCGAGCCCGGACCCACGCGGGGTGGGGCGGCCCCCTGCGCCCCCGGACACACGCAGCATCCTGCCTGGACCTCCCCCTCCGCCCGCCGCTCCTGATTCTCTGACCTGTGGCTGCCTGGAGCAGCCCCTGCCTTGGGGGCGGGAGGGGGGAGGGATGGGGAGGGATGGGGAGGCGCTGGGAGGGTCCGCGCTGCCCCCTCCGGAGGGCGGATGCCCAGACACCCCCCGCCCCCAGTCCTCGGGCAGGTCCCAGCGGGGGAGGCCGGCTGCACCGCCGCTTCCTTGCCTTTGGGGTTCGCAGACCCAGACAGTGGTGCCAGCGGTGTCCGAGCGGCGCCTGCTGGGGGCGGAGGGAGACGAAGCCCGACCGAGCTTCAGGACTCGCGGGGCTCGGCCTCCCGGTTCCAGGCTCCAGGCTCGGGAGCTGCCTGCACCCACCCAGGGGCGCCGGAATGCGGAGGCTGCATCCCGACCGGGCCCCACCCCAACTCTGGGGTCGCCCGCCAGCGAGGGGAGGGGGGTGAAGGGACCCCACTGCGCCCAGCGTCAGGCAGTCCAGAGAGCCGAGATCAAAGAGAGGAGAATAATCAGCTCTCACTCACCGGGTTGAAGGGAGGATTTTATAAGGTAATTTACGTTAAACCACTTAGAAATTTTGTAAGGAGCCCTGTAAATGTAAGGTAATAAAAGTTATTATTAGTTTTATGATCATCGTAAAATCTTCCAGCAGCCGGAGGACCTTAGAGGTCGGCTAACTCTAGCTACCACTTCACAGATAGGAAAACTGAGGCCCAGAGGCATTAAATGACTTTGCCCAAGGCTGCTGCATGCACTGAGGGCAGAGTCAGGGACCTGGTGAGTTTTGGGCCCTTCTGTCCCCGGACCCAGGACCCTCCGCAGCTGGCGTGGGTTTGCCAAGGGCCGGGCCCTTCTTCTGAGGGTCCTGGGAGGACCTTGCTGCTGGCAGAAGAGGAACAGGGAGCAGCCAGCCCTGGGGCGCCTCACAGAGTTGCTCCGAGATGCCCGTGGGGCTCCTGGCCGAAAGCCGGGAGAGAGGGAGGGCTCTGGGGGTGTCAGCCCCAGTCTGGAGGCATCTGACTTCATTACTATATGGACTGTGGCAGTGACATGATTTCCCCGGGGCAGGTGGCTCACTCGTCCTTGCCCACGCAGGCCCAGGCCCGTGAGGAGTCCCCTGGGCACCCAAAGGTCCTTCCTTCTGGGCCATCAAGCCTCTATCATGTCCCAGCCGACCCTGTCCCATCCACCTGAGGCCAGGATCCACCAGTCCGGCTGAAGTTAGGGCCCGGCCACTTCTGTCCCCGTCCTCCTGCTGGAGGGGCTCGCCCTGTCACCACGCGGAAAGACTGATTGATTCCCTCCCTCTCTGGTTCTCTTGTTTGCTGCCTTCTTGAGTGAGGCTGCCCAGGCCCCCTGCTGCTCCGTTTGTGTTCTCTGGCTCCGAGAGAGTGTTTTCCAGCGTCCATGGGTACTCTCCATTTGTCTCCTGGCAGCAAACCATGCAGGGGATTGTGGGAACTTGGTCTCGCTTGGACTTGGGGGTGCTGTGTTGTGTGTAGGGGGCCGTGGGGTGTGGGGGGGTTAGGGTCAGGCCATGGGGAGACTCAGTTGAGGGGGGTTCCTTTCCTACCTGCTTTAGGGTTAGAAGGTAGAGGTTCTCTTTAGCTTCTCTTTTGAGGTGGAGGCCATGCCCTTAACCCTTTGGGGGTAGTTGAAGCCACTGGCACTGTTTGTCCCTTCTGAGCCCCTAAGCCCTTTAGTCGTGTGTCTCCAGTCTTGACACAGAGTGAGGGCCGTGGTGGCCTTCCTCCCTGGGGCAGACCTCACATTGGCCACCACTGAGGATTTTATCTAGACCTTGACTAGTGTTTTCAGCTGCTGGACCCCAGCAACATCACCTGCCTATACTGAAAGCCACTATTTAACCATTTCCCCCAAAACTCCCACAGTTCACACCCATTTCCTAAACTAAGTGCCGCGATGTTGTAGAAAGAGCGATTCCAGGTATTTGAGGGAGTCCGCCGCAAGTGCCTGGCACTTAGAAGGCGCTTAATAAAGGGGAATAGGTTTTTTTTTTTCCCCTTTTAAAGATTTTATTTATTCATGAGAGACACAGAGAGAGGCAGAGACATAGGCAGAGGGAGAAGCAGGCTCCCTGCAGGGGGAGCCTGATGTGGGCCTCGATTCCAGGACCCCGGGATCACACCCTGAGCCCAAAGGCAGACGCTCAACCACTGAGCCACCCAGGTGCCCAAGGGTAATTGTTTTGATGATGATGCTGCTGCTGCTGCTGCTGATGTTTTTACACTGTTAAGCCCGACCATGAGGAGTAGCCCTGGCCACCCACCCACCTTCTACTTCAGAGGCTACATCGCGGTCCTCAGTGGCCCTCCGGCGGTGCTGGGCTCCACTCCCAGGTGCTCTGCCTGGAAATGTCTGGGTGAGCCTGGATGTCTGCATCTTAGCCAGCTTCTCAAAAGATTTTTCGGGTGCCATGAAAATTAATCGCTGGTGGACATCCCGGGGAGGCCCAGGGGCTGAGAGGAGGGCAGTAGCAGCCCAGCCATCTGGTCCAGAAGGTTCTTTCGAGAGAACGGTGCCTGGGGGAGGGACAAAAGGGAAGTGTGAGCTGAGTGAAGCAGGCAGTGTTGGGAAGCCCAGCTTCGGAGGCTCCTGAAGGTTCCAAAGGGAGAAAGTTTAGTGCTGGGAGCTAATCACAATAAAAGCCAAACAGCACGCGAGGGAGCGGGATGAAAGTTTAATTACATGGTGTGGCTAAGCTGTAATTATTAATTACTGACAGCAAAAAATAACTTATTGATCAGGGCCTCTTGCTAATTACCACAAGGCCGAGTGTCGTGCTTGCCTGGGGCTCAGCTGGTGCGTGTCAAAGCCCCACACAAGAGTGGGCCAGGGGGCATCCCTGCTCCCTCCTGTGGCTCTCTGCCCCGCACCCCTCTCTCCCTCGCCCTGTGCACCCCTGAGCTTCAGCTGAGGAATCCAGAACATTCTGGCTGTGGCCAGACGGGTGGCACAGTTTGGTGTTTCTCCTGGCTGCGGGATATGGCCCCTGCACGGAAAGGGCAGACTCAGGACCCCTACCCAGAGGCTGAATCGTGCTGGCAGCCTGACACCTGCCTCAGAAACCCTCCCTTCCATGCATTTGTTCAGCAAATAGTTATCGACCGCTCTCTCCCTTATGTCCTCTACTGGAAGGCCAGAGTAGGGGCCAGGAACCTTGTTCCATCGGGGAAGGGCAGCTGGGAAAGAGGCCAAATCCTTTACAGCAGTTCTCTGTTTAAACAGTGCCTGAACGGCCGACTTTAAAATGATGTGTTAAACTGCGTATTGGTATGCATTTGACTTTGTACCACAGGGCACAGTTGGGCTTTAAGTTAAACAGTAAGGGAATGAACTTGTTCTCTGTTCTGAGGACTTGAAAGAAACCCAAAAAGCCGACCAGTGTTGTCCTCTGCCCATAAGCCTGGGACTACTGGCCGTCCGGCGTCTGCTTGTATACCCCTGGTGACGGAGGACTCACTACTTTACAGAACCAGCTGGTTGTTAGACTGTTAGACAGGCTCCCTGTGGCTGATTATCCTGGGATTTGGCCGTGGTTGAAGAAGTCCTCTGATTGGCTGGGACACCTCCTCCCCAATCCTTCTGACTCCCTTCCCCTCGGGGAGCCAGGAGCCTGAGTTGGAATTGATGTCGGGTGTTACCGTGCAGCCTGCGGGACTTCCACCCCGGCTCCCCCTGGAGCACACTGCCACAGAGGGCCTCGATCTGCCTAAAACGGTGGGAATTAGTCATCATAATTCGGGGCCTTGGGATGCCAATAGCAACAAATGGGCCAGGAGCGATTGCCGGCAGCAGCCCCACTGCCTGTAATGGAAAAGAAAACAGGCCGGTTGCTGAGGCATCCCGGTTGCTCCTCGTGGCTGCCCCCTCTGCTGTCCCCACGCTGGGCAGAAGGCAGGGCCAGTGGGCAGTGTCGGTGTCCGGCAAAGGGCCATCGGGGCTGCTCGGGGTCCTGGGAAGGGGAGGTGAGAGGAGGGGCCTGCACAGCTCATCTCCTCAGTTTCCCCAGCTGGGTGTGGGGTCGAGAGAGCCCCTCTCGGAGCCCAGGGAGCCCTGCAGAGGCCCCTCTCTTGCAGGACCGTCAGGGACATGGTAGAAGGCCCCTGGCCCCTGCCTCCACCACTGGATGACCCTGAGCTGAGGCTCTTCTCATCTGGAATGCGGAAACCCTTAAAAATCCCTGTATCTACTGTGTAAGGGTTTTTATTTGTTTTTGGGGTTTTTTTTTTTTTTTTTACTTTAAATGAGATGATCCTAATCACTTTAAAGTGCTGTCACTAATTGTTAAGTGCTTCTAACGTGTCGGCCACGAGGCTGAGAGGGTGTCAGGGCCCACACCTCCTGCCGCCCCCCACCTCTGCAGCATCCTCACCCACTGTGCCCGCCAGGTCGACCACCTCCCTGTTCCCAGAACTGCCTGGTTGCTCTCTGGCCTCCCACCTGGCACCCGAACGTCCTGCCAGCCCTGCGGCCACGCCCAGTCCTCCCAGATGTCTGCAGAGCCCACTGCTGTTTCCTTCAGGACTTCCCCGTGATGTCCCTAATCCGCGTCCCTAAGCCCCTGACAACACCGAGTCTCCGGGCATGAACCCCTTCCCCCACTTTACCTTCTTCTCCATGGCGCTCAGCTTCACCTGACATACATTGCTTGTTTATTTGCTTACCGTTGGGTCTCTCTCAGGGGGGCTGGAGCTTTATTTTTATTCCCTGCTGTATCCCCCCCAGTCGCGGGGACAGCTAAGGAATAAAGCCCTTTGTCATCCAGCCTCTCCCTTCTCCTGCAGCTTCCTCTCTGACTAGCCACCCGCTCTGATGGGCTCCTCTGGGCATCACACAGCACCCTGCCATGGGGCCGGTGTTGTGCTGAGCCCAGCACCCAGAGGATGGGAGCCCTGCCCTGCACGGATTCCAGTCCAGGCTTTCTTAGAATGGGGGCTTGTTGTTCTTGAGCCCACAGCACCCCTGCTCAGACTCACCTCCCCTCCGCCCTTCCTGCTGCTTCTGGCCATCCGACCTCTGGCTACAGTGAGACCTTCCTGGGGTCCTTCCTGAATCCCTCCCAGCTGCACTGAACCTTTATGAAATTGGGAGGACAGATAGGGGGTTTGGGGAGTAATGCCCATCCATGCGTGGAGGACTCACTGGATATACCTAGGAGAGGGAGGGAGGAAGACCTCCACCAACAATTAAATAACTGCTGCAACCCAGATTGCTGCCCCTTGTAGCCCACTGGCCAGAACCGATCACGTGGTCCCGCCCAGTAGCCCAGGGGCTGGGAAACACAGGCTTTGGGGTGCTGGCAAAAAAGACCAGCATGTGGGGGGGAGGGGGCCACTATTGATGTCCGGCATTCCTGCAGAACCGCAGAGATGCCTCTGGGCTCTCCAGAAGTGCATTTCATATAGAGAATTGCTTTACACCAGATGGGGCCTTCCCTAGAGCGTTCCCAAGTTACTCTGGGCCCTGGGCTGTTACTTCCCTGCTTTCTGGGGTCTCCTCCCGCCACCCCCCCCACCCCGTAAGCTGTTGAGTAGAATCCTGTGTCTCGGTAGATGCCTTGGAATTGGGGCAGCCTGGGTTCAAGCTCTGTCACTTTGTGCTTCCCTGGGCCACTTTGGGGTGACTCACTTACATCCCCAGCGCCCGAGTCCTCCTCTGTCCTGCCAGGGGAGGAGCCTGCCTGGTGGAGAGTGCAGGGGATGAGCAAGCAGAACACTCGCTTGGAGCCTGCCTGGCCTGTCGCGGGCACTCAGCAAGCTGAGGTGACCAGCTGTGCCTCTGTGTTGGCCCCTCCAAACAGTCTCATTCATCGTGGGATCTCCGGTTGCATTGAGTTTTTGGATTTCCTCCCTCCCCAGGGGGGATCTTTATAATCCACCTGCATCTTCTTTTTTCCACTTCTCTTTGGTTCTTCCCTAGTTTTGAGTGATCTGGTCTTTTCTCCCCATCCCGGGATCACCGGAGCGGAGGCACACTCACAGTCGGTGTGCAAGTCTATATGTCAGAGTTAGGTACAGTGTGACTGTTCCCTGCCTCTGCCCTCCCTCAGCTGCAACATGCAGGTAAACTGAGGTTCACAGACCAACCGCTCAAGGCCTTGTAGTTAGGAAGGCAGGACTTGAACCTAGGGCTCTCTCCTAGGCCTGTCATCTTTCCACTCTCTCAGGCTGCCCTGGCCTCCGTGGCATCCTTCGCTGGTCCCTTCCCCGAGAGAGACAACCATTGGCTGATGAAATGGCCATTGCGTTGTGCTGTCAGAAGAGCAGGGCTGGCCCAGGAATGTGGTAGGGTTTGGAAATAGCCCTCAGAACTCCTCCTCCCTCCTCCGGATCCCCCTGGCTCTTGCCTCCACCCTGGCCGTGTCCTCACTGGGCCTCAAGTTGGCAGAAAATGAGAGATCAGGATGGGAACCCAGGCCTCGCCTCCTTTACCCCTGACCCCTCCCGGGGGACCTAGAGATGTTTGGCGATCCTCCGTAAGGTCACTTGGGGGCATTCATGACTGGCTGCCAGTGACCAAGCCACACAAGAGTCTTTTAAACCGAAAAGGGCGGGGAAGAGGCGATTAAAGTTTGATGCCATGCAGGAAGCTATTAGTGACCTAGAGCAGTGATGAAATTTTGATGATATGATAATCCTAAGGGGAGGAAATATTATTTGCCACCATGACCCACTGAGGGAATTCAGCTTGTGGAGTGGGCATGAGCGGTTCTCAAGGGCCTGCTGGAGCCCGGACCCAGGAACCCCCCTCCCAGCACCTTCCACCAGGACCCCTGGTCTCGTGAAGTTGCAGGTGAGAGAGGCACACGTGTGGCCCAGAATTAGGAATGGTCAGAGATGTGGCTGGGCACCTGGACGCTTGGGTTGTCAACCACAACATGGGAGTCAATGATGAACCTGCTACAGGTCTTCCATTCCCTGCTTGGACCACGAGAGCCAATCCAGAATGTGCCATCAGAGGGCCCCCATGGGACAGCACCAAGGAGCCTGACACATAGATGACTCCTTGGGTTCAAAGCCTACTTGTCATTTACTGTTGGGGTGACCTGGGGTGAGTTAGCTACATAGCCTGTCTGTGCCTCATTTTCTTCATCTGCCAAGTGGGTATAACGGGACTTCTTACCTCATGGGGCTGTGATAGGGTTTGATAAGATCTGCCAAGCTCTCAGACAGTATCCAGTGTATGGTGAACACTGAGTAAGTGCTTGTCATTGTCATCATTGTCACCATCTTGGAGTTGGGGAAGCATAGTCAGCTCTGGGCCTGCAACTTGACATGTGCCCTGTCCCCAAACGCCTCTGCTGTCTTCAGCTCTCACAGACCTGCTGGTGACATCTGCACCTACGCTAGTAGTGGTTTATTTGTTCGGTTAAAACGTTTTCTGGCTCCAACTGAAAATCCAAATACACCACGGAGAACTCACGTACTCAGCTGTTATTAGCTGTTCAGGCCTTAAGGTGATGTTTTTGTTGGATCCTTTCATGAAACCTCAACTCTCCATGTGTAGCTTTCACAGACAATTCATTTTGCTCCTCATCCCAATCTTCGGAGGAGTTCGGTGGGAAAGCACTCACATTATTAACATTGTTCGCATCGGAGTTCAGAAACATCCACTTGCCAAGGCCACTTGATATGTTGGAAGGTGGCAGTGAATGCAGGTCAGCTGCTTCCCAGGCTGCTGCTGCTTGGTCTAGTCAGGAACAGCCCCACCATACTAGTTGGTTGGCCCATAAACCATGCCCTAGCTTGGTGGGTGGGTGGGCGCAAAAGAGGTAAGGGCATGGGGTGCAGCCTGTAGTGGCCTCTCCTCTAAGGGAAGTCAGCCTCCTCCGTGGATGCCCCGTCTGCTCTCCCCCAGGATCTTAGTGATGGGGTCTAAGGGCTGAAACCTGGCGGGTCAGCCCCTGCAGATAGACTCCACCCCAGGGCTACTGCTGTGGTATCTGTACCCCAGTCTGGCCCTATGCAGGGCGCCAGTCTCCTCTCCCACAGCCCTCCATGTGCCAGGCTGCCCTCACCACCCTGAACACCTCACCATCCTGTCCCTCTCTCCCCCATCTCTGCACCCCTTGCTCCCCCCAAGATCTGACGGTGAGAACACGTCCTCCCAAACGCCTCTGAGCTCTCCGGATGCTGATGGCCTAGATGTCTCGTTTGGCACTTTGGCCTTCTTGGTTCTGAATTCTCTTTTCATGTGTGTGTGACTGATTTCTTTAATTATAAACCCCTTGAATTGAGATGATAATTTTCGTCAGCAAGGGTGGAGGCATTAGATGTAAATGATCGTTCCCAATTAATGAACTTAACCCTTTGAAGAAGAGCGCCGGGGGTAATAGTAGTGTTGGGGGGAAGGTAACAGGTGTGATGCTGTGCAGGCCTCGGAAGCCGAGACCGATCCTCGCTGGGTCCCTTTGGGCCTCCGTGGCCTCACTGGGAAACACGGGGCCATAGACACAGGGTTTCCGAGCTGTTGCGCGATGGACTCCAGTAGTGGAGGAGGTTGGCCAGGGGTCCCGGGAGAGCTGGCCGCGAGCCCGAAGCTGCCTGCTAGCCGCCTGACCTTTCCTTCCTTTATGTGTTCCGTTTTAAATATATGAAAATTTGCATTCTGTTCCATAGTCTGTCTGAATTCTATTTTAACACACAAAGGATATTGTAAAGCCAATTGATGCTGCAGGAAGAGGTGGTATCTCTGCCCCGTGGCTTCCTGGACCCCCTGGGATCTGTGTCAAAACTTGGTTTTGAAAAACTTGAATGAGATGTTCTCTGGGGTCACGTCATCTGTAAGATTCCAAGATGCTTTACATATTTCAGCCGTTTGTATTGAAACTTTTCTGTAATGTTTTATAGATGAACGGGCCTCCTAAAGCAGTTGTGCCCCAAACACAATTAAACCTGGGCGACCATCACCACCCACCGTGACTGGTCTGTGCCTGAGCCTTCAAGGGTAAGGGTGGCAGTGTCAGGCTGTCAGCCCCTCCCTCAGTGACCCTGTTGCTTGGGTGGTCAGATTTTTCTGGATCCTTCTTTGGCTCCCAGTAATCTGCTCCAAGCCATTCGGGGGCCCGTCTCCCAGCCTCTCCCTGGACCATACCCCCATCATCTCCCTCCTCAATGCCAGCCCCCCAGCTCTTCAGCAACACTGAAGGGGGCAGGGATAAGGCACTGAATGTGGGCTGGAGAGTCTCCGGAATAAGAGGTGTTGGGGCTCTGTGATAACTGTGTCCACGGGCACGCATGGGTGTCTTCCAGGAGAGCTGAGGTTCCCAAAAGGCCATGCCCTGGCAAAGCAGGGCCTTGCAGTAGATGGCATCCCTGCACCTCCCAGGTGCTCCGAGCCCCCCTGCCCTGCCCATGCAGCACTAACTAAATGTTCCCCATCCATTTCAGTCACTCCCTTGAGATCTTTCTTGGGCTTCTGGAAGCCCAAAGCACCCGTGCACTCCCAAGCTCCATTGGGCAGTCAGCTGTCCCCATCGCCCTTCCTTCCCCTCCTCTCTCGCTGCACTGGCCCAAGCACTTGGCACCTAAGTGGGGGGAAGCATTGTTGCTCTGAAACCGTGCCCAGCACTCAGGCCTTCTTGCTTGGTTGACCTTGAAGTCTCCTCCCTGGGGCAGCACGCTTGCTGACTGCACACAACTCTGGCTGTCTGGGCCCAGTGACCCTTGACTTTCGCACTCGGGAGCCCCTTCTCCCTGGCTGGCAGAGCCAAGGGAGGCTGGAGGGGACGGGGAGGCAGGTGGGCAGGCCATCGCTCTGGGGCCTGGAGCTGCCAAGGAGGGTCAAAGGGAGTTCCTCATTAGCTCTGCCCCAAGCTCATTATGGGGCCGTGCATCACTGGGTGAAAAATGGTTGTCGTCAGGGCAGTAATAAATACGCTGCTGTCAACGTTGATATGATTGCATTAATGAGCAGAAATCAGCTGGGGTGAGGGGAGATGCTTCTGGCTGTGGCTTCGGGTGGCTGGAGAGCCCTGCCCGCTGCTTGCTGTCCCTTGCTTGCTCCAGGAACACAAGCCTGGGCAGGAGTGGGAAGAGGCGAGGTGTTGGCATTTAACCCCTTTCTCCTAAGGCTTTGGTGGACGAAGAACCTAGAAGGTGCTGGAAACCTCCAGGAAAAAGGACCATTGTTTGGCTGGGAGAGTGAGGTGGGTGTGATCGGGGCTGGGGCAGAGGCAAGCAGGGCCGGTCGGGTGGACCGCTGTGCTTTTGATGGCTCAGCCTCCCGTGGAGTCTGGGTCGAGAGCACCCTCGGGAAGGCGTGGGGAGCAACACAGGGTCTATTGTCAGTGCGCCTTGCCTGCCACCTCGCCTGGAATGTTAGGACTTATTGTCTGTCCAGGAACTTGGAATGTCCAGCCCCAGGGTGGAGGGAGCGGGTCCCCAGCTCCAGCTACTCTAACACGTCCTTTGGGGAAGAGTTCTGGGAGCCCCGGATCCTCTGAAGCCAGGCTCAGTGTCAGAGCCAAAGCAAAGACGTGCCTCTGAGATGTGGGCACACAGATGGGGGGAGGCAGTGGCCCCATTTAGGGCCAGGCCTGAGGGCACCTGAGTATTGTGGGAAGGCCCTAGCCTCTGGGGCCCCAGGGACCCATCCTTGGAGCTCAGGCATAGCCTGTGTTGTGATGGAGGTGAAAGCGTGGTCTAGAACAGTGGGGCTCACGCTGGAGCCCACATTCAGTCCCCTGGAGGGCTTGTCAGAATGCAGATCCCTGGGCTGCACCCCCAGAGCTTCTGATGTGATGGGACTGGGGTGAAACCAGGAGCTCACATTTCTGACACGTTCCTGAATAATGCACTGCTGCTGGTCCAGGGGCCACGCTTTGAGGAGGTCTAGCCTCAAGGTTAGAGGAGAAGCTGGGGTGCTTGGGGGGGGGGGTGGTAGCTCTGGTGGGCCCTGCCTACTGCTAGCACAGAGGATTATGGTCACCTTCCCGCAACGGCCTTGCCCATGAGCGGAGCGGGACCACCCCTCCTTCCTGTCCTCCTTCCTCACCACCGGAAGCTGCTCTCAGCCTCCTTCCTGGGAGAGGAAGGACGGGCAGTGAAGTCATCAGTGGCTGAAGCACCTTTTTCTGCTAGAAGCTCCAAAGTAATCCTACAGAGGCCTCGAACCTCAGTGTGCTCATCCAGCATTTTCTAAGCACCTACTGTGCGCCCAAGCACAGTGCCTGGGATCCAGCAAAGGTCACGGCAGGGCCTTGCTCACCAACTGTTCATAGTCAAGGGAGGGCCTCAAGCATGTGGCCGCTAAGAGGACAGTGTGGAAGGCGCCAAGTGCAGGTGGAACCAGGGGACCTGGGGTCCAGCGGGGTGACCTGAGAGTGCTGCCCCCAGAGGAGGAGCTGACCTTGAAGCCTAGGTCTTGTAGGGTAGAAGGATCCTCATCTTCCTTGGGGGACCTTGAAGGCTTTGTTTTTATTTTACCATAATAAACTATACATATGTAAAGAGTATATAACTGAATCATCTTGACACACGTATAACTTGTAAAATCACCACCAAAACCAAGTTAACAGATGGATGCATCACCACCCGAAGTTTCCTTGGGTAACGGTAATAACTGTAATTAATTAATTAATTAATTACTAGTCATCTAGTAACAGTAATCCCTCTACGCCCAATAGAGATCTTTATCCCCCCCCAAAATTGTTCGAGTATCATTTTTTGAGAACTTTCCATTCAGCACCGAATTATCTCTGCACCTTAGTGGAAAATCAGTCTCCCGTATACCTGCAGATCTATTTCTGGACACTGTGATCTGGCTTATTTCTCTGTCCTTATACCAGTAGCACACTGCCATGCTTACTGATGCTTTGGGATAAGTCTCGAAACCCGGTCGCATCGGTTCTCTGACTTTGCTCTTCTTCCCAATTGTTCTGGTTATTCTAGATCCTTGACGTTTCCGTACGAATTTTCGGATCAGCTTATATGTCTTTCGAATCAGTTTACATCTCCCTATGCGTTTTAGAATCAGATTCTCCCCCCCCCCCAAAAAAATGCCTCTGGGATTTTGGATTGGGATCTCGTTGATAAAATAGATACACGTGAAGCGCGTCAACACTGTGACCATGATGTCGAGTCTCCTGGCCTGTGAACGTGGGATTTTCAGTCTGTTCTCTAGCTGTTTGGTGTCTCTTAGCAGCATTTTGTGGCTTTCAGAGCACAGGGTTTACACATTGTTTGTCAGATTTATCCTTAAGTATTTCATATTTTTGATGCGATGGTGGTGTTTCTCATTTCAACTCACAGTTGTTTGTCTCCAAGATATAGAAATGCAGTTGATTTTGACGTGTTGATCTTGTACTCTGTGACTTGGTTCAGCTGAAGGATTAGTTCTAGTAACTGTTTGTAGGCTCCGTTGGATTTTCTGCATAGACGACTGGGTTTTCTCTGAGTGCAGACAGCTTAACTTTTTTTCCAATCCGGATCCTTTTTTTTTCCTTCTTCTTCTTTTTCTTGGCCCGACCTTTTTCTTGGCTGCCTAGAACCTCCGTTTTCATCCTTTTCTGTTACTTAGCAGCGTACGGGCAGTCTGACCACTGAGGTCAGACTGGGCTCGGCCACATTCTCGAGTGGCCTCCTCAGGGACATACGCACTCTTTGGCATGAACCGTCTTGTAGAAGTTGTGCGAACTTCGCCAGGGGAGCAGCAGACCAAAACACAGTGACTCTCCCGCCTGCACGTCAGGGATGAGCACATGCATTTGGGGTTTGTGGTCTTCCTCCCCATGAGCCTCCTCAGGCCCTGGGTCCTGGAGCTCCCTAAGGGGCAGTTGGTGAGCTACAACCATGGAGGAACTCAGAGAACCATTAAGATCAGATTATAAAGGGCTCCTCATTTTTGTGAGGGGGACGTGGGGCCAGTAGAGCCAAGTGAGGTGTCCCAAGTCACAGAGCTTGGGAACTTGGGATTTCATGCCCCCTTTGCAGGCTCCATCCTGGTGCATTTGGTGGCTCTTTGGCTTTCACCTGAGCCACGAGCAAGCCTATGGCAGGGCTATGATTTCTCTGAATCTCCTTTCTCAGCTCCATCGGAGCAACGGGGATGGTCACATCAGCTGAATTGCACCTGAGAGGGCTGCTCTGCCATGAGCCAGAGCAGCAGGGAACTGGGGTGCTGGGAGTCT
The DNA here is from genome assembly GCF_048418805.1 of Vulpes vulpes. Taxonomy (NCBI): domain Eukaryota; kingdom Metazoa; phylum Chordata; class Mammalia; order Carnivora; family Canidae; genus Vulpes; species Vulpes vulpes. Next base: position 7,306,847 of record NC_132781.1, read on the forward strand.
GGGTGCAGATGTCCCAGCCACGGAGCATCTAGGGCCTTTGCCGGGGGAGGGAGGATGGGCCAAGAGTCAGTCCCTGGGCTGTGGATTTGGAAGAGGGGTCAGCTCTCACCTTTCCTCCTCATGCCCCAGGATCACTCTAGAGTGTGGGTGTTTGAGTAGCCCTTTGCAGGGCTGGGACTCAGGGAGGCAGCACCCACAACCACTGCCAAACTCCTTCCTCTCCTTTTTTTACGGTGGCCGCTGATTGCTGGTTTAGGGACCAAGCTCCCTGGCCCACCCCCAAGAGGTTCAAGCTAGACTCCCCTCTCTTACCCCCACTTCCAGCCCCAGCCCTTGAGGTCATGAGTGTGGTTGGGGGAGCCTTCCCCTAACTCTGGACAATTAGCTTTTGTGTAATAAGAGCTCCCAGAGGCAGAGCCTTTTTCTTGAGCCAGACATCCTTCTAAATGCTTTACAAGGATTATCTGGTCCTCTCAGCAACCCTGCGAGGAAGGATACTTTCCCCCTCATATGGATTAGGAAACAAGCCCAGAGTCCAAGCAGCTTGCCTGGAGTTGCATAGCTTCAAAGTGGTGGACTTGGGAAATGGGCTAGGCCCAGAGCCTGCGTTCTGAACCACAGTGCAGGGCTGGGAGGCCGAGGTCCTGTCCGAGAGCCTTCTCTGTTTCTCCTGCCTCCCCTCTAACTGTGGATGAACAGAACAGCCTGGTCCCATTTCCATGGTGGGCCCATAATTTAGCCTAGCCCGGCCCCTTCTAGACTAAATGAACTTCGCCCAATTAGCCTTTCAGAGCCTCGTTTTCCTCTTCTGTTAAGAGTGGACTTAATACAGACAAAACTCCCTGACACTCACGGGGCTGTTGGGAGGATCGTCTAAGACAGGACAGGGGAGCACACCTAACACAGGGCCCGGAGCTGGACGATTACTGTGTTGGGAGTTACAGGGGCTCCTGCGGGATCCCTGTCCTCCCCCTGCCCCCGTCGCAGCTCTGCCCATGACTCTGTGTTCATCACCACCCCCTACAGCAGCCTCCCCGGGGACCCCAGGGGCTTGCCCCATCCAGCAACTGGGGATCTCCCCCAAGGAACAGGGCGCTCGAGAGCACCCCCAGAAGTCCACTCACGTGGAGGGAAGTGTGATTGGAAGAGATCCAGTCCCATGTGTATGGTCATTGTCATCACCGCCCCATATTTGATTGACCTTAAGACATCAATTACGAGACACATCATTATTTTATGTGCCGTTAAGAAAGAAAAAATACTGCCGTTTAATCTGCAATAAGATGCCTTCTGACTCCAGAGATGTAAAAATGCGTTTGGAATCCAGAGAGTGTCCAATAGCACCGTTTATATTGCGCTAAGCCCTTGCCGGGCTCCGTCCGGAGGGTCCTGTGTTGATGAATGCATCGGTTGAACCCCCACGAGTTTGGATGTGACCAACCTCTCAACCGCAAAACAGGCTGGTAAAGGTGATTCAGAAAACGTCTGGTGTCCCAGACATTCCCTGGAGATCCCAGGCCGCCGGCTGGTGCTGACTCCCGTTGGTTGGGCCCAGGAAGGGTAAGACAGAGGAAGGCCGCCGCGATAAGGGGCCACCCATGTAGATTGATCACTGTCCTCTGCCCCCAGTCCCAGGACCCAGCACAGAGCAGCATCTGGGGCTCAGGCTGGGACCCTGGGCTGTGCCCCCAGAGCTCTCCCCTCCCCTGTCACTATCTTCCTGGAATGTGCGAGGCCTAAGGAAACCTCTCTCCCTGTCCTGCCCCAGGCTCCACATTCCTTCCCCAGCTCTGCTTGGTGCCAGCACCTGTCTCCTGGGGGATGGTGGCCCCAGAGGAATGAATGTCTGGCTTTGGTTCCTCACCAGGCCTCCCCTCTGAGCTGGGACTTCCGGGCCAGGCTAGAGCCTCTGAATCAACTCCACTTGGCTCTTGTCTTTGGCCAACCCTGAAAGCCAAGCCGAGGGCTCGCCTCTAATTACATGGAGACCCTGCGACAGGCTGGCACAGCAGAGCACCCTGCATCCGCCCAGCCCTCAGGGTTTGGGCACTGTTGGCGGTGGTTTCCTTGGAGAGGCCAAGGTCCTGGAGACAGCTGGCCTCTCCCCTCCCGTCTCCAGCCCCAGCCAACCCTGTAGTCTGTCACCACAGACAGAGAGGACATGAAAGCTATTCTAGGCCCCCTCAGGGACCATTCGGGGGTGTTACTTTCTTGGCCTGCAGAAGGTCCTGCCTCTCCGGAAGTTTCTGTGTGTGCCCTGGGTCTTAGGGCTCCGGCCTGCCCTGCCACACGCAGCTCCATGCTGCCCAGTTACCACCCCAGAGGGACAGCTCAGAAATAGGGCCCAGCCCAGGCACGATCTCTAACCCACTGGCGGGACGGGTGACATAATTTGTGTGGCCCAGTGCAAAATGAAAATGTAGGTCACCTATTAACACATTAAAAATTCCAAGATGGTGACAGCAGAACGTCAAATGAGGGCTGGGGGGTGGGGTGGTATGAGTCTCTGAGCCTGGGCTACTCACCAGGAGGCTGGCCCTGCCCACTGGGAGACCCTCTGAGCCTGGGCCACTCCCCAGGATGCTGGCCCTGCCCACTGGGAAACCCTTCAGGGATTCCCCTCCTCCTGGCCACAGTGTCCTGGTCTGTGACAGCAGGGTCCGACCGCCTAGGGTCCTGCTTCCCTCCTGCTGTCTTCCCTGGGTACCCACTACCTCCCCCTGCGGCCCCCTGGTCTCCGGCCCTGGACATAGGGCAAGGTGAGGCCAACGGGGGAGCGAGCAGAGGAACTCCTCTCTGCAGCTCTCCAGCTGTGCCCAGGAGATTGTCTCCATCGTCACCGGCAGGCATGACGGGCGGGCAGGGCGGGCAGGAGAACAGAGGGGAGGGGTCTGGAACTCAGCCCTGAGTCCCGGCCGGGGGCCTGCTTGTCTGGTCCTGCCTGGCATGTACTGTCCTGCAGCCTCCGACTCCATCTCCCAGAGAAGCCGTGTACAAAATGCCAGGGTCTTCAGAGCCGGAGCGCATGTTGGCTAGAATCCTGGCCCTGCTGCTTGCTAGCCGTAGAACCTCGGGAAGCTACCGAAGCTCACCGAGCCTCCGTTAGCCCGTCCGTAAAATGGGACAGCTCTGGGTATTGCCCAGAAGATGCCAGTCCTCTTTGAGGGCGATCAGGAAAATCCTTCTGCAGCACTGAATAGATTCTCCTTCCACAGTGGGTGGTGGCCTGAATCACCTGGCACATAGTAGGTGCTCAGTTCATGCTGGTGACTGAACAGCATTAGCACGGCCACCAGTGCTGCGGCTGTGTCTTCCCCCGAGTAAGCCAGCTTCATTCAGGGCTTTCGGATGCACCGCTGCTTTGAGGTGGCTGAGAGGGGACCTTCCGCCGCTCGGTGTTGGTGAGAAATGCAGAATCTCGGGCCCTGCCCCAGAGCTGACGAATCAGAACCCCCGGGTAACGTGTGCACACATCCAAGTTTGGGAGGGGCTGGTGCCCCTTTGCTGCTGGTGCTAAGATCAGTTTTAGGAGGACAGAGGCCTTCCTAAAATATGTGCTCTTGGTTCCATTGGCTTTTGTGGAGTATCTATGGAGACGTTTCTGGTTATCTGAAGCTGATCACTTTTGAATTCCCAACTCTCTATGCTCAGAGGGCAGATGTCCTCTCAGCCCCCAGTGGCAGACAGGCCTGGGAAAGCTCTGGGGCCTGACCTGCCCTCCACCCCCAGCCCTCCAACTCAAGCTCTGTGGCTCTCCAGGGGGATGGCAAGGCCTCCATCCCTCCTTCCTGCCTGGTCCTGCTTTGGGCCCCAGGCAGAGTGCTGGGGTTCCCTGGTCCTCTGCTCAGCTAATTGATGGATCCTCCAGCAGTTTACCCAAGAGAGAGAGCCGTGGAGAACTCAGGTTGCAAATGAGAGAGCCAGACTCCCTCCTTGGCTCTAGGCAAGCAACCTAGCCTCTCTGAGCCTCAGTTTCCCTCTCCGTAAATTGGGGGGTGGCAGTACTTGCTTCTTGACGTTGTTGTGAGGGTTACACAAGTTATTTTTTGTAAAGCTCTTGGAGGAGCTTCTGGCATATAGCTGATAGTACATAATTGTTCATTAAATGAATCAAAATGAAATAGGAAGCAATAATCAAGTGGGGAAGAGATGCCTTCCACCCCAGGGAGTCAGGAAGGATTCTGTGGAAGATGGAGTGTTTGAACTGGAGGCATAAAGATACGTGCTAACTGGGAGGTGGAGCTGCAAGCTCAGGAGGTGAATTCCAGGCAGAGGGCACTGCCAGGGCAAAAGCCCAGAAGTGGGACCACTAGTCAAGCACGGGGGTGGGCGGGTGGAGTGTTAGGTCCCTGCTACCTCTCCTGAGAATGACAAGGGAGAAAGACATCAATGGTCCAGGCCTTTGAATTTCAAGCTGAGGACTTTGGAGTTGAGGGTCCCAAAAGCTGAATGCCAGAACCAGCGTTATCCCTGCCAGAGTGGTGCCCATGCTCTTGGGCCATCCTAGATCTAAGAGATCCCCTGAGGAAGCTGGTCCTTCTGAGGCCCTGATCCCATGGGAGGAGTAGGTAAGGCGTGAGAAGAAAGGTTCTCCTCTGCCTACTTTGTCCAGATGTGTTTACAAGTCACTCTTCCCCTACCAGGTGATGTGATGATAGGATTTCAGCCTCAGCACCTGTCACAGGGCTCCCTGGCTCCCTCCACGCAAGGGAAGAAGAGGAAAAAGACCGAGGACTATTATTTCCAGCCCTGAGCTAAGAGGACTTGTCCTAGCCATAGAAACAGCCCCCGTTTCTATAAGCCAGAGGGTCACGCTGCAGGTCAAGAGGGAACCACCGAAGGAGTAGAGACCTCAATGCGCACATGGAGACAGTGGGAGCATGAGGGAGGGTCCTGGGTCCCCTTTGCAATGCATTGCTGACTCTTGGGTATCCCAGGAATAAAAGGCTTTTTTCCCTTGGTAGTTGACCTCTCTCTTCAACAGAGAGAAAGTGCTTACTGGCCACGGTGGAGCAGAAATGAAGCAGGGAAAAGCTTTCTGAGGTTGGAAATTTGGAGCACAGCATCTCCTGCATAGTGTGGGATGCGAGCAGTGAGAGGCTGGCTCCAGAGGACATGTGGCTTGATCTTCCAGGGCTGGGACACACAAACAGGCATAGCTAATAAAGAGATGTAAGATCCTCTGTCCCCTTTATCTTTGGTTTTCAGAAGTTTGACTATGATGTGTCTGTGCATGGTTTTATTTTCTTTATATTTATTCTGATTGGAATTTACGGACTCTCTTGGATCTGTATCTTTATGTCTTTCACCAAATCGGGGGAAACGTCTGTCATTCTTTCTTCAGTTATCTTTGTTCAGCTCCCTTCTCTCTTTTCTCTCTTTCTGGGACTTGAGTAACACTTACACAAGATGTGTTAATATTGCCCTACTTCTCCTGGAGGCTCTATTCAGTTTTACCCATCTTTTTTCTTTCCGTTCTTAGGATTGAATAATTGCTATAGGTCTATTTTCAAGCTCACTACTTGCTCTATTGTCTCCATTCTGCTGCCAAGCCCATCCATTTTGAAATTTCATATATTTTATTTTTTGGTTCCAAGATTTGCATATGGCTTTATATGTTATAAAAAAAATACTCTATTGTTTTCTAGCTCTCTAAAGATTTATGGTCTTTTTTTTACTAAGAGCATATTGTCATGTATCTTACTGAGAATTGTTCTAGTAGCTGCTTTACAACCAATGCCAGCTAATTGCAACATCTTGTCATTTCAGGGTCAGTGTCTGTTGATTATCTTTTATCTTGAGATTAGATCATATTTTCCCGGTTCTTTGTATGTATGGTAATTTTGTTTTTTTTTGTGTGTGTGTGTATGGTAATTTTGGAATGTATCCTGGGCATGGTGATTGATTGTTAAGTAATGGAGAATTTGGATTCTGTTATATTTCTTCAAAGAGTGTTGTTTTTATTTTTGCTTCACTGGGAAAGAACTTAGTTCAGACAGCAAACTCACTGTCTCAGGGCAGTAGCTCAAATATCGGTTCAGTGCTTTCATCTTCAGCTGAGTTACTTGCATTCTGCACTGGGTGTGCATAGCTAAAGGGTCAGAGATGTGGGCAGAGTCTATACAGAATTTGGGTGGGTCTTTTTTTTGGCTCTCTCCTTTCCAAAAGTGACCCTTCGCTTTCCATTGGCTGTGGTTGCCCCTTCTCTATTCCTCAGACCAAAAAGACTCTGAGTTTTCTATCAGAGTTCACATGACATAAGATTAATTGTTTTAAAGTGAATAATTTAGTGGTATTTTTAGTGCATTCACAGTGTTTGGCAACTACCACCTCTATCTAAGTTTCAGAGGTTGTCATTGGCCCAAAAGAAAACCCTGTACCCACTGAGCAGCTGCTCCCCACTTGCCTACTCTCCAGCCCCTGGCAACCATCAGTTGGTAATCTGTACCTATAGTCTACCCATTCTGAGTATTTCACATAAATGGAGTCATACAAGATTGATCTTTTGTGTCTCGCTTCTTTCACTGGGCACGACGTTTTTGAGGCTTCTCTGTGTTGTCGTATACACTCAAACTTCATTCCTTTCTACATCTAAATAATATTCCACTCTGTGTGTACACATTTGTTTATTCATTGATTCGTTATTGGACATTTGGGCCGTTTCACCTTTTAACCGTTGTGAACAGTGATGCTACGAACCTGTGTGTTTGGGTATCTAGTCTCAATTCTTTCGGGGATATACCTGGAGTGGAGTTGCCAGGTCACATGGTAATTCTGTGTTTAACTTTTTAAGAAACTGGTAAACTGATCTCCATTTGCCATTCCCACCAGCAATGGACAGGGGTCCTGATTTCACATCCTTACCAACAATTATATTCTGTTTGTTAAATTATTTGCTCCATCTATTCAATTAATTTAATTGCAGTTATCTTAGAAAAGTGGCACCTCACTGTGGGTTTGATTTGCATTTCCCTGATGATGAATGATGTTGACCATCATTTTATGTGCTTCTTGGCCATTTGTATGTCCTCTCTGGAGAAATTTCTATTCAAGTCCTTTGTGCGTTCTAAAAAATATTTTATTTTTAGAGAGAGAGAGCATGCACAAGTGGTGGTGGGAGGGGCAGAGGGAGACAAAGACGGGTCTTAAGTAGGCTCCATACTGAGCAGCCCCTATGCAGGGCTCTATCTGAGGACTCTGAGACCCTGACCTGAGCCAAAACCAAGAGTTGGACGCTAAATTGACTGAGCCACCCAGCCGACCCCCATTGTGCATTTTTAAATCATACCGTTGAGCTGTAAGTGTTCTTTATATATTCTGCATACTAGACCTTTGCCAGATAAATGATTTGCAGATATTTTCTCCCATTCTTTTAGATTGCCTTTCCACTTTTTTGATAATATCCTCTGATACACAAAAGGTTTTGATTTTGATGAAGCTCAACCTAACTGTTTCTCCTTCTGGTGTCATATCTAAGAATCTACTGCTAAATCCAAGATTATGAAGATTTAGCTCTGTGTTTTTTCCTAAGAGTTTTATAGTTTGGCTCTTATATTTAGGTCCTATATTTTAGGCTCTTATATTTAAATCATGTGTTCATTTTGATATACAGTATGGTGTAGGAGTTCAGCTTCATTCTTTTGCTTGTGAATGTCTCATCTTGTTGCCATTTGTCAAAGAGACGTTTCATTCCCATTCAGTGTTCTTGGCCATCTTGTCACTTGGCTATAAACATATGGGTTGAGTTCTTCCTCAGTCTTTGTGTCTGGGCTTACTGTTCTGACAACTATAGCTTTGTTCTCTGGGGGCTTGAGTTCTCTGTGCAGTGCTGACTTAAGCCTACCCTTGAGTTGAATGCCACAAAAAAACCAGGAAACTCACATTGTGCCATGTGTTTCTTCCATGTATCATGTCCTCTCCAGAATCTGCCTGCTTTGGTTCACACTACAGGGCCTTCAGGTAGTTGGCTTTTACCTATGCATTCCAGAGTTTGTAACTGTTGGCCGTGGGATGGTTGCTCTGGCCCCAGTTTATTTGGCTGATGCCAGAAGCAGGATTTCCTCTTGCCTGTCCCTTCTTCCGACCATTGCTTTCCTTGACTTTTGGTGACAATGGCACACGTGACAAAGGATGGGTGGGTAGCTGCCCAGGAGAAGGTTTCTAGCCTGGCCCACATCCCCTGGAACTGTGGAGGCTGCTTTCCTTGCTCACACACCTGCTGCCCCATTCCTGGGCATGACGTAGGTTGTAGGTTTTGGAGCGAAGTGCCCTGTGTGTTCAGAGGACAGAGGTGAAGTCACCTCCTTGTTCCTTTCCATTCTCGGCACTGTGCTGTGCACATGTTGACTGCCAGGAGCCCGTCATTGAAAGATGAAGTGTCTGAATCTAGCAGGGGCAAAGGAGCAATGCTTCCATGATTCCTGCTGGCTCTGCTGCCGCCCAGGATTGGCCTCCTGCTGCCCCCAGGAGGATCTCGTTTTGGCAACCGTAATGTAACCAGCAGATGCATCAACCTCTCCCTTTTCCATGGGGAGAGGCAGGTTGGCATGAAGGGCCATTTCTGCCACCAGCCAGAAGCAAACCTTTAAATGTGGCCAGGCAAAGGTAGGGGGGCTAATTAAGAGGGGCGTACCTAGGTATCTGAACTGCATCATTTGCAGACTAATGAATAGGTCTCCTTAGCAAATTACCATTTTCCCTCCTGGCAGGTGAGGAAACCTGCTTATTGGATCAAGGTCTCCCTGGTTTGCCTTGGATTAAACTAACCACCGCTCTGTCCCTTGGCGGGCTCCACTCCCTGACCCACCACATTCCATGGGCCTCCCTGGCTTCTTGACATGCTGGGCTCCGTCTAGCGGTTAACTCATCAGAGAGCAGCCTTGCCCTGGTTAGGACTTGTTTCTCTTTGTTCTGTTTTGCCTTAGCCATTTCGATCTTGATGGTTTCTCCAAACAGGGTTGTTTGTTAGCTTTGTTTTATTTCTTTGATACAATCCTGCCCAGAGGCAGAGGGATGGAGGAGATGACTTCGAGAGGTCTTTTCAGGCTCCTTCTCCTTTTCTCCTGGAGATACATCAAGAATTCTTTAGTTAATGGGCATAAAGTGCTTTGAAAACACAAACTGTTAAGTGGCGTTGAAGACGGGCTCACTAATTATTTATGATTTCAGAAGAGCCAGTTAATTCACCAGGAGAAGGAGTTATAATGCCAGGGACAGTAAATCATTCAGGAGAACAACGCAAATAACAGAGACGAGCTCCCCCCCCACCCCAGCTCTGTGTCCCCCCAGAGACTGGCCAAGGCCTGACACAAGGCCTGCAGCCAGGCAGACAAAGTTTCCAGGTGGCATTACCTAGGACCTTCCTCCTCACTTGGCCGGGACTCCGAAATCAGAGTCAGGAGCCAGAAGGGACCATGGGGGTCTCCGGGTTCATCCACTTGCCTCAGAGCAAGACTGAGTTCTAATGATCCTGGTCCCCTAAAAACTCCCCAGAGAGGGAGTGTGGCCACAGGCCTCCAGAGGAAAGTCCCTCCAGCAGCTCCGAGGGCAAGAATCAGAAAGGTGACAGGGTCCCTGGAGCGTCCCTGAGACTCACCCCTGTGCCCTCTGCAGCCCTCCACCGCCTCCTCTGGGTGCAGGGCCAGCTGTCTTGCCCACCCCCACCTGCGAGGCTGCTCAGGCTAGAGCGTTCGTGTCTGCCGTCGATAACTGTTGGCGGGCACCTGGGCCTGTGCAATCCCTCTTTCTCTCCACTCTGCGCCCCCACTTCTTGAGAAGAGGCCCCACTGTCCTGAGCCTTGGGATCTGAGCCCTTTCCGGGGTGTCTCATCCCATCCCATCTCGTTCCATCCCATCTCATCGGAGACCTGGAAGGACACTGCCCTGCCTGCACCCCAGCTGAGCACCATGCAACACATCTCAGGCCCCTTTTTAAGGACTGGATTGAGGAAGGAAGGGGCCCCATATCCTTGCGATGCCTATTTTTCTGCAAAAAGTAGCTATACTTCAGGGCTAGTTTCTTATCTTCTGTCTTCGATGCCATCTTGGAACGTTAATTCTTCCCAGCACCAAACACCCACGACTGTGACTCCGTTACTCTGAGAAAAAGGTTCACTGCCACGTGGTAACCCAGCCTGGGGAAGAAAACCAAACCAAACCAACTACAAATTATAGGCCATGGCCCAGAAGTCAGCCTGCCCGAGTGAAATAAAGTCATGATGGCCAAGCTCTTTCCTGCCGGTTCTCCTTCCTGAGCTGGCGGGTGTGCACTCCCCTGAGCTGGCCAGAGGGTGCTGAGCGCCAGGGCAGGGGGAGGCTGCCCAGCATGAGGCAGGGAAGCAACACTGGGGAGCCCAGGGCAGCAGAGCTCGGGGTTGGCAGTGGCCTTGGAGTTACTTTGCAAGGGGACATCCAAGTGGCATGCCTTTCTGGTCCCTTTGTAGCATCTCCGGGGGGAGAGGTGGTGCGGTTCCCACAGACTGGACTGGGTGCTTGCTCTGTGCAGACTGGGATGCAGACGGGGGAAGTGTGTGTGTGCATATGTGTATGCGCGTAGGTATGTGGGGGGCACGCGTGCACATCGCGCAGGTGTGCATGCTGCATATGCATGTTTGTGTAAATGTGTGTACATGTATGTGTGTGTGTTTGTGTGTTGCTCATTTCACATGATCATGGCTTAGAAACGTGGCTTCTGAAAGCAGCCTGACCCCGTTGCCCACTGCCCTGTCTTCTCCCATCCTGGCGTCCCAGAGCTGCCGTGCTGGGAGCTCTATTCCAGATCAACGCCACAGCCACTGCCGATGAGGCCCGGGGGTCACGGGTGGTGGACAGAGTGACACGGACTAAGGAACAGAGCCTGGGGAGAGTGTGCGTTTTCCCTCTTTTTGGCAAGTAGCACAGACACATTGGTCCGCTTGTCCCCTACGGTGTTCCAAGTGTTTCATGGAGGACCGAGGTCTGCAAAGACACCTGTAAAGACCTTGCTGCAGGAGCATGTGGCCTGGACTCTGGCTTTGGGTGAGGAGGGCATCCGGGCAGTGGGTGTTGGTGGGACCCTCGGCCCTAGGCTCAGCTCTGCCAGGGACCAACTCAGGGGCCTTGGACAAGTGACTTTCCTTCCGGGGCCCCAGATTTGTCCTTTACAACAGAGAGTGTTACATCGGCGGTTTTTGAGGCTTTCCCCTTGCTTTATCCTTGCGGGATTCTGTGTAGAATCCCACACCACTGGGTCGACAGTCTTAAGGTTTATCAAATAGGTACTCATTGTGTGCCAGGCGTGGTTTCCGGAGCCGAGGACAGAAAAATGAGAACAAGAATCCTAGCAATGAGAGAGGTGGCCGGTACCTCTCGAGCTCTTGTCCCACGGCAGGTGAGGTCTGAACAGTCGGCGTCCAGCCTCTGTGAACCCTGTTTGCAAGATGCTACGACAGGTCTTTTTTTTTTTTTTTTTTTTCTTTTTTTTGCTACGACAGGTCTTGTGCTCCCTGAGCTCGCCTGGCCTCCACTCACAGTCTTAGTGGGCGGGAGGGGTGTGGGGAGGAAGGTACACCCAGTTAAATCTCCCAGGATATTTCATTCCAGTGATCAGAAAGATGCATCAGAGGGTCCTTCAGGACAAGCCCGTGGTCCATTGTTGGGGTAGGAAGGGTTTTTGGAGACATTATACCTGCCCCGGGCTGTGAGGTGGGGTCGGGACCAGGCCACCAGGGCAAGGTGGGTGGGCATGTCCGGCCGTGCAAAGGCCCGGAGGCTGGGGCAGCTGTGGCTCCCTGGCTTGGGAAGCTATAAGCAGTTGAGTTTTTAAAGCCCAGGACTGAGGGGAAGGAGGAGAGTTTGGGGAAGGGCAGAGGCCAGCCTGGAGGCCTTTTCTGGGGCTACTGGGCTTTATCTTCATCACCTTGTGTGCCAAGGCGGTGGGGGCAGTGGCTTTTCTTTTGTTTTCCTTTTTGTGTTAGTAGCTGGATCTCTGTGTTGCACTAGGGGGAAGTAAATTTAGCTAGTACAGGTCCCTTGGCTTTTCAGAGATGCCTTCCCTCTACAGTCGCTTTCAGAAGCTAGCTGGAACTTCATTCATTCTTTCCTAGGAGAGTCCGAGGTCCCCCACCCCCACTCCAGGTTCCCCCTCCCTCCTCCTCCTCCTCCTCCTCCTCCTCCTCCTCCTCCTCCTCCTCCTCCTCTTCTCAGGGGGCTTGGTTAATGCATCCCAGCCCAGCCCTGTCCTGCTGTGGGCCCAAAATAGAAGGCGAGGTGGGGCAGCTGGCAGGGGGGGCAGGGATGAGGCCCCGAGATGCCATTGGATGGGGGTTGGCCGGCCAACAAAAGGGTCCAGGACAGTGTGATGGATGGAGGAGCACATGCCAGCGGGGGAGGGGCCGCCGGGTGGGGGTGGGGCCCCATCATAGCTCCGATTTCAGAAACTTGCCTCCCAAATGCCTGCAAACAGCTGACAGCCATGGAAAGCGGATGAAATGGGATTAGAACATCCTTTCCAAAGAGAGCACGGACTGCAGAGCGTGACAATACGGTCCCTGTCCTGCGGGCTTCGCGGCTAATTCCACCAGCCTCGAACCATCTCTCCGGGGCCCTGGGGCCAGGGGAGGGGGGGAGGGCAGCAGGAGACTCGGTGGCGTCTCCAGGGAGACAGGCTGGGCCGGTGGGTGGGTTCCTCCCGAGGTCAGCCTGCGCATCTCCCGCCCCCACCCAGCTGCAGGGCTGTGGAGGTCTTTTTTGGGGGGAAACTAGTCTTATTGTCTTTCCCCCCAGCTCTCACTGAACTCAGCAGGGGAGTCTCCTGGGGATCCAAGTCCCTCATGCCACCGTGTAAGCCCCACTCTGGACCAAGTAGGCCTTGGGGGGGGGGGCCCAGAGGCAGAGCCGGGGAGCCAGGATGGTGCTACCCGCTGGCCTGCACCCTCTGCTCCCCAGCATGACCTTGAGCAGGAGAAAGGACTCTGTGCCTCAGTGTTTGCATCTCTAAAATGGTTTTCATCTAAAAAAAGATTTCCTGCCCCAGAGGGTTGGTGCAAGACCAGAGGACGGGTAGCCCCGAGCCTGGTATATAATAAGCATCCGGGGTGCCGCTGCCACTGTTAACTGTCTGCTAGTCCTCTGGGCTTCCCCCACCCTCGTCCACACCTCTGCACCCCCAGTTCTGGGGTCAGGCTGGAGAGCGGGGCCTGACCCCCGCGATGGGGGGGAGGGTCCTGCCTGGACCAGCTGGCAGCCGCCCGCTAGCCACGTCCAGGCTAGTGGATACTTGTGTTTATCTTCCCTGCTTGAAGAGCCTGCAGCAGGGGTGAGAGGCATCGATGTTTATTTTGATAACGACTCTTCAATGCGTTTGCAAACTAATAAAATCAACTCATTAGGCTGCATGTTTAATTCACAACTGTACTGTGGGGAGACTTCCCTGGTGGCTGATGGGTAACGCTGGCTCCCTCCCGAGAGGGGGGAAAGTGTGCGGTATTTAAACTCTCCGAGACCGGCAGCACGTGTCGAGGGTCCTGCTCCCCATTTCCCCCCTGAGAGGGGCAGCGGAGACCCCGGGCCTGCAGACCTCGTCCTGCCTGGGGACACCTTCACCTGCACCAGGGCTCAGGGGCTGCTCCCTCTGTGTGGCCAGGGCTGGTGGGAGCAGGGGAGAGGCTGCCGGGACTGCCCCAGAGCGAGCAAGGACTTGGTCCCAGCAAGAGGGGTGTGGAACCGTGGATCCTGCAGAGCTGAAGTGGGGACAGGAGACCCCCCCCCATTTTCTGAACTCTAACAGACCATTGCTGGGGTCTTTTCAGTCCTGCACCTCGGGGGAAGCAGCAGATGGCCCAGTGAAGGGTGATGTGGGGAGCATCGGTGTACAGATGGGGAAACTGAGCCTCAAAGAGCTTTGGCAACTCACACAAACTCTCACAACCACTTGGTGCACGGCAGGGCCAGATCTCAGACTCAGGCCTCAGTAACTCCACGCTTGTTGCAGTGGCCACGAGGGCCTGGTGTTGGGTCCCTCGAAGGCACCTGTCCTGGGGGCCCTGGTGTGTCGCAGGGAGGAGCACAGGGGCTGGCTCCAGCTCTTTCCATGCTGCATCCTGGCTGAGTGGAGCTCTGAAGAGAGCCCGTGGTGGTCAGGGCAGGCCCCGACCATGCCAGAGAGAGAGAGGACTCTGGCTTCATCACGGTCCCTCTGGAGCATATCGGGCACCAGCGTGGGCTGGACAGGATCATCCTGCAAGTGGTGATCCTGCCCAAAGGGAGGTTCCGGGGGGCAGCCAGGGTCACAGCCCCAAAACCTGAACCTGGGTGAGGGGGGAGTCTTTGCTCTTCCGCAGTGTCAGGGGGCAGAGAGAGAGAGAGATGATCTGTACCCCCCTCCTCGGGCACTGAGTCCAGGGGAAAGGGGCTGGGAGAGAGCTAAAAGTTAACCCCATTCCTACCCATCTGCCCCAGACCTGTGACCAGGGGCCACATGATAGCTGCCCTGAGCCAGCAGGGCCACCACGTTTGTCGGAGCACGATTACTTGGATTTCTAGTAAAATGTAGTTTCTCTCTGTGCAGAAAATACAGAATTGAGACCTATAGCTGATTTCATCTCTTTGGAGAGTTTTCCCGTGGTTCTCACAGATCCTCACCCTCCGCTCATCCTGAGAAGGGGGGGTCTCCCCTCCATGCCCTCCAGTCCCTCCCCAACTCTAACACACACTCCCTCCTAGTCCTTCCTGCACACACAGACACACACTGTTTGCACATATGGGATCACACGCAGAAACACAGGACACGCACTTGCCAGCACACACCAGTTGCACACGCGTGCACACACATTTGTGCATAAACACATACGTACACACACATGCCTGCTTTCCTCGCAGCTGCTCTGGGAAAAATTAGCAATGCCATCGGCTCTCCTGGCTGTCAGCGTCCTAATTGCACCAAAGCAGCCCTGTGAGTCACAGAGACCCAGAGAGTGACCCAGATACTGAGAATCACACTGTCCCTGGGATTTGCAGCCGCTCAGGATGTGCGATGGGACACAATTCGGGCGGATAGTGGAAAAGCCGATTGATTATTTTTCCCCTTTCTGCAGTGGCTAGGAAGGAGCAAGCAGCTTCTGGGCTGGGAGTGGGGGGACAGGGTGCCTTTTGGGGTGCCCCTGGTTCCTGGCTGGGCTTCTCACTGCAGAAAAGAGAACATGGGCAGCTTTGAAGAGCTGATGAAGCCTGTGGTTTCAGTGGGGGGTGGGGGGGTGCGGGTTTCAACCCCCTGTCTGGAGATCTCTGGGTGGCAGTGGGTTCAATGCATCCTAAGCTTATGGTGGCCCCAGAGACCTGTGTCCTCCCCCAGGGCTTGGAGGAGGGAGATGGGGTGTCTTCCCGCATCCCAGGGCTGGGTGGGCACTCCCTTCTCCTCATGCCTCTGACAGTTGTTTCTAGTGCAGCTGCCCGGCCAAGCTGTGTGCCCTCTGTCATGCTGGCCCCAGCCCTGCCTTTTGAGCTGCTTGTAGTTCCTGACAGCTGCCCGTTGATGGCTAGAATGGGGCACACGCCCCACCAGTGGGGGCTGCGTCTCCTGTGCCCGTGATGGCTCTTGGATTCCCAGGGGGAAATCGGTGGTTTATGGAGAGCCTCTGGCGCATAGAGGTGAGAGGCCCTGTCACCTCTCTATAAGGACATCCCCGTTAGCAGAGAAGTGTGATTTCCCCCACCTTGAAACCCAAACCCCTTGAGCCCACTTCCCCAGCGGCTCAGGCCTCAGCTCTGTCCTCACCCACATGGTAAGCTCATCTGGTCTCTGTGGCCCCCATGCCCACGTGTATCCCTCCGGACTCTGGACCCTTCTTTCCAACTCTGCACCCACTTGCCTGACCAGTAGTCACCCCAGACTCACCCCCCAGACCAGAGTCCCGATCCTCCTCGCCAGGGCCCTCCCCCAGCAGCCTTCCCAGGCTAAGTTGAGGGCAAAGCCAAGCTGCAATTGTCTAGGGCTGTAACCTTCAGGCCATCCAGGACTCTGCTCTTTGTCTTTGACCCACATGTAATCCTAATGAATGGAATATATTTTATTAATGTATGTAGAATCCAGCTGCTGCTGCACTGGTCTCGGCCACCAACATCTGTGCCCTGGGCTCACCTCCAGTGCTAAACGGTGATCCTTGCAAAATAAAAATAATCCCTCTTGGGGAATTTTAAGAATAACTTTGCAGTGGAGAAGCCTGCCCCCTCCCCACCCTCCACCCTGCCACCCTTGCTGCCTCAGCCAGGGGATCAAAGTCAGTGTCATCAGAGATATGTCATATGGATAATGCATCCTCTTGATAAGATCTGTTGATGAGGCCACTTTACCTCTGTGGTCTTTCTCCCCCAAAACCCATAACCACAGTCTAACCACGTGAAAAACAGCAGACAAACCCACATTGAGCGAACGCTCTACAAAATACCTGACCAGTGCTCCTCCACACTGTCAAGGTCATCAGGAAAAAGGAACGTCTGAACCTGTCAGGGTCTAGAGGAGCCTGAGGAGACATGACAATGAAATCCTGGATGGGATCTTGGAACAGATAAGGGACAGGAGGGGAGAACTAGTGAAATCTGTGTACATGGGGGTGAAGTTAATAGGGACATACCAGGTTGGTTCTTGGCTGTAAAAATGTGCCATAGTGTGTAAGATGCCAGCAGTAGCAGACCCTGGGTGATGGGGCAGGTGGGGACTCTCTCTTCTACGTTTGCACCTGCCCTATAATCTAAAACTGTCCCAAAGTCAAATATTAAAATACAAAAACACAACAGAAGCCAGAGCCTCTGACCTCTACTCCAAAGCCCTGGAGGAAAGCCATCATCCTGACTGCGGCTTGTGAGGCCTTGCGATCTGATGCTCTGTTGCTTCTTGAGCCCCTCAGCGTCAGCCAAGTGCTCTGTGTCCTCTTCTATGTGCCACCCGCGCTGTGCAGTCCCTGCTGGAGAACCTTTGGGCCAGCTGGTCTGGTTTCCCTCAACACTCCTCCCCTCAAAAGCTGTTTGGTTCTATCCTAGGTGCCTGCTCAGATGTCACCTTCCCAGCAAGGTCTAGCCCAGCTGTCACCTGCCCCCAACACCTGCACCCCCAGACCCCTCCCCCTGCTCAACATTTCTCAACATCCTTCTTGTTTCCCATCATGTATCGTCTTGCAATGTATTAGATCCCTTGGAAGTGTAGCGTGTTTATTGTTTACTCCGGTCCCTGTCACCTAAGTGTCAGCCCCTCAAGGGCAGGGACCTCTTCTCAGTGTCCATGTGTGAATCCCAAATGTCCAGAACAGTGCCTGGTACACGGTAGGTGCTGGACAAATGCATATCTGTTGAAAAAAAGTAAATGAATGAGTATGATGATCCTCCCCCCAGCTTTCAGGCCGGGGAATAATTAAGATGGTTAACAATTAGTTAGTAAGTTAGTTAACAGCCACCCAGAGTGCACACCTGTGACACCGGGATTTATAATAAGAAATATATATTTGGTCTTCATCTCTCGTTCAGGCACAGAGCTCCTAAAACCCTTGGAACTTCCAAGAGATGAGAGCAACCCAGGTGTCTTCTGCTATGTTGATGAGGTGGCTTTGGGACGGACTTAAGGATGGGGCTGGGGTCAGGGGAGCCGGCCTTGTGATTGGAAGGTTGGAACTTTGGGTCCCATAGCTGACCTCCAGGGAGGGAAGAGGGGCCAGAGGCTGAATCCATCACCAAGAAGCCAGTGATATAACCAGTCCTATGCAGTGAAGCCTCCATAAAAACCCAACAGGACAAAGGATGAGGTTCTGAGAGCATCCAGGTTGGCAAACTCGTGGATGTTTGGGGATAGCGGGCGCTTGGAGAGGGTATGGAAGCTCTACATCCTCGTAGTCTAATAACTAAAATATTTCTCTGAATTCTCTAAGGTGCTCTGACAGATTAATGGAACCCCAGGAAGGGGTCCTTAGAGCCACCAGTGATTGCCAGTCGGTCAGAAGCAGTAGGGACAACCCCGACTTGCGATTGGCATCTGCGGGAGGAGCGGGGCGCGGTCTTACGGGAGCAAGCCCATAACCCGTGGGCTCTGATCCTGTCTCCAGGTAGATAGTGGCATAATCGAGCTGCATTGCAGGACACCCAGCTGGTGGGTAGAGTCCCCAGCATCTCCCGTGTGCTCACGCCCGCAGCCCTGCCTTCCTGCTTGGGGCCTGTTCATGGCAAGACTGTCCTGGCGGGGAGGACAGCGCTTCCCTCCCTTCCTGAAGATTGGAGGATTCTACTGAGCACTCTTGACCACTCCTTGTCCACACCTCTTACTTGGCACTTGAATTAGTGGCAGCTCTTAGGGACACATCTCATCGCCTTGAGAAAGTGGGACAAGAGGCTGCTCAGGGAGAGTGTTGAACGAATAAGGGAGGTGGGGAAGGGGCCGTCCTCATTGTCTGGCTCCATGCTCTGGCTCGGAGCCCTGAAGACTGGAGACCCTCAAAAATGTTGGCTGCTGGGCCAGCCCAGTGCGTCCCATCGTGGCGTCCTTAACCGTCTTTGGTGCTTGCTGCTCTGTTGAACTTGACCTTGAGAACCTTCCCCTTCACTTGGTCCTCACCAGCTCCTTGGCCTCTCAGCCTTGGCGCTTTCCTAACAACGAGCACCAGGGTTCTTTGCTGATAGAATCGATTGTCTCTTTCTTTGCTTTCCTCTTTCTCTCCCCGTTCTCTGGACCGAAAATCTGGATTCTCCGTGGGGAGTAGATAGTGGCTTTCCAAAAGGAAATGGGCTCTGGAGTGAGCCAAACCGGGGTTAGCAACCTAATTTGACCATTTGCTAACCGCATCACGTGGGTCAATTTGCAGTACCCCATCGAGCCTCGTTTGCAGAACGGGAGCAGCCGTCCCTGCCTTCGCAGTCGTCACAAGGGCCCCAGGTGACGTGCAGACCGGGCCGCCCAGCAGGTGGAAGCCCTGACGTTCATCATCTCCGCACCCAGCTCTCAGCTCCCTGCTCCCTGGCCCCTCACCTGCACACAGCTCCCCCTGCCCTACCTCAGAGGAGGGGCTCAGGGGGCCACCCCTCACCCCCTGCCACGTCCCCTGCCACATCTCACTTCTCCAGGGGGCCCCCTCCGCCGGCTCCCTGAGCTCCCTGGACTCCCGCTGCTGCCTCTGAGAGCCAGTCTTTCATCACCACTGCGTCCGTGGTAGTCGAGGCGTGAAGCAAAGTAATAATAAGAAACAAGCATGACGTGCCCCCCCCGGCACCCCACAAATAAATAGGTTGTTTGCAAAGGAAAACCAACACAGCCCCATCCCTGCTAATTAGACCTCATCAGCGCTTCACCAGGGCCACCTCATTTTGTTGGTTTGGTGTGAGTGGATTTTTTTTTTCTTGTTTTCCTTTAAAACACAGGAAGGGAAAAAAAGCAAACTCCACAGTTTTCTGTGGTCTCGCTGGGTTGGCAAGGAAATGGGGTGTCAGCTTTCTCAGACTTGGTGAATCCTGGGAGTCTGAGTGTCTAGATGGAGAGAAGAGGCTGTGGTCTGTAAGTCATTCAACAAGCATCCCGAGCCAAGCGTACTGTGACGGGCTGGTGACATGAATGTGACTCGTCAGGACATGTTCAGGGTTAGTGAGGCACCCAGATGCCCGAACAGGATAAGGTTCTGATGCCTGCGGGTGGGGTGGAATGTCGGGGCGTGTGGGGCATTACTAGAACTTAGGGGAATTGGAAACCCGCCCAGGACTAGGTAGTGGGGAAGCCTTCCCGGAGGAAGTGATGCTGCGCTGACGCAGGAGACCTGGGACAGGGTTATGGGTCACTCTTACGACCCCTGCCACCTCCTCCACCCCTTAGCTCATGGCCCCACCTGCCTTCTTCAAGAGAAGAGAATGCACTTGACTCCCAGCAGACCTCTTCCACTCCCTGCATTTCTCTTCTGCTCCCCTTCCCTGGGGTCACACCCAGGCCCTCCGCCTGAGCCTCGGTCCTGCCCTGCTCGCCTGCTCAGGTGCCTCCTGCCACCTGTACCTTCATGCTTTCCCTCTCTCTACTGGGTCCCTCCCAGCAAGGCACACCTTGTCTCCTTGACTGCTCCTTCAAGCCAAGCTCTCTCCATCTGCCCACTGCCCTCACTGTCTGCCCACCATCACCCTGGTCCCCACCCCCCACCCTTGGAGCTTCCCAGGCAAGGTTGCCTGTGATCCCATGTCACTAAGTCCGGGGGGCCCTGTTATACACCTGCCCTCTTGCCTGTAGTTGACCTGGCCCTATGGTGTGATCTCTCCCTCCTCAGTTTCCAGAGCATCATGGTCCTCGGAGGGGAGTGTTCTCTTGCCTCTCTAATTCCCCCTTCCCAGGCCCATTTGGGGGCCTCCTCTCCCTGCAACGGTCACCTAAATGTGGGTGTTTACCATCGTTCCACACCTCACCCTCACCCCCATGGCTTCAGCTGCCACTGCTGTGCTGACAGCTCCTGCCAAAACGTCTGTGACGAGCCCCAGACTGCCTGGACATCTCCCTTTGAATGTCTCCTGGCCCCTCTCTTAGCACCACCCCTAAACTGAGCCCCCAAGATCTCTACACTGGGGCCAGGCGTTCATCTCGGAATTGACTTTTCTACCCTTCCTGGAATGTGCCTGCTTCTCTGAGCGAGATCCACCTGTCACCCAGGGGCTTGGGCCACTCCCCTGGCCCCTGCCTTGGAACAGCCCATCACGTCCTGCCCATTCTGCAGGACTTCTGCACCTGTCAGCTAGCCGCCCCGGCCTTCAGGCCCGGACCCAGCAGAGCTAGGAAAAAGAGGTGTCAGTAGGGATCCCCTAGCAGCCACTTGCTCCTTTGAGCCCAGCACCTGCAGGGCCCTGGGGGTGTTGTGTGCTGTGAGTTATCGCGACACTGTATGCCGGGGGGTCAGTGACTCCCCCCGGAGCCAGCCAGGTCCCTTTCGGGCATTCTGTGTTTGCTTTGTCCTTCTGGGGAGGATGTGGCGAAGGTGGAGAGGGACTGGCTGTGACGGGGCCAGGCGTTCATCTCAGAATTGACTTTTCCACCCTTCCCGGAACGCGGGCCGTCGGCCACGCTCAATGGGGCTCTGTTCCTGCGGGCCGGCCGAGGCCAGCTCCGGGGAGAGCGTGTGTGAGCGCGGTATTTCCACGGACCCCCACCTGGAAACCACTCCCCGCCCCACCCTGGAAACAAACACTGCCACGGCCAAGGAGGCTGACGTGTCGGTGCCCGTGGCCAGGAGCCGGCCCCGGCAGGGCGCTCCCTCCGGGTGGCGGTCTCCAACCTGCGGCCCCATTGGCCCTGGATTCGGAGACAGCCGGGTGACGTTGCTGGTCGCCCTCCTTGTCCCCATCCTCTTCTCCTGGGCACCTCTTTCCCAGGGCTCCTGTTGAAGGGAAGCTCATTGGCACCACCCCAGGAGGTGGCCCTGGTAGGGGGACGTCGTCAGAGGATCGTGGGTGTGCTGGGGCCTCCGTTGTAGGAGCCAGGCAGCCCTGGTTGGAATCCTGGCTCTGCCACTCACACGCCGTGTGACCTCTGCCAACTTCCTTTACTTCTCTGAGCCTTGATTTTTTTCTTCTTTAAAGTGTGCTAATAATCCTTCTCCAGTAGGGTAGTTTTAAGGAGTAAAGATAATGAGATCGTGTTTGAAACGCAGGTGGCACAGAACCATGCAGCAGAGTGGTTTTTACTTTCAGAGTTGGGGGTGGGAAGGGCTCGCGGGTGGTCCGGGAAGGCTGTCCTGCCTGGTGTGGCATCACGGATGTCCCAGCGTGCTGACCATCTGGGAGCCCAGCAGTGGCTGCATTTCAGAGGAGAAAGAAGTCATTCTACTATCTCATCAGCAGGGTAGCTGCTCAGAGCACTCTAGAATCTGCAAGGGGAAGGGTGAACCCTCCCTTCCAGAGCAGCACTTCTCCCTCCAGCAGAGGGTGGCTCAGCCTCTGCCTGGACAGTCCCTCAGATGGAAGCTCCTCCTTTGCGGGGCAGGTCCCTAGATCACCAGGCAGCAGCGGTCTCCCTTCTTCCAGGGTGCACGTCCCCTGTTCCGTCCACCCCCCAGTCTGCAGAGATGGGGAAGCCTCTGAGTCTGCACCCCCTGGGGCCAGCACAAGGTAGTCTCCTTGGGGTGTGACCTCACCCCTCCACCCCACCCCACCCCCGCACAGGGACATGGGACAATGTGCACATTTTTGGTTGTCCTAGGTTGTCAGAGGATGGGTACTCCTGGCATCTAGCAGGTGGAGGCTGGGGATGCTACTGAACATCCTGCAGTGCACAGGACAGCCCCCACCATGAAGAATGATCTGGCCCCAACTGTCAGGAGGGCCTCACATCAACACCCCTGGGTCACCAGCCCGGCCCAGACCTGAACACAACACAACTTGTGTGGGTCCGTGGGATTTCAAGAGGTGAGAATGGGAGGAAAGTCACCCAGCTTCATTTCCAGTTGGCGGCCAAGAAGGATTCTGCAAAGGAATGCCATTAAAAGGGTCTTAGCCCTTTTTTTTCCCCTATGTCCACTTATGAGCTCCTGCTAGGCGACAGGCCCCGTGTGCAGTGCTAGGGAATCAGTGATTGTCACTCGGTGTCTAGGAACTTTGGTGGAGGCCCTAATCCAGAGGCTGGGCTTGAGGCTGGGGATACAGTGGCGGGAAGTGGTCTCCACTCTCCCACGTGCAGCCTTCCAGCCCTGGCCGCCTTCCTAACAGCGTGGCTGGAATGTGGGGCCTGTGTTCCTTGTTCCTTCTCAGTCTCCAGGACACGTAGAAGGATTCTTGGGGGAGTGGGAGGTGGGCTTTAAACACCAGGCTCCGTGCTGCTACTCCCTTGTTCTTCTGTCCTCGGGGTGAACCATGCCCCACTTCTGGGTCTCAGTTTCCCAAACTCACCTGTGTCAGGGTTCTCCAGAGAAACAGAACCAATAGATTATACATACAGAGACATGTATTGAGAGGAATTGGCTCAAGTGACTATGGAGGCTGAGACGTCCCACAGTCCGCTGTCTGCAAGCTGCAGGCCCAGGAAGGCCAGCGGTTTGCTTCCATCCAGAGCTGCAGGCCTGAGAACCAGGGAAGCCAATGGCACGACTCCCGGTTCAAGTCCAAGGGCCTCAGAACCAAGAGCACGAATGTCTGAGAAACCAGAGAAGATGGATCTCCCAGTTCAACAGAGCAAATTCTCTCTTCCTCCACCTTTTTGTTCTGCCGGGGCCCTCAGCAGATGGGATGATGGCCCGAATCAGTGAGGACTCAGTTCACCAATTCAAGTACTGACATCCTCCAGGAAAGCCGTCACGGACGCACACAGAAATGACGCTTCACCAGTTGTTGGGCATCCATCATCAGCCGGGTCTCTAGCCAGCACACTGCCCGACCACACTGCCCGAGCCACTCCTCCCCTGCAGGGGTTTCCTGCAGCAGCCACAACAAAGTATCACAAACTGAGGGGCCAGAAGTCCACAGTCAAGGTGTGGGCAGGGCTGGTTCCTTCTGGAGGCCCTGAGGGAGAACCCGTCCCATCCTCTCTCCTGGCTTCAGGAGGCTGCTGGCACCCGTCGGTGTGTCTTGGCTGGAGATGCGTGCCTTCCGTCTCTGCCTCCATGACCCCATGGCCTTCTTCCCTGCGTCTCTGTGGCCAGATTCCCCTGTTCTTAGAAGGACGTCATCCTAAGCCCCCGCCCTATCTGGTAGGACCTGGTCTCAACTTGATTAGGAGTGCAACAGCCCTATTTCCAAATAAGGTCGCGTTCTGAGCTTCTGGGTGGACAGGAATTCTGGAGGACGCTAACCCAGTACGACACCTCAAGGGGTCGATGTGGTTGTTAAAGTCGGGTTGCAACTAAAGGTACGGGGTCTGCAGGCCTCTCTCTGGCGGGTTACCGCGCGCAGACCCTGCCTCCCGTCCTGTGCCCTGGTGGTGCCAGCCTGGCTTGGGCAGAGACTGGAATGCATGGGGGTGAGTGGCCCCGGATTAGTGAGTCTGAGCTGCTCCAAGGACAGGTGAAGGATACCCCGATGGGCAGGGAGGGAAAGGGGGTGGAACAGGCCAGGGGCTGGGGGAGGGGACCTGTTTGTTTTCAGGACAATAAATGCCTCTTGATGGACTGTGGTTTACACAGGGACTCCGTGCCACATCGAGCTGTCCACATTGATTGGATGGCCGCAAAGCGCTGTCACGGAGCAGGAGAGGAGCTGGCAAGAGCCGCCTTATGGCCTGTCCCCAAACTGACCCCAGGCATCCTTGGAGTCACTTGGGGAGTTAGGGTCCGAGTGGCCAGAGCGGGTAGGGACCCTGGGACCGAGGCCACTCCGTCCTCCCTCCTCCCTCCCCCAGGGCAGGCAGCAGCCTGTTGGGAAGGCAGCCCGTTTTTAATGAACAAATTACTGTCCTTGTTAACAGCACGAACAGGGCTTTGGGGGATCAAGGGAGCCAGTGCTTGGGAAACAGCCACTAACTTAATGAAGAGGATGGATTCCAGATGTGGCCTCTGGCCCAGCAGACAGCTGCCATCCTTGGATTCCTGGACGGGATGGAGGGTGAGGTACGGGCATGGATGACAAAGGGGGCGGTCAGGCCGTGTGGGACCCGTGTCGCTCCTTTTCTGGGACGAGGACCCACTCCTAGAGAAAGTCCGGGATTCCTGCTTGCTAGTGGCTGTCCGTTTAGCAACCGCTCTTCAAGGAACACTCGACAAAGGGCAGCTATGAACTCGGTACTACTTATCAATGGATTTTTTTTACCTTATTAATCACAACAGCAGCCACACACTTTTGATAAATGGCCAGAGGTGTGTGAGGCATGTCGGTTCTAACGGCAGACAGGGTTTGGGGTGCACGTGCACTGGAGGACCCCCTGTAAGGGCTCGGGGGCCATGGGCCCCCATGCTGGAGACCCCTGGCTTCGCTCGCTGGATCCTGGAGCAGGCTGTGTTCCTCGGGGAAGTGGAAGGGCCGCCAGTCTCATCCTGCGTCCCATGACGTAGAGGATGGCTCAGGGTAGAGGAACAATTTTGAGCTGTGTTGATTGATGTGCGTTCCCTCTCCCGTCCATCCCCCCTCCGCTCCTCCCTGCCTCCCTCCCTCCCTCCTTACACACACACACACACACACACACACACACACACACACACACGTATTAAGTACTCAGCACAGCTGGGGACGCATCACAGAGCCAGGCGCACTGTGCAGGACACCAAGCCAGAGGCCTGCTCGTAGCCTTCCAGAAGCCCCTAGAATTCAGGGGGAAAGTCAGGAAAGGGGTAATTCATCCGAAAGGAGGAGTCTACAGTTCCTGCATGCTCATTATCCCGGAAAGTCTGTTCTCCACTATCTTGCCTATTGGGGATCTTGTAAAAATGCCACCTGAAGCCACGGACCCCCACCCACTTCAGACAATAAAAGATGCAGAAGCCACTGATGCTGGGTCCGCTTCCTTTACTATATAGAATGGCAGTGGACGGCCGCGTGGGTCCCACAGCTGAGTCAGTGGCAGGCCCCAGCTCTGCCCAGCTCCCCATCCGAGGGGGCCCCTGCCAGCCTCCCGGGGGAAGGGCGGGCGGGGTGGCACCCATGTAGGCTGCAGGGCTGTCCTTGGAGGACTCGGCTGCTCCCAGTAGGACCATTGAGTCCCTGCTGAAGGCAGAGGCCAGTGATGCGAGTTACATACCCAGAGCTTCACACTCGACTCGCAGCTTCTTCCCTGGGAGGGTCATTTACTGACAATTACGGCTTTAAAGTGGGTCCAGTTTAGCAAGCGGTTTCTATAAAGAGCAGAGCGGCGTCCCCAGGGAGTGAGAGCCAGGCGGGGGGATGGGAGGCAGGCACTATCTGTGTTATGGATTTTATCGAGTCGTAAACAAGGCTGGAGAACAAACAATTAAAACTGGCTGATGCATGGGGCTGCCTCGCCAGCTGGCTGCCAGGGAGGCCCGCGCCGCCTGAGCTGGCCTGCTCGGCCCTGCACAGCTGCCGCCGCCGCCGAGCTGCCTGCCCCGGGAGGACGGGGTGGGGGTGGCCCAGGGGGGTGAGGTTCTAGGGCTCACCCCCTCTCCCCCCACCCCCGGCCCCACCGAGCCACCTCTGAGCACCAGAGGTCCCTTCCACTCTGCACCTGCTTCAGTGGCCCCCATGCAGTGACAGGGTTGCAGTTGGGGTGGGGGCTCCCCGTATATTTAGGGCACCTGAGATTGCTCTTCACTCGGCCACCAACTGGCCATGTGACCTCAGGGTAGTGACCCACCTGCGCCCTCTGAGCCTGGTTGTTCTCTTTTTGTTTTCTTAACTTTTTTTTTTTTTAAGATTTATTTATTTATTCATGAGAGACACAGAGAGAGAGGCAGAGACTCGGGCAGAGGGAGAAGCAGGCTCCCTGTGGGGAGTCCCGATGTGGGACTCAATCCCAGGACCCTGGGATCATGCCCTGAGCTGAAGGCAGGCACCCAACCTCTGAGCCCCCCAGGTGTCCCGAGCCTGGTTGTTCTCATATAAAACTGGACAGAGAATATTTAGCCTTGTAGGGCTGCAGTTAAAACTAAGTAAAATCATAAGCACAAAGCATGGGTAAACATTCCTCTGGGGATCCTGTCCCAGGGAGACTGGAAGGGGGCTGACACTGGATGCGAGGTATGGCCAGCGAGCCCGTGGTTCCAGGAACCCTGTGCCTTCCGTGTGCCGACCAGCCGCGTACATAATTCCCAGAAAGTCCTACACAAAGTCTTAAGGTCCCCTGGTTTCCAAAGGGAGATCACAGAAGTTAAATCCATTGCCCACAGCCCGACAGTGGCACATGGCAGGGCTGAGATTTGATCACAGGTGTCCTGTGTCCCGAGTCCAGAAATCTTACTACATTGGCCCAGTTGGCTTTCTCTCTGGCGCCAGCAGTGGGAGCTGCCGGGGTGGGGGGACCGGGTGGCTTGAGCCTGGGCAGTCCCCACCCTGCAAGCCCCCAGCGAGATGAGGAGGGTGCAAAGTACTCAGAAGTCAGGAGAGTAAGTGTTCAAGGAAAGGGTGAGATGAGGAGCAGCTGGCTGTCGATGGGGATGAGCAGGTGAGCTGAGGCCAGGTGCGCCCGGCACAGTGTGGCTTAGGAGACCGGTCCCTTGCCCCCCCCCCCCCCCCGTGCTCACGAGGTGCCCAGGAAGACAGTGGTCAGGGGCCTGCCCCGTGCTTTCTTGGGCAAGGAGCGGAGGGAGGCAAATGGCCAGCCTGTCTTGCTCCAAACCACCCTCTACCTGCCCCCCCATCTCTGCCTCCTTTGCTCGCTGCCTTGAGGCTGTGATGAGACTCTGTCTTGGGAGGCCCTGGAGCAGGGCTGAAGAGGCCCCAGATCCGAGTGGTGGCAGGAGGGTCTGAGGAGGCGGACCCCAGCCTGTCCTGGTTCCTCATCTCCCCATGGGGGCGAGGGCAGCAGGGTCAGCTGTGGCCTCCCCGGGTGCTGGGGAATCCCGGGCCCCCAGACACTGCACTGCGAGAACCAGGAGCCCTCCCCTCAGAGGCCCGGACGCGGGACAGGGAGGATAGGGAGATGCATAAATACGAAAGTGCACGCACGTAAACAAAGGCAGTGCGTCAGGATAGGCGCTTTCCTACGGGTGACCTGTTCGAATTCCTGCCCACCTATTCCACAGATGCGGAAGCCGAGGCTCCCAGGGCTTGAGTGAAGTAACCCACCCAGGGTCTCCAGATGAGGTGTGGGACTCCACTGGGCTTCCAGGCCATGCCCTAGCTCTCCGGGTCACCCGCTTGGTGGGAGTCAGTGTGGGGACGGAACCAGGCGTCCTGAACCCTGTTCTGATCCATTATCACTATACCAGGATGCCTTCTGTTGTGGGGGGCCGCCCTTGCCTGTGCACCCACACCATGGGCCCTGCTCTGGTCTTCCTGGTTGTCTAGTGGTTCTTTTCCAACGGACCCTCTCACTGCCTCTGGCCAGGCCTCTGACCCGTGCATCTGTACCCAGAACAGGCCAGGTGTGTTGGGACAGGCAGGGGCTGGTGGGAGGTCTGGCTGGAACGTGAAGCCGGGAGGGCCTCTGGCTCGGTGGACCCCCTACATCCCCCCAAAGGCTGGGGCCTGTGACTTCTTCACTACCATGTTCCAAGAGCTTCCAATGCCTGGGCTGTGTCCCTTATGCCCTCGGGCTGGTCCTGAGCAGCAGGGAGGCAGACAGGATGAGGCCTATCCGCAGCTCCCCAGCTCCTCTCACTTGCTCGTGGCTGCATCCATGCATTCTGGGGCAGATGGGCCCTTGCAGGGCCTTTGGGAGAGCTGGGGGGGGGGGGAGGGGTTTGCATCAGGCCTTCACCTACGCAGCACCCCAGCTTCCTGCCAGTCCCTGGGGCTGTGGTGAGCAGCTGGGGCCATCTGGGGCTTGTCTGTTGACTCCACACCTCATTAAGAAGCAGCTTGCGGCACTGGCCACTTCGCTGACCCTCATCGGCTACCCTGGCAATGTCCTTGTAGCAGGCAGCGGCCAGGGACCCAGTCACATGCAGAGCTGAGAGCGACACGTGCAGCTGCTGATGCGGACAGGGTGTCTGGGCAGCACCGGGGACCCTGCTGGCACCAGGGAGGGCCCCCCTTCCCAGCCTGGCCTACTACCCACGCTCCTGGGAGCCTTGTGATGGCCCCCAGACTGTGTCCCAGTGTCCATGGGGCCCACCCTTGGTCCGGAGCCGAGAGCAAGGGAATGGCACAGCCAACAGCATTAACCCACTTCCCCAGGCCCTCGACATCCGCCACTCTCACGGGCATGGTTGCACTTCTGTCTTTACCACGCGCAGGGGCCTCCCTCCTGCACACCGTTCCCACAACCTACCGTGTCCACGCACACCTTCCTCTGCCCCTCCACCTGCTTCTCTGTATTCACCTCGCAGGCCTTTCCTCTCCCACACCCGTTCTCATTCATTCCACACATGCTAATTGAACATCTGCGAGGTTCCAGGCACTGTTCTAGGAGCTGAGGATGTGGTCGTAGGAAAAACAGAAACGGGCAAATTACCCCCCGTTCTCGTGGCCACTGCATTCTGGCTGGGGAATTACTAACAGAAAAACTAGGTTAAATTTATCCAAGTTAGATGCTGGTAAGTGCTGGGGGGCAGGAATAAAGCAGGCGGGAGGAGTGGGCCTGTTGCGTGTGTGCATATGTGTGTGTGTGTTTGCATCTGTGCACGTGTATGCATGTGTGTGCGTGCCTCTGTGTGTGCATACGTCTGTCTCTGTGTGTGTCCATGCATGTGTATGCACGCACACGTGTCTGCATGGGTGTGCATGGGTGTGCATGGCTGCCTTGAGGTGGGTGCCCCGCAGGGAAGGCAGCGGTCTGGCCTGATGTGGGTGAGGATCAGCTGGGTTCGGGGAGGAGGGGGCGTCTCAAGTGTCTCAATCTCTTAACTGAAGCCCACAGGTCCGCACCAACACCGCCTCCCCCTGCCCATCCTTCAGTCTCAGGGGCTGTCAAGTGGTTACAGTACACAGCTGGACCCAGATTGGGGGAACTGGCCAAGACTAGGTTTGGGGGGACAGTTTTTGAGATGGAAATATTATCAGACAGACCTGGATGGGAATCGCAGACTTACTTCTTGGGCCACGGGGCAATTCTCTTAACCTTGGGCCACGGGGCAATTCTCTTAACCTCTGAGCCTCTGTTTTTCCTTCTGTCCAATGGCGATGCCGAATTGACCTTGTACGTTTTCTATAAAAGGTCAGAATGCAAAGTGGCTGACGCAGGGCTGGCCATGTGGTCCCTGCTCTAGGAAGAGGGCACGGAGGTGGGGCCGGGGCAGGTACATGAGGGGATGGGGTGGGGGGGAGGGGACAAGTTAAGAAGAGGCTGAGGGCGCAGGGCTCGCAGGGCCCCCTGAGCACCCCGTCACCCTGCCCTGGCCCAGGAGGGAAGCGGTTGGAAGCCAGCCCTCGGCACACGCCCAGGCCCCCGTGCTTGCTTACTGACTAGCCACTCGTAGCCAGCATCCCTTGGAAGCCGTCCGCCTAATCCAGTTAACGCCTCTCGTGATCCGATTATTTCATGTAAGAAACCCCAAATCTGATCAGAAGGCTCCATGTGAGTGGTGTACAAGTCGGGAGTTGGGGCCTGCAGAGAAGGGGTTCAAGTTTGGGTGCCATCTGCTCCTCCCCTGAGGCCTCCAGCCTGTCCACACTGGGTGTCCACCTCTGGCAGGCTGGGCTGGTGCCACCACTGTCCTCCCCCGAGCCCCCGGAATGCACGTGCAGTCCCGGTTACCTCTGGTCCCCAGGGCCTCGAGGGGCAGCCTGGCCCTCCAGGGTCCTCCCCTTCTCTGTAGCCCAACTGCTCAGTCAGGAGGAGCATCCCGATGTGGAAGAGGGGGATGGGGTGGCTCCTGAGGCTTCCCTAGACTTCTGGGCATCAGAGTTGCCCAGAACCTTGAAGCACACAGGTGGTTGGGCCCTTGCCCTGCGTGGCCTCTGGGGAGCAGCGTGAATCCAGGGCTGGTGGAAGGACCCAGAGAGCCCCGCTTTGGCTTGGGGAGCCAGGGATGTGGGCCTAGCCGGAGGACGAGGATGGAGGCCACCAGCCCATTCAGGGAAGATCTGGGGGAGAGACGTGATGGGGGCGGCGGCTTTGCTGCAGGGCAGGGCCCCGCTGCCGTAGGTAGGACGAGCACATTGGAGCCGCTGAGTTCCGAGCTTTCCCACGCCAGCCTGTGTGACCCTGTGAATCCATGGTTCTGTGGATAGCAGTGCTCCTGGGGTGAGCTGAGGATTTCAACACCCCATCATGTGCTTGGGAGGAAGGCACGCAGATGAGACCTGAACCCATGACCCTTTGATTCTGTGCCTCCCCCAGAGCTCATGGCCTCAGGCGGTGCTTGAAGTAAGCCCTCCATGGACGTTTGTGATGGCCTTCATCTCAAAGGGGGGACATGCTGGGGGGCCTTGGGGTGTGCCTGCCTGTCCAGCCGTCCCTTGTCACCCGTGCGTCCTTGGATGGGGCCCTCCCAACCCTCCCTCCCGCCCTGAGCTCGGCTCCTGCTGAAGGCTCCTGGTGTGTCCTGTTAGACTCTAGACAGCCACATTTCTAGAAGCCAGCTAACCAGGCGGGGAGCTGGCAGGGACAGATGGCTGGATGCACTGGGGGGGGGTGGGGAGTAGGGGGGGATGTCGAGGCCTAGAGAGGAGGTCAGCACATCCTCCATGCGTCCGGCCTGCTTCAAAAAATAAAAAAGCCTCAAACCCTTTCCCTCCAATGCTCCCTCTTTGGCTGGGTTCCGACTCCATTTTGATCATTTTTATTTTTATTATCCCGATAAAATCTGCTCTTACACATTCTAATCATACAGGTTATAATCCTGACAGCAGGTCCAGGGCATCAGCGTGTCGCCAGCCTCTAATTCCTGTATGATGGGCACAGAGTGGCCTTGGTCATTGCAAGGGGAAGATGGTGCCAAGCTCATCGAGGTTTGGCTGTGGGCTGCAGGACGTGGTCCTTTTTTTCTGGCTGTGGATTTACCTTTCTCCTTTTGTGTTCAGAGGGCCGTTGGTAGAACAGGTCCCAGTTCTGTGAACACATTCTTAGTGACGGATCTAGGCAAGCGCCCAGAATCATCGTTAAGTTTTTAGGTTGCAAAGGATCCGGGCTGGGACGCCTGGGTGGCTCAGCGGTTGAGCGTCTGCCTTTGGCTCAGGTCGTGATCCCAGAGTCCGGGGATCAAGTCCCACATTGGGCTCCTTGCATGGAGCCTGCTTCTCCTATCTCTGCCTTTCTTTCTATGTCTCTCATGAATAAATAAATTAAATCTTTAAAAAAACAAAAGAAAGAAAAGAAAAAGGGTCCAGGGCACCTGGGTGGCTCAGTCGGTTAAGCGTCTACCTTCGGCTCAGGTCCTGATCCTGGGGTCCTGGGATCGACTCCTGTGTCAGGCTCCGTGCTCAGCAGGGAGTCTGCTTTCTGATCCTCCTGCTGCTCCTGCTCTGTCTCTCGTCCTCACTCATTCTCTTTTTCAAATAAAATCTTCAAAAGGGGGAGCACACCCTTCTGTCACCCGTGAGAAACCAAAACTGGGCGTGTTGGTAGCACCACCCCCCTTGTGTCCTTAGAATGGCGGCTGTGTTGTTGGCAGTCTTCAGTGATCCCAGGTTAAATGTCAGCTGCACTATCCCTGCCCTCTTGTCCCCAGATAGTATCCCCATCTTTGCAGATGAGCTGTTGCAGCCCTGTGGAGAGCCAGAGGAGGCCCCAGCACACTTCATTCCCTGCTAGTTCTGCACTTGGTACCTCCAGGTGGATAGGGTACTGCGTAGGATACAGGCTGCCCAGGTAATTTTAAGCTTCCGATAAACATAGACGCGTTGTCTAGCAGGCATTACATGCAAACGCTGCATTTCCTGCAGGTTTGGACTGCAGGCCCCAGCTCCACCAGTCTAGGGGCTGAAAGGAAGTTCACTTTGCACTCAGCTGGGCGACCCATGTTTTGCCAAATCCAGCATGAGGCCCAGAAAGAGTGTGCTGGTGAGTTAGGGAAGCAGAGGCAGCGCTGGGCGACCAGAAGCCCCAGCTGTGTCTCTCCAGGTGCACCAACCATCCGTAGTCACCTGTGGACTCCCCTGACCTCAGCAGATCCCTGGCCCGCCCTCTGGACGTGTCCCCAGACCAGGAGCAGTAAGAACCAGCTGCCACCAGGCAAGGAGGCAGTGAGCATGTGGTCATGCCCAGGAAGGGCAGAGTTGGCCACGCTCTCCAGCCCCTGAGATTTAGAGCCTTTGGTCCGTATCTTCCGCAAGTTTGGACGGTGAAAATCTCAAGCTGCAGACTAAGGCCTAAGAGGGCAGAGTGCTCATTCTCTCCCATGGATGGTCTGGGTTTTGGCACCCATTCTCTGTGGTGGGCAAGGCTTTTTTGAATCCTTGTTGGGGAGGGGGGAGCACATGCCTGGGAGAGAGGACTCACTTGCCTGACCCGTCAGTTCTCACATGTACCTGGTGCTCAGCTGCGTTAGCTCATGCCCGGATTAGGTAATAACCTCGTAACTCAGCGCTCCCATCCAGCCTCTCGTCACCACCCTTCCTGCAGACAGCTGTCTGATGCGTCTTGCTAGCTGTCCTCTTGCATCAGACGCTTTCCCCTTCTCAAAGGACCCCACTGGCTCCCTGTTTCCTATTGAGCCAAAACTTACTGTTGCCTCCGCTTTGAAGTCTGTAATCAGCTGCATCCTTTCTGTCCACTTGGCTTTCCCTGACCCTCAGGCCATTTGCAAGCGGGGGAGGCCACATTCTGGAGAAGGGTGAGCACATTTGCAGATGTTGCTGCTAGCAGCTGCCTGCTTTCCCTCTAAGGCTGTCCCCTTTGCAGTCCCTTTTCAGATCACCTGATTAAGGCAAGGACAAAGGCATAATTAGGTGCTAATGGCACTTAGCACCTCTGTGACACCTGCTAATCTGCAGTGGCTCTTCGGGATTGCTCAGAATAAACTAGCTGCTCTGCCTCGCTGGCTGGGGATGGGGCTCTGCTGTTGCCCAGGCACATAAACTCATGCCCCCTTGCTCGGTCAGCCTCCAGCACCCAGAGCAGAATCATCCGGGCCTCGGGACCAGCCAGCACTGACGTAGGAGCAGCATGGTGAATGGGGTGAGCGTAAAGTGCTTTTCCGTGACTTCCTGTTTCATCCCCTGCCAGCGCCGTGCGGCAGGTGGCAGTGCCCCCGCTTTGCAGATTAGGAAACAGAGAGTAAGTAACTTGGAAAGTAAGCAGCCAAGCTTACTGGGAAACGGGTTCCCAGAGTAATATAATTCCTTCAGTTTTACTGGCCTCCCTTCGCCAGCTTGCAAATCTGACCCACATCTCAAGGCCCAGCTCTTGCGGGGGACTCCCTCACCCCCATTTTTTCCCTCTTAATGCACCAAGCACTTACAGGAGCATCTCAAAAGTGTGTGTACGCACGTGTGCATGTGCACCAGCATGTGCTGGTCACTCCCAGCTGGAATGTGAGCTTTGTGGTGTGGAACTGCACCACCATACCATGGAACAGCTGCCCTAGAGACAAGCATACAGTAAGCGCTCAATAATGACCCCTAGACAGACTAAGTGAGTAAGAGGTTGTAATGCCTGCATTTTCCCTTTTTGCTTAAACAAATGGTGTAACAACATCCCAGCATCTCCAGTGGAAGGGATCGTGCATGGCATCATGGTAGAGGGCAGCTCTGGGCTCCTGTCCCTGCTCTGCCACTCGGTGCAGAGGCCTGTGCTGTAGGCTCCCCTTCTGGAAAATGGATTCCCAGGGGAGGGCCCCACTCCAAGGGCTGTTGTGAGAATGTCACAGATCCCTGTGGGTACAGCACCTGCAGTGTGCCGAGAAGTATATGCTCCCTGCATGCATGCTCCCTGTTATCCAGAGCTCTTAGGTTTGAGAGTGTGCCCTGGAATTATGTTACTCTGGCCCTGGGAATGCTGGGGGACACTGTGACATCCCCTCACCCGTCTCAGATGTTATTGCAGAATAATCCTAGCCTGGATGGGTCTAGAGCAAGATCTCTCAGCTTTTGCACATAGGCACTTTGGGCTGGATTGCTTTGTGTCCTGGGGGGAACAGTCCTTGTAGGATGTTTAGCAGCATCTCTGACCTCTACCACTAGAGGTTTGTGACAACCAAAAACATCTCCAGAGGTTGCCACACATCTCCCAGGGGGGGCACTCCCGGGGGTTGAGAACTACTCACCTAGCACATCGGTTCTCCCCCTCAACTGTGGATCAAAAAGTCCCCTGGACGGCTTGCAAAACACAAACTGCTCAGCCCCTCCTGCAGTTTCTAATTCCTCGGATGGGTCTGAGGCAGGGCCCAGAACCGGTATTACCTACCATGTTTCCAGGTGCTGCTGCTTCAGCCGTTCCGGGGACCCCCACTTTGAGAACCATTGGGTGAGCATGCTCTACACGGTCAGGCTGTAGGGACGGCGCGGTTAGCAGCTAACGTGATGCTGAGAAGGGGTAGGACAGGAGAGGCATTTCTTAGATGCCTCCGGTGGATGTGAAAGATTATGAACAAACTTGAGGATCATAGAGAAAAAATAAAATAAAAATAATGATCTGGACAGCGGTGAGAAGGCTTTGAAAGGAGAGCAGCTGCATGCTTAGGAAAGGAGAAGCTCACGGCACGGCAATTCTGTGAGCGAGATCCAGAGAAGTCCGACGGAAGGTTCGGTGGGCAGAAGGAGGGCTACTTGCCCAGCAGGTTGGGGACCCAGACAGAAAGGCTTATTTCCCGGAGGGTCAGCAGGTCCTGGGGCAGGGGGGACAGAGATGTTCAGCTCTGAGTGGGAAAAGCAGCTCTAGAAGTGGCTCCAGAGTCCTGTCTCATCTCGCCAGGATGGCACATGGGGTCCTAAGGCTCCCCACAGCTAAATGGAAGTTGCTGGAGACTCTCAGCTACTTAAATGGTGCATTGGGTGGGGGGCGGGGCTGGTGCCAGCAGGTGCAGCTCAGAGTAGCTCAGCCTTACGAGTAGGCTGGCCCGCCCCGTGGGCCACAGGCAGCGCCTGGCTCCCTCTGTCCTGGGGCTTGTGGACACACGCTGGGCCCCGCCAGGAGTAGGGAGCAGGTCCAGCTGAGCCTGCTCAAGGGACCTAGCCCAGTGACCCTAGACACCAGAGACTCAGGATGGAATTTTGTGTCCAGCCTCCTCCATATGTAGCTGGAAGAATGATCTTGGGTGGGATCCCTGAGTAGAAGAGCCCTTCCCTGTGCAGCATCTACAGCCAGGCGTGGGCCTGGGCCCTTTACACGTGACATTTTATCCCATCTCCTATCAAAGCTGGGTGTTATCTTCGCCCTTTGGACAGATGAAGGCACTAAAGGTCAAAGTGGCCGCTAGAAAGTGGCGGGGCACGAAACCCATCCAGATCTGACCCATAAAGAACGTGAGGCCCATCCCTTCATGGAGCTGTCATGAACATCAGATGGGCTTGAACGTATCCGAGGCCTTCTAGTGCCAGAGATGATAATCATGGCAATTAAACTTCTGGTTTCAAGAGCGAGGCATGCTCTGCTTCCAAACATCAGGGGAAGCCCCTCAAATAAACCCAGTCGGTCGACCAGGGGTCTGGTGCTGGAACTCAAGGTGGGCGGCCCCCCAGACAGGTACCCACCCACCCCACCAAGTCAGCTAAAGCATCAGAAATTAAATTTCACGGCCGGGTGCACCGACACACCAAGATGAGCTCCATGTGTTTATGGCTCGAGGAGAAGATAAGATTTGATTAAGAAGACCGCTATTAATTTATGGCGAGTACACTTGAGCTAAGGGAGAGGCTGCTTTTAATTAATAGCCAGAAGGAATTTACGCTCTTGGTCTCAGCGAGGGGGAGAGGGGTGGAAAAGAGGGAGGCCGTTGAGTGAAGTGAGTGATGTAGATGAATTGATCCTGCCACACACACACACCTTCCTTTTGAAGACATATAAATAAGTAAAGGGCAGCGAGAAGATAAGCGGCGTTCCGGTCCAGGAGACTGGCAGGTGGGCTGAGAGAGCCGGCCAGCTGGAGAGGGCTGCGAGGGAGGAGAAGCGGTGCTGACCATGTTTCCAGTGCTTCCTACATGCCAGGCCTTGGGCTGCAGCCCTTTGTGTGGATCACCTTACAATAGCCCCATAAGCGGGGGAGAAAATCTCTGAAAAGAAGAATGCGAGCATGCAACAAGAAATGCGGATATTCCCAAAGAGTATCCAGTGACTGGCAAATCCTCTCCCTCACGCCCTCCCCGACCCCACCATTGACCTCAGCTTCCCTCTAAGATGCCAACTGCCCATGTCTTCTCCTTTTCCAGCGACGTCCTGCGTCTGCCCGAGCCTAAATGGATGCATTCGGGCGTACGTTTTGTGAATGTGAATGGAGCAGTTCCACTCTATCCTCGTTTTACGGACATGGAAATAGGGACTGAGAGGGGTCTAGTAACTTTCCCAGGGTCACACAGCTCCTAAAGGGAAGAGCCCCATTTCCAAGCCACAGTGCCTGGCTTCTGAGCCCTTCCTGGTCACTACTGCCCCTCAGGGGCTCACACTGAGAGCTGAGTTCAGGGTGTGGCCGAGCGGGACTCCCTGTGGAGTGCAGTGGGGTGGGGGAGTCGGTCCTGGAGGAGGGCCGGAGGCTGTGAGGATGGAAACATCCCTGCCTGATGGATGGGAGCCCAGAGCGTGCCCTGATCCCTACCTTGGCTTCCTACTCACCCTTCGCCCATCCCGAGCTTCTAACAGTCATTACATTTTGAGACCCAGAAGGACCCCAAGAGTTCATCACTACTCTGAGTATGGTCTGTAGACCAGCACATCATGCTCCTCTCGACCAACTGAGTCAGAGCATTTGCGGGTGGGCCCAGGAGTCTGTATTTTGATCCCCTCCCCAGGTGATTTCCTGTTCACGTTAGTTCGAAAAGTACCGTATCATCCGACTTAACGATGGTGGGACTGAGACCCAGAAAGAGACCCTGCGTTATCCAAGGGCACACGGCTTGTTGATAGTAGTTGGGGTGGGGGGAGGTGGTAGGAGGCTAGCCTTGGACAGGCTCCTGGTTCCCAGTCCCAGTCCCATTTCACTGAGGTACCCTAGACCCTCCCTGTAGGCCCTGGCACCCGGGGCAGGGAGTGTGTGGCATGGGGGAAAGAGTACGTATTTTATGTCAGATCTAGGTTCAGATCCTGGCTCTGCTGCTAGCTGTGTGGCCTTGGGCACGTTGCTTAACCTTTCTGGGCTTCGCTTGTCCACATCTCCAACGGGACTAGCACCACCTTGCTTGCTGGGTGGCTGGGCAAGCTCAGTGAACTGGTGCCCATCAGCATGCTGGACACAGCGAGAAGCCGGTGTGGGGTCCCTGCTCCCTGACTTCTCTGTGCACGAGAGCAGGACCAGACCCCTGAGCAGAGGGTGGAGATGTTGGCCAACCTTCCAGCTCTTTGGTCGTGCTGTACTCTAACCTTTTACCCTCACCCCCTTTATCTTCCCTCCAAGACTGTTTTCTAATCAGCAGTGGGCACAGATGAACAGCCACCAGCATCCATCACCTGTAACAAATCCTCAGGCTCTGTGATCTTTGAACCCTCCTTTTACAAATCACCCTCTGCTCTGCTATGGAGATCCACAGGCCAGACGGGGTGGCGGGAGGGGCAGCGAAGTCCCTCAGGCAAGAGGGAGTCAGAGAGGGCATAGCACCCCTGGAAGGTCAGAGCTGGGGGACCCTGATGGCATACGGGGTGTGATCCTCAGATCTTACAGTTGAGGACACCGAGGCTCAGAGGGAGACACATTCTGTCCAAATGCACTCTGCCCCCCTGCAGCCTAGGTCTGGAGCTCGGGATCCTCAGGCCAGCACCTGGCACATAGAGGGTGCCCCTGAGTACTTGCTCCAAAGCCTCGTGCGCATCAGAGAACAGGACAACACAGAGGTGGCCACACCGATCCTGAGCATCGGCTGTTCCCCTCTTAGGGAGGAGGCAGGGGCAGGTCCTGCAGCTGGACATTTGGGTCTGCAAAGCAGCATCCTTTTTCTCCAGAAGACACCAACTTATTCGGAAAAGATGACACTGAGTATGGCTACAGAGGTTTCCTGCCTCCCTAGGCCTGTTCAGCCCTGTCCAACCCCCACTCCCACCCATACCCCAAACTGGGGCCTGCCAAGCACCCCCCAGACACCCTCTCCTGGTGCTGGGACAAGTGTGAGGCTGAGTCCCCATGCCCGACCACTGGCTCTCCAGATTGGCCCGTGCACAGGACACAGCTGGGGAGTAAGGGCTTGCATGCTTCGGGTGCATCCAGAGGCACCCCCTGCCACCAGCCTGGAGGTGGGAGGCCCACTGGACTCAATAGGCAGCTCCCTCTGAGTGGTGTCCACACAAGCCCAGTATCTCACTCAGTTGTGGGCAGGTTCTTTTAGGGTCAGGGACTGTCCCCACAGCCAGGACACACCCCACAGGGTGGCTCCTCTAACATTTTCCCCCAGTCTTTGAGGTCTGGGGAAGGTGGGGAGCCAGCAACCTGCTGGGAGGGGGCGGTTGTTCAGATCCCTCCCTCCTCTGCTTTGAGCAGCTGAGGGTGTCTTAGAATGGGGATGGGATGTGCCACCGAGATGCAGACACTATTCCAGAGGCTGGGGCGGGGGGGGGGGGGGGTGCGGTAACGCCATCCCTACGTCACAGACCACTGCAGCAACAGCCTGAGGGCCCATGTGAGTGGGGGATGAAGGGTCACTGCTGCTGCGCCATGTGAAGTCTGCGTGCATCAGGGCTGCTGCAGGGACCTCGCTCAGCTCTTCCCAGGAATATTTATTAAGTGACTACTGTTTGCTGAGAGTACAGTCCTGGATGCTTTCAGGGACCATAGAGTCCAGGGGGAGAAACAGATATTGGCTCAAAATTATTTAATTACTAAGTGTTTGGTTCCGTAGGGTAAGTTATAGGCTTCTATGCAAATATTCAGTGGTGGATTTAAGACCTGGAATGTGGGATCCAGGAAGGCTTCCCAAAGGAGGTAACATGTCAGCTGATCCCTAAAGGATGTGTAGGAGTCAGTAGGCGAAGAGGTATGGGATGAGTGTCTTGGAAGAGGAGACCGCATGTGCAAAGGTCCTGGGGCAGGTGGGAAGAAGCCTGCTGTGTTTGAGGGGCTAAAAAGAAGCTGTTATAGAAGAGAGTATCTCGGCCCCGAGGAGCTCAGAAAGCAAGTAGGCTGAGGATACCCAAGCCTTCGCCCTACCCTCTCCCCCCACTTCTGTACATAAAGATGAGAGTGCAGTGCTGTGGAGGGAAGGGAATCTTCTAGAAGCTTCCTGGGTGGTTGGCTCTAAAACCTACATCTGAAGGATGAAGGAGGCACTCTCAGAAGGAGAGGAAACAGTCCCTGCTCTGGAGGGGCCACCTGAGTTAGAAGAACAGGTGAACACCCAGTCAGGGGGGTGTGCAGAGCCTGTCCCTCCACTGAGGCCACCCCGGCAGGGTCACAGGTGAATGGGCAGGCGAGCAGGGCCCAGGCCCTGGTCTGGGCAGCGGAGACCCTTTCTGGCCTCTCAGTTGTCATGGTCTCTGTTTCTGAATAGGAGGCTGGCGGGGCTTCTGCATTATTAATAGTGACACATAGTAAACATTTTGATAATTGTCACAGCCACAGGCTCTGAGATACAGCACCAGCTGTTGCCAGCATGAGACAAAAAAAAAAGGCAAAATGCCGGCGCCTGCGTGGCGCACGCCTCCAGAGGCTGTTGCCTGTGCACCCCACTCTGCACCTTGTTTCCCCCCTGGCCCCCACCCCCATCCCAGAGATCAGATACTTTTGGGGTTTGGCCTGATGTGGGGTGCTGAAGGGGTGCTCAACCCAAGTTGGGGTCCCTGCGCTGAGCCCTCCCCGCAGTGCGGGCCATGCAGTACCCCAAATAACCCTGTCTGCTCTCCCAGCCCCCCTGGATTGGCAGACTGTCTGCAAGGTCCTGAGCCAGGCCGGGGACGGCCCTGCAAGGCCCTGGCGACAGGCTGGAAAGGCAGTTTCCCCGTGGGAGATGAGGAGAGGCCCCAGCAGGGCTGGCATTCCGGGAGGGGTGCAGGGGGCTGCTTCTCTGGTGGGCGGGGGGCAGCTGATGACCCGATGGGAGTCTGGAGGGAGCGAGGCCCAGTGTGGTGCGGTGGGGGGGGGGGGGGGGGGGGCGCTGTCCTTGGCTGCCCGTTCACCAGTGCCACCAGCCACCAGACGAACACGTGCAAGGCGTGCTATCCGAGCTGGGGCTGGGGGGTGGGGTTCAGATCAGAGACTGGGTTTCTCCAACAGCCCAGAGCTAAGGTGGTACAGGGGTGCAGGAGCGGATGTAAGGTGCCCCCCACCCCTGGGAGGCTCAAGAAACCAACCAGGAAGAGACTGACCACCTGCAGGGTCGGGGGAAGGGACTTGGTGCCTGAGTGTTTCCGAGGTCACGGTGGGCCTGGCTACATAATTTGCAGGTCCCGGTGCAAAATGAAAACGGGGACCCTTGTGTGAAGAGCGGGCAAGAAAGTGCTGTTCGAGTTACTAAAATGCCAGGCTTTCCCTTTGTTCTGGAAGCCTCTTCTGCTCTCGTGCACGGGGCCACTGGTCCAACGCTCCTCCCTTACAAAGCGCAAGTTTGAATGTAACACGATTGAGCATTTCAAGACGGTGACGGGGCACCCGGGTGGCTCAGTCTGTTGAGCATCTGCCTTCAGCTCAGGTCGTGACCCCAGGATCCTGGGATCGAGTCCCCCCTGGGCTCCCTGCTCAGCGTGGAGTCTGCTTCTCCCTCTGCCTCACCACCACCACCACCACCCCGCCCGCCCGTACTCTCTTGCTCATGCTCTCAAATAAATAAATGGAAAAAAATCTTTAAGAAAAAAGACAGTGACATAGCATTAAACTGCATGTGGCCCTTCTGCTCAGGGGCCCGTGTGACTCCAGGTCTCAGCCCCGCAGAGCTGGCCCTGGTTCCATGTGAGCCGCTGGGTTGCAGGGAAGTGGGTAGAGTTGTGGTCCCCTGCGAGGGCGGGGACAGCCGGTGACACCCCACTCAGGATGTAGCCGAGGGTGCTGAGGGATGCTGGTGCCCGGGAGTGGGTGTGACACATCTCGGCAGGGAGGACAACCCATGTCATACACAGGAGGGGCAGTGGAAGAAAACAGGGCTTTGCTGTCTGGCCAGGAGGAGGGTGCAAGGACAAGTCTGTACCCATCAAGAGGGAGCAGGAGGGGGTGAGGCTGGAGGATGATGGGAAGAGCCCAGCGGCGGCCAGGGGGTCAGGGAGGGCTGCGGTATCTCTGTGCTCGGGCTGCTGTCCCAGTGCCACCGGCGAGGTGGCCTGGCCACACACATTTATTGTCCCATGGTTCAGGAAGCCAGAAGTCCAAGACAAGGTGTCGGCAAGGTTGGTGTCTCCTGAGATCTCTGTCCCTGGCTTTTTTCTTTTTTTTTAAGAATTTATTTATTTATTCATGAGAGACAGAGACAGAGAGAGAAAGAGAGGCAGAGACACAGGCAGAGGGAGAAGCAGGTTCACTGCAGGGACCCTGATGTGGGACTCGATCCCGAGACCCCGGGATCATGCCCTGGGCTGAAGGTAGACGCTCAACCGCTGAGCCACCCGGGTGCCCCACTGTCGCTGGCTTGTAGGCGCCATCCGCCTTCTCCCTGTGTGTCCACGCGGTCTTCTCCCGTGCGTGTCTGTGTCCTGATCTCTTCTTGTGATGACACCCGGCATGTTGGGTCAGATGATCTCATTTTTACCTTAATCACCTTTGCAAAGAGCCTGTCTGCAAATGGAGCCGTGTCCTGAGGTCCTGCGGGTGGGGACTCCCAACATCCGAATTCTGGGGCGGTGGGGGACGACACAGCTTGGCCCAGAATGGCTTCCCAGAGGACGCGCTGTTTGAGCTCACATCTCAGTGGTAACCAAAGGGATTCAGCCTCCAGAGGGAAGTGGGAGACTTTGCAGACAGGGGGCATCATCTGAGAAGCTGCATGGCGGGCGCTGGAGAAAATTCCAGCAGTGACGCCTGGTGAGATTGCACAGGGCAGCAGGACCCCGACCCCACAGGCCCCCAGAAGAACCAAGGTCTCTCTTCCCGGAACCCAGTAGGATCTGATCCTGGAAAACTCGCCGTGATGTTTGCCTGTGTTGAGGACAATGGACAGTGATCTGGTCTGGATTCTCCGGGAGAGATTCTCCGATAGAACAGAACCAACAGATCTCTAGCTCTGTGTACACATGCAAAAGGACAAAGGCCAGGGTCGCTGCCCCCCAGCAGGTGGCGGGGGGGGGGGGGCGCATTCCTCCCTGCTCTGCCTTTTGTTCTACTTGGGCCTCCGCAGGTGGGAGGGCACCTGCCCACACTGGGATTTAAGCACCAGTCTGATCTGGAA
This sequence comes from Vulpes vulpes, assembly GCF_048418805.1. Taxonomy (NCBI): domain Eukaryota; kingdom Metazoa; phylum Chordata; class Mammalia; order Carnivora; family Canidae; genus Vulpes; species Vulpes vulpes. The sequence goes on from NC_132781.1 coordinate 7,349,687, forward strand.
ACAGCCTCCCAGACCCACCAAGAGATAGCAGTTCCTCTGAGCAGCCTGGGGGGCGGTCGTCAGGTGACACACAGATAACCTCCGCAGACTGCAAAGGTTGCCAGAGAAGTTGGGGGCAGGGAAGAGATGGTGGCAGTGCGGGCCGGGCCGGGCTGGCCAGAGAGCCGTGACAGGGGCGCCAGGGAGAGCAGGAGAGAGCCCGACGGGCTCAGAGGTGTGAGGGTGGCTCTTGGGATGGCCCACGTGGGGGTGCTGCCCCCCGAGGGAGCCCAAGTGAAGAGGAAGCCTGAGATGGGGGCATGGCTGGGAGTGGGGGGACGATGGGGAGAGCTTGGTTTGGGACATGGTAAGGGGGGGTGTCTGGCCCACCCCAAGGGGAGATGGTAAGTGAAGATGCGGCCCAGGCAGGCAGGTAGGCAGTGATTACCCCGTGGACCTGGGCCTGGCTTGGCCACACCTGGAGACAGGCCCGTATTAATGGCTGGTGGCGGAGGGTGAGCCCACACTTACCTGCCCGACTTGCTTGAGCTAGCTCAGATCCACTCACAGGCCCAACCCCAGCCCCTCTGACCCGGTGTCCCACTGTCCCCAGGGCTCCCAGGTCTTCTGCTGTCTCCAGCGCGACCCCGACCAGCCCTGGGAGGCAGCACCCTGGGCCCTGGGCCCTCCGTCTGCACAGCCAGCCTCCGAGGTGGGCACTGCTGCGACGTACCTTCCGGCGGCTGTTGGAGCCCGTTACCGCAAGTTCGTGGCTGAACACAACCCAGATTTATTTATATCTTACAGTTTGGGGTGTCAGAAGTCCAAAAGGCCTCCCCGGGCTGAGATCAGGAAGGGGGGACGGCTCGAGGCTCAAGTGCATTCCCTGGCCTTCTCCCGAGGCCGTCTGCCGTCCCTCTTCGGAGGCTTCATGGTGCACCCCTCTGACGCTGCCCCCCTGCCCCTGTCCTCCACCGTTAAGGTCCCCTGTGCTTACATGGGGCCTGCCTGAGAAGGCACGAGAAGCTCCCGGTTTTTGTTTAAGACTTTATTTATTCATGAGAGGCAGAGACACAGGCAGAGGGAGAAGCAGGCTCCATGCAGGGAGCCCGACGCGGGACTCGATCCCAGGACTCCGGGCATCACGCCCTGAGCCAAAGGCAGCCGTTCAACTGCTGAGCCACCCAGGCATCCCTAATCTCCCTGTTTTAAGGTTGGCCAGTTAGCAACCTTAATTCCCTCTTTGTGATGTAACAAGACAGATTCACGGCTTCTAGGGATTAGGACGGGGACATCCTCCAGTGTGTGGGTCTGCTGACCACCTCTGAGCACCATCCCGCCTGTTTAGGTGAGGAGGTCAAGGCATAAGAAGATCAAGGAGTTTCTTGGGGTCACCCAGCAAGTAGGAGAGGAGGCAGGATGTGTCCCCAGACAGGTTGGCTGCTCAGCTGGGCGCTCACCCCCTGCCCCTGCCCCTGCCTCTCCCAGGGACGGCCACTTGCAGAGCTGGGGTAACAGGCCTCATGAGCAACAGCCCCGTGGAGTGAGGACACCACCCTCGTTCTGCCCACCTGCTGCAGGGGCCCCTCCCCTCTGCCAAATGCCAGCTTCTTGAGGGCACAGCCTGTGTTACTGGCCAGCGCCCAGGACGTGGCAGGTGGTTCTTGGTACAGGCTCGCTAAGTGAAGGAAAACGTAAATAACTGACCCTAACCCTGGGACTTTGGTGCCGACAGATGACATTTAAGAGACTTTTGGATAAACTCAGCTGAAGGCTTTATAGGTCTCTGAAAAACCTTAAACCAATTGTGACATCGTTCCTTCAGGCCCCCCAGTGCTTCTCGGGACCTGGATTCCAGCTCCAATGAGCCGCTCTCATGAGGGTCACCCCAAGGCTCCGTAGCCAGGATGCCCTGTCCCCTAAGCTGGCCCCTGCCGTAGGGGGCATGCTCCCCAGAGGGAGGGAACGGAGGGCATGTGTTCCCGCCTCCTTGTGCATCACCCGCAGCACACTCTGCTGTGGGAGGGAGGTGGGGGCACTGGTGGGAATCGAGGGGCCTGCAGAAATGGAACCAGGGCCCCGCTGGACTCAGAAACCCAGAACCGCAAAGGCCAGGACACCAATGGGGTGGCATTATGGTACCCCAAGAGTGCTGGCCAGGGCACAGCCTGGTAGTTACGGCTGAAGGGTTTATGGCACCGGCTGTAAGAACCAGCTGTCGGAAACGGGATGGAGAAGACCTGCAGGTGCTTGTGGCTCTGTCAGGAGGGAAGGAGAGGGCAGGAGGGGCACCTGTCCCAGGGAGCTCACAACGCCATGCTGGCTGGCACCTCCGTGGCATGTGAGAACCGGGAGGGGCTTTGGTGATCACGTCCATTCTCTTCCTCTAACCCAGAGGAACTGGGGCCCAGAGGGTGGCCAGTGGCTCAGAGTCACATGCAGGGTGGCCCGGGGACTGGACTCGACCTGGCTCTCCTGACTCCAGCACAGGCCTCACCTGTAAACAGCTCACAGTTTGACAGAAGCAGATGACAGAAGCAAGGTTCTGACACCCTGGCAGCGCCATAGACCTCTCCTGGGTCATTCATTTATTCATTCACATCCCGGGAAGCCAGGTCCTTGCACAGCAACTGCCACCTGGAGGGGGTCAAACAGGGTGGACCTCACCAGCCCCCCAGCCCTGAGCCTCTGTCCTCAGGAGCCTTTCCTGCCCGAGGTCGCCTGGGCAGATCCAGCCCTCTCTGGCCTGGCCCCGCCGGGGCCATCAGCAGAAAAAGAGCCTGAGCACTGACATCACAGAATGTCAGCTCGCCTCCTGTCTTCTCAGAGGAGAGGCCAGCAGCCTCGTGCTCTCTGACACCCTTTACCCCAGACATCCCAGGAGGCTCCTTTGCTTTGGGATTTGGCTGCTTTTGGGTTCTAAGAGCCCGGCCCCACTATGGTCCTTGGTCCAAACTTTCTCATCCTCCTGGGCCCCCGGATCAGCCCCTGGCACATGGTGACCACACGCACTGCAGATGGGGGGTTGACCTCTTCTTCACCATGCATCTCCCATCCTGGAGTGTGCGGCCCCTCAGCTGTAAGAACCAGCCTCCCCATGAGCACCATGGCACCAGGCCGGTTCACAGGTTTCTCCTGTCCCGATGTGGCAACTGGTAGGCAGTGCACGCTCTGAGTCCCACACCGGGCTAAGCTCCCTGAGCACCGAGATCGTCTATTCATCCTTAATTCCATAATTACAAAGGCAACACTCATCTAGTACTCACCAAGTGCCAGACACAATCCTACATGCTTTACACACATTAACTCATCTAATCCTTCGCACAACCTCATGAGATGGATATGGGGGCTGCCCCCCTCTGCAGAGATGGCAACGTGGCAGAGACAGCTTATGTGTCTGCCCTAGGCTGTGAGACTAGTAGGACGCAGGGCTTCACCCCAGACAGGCGCCCACCAGCATCCAGGCTCACGCCCGTGTCACCACGTGGCCTTCTGTGCTCTCATGCAGTGCCTGGCCTTCAGCAGGGGTCCAGGAAATACTGGAAGGATGGATGGATGGATGGATGGATGGATGGATGGATGGATGGACGGATGGATGGAGTGCCTGGTTTGGAGTGGCTTCTCCTGAGTGCCCTGGGGGTTCCAGGGCAGGTGCAGACTCCATGAGGAGGGGAGACCCATCAATTGCCACAATTCCACGTATGGCCCAGGATAAATCAGAACTCAGATGCCACTCTGGTCTTTGCAGCAAGCACGGGAGGGAGGGACTGTGAGCCCCTTCTGCCTATGGAGCCCAGAAAGCACTAGTGGTCTGGCCCGGTCACCCACGGGTAAGTAGCAGAGCCACCAGGTTCCCGGCCTGGGTAGAGCCCAGCCTCCCACTCCAGGAGCTCAGGGAAGGCCAATTATCAGAGACCACGGGAGCAGTTTATTAGCTAACCTCCCACAGAAACCTTTGGCAGAGAGGACTGGCCGCTTCCCGGGGCCTCTGGCTGGGGCATGCCAGGTGTGGGACCAGCACTCCCCATCTGGTGGTATTTCCTCCTGTCCAGATGCTTCTCAGGGTGTGCCATCGGGTTCCCACTGGAGAGCTGTACTCCTCCAGAGTCAGGACTTGCCCTCTTGGTTCAATTTTCCTTGGGTTATTACTGGAAGCGTCTCATCTGGCACAAGCTGTGCTCATGGAGTGTCCAGAGGCACGCAGAGAGTAGCAGGGAGGCCCACCCGGGCACACACGTTCATTGCAAGGTCAAGGAAGGCACTTAGCACATCTATTGGTTCTGAAGGGGAGGTAGGAGCTCTGTGTTCGTGTGGACATTGACCTCCTAGCTGACAGCTGGGCCTGGTGGGACAGCTGCCCATCACCCTCTCCCAACACACACACTTACACCACCGGTATTGCCCAGAGCTGGGTAAAAGGAGAAAGAAAAACCGAGGCTCATAGCCATGATGGCTCCAAAGAGTTGAAGGTACAAATGGGAGAGGTGAAAGAAGAGAGGGGAGAATGATCAGCAGGTAGACGTGTGTGTGCACGTTGGGACACATCTGTGCACCTGTATGCCGTGTGTATGATGGAAGAAATGTTGGCCAGAGGACTGGAGAATGGGAGAAGTCAATGACAATACGAGGTAGATACCCTTTCAGAAGGCTTTAAAGCAAGCGAGACATCATCTATTTGGGTCCTTCCTCCCTTCATTCGTCAGATCTTATACTGAGCACCCACTGTGTGCACGCACCAGGCTCGTGCTAGAGATAAGGTGACCAAATGCACATGGTACCTCTCCCTGGGCAGCTCAGAGAAAAGTTAGAGAAGGCAGGTAGTAGGCAAGTAGAACTCTGGTTGGAAAAGGTGGTGTGCTAAGAAGCAAAAGAGCTGGGTGTTGAGAGCAAGGGAGTGGTGAAGGGGAGGTGGGGGGAGGCTCCTGGGGGCATCCCGGGTCTGGAGGCAGAGGGGGGTTGGCCAAAAGGGTGGGCTCAGGTGCCCCTGGAAGAGAAAACAGTACATGGTTCTTTTTTTTTTTTTTTTTAGAGAGATTTTATTTATTTATTTATTCATGAGAGACACAGAGAGAGGCAGAGACACAGGCAGAGGGAGAAGCAGGCTCCGTGCAGGGAGCCCAATGTAGGACACAATCCTGGGATCGCGCCCTGGGCTGAAGGCAGATGCTCAACCACTGAGCTACCCAGGCGTCCCAGGTCAGTGGTTCTTAAACAGTGTCCTGAGGAGCCCAGAGTTCACAGAGGTGCCTCCACCCTCATGGCAGGTGAGGAATGGGGCAGGGGAGGGAATGAGGGGAGGGCAAGAGCGGTAGGCCTCAGACCCCCACCCCCACCCTAACTAGGGTTAAGTATCTGCCCTTTGCTCTGCTTTATCTATCAGGATCCTATAGAGGATTTTATTAGGATTAAGTCGAAGACCATTTAAATTCTCTGATTTGGAAGGGTTAGAACATCTGGACCCAGCACCACCTGCAATCTCACCTGCCCAAAGTGTAGGCCCCAGAAACGTGCCTCTTTCCCCAACGATGGTTGGAATGCTCCCTCCCTCCCCCTACTCCTCGCCAAGAAAGAAGGGAAGTCTGTCCAGGGACAGCCAGTGTTCCCAGGGTGTCAGGTGCCCCCCTGCCCAGGGGAGTCTGTCCAACTGGCTGTCCTCCTGGTGGGATGTCAGGCCAGCCCAGGATGTGGAAATCCTGGCTCGTGTTGTCACGGGGACAGCTGAGGTTCTGCCCCGGGGAGTAGAGAACCATGCAGAGTGGGGGACCCTGGTCGGAGAGGGCAGGGCAGCTGGCCAGGCCCCAGCCAACTCCCCTTTCCTGGAAGGCAGGCCGGCAGGAAGCCGCGTTTCCAGTAAGAAGGCGCAGCCCGCCCTCGCTCGGCGCACACACCCCCTCACTCCAAGAGGAGCGCACGCTGAGCCCCTCGGTGGCCCTAATGAGTGCTGTGGAGAGCTGTTTACAGCTAAGTGAGCTGTAATGGCTTTCTGCGGTCATTAGACACAGGCTGTTGGGAGCGCCTGAGGGACCCCGCAGGCTGGGCTCCTGCATGCTCCCCCCCACCCGGGCCCAGATCAATAAGCCAAGAATGGGCCTGAGTGAGCCACCTAGCTCCGAGCATGTGTAGCCAATGTAGACCACACCGGGGCTCACGGTAGCCGCCCTTGATGCCCAGGCCAGGAGCTGGCACAGAGTGCAGAGCTGCTGGGAGCGGGAACCCCAAAGGGGGCACAGAGCACATGGGCCCCACCACACTGCTGGACATCTGATCCTGGTTGGGGGGGCAGTTGCCTTAGGACTGAATTTGATTCAGTTTTGAAAAACATGGGAACAGGAGAATAGGGCTATTCCTGAGAGAGCTCTGCCATTAGAGACAGACTTGGCTTTGATCACAGTTGTGCCATGGGGAAGCAGTAGTACCTCCGGGAGCCTCAGTTTCCCGATCTCTAAGATAGAGCTAAAAGAGCTTACTTGGTGGGATGGTTCTGAGAATGCAGTGAGTAATGTATGTGAAGTGCCTCACAAGTGCTCAGTGCAGGATGTCTGCTGTGTCACCAGTGCCATCGTCATTAGCAACATGACTACCACCAGCACCACCATCACCACCACCATCACCACCACCACCACCACCACCACCACCACCACCATCACCACCATCACCACCTCACCATCACCATCACAATCATCATCACCACCACCCCCATCATCACCACCACCATCACCACCATCACCATCACTATCACCACCATCACCACTGTCACCACCATCACCATTACCACCACTATCACCACTACTATTGCCACCATCACCACCACCACCATCACCACCTCACCATCACCACCACCACCACCACCACCACCATCACCACCTCACCATCACCATCACAATCATCATCACCATCACCACCATCATCACCACCACCATCATCATTACCATCACCATTATCATCACCACCACCACCACCACCATCACCACCACCATCACCACCACCATCATCACCCCCACCCCACCATCACCACCATCATCACCACCACCATCATCATTACCATCACCATTATCATCACCACCACCACCACCACCATCACCATCACCACCACCATCACCACCACCATCATCACCCCCACCCCACCATCACCACCACCATCACCACCATCACCATTACCACCACTATCACCACTACTATTGCCACCGCCACCACCACCATCACCATCATAAGATGGTCAGTGAGTCTCACTGTCTTGTTTTTGTTTTTGTGTTTTTGACTAATCTAGTGTCAAATGACAAAACTGAGCCAGATAGCGGTGGAACCCTGCCTCATTCATACTTACATACATTCAGAGACTGTTGAGCTGGGCTTTGGGGAAACAGAGCAAGGAGCTCACAGTTTATGGTTCATATGGATCCAGGGTGAGTGCAGGGGGCAGTAGGAGCAGTGTCCTGAGTTGGGTTGGGTTTAAGAGGCAGGGTGTGAGCAGCGGCAGGGAGGAGAGGAGGATGTCGCAAGGCAGCGCCTATGGGGCAGTTGCTCTGTGTCTGCTTCGCCCAGTGCAGGGAGAACTGTGAGATGGTCCTAAGGGTCTCGGAGAGAATAACGGGGGCTGTCCAACTCTCTGCGTTCCCGGAGCCATAGCCTGGAAGAATTAGGGTTGTGAGGTCTTACTGCTCATTCTTCACCAGAGGAAGTGCCCTGTGTCTGCTGCTATAGCTTCCTGTAACTCAGGCCATGCTGCAGAGTCTCCTCAGACACTTTTATCACCCCCATATCTACTGGAGCTGAGAGCTGGGGGCAGCTGTGCACCTCCTAGAAATCTGGGGAAAAGACCAGGGATGGAGGGTTACAGACTACTAGGTCTGGGGTAGAGCTTTGTCCCAGAGGCCTTCCCCAAGACTTCTACCTGTCCACCCCACAGTGTGGGATGTGACCCCACAGGTGTGACCCAGTTCTCTTTCTTTCTTTGATATTTTCCAGATTCCAGCATAGTGTACAGGAGGGTCCTCAACCATGCTGCACCTTCCAATCACCTGGAGGGGCTTTAAAATTTTCCAGTGCCTGGACCCAACCCCCACTTCACTCTGATTTAATTCTGAGGTGGGAATTATTTTCAACCCCTCCCCCCCACACACACACCCATGAATCCAATGTGCAACCATAATTAATAGGAACAAAAAGGAAAGAAAATGGTCTTTGGAGTTGGGCTTCCAAGCCCTGGCTCTACCACTTACTGTGTGATCTTAGGTGAGTTGTTCAACATCTCTAAACCTTATTGCTCATTTCCATTGTTTAAGTAATTAAGAAACTAATAAGCAAAACAAAATGGAGACCAGAGTTCCTGGTTCTTAAGGAGGTAACTGTGGATGTCAATTGAGAAAATGTATGCAAGGGCACTTAGCACCTGCTAGGTGCTTTTATAGCCTTAACCCACCCCAACCCCCAACCCCTGTGCACTTTCCAGAGAGAGAGAACAGGATATTGTCACGTATATATCACAAAATGTGCACATAGTCTGCAGAGAGGTAGGCCCTGCTGCCCTATGGTTTCTGAGATACAGTGGGAGCAACGCTCACTCCTACAGTTGTCAGGTTAAAGGCCCTAAGGCTTTATATTGGTCCTACTTGGGATTCATTTAGCATCTTGAACCTGCAATTTGTCTTTTTCCAAATTTGGGAGATTTTCAGCCCTTATGTCTTCAAATAGTTTTTATGCCTCTCTTTTCTCGTCTCTTGTTCTAGGACTCCGTTTATACAGATGTTAGACCTGTAGTCCCCCAGGCTCTGGGTGTCTCGTTTGTTAGTCTTTTTGAGTCTGTTTTTCAGGTTGCGTATTTTCTCTTGGTCTGCCTTCACGTTCACTCACTCTCTCTTCTGTTCTCCTCAAGGCACTGTTAGGCCTATCCAGTAGATTTTTAATTCAGATACTGAATCTTTCACTTTGAGAATTCTTACTTGGTTCTTTTTAATAGTTCTTATTTCTCTATGGGATTTCCTGTCTCTTCACTCATTACAAGTCTGTTTTCCTTTATGTCTTTCCAGACAGTTATAATGGTTGTTTTCAAACAATCCGTATTGATTTCTTTTCTCTTGTGCAGAGGTCCCACTTTCCTGTTTCTTCAGATGCCTGGAAGTTTGGGGCTCGGTCCTAGACATTGTGGATGAGATGTTGAAGATACTCTGAATTTTGTTATATTACCCTGAAGTGCATTGATTTAAAACAAACAAATATGGGACGCCTGGGTGGCTCAGTGGCTGAACATCTGTCTTTGGCTCAGGTTATGATTCCAGAGTCCTGGGATTGAGTACACATTGGGCTCCCCGCAGGGAACCTGCTTCTGTCTCTGCCTCTCTCTCTCTCTGTCTCTGTCTCTCATGAATAAATAAAATCTTTTTAAAAATAAGTAAATAAAAATAAAACAACAACAACAACAAAAAAAACCAGTTAACTTGGCTGGACTCAAACCCCAGCCTTTGTCTCTCCTATGGTGGCCAGTAGCAGACATCTCTGGGCAGTTCCTCCAGCCTCTGTGAGGGTGGTGAAGGCAGCCCTTGCGTGCATATTTCATAGATCAGCCTAAGATTTGAGAAGAGTTTACATACAGAATTTGAACCTCCTCCCCCTGGCTCTTGTTTTGCTGGTATTCCCACCCTGACTCTCCAGTTGCCTCAGTCACCCAAACTCTGTACCGTAGCTCTGTAAGCCAGCAAGATTGTGGGTTTTCTACCTGAACTTGAGCTGCCCACTTAGCAGATGCTGGAGCCTGCCCTCAGACAAACCTCATCACTATGGGAAACTCGCCTACATGCTATTCCTGTCTTCTGAGTGTTGAGTCCCCTCTGGTGTTGCCTACTTCTGGTTTTTCTCCAAAGCCTCAGGCAGTTGTTGATTGTGGCAGGGAGGGTTGGTCTGATAGCAGCCATTCCACCCTTACCTGAAGTCCAAGCCCAGTTGTTTGGCTTCTCCAGTGAGGGGATGAGCAGAGAGGACATTAGACATCCCTCTGGGTCACACCTGCATCTAGTGGGATAAGTTAAGACATTTGTTCACAGCGACCATATAGCCCAGAGGCCCGGAGATAATACAGGCAAACCTCACTTAAGTGGAAGCTGATTCAGATGGACTTCACACTCTAAGCCAACATGGTCCAGTAGAACTTCCTTTGGTGATAGACCCATTCTCTATTCTTCAGGGCCCAGCACAATAGCCACTAACCACATGTGGCCGGTGCCACTGAAAAACTGAATTTTTAATTTAATTTTATTTTTACTATGTTAAGTTAAAATTTCAAGAGCTTCTTGTGGCTAGTGGCTGCTATACTGGACAATGCAGATCAAAGCAAATCTAAGAACTCAAAGTCTGTCTGGATTTACAGAAGAATATGAAATGGGGGAACTGCAAGAAGTTTGGAAGAAGATTTACTGTAAACAATGAAGAAGAAAAAAGGAAACTCACCTAGGGCATTTGGGAAATAGGATTTTCTGTGTTCTCCTCCTCCTCCTCCCCCACCCACAAAAAAATTAATACATAGAATAGACCCTTTCAGGGCCCTGTTGTAATGCAAAGTGCCTAATGGTATTTGAAACTGAGAGGTTTATTAGGGATTAATTACAAAGGAACACAGAAGAAATGTTTTAAGTTACAAATTCCCCTAAGGTATTTGAGATATGATGTGGTTTATAAAAATTAGATTTGGGGACACCTGAGTGGCTCAATGGTTGAGCGTCTGTCTGCCTTTGGTTCAGGTCATGATCCCGGGGTCCTGGGGTCGAGTCCCGCATCAGGGTTCCTGCGGGAGCCTGCTTCTCCCTCTGCCTGTGTCTCTGCCTCTCTCACTGTGTCTCTCATGAGTAAATAAAGAAAATCTTTTTTAAAAAATAATAAATAAATAAAATAAATAAATAGCAATTAGATTTGCCTGTTACTTCTGGGGGAGCACCTTTCTGGCAACTCAAAGCTAAGTTGCCTGGGACTGGCTTTGCCTCAGCCCAGCCTTGCTGGAAGCCCTGAGGCTCCTGGGTGGAGGGCACCTGCCCAAGCCTCCCTGCTGCAGTGACCTGAGCACTGGGATGGGGGTGTGGCCTCCCCCTCCACCCTCCATCCTCCTTTCCCCATTGACAGGAGCTGTAAGAGCCCTCAGGTCCCCCACCAGAGTTGGTGTTCTGCTTCTACGGGACTCTGCGGGCCCCGGGTGCTTCTGTGTACCTTGACTGTAAATTGGGGAACATAAGTGAACCCACCTTCTGTTTTGGGATGAAATGAGTGAGCATGAGTTAAAGCATATGGTATGTGGACGCACCGTTTACAGCAGCCCCTGGCACACGGTAACCTGCTCAGTATGTCCTGGTGAAAAACCCAGTTTTTCCTCCATGCTCAGGTTCTGTCCGCCTCTCCCCACTCTCTCTGAATGCGCTGGTCCCAAGGCTCACCCTTGTCTCCCCAGCCCTTGTCCAGGACCCTGGACAGACCCTGGCACCTGCCCCCAGCGCCCCACCTGCCCCCTGCCTGCTGGCTTCTCCTTCTCTGGTTCTCTTTCTCCTTTGGAGGCTTCCGGCCTCCTGTTGTATCTCATTGCACGTATCTGTTGCTCTCCCATATTTTCACCTGCCCTGATCCTTGGAGGGGTGTGGACAGGACAAGTGACCTCACTGGATGTGAAAACAGAACAGAGCAAGAGAGAGCAAGAGCTGAGGGGGAATAGGGTGGAGCAAGTAAGGCGTTCACCTCAAATGCAAAATGGAAAGGGTGCCCGGAAGGTTGGTAATCAGGATAAATAACATTTCAATGCAATATTCTTAAAAACTCCAACTAAGGGGCACCTGGGTGGCTTGCGGGTTGAGCGTCTGCCTTCTGCTCAGGTCGTGATCCCAGGGTCCTGGGATCGAGTCCCACATCGGACTCTCCACAGGGAGCCTGCATCTCCCTCTGCCTGTGTCTCTGCCTCTCTCTCTGTGTCTCTCATGAATTAATATATAAAATCTTAAAAACAAAACAAAAAGCAAAACCTCCCACTAATGCCACAATTCCACACCGAACAAGATACCAAAAACGTTCCCTAAAGCCGGATCTGACCCTGCACTTGCACAGCTGACTGGCCTCGCCTCCCCCACTTGTGGCCCTGCCGGAACCCGACTTTTATTTAACATTTTGATTATTTTGTTCATCATGGAATTTCTTCTGTTAATTTGTGTTCTGTGAAATGTTACGTAAAAATACTATTTATCTGGATGATTAAGGTTTCCAGCACCCCTCCCTTAAATGTTGCCCCCTTTCCTTACATTCCTCAGCCTGAGCCTGGCCCTGGAAGGAGAGGCTTTGCGAGCAGACTCAGTCCCGAAGCAGCCAGCCGAGGGGTCTCAGCAGCCCCCAGGCAGCCCTCTGGCTCCCACCTCTCAGGCCAGTTGCTCCCAGTCCAGCTTTGTGGGCATTGGCGGCAGGCCCTGAGCTGCACACAGGAAAAAGGGCCCTGTGGCACAGTGACCCTGAGGGCTCCCAAATGACCCCTGTGACATGCCCCTCTAGGGCCCATGACAACAACCACACAGTATGGCCTGAAGAAGGCTGACTACTTCTCCAGGGCAGCCCAGAGAACCATGCTTCCCTGGCTGTTTCTCTGTGGCCACCTCACCATTTGGGGACCTCCCAGGCCCTGGGTTAACTTCTCTTCTCCCTACCGCAGCTCTGTTTTGGTCTCTCTCCTCCACCCCCTGCTTCCCCCTCGGCTTCTTCATCATTTACACTGAGGCCAGACTGGGGACTGACCACGGGCAGGCGTGGGCTCATGGGGGTGGAAGGAGCCAGAAGGAGGGACCCCGCCCTACCAATCCTGTTCTTGCCTCCCTTGCACGCCTACCACAGCCCTCTTTTCCAGACCCAAAATAGTTCCCCGGCCCCTCCCTTAGCCCCACCTCAGGGGTGACTAGAAATGCCCAGGCCGTGGGAGTCAGGGGCAGAGCACTCACCAGATCCTGCAAAATCAGGCCAGACTGAGCAGGAACAAAACGGAATCTCCACTCTTTGGAACCTGTGGGCAGTACAGGGACGCAGGAGCACCTGACCTGGCCGGTTGTCACCATCCCACACACCCTGCTTCCTGACTCCCAAGGGCGTCCTGGCTCCTGCAACATGTCCTCGCTGGCAAGTGGGAGCTTTGGCCCAGATGCGGTCCACTGGTGGAGGAGCCTGGGTGTTCCTGAGTCCGAGCCAGGGAAGGAGTGGGAGCCAGCACTTCGGGACCTGTCGCTCCACACAAGGCAGCGCACGTGTGCCCAAGGTTAACCACGCACAGTAACCCCGTAAGCAGCATGCATGGCCACCCAAAGCCCCCCCAGCCCTGCCCCATCGATGTGCAAATGTTTTTCTGTATTCACTCGGCCAGTAAACAGCTGCTGCCCTGACATCTCCAGGACACCCCAGACACCCCCCCGTTCCAGCGGCTAAAGTGTGAACATGTGGCACAGCCACCGCAGAGGGGCACCCAGCCTCCTCCACCCTATAGCCCGGGCCATTCCAGTCGAGGGGCTCCCGCCCGTTTCTGGTTATCAGCTATTTTAATGGCACCTGTCTGTGGTTCATCCTCATGCCTTTGGGCAATGGGACTGGTTGGGACTGTGTCCTACAGACGAGGATACCAAGGTTCTCAGGGTCTGAGCCATTTGCTGCAGGCTGGATTCGAACCCAGCTGTGTGTGGGTCTGGAGCCCCTGCTTGTCCTCCGTGTTACGTTGTCTTTGAGGCAGGGTCGGGGGAAGACTCTGGGGCATAGATCCACCTCCCCTGCATGACAACCTAGAGGAACCCCCCCCCCCCATTCTCAATGCCGACCAAAGACCAAGGGGCCACGGTGGTTAGCCATGCCCAGCCTTCGGGGGAGTCAGGCCCACGATTAAAGGGTTTGAGCTGCCCCTTGCCCTCTCCTGTGTTTTCTCTGGGCAGTCTTTGTGGCATCATGACTGGAGGACAGACATTCAGGGGCACCTGTCTCTAGTAGAGCGGGGAGGTGTGCACAGAAAGGAGGGGTGAGAGGCTGACCTCGCCTGACCATCCCCCTAAATCTACCCCCCAGGCCATGGGGAGGCCCTTGGCAAGTGGGGAAGCAGCCAGGCTAAGGCAGAGTTTATAGAATAGAGAGGAGAAGGGGAAGGGGGCGCCGAGCAGGTGCCGACAGACGACAGATGACAGCAAACCTGCCTCCCCTCCGCCCTTCCTGCATTCCCGCTCCAGGGCACAGGGCTCTGGGCTCAGCTGCCGGTCCTCCCACCCCTTCCCCTCCGCCTGTGTCAGCAGAAAGTTCTCAAGCTCAAGAGCCCACACGAAGAATTATAACGCACATTATAACATAATATATTATATGATATTGCGTTATATTATATTATGTCATATTGAATTATATTATTTTCCATTTATCAACTCCTTGCTCTGTGCCAGACACTGTGCCAACTGTTTTACATACGTTATCCCATTTGGTCCTCAGAGACACTCTGATAGATGTAATATTATCCTCTCTCCTTCGCCAGTGAGAAAAACGCAAGGCTCAGGGAGGTCAGACAGTTTCCCCAGGGTCCTCAGGATGTGCACTCTGGTGGCATGCTGTCATCTTGTTGGGGTCCCTCTGCCTCCCACGAGCCTTGACCTCTGTCAAGACCCCAACGAGCAGATTTCCCTCCGGGATCTTGGTGGAAATGACACACCGTTGCACACCAGGCCCCCATGAGTCTTGTGAGCCTGGCCCCTGCTGCAGCAGGTGGCCATGGGAGAGGCACCTCAGCTCTTTGGGCTTCAGCTTCTTCCTCTGTCTGGTGGCCTGATAATGCCCAGACTGTGAACTTCACAGGAGATACAGTTGGTGTCAAAGGCCTGGGACGTTTTAAAGCGTGATGCACATATAAGAAATGTGCTTGGCTCTTGCTCTGGTTTGCCTTCCTTTTTTTTTCCCCCCTCCCTCCTACTGAAGCTTGTTTTAGAATAAGGCATCCAAAGTCCTTTTCCATCTCCACCTGGACAGGGTCACTGTCATTAATGGAGATGCAATGGAAGGTTCCAGAGGAAATCTGGGAGGACCCCTATTGCAGAGCTAATGACGCATGTGCACGTTCTCAGCTCACCTGCTCCTCCAACATCTGCCCACTGAGGCCTGGGGCTGAAAGTTTTTCCTCATCAGTTCACAGGCAGGACTTTGAGTTTTCTCCGGTCACAGCTGACCTGCATGTTCCGGCTTTGATGGAAGATGTGTCTCTCAGATGCTTGGAGCAGGTGCCACCGAGCACCCCTCTATCTCCCAGCCCCACCCCCACCCCGGTGTGGAGGCTGGAGCAGCCGGCAGAGGGGGCCAGAGGAGGAGGGGAAGGAAGGGAAAGGAAGGAGGGAAGGAAAGAAAGGGAGAGAAAGAAAAGGAGAGGGACCATTCTACCTAGGCCCAGCCGCTCCCAGCAGGCGTTGGCTCTCAGCCTTGGCACACTCGGGCCTCGCTCGGCCAGGCCAGCTGGGATTCACTGAGCGGGTGCCTTGTGCTGTGTTATTTCATGGGCTTCAGTCACTTGGCCGCTTACGAGCCATGTGTCACCGTTATTTCCATCCCACAGATAAGGAAACCGAGCTGAGAAAATCAGCCAGAGGCTCCAGGGCTGCAGGCAGCAGAGCTCCTGTGTGAGCCCCGCTGCAGGCCTGGTCCGGGCAGCCTCCCTGCTCAGCTTCTCTGCGTTCGGGCTGGGGGATCACCCCCTACGAAATCCCTTTCAGAACTGAGAACAGGTTTCCCAAGGCCACAAACATGGAACAACCACACTGAAACAACTGCGTAAGAATTAGCAAATATTTTCCAGAAAATGGACGTATAAAAGAAAAGTCCTGTGTTAGGTCACACGTGAATGGCCCTCTGCTAAATGACTCATGGCATGTAAATACCCAACCAGCACCCCCAGATGGTGTCATCTGTTCCAGGCCCTGCCCGGCCACTCCTGGCTCTTCCGATGAGTGTGTCCAAGAGAGTTCTTATGCTTTCCTGTCTGGCTAAGGTGAACTCTGTCTCCTCCAAGAACGTCGTCTTTCTTTTACTTAAAAAAAGAAAAAAGAAAAAAAAAAAGCTCTATGGTAAAAGCTCACTGGCCTCTTGGAATTATTCGTATTGTTTAACTAAAGCTCTTTGCTGTTTTGCTCTGTTGATCTGTTTGTTTGGAAAGAACCTGCCGCTTCCCATCCTGCTGATCCACCTCAGCGGCTGTGCCTCGGTCCCCAGTGCCTGGCATCATTAGGAGGAAGAGAAATGGGGCGCCTGGGCGGCTCAGTCATTAAGCATCTGATTCCTGATCTCAGCTCGGGTTGCAATCTCAGGGCTGTGAGTTTGAGACCCACGTGGGGCTCCACGCTGGGCGTGGAACCTACTTAGAAAATAAAAAAAGAGGGCAAGGGATGGTCCCCGAATGTGTCACTTCCTGGAGGGGCCTTCCGCTGAGTGCTGTTGCTCTGCCAAGTATCTCCCCCACACCCGGGCCCCACGGGCAGTGGCCTGGTGTCAAACAGCCCTGGGCGTCTCCTTAGAGCCTCTGGAGCTCTGGCTCCTCCGCACCTCCACGGCCCCCCTCCCTGCGGGGACCACCGGCTGCTGGTGCTCCCCTTGCCCCTTGCCTTGCTCCCCGGACCCCCTTCCCATGGTCATGTGAGATGCAAGGCTCCAGCCCTCCCCAGGTGTTCAGAGTCTGCAGCATTTCAGTGTTTGCTTTTTATGAACGGGAAGCAGTTCTGTCTGCAGAATATTAAGTGGCTTGGGTAGCTTTGGGAAGCAGAGCCACTAATCCGCCGACATCTGCTGCTTATGTGATCTTATGTGGCGCCTGGCAGCCCCACTCCCCTCTTCCCTCTCCCCCCACCCCTTGGGCCCCTCCTCGCCACCCCCCAGTTGATCCCCAGGGTCTTGAGGCCAAGGGAGACAGGGAGATTGGGGCTAACCCAGCCATGGCTACCTGATAGTAGGGAGCTGAAAGAGTGACCTCCAAGTGCCCTCTGAGGCCCAGGGCACTGGCCTGGCCCAGCCCAGAGACCTTGAGCAAGCTCCTTCCTCTGGTGGGCTTTAGCACCCCTAGGAGGCAGAGGAGGGGACGGGCCACACGAAGCCCAGGGCCACATACCACTCCCGTGCACACCTCCTCCCAACCAGTGTGGCCACGGCTCCATCCATGTGCCACACCTTCCCATGAGCTGTTGGCTTCCCCTGGGATATGCTTCCTCCTGCCCTCACCTGGTTCAGGTCCCATCCCCTTCCTGGCCAGGTTAACACTGGTGTCCTCCATGTGACTCTCCCTGTTTCGTGTCTAGAGACTGGGCCTCTGCTGCCCTTTCTACTCTCTCTGTCTCCACAGTGTCACCTGCTGCATGCAGATCTTCTGGGGAGTAAAACCATGTGCCCACAGCCCATAGGTCCGAGCTGACACGCAGCTAGATAATAATGCTCTTGCCTTAACTCGGGGTGGGGATGGGATTGGTCCTGGCAGAGGGATAAACCAAGAAAAGCTCCCCATTCCTTTTTCCTCCCAGCCTGGATCCCCAGCTAGTCTAGGGGCCATGCCCCAGGCTGAGTTCAGAGCCCTTGGAGGGGTTCCTGAGGATGGAAGAGACACAGGCCTGGTGGGAGAAAGCTCACAGTTTCAGTCTTACAGTCAAACCCACACCCCACTTAGTAACATGTCCAGAACAACCCAGGAAGAAGTGTAAATCCATACTCCACAAACAGGATGCTGAGAACCCCACAGAGTTACAGAGGAAAGCGTGGCTGTAGTCCGGGCAGGCTTCCTGAAAAAGGTGGGGTTTGAGTCTGGACTGAGGTACAGAGCTCACATTTGCAGAGAAGGAAAATGATAAATTCCAGGGAGGGGAAGAGATACCTACAAAAGTGTATGTGATCGTTTGCTGGAGATGCTGTAACATCAACAGAAATTTATTTTCTTCTAGTTCTGGAGGCTCAAAACCCAACATCAGGGTGCCAGTAGGGAAGGGTCTGTTCCAGGCCTTCTCTTTGGTGTATCGATGGCCGTCTTCTCCCTGTGTCCCCACGTGGCTTTCCTTCCTTGCACGTCTGTGTCCTCATCTCCTCTTCTAATAGGACATTGATCATATTGGATCAGGGTCCATGTGAATGACCTCATTTGACCTCAGTCACTGCTTTAAAAGCTTGTCTCCAAATACAGTCATAATCAGAGATGCTGGGGGTTAGAGCTTCATCATAGGACTTGGCGGGGGAGAGGCTCGAGGAAGGAGGTCACAGTTATGATGGATGCTAGGGCCAGGGCATCAGCTCCAGGGTCAGCCTGACACCCTCCTCTCTCCGTCCTCCTGCTCTCCTGTCTTTTCGGAGGGCAGCTCCCCAGGGGACAAACCCCACAGTATGGAGCAAAGGCTTGGGAATGATCCCCGCTGGGTGGCTCACTGGCTCAGGGACCGTGAGCAAAGCTCATTTGACCTCTGAGGGCCTCAGGTTCCTCATCTTTGTCAGGAGAATAATGTCCACTTTCCAGGGTGGCCGTGGGGATTAAAGGGGTAACGTATGCCTAAAGCCCTTGACACCGAAAAGTGTGCACCATTATCAGTTCCCCTACCAGAGACAGCCCCAGGTTCCTGCGCTGGCCCCCAGTGGCCTGTCTTTCCCCTCTTGACTCTTACGGAGTTCAGGACACCCAGACACCACAGAGGGGGCTCGGTGCGCAGCATCAAATCCGTGCCCCAAGCTGGGTACCCTCTGGCTGTCACTCGCAGCCTCCACCCTGGTCTGCATCCGTCCATCACAGGAGCAGCAAGATGCTGAGACCATCCGCCGTGGCCTGGGAGCTGGCACCAAGCCCTGCGGGCTGGATTTGGGACACTCCCAAGAACCCAGGATGCAGACGGCCCTGAGCTTCTCCTGCGGAGCTGCTCTCTCCAGACAGGCTCTCTCTGAGTGCCAGCCAGAGGCTCTCGGTGAGGGCTCTTGAGTGGAGAGCTTGCCAAGCGGAGAACTTGGAGAACAATGGAAATGAAGCCAGAGTGCAAAGTGCACACGAGTTGACACTCTGAGAAGCGCCCGACTCCGAGGCCAGCTGCGGGGCACTGGACGCTGCCAGGGACGCTGCATCCTCCGAGGCTCTGGGGTCAGGTCGGCCTGGCTGCGTTCAGATCCCATTCCCCGTGTCCTGTTGGTGAGATCTGGGACAAGTTGCTAAATCGGTGTGAGCCACAGCCTTTCCTGTCTAAAGTGGGTAGAACAACATTGCCTGGTCTGTTGGGTGCTGGGAAGCTAGTCCGGGGGACATAGGATAGACACCACTAAGCATTGGTCATCACAGGTGTCTGGCTGGCCGGTTGGGAGGACAGGGACAGAGGCCCAGGGATCCTTAAGTGAAGCCTGCTCTCCGTTCTGTAGCAACAGGCTGTCCTCTGCGTGCGTCACCCTTCATCTCTCCTGGGCTGGCCCTGGGCTTTGGCTGCGCTACTGTGTAGCAGGATGAGTTTTTGGGAGAATCTAAGCTTCTACTTCCTTCCGTGGGTGCAGAAGGAGCTGCATTTCTAGCCTCCCCTTCCCAGTGGCCATGGGGAACTGAGCCAAGTGGGCGCTGGATGCTGGCAGGCGGGCTTGGATGAGTCTGGCAGAGTGAACCGGAGCGCGCTTCCGGAAGGTTCGCAGGTGGGGGGTGGGTGGGGGCACAGATTGGTGCCTTGGCAGAGAACTCTCGGTCATCCCCCTTGGCCATGCTGTCGACCACCTCCCCGGGTCCCTGCCACCTGCCCCCCCCACCCGCCCCGTTTTCCACTCATGACACAGATGTCCTGAGTCCTCTCCAAGCTGCCTTAACATGAGGGAATTCGATCTCAAATATGTTGCACAAATGAATAATAAAAACAAAGGAAAATTACCCTCTTTATTGAAACTCATTTTATGAATAAAACAATTATTCTGGTAATTGAAAAAATGTGTCGTTAAATTAAATGCAGTGGTTCCTATTAAAATTTTAGTGCGTTTTTGCTGCTGCCGGCTAGAGGCTGGTAATTATAGTCGAGAGTTTCGCTTTCTCTTTATTGTTTTTTAATCTCTCTGTGCTGCGGCTCTCCGACGATATTTTATGTCAGGGAGATTTAGAGCCGCTGCTCCCGACGGGCAGGGGGGAGGCTGGCCGAGGGGGGGGGGCGGCGTGGCCAGGGAGGGGGCGGGCCGGCTGGCAGGTGCTCCTGCGGCCCAGCCGGCCCGATTGGTCCCCTCAGTCATCTGTCAGCCTGGTGGCAGCCAATCACAGCCCTCCCAATCTAGCGCCCTCCCGCCCGCCCTCCTCCCTGGTCCCCTCTGCACTTGGCTTGGGGAAGAAGGGAAGCCTGGAGGTGAGCCTGGGGATGCCTGGGCCTCAGCTCCTCCCGGAACCCCCAGTCTGGGAAGCAGCAAGGGCGGGCCGACCTCCGGAGGTCCTTCCTGCCCCTCTTGGGGTTAATCTTGGAAGGCTGCGGGGCTTTGCGCGCAGGCCCCGCGCCTGGCTTGCTCCCCCTGTTATATCCATAGCTTCCAGCATAATCGATGGTGCATTGGAGCCTTTTCATTCTTGTTGAGGAAGGGAGGGCGAGCGGGGGGTAGGGGGGAAGGTAAGGCTCTGATAGGGTTAGGTAGGGAGTCACAAGACCCGAGAATGGAGAACGGCCTGGAAAGGCTGTGAGTTCCCTTTGCAGGCGCCTGCCCCATACCAGGACGGTGTAGGTCGGGGGCAAACCAGAGGGCTCCATCCCCGTTCCCAGCAGGAGCTGCAAGGCTCCTCGGCTGACTCAGACAGTTGGTACCTCCCCTTGATGTGTTATGCGTCTCCCTGGCTCAGGCTGCGTTTCTGTTCTTTGTCTGGGAGATTAAGCTCCTAGTGGGCAAGGTCTGTAGCTGTGCAGCCTGCCACTGGGAGCCTGATGAATCTGACTGGGGCTGGAAGCTTCTGAGCATTTATCACCAAGGCACCAGCAGCTGGGAAGGAGCCAAATGCCATTGTCCAGCGTTGTCAGATGAGCCCTTGGCACTGGGCGGGAAGGAAGGCGGGAGAGCATCTCCCAGACCCTGGCTTGCGCGCTCTGTGGTTTAAGGCGACCGTCCTGACTGTGCCAATCCTATGCATTCCCAGGCTGTCGCCCCCAGAATCCTTTTCCTTGTCCTTCCCCTGTTCTGTCCTGTATCATGGGTGACTGTCTTCCTGGATTCCCAGGCTCCCAGGTCAGCTGGCTCAGGCTGGGTTTGGCCAGTGAGAGGCTCAGGCAAGAGATAGTAGGTGGAAGGAGAAGCCCGGGTGCGAGCTCTCCTTTCTGCCTCCACTGGCTTCCTCAAAGCAGCTGTGTTCCATTCACGACTCCAGCTCCTGGCGGACAGAGTGCCCTGTCCTAGCTGCCCATGGTGATCGGCTGTGTGCTCAAAGAACCCCCATTCTCTCCCGGACCCTTTGGGCCAGGATGGTCGAGTTTTTCTGGGTTACTACTCTCTGGGTCACTCACTGGTCCCCATTTTCCTTGTCGGCTGTCCCGTTGCCTGTAACCAGCTCCCCTGCGGCAAATTCTTTTGGTGCTAATATACCGGGTCGTTTCTGCTTTCCGGTTTGGACTCTGGCTGTCCACCTGCCCTACGAACATCCCCAGGAAGTGAGACAGGTGGCAGAGGGGCTGTGGGGGTGAGGGTGGGAGAGGTTGCTGCCCAGGAGAGGTGGCCGTGTCCAGCCGGTCTCTGCGCTGGGCCTCTCCGTCTCTGCAGACAAGTGGCAGCTCATGTCCAGCCCACTGTGCTGATCATTTTATGCTGGTCCATCCACATGGGACAGTACCTCATTTTGTAGTAATTGAGCTATTTCCCCAGCTGGGCAAAGGGTAGAAGGTTAGGGCCCTTTCCTGGGAATGCAGCCTCCAGCAGAATAAATTACAGAACCATTAACCCTAGAGCAGAGTGGCTAGGAGGCCACGCAGGGACATCCATGGCCCCACCCCTTCGGCCGGCCACCTCCCTTTCCTCGTCTCCTACTGTGTTGATTCAGCTTGAGTCATTTTAGCCACATCTCCACCGGTCATACTTTTAAGCCAGGCTGGCCCACCTTGATAGAGAAACAGTCAGGGCACCAGCCCAGAAAGGAGTTTGGGGCAGGTGGTGCCGGGAAAGGAGCTGAGGTGAGAGGGGGCGGATGGTGCAGCGACATGCCAGCTGACCTGGCACCTGGGAAACACAGGGCACAGCCCACAGTGATGCAATGCAGACCAGAGGGAAGGGGGGTGTTAGTTGAGCACCTACTATGTGCTAGGTACTTTCACTGTACCCTATTTAATTCTCTACACCGGCGAAATGGGAATTATCATCTGCCTTTGATAAATTGGCAAAACTGAGGCTAGAGATGATCAGTAGGTCACACAGCCAGGGCCGCTTACTGCACACCCGGGTCCTGCCTTTCTTCACTAATCCTCTTCCTTAGCATCTCCCAGAAGACTTACTGAGTAGCCTGAGCTGGCCCCTTGCTCTGTCAAGTCCGAGGATCTGGGTGCATAGAGTCTAAGACAACAGCCCACCCATAAGGGGGCACAGGTGGGCATGGACATGTCATTCGTTAGCTTGTCCGTTTGCCAGACGTTCGTGGAGTGGCTCCTGTTTGCCCAGCACTGTCAGGGCACTGGGGGTAGACACTTGTTTTCATCCTCAGAGAGCTTGCAGCTGAGCAAGGAAAACTCACCCAGGGAGGCACACGCCTGGTGAGTCAGGGTGACAAAGCGTGATGAGGGTTACGAGGGGCGAAGCCTGGTGGGCCATTCCCGACAGTCTGCTAGTTGACCCCTGGCAGAGGGTGGGATCCTTCGGGGCTCAAGCCTCAGACCCTCCTCGCCTCCCCTCCCCTGACTCCCCGGGTGGCTCATCTCCTGCCATCACTGCACTGTTCATCTCTACTCTCTCGCTCTCTCTTAAAAAAAAAAAAAAAAAAAGTGGATGGCTTGGTGAGCTGAGGATCTGACTTGATTCAGCTCAGGTCATGATCTCGGGGTCATGAGGTCGGGCTCTGCACTGGGCATGGAGTCTGCTTGAGATTCTCTCCCTCCCCCTCTGTCCACCCCCATTTCTCTCTCCCTCTCTGAACTAATAATAATGATAATAGTAATAAGCCTTGTCTATAGCCCAGCTTGCCCTCCTGAGCAGAGCCGCCATCCACCTTCCTGCTGCTGGAGGTAGGGTGGAGGGAACGTGCTGTGCTGTGCTGGTGAATGTCAACAACCAGCTCTGGGCTCATTGCAGTATCTGTGGGTTTCGGTGGCCTGCGTGCCCCACCACGGCCGGCTTCAGGCCCCCGTGCTGTGGGCTGAGTTTTCGAGAGCCGGGACAAGCTGGCTACAGCACAGGCCGTAGAGGAGCACGCGGACTTGCCGCCTCCCTCCCGCAGCAGGCACCTGCTCCAGGGTCCCCGGTCTTAGTGGCATCAGCAGCTGCTGCTCAAGCCCGAAGCCCAGGAGACGCCCTTCCCCTCCTTGTTCTCAGGCCACTTCCAACCAGCCACCAGGTGCTGGCCACCATCACTTCTACCTTCTGCACTTTCCGGATGTCTCAAATTCGTACCCCGCTGTCTGTCCTCTGGGCACTCGCCTCACCGTGGTCACCACGATCACTGCGGTCACCGCCGCCTCTCTACATGGTCATTGCCGGAGTGTCCCAGCAGGCCTCCCCTGTCCAGTCCCCACGTCACAGCCAGAATGATCCTTCTGGTGCAGGAATCTGCTGTTATGTGCTAAAGCCTTTGCGGCTTTCCCATTACTTCACCCACCTGCTGGGCCTCCCTTCACCCCACTGGCCCCTAATCCCTGCCTGCAGTCCTCCCCCGCCACACACCCCAGCCACTGGGACCTGCCACATTCTCTCTGGCCTCCAGGTCCTGACTTGTGCCTCCCCTTCCTCTGAAGCATGCTCCCATCTCTGCTTCGCTGACTCTCATCTATCCTTCAGGGCTTGACTTAGAGACCTTCTCTTCCAGGAAGCCTTCCCTGATGCCTCCAGGCAGATTCAGCCCGGCTTGCCCCCCTCCCCACCCCATAGCACTTCCGAGTGCCTTATCCAGATCCTGTTTTTATGTTCGCCCTCTTCCCCTGGTCCAAGAACACACTGAGGGCAGGGGCTGAACCTTCGCTCACGGTGCCCTACACATGCTAGGCTCCCAGAGAATGGTTTTTGGGGGAATGAATGAAGGATTGAAATACATAAGTAAAGTTTAATTAGTCAGGTACAAGCTAAAGAGCAAAGAGCACCTACAGGGTCCTGAGTGATGCTGCCGCAGGAAGCGTTCTCCAACAGGAAGCGGCCCCGGGTGGGTGGCCACCTGTTCTGCAGTAATCTAAGCAGGCTGCCTGGTGGAGGGAGCCGCTTCCTCTCTTCCGTTCCCCTCTCTCATTTGCTCCCTTCTCTGCTTCTCCTGTCAGCCCAAGAGCTCCCTCACCAAGAAAGACTGCTGCTTGCTGGTTTTTCCCTTTGGCAGGAAAATCATTCCTTTCTCAGCCAGCAGCAGGACCCGGGCAGGGGCTGCTGGTGCCCAGTGTCCCAGCAAACAACAAGAAGGCCGATGGCGTCACCACAACGGGAGTTCTTGACGTGTCTCTTTAGGAGGCGACGGGGGTGGTCCCTGAAAGCCAGAGTGCTGAGAAGGGCCGGGCTGGCAGGAGCAGCTGCGGGCGTGTGCGACACATCTCGGGGCATCTGGGCCAGTAACCAGGGCAAGGAGGCGGCTGCTGGGTGGGTCATGGGGCAACCGCCTTCCAGATGCCCACTCTTCCTTGGGACGGCAGCAGAGCCCGGTGTACGGGGTCAGAGGCTTCAGCCACACGAAGGCTGAATATCTGCTTGGTGAGGGGAAGCCTGGTTTCCCTCCGCTCTGGTTCCCCTGGACAGGGCCAGGCTGTGGGCAGCGGCCGCCCCGGCCACGTCCTCCCCGGGGAGCAGGCATGCGGCCTTCCGGGCGCAGTGAGCCAGTCATCGGGGCTGCAGACGGCTGATGGGAGGCCAGGGGACGGAGAAAGCCCAGCACTCCTGGCTCCTGGGCCACACGGACCTTGGGCACTGGTCTCAATATTCCAAAATATTCCACAATAGTGGATCATGCCCTAGGGGGAGTGATCGCCCTGTACCAAGGAAGCTGCAGGGAAGCCGGCTGTGATGCTGTGCTGGCAGGAGGTGCCGGCTCGGGAGAGGGATGGGGAATGGGAAGGGGGCGCAGGCATACCGAGGCCAGGCAGCAGGGCCCTCTGCCACCCGCCTGTCGGGAGCATCACTGGAATCCTGTGAGCTCTGAGATCGCAGAAGGGGCGCAGGCCCCGGCCTTAAACATCACCATTGCCACATCCTCGCCCTGAGACAGTGGGCACGGGACTTAACCACTCTTAGCCTCCATGTCCTCATCTGTAGAATGGGCCAATAATACTTCAACTTACCTAAGTAATTGAGATTTTGAAAAAAGTAAACAGCACACAGCATGGTCTCTGGCATGCTGAACCCCTCAAAACACATGTGTTCTTTTTGTCTCTCTTCTGACCAAGAGCCTGGCAGGGACCGGTGAGCCTCTGTACCCTCCCGTGGTGGTACAGGCAGGCCCAGCCTGGAGGGAAATGGGATCCAGGGACTGGCTGAGCTCCATCGTCCCCATCGGCGCTCTTTGGGGGACCCCCCTCGCCACAGATATGCCCTCTCTGAGCCCGTGTCATACAAGCTGCATAGACAGCCCCGTACTATCTGCTTCCCCCCGCCACTTGGGTTTAATGGTTGGTGTAGCTTCCGAGCCTTTACCCAACGGAGCCCAGGGAGTGGATGCTCAGGGGCCAGAGGCTGGCTGCCTCACTCAGCAGCCACTTCCGAAAGAGACACTTGTCCGAAGCCAGACTCAGTCCCCTTGGTGGGCTGTGGCACCAGCACAGCTGGACAGACTTTCCAGGAAATGCATTGTCGGGGGTGGGGAGGTGAGCACCTGGACCCAGGGAGACAGCCCAGGGGGGTGGCTCAGTGCAAGCTGTGTGACCAGGGCACTAGGTTTGCATCCCAGCTCGGCCACCGCTAAGCTGTGTGGCCACAGATGATGCCTGCCCCTCTGAGCAGTCCTGTTCTCTGGCGTGTGACACTGTGAGTGGTTGGACATTTGAAAACAACCCTGGGGCACCTGGGTGGCTCAGTCAATTAAGCGTCCGACTCTTATTTCAGCTCAGGTCATGATCTCAGGGTCATAGGATCAAGCCCCACTTCGGGCTCCACGCTCAGGGTAGCGCCTGCTTGAGATTCTCTCCCCGCCCCGACGCCCACGCTCTCTTCTGTGCACACATTCTTTCTCTCTCTCTCAAATAAATTAATTAATAAAATCTTAAAAAAAAAAAGAAGAAGAATCCATAGATTCTGACATGTGAATTCAAACCAAAATCACAGGGATGCCTGGGTGGCGCAGCGGTTTGGTGCCTGCCTTTGGCCCAGGGCGCGATCCTGGAGACCGGGGATCGAATCCCATGTCGGGCTCCCGGTGCATGGAGCCTGCTTCTCCCTCTGCCTGTGTCTCTGCCTCTCTCTCTCTCTCTGTGACTATCATAAATAAATAAAAATTAAAAAAAAAAAAACAAAAACAAAATCACAGATCCTAGGATATCGGAACTGAAAGGCAAGACCCCTCCACAGACCCGCAAGGGCGCCAAGGTTCAGAGGCTGGAAGCGGGTCCCCCCACCAACACTGACCTGCTCCCCTCTGGTCACCCAGGGGCAGATGGAGGAAGTGTAGCCTGAGGAGTGACCCAGGAGGTGGCCGGCCCTTCCCTGGCCCAACAATGGGCATCTGGCCTTGTCTTCCCCCTCTGCCCTGGGGAGCCGACCTCACGGCGCCTCCCTACATCTTTAAGCACAGCTCGTGCCTTGGAAGAAGCAGCTGGCCCAGGTGTCATTTCAGAGCAAAAGTGCCCATTAAACCACCACTGGCTGCCAGGCCCGTCGAGTCCTGGGAGTGATGTTCGCAGACATGTCAGCCTAATGAGTTAATTGATTCTTTCCTCCGTGCCTGCCATGAGAGGGAGGGCAGGACTGCCCCCGCCCTGAGTCTGGGGAGGGGAGGGTGAGGACCCCGGCTTCCTCCCTTCCCCCATCCCTCCCCCTCCCTTCCCTCAGGACTCCCTGCCCCCAACCCCTGACTCTCGCCCGAAACACTTTTTTAGCCACTTCCCCACAACCTCTCCGCAGGTGGCATCTTTTTTAAAAATTAAGACTTTGTTTTTTGAGTAGTGTTGGGTGTGCATCGAAATGGAGCAGAACGTACAGAGATGCCCCATGTGCCCCTGTGCCCCCTACACGTGCACAGCCTCCTCGCTATCGACCTCCCGAGTCAGGGGTTGCATTTGTTACAATCCAGGAACTTCCTGGGTCATTATCACCCAGAAGTCCTGGTTTATGTTAAGGTTCGTAGTCGGTGTTGTACGTTCTTCCATGGGTTTGGGCAAATGTATCATGGCATTTACCCACCATGACGGTGTCCTACTGCCCTCAAAATGCGCTGTGCTCCACCGATTGACCCCTCCCTCCTCCTCCCCCCTGGCAACCATTGATCTTTTGACTGTCTCCATCATTTTGCCTTTTCTAGAATGTCATTCAGATAGAATCGTACAGTCGGTAGCCTTTTCAGACCGGCTTCTCTCACTTAGGGTTAGGGATGGGCGTTTTCAGGTTCCTCCGTGTATTTTCATGGCTTGATGGCTCATCATCTTTTTAGCCCTGAATGATACTCCATTGTCCGGATGGACCATAGGGCATTTACCCATTCGCCTACCAAAGGGCATCTTGGTTGCTTCCAAGCTTTGGCGACTATGAGTAAAGCTGCTGCAAACACCACATGCAGGTTTTGGTTGGACCTGTTTTCAGTTCCTTGAGCTAAACACCAAGGGGCACTCCTGTTGGATGGTGCGCTACGAGTAGATTGACTTTGGTAAGAAAGTGCCACGCTGGCTTCCAAGGTGGCCGTGCCATTTTGCCTTCCCAGCAGCCACGGACGAGCTCCCTGCTGCCCCACGTCCTCCTCGGCATGTGGTGGTGTCAGGGTTCTGGATTTGGGCCTTCCCGATAGGTGTGTACCCGTATCTCGTTGCTTTAATTAGCATTTCCCTGATGACATAGGAAGTGAAGCCTCTTTTCATGGGCTTATCTGCCATCTGCCTGTCTTCTTCGGTGGGGTGTCTGTGAAGGTCTCGGGCCCATTTTTTTAATTAGGTTGTTAGCCTTCCTACTGTTGAGCTTTAAGAGTTATTTGTATAATTTGGATCACAGTCGCTCTGCAGATGTGTCTTTTGCAGACACTGTCGCACAGTCTGTGGCTTGTCTGTTCCCTTGACAGTTGTCATCTTTTGAGGTGGGTCCAAGCCTCTGGGAGGGGCCGCGCCTTGTCTAAGTCCCGGGTCACACAAGCCGCCGCACACTGCAGCCTGTCTCTTCCAGAATCGGTTATCTGACCCAACCCAATCCTGACAGGCAGACAAGGGCGACCCCGAGCCCCACTCAGAGACCCTCTCCCCACCCCGAGGCTGTTCCTCAGCCTGCTCAGGTTCACCAGGTGAGAATCCCTCTGGGGTCTCTCTGTGATGTGGTTTTGAGAAAGCCCCAGCTTTAGGGAAAGGATGGGGGCAGCCTGGAGGCTGCAGGGGCCCCTCCAGAAAGAGGAGCGAGGTCCTGGGAAAATGAGGCCCGAACCAGTCCAGACAGCTAAGTGGGTGTCCCTGGGGCAGCCCTGCGGAGCCGAGGGAGACACCCCCCTCCCCCAGCAGCTGGTGGTCACAGTGCCCTGCTCTGTAGGGTTTGCCATTAATTGGCCCTAATCAGATGGGGGAGCAGTGGGAAGTGGCAGTGCTGTCCTGTAGCTACGCCCCAGGGGGACACTCATCAGCCTTCTGGGGCTTGGGACTAGGGTGGCTGGGGAGCCTCTGTTTCTGGGTCTTTTGCCCACTTGAAGCAGGGCCTCTAGCTCCATGTCCTGTTGCCCTCTGTCCCTTCCCTGGTCCTCCACCCCCGCCCCCGGGCATATTCCCAGTAGACCCCCCCTTGTCTCTAGTGCACATATATTGGGGATCCCTGGGTGGCTCAATGGTTTAGCGCCTGCCTTCGGCCCAGGGCATGATCCTGGAGTCCTGGGATCAAGTCCCGCGTCGGACTCCCCGCATGGGGCCAGCTTCTCCCTCTGCCTGCGTCTCTGCCTCTCTATGTGTGTCTCTCATGAATAAATACATAAAACCTTTAAAAAAATAATGCACGTACATTAATTAAGGAGAAAGTCACTTGATGGAATGAGCACTTGGTGTTATACTGTATGTTGGCAAATTGAATAAAAATAAAATATGTATTAATAATAATTAAGGGGCAAGTCCTAGAAGGTAACAGTCAGCTCTCCAGCCCCGCGCCCCCCCGCCCCCCGGGCCAGGGTGACCTACACATAGCAAGGGTGGCTGGGCAGCTGGGGAAGAAAGTGGGAAGTTCCAAGGGAATCCAGTCAGGGGTATGGTCCCCTCTGGGGTATGCCCAGAGTCAGGGGTGTCTTGGGGCGGGGAACCCCAACAATACTTAAAGGGTGTGGCATCCAGCCTTGGGAAGAAGATGTAGAGTTCGGAGACCTTTCTTGGCAGGAAGACAAGGAGGGAGAACGGGTGAGCTGAATCCTGGCTGTGACCTGTGACTCACTCCTGTTTGCTAGAGACCAGCCACCCCAGTGTCCTGGGCAGCTGATGGGCCCTGAGGTGGGGACCTGGGACCTGACTCTAGCTGTTTCCCCGCTCTGCTCCAAGGTCTCATGTGAGCCATTTCTCCCCGGTGAGTCTCTGTTGTCTACCTGTGAGATGAGAGGCTTGGGGTTAGATGGTATCCGAGACGGTTCTTGGAATGGTCCTTGGCATGATCCTGGGACTGCGAGGTGTCCTCATCCATGCATGCATACATCATCCATGCACCCCGCTATGTGTCCGCCCATCCACCCATCTACCTACCCATCTTCCCACCCATGTATACATCCATCTGTCCCTCAGTTCACTCATGCATGCATACATCATCCAATCCACCCCTTTCTGTCCATCCAATCCCTCCATCCATTCTTCTGTCCATCCATATATCTGTCCACCCATCTGTTTATCCACGTATTCATCTGTCTGTCCATCCATTAGCTTGTTCATTCATCTACCCACACACCTGTCCATCCATCCGTCCCTCTATCCCTCCACCCTCCCTTCATCCATCTAGTGCATTAGCACCTGCTCCATGCCAGATCCTGTGGCACACTCTGGCAAAGACACAGTGATGTGTGAAGAGAAGGAGCCATGTGAACACACAGGACAGGCCCCAACCTCCTGAGGAGTAGCTGGAGGGGCTTTGAAGCTTCAACCTGAAGGATGAGGGTGCCGCACAAGCCTCAAAGTTTGTTGTGCGAATTTAAATGACTTTGTGAACTGCAAAAGAACACCATAAATACTGGTGACCGCCACGACAATCATGCCAGGGCCTGGGCATGGGTCTGGGACAGACCTTTAGCATCTCCTCGTTTTCAGGTGCCTTGACCTCCAGCTGCATCAAAGTACCTCCTGTTCTCAGAACACACCACATGCATTTCTCTCCTTTGCTCACCTTTCTGTTCCTCTTTAAGACCATGCTGAAGTGTGTCTTCCTCCAGGGAGCTTTCCTTGTTCTCTGTATTCTCTAGTTTCAAAGCATTTGTGTGTGGCTCTGAGCACCTGGGTGCAGCAAGCAGGTGGGCCGTGTCAGTCACATGGATCACGTGAGTGGCCTCACCCAAGAGGCGCCCAGTCCATGCTGGTTGAAGGGCAATACCCAGGGTCCAGAGGCTGCCTCCCTGCCCCTCATGCCCCAGGGCTCCTAGAGGGTGGGCATGGCCACTGTGGCCCTGCCCTCCACTGGAAGCTGGCCAGGCTGGACTCTGGAAGGTGGCAGGAGGCCCGGTGACTCCATCCACAGCCTCTCTCCATGCAGAGGAGCAAGCCAAGTGTGCCCCTCACGCCAGCCTGAAACAATGGCTCTTTCTGGCATCAGATGCACAGCCACCTCTGTGTTCAGATGTGCTTCCTGGCTCATGTCATCTGTGATAGTAATTCCTGCATGGACAGGGGGAAAGGTTTGGGGAACCTTCTTCCCCTGCGTGGGAGCAGAGAGGGAGAATCTGGCTGACTTGCTGAATGGGGTCTCTGGTTCTATATGCAAGGCTTAGGGGGTGGGGCGGGGAACAGACTGTGCGGGGAGTCTGTCTTGGAGTGTGAATCCTTTCCCGAGTGGTGGGTGTCTGCTGACCCTGCACCCCCCAGCATCCTCCTCTGGGGACATAGGAAGAACACCCCCATACCATCCCTAGGAGGGAAGGTGAGAGCTGGCTGTTGCAGGCCACGGACCCCAGGGCTGTGCCCTCCGGAGGCACAGAGTGAGTGTGGTTTCTAATGAGTGTCATGACTTCTGGGCCTTCATGGGAGGGCGCTCACCTCTGGTCACCTCCTGCGGTCACGGGCAATTTCCCACAAAGCTAATGAGGCTTTGGGGCCCCTCACCTGCATGCCCCTCCGAGGCTTTTATACATAATTTTGTTTGATATTTTATATCTTAAAGAGAATCACCAAATCATGGCCCTGCAGGCCTCAGGCCCCTTGTTGGCTTGGGGATGGAGGCCGAGTGTCCAGAGGCCCCTGCCCAGCATGCCAGAGGCCCAGAGCCCAAGACCCTTCTGTGGGGGGCTCAGGCTCCCCAGGTGCTGAGAATCCAAACACACACCCTCCGAACTGTATGGCACCTGACAGTTTGCAACAGGAGCTTCACAGTCTCATGACGCCCAATAAAAGAGATGCATTTGTCACCATTTAGTGGCAGAGACTCTGAGAGGTTAGGGGCTGTCCTAAGAGCACATAGTAAAAACAGGCCAGGACTTGCACCCCAGATCTCAGACTCCAAACCCCACTCCATCTCCACAAAACCATGAGCCCCACTGGCTAGGATCTTACTCTCGTGTCTAAACACGTCCCAAGTTTTCCGTGGGTGGATTCGTTAGCGACAGGCTGCTTTGAATTTGACGTCTGCTCCTTCCTGCCACTCAGCCCGGGTCCACCCTGCACCCCCTTCCCTCTGCCGCCGTGCATTCTGGGCAAACTCATTTTCCTATCAAATCAAACAAAAGCAAACTAAATCAGGAAGATAGGTCCGCCGGGAGAAATGCACAGCCAGCAGGGAGAGGCAGGGAGGGCAGGGCCAGTGGCGGGGCTGCTCTCGATCTCCTAGTGTCTGAAACGGGGGTGTGGGCATCACCTTCCCATGCAGGTGGGGGTGCCAAAGGCGGTGAGGGTGAAGCCGCCAGCAGCGTGCCACACCTGCTAAGTTGCAGGTCAGGGTTCACTTGGTCCTTCTGGTGTCTACGATGTGAGTGTGACCCACACCTCCGTGTCCACTCGACTGGCGAGAGAGCTAGTGTCTGGTGCTGTTTGCTCTTCAAGAAGAATGCAGAGGTCTTGGCAGTAGCCTCTGCCCTCCAGATCCCCTTCCCTGGCACCCCAGGCCCTCCAGGACAGCTGCCTGTCCCCAGCCAACGCTGCCCTCACGGCTGCTGTGTGAGCATGCCCATGCCACCCTGGCCAGGAGCAGGGAGGGGACAGCAAGAAAGGGACATTCCCACCGTGAGGCCTGGGCAGCAGCTGGCAGGGGTCCCTTCGCAGGGCACCTGGCAGCTGCCCATTGACAGCTTCCTCAGCCAACATCACACAGCACTGCTGCGTATCGGGGTTGTGCGATGGGGGTTGGGGGGCTGGGGTGTGAATCGGCAGCCAGAGCGCGGCTCCTCCCATCTGTGGCCAGGACGGGGGCTCTAAGGGATGCCCCTTGGCCCTGCTCTGGTGAAGATGCTGGACTCTTGCCTTACTTGCCTCCTTGACTTGAGGGGTAGGTGGAAGTCCCAGGGAGCGGAGAGGGACAAGGAAGGGCCCTGGGGCCCAAGTCTGGGACTCTACTACTAGTGATGAGTGTCTCCAGGTGTAGCCTTGCCAACTAGCGTCTGTGTCCTCATTTATAACACAGGTGCTATACTAAATGTGGCCTACCTGGTGTCACATTCTGTTGGGGACATCAGAGAAGCTATCAAAGGTAAAGCTCATCGACACCAGGAGGGAGTGAAGTTAGACACAGAGAAGCATGCGCACGTGGTATGTGGTATGCGTGTGCACGCACATGTGTGCATGCGTGTGAAATGTTCCTTCCCACTGGTCTTTGAGGATTACAACAAACCAGGCCACCCTTGTTGAGGGACCTTCTGAGGTCGTGGAAACTATCAGATCATCAAAAATGAAGAAATCTGAGAAACTGTCACAGTCCATAAGAGCCTAAGGAGACGTGATGACCAAATATAATGTGGCGTCCTGGACGGGATCCCGGAACAGAAAAAGGACATGCAGAAAACACTAGAAAAGAAGCTTAATAGATTATGTAGGGATCCCTGGGTGGCGCAGCGGTTTGGCGCCTGCCTTTGGCCCAGGGCGTGATCCTGGAGACCCGGGATCGAATCCCACGTCGGGCTCCCGGTGCATGGAGCCTGCTTCTCCCTCTGCCTATGTCTCTACCTATCTCTCTCTCTCCCTGTGTGTGTGACTATCATAAATAAATAAAAAATTAAAAAAATAAAATAAACACACCAGAAGGCTTTAAAAAAAAAAAAAAAAGATTATGTAGGTGATATAGCCTACTTAATAAGGAGGGATCTGGTCCCTTATTTTCGACAAAGGTACCATCGGAATGTAAGAGACGTGAGCCCCGGGGGCGGCTGGTTGACTCAGTCAGAACCCTCTGAACCCAGGGCGTGATCCTGGGGCCCCGGGATCGAGTCCCACATCGGGCTCCCCGCAGGGAGCCTGCTTCTCCCTCTACCTGTGTCTCTGCCTCTCTTTGTGTGTCTCTCATGAATAAATAAAATCTTTATTTAAAAATCTAGAACTATCCTAACATGAGAGTTTCCTTCAGCAGCACCACCACCTAATGCCCACTCCTGCCAGGACTGAGTGAGGGGCTTCTGTGTTCCCGTCTCAGCTTTGTTTCGGACTTTAACCCGTGTGTGACGCAGACACGGTAGCGTTTCCCCAGACCTTGCCTCCGTGTCTGGTGGATTCCCGACTGTGTAGCGAGGCCACCAGGAGCGAGGAGGCAGGGTGCCTGGTAGCTAGGAGTGGGGACCCTGGCGGCACCGCGTCTCGGCAGCTGCCTACCAGGGGCCTTGCTGAGCAAGCCACCTAATCTGAGCCCCGTTTCGTCTGAACCTCAGTTTTGTTTGGGAAACTGTAAAGCTCCGGGAGGGGCCCAGCCTGTTGTCGACGTGTGTTGGATGGAGGTTCTGGATCTCCCCTTATGCATGTGTCCGCTCTTGTGCCCAGGGCCATGTCTGTGTAATCCCTGAGGCCTGCCTACCAGAGGCGGTCCTGAGGGCTTGGTCAGAGTTCTCTGGTGGCTACAGGCAGCCCAGCCCCATGCCGGAGAAGTAGCCGAGAACCCTTCCCTTGTTGTGATTCAGCAAGTTGGGATGTCGTTGGGCACCTGCCTGCTGCCCTGACCCCTCCTTCTACCTTCCCATCCTTCAGTGGAATGATTCACTCATCTGTCCATCCATCCATCCATCCATCTATCTATCCATTTGTCCTTCCATCTATCTGTCCATCCCTCCATCCCTCCATCCACCCATCCATCCACCTGTCCATCCTTCCATCTATCCATCCATCCATCCATCCATCCACTCATTCATCTATCCATCTATCCCTCCACCCATCCATCTGTCCATCTCTGTCATCCACCCATCCATCCATCCATCCATCTGTCCATCTGTCCGTCTGTCCATCCATCTATCCATCCATCCATCCATCCATCCATCCATCCATCCATCTGCCTATCCATTTGTCCTTCCATCTATCTGTCCATCCATCCATCCATCCATCCACACATCCATCTGTCCATCCATTCATCTGTTCATCTATCCATCCATCCCTCCATCCACCCATCTGTCATCCATACATCCATCCACCCATCCATCCATCTGTCCATCCACTCATTCATCTATCCATCTATCCCTCCACCCATCCGTCTGTCCATCTCTGTCATCCATCCATCCATCCATCTGTCCATCTGTCCGTCTGTCCATCCATCTATCCATCCATCCATCCATCCATCCATCTGCCTATCCATTTGTCCTTCCATCTATCTGTCCATCCATCCATCCATCCATCCATCCACACATCCATCTGTCCATCCATTCATCTGTTCATCTATCCATCCATCCCTCCATCCCTCCATCCACCCATCTGTCATCCGTACATCCATCCACGCATCCATCCATCTGTCCATCCACCCATTCATCTATCCATCCATCCGTCTATCCATCCATCCATCCGTCCATCCACTCATTCATCTATCCATCTATCCCTCCACCCATCCGTCTGTCCATCTCTGTCATCCATCCATCCATCCATCCATCTGTCCTTCTATCCATCCATCTATCCATCCATTTGTCCATCCATCCATCCACTTCACTCCTTTGTTCACCGAACACCTTCTTTGTGCCAGACCACAGAAGGAGGTTCTGGTTTTACTCCAAGGGCAGTGGGGGGGCCATGGCAATGCGGGGTTTTTTAAAGAAATTTCTTGGGGTAAAAGATACACATAACATAAAATTTACTATTTTTATTGTTTCTTTCCAGTTGGAGTAGAATTGCTGCGCAATATTATTAGCTTTAGGGTACAACATAGAGATTTGACAATTACACACTGTACGTACGGAAGCTCACCGCAATAAGCGTAGTTGCTTATTTTAGCCATTTTGAGGTGGACATGTCAGGGGCACTGAGTACACGCACACTGTGTGCCACCATTCCTGCCACCACCCCTGGAGCTTCTCTCATCTTCCCAAACTGAAAGTCTGTCCCCGCAACACCAACGCCCCCCTCTCTTCCCTGCAGCCTCTGGCATCCACCGCTCTACCTCGTGTCGCCGTGGGTTTGACTGCTGTAGCTACCTCATGTCAGTGGATTCACACAGGACTTGTCCTTTGGGGACAGCTTATTTCCCTGAGCATACTGCTGTCCTCAAGCTTCATCCATGTTGTAGCAGGTGTCACGATTTCCTTCCTTTTTAGGCCTGAATAATACCCCATCATACGGACAGAACACATTTTATTTCTCCATTTATCCATCGATGGATGTCTTGGGTCGCTCGCCCCTCTTGGCTACTGGGAATAAGGCTGCTGTGAACATGGGTGTGCACAGACCTCCTAGAGGCTCTGCTTTTGGGTCTTTGGAGCATATACCCAGATGTGGAATTATAGGACCCAATAGAAATTGGGATGGCGTGAAGCTGGGGAGCATACTGGGCTCGTTTGCTAGCTTTTTACTAGGCTCGGAGTTATTGAAGGAATCAAATCGGGAACAGAACGTGCTCTTGGGACTTGTATGAGTTTCCTGGGGCTTCCGTATCAAAGTACCACAAGCTTTGTGGCTTAAAACAACAGAAGTTTCTTGTCTCGCAGTTCCAAAAACCAGAAGTCTGGATTCAAGGTGTCAGCAGAGCCACGGTCCCCCGAGACCTGGAGACAATCCTCTTTCACCCCTTCCCCGCTTCTGGGCAACCCTTGGCATTCCCTGGTTCACCGCAGCATCCCCCTAGACTCTGCCGCTGTACTCACACGGCCTCTGCCCCGTGTGTCTGGGTCCAGATCCCCGTCTTCTTAGAAGGACACTAGTCATGCTGGATGAGGGCCCACCTCGATGATCTCATTTTAATTTGGTTACGTCTGCAGAGGCCCTATTTCCAAATAACCTCACAGTCCTAGGTCCCAGGGGTGGGGGCCTTCAGTAGAGCTGTCTCGGGGACACAATGCAACTCATAACAGGACTCTTGTTCCCACCCAGACAAAAAGGCTTTGTAGCCTTGGGGCCGTGATGCTTTTTTTCACCGAAGGGGCCTGGACCCGAGGCCCAGCCACCCTGTACGCGCCCCCGCAGCTAGCACCACGGCTCCCAGCTCCTGCCGCCTGCCGTCCCGCATCCCTGGCCCCAGCTCCCTCTCCCGGGTCGGCTGTGCTCAGCAGAGCGGGCTTGATCTACGGTGGCAGGTGGGTGGCAGGCGGGCAGGCCGGGTGTTTAATCTCCCTTCCTTCCCGCCCACCCTCGGGGGCTGCCTCCCTGAGACTTCACTTCCCTTCGACGACAAACGATGATTTCTTACTCTCCCATTTATGGTTCTTTTTCCTCCGTAAGGGGCCTGCTCAGCCCATCCGGTGAATGATGGCCAGACAAATTCCAAGCGACAAGGAGATGTCCTGGAAGCTTCTCCTTAGTTCTTTGGGAGATTTGGAGGGGAAGGGGCAGAAGCGGCTTCCTCTCATCTTTGGGGCTGAGGAGGAACTGAAGCAGGGAAGCATGGATGGTGCTTGGGACAGTGTAGGGACCACCCCACCTGCCCTCTGTCTGGCCTTCTTCTGAGGTCACCTGCCTCTTTCATCTTGGGGGGGGGGGGTGGTGGGGAGGATCACTTTACTCTGGATAGCACACCCGGGATGTGCAGTGAGACCAGGTTGGAAACTGATGGGTGGGAATCC
Source organism: Vulpes vulpes (assembly GCF_048418805.1). Taxonomy (NCBI): domain Eukaryota; kingdom Metazoa; phylum Chordata; class Mammalia; order Carnivora; family Canidae; genus Vulpes; species Vulpes vulpes. The sequence goes on from NC_132781.1 coordinate 7,387,245, forward strand.
AAGCCTCCTCTAAGTTAGAGCAGCAAAGGGGTGGCCCCCAGAGCAGATGGGGATGGCTTGGAGCCCCAGCATCTGGCCCCACTCTGCTTCTCCTGGTCAGCTCCAGGAGATGAGGACACATGACCACAGCATGCCCCCCCAAGTCATTTATGTTTGAGAAGAGGCGGCTGTGGCGTGCAGGGGGTACCCAGTGACCACCCTTCCTGCCCTGCCCCTCCTCCTTGCTGCTGCCCAAGGGATCGTGGCATTTCTCAGGTGCCCGCCCTCCCTGAACGCCCAGTGGGGGCAGGCCCCAGGCCTGGCTATGACTGAGCATCACCCTATTGGACATGATTCATTAGGAGGCCAGACAGTGTTTGGCTCGGCTGCTCATCTTCTCACGTGTCACCCTTACACGTTGACTTATTTATGTATTTATTGAAAAAGCAATCTGTGCTCATTTTAGAACCGGAATTCTGGTTTGAGGCCCTGAGGCCCCAGCATCACATGAGGAGTTTGTGGCAGAAGGCCTTCAGCAAACCCTTTAAAAGGGGCAGAGGGATCGGGGGGGGGGGGGGGGGGGGGGTTGTGGCGGTGGGTGTCAGCAAAGGAGAAATACAGGGAGCCTGGTCCAGGGGCTTCCACCTGGGGAGCCCAATAGACCCTCTGCTGATTCTAAGCTGTGACTTTGGGAAGCTGCTTAAGCTGTGTGTGCCTCAGTTTCTCCAAGTATGAAATGGGTACAGTCATGGCACCTACTTGAGACGAGTGGGTCTGGGTTCTGAGTACATGCCGCAGCCCCAGCACTCACTGACCCCCTTCCTGCCAGGCGCAGCATCCCTGGGAGCTGCGCATCTTCATCATCCGGGTACCAGCCACTTGCCCCCAGGACAAGGTGCCTGCCCATGCACCTGGCCCCTCCGGGGTGCAACTGAGCCATGCCCCCTGCAGAGGTCAGTGGGGCCGCACCCACCCAGCAGCAGGTACCTGGTGCCAGGCAGGGGAGAACAGGGCCCCAGGCCAGGCCCACTTCTTTATTCCCTTCTTTTTTTTTTTTTCTTTTTTTTTTTTTAATTTAATTCCCCTCCTCCCAGCCTCCATTCCCTTCTTTTCAGCCAGTGGCACATTTGTGAATGCAGATGCTGGGTTTTTCTCCTCCGAGGTCATTTGCACTTGTAAGCATAGGTGAAGGTGCCTCCTGGCAAGACAGTGGAGAAGGACTTTAAAGAGGGAATTTAAAGAGGGAGTCAGCGCACCAGGGGAAATGCCATAGAGTTGGGCCACTCAGAAGGGCTCCACCCCTGCTCTGGGGACCTCGTCCCTCCCTTGGTGATTCCTCTCTCTTCCTTCTCTCCCAGGTGGGCACACACACACACCTGCATAGGCTTCAGGCTACTGCAGGAGGACACCCCTCTCCCTCCAAAACAAACCTCCCTTTCTTTCTCTCCCAGCCTCTACCCTTGAGGCCCCACGGCCAACCTCCCTGCCCCTTCCACCCCCCCCCCACCAACCTGCTCTCCATTATCAGATCTGGAGCCGATAAAAGGAGCCCTTATGAGTCGGGTCAATAGATCCAACTCCGGCAGATAAAAGCATGGGGGTTGTGGGAACAAAGCGGAGAACGGAAGGCAGGAGAGGCAGCAGTTGGGGCAGGAGGAGGGGAGCCATGAAGTTCTGAAGGCCCCAAAGCGGAATCACGGACAGATTGAAAATCTGCTTTGATGGCCTCTCCGTTTATCTCCCTCGTTAACAGGCGGGGCCAGTTGGCAGGGGTGAGGGGAACGGGGCAGGAGGCTGGCCGCGTTTCAATTTGATTTCTCGGGGCTTACGATCCATCCTCTCTTTGCATAAAAAGGGATTAATATCGGGGGCTGAGTATTAACTCAACATCCAGACACACACGTGCACACGTGCACACACACACACACACATGCATGCGTGCACACATGCACACACACGCACCGCTATCCCAGGCTGCCAGCTCGGGCAGGCACCACTCCAAGATCCGGCGCCTGTCCCCAAAGCCTCAGGGCGGGCCAGGGCCCCTGCACCCCAGATTTCACTCCTCCCCCCCCAACCCCAGCTGTCCTCCAAGCTCAGAGGAGGCCTACCTGTCCCCATTATGTAAATAAAGTACAGGGCAGTCTTGATCCCTCTGGGAGGGATTAGAGTGTCAGGAAGGGGGAGGGGGGGACCAGGGATGGGGTGGCTGGGCCGCAGCTACCTGCAGGCTGTTCCTAACCTTCCAACGTCAAAGAGGCCCGGCAGCCAAAGAGGCCCGGCAGCCACTTGTCACTTGCCCCCAGCAAGGGCAGGGGTAAGAGCTGGGAGCTAGCTTTGTGCCCCTGAGCTCCCCACTTGTTTGCTCATGGAAAGGGCACACCCCAGCCCCATAGATCTTGGGTGGGAAGAAGTCTGGAGTGATTCTGTGACCCCTCATTAGTTTGGAGGGAGGAGTCTTACCTCTCTGTGATCGACCTAGGCCGTTCTCCCCTTTTCGGAACAGATGTCAGCACACCTGGCCCTGGTGCAGAGAGAGGTGGGGTGCCCAGGTGGCACAGGCCAGGGGGCTTGGAGAGCCTGGGGGGTGGAGAGGTGGGAGGCAGGACCTATACACCCAAGGCCTGTGCTTATCTCTTAACTAGACTGGAGGCAGCTTGGGGTGGAAAGCAAACAAGAAATCAAGTCCTAGCCTTTCCCAAGCTTGGGGAAGGGCCTCTGAGCCCCATAACTCCCGGGTCCTCCCCAAGCACAGGGCCTGGGTGGCGATTGCCTGCTTGCTTTTCTGGCTCTCCCCCAAAGTCAGTGGTCCTCAAAACGTCCCTGGACGGGTGGCAGAGTCACCTGGGGACTTGTTAGAAATGCAGATTGTTCCCTGCTGAATGAGTTGCTCTACAGATGGGGCTCAGCATATCTTTTTCTAACAAGCCCTCCAGGGAATTCAGGTGCTGCTCTGGTCCACTAACCCCATGCAGCCAGGACTGGGGCCTGTGTGCTAGGTAAGCAGAGCACGTGTGATCAAAGGGAAGGGGTCAGGGTCAAAGGGGAGGAATTCAGAAGAAGAGGTGTCCTTACAGGGAGCAAACCTCAGCCCTAGCTGCCCTTCACCCCTCTCCCCTCCCTGAGGCCAGCATCAGCTCATGGACAGTGGCCACCCATGGGCAAAGCAGCTTTGTTTTGCAGGGACTCATCTGGCCTGGGTCAGGTTCCAGAACAGGCCCCTGCCAGTCGCACCCATTGACACTGACAGAGAGATTTCGGCTCCAAGTCCTACTTGGGTGACACGCAGGCGGTGGCAGGCCAGGGCTGGTGCTCACCGTGTGCCTGTCCTTCCCAGTCGCCGTTCGGTGGCATCTGGAATCAGCCACACTGGGAGTGTTTACACCATAGAAATTTGGTAAACATGGCAAATCAGGGCTTTCTGTTTCTCCCGGAGAGAGGGCGGCAAACTGTTGAGCAGCAGGCTACAGACACATGAGGGACAGCGAGGAAGAAGGAACGTGTGTGTGTGTGTGTGTGTGTGTGTGTGTGTGTGTGTGTGTGTGAGATCTCCCAGAGGCAGCCAGCCTGGAGAACACTCCCCCCCACCCCATGCCGTTTCCCCAGGTTCATATCCACTACCAGGCAGCGTGCCAGAAAGAGGGAAGCATCACCTTTGTCCTCACAGCAACCCCGTGAGCGAGACGTTGACACCCCCATTTTACAGATGGGTAAACAAGCCCAGAGAGGCTATGCAGTGTGCCTTAAGCCACACAGTAAGAAGGCGGCAGAGGGGCCGTCACGGCCCAGGCTGTTGGGTCTCCCGTAACCTGTCCCCTCAAGGAAGGCACAGGTGAGAGGTGCGTACGGCCCCTACACAAGTGAGCGCAAGCCCATGGGTTCATCACACACTAGTGAGGGTTTTGAGTTGAGGTCACCTTTGATGCCCTGGCCAGGGCTGCAGGGGTTGACAGCATCTTTGGAGAGGTCACCAGGAGAGGGGTAGAGATGAGATTCCGCTGTTTCCTCAGATGAGCCCCGGCTCATCACACCAAGGCCTGGGCTGGAGACCCTGCGTCTCGGACGCTCCTGGGCCCCCGGGGCCAGCAGCCAGCTGATCTCCTGGGATAACCATCCCCAGGGAGGCCCAGAGGATGCAGAGGACCCCGTGGCCCACAGCCTAGCCAGGAAGGAGAAGGGAATTTGGGGGAATAGCAGCTTCTTCCTCTGAGATGAGAGGAGGGGAAGTCAGGGCCCAGGCTCTCAGCTCTGGGCTGTCATGCAAAAGGATGGTTTCAGTTGAGGCTGCCCATGGGCCACAGAGATTTCTCTCGGATGCAGTCACACCTCCTCACCCTGAGCCAGGGAGCCAGCACCAAGACCCCTTCCCCGCACCCCTCACCCGGTACCCCAAAGGCCCTGCTGAGGCCCGATCTCTGGCCTGCCCCTCAGGACAGGGCGCCCCGGGCCCCCGCTCCATCCAGTGCCATCCCCACTGAGTCAGGGGTGACTTTTGGTCCCACCCTCCTCGTCCCAACCTCACACATTCATGCACCAGCTCGGTGAGGATTTCCCAAGTCTTTACCCTGAGCTGGGCACCACCGCGTGCCGTCCTGGGGTCCCAGGTCCAAGAACAGACCCCCCAGGCCTTCTGGGGCTCCGTGGAAGAGGAGGAGCGAAGAGGAAGACGAGGTGGGGAAGGAGGAGGCGAGGGAGGGGATGGGAGGAGCAGGAGCAGGAGCCGAATGGCACCTTGGCTCCTGGCTCCGAGCGGAGGTACAGATGTTGCCCGATTGCTGCGCTCCTCCGGCTGCCGTGTTGTGTTTGGAAAGTGATGAATTTCAGCACCAGCTAATTAGTCTCTAATTAGCAAGTGGAGTGTAAACAATCACAACAGATGGGGGAGAAAAGGCATTAGCAATAATGACCGTTCTTCTGGGGTGCCGTCTCAGAGAGGCACTTCCTTGAAGGTGCTGGAGGGCAACCTGGAGGTGGGGCCCGGCGGTCCCTGCTGGTGACAGGTGCCGTGGGATCGGGGATCGCAGGGGCCCTCAGAGGAGGTGCTGGTTGGTGTCTGTGTGGAGGGCAGGCCTGGGGCACCGACCATCCGTAGCTGGGGGAGCCCACGCAGCAGCACAGAGCCCCCTGGGACGTGAGCTTGCGACCCGAGGGGAGCCCCTGTGGATGTGACGTGGTCCAGAATGTTGATTCGGAGCCGGGAGCCTCGCATCCTCGGGCCTTGGGGTTTCCTAGACCTTTTACGCTCTTGCTGGGGACACACACCTGTGTTGCTGGCCACTGCCCAGTGACCAGACCGACTGCCAGGAGATGCGCTCGCCTGCCCTGGGGATGTCACCCTTCCGGGCTCGGCAGCCCGCCTCTGGAGCCAGGCCAGGCCACTGTGCCAACGGGCACAAGTCAGCCCTGGGGCGCCGGAGCGTGCCCTGGCTCCTCGCCTGCCTGGCTCCGGGGCCACAGGGCCAGAGAAGCTGAGGAACTGGGCCGGGATGTGGCGGCTGGCACAGCCCCATCCGCACCACCAGCTGTCCCTGAAAGGGACACCGGAGGTCTGGTCGGTGCCTTGCTCGGCAGAGTGAGGCTCTGCCCGCATCCCGTGGGGACACCAGGGTTACCCCAGGGACCGGGCGGGGGGTGGCTCAGGCTCTGAGAGAGGTGACAACGAGGAGAGGCGTCCAGGGAGATGGCAAGAAGGACCAACACAGAACCTGAAAGGAGAGAGAAGGCCCTTTGATGTTTATGCTCCTCTTTATTAAAGACCTTAATTTTGAAATAGGGTCTTTGCAGATATCTTAAGTTGAGGTCATATGGGATTAGGGTGGGCCCTACTGTCTGGGCAAAGTATGGTGCTGAGGACACGCAAGAGCTCACTGGCCTGCCCCCTGCCCCTGGGGGGCCTGGGCTGACGATGGACTGCCTGACCCCCAGCCCCACCCCACCCCGGGCTGAGCCCGTCTTCTTCCTCCTTCTCTGGAAAGTGACTCCAGGGCCCAGCCTCAGGCTCTTTCCCTGCGGGGACAGGAGGGAGCCCCCAGCCCTCTCTTTCCTTGGAAGAATTGTCCTCTCTGCAGCTGCCATTAGGGGCCTAATTAACAGCCTTGTTGTCTCATCAGCCTGGCAGGCAGCATTGGTAAGAAGGGCAGTTTCACTGTCTGGCAACATTATCCCAGCCCTGGCAACTTGTTAGCGGAGCTGGTCCCATCCGCCCTGGCTCCTGGAGGAAGCAGCTTCTCTCTGGAGGGCGGCCTCCTGCCCCCCGAGTTCGATTCTCGAGAGACACCTGCAGCCTGACTTTGTGGCCTGGGCCTCACGCTTGGAGATGTCCCTGGGTGTCACTTGGGCTGGGGCATGGGGTGGTGATAGCCCCTCAGCCAACATGGATTGAGGGCCTCCACCATGGTGGGCAGGTGGGCAGGCCCTAGAGTATGGACACTGGGGGGTTCTCAACCTCCAGATTGCTGACATTTGAGCCGGGCCCTCCTTTGTCGTGGGGGCCCTCCTGTGCAGGGTGGCACGTATGCAGCATCCCCGACCTCACCCCATGGGACACCAGGAGGACACCCCCTGCCGGTGTGATAACCACAAATATCTGTGGACATTGCCAAGTGTCCCCTGGGGGTGAGGCCCCTGGTTGAAAAGCGCTGGCCTAGGGAGAGAGGCAAATGCACGAAGAGAACATCCTGAGGCCTGATGGTGGAGGTAACAATGTTTAGCTAGAGATGAGCACTCTCTGGGTAGGGGATGGGGGGGGCTGTCGGTGCAGCAGTGCCCAGTGAAGGGGGGCAAGGAAGAGTCAGACGGTGGGTTAATAGGAACAAAGACGCAGGGGTAAGGCTGTGTGGTTTGGTAGGAAACCACAGGTTGCTGAGTTCTCCCACTTAACCAGTATTTCCAGAACACCCACCATGTCTCTGGCATGACAAAAAGGGCCTTGTGTTCCTTGTGAAGGAGTGTTTTATCCTATATGCAGTGGGTACCACTGGAGGAATTGAAGCAGGAAGCACATGGTTAGAAATCCCTTTAATTAAGTAGATCAAGCTAATGACTGATGGCCAGGAGGCCAGGAAGGGCTCAGCAGACAAAATCTAGATCAGAGAGGAAAGGAGATGGGACCAGGTGGCTTGTAGTCAAAGGAGCATCTGGGTGGGTGATGGGATGGGGGACAGGGAGGAGATGAAAGTGACGGCCACCGTGCTTCCGGCTTGGACCGCCTGAGCGACACCACTCACTGTACTAGAGCGTGAGGACGCTACAGGCCTGCAGAGACCCCAGTTCAGCTTTGGATATTTGAAACGTTTGCACCAGGACGTCAGCAGAACACAGCTGGTTCATTCGAGCAAAGGCCGAGCAGCATGAGCATCCCAAGCAGTGGCTGCCACAAGCACGGGAATGGCAAGGATCAGAACAGAGATCTGGGAACCCCAACACTTCGGAGCCCGAGGAAGAAGAAGAGCAAACCCAGGAGGCAGGGAAGTCAGAGGAGAACCAGAAGAAGGCCATGGAAACCCAGGTTTGCAGAGTTTCGGGGAGAGAGTGGTTGGCTTGGCCAGACGCCATGGGCAGATCCAATGAGACTCCAGGGATGGTGGTGAGGCGAAGGAATCTGATGCCCCCGGTCAGAGAAGAGAGACAGGGCTACCTTTTCCCATGGGGTGTTGATAGCCAGAAGCTTTACCAGGAGTTGCAAGGGGTGTATGGTGGTTCCCACTAGCACTTGACTAACGTGGTTCCATTCTGAAGATTAACATGGCGCCATGACATTTGGTAAGACTGACGGGGACGGGGTCCAGCTACGTGAAAACAGGACTACGACACAGAGTGAAAGGGGGGCAGACGGTGGCACCCTTTTCATACCACTGTTCCCATCCAACCTACAGTGTAGGCCCCACCCCACCCCACCCTGCCCTACAGCCTCCCCCTCCATCCACCCCCCAGCGTTTCCGGGTTATGGATACTCCCCGGATGCTAGACACAAGAGTATGGACGCCAGAGAGGAACCGAGGAGCTGGAACAGAGCATGAAGAAACGCGTTCCCACCTCTCCAAGCTAGAATGGGACACGGTGGAAGGATGGTTCTGCTCTCTCCCTCTCCACCTCTGTACACCAGGCAGGGAGGGATGGGTCCGGTTCTTGTGGCTGCCGTAGCAAGTTGCCACACATGTGCTGGCTTCAAACAACAGGAATGGATTGCCTCACAGTTCTGGAGCCAGAGGTCCAAAAGCAAGAGGTCTGGTTCCTTCCGGAGCTCCTGATACAGGCCTCTTCTGTGCATCTTCTCCCTTCTGGGGGTTGGCAGCCATCTTCAACGTTCCTCGGCCCGTAGGCGTGTTTCTCTCACCTCCGCCTCGGTCTTCACGTGGCCTTCTTCCCTGTGCGCCTCTCCGCGTCTTCACGCAGTCTTCGAAGGACACCAGTCATTCGATTTAGGGCCCGCCCTAGTCCCATATGACCTCAACTTATCTACAAAGACCCAATTTCAAAATCAAGGTCACAGTCTAAGGTTCCAGGTGGATATGGATTTGGGGGGCAGCGGAGGGGGGCAAGCCTTCTCTTGGCCAACTTCCTACTCTGTCTTACTCAACTATCATACCACTCTTCATCGGGAGGTTGCTACCTCCAGTTTCAGATGAGAAAACTGAGGCACAGAGCCGGGGTGAAGGAATATTCCAGGCTCCCAGCTCAGGGAGGTGGAGGCAGGCCCAAGCGAAATCCCTGTGCGGTCCAGTCGCGTCTCTCTGGCACACCTCAGCGGCCCCCACCTCCCCGCTCCTTGCAGGGCACCTTACAGCTAAGCCACTTCCTCTGCCCGGAATCGTCTCCCTGGACAGGGAGATGTTTTCCCTCCACGACTTGAAAGGAAGCTAAATCCCCAAGAGGAAATATTTACAGAAGGCTCAAGTGGACAAAATTGTGTAAGAAGACTCAGGCAAGAGGGAAAGAGGGAGCAAGGCCCAGGAGAGACACCCAGGGGAGCTGCAGAAATTAGGGAGAGTTCGGGGGGGCTGCTCCCTCGGCTCCCCCCACCTGTGCCCGGGGGGGAGCAAAGGGGAACGGAGGTACTGGTTGGTCCATGAGTGATCTGGGACAGGGCATGGCCAGAGGGGCTCTCCTCTCACCCAGAAATAAAAGCTTCGACCTTGAGGGGGATGGATGAATGGGGAGCGCGTGGGTGAGCCACGGAGAGATTGATCCGCAGCCGCTGCCGCGCATGATGGCTCTGCAGCGTCCGAGGCAGCGGAGGGTGGGAGAGCCATAGCGCACGGGGTGGGGCGGGGGGGCTCCGCCGCGGAGGGAGGAGGAGCAGAAAGGCAGGGCTCGGGGCAGTGAGGCCCCCCTGGCTGTGCCTGTTGGGGCTCTCCAGCTGGCTGCCCCCCACCCCGTGGGCTCTTCCTAGGAGCAGTGGGGCGCTGCCCCGTGTGCCCACAGCCAGGTCGCCCCAGCCCTGCCCTCCATGGGGACTAGTGTTGGGGTGCACCCTCCCGGTTCTTGAACCGTCTTATTCACTCGGGACTCGAAGGAGGTGGTAGGTCGCCTTGGGATGGGAGTGTGGGCCGTGGACTTGGCCAGTCGCGGGTGTGGACCCCTCCCTCGCCGCTCGGTCCCGCGTGATCTTGGGCAGATCCCAGCCTGCTGCACTGCTGCTTCCCCATCTGTTAGAGGGCCAGTCATGACCTTGAAGGGTGATTGCATCAATTTGGTGAGATGTGCGCCTAGAGCACCTGGGACAACCTGGCAGGACGTGAGCGCTCCCGCCCCATGCTCTGCCCTCCTGCCTGCCTGCGACGTCCCCGCGGTGCCCGGAGCCCCAGTGGCCCCGGGGCTCCCCCCGCATGGCTCCTCCCGCCCCTCTGAGGCACCCAGCCCCCCTGCTCTGGGTTCCAGACCTGGATAACCCGCCCCCCCCGGCCCCGGACATCCAGCAGGCCACAACATACCCAAAATGTGAATTCGGGTTTAGCGTTTGGGTCTCAGGAAGTGGCACCATCACCCCTGATGCTCTCCTTCAGACAAAGCCGCCCTACTCCTCTGGTGCCTGGGGGCTCAGTGGCTTAAGCATCTGCCTTCAACTCAGGTCATGATCTCGGGGTCCTGGGATTGAGCCCCACATTGGGCTCCCTGTTCAGCGGGGAGCCTGCTTCTCCCTCTCCCTCTGCTCCTCCATCCCGCTTGTGCACACAAGCGTTCTCTCTTTCTTGCAAATAAATGATTTTTTTTTATTTTAAAAATAAAAATAAATAAATAGCTCCCCAGTCCCCATACTTCCCTCCACCCGTACAGCCATCACCAGGGTCCAAGCTAAATCCCCTCTTCTCTCCCCCACGTCCTCTCTCTCTGGGCAGGAAGTATTTCCCCCAGGCCTGGAAGAAAGCTAAGCCAGCCCCCCCCACCCCCAGAGGATGCATTTCTCCGAAGAGCTCGTCTCTCCCTGGACCCGTAGCCAGCAGCCCCCAGCCGCACTCTGGCTCCCGCTCTCACCTCCTTCCTCCCAGGCCCCCTCGCACCACCAGAGAGACACAGAGAACTGCAGACCTGGTCATGTCGCTTCTGTGGGTTCCTGCTTCCCCGGGGAGGGGGTGTGGGGAGTCCGGGTCAGTTCCCCTCACTCCATCTCCTTCTCCTCTCTTCCCCTCGCCTCCAGGGCTCCAGCCACAGGGGCTCCCTTCCCAATCCTAGCCTGACTTGGACGGGCCAGGCTTCCTGTCCCTTCAGACTCAGGCACACCTGCTCCTGCTCTTACCTGGCTTCGGTCTTGGCTGGCATGTCACCTCTGGGGGCGGCGATGGGGGTCCCTCCTTCGTGTTCTGTGTGTGCCCATCACCGCCTAAACCTTGCTGTCACGAACCTTCGTTCTTGCAGTCCCCGGTGTAATGCCTGCATGTCTTGGCAGAAGCTAGGCTTCGCAAGCTCAGGGACTGCCTGGTCCTGCTCCTCACTGTGTCCCACTGCGTCCCAGCCTGGCCTGGTGCAGAGCTGACGGTCCAGTGCCTCTGGGTTCATCAGCACGCGAAAGACTCACATGAAGCCTCCTTCCTCCATGGAGCTCCTTGACTGCACCCCCTGCCTGCCGCCCCCCTACCGCGTGCCCAGTGCACCTGGTTCCTGCATCTGCAGGTGCTGCGGGGCCCCCCCTCCCCTCCCCGATGCCTCACACCATTAGTCATCACTGCCCTTGTGAGTCCTATCTCTCCAGCCAGCCCGCAGGGCCTCGCAGGGCCTGCCCATAGTCAGTGTTCATGGAGCAGGCGAGGGCAGCCTGATGAGTCATGACCTTGAGACCGTCTGTGCTGAGAAGGTCCGTCCTCCTCCCCCATCAGGGGTCATTCAGCGGCCCTCCCCACAGCTTCTCTGTCTTCTCCAGCTGGGGCTGACTGTCCTCTGGGAGACTGAAAACAAAATAAATAGCATCGAGAGCGCAGCGGGGCCGCGCCAGCCCCGAGTGAGCCCCCCAGGGCCGACGTACCCGCACACACACATGCACACACACACTCAGAATCTCCTGTGCCTCCCTACCCCCTGCAGGGTGACACCCAGACTCCGTAGCCCCATGTGCAAGCCCCTCGTTCTCTGGGCCCCTGGCCCTTGCCATTCATTCATGCCAAGACCGACAGCTGTGGCAGGCGCCAGCTCTGCATTTTCTCCTCCTTACCTGGCCACAGTCTGGTGACGCAGGTACTATCATCCCGCATCACTCTCCTCAAATGAGGAGAACAGCTTGGAGGGGCTCAGCGATTTGCCCAAGGTCATGCAGCTCCTCGCTGGAGAAGCCAGGGCTCGCGTCCAAGTTCATCCCACACATCCCGCCCGCCGGCCCGGCCGCAGTGCCAGCCAGCCTCCTCTCCCGCCTCACGGCCCACACCCCTGCACTCTCCCTCCCCATCAGGCCCAACACCCAGAGTTCCCAGAAGCCACAGTTCCTGGGTGGCTTCCCAGATTTGGCACCAGTGACTCCCTGTGCCCTCGAGTTTTCCTGCAGCCCCCCACCTGGCGCACGTCCTGCTTTGCCTTCAGAGGGCGACTGGGGGCACCTGCCCTGATGGTCCTTCGTGGCCTGGGAGCCGTGGTTGCGCTGGAGGCAGATGTACCACGGGCTTCACTCTGTTGTGTCTGGTGGCTCAGCCTCCCGCGGGTTCCTCTGGGCGGGACGGCTCCGGGGAAGGAGTGAACGAGCTTGAGTGAATGAGCAAAGTGCACGCTCTGCGTGGTGCTTGAGGCCAAGAGCATTTGGGCAACATGGGCAGCAAGAATCTAGGGGGGAAATGGGGGCCGTGAGCCAGGGGAAGCAGGGAGGCGGTGAGTGCTAGGGTGCAGGGGGGTGGAGGGGAGTCGAGGGCATGGCCGAGGGTCAGGAGGCCCCTGCACCCTGGAGGCTGGCCACCCCCTCCCTCCTCCTCCTCCCCCTCCCCGCTCGTCGCTCTGCAAGCTCTGTTCCCGCTCTTTCCCCCTCTCCATCTTGCCTTCTCATTCATCCTTTTGACGGTCTTCCGTGGGGCTTTTTCGGACCACATGTTTTATCCCTTGTCACCAGCCAAACAGCCCTATTATATTAATTTATTGTCCTTTCCGGTAACTTGAAGCCTTCCTGGAAACCCCTCCTTTCCCATGCCGGGTCTGCCCATTGCCAAACCACAGCTCCCAGCTTGCCCTCCTGCTCCCCGAGCCCGGGCACGGCTGGACAGTGGGCAGAGGTCTCCTGCGACCGTCCTGGCCTCGGCCCTTTGACGGCAGCTTCTGGGGACCTGCACCCTCCTTGTATCAGTTCCCCCCGGGAGCCTCTCTTGGGTCCCACCCTGCTGGTGACGAGACCCCCATCCCTCCTGGTTTCTTGCCCCAAGTGCCATCTCTTGCTTACTCCTGACTCCCCTGTGCTGTGTGTCATGGTCTGCCCTCTGCCAGAGACCTGGCCCTGCTCTTTGCCCTGTGACCCCTGGCCAGCCCAGTTCTGAGCATGGGAACTTCATGCTCATCGTAGGAGATGGAACTCTTACCTTCACCTCTGAGATTTGTGCCCGATGATGGCGTGCCGCGAGACGGCTCCATCACCCTTCAAGCCACTTTCCACATTAGAGCAGAAGGTGCGTGGACTTTGGAGACAGACAGCCCTGCATGCAAATCCCAGCGCCCACCCCGGCCTTCGCCGTAGCCAAAGCTAAAATTTACTTCAACGTCTTGGAGCATCTGTTTTTCGATCTGTACAATGGGACGCCGTCCCTACCTGGCTCGGGGACCACACGCAGAACGCACAGAGACACCAGCCTTTGTAACCATGGACAGAGACTGAGCCCGGGGGTGCGGGACCCTGGCTGGGGGCATTGGTGGGGGCAGTCGCTCCTCCAGCCAGGCCAGAAGGGATAGGACAGAAAGCACAGGCCTCCAAGATCACCCTCTCGGGATGGGGGTGTCCCTGCAGGGAAGGGAGGACATGAGCATCTCTCCCACTTCCTGAGCCCACGAGAGCTAAACATCCCATCTGCCACCGTTTCCCCAAATCACCAGCGGAAGGGCAGGGGCTTCGGTTCTGGGAAGGAGGGGAAGCCGCTCTCGTGCGAGGAGGGGCCGGGGGTGGAGGGGTCGTGCTGTTCTTCCCAGAAAGGCTTGGCTTCCGGGGAGTGAATTGGAAATGGCCACGCAGGGCCATCAATCGTGACGGTGCCTCCTGCCAACTTGCCAATCGTGGCGCAGGCCGTCATCGTTAGCCGAGCTCGGCCCCGCGACGGGGCAGCACGTGTGACGTGGTCGTGGGGCCAGGGAGGGCACGTGGATGCCTGCACCGAGGTGACCAGAGAACAGGGGATGTTCATGAACAGGGGCACGTGAAGGGGGCAGGACGGGTGAAGGGTCAGCACAGAGCCCCCGAAAACGAGATTCCCTTCCATTCATGCTTTCATCCATTCTGAGAGGAGGGGCCCCACTCCATGCTGGCAATTTTTGGGGGGTGGGTGATGACGGGGAGGCATCATACACAGGGCCACCAGCCAGGTGGCTCAACGGCAGAAACATCCCATCGCATGCTCTTGGGGGCCAAGGCCAACGTCGATGCCTGCAAGTTGCCAGGAGAACCCTTCCTTCCCTCTTCTGCCTCCTGCTCTTGCCCACCACGCTCACTCCCTTGGCTAGGGCTGCCTCTCGCCCTCTGTGCTCACGTGGCTCTTCCCCATGCGTGTCAGTCAGATCAGGGCCCACTCGTCCGTGATGACCTCACCTTAACTTGATCACGTCTGCAGAAACCTCACTTTACAACAGAGACACAGGCCAGCCCGCAACAGTGTGTACGGCAGGAGTCCAAGAGGGGCATTCCAGAGCACCCCGACCTCGCTCCATCGAGAAGCGTAGATCGGGCTCCTGGGGGCAAAGAGGCTGTCCCTGCATCAGCCAGTCTTCCCCAGTGAAGCCTTCCCCAGGGGTGGAAGCTAGACGTGGAACAGCGCACCTGTTAAGCCCTCGAGCCCGTTTTATAGAAGGGAAGAATGAGGCCAAGAGCTATCAAGTGAGACGGGGTGACCTGGTATCAAAAGCTGGGCTAGGAGCACCTGGGTGGCTCAGCGGTTGAGCGTCTGCCTTCGGCTCGGGTCATGACCCCGGGGTCCCAGGATAGAGTCCCACATCGGGCTCCCTGCATGGAGCCTGCTTCTCCCTCTGCCTTTGTCTCTGCCTCTCTCTCTGCATCTCTCATGAATAAATAAAATCTTTAAAAAAAAAAAAAAAAAAGAAAGAAAGAAAAAGAAAAGCTGGGCTCAAGTCTTTCCTTAATCTAATTTCCCCCACTGACCAATCAGAGGGGTTGGACTTAGGTGAGTTTTAGAAATGTTCCTTACTTGAAATTCTTGGAGCCCATGGGAGGCTGCGGCAACCAGGGTATTGCCTGGTGTCCAGACCCCGCATCCAGCAGGGGTGGGGCCGGGGGTCACATGTCCACACGAACCATGGTGCCACGGACATGCTCTGGTTAAACCTGGCCTGTGTCTCATTAGTACAGATCCCATCTGTCTCTCTCGTTTGTCCCGCTGTCTGGAGAGGGCTGGCATCCCGATGAGCTCTGGGGAGCACAGTGTCCAGGAGGGGAAGCCAGGGGTGCTACTGGCTGGAGAGAAAGCCGCCCGACCTCCCAGGTGGACGACAGGCAGGGGAGTCAACAGCTGGGCACTGATATCATCTCCTCCTCCTGCAGCCTTTGGCTCGGCCTCCATAATGCACAAAAGATAAGCTCTAGGTTTTCAAAGCAACTGAGCAAAGAGGCAGGGCGGGGAGCCTGGCTGGTTCTGGTGTGGGGACAACTTACAGGGGGCCCTGGGCCTGTCTTCTGCCCCTTCCCTCCACCTCCCCTGCTTTCCACAGGCTCCCTCTGCTCCCCACGCAGGACCGCCAGGTGCTGCCCGGAGAAGCCACCTGCCAGCAGGTGAGCCCAGCAGCCAGGGCAGGGCAAGGCGGGCAGCGGTGAGGTGAGGCGGGGCAGAGGAGGGGGGCACAGGTGATAGTTGAACCTCACACCCCTCGAGCCGTGCCCGCCTCCTGCCTTCCCATCCTGAGTTCACGTTCTGGGCTGGCCTCTGATGACACTGCATCCTACAGGGGGAGCAAGGGAAGGAGAACCTAGTGTGCACCCACATTTCCACCCAGGCCACCTGCAGGTCACCCACCTTACCGGTGCTCGCTTTGCCAGCCAGTAATCCACGCCCAGGGCGATGCCATGGGTGGGAATAAGAGGATGCACGACGCCAGCGCAGGGGCCCCACCTGTGGCGAGCCCTTGGCCAGACCTTGTCTGACTGGTGTCTAGGTTCTGTCGTAGTGGATCCTAAAGACCCCGGGCAAGGGGGGTGTTGCAGGACCCCTCCCTTGTGCAAGGGAGGAAGGAGCAGCTCGGGAGACCCCGGTGCTGCCTCAGCGCCCAGCAGTTTGTAAGTGCACAAATGTTGCTCACACCCCGTCGTCCACCCGCGAAGCCAGCGCTTCCTGCCCTCACTCCACATGGCCCGCCGGCTCGGGCAGCGGCCGGGGAGGGGGCTTCACGTGCGACCAGGACGGGCTGCTAGCCCTGTGCCCGTGACACTGCCTGCAAGCCCAGCCCCACCCTCCACCTCTCAGAGAGGACCCAGCGGCCCACAAGGGAGCTGCCCCCGAGTATCCGGGCCCAGAAGGTGCAGCGGGAGGCCCGGCTGGGCTAAGCAGAAGGGTGGGGGCCAGGGAAAGTCCTTTACAGATTTCCTTGTTTGTTTGTAATTGAGATCGGACTCACATAATGTGAAATCAACCACTTTATTATTGTTTTTTAGAGACAGAGAGGGAGAGAGGGACAAAGGGCAGAGGGAGAGGGAGAGGGAGAATCCCAAGCAGACTCCACGTCCCGCCCAACACGGGGCTCGATCCCATGACCCTGAGATCATGACCTGAGCTGAAATCAAGAGTCTTGCGCTTCACTGACGGAGCCACCCAGGCGCCCCTCAAATCAACCACCTTAAAGTGAGCAATTCAGTTGCGTTTCGTGCCTTCACAGTGGTGTGCAACCACCACCTCTGCTTGATTCCGAAACACTTTCATCGCCCCAAACGGAGACCCCGTACTCATTAAGCAACCCCTCCCATCACCCCCTCCTAACCACCTGGCAGCCGCCAGCCCCTGTCCTGCGTGTGGATTTACCTATTCTGGGTATTTCATATACGTGGAGTCATACACTGGGTGACCTCATTTTCCTCTTCTTTTGGAAGGAGGAGAAGCCATGGCTGGAGCCCCTGCACGTTCAGCCCCAGAGCCCCTCCTCCTGGGAGGCCTCCAGGCCTGCTCACAGGCAGCTGCCCATCTGCCCCAGCCCCTCAGGGGGCCTCCCCCCAAGCACCTCCAGAGGCGGCTAATGTGGAGCCCCTGGGCGAATGGCTTCCCCTCCTCTAAGGGGAGACCCTTACTATGGCACCCCCAAACCCCCATGAAGTTTAGAGGAGAGAAACGGGGCTTCTCTAACAGACAAGGAGGCACAATGCAAATCCGAGGAGATCCAGAACCCTTTCTAAAACAGGGGGAGCAGAGGGCACCTGGTGGCTCAGTGGTTGAGCATCTGCCTTTGGCTCAGGTCATGACCCTGGGGCCCCAGGATCAAGTCCCGCATCCGGCTCCCACCAGGGAGCCCGCTTCTCCCTCTGCCTGTGTCTCTGCCTCTCTCTCTCCTTGTGTCTCTCATGAGTAAATAAATAAAGTCTTTTAAAAAAATAAAGTAAAACAGAAGGAGCAACTGTGGCACCTACGCTCTGGGCAGTGAGGGCTTGATCTCTGCCAAGGCCCCGGGGCTTTCTGCTAACAAGGGCCAGAGAAGAGGGTTAAGGAGGACTTCGGGGCTCGAGCTAAGCCCAGCGTCCAGGGGGCGACAAGCACCTGTCTCCCTCCGGATGGAGCAGGGCCCCGGGTGGTGGCACAGGGACGGCGGGTGGCACATGCCCCCCTGGGAGGGCCCAGGGAGGGGCACACACATGCAGGCCTGTGCCTATAACGCAGCTTGTAGCTTGCTCGGGGCCCGCGTCTGCTGAAAGGGCCGGAGAGCCGCGTGGTATTATTATTAATGATGAAGCGCAGAGGTACCTGCCAGGGACTGGAATGGGCTGGGCGCTGCGCGGCGTGGACGGCAAATTGAACTCCAATTTTCTGCTCCACAGTCTTTGTTACACGCCACAAAGCGCCGGTACACCGGGGTCACCAGCCTGATGAATGTGTGTGCTTCTTCGGCGGCGGGTTCCAGCTCTCAGCCTCTGCGTGGAGGCAGACCCGCCGCTCTGGTTTTCCCTTCCCCCAGGGCCCCCCTCCAACTCCTTTCCTGTGGTCCCCACATACCACGATGACCCCTGCAGAGATCCAAGGTTCGAAACCGGGCCCTGACTCCCCGGTGACCTCTTGCACCCTTGGCCTCTGGGCGTCGATGAGAGGCTAGAGGGGTGGTAAGGATGCTCCTCCCCAGGGCGCTCGGGGGCTAAATGAGGGAACACGGGGAGGCCGGCGGCATGGATGAGGCCTTTAGCAAACACCTTTCTTCTCCTTCCCCTTGGGCTGAGCTGCCCACCCTGGTGCCAGGGAAGGGAAGGCGAGGAGAGGCCACTGAAATTGGGTGGCAAGCGCCCACCCAGGGATGATGAGGCCGAGGGGGGGGCCAGCATGCCTGCCATGCACCCCAGCTCTCTGGTGCATGTTAGGGAAATCGATGGCCAGTGCTGAGTCAGACCCCCACTCCTGTCCTCCCTTCCTCGGGGGCAGCGGACATTTCCTCTAGGTGATGACCTTTCTCAAGGGTGGCAAACAGGAGGAAAGGGGGTTGCCCTTGGAAAGCATGCTACCCAGAGCTTGGGCCTGCCTGTCCACTGCTCCTGGCACAGGCCTCAATGCCCTGTGTCTGGTGGTGCCATCCCTGGGCAAGGTGGGCACTGGAGACCCCCACCCCCCAGGCAGTGGGCTCCTGGAAGCATCCATATCTCAGTTCTCCAAGACCCAGGAGAGGTGGATGTTTCTGTCACCAGAGCTTAGGAGACAGGCTGATAGTGGTACCCCTCTGGCAGAGAATGCTCACCCCAGCAATGTTCAAGACCATCCCCCTCCTGGAGTGCCATATACCAGTGGGACAAGTCTCCATGGGGCCACCCGGGCCTGGCCAGGCAGCTGGCCCCCAAAGCTGAGCTATGGCAAGTCCCACAAGTCCCTTTGTGGCCAGAGGGTCTCAGGTCCCAGCTGTAAAACCGGAGAATTGCTCCAAGCATGTGTCCCACCCCGGGGTCAGCAAGAGGAAGACAAGCATCATCCATGCAGCATAATGGAGCTTCTTGGGAAGAATCCCAGGAGTTAGTGAAAATTTTACTATCGCTGCTTTTATAGCTCAAATGAATCTGAATACAGTAAAATGATAATAGCACCGTTAGGCAAAAACATTGTAATCGATGGTGTAAGTTTAATCTCTTAACCCTCCTGCTGAAATGTAAGAAAAGGCTCCCTTCCCCTCTGTTAACCCATCGGAAATGAGAACCCTCTTTTTTCCACACGAGGCTGGGATGCTTTGGCCTTATTTACTGGTGCGGCCCAGCGGCAGGCCCTGGCTGTGACATGGCTTGCAGAGGTCACCCCCAGTAAGGATGAGGATGGGCCATTTGTGCCAGGTGCTGGTCCTAGGAGGTGGCCGCTAGCCATACCCCAATTTTCAGGTTAGGAGACCGAGATGCAGAGGGTTTTCAGAGCTGCCTGGGGTCACACAACTAGTGAGAGGCTGAGCGGGGTTTGAAACCCAGTAACCCCACTCCAGAGCCCAACAGGATGGTAATGCACACCACTACTCAGATCTTGCAGCATTAGAGCTGGAAGGGAACATAAAGATCCCCCAGCCGTGTCCGCCAACAACAGGGAGGTGGCCTGGCCACGTTCAACAGCACGTTCATTTGTCCACTTTTTCATTCATGGATCTGCACCCTCCTGCATGCCAGATTCATTGCCAGGCTCTAGGACTGGGGAGGCGATGGGGCCACCGTCCCTGTCTTCTAAGTGGAGACTAGCCTGGGTGCATGGACATGCATCTTCCGTGCTGTAAGGGAGGTAACCTCAGAAGTCTGAGGGACATGGAGGACATTAGGAAAAAAGTTCCAGAGGATGGGACATTTGAGCTCAGAAGGGACAAAGGGCAGGAACTAATGCAGATTTAATACCTACATTTCCCCAGCAAAGAAGGAAGGAAGGAGCTCTCTGGAGAAAGGGAATGGAATAAGCAAAGGTCCTGGGGCGTAGCGAGCATAATCCAGACCAGCAGGACTCACGGCTCCAGACTCACTTCCTCGTGCTCCTGGTTCTCCGCCAGGCTGACTTCTAGGGAAGGGTAGACACAAGTCTCTGTAAGGCATTGTGCTGGTTTCCAAGGGCTGCCATAACCCAATACCATCCGTGCAGCGACTCCAACCGTTCTGGAGCCCGGAAGTCTGAAACCAAGGTGTTGGCAAGGCCCCGCTCCCTCTGAAGGCCAGAGGGATGAATCCTTCCTTCCTCTTCCAGCTCGTGGTGGCTCCCGGCAATCCTTGGCGTTCCTGGGCTTGTCGATGCACCACCCTGATCTCTGCCCCCACCGCCACGTGGCCATCTTCTAGGGAGAAGACATTTCTGTTCCCCGGTCTCTCCCCTTATAAAGACATCAGTCCTGGAGGGCTCACCCCAGGCCCGTTGGACCTCATCTTAATGAAGGACAGCTGCAGTATCCTGTTTCTAAATAGGGTTCCAGGTAGGACATGAATTTGGCTGGGGGGTGGGGTGGGTGGAGACCCATTCAACCCAGCCCAGGCATCAACTAGTCTTCCCCTGGAAGTGACAAGATTGGCATCCCCTGGCTTCCGGGTTGGGTCTCATCATCATTCATTCACTACTCGTTAGTTCATTCATTCATTTCCCGAGCATCTTCTTTGCCCTGGGCTCTGTGCCTAGTGCTAGGGCATAGAAAAACAGGAGGCACCAGCCCAGCCCTGGTGGCCTCCCCGTGGCTCATAGTCTTCTTGCCTCTGTGACTTTTTGGCAGTCCAAGCTGGTTGGGTGATGGGCTTGGGGCACACACACCCTTCCTTCCCCATGCTGGGCCCCGCTGACCCCACTCGCAGTTCCCCCGGGCCGTGTCGGGGCTCAGTTGCACTGGCTGCCCTGGTGGCCAGGCCCCCCTAATCAGATTAGATGTGTATTCAAACAAATTGACGATCCGTTCCATTAGATGCTTTTTGAACACGCTTTTCTGAGCGAGAAATCCATTCGGCAGCAGCTGTGGAGGCCGAGGCATAATTGATTGTCCCACCCTCCCAGGCCCCGGCATCAGAAGGTGCCTGGCTCCTGAAGGTCACTGGTGAGGATTAGATTAAGGAGGGCGAGAGCCTTCTTTCCTGGCTAATGAAGCACTTGGCATGCAGGCAGCACTGGGGCTGAGCTGGGCCGGGCATCTGCCAGGAGACAGTGGAGGGGCATAAATTAGCATCTCATTTGTGGGAGGCAGAAGGGAAGCCAGAAGGGAGGGCCTGTGGCGCCCGGGTGCTGCTGCCCTGGCTGGACGGGGTAGGAGCAGGCTTGCCCTGCAAAGCCTGGGGGTGGGAGGGGAGAAGGGGAAAGTCCGTGGTCCTGTGGTCCTTATCAGGCATTCAGAGAGTGCCTGCCAGCACCTGCCACCGCGTGTGCTCCCCGAACACTTCTGGAGGCCACGGGCTCCAACAGAAGCACGCATGGCAACCTCTCCTTGCGCCTATAGCACTGTCTTCCTGAACCTTCTCTGGCTCAGGCAGTTCCACGCTTAGCACACCCTCCCTCCCTCCCCCCCCCCCACCCCACCACTACCAGCACCACCTGGGTTTGGATGGAAGAAGGACGTGTAGGAATTCCTGACGCTGCGCAGAAGGTCCTGCAGGCCCCTGGTTTCTACCTCATCCTGAGCCTTTGCTCGAGACCTTACAAGTCGCTCCTAGGCAAGACTCGGTTCTTGAGCCACTTGCAGTGGCCGTGAGGCAGCCGGATTTGGACGACGCAGGTGTGGGACACCTCTGAGATGCAGGGAATGGGTGGGGTGATCGTAGCACCCCCACCCTGTTTCCCCACCTCCTCCCCGTTTGGTCACGTCCAAAGGTCTGTTGTGCAGAGGGAGTACCCTGGAGGTGCCAAGCGCGATGCTTGGCGTGTGCGTTAGCTCACGTGGTCTCCCCCCCCCCGCCTCTGGGGCAGGCATTGGAAGCTGTTTTACCGACAAGTAAGGCTCCAGAGTTACTCTGCTTGAGGTCAGACTTTAGTTGGCATGGGAACTGGGATCGACACCTAGATTCCTGGGGCACCCGGGTGGGTCAGTGGTTGAGCATCTGCCTTCAGCTCAGGTTGTGATCCTGGAGTCCCAGGTATCGAGTCCTACATCGGGCTCCCTGCATGGAGCCTGCTTCTCCCTCTACCTATGTCTCTGCCTCCCTCTCTCTGTCTCTCATGAATAAATAAATAAAATCTTAAAAAAAAAAAAAAAGAAAGAAACCTAGATTCTTCTCTTCAAGCCAGACCCCTGGGGAAGGTTGGCACCTGGAGGTTTGAATGGTGAGCAGAGCTGTGGGATGGACGCCCACTGAGCTCTAAGCCCTGCTCTTCTTCCTTGATCCTTCACACCTGCATCTGTTCATCCTCTACACCATTTGGCCTTCCTTATTCCCAGGCCTCTCTCCCTGCATCCCGCCAGCTCACCCCCCCCCACCCCCCACCCCAAGGTGGCCGGCCTCCTCTGGCTTGTTTCTCTCCCCGTGCATTCTCAGCCAGCATGCCTCTCATCCCTGGATCGAGTTCTGGGCCTGTGACATTAGAAGCTGGGGTGGGAATGCCCCTGCCATACAACCATACTTGTGGCTTCAAAACCAGCGCCCAGAGACAGGCGTCATCCCTCACTTACCACCCATAAGGCCACAGGTCGGGGTATGAAGAGCAGGACAGCCAGCTACCAGATATGGAAAGACCTGCAGCTCTGGGATCCGCCAGACCTGGCTTCACATCTGGAAGGCAGAGTCAAATGACCGAACCTTCTCCAGTGTGAGTCTTCTCATCTGTAAAATGGGGGTAATGACTTCCTTCCTTGGAAGTTCTCGTGACTCCATGAGATGCTGGACATAAAATGCTGCCCATATGGACAGCTCTGGGAGAAGCACGAAATAAAGGCAGTGGAGATAGAAGTGGGGGAAGAAGTGAGGCTTGGTGAAGGCGAGGGGGCTGCCCTGAGTCCCTGCTTCCTATGACCCAGGGCCTGGCCAGCTCCAGGGAGCACAGGCTGTCCAGCTGGGACCGGCTAGGGGGCCACAGAGGTCAATCCAGGACAAAGGTGAGGATGCAGAGACCAGAGGACGTTGAGGAGAGAGGTTTGCAAGAATCCCAACCTCTACCCGGTTCCCAGGCATTCCAGAGACACCCCATGACCAAGCAGTTAGAACTCCTGTGTGTCCAGAGAGGAGCTGCCAAGAGACGGGCTTTGATGCATTTCAGGGCGGGAGGGGATTCGCCCCTGGAAGCTGGTCCTGGACGACGATAGACATCTTTGGCCCCTGGGTGGTGGGCGGAGGTCTTCACCCTGGCCGGCGAGATTCTGGCTCCAGCGGAGGTGGGGTTCCCAGGCCGGGGCTGGCTTGGGAAGTCCCATCCCAGGAGTGATGCAGGGGCTCCAGAGAAAGAGGATGTTATGCTCCTGGAGGGTGGGAGGAAGGGGAGAGGCCGGAGTTGAGATAAGCTTCTGTGCGGGGCCACAGAGGAGCCTCGGGTGGAAGGGTGACAATGGGGGTATTTAGTGAGAATATGAAGGGCAAGGCGGTCAGGGGCGCCTGAGCTGTTTCGGGAAACGAGAAGGAAGCCCAAGACTGAGGCCTTTTGTCCGCCTCCGAAGGCGGCTCTTCCTTCAAGGGTCTCAGACCCTGGTGGTCAGGGCCCCCCACCCCAGCCGCGCCGCACCCCGCCCTTTCCTCTGTCCCCGGCGGGACCGGCCCGCGACCGCTCCCCCTGCACGCTCACATGCGTGTATGCACGCGCGGGTGTAGACCGGCTTATACCTGCGGGACGCAGCAGAAGTTCCCCAAAGCCACAGAGTGAAAAGTGCGTCCCCTCCCACCCAGTTCCTCCTAGAGCCTCAGCTGAGCCCGGTCTCTTACGTAACCCCCTAGAAAAAGCCTCTGCCTAGACAAGCAAATATATTTTTATGCTTCAAGGAAAAAAAGAGCACAAATGGTGGCAGATTCCACGTCCGTTCCACACCTTGCTTGTTTTCACTTCACGGTGGTTCTCAAGAACCGTCCCAGAGCCTGACGCTGCGACAATTCTCGAGTTTGGAGATGTGATCGCTTCTTTACCCGCTGCCCTCCTGATGGACAATCAGGGGTCATTTTTGAGCTTTCGCTGTTACAAACATGATGCTGCTATGAAGTGCTGTCACTGGAAGGTGGTGGATTGGGGCGGGGGAGGATGTTTAGTTTCCTTTTTTTTCTTTTTTTTTTTTTTTTTTGATTTTATGTATTTATTCATGAGAGACACAGAGAGGCAGAGACGCAGGCTCCCTGCAGGGAGCCCTATGCGGGACTCGATCCCAGGACCCCGGGGTCACACCCTGGGCCGAAGGCAGGTGCTCAACCCTGAGCCACCCTGGAGCCCGCATGCTCAGTTCTGATGGCAGCACCAGGCCACTGTCCGCAGACGCCGTCCCGAGGGGCTGTCCCCAAAGCCGTGTGTGCGCACCCCTGGGTCCCCACGGCCTGCCAGGCACCGGGCACTATCTCGCTTTCAGATCGGGGCCCAAGTGATAGGAAAAAAAACGATATCTTACTGAGTTTTGTTTGCCTTTCTCTTATCGTGAGGTTCAGCATCTTTGTCCGCATTTCAGAGTTATTTGTAATTCTTTCCTGTGAACTCTTCATATCCTTTGCCCATTTTTCTGTTGGTTTGTTCATCTTCTTCTTTCTGATTTATGAGAATATTTTTTATATCGGGGAAAATGAGCTCTTTGTCCATGAGAGAAGTCGCAAACATTTTCCCCGGGTTTGTCATTTGTTGCTTTTTTTTGTTTATGGGTATTTTTTTTTTCCATGTAGGATTTTTATATTGCTGAAGGTATCAATCTGTTTTATGACTTCCTGGAGTTTGTGTAGTACTTAGAAAGTACTTGGCGAATACTTCACCTCCTCAAGATTATATATTTTTAAATCTCTGTGAGTTTCTTCTACTTCTTTTAGAATTTCGTTTTTCATGCTTAAAACATTGATCCATCTAGCATTTATTTTGAGGAAAAGTGTGAGGAAGAGATTCAACTTTTTTTTTCCCCCAAATGGTTCCCTCGATGTTCCAAAACCATTTGGTGAATAATTGATCTTTTCCCCACCAACTTGAAATTCTACTTTCATCATATATTAAATAATCCCATATGTATCGGGGTCTATTTCTAGTTTCTGAGTCTGTCATTTCATCAGACTATTTCTACAAGAACACACTGTTTTAATTATTGCAACTTTATGAAACAGTTGAATATCTAGGCTAGTCTGCTCCATCTACCATACTTTTTCGGGATTTCTTGGTTATCCTTTTGTTATTTTTTTTTAATGTGAATTTCAGAATCACTTTGGTTAAAAAAAAAATCTGTCTTTCGTGTGTGTGTGTGTTTTCAAAGTGAGGAAAAGTTTAAGGGAATGACACCCATATAATATCGATCCTTCCTATCCACAGTTCTTTTCCGTTCTCAGTTAACTCGTTCCCACTGAGAAGGTGGCTAACAGGGCTGTTGTGTACAGTTGTACAAGTTGTGTACTGCACAAAGGAGCTGCAGGCGCCTGCCAACAGGGCCCGAGCTCTTCTCTCCCGTAGTCACGTATGATGGATAGTGACAGTAGCCGTGCCTCCTATAGCGTGTTCCAGGCGCTCTTCTGACCTCTGTTTTAAAATTTATTTAACCCACACCACAAACGGATCCCCTAATTTACAACTAGGAAATTGAAGTGCATAAAAAAGGTTATAAGTAAGTTGCCAAAGGCCAGTTGATTTGTGTCCCCCACGCGGGCATTCATGGGACAGAAATCTGTTCCTGCACTTAAGTACACACCCAGACACACGCGACACACACATACAGATGACAACACATCTCCCTACATACACAGATACACACAGACACTCGAGGACACGTACACAGCCTACACATGGGTGCACACGTGCATGCACACACACGGCTGTCGCTGCCCCAGTATCCTTCCCCCCTGCAGCACCCACAGGGCCAGACGCCCTGCCATCCCCTGCTTTTGGAAGATGACAGGCCTATCAAGGAAAACCAGCTGGCTGGCCTCCTGCCATGGCTCAGTGCTGGGTAGGGCCTGCCTTCCACACCCCTGTGTCAGATGGTGGGGGGCTGGGGTAGGGTGGGGACCTCCCTGGCCTCCCTGTGAGGATCACGCGAGATGAGGGATGCAGGGATGCTCGGGGCTCGGGGGCACCAGTGGGCTCTCTCGGGAAAGGCCAGCGCCGCCCTCCTCTTCCCGGCCGCTGGGGTGGGCCCTTTCCCGGGCACGTCGCGGGCCTCCTCCAGGCTGGTGCCCCCAGAGGGCCCGAGGGAGGAACTGGCACACGCAGACCCGGGAGCAGATTGCCCAGTGAGCCGCGTGCAGAGGCGCGGGGCTCTGGGCGCAGAGCGCGTGAGTGCACGCGTGTGTGCAAGCGCCCGCCCCGCCCGCCCCTCTGATGTTCTGGCTCTGAATCAGCCCCGCATCCCCGGGCTTGAATCACTGGGGGTTGGGAGCGTTATTGTTTTAAAACAAACGTGTGATGACAGGAACTAACAGAGGGTTTTTAGAAACGCGATTCAAAGGGCTCTTGAACGCTGCTGGGGAATAGGAATGTGCCTTTGAAGTGTGAACGTGCCCATTTGTCAAATGGGGGAGCAGAGACGCTGCTTCAGCAGATCCACGCCTGCAAATGGGTGCCTGTTGGCCTCTCTGCCCCCCGAGCCTGCGGAGGTGGGTGAGGGAGCGGGGCCGGGTGGGGGTGCTCCCCCCCGCACGCTCCCCCAGAGAGGCCTTCTGAAGGGCTTTGTGAGGCATGTCAGGAGGTGTGCAGAGGGGCGGGAGCGGGGGTGGGATGGGGTTCCCCCCCAGTATCCCCCCCGGGGGGTTGAGGCCAGACCCCGGACGTACATCACTGACGCTCTGAGTCGCCAGACTGTGCTTGAGGCCGGGCTGAGGCCTTGACCTGAATGTGAACCACCTGCAGACCACAGATGCCCAATTCTGGCCAAAGCTGAGGGTCAAAGGACCCTCGGGATGGAATCAAGCAGCCTGGCGATGGAGGGGACCTGCCAGATGGACTCTTGATGTCTTTGAGGGTCTCCCCCAGCCTTGGGGGCAGGACTCAGGATGCCCTCGTCCCCTGCCACTTGTGTCCACCCTCCCCCCCACACACGTTGTTTTCCTTGTCACATTTATATTCCCTTTGACTGAAGTGCAGTAAGTACTTCCCTTCCTTCTGCCCTGGAGGGAGAAATCCAGAAGCACAGGGTATCCAGTGGATGGGGATCCCGAGGAGAGAGACACAGAAAGTACCGGAACAAAGGCAGGAGAAGCAGGGTGGGGGCGGCAGCAGGAGTGAGCCTTGGCGAGGTCTGGGAAGAGGGGGAGGTGGGGAACGTGTTGGTGGGCATGGAGGACTCGCTCTGAAGATCAAGCTCTCAAGTCAGACCGCCCCAAGTTCAAGTCCTCCCGGGCCACATGACCTTGAGCAAGTTACCCGGCTGCACCTGCTGTGTGCTCAGGAGCCTTAGGGCGCGACAGGAGCGACCCCCCGAAGGTGAGCAAGTGATAACTGGTGGTTTTGTGTCTCTGTTTACCACAGATGACGTGGCCCCCTATTTCAAGACGGAGCCCGTGCGGACGCAGGTGCACCTGGAGGGGAACCGGCTGGTGCTCACGTGCATGGCCGAGGGCAGCTGGCCGCTGGAGTTCAAGTGGCTTCATAACAACAGAGAGCTGACCAAGTTCTCCCTGGAGTACAGGCAAGCCTCCCCTCCCCTCGCCTCCCCTCCTCTTCCTGGCTGTGCCCTGAAGGGGAACCAGGGTGGGGGCCTGTCTGGCAGTTTGGGGGCAGCCACCAGTGCTCCTGGGAGGCTGGGGTGGAGAAAGGTGGGGTTTAAAGCGCTGTGCCCCAAGAGTGAGAGGCCCCTGCCCTGCTGAGCCCAACAGAGCACATCTAGGGAGTGCACCGGGGGTGCTACCCCGGCGGGGTGACCCCAGCAGCAGGGAACAGAGTAGAGACAATGGGTGGGGTAGGGAAGCTCAGCCCCAGCAGCTGCACTGTGGTCGTGCCTGTGACCAGACCCCTCCTTCCTAAGCCCTGAGAACTCTGCTGTCTCCTGGGGGCACTGGGGTAGGGGTGTGGGGCTGGGTCCGATACACAGTAGGGTGGGGGACACATGGCAATGTGGGATCAGCGAGGGAAGGACATCTGGTATTTGGGGGTAGTGCAGGTGTGACACGGAGGTGGCCTGCCTGCCCAGGGCCTTTGGGCTCGTCCCCACTCCATGTTGGTGCCCTGAGCTCTGGACTGGCCCTTGCCTCCCCGGGACACTGCCCAGCGGGGAGAGAGGACAGGAGAGTCGGGCACAGGATCTCCGTGAAGCAGGTTCCTGCAGGAAGCCTGAGTCAGGCAGCTGCCCCCCAAGACCACCCTGGCCTCCAGCTCTTTCCTCCTGGCAGTGCGCCCCCTCCCCACCTCCAGTTTCTATCTTCCCATCTCATCTCTGCCTGTTTTTACTGGCTCCCAACCCTGTGGCTGGTGATTAATCCCCAGGCCTGATGTGCATAATCGGTTTTGTTGGGGAAACAAGATTGTCTTGCCCTGGGGATGTTGATACAGATCTGCGCCAGGGACCGGAATGCAAATGAGAGGAGGGTATTTAATTGCTTGAGGATCTGTTCTTTCCGGAGAACCATCCTTTTCTTTGCTGAGCAGGGTGGCCAGAGTTTGGGGTGTCCCCCTCCACTTAGGCCCCCGGGGTTCCTTCTGCCCCAAGCCTAGACTAGATTGGCTGGTGTGGCCACTTTATCTGAAGAGGGAGTTGGAGGGTCCAGGGCAGGAGAGCCCCCTTCCCGTCTGGTTGGTGAGAGACCAGGAAGCAGGTGGCCCTCCAGTACCACCTGGGGTGGCGGAGGGGGGGGTTGGGTCTCCGGGGAGCTCATGAAGGATAGGGAGTGCCCCCCTGAGCAGCCCCTGTGGTGGTTTTCACTTGGGGGCCCAGAGCGCTCCTGGCTGCTGCCTGGAGTCCGGGGGGCAGTTTTGACAATGTCTGTGAAGAGCCCCAGCGTCCTTTGGATGGGGGACATGCCTGAGTGGGAACCGCAGGAACATGTGGATGGCATACCACATGTGGTGTCAGGGCCTCCCAGCCTGCCTCTGACTTCTCCTGGCAAGGACCCGGGCCAGGATCCAGGAGGAGGAAGAGGGCTGGTTCTCTATCTGGGGCCCAGCTGTTCTTTTGGTGCCTCAGAACTGCGAGGACGCCAGTGTGGACGGTTCACGGAGGGCAGATCCGAGCTCGGCCTTAGGATCAGACTTGCCCACGGATGGAACGGGCTTCCTCTGGAAGCAGCTCTGTGTCTTGGATGCATCCACGTAGCGGGCAGGGTCCAGCTGGTGAGGACGGTAGTGACCATCATAATCACTGGCAGTGAAAAAGGATTTACTCTATGGCTGATGTTGCCACGTGCACCCTCAACACTTCACCCGAGGTCAGATCGTTGAGCTGGGCTTCAAATGTAAGTCGCCGGGCTCCAGGGCTGGAAAACCTTCACATCGAGGAAGGACCGCTTCCTTCATATGCATCCCAAGCATCCTCTGCTCACTGTGCTCTGCAGGTTCTAAAAAACAAAGCAGAGTGGGGAATGCAAACACATCCCGTCTCATCATTTATACATGACACTGTGAGCAAGCCACACACCTGAGGTCAGAGTTCACCTGCTGAGTGACACTGAGAAGTCCATGATCATAGGCTTACGGCCCCATGATTTCAGGGCAGAAGGAGGTCCCCGGAAGTTCCATGTAGGAAGTCCCAGAGAAGGATTCTGATTGGCCCAGGTTGGGTCATCCCATTTATTTTTGCTAAACTATTTAAGAATTAGTTGCAGACATCATGTCACTTCGCCCCTAAGTAGAATTTCCCCAAAACAAGGCCGTTCTCTTACAGAACCACAATGCAACATTCCCACTCAGGAAATTTCCTGTCGATGCAGTACCGATGCATCGCATATGTGGCCCATATTCACATTTCTCCATCCCAAGGATATCCTTTGGGGCCTTTTATACTGTCGTTTGATAGGAGATCTAATCAAGGGCCGCGTGGTAAATTGAGGTGTCGTGACTCTTAGACTGCTTCAATCTAGAACCATCCCTCATTGTTTCTCCCATCTTTCTTTTTTTTTATTATTATTATTTATTTATGAGAGTCATACAGAGAGAGAGAGAGGCAGAGACATAGGCAGAGGGAGAAGCAGGCTCCATGCACCGGGAGCCCGACGTGGGATTCGATCCCGGGTCTCCAGGATCGCGCCCTGGGCCAAACGCAGGCGCCAAAGCGCTGCGCCACCCAGGGATCCCTCTCCCATCTTTCTTGGCATTGACATTTCTGAGGGCTCAGCCAGTTTTGCAGAATGTCCCCCAGAGTAGATTTGTCCAGTTCTAGCCTCATGATTAGACTCAGGTTAAAACTTTTTGGCAAGAATATTACCCAGATGTGTGTTCTTCTCAGCGCTTCCTACTTGAAGGCACTCATCGTCAGCTTGCCCCATCATTGGTGATGGTAGGTTTGATCAACTGGTCAAGGGTGATGTGCACCAGATTTCTCCAGTGTCAGGGTAATGGAGGTATCCTCTCCCTTTGGGAGATAACTGGAAACTGAATATCCTGCTCCCCAGGAATCATTCTCCCAGTGGCTGGTTGAGTATCGATTGATGAATCTAACCTGAATCCATTATTACCATTGTGGGTGTGATAAGCAGATTTTCCACTTCTATCGTTTCTTCTACTTATATTTGTCATCCTTTTGTGAAAGAGATCTTCCTTTTATCACCTCCTTTAAGATAATGAAGCATCAGTATGAAATGGTGGATAGTATTTCCTATTCAGTGTGTTTTAATCTACCCCTGTCATTCTTCATTTTGATGCTCAGTAGTCACCCATAATTGGCCGATGGAGCTTCTACAAGCTGGATCCTGAGTTTTGGGGGCATGTCCCCATTGGATTTTTAGCACTTTCTCGCTTTTTGGCTCAATAAAATGTTCCTTTGAAAAAAAATGCACACCAAAAAAATGCATCCCAGAAGAGCGTGGCCAGCTTCTCATCCCATGGTCTTCTGACCGCTGTTTGCTGCTGAGGACTTATTAGTCTCTTGCAAACCCCAAGCTTTGAGTTGGGTGATAATAACCAATTTTCAGGCAGAAAGATGGCTGAATTTACTCAGCAAGTCAAGAGAAAATAAGATTGGAAGTGCTGCCATAAATTTCACTATGTTTCCCACCCGTCTCCAAAGGAAGACGTTTGCATTCACATCCAACCTCCACCGGCCTTTATTGTCAGTGGGAATCTGTAACAGGATGGGTGTAGCGTGTGCGTGTGCATGCATGTGTGCGTGCGTGTGACATCTGCATGAAGGAAAGCATCCCACTGAGCACAAGTGACTGTGGCGAGTTTGTGGGACCACATCCATCCCGGGGTGGGGGGCAGGGTACAAATAGCATGGACTTTGGAGTTGGTGCCACCTGAATACAATCACGCTCCTACCACTTCCTAGCTCTGTGGCCTCGGCCAGAATCAGCCACCACGCGCTTGTTTTCTCGTCTTAGAATCGGGCACAGGCCTACTTTAAAAGGTTATGGTAAGAATTAAAGGAGATTCTATGGGACAAGCCCCTTCTGTGGTGCCATAGACTAGATCTGGTAACAGGCCAAGAGATCTCATCTGCAAGCGAGCGTATCTCCTCCTAGGTGGTCACAGGGGCTGGGGAGGCAGGGCTCTGTGCCCCTATTCCAATGACACTGATGGTCCAGGACCCTTCTTAGAACTCTTTTTTTTTTTTCCAGTGCTGTAAGAGCCGCTTGTTGGTGACATATGTTACCTGTTTTGCAACCAGCCTTGAATTTCCAGTTTGAGAAATAAAGTGGCTGTTACAGTAGGAGGTACCACTTGGGTACAAAGCAGTATCAGACTCCAAGGAAATGAGATCTCTTTTCCCATGTGGATGGGACACGGCATGGGAAGACTTTCCCAAAGGTTTGGGCACTGTCCCCACCCCCCCCCCACTACCCGCGGGACAGGTGCGTGGCTTCGCACGGTGACTCTGGGTGTGTGTGTCAGGGATGTGTGGGAGGAGGTTGGAGACAACACTCAGTTGGAGGCATAAAGTCTGATGTGTTTGTTAGCCTCTGTGCATGAGTGTGCGTGGGGGAGGTGGCTAAGTGGGTGGGTGTGATTCCTTCATGCTCTCCTATGCGTGTTTAACCGTTGTGCGTCTGTGTCTGTGCAAACCACACTGACGTGTTAGCCTAACTTCCTGACTAGGTGGGTTGGTAACTCATGGAAGGTCCTGTGTTGCCCCTGGAGCCCCTTCCCTCAGATCTCTCTCCGCTCCTCCTCCCTCCCCTCGTCCCCCCTCCTCTGCCCTCTCCTCCCCTCCCCTCTGCCCCCTCGGAGGCCATCTCCCCAGACTGCATCAGTTCTGCCTCAGTTTGCTTCCGCTGCACCAGCCAGGGCTGCGTGGCTGGGGACAACCCACCAGCTCAAGAAACGGCAGGTCAGGCCGTAGCAATGGGGGAGGAGGGAAGGAGGGAGGATGGACCAGAACCGCTACCTGTCCTTGTGACCACATCCTGGCAAAGCCATCCACCAGGTTATTTTGTCCTGCCCTGGGCATGCTTTCTCGCATATCTTTTCTCACATTTAAAATCGAACCAGAAAAACAAACCAGCTAGGTGGCTCTTACACACACACACACACACACACACACACACACACACAGATTTCCATGCATGGTTAACTTCACATACACCATCTCACAGCTGCACTAGGTGAGTGTTATTACCCTCATTTTGCAAATGAGGAGCCTGGAGCTCGGAGGAGTTCTGGAACTCGCCTGCGGTCGTGAAGAGAGCAAGTGGCAGGTCCAGGAGGTCGGTCTGACCGGAGTGTGTTCTTGTCCCACTTGTAGAGACGCACACGGGGTCCCGACTGGGCTCCTTCTCCCACACTCCTGTCACTGTATGTTATTCTTCTGCCTTGAGAGGCAAGAAGCCAGGGGCCCCCTCAGACCCTCTGACGCACAAGCGAGAGGGAGTGAGACCAGCAGAGGCTGCGTCCTGCCCCTGAGGCCCCAGATGGCCCCCGGCTGGCGTGGAGAAGAGCAGGTGTGTGGAGGGGCAGCTCAGATAAGCCGGGCAGGGTGTCTGGCTGGCCCTATACTGGGTCCCCAGCCCCACTGCTAGGTGATGTGCCTTGTTGGGGAGCTGTGGTGTTGGGGCCCTGCACGTGAGCTCAGCAGCAGAGAGAATAAAGCCCGGTGGCTAAAGCAGGGACCCAGGCATGCCACAGCCCTGGCTAGGGGCACAAAGCAGGGGATGCATGTGGAGCGGCTGCAGCCTTTGAAATTCTTCAGAGGAGAGGATAAAGAGCAAACTCTCTGGACCAGCTGTTTTGTCTCTGGCAGAGGCCAGAGGGCTTCCCAAGAAGTCACTGGAGCACATGTCACGTGGGTGTCCAGAACCGAGCCAAGCTCTTACCAACAGCAGTTCTGGGAGGTTGGAGCTATTATTATCTCTGCGTCATCGCTTGGAGTCACAGCCCAGAGAGATCCAGCAACTGGCCCAAGGTCACACAGCTGGACCTGGGGAGTCAGGTTTTACCCAGGATTGTTTGGACTCCAACCCTGCCTCCCTCCGCCGGCTCCGAGCTGTCTTGCCAGGTGTGTCCTCCCCCAGGGCAGTGGCAGTGCCCAGACCCAGCTTTCTGGCGATGGCCCCAGCCGGCCTCCTAAACCAGTACAGGGGAGCTCATCATGGCCAACACACGGACTTACGTGGGCCCAGCCCTGTTTGAAGGGTTTCACATATGTGAACTCTTGGTTTTTTTGTTTTTTTTTTTAAGATTTTATGTATTTATCTGAGAAAGAGTGAGCGAGAAAGAGAGAGAGCGAGAGTGCACAAGCCAGGAGGAGAGGGAGAAGCAGGCTCCCTGCTGAGCAGAGAGCTCAATGTGGGGCTCAATCCCAGGACCCTCGGATCATGACCTGAGCCGAAGGCAGATGCTTAACAGACTGAGCCCCCAGGCGCCCCTCATGTATGTGAACTCTTGAAAACAAGCATACAGATGGTTATCTCCGTGATGCCAGGCCCTGTGTCGGCCCCTGTCACTCAGGTTCTTGTTCTCGATCCCTGAACATCAGCAACTCCTGCAGGAGAGGCATCTTGGTGTGAGGGACGTGAGGCTCCAAGGCTCAGTTGCCTGAAGTTGTGGAGCTAACCCGAGAGCCAGATCTTCCCCCCCGCGCCCCCGCCCCGGCCTGATGGACGGACGTCAGGAGATGCCTACCTGTGCTC
The DNA here is from genome assembly GCF_048418805.1 of Vulpes vulpes. Lineage (NCBI taxonomy): Eukaryota > Metazoa > Chordata > Mammalia > Carnivora > Canidae > Vulpes > Vulpes vulpes. The sequence goes on from NC_132781.1 coordinate 7,421,308, forward strand.
CGTCTCACGAGGCACAGATTTGGGACTTTCTGCCTGCCTGGCACGGAGCCTCCAAGGAGGACAACAAGGAAAAGCAGTGCCAGCCCTGCCTCCTTCCGCCCCTTGCAAACGTCTGTTCTAGCCGCAGAGCAAGAGGTGCCCTCGTGGCGTGCGAGTGCCTGGACTGCGGAGGGACAGCAGGTGCGAGACCGGCGGAGGGGCCCAGAGAAGTTTGGGGAGAGTCTGTGTGGAGGATGTCAGACTTGAGCCGAGAGGGAAGAGGCATTGGCGTGGACAGGGAGTGGACGGGCAAGGCTCCCTGGCGTGCAGACACGGGGCGCTGACTACGCCAGGAGAGCCCTCGCCCCCACGGAGCGCACAGTCGGGAGCCCGGAGCAGAACCAGAGCACAGTTGTTCTGCACCTATTAACAGACTCCGGTGCTCGCAAAACCGAGGTCGGAGGAGGTGACAGTGGGGACACTGAGACCTAGAGAATGGGTAGAGGTAGCCGGTGTAAGAAGGGGGCTTGCGGACGGAGGCAGGAGGAGCTGAAAGATGACCAGCGCCGATGGGAGGTCAGGACCCCGGAAGAGTGGATGGGGTCCATCGGGTCAGGGCTTGCTGGGTCTCTTAAGGTGGGAGCGGGGTGGCCGGGCCATCGTGGACACGGCAGGGATCGGAGGAGTGGAGGGGTCCAAGGCATACCTGGGAGGCAGAGCTGATGGGCTGGATGTGCAGGTGAGGGAGGAAGGCAGGTGGAGAGGCAGGTGGTGGAGGAAACACTGCAAGGGAGACACCGTGGGACGTCTCCGTGCTCCCCTGGGTGCTGGGCGAGACTTCGGGCAGCAGCGTCCAGTGCGCAGGAAAGCACTCATGCCCGGAATGGAGAAGAAAAGCCCAAACTGAAGGTCTTGATTCAGGCGTCACTGATGTCACTGTGACCACTGACCCCGTGGGAACGAGCGGGATGAGACAGTGCACACGGCGCAGGGGAAAGAGCCTCCAAGGCCCAGAAGGCAGGTAAACAGAAGAGGTGAAAACCTGCCCAGCAGCACGAAGCTGAGAGGCCATGGCGGAGATTGGGGTGTCGCACAAGGGGGAAGGGCTGTTGAGAAGGACCAAGTGGCTGTGTCAACTGCTTCGGGAACAACGGTCAGCGAGATAGGGGGACGGGGTGACTCAGGGAGAGTGAGGAGGGCTGGATGAGGCCAGTGGAGGGGGAGATGTGGAGGCAGGGCTGAGCATGAGAACATTCCAGGCTGCATCCTGCAGGTGGTAGGTGGTCTTTGGAGGACTTGGGTCAAGGGAGCTTCAAGCCCCTGTGTACCCTGGTCCTGTCCCTCTTTCCGGTCTCCTCTCTCACCAACACCCTTGGCTAAGGAGCAGAACAATGCTCCCGATGGTCTCTGCTTTTACCTCTCCCCGACCCGTCCTGTCCGTACGCACCTTGGCTGCTGCCTGGTGTCTCAAGACTCAGCACCGGCATCCCCCCATGTGAACCCCAGTCTGGACCCGGACTCAGCATAACCCCGGTCTCAGTCGCCCAGTCTGTCAAATGGGAATGATAACACCAATCGCTACCTACCTCCCAGAGGGTCATGAGTGTCAGGTGAGGTTAAGCATGCGGAAGGGTGTTGGTCACGGGTGGCCGTGTGAATGGAAAGGGTGGCCCAGAAGCCACCCAGTGAACACCGCCCATCCACGTCCACCTCGTAGGCCAGCCCGTCCCCACTTCTCCTGTCTGGCCACGGTCTCATTCCAGCGCTCCTAGGAGGTCCAGGCTCCTCTTCCCCAACAAAGCCAGACCCACCCACCCCATGCCAGCCTCTTTGGAGATGTACTCTGATTTGGCCAGGAGTTTGGACGTCTTGTCTGAAAATTGAAGGCTGCCGGTGAGAAAGCCGAAGTGCAGGAATTAGTTATGATGGGCATAAATTGAATTTTAATAGAGATGTACGTGGCACGGAGCCAGTGTACTCAGGCAGAGGGAAGGTAGTAATTAAAAGTTAACGAGTTTAGAAATGTCGTAATCCTTGGGGAGGGATGGGGGAGGTGGGCTGGGAGGAGGTTGAGGCCCCCAGCCAAGCGTGCTGTCCTTCCCCTGACCCAGAGGCCCTCCTCCCGCTCCTGAGGAGCCTGGGAAGGGGAGGAGGGCGGCGGGGAGCCCAGCAGGCCCTGCGTCTGCACAGGCGGGGCATGCTTCCAACGACGGAAGAGGTGGCAGAGTCAGAGGGCCCCCCGATCGATGCTCGTGCTGCCCACGAGGAACCACAACTAGAGCAGGGTTTCTCGGCCTGGGCACCGTTAGCATTTGGGGGTGGATCTCTTCTTGTCGTGGGGCTGCCCCCGTGCACTGCCCTGTGGGTAGCAGCATCCACGACCTCGACCCGATACATGCCAGTAGCCCCTTGCCTGAAATGGGACAACCAAAAGTGTCTCCAGAACTACCCAATATGCCTTAGGAGGCCACATCCGCCCCATTGAGAACCTGTGGTCGAGAGTGAGGCATCAGTGGCACCCCCCCCCCCGACTCTCCCAGCGGGAGCCAGGGCTACTACCCCTGTGCGTGCAGGCACCTGTCATGCTCAAGGCAGCGGCTGGCTCGGCATGAGCACAACTGGCCTGGCATCGGAGGATGTGAGGGCAGAACTGGCTGGACACCCTCTTGCGGGGAGGGTCTCTCCTGCCTCCCCTCCTTTGTCTTTTCCTGACAACCCAAGTTGCAAGGAGCTGCTTCCCTTCGAGGCATCATTTGTTCCTGGGCATGGGCAGGTAGGACAAATCCATTGCCCAGATGGGAAGACAGAGGCCCCGAGAGACTCAGAGCCTAGCCCAAGGTCATTCATCCAGGGGGCAGAAGGGTCTGGCTCCCCAAAATGTCAGTCAGGCCCCCTGGTCGGCTCTGGCAGCCCCACTGAGAGCACTGGTGAAGAGCTAAAGGCCCTTGCTGGAAGAGAACACGGTCTGTCCATTCCAAGTGGCATCCCCGACTCTGTCCCCACAGGTGCCCACCCCCTCGGCCTCCCCATCCGGCTGTAGGACAGGTTCCTCCTGGACCTGAGGGGGCCAGCCGTGGCCTCAGGGTTTGCTGTGAGTGACAGGAGAAGCCGGGAGAGAGGCAACAGGGAGAGCCCTGGAGGGTCAGGGCAGGTGGTGGGCGGCGAGGGGCACAGCTGGCTCCCTGTGCCTCAGGCTGACGTTGCAATAATTATGTCAATTAAGATGAATAAGTTCAAAATGTAAAGGGAGAAAGAGAAACAAGAAGCAAAAGTCTCTGAAGCATTGGCTGTCTCGGTTTCCATAGCAACCCGTCTCTCAACATTCTCATTACCGGGTCCCGGCCGGCGCGGAGCCCGGAGATGAGGGGTGGGTGCCACCGCGGCGGACCCCGCCCGGGCTGGGGGCGCGGGGAGTGGGGGGCACGCGCTCAGCGGCCCCGGCGGAGTCACCCGGCCACAGAGTGGCCCCGCTGGCATCTGGGCTGAGCCCTCCGTCCTACAGCTGGGACGCCCTGTAGGAAGGTGACGTTCCTCTGAGACCAGATCGTGTGGGAGGATCCGAAGGGCCGCTCAGGCCCAGGCCCCCTGCGCCCCCGGGCAGTGCCACCTGGGTGACCGGGCTACCCAGTTGCGCGGCGTCCTGGCATGACAGGAGGCCACTGACGACATCTCCCCATCACCCTGAACCCCTCAGGAGGCAGGAGGGATGCACTGTGTTGGGGGACACGGTTCTGTCCTCGCCTCCCTGTCCCCTTGGGTGTCTGTGGAGTCCTCTTAGCGTCCCCGTGGGTTCGATGGGTTCAGAGCATCACTCCGAGGCGTCATGGCCCTGAGCGTACTTGCAGGGGGAGCAGCAAGGACATGTCCATGCATCGTGGGTTCCCCTGGGGCTGGAGCGTGTCTACTGCAGACGCGCTCAGCAGACCCAGCTCTGGGTGTCCATCCACGGCCCACGTGTGGGCCCCCTGCAGGACCCGTCGCCCGGGCGCACCCGGGGTGTAGTCACTCACTTACTGTGGTTAATGCCCACAGGCGGCCGGAGAAATCCACAAAGCAGTCACGAGGCTCCCCGTTTTATATAGATGCAGACACCAACGCCCACGGGATAAAGTGACATGTCCAGGGTCACGCTGCAAATTAAGGACAGGGCGAGGGACATGCACTGGCTGCCAGCTTCAACTGCCGGAACATTCTAGAACACACACAAGCCGCCCTCTCTCCTCTCTTCCATCCCCTCCTCCCATTTTGCAGTGACTGACAGGTTCTCCGGAGCCAATCCCAGCAGCCCTGGGACAGGTGGCCGAGGTACCCAGACTCCCCAGAGTGCAGAGCAGAGCATGCGGGCGAAGCGCTCGCTGCCACTTGAATGAAAGGCTCCCGAAGAAAGCTCTTCTCTGAAGAACTGAGGCTATTTATTTCTACCGCAAGGAAACTTAACATGCAAATTAGGAAGGGCTTGATCATTCATCACCTGACACTGACAGATGTGAAGCTGGCCGTGACCCCTGGGAGCCAAGCACAGAGATGGGCGCAAGGCGGGCGCGCCGCCCAGGGGGTCCTCGGGGAGGCGGGGAGAGGTGGGCTCCATCAGAGGCACATATGGTTTTTATCTGGGATAGTCTGATACATGGAAATGAGATGTTCCTTCTTTCTCCCCGCACAGCTGGACGGGAGACCCCAGCGTGCCCTAAGAATTCCGCCCCCCCCCCCCAGATCTTCCTGCGGGCCTCCCCCTCCTTGGCTTTCAGCCAGGACACGGAAACTAATTAGATCTTGACTCAGTTATGCGCTCAGGCAGGCAAACGGTCTAGACAGACGCCTGGGGAGTTGGTAATGACCCCTGCTTCCTGGGGGCTGCCTTGCTGCCTGACTCCCCTCTCCCCACCCAGACCCCTCAGAGCCCCTTTCTGGCCCTTGAATGGGAGATCTCTATGGGGGTAGGGAGGGAGGGTGGTTCAGGTGGCCTCTGCCCTCCAGAGAGGTATCTCTGCCATGGCCCACTTTTCTGCTGTCTGGGTAATGGCATGCCAAGGTGTCTGTGACTTTGAATTTCCCGCCCTGGCCAAGGGAGAGACCGGCTCCCAGCCAGCTGCTGCCCAAGTCGGCCTCGCAGAGGCTCCTGGGAGTGGGAGCAGGGGTTTCAGCTCCAGTTGGCAACCTGTAGGGGCTCAGCAGGGAGCAGGTCGGGGGAGTCACAGAAGGCTTAGCCAAGGGAGAGGCCATTCTTCCTGCAGACTGGAGAAAGGTAACCAAGAAGGACAGTCTCACCCAAGATGGGCAGAGACCCTGGAGGTCAGCCCGCAGCATGTCCAGGAGCTCCAGCCATTGCAGCTGCTTCTTTACCTTGGACCCCTGGGGAACATATAGAGATGAGGGGCCCCTGCCCCTAGGAGCATGCTCAGCCTGACCCTGGCCACAGCCTCGGGTCAGTTATCTATTCCCGCCCAGAAAACTATTCCAGAACTTCATGGCTAAAAAACCATGATTTCTCATTTCTTTGCTCGTCTGTGCTGGGCACCTAGGAGCTTACGTTCTGCTGGCCATCTGCGGGGCTGGACTGGGCTAGGCTGCACAGCGGTGGTGCTGGTCTTTCTTCCTGTGGTTTACCATCCTTCATGGCCTAGTGGTCTCAGGGCCTGGTGATCTGAGAGGTGAATGCAGAAGCTGCAAGGCTCTTGAGGCCTGGGCTTCAGAACGTTCCACCAGAGTCTATTGGTGAAAGCAAGTCACAAGGTCAGCCCAGATTTAAGCAGGAGGAATAGACTCCACGCCTATGGGAGCTGTTGCAAAGTATTAGGACCGTACTGGTCTTCAGTTTCTCATCCTCAGATCTGGCTGGGGCCTGGCCACGGACGGGGATTACCTTTTCCAGATGGCAGCTCACAGGCAGGGCCTTGGGGCCTCATTAACGCCGTTCTGGCCTGGTTCCCTCCACCGCGTTTCCCTGAAGTCACTTCTGAGGGTGACTTTGGAAAACCCAGAGAGAATGGGCGGAGGGTGGTGGTGAGTCCTGCTGGACAAAGGCCAGAAAAGTCAGGGCTAGTGGGACTGTGTTCAGAGCCAGCTGCCTGGAGTCTGAGCAGGTGTTCAGAAGGGTGGGGAGAGGAGGGGGCTCTGGGACCCCCAGGCTCGGGGCAACTACCATCATAGCTCCTAACATGAGATGCCATGGTCGCCCCAGCCTTGGCTCTGCTCTCTGGGCAAAGGCTCATCCTGCATGAGGATGGGTCCGGGGTTAACGGGCTGTTAGAGAGGGCTGTGGGCAGTGCTCCCTCGTCGCAGGATGGATGACTAAGTGAAAAGTAGTAACATTAATAACCCCGGTGGCAGCTCACTCAGTGAATGCTTGGGACACCGCACTCTGGGCCCTGTCCTAAGCCCATCACAGATGCCCTGTCATGACATCCTCACGACGTGCCTTCAGCGGGGGCCTACAGTGTGGTGGATGAGAGCACAAAATCTAGAGGCAGGCCCCTGGAGCTATGCCTCCTACTGGCTGTGTGATCTCGGGCAAATTACTGAACCTCTCTGGGCCTTGGTTTCCTCGCCTTTTTCATCTGCCAGATTTGGATAAAATCAGTTCTGACCTCACAGAGTAGTTAATGAGGAATAAAGATATTAGCGTAGTTTAAGGTGCTTCAGATATAGTACCTGGTTTATGTTATTATTAATTATTATTAGTAGTAGTAGTTTTGTTTTATAGATGGGGACATGGAGGCATTGAGGTGAGACAACTGAGCCAACATCACACAATGTGTAAAACACACTGACAGTCAGAAACCCCATTTCTCCATCAGCACCCACCACCCCTTAAAGCATTCGCCCCCAAAGCCCCCAGCACAGCATTCGATGCTCTTGATCTTTGGGTTTCTGACCTCGATGGAAGGGCAGCCAGGAGGCAAGATGCAATGCAGAGCCAGGAGCTCCCTGCCTGGGTGCCTGAGCCTTGGGACTTATGGAGGAGAAACGCACTGAGCCCTGGAGCCTGGCCCCAGGTAGAGAGGAAGCACACCAGCCCTGACCTTGAGCCAGGTCTCCCTGAGGAACCAGGAACGGAATGGGCATCTCATCACACGCCACCCCCTCCCCACCTACCCCATCCTGCTGGAGCTGCCAACAGCAAGCGCTCAGGATGGCTGGAGATCCTCATCTCAGCTTCCCTCCACCTGACCTGCCCCAACCAGCTGGGAGGAGGACCCCCGGGGTGCATCCTCCAGCCTGATCAACATCCATTAAAGCCACAGGCCATCTGGCCTGGGGAAACCAGGAGCGCAATGAAGGCCAGGGAGCAGGACTTGGCTGGGCCGGAAGCTCAGGCCGGCTGGGCAGAGCCTGGTAGGGTTCATGCCATCACCTGCCCTCCATGCCCACCCAGGGCTCCCCCTGCAGTGCACCTGCACCCCACTCCCTTAGGGTGAATTAGCCATTATCCTTTGTGGCGATTAAAGGGGACTTAACAAAGTCCTTCCTGCTCAGAGATGAGCAGGTCCCCGTTCCTTTCTGTTCTCTGGGACTCGGAGATGCCCAGGGGCCCGTGTCCTGCTCCCAGGGGCAGCACGTGGTCTTGGCAGGTAGCAATAGGAACGGAATGGGCTGGAAGTGGAGCTGGGGAGCCGAGCATTTCTAAGCAGGGTCTGGCAGTGGCAGCGACACCTCCAGCTAAACTCAAGGGGCTGAGGGCAGCACAACACCATGGACACATGGTCTTGCTGTTCTCACCGTTGTTGCTGCTGGTACTCAGAGCCTAACCCAGTGCCTGGCACGTCGTGGGCCCTCCAGTCCGGTTGAACGATTAATAATAACAGTACACACGAGGACACACGTCTTGAGTGCTTCCCGAGCGCCAGACACCGTGCTAAGCGCTTTGCCATCAGCTCTGCTGTGATGTGAAAACCACCACACTGTGCAAAATCACGCAATAAAAACCACAGGACTAATGGGGGAAATGGGGTGAGGGAGCCGCACTCAGAAACGTCATTAGGGACACATAAAAAAAAAAGAGAGAGAGGAGCCTGTTAAAGACAATCACACAGTCTCCCGCATGTTGGGTGGGTGAGAAATGCATAAATACTACAATAAATCTGGCACACCGCCTCGGGAAAGGCCCACAGTCGGCTTGGGGGAGGTGGGAGGCGAGGGCTGCAGCTCCCCGAGTTATTTTGAGCTGGTGGGGAGGGAGGGATGTCTGGGATGGACAGGAAAGTTGTAAGACCAGAGTCGTCCCCCCCCCCCCCCCCCCCCCCCCCCCCCCCCCCCCCCCCCGCCCCAGTGCTGAGGATGCTTTGGGGGGCGGGTGCATGCATGGGGAGTCAAGCTGCGTGCAGGTTTGGAAGTTTACCTGGTGTTTCTTACAGACCAGGTGCACCCAGGCAGATGCAGAACTCCAGGTGTGCTCAGATTGCTCCCCGATATGTCCCTGCAGAGTGGAGGGAGAAGGCTCCCGGGGAAGGGGCTCTGCCTCCTGCACCCCCCCACCCCCCCCACCTCCCCCCACCCCCGCCTCCAGCCGGCTGGTCTAATGAGGAGGTGGCTTCTCTGCCAAAAGGACAGAGAGGCCCTAAAGGAGGCCTCTCCCCACCCCACCCCCCCATGCACCCAGGAGGCTGGGAGCAAAGCAGGTTGGTTAGGTGACTCCGACAGGCCCTCCGCGATTTGGCCACAAAGCGCAAGCAGCTTGGCTCCTGGAAGCCGATTTCCTTGCAGCCTCTTCATAGGTGTAAAAAAAATAAAAATAAAATAAAATAAAATAAAGTGCCAGCAGCCCAGGACAAAAGGAGCCTCCTTTTCTGCGGAGGAAGCAGGGAGCCCTGGGGAAAATCCCAAGCATCCTTGTGAGCAGAAGACAGGCCCCCACTTCTTGCCTCTCTGTCCTTCCTTTCTCTTTTCTTTCCAAAAAAATAACCACAACCCCCCACCATCCCCCTTCGCCAAACCTCAGGATTCCTTCCCTTTCAGTCATTCCTTGAAAATCTACCCTGAAACATCTGCAAGTTTGAACTCCGTGAGCCCAGACAGGTCTCGCCTTCTCTGTCCCTTTCTCTCTGCTCCCAGGAATCAACCCTGTGTCCCATCCCACTTTGCACTTTGCAAAATGATCCCAGATCTTGTTACTCTTGGCTCTTAGATGACGCTCTGTGCTGGGGCCCTGGGGGGTCAGGGCAGGTCTGGGCAGCTCCCAGGAGGCGTTTACCTCTGAGATGTGCCCCGCTGACCAGTGAGGGTGCTGGGTGCGGGGCAGGCGTGGGGCGGGATTGGTTTGGGTTCCGATGGGCCTGACATTCATTGCATGCACTTTGCTGCCCTCTGGCTGGGTGACCTAAGGCAACTTGCTCCGTCTCTCTGAGCCCAGGTCCCTGGCTATAAAACGGGGTAGTGGTCCCTTCCCCCTGCACGAACTGTGGAGGTGACCCCGATAATGTACTTCAGGTGTTTGCTTGGAACCAGATGCTCCTATCGTTGTCACGAGAGCGTGGGGGACGGCCCCTGCTCACTCTCCCCTCAGTGATGGTCCCACCTGCAGGTGCTGAGTGGCCTGCCCCGGCCTCCTCCCCTGGTACCTCCTTCTAGCTCAGAGTCTGTGGGAATGACCCTGCTGAAGGCAGCCGTTAATGAAGTCCTTTCCCTTGTCCATTGAGAGCAGTTAATTGGCCCAGAAGGTCACGGTGGGGACAGACACTGTCCCCAGCCAGCTCTGGCCTGGGCTGTCGTGGTGTTAGCAGTCTCCAGCTCAATAATGCCACCAACCCTCTCATTGACCACAGGCCCCTGGGATCAATCTGAGCATCTCAGCTTCGCCCGGTGGAGCAGGGAGGCTCAGGGCTGCACACAGGACTCCCGGGTCGCAGGGAGTCCAGGGCAGGGACAGGAGGCCCTGCAGAGGGTCCTGCACCTCCCAGACGAACCATCTGTCAGAAGGCGGCCGTCCAAGCCCCTGGGCTGTGTCTCATCTGAGCGGCCACCTCGGGCAATTCTGCATCCAGCCCAGCTCAGCCCCATGCCTGCAGGCTGCTTAGGGGTCTGCAGAGGATGGACGGTGTCCAGCATCATCCCCACCCTCTGCACCCCTCCCACAGTGTCCAAGAGACCTTCCTGGCCCTGGCTCCATCCCCAGCCTGGAGGGGATCTGGCTGTATGAGTTTCCCACCACCGATGTAACAGATAATCACAAACATAGTGACTTAAAGCACATGGGTCCTCCTACAGTTTCAGAGGTCGGAAGTCCTAAAATCAAGGTTTCGATGGGACAGCCTGGAAGCAGGAGGAAAGAAAACCCCTCCCCTCCTCACCTTTCCCAGCTTCTAGAGGCCGCCCGCATCCCTTGGCTCTTGCCTCGCCAGCTTCCAGCCTGGGCTTTTCTCCCCACATCACCCCTTTTCAGAAGGACACGGGATCACATGGATCCCACTGAGAAATCCAGGATAATGCCCCCATCTCGAGGTCTGCAACTAAATCACAGCTGCAGAGTCCCCGCTATAGTGTGCATGACTTTGCTAGAGCTGCTGTCACAATGTGCCACCAACTGTTGGGGGCGGAGGGTGGAGCTTAAAACAATAGACCTTGATTCTCGCTCAGTTCTGGAGGCCGGAGGTCTAACATCAAGGTGTCCACAGGGTCCCTCTCTCTGAAGGCTGCAGGGGAAATGCGCTGTATGCCTCTCCTCTGGCTTCTGGTTGGCCGGCACTCCTTGGCCTGTGGGACCATGGCTCCAGTGTCTGTGTCTGCGTCTCTTCTTACAGGGTCACCAGTCATACTGGATGAGGACCCACCCTAATGACCTCATCTTAACTAACTACATCTGCTGAGACCCTGTTTTCGAATAAGGTTTACACGTACTGGGGTTAGGATGTCAGCGTATCTTTTTGCGAGGACCCAATTCACCCATCATTTCCTCTAAGGTGACGTATTCACAGGCTTTGGGAATTCGGATGTGGACATCTCTGAGGGGCGATCTGTGGCCTTCCACGCTGGCCACCTCATCCACTCATCCAGAGAATGTGCATTGAGCATGTGTTGTTTCAGGCACGAGACAGTGGAACAAGACATGGGACAGGGTACAAGACACGGCCTCAAGGAGACACCTAGAAGTACGTAGGACATTATATTAACTTGCGACAAATCCGCCAGCTCTGGCAAAAGAGAATTCTGGAACAACCCAGGGGGTGTTCCAGAAGGCTTCCTGGAGGGGACATCCTGTTCCCAAAACCCCAGTTTGGCTGCCTGTCGCTCAAACACCAATGCTCGGGCGCCTGGGTGGCTCAGTCGGTTAAGCGTCTGCCTTCAGCTCAGGTCATGATTCCAGGGTCCAGCATCGAGCTTCCTGATCCGTGGGGAACCCGCTTCTCCCTCTCCCTCTGCCTCTGCCCCTGCTCGTGCTTGCTCTGTCTCTCTAATGAGTAAATAAAAATCTTTTAAAAAGACAAAATAAAGCCCATGCTCAAGAGACCAGATCTGATTGGAAAGGAGCTTTATTCCGGAGGCCGGCCACCTGGAGAGAAGGTGAACTCTTGTCCAAAGGCCAACTCCGAGGTTTCCGCTGGGCCCAGAGGTTTTGAGAGGGGTTTAGTCAGTTAAGGGAGTACAGTGGTCTGTGACGTTTTTTGATTGCATGCAGACTTGATACCACAGAGAGAGCTATCTCGGTGCCAGAGATTGTGCAAGAAATTCTAGTTGCTTGATACCTGGGGCGGGGGCAGGGGGTGCGTTGTGCAAGAGAGCCTGGCGATGAGCACACGAGTGTTCTGTTCTTTATGCGCAGGAGGGCAAGGTCTACAGCTGCGCAAAGGGAGGTCAGTAAAGTCATTGTGTGACCTCAAAAAAGAAAAACATTTTGCTAAAAGATTGTTGGACTAATCAGAAAGCCAGGGCGGCTTCAACAGACTCGCCGCCCTCTGTGGCCTAGGAACGTTCTGGTCCTTCGTTTCCCAAGGCCAGCGGCCTGCAAATCTCAAAAGAAAGTAAATTAGCTCTGTTACAGATCAAGGGCCTTAGGGCAGCAGGCAAGGAGTGTGTTAACCGGCCCGAGGGCGCTTACAGTCCTAGCGGAAAGCGGAGAGGGACCCTGAGGGCTGAGGGGCTGCACATGGACAGGTGAGGGGCAGCTTGTTTTCCTCAGAAACTGCCAGAAGTTTGGTAGAGCTGGAGAGTGGGGCCAGCAGGGATCTTTCCACTTGCTGGAGGCGGGGGGTCTTCCCAAGCCTGCGGGGACCCGGCAGGGATGCAGGTGCTGCAGATGTGACCAGGTCCTGGCTGCTCCTGCATGTCTGTTCTTCACCTGCACCTAGAGGGGGGCCCGGTGCTCCCTGAGGTCCCAGACACCCCCCTGCAGCCACAGGAGATGAGCTGAGTCAGGAAGAGAGGAGTGCGTAGCCCTGACACCTGTGACCTGGCAACCATGTGCCCCGTATTCTGTGATCAGAGTCAGGTGTCCTCCCCTCCTGTCTGTTGTGGCCCCCTCCACCGTGCAGTCCTCCAGGTCGGGGGTGGGGGAGGCACCTGCTGTACCTACATCCTCCACTATCCAAATGTCCATGATGGCCACACACCTTCCGAGGACCCCAGGGACAACCATGCTCCCCTGGCCTGCACCTGCTCCAGCTCCAGAGGACCCTCAGGCCTGGCTCAGCCACCCCCCACCCACCCACCCAGGTTGCAGCCTTCCTTCTGGGGGCGACCCCTCCCCCAGCCGGAACACAGCAGCTCCCTTCCTTCCCCGAAGCGCCATTAGCACAAGCCAGTTGGGTGCGTAACACTCTTACCGAAGATGTGGGAGGGGAATTACAGCACAGGACAGAAACTGCTTAAAATAGAAGAACAGAAATCACTGTTTCTGAATTGCCCTGCCAGCCCTCACCACAGGGTGTAGCTTCCTGACATCATCCTCCCAGGACCAGCCGTCCTCAGGATCCATCTACTTCCTGTGCGGGGGCAGCTTTTGCCTCCGTGTCTGTCTGTCTGTTTCTCTGTCTCTCCCTGTCAGAAGCCCCCCACCCCGACCCCCACCTGCCCATGAATTCAGGATCCTTCAGGCTGCTGCCGGAGGGAAAACACGATGTGCCAGTCAGTGCATCACGCAGAACAGTGCAGCTGTGTTCCCACTGCCTCTCCGGCCTGATCCCTTTCCATAACCAAAGTCCCACTAAGGAGTTTTCCTGGGCAGTCCCACCCCGTGGCCCTGGGTCCCCCCACTGATCCTGGAGTGGCCAGCCCTGGGCACCAGCCTTCTCTGGAACGTGCCGCACACCAAATCCTTGGGTCCTGCCCCGAAGCTCCTCACTTCCTTCAACAACAGTCTCTCTGTGCGTAGGGGCCGAGTGTAGATAGTCAGCACTTCCTTCTTCAAAGCAAACCCCAGAAAGAAGAGACCCCAGACTATCTGGGTGTGCATCCAGGTGAGGTACATCCTCTCTATGTACTAGACGGTCCCTGTGCACTAGGCACTTGCTCGCTGTGTGACCTGGGGCAGGTTACTTAGTTACTCTGGGCCCAGTTTTCTCATCTATAGGCTGAGCTTCCTGTTAGCATGAGCCTCCTCCAGCACCGCGAGCAATATTAGCTGAGTTGATATATGTTAAATACACGACACTTTTTATCCTACTGCTAATTGTGTTAATTATATAACGGCACATTACTATTATCTATTTTCTGGTACATGTACTTTCCCCCTTTAAATCACTTTGGAGAGAGTTTTGCTGTCTTTCCTGAGGACTCTTTGCCAAAGCAAAACCATTATGCGGGGCCCATTTCTAGCCTGCCCCCGACCCAGTGGCCAGTGCTTGGAGTGCCCGCTGCCTCCCTGGTGCAGGAAGGAGCACGGGGTGTGTGCCCTCAGGTCTGCGAGGACACACGTACATGCGGGCACACACACACCTGGACTCGCTGCCTCTCCTGTTGCCCAAGAGCCCCTGGGAAGAGGGAAGGGAACCTGGGTCCCCGGAGTTCAGCCACCCGCCACTGTCCCCCCAGCCTGGGTCAGCCTCAGCCATCTGCGGTGACACCTGCAGGCAGCAGGCAGCAGCCTAGAGCCCCCGTTGCCCCCCAGGGAATATAGAGGCTCAGCTGCTTCCCCTCCATCTCAAGCACAGCTCACTTGAGGAAAAGAGGTCTAGTGGGTGAGTCACGGAGAGCCCAGACCTTAGTGAGGGAGCTCAGGGAAGAGGCACAGCTGGGGGATCTGTGTGCCCCAAACCTCAAGTCCCCTCCCCTTCCAGCCTCCCTCCTCCCCACACACAGTGCCTCGAGAGAAAAGCCCTAGCACCAAGGGGTCAGTGATTAGAAACCTACGTCCCTGGAGGCTCCCTTGCACTTAGAAGATGTGGTTTTGTGGGAGAGAATGTGCATGTCCGTGACTGGACATCCATGTGTCCTGAGCGCATCTGAATGAGGCAGCCCAGAGTGCCCGTGGCCTCAGTGTGAGAGGGAGCGTGCCTGTACCCAAGCCGGGTGGATTGGGGTGCTCTGGGTGACCTGAGATAGGAGTGGCTGGACATGGGTTCATCCCGGAATGTTACCCACGTGCATGAAGGTGTTTGCAAGAGTGTGAGTGGGTGTGCCCTGTTGTGTGTCCCATATTCATGTGGGAGTGCGTGCACATGTGTATGCATGAGTGTGTGTCCTAATTGTGTGAGCGTGCATGTGTCCATGTGTGTATACACTGTGTGCCTTGTGTGAGTGTGCACAGGTATGTATGGCCATATGGACAGTGTGTGCACATGCACATGCATGCAGACATGTGGGTGTGTGCTTGAGTGTTCATGTGCTGGTGCAAGTGCATGCAAACGTGTGTGTTTGGAAGCTGCACGAGTGCACTTGTGTGTACACTACTCTGTACATGTATGCATGAATGGGCATGCACGTGGGTGGAAGCACAGGAGCATGCATGGGCAGGTGTGCAGTGGTGCGTGAGTGTCTCATGTGTGCACGTGCACACACGCACCCTCCCTCCATGTGAGCATCAGCGCGTGCATCTCCCGGCGTCTGATTTATTAACGAGGACAATACAAGGAGAGTGTGCCTATTATTTCTGGTGTCCGCATCAGCTCCTGACAGCTTCGTGGAATTGAAATATCTTATTTAATGCGAGTAAGAATCATTTTAAATATCAACTGTGACACTCAAGGACTCGCACCAGAGAGGGCACGGTGTGTTTCCCCCTGCGCCGGAGAAGACGCCACGTCCGTTAGGTCCTCATTTTCTCCCTGCCCAGCCCGTGTCTCTGAAAGTCCATTTATTGATCTGTCCTGGCTCCTCCCCGCATCGCCGTGCGCCCTGCACCCTGAGCTCCTCTCTTCATCTCGGGGGACAGGACTGCGCCGGCGGGTCCCGAGGGCACAGGGATCCTGTGTGCCTCCCTTCCCACCCTACCAAGTGCTCCCCAGGGCTCTCCCCCACCCCCGCTGGCTCCATCTGGGACAAAGCGAGGCTTCCTCACCCCTGTCGGGAAGCCTCAGTTACGTGCACACACGCGCAGCTCCGGAAGGATCTCCTTGTCACACGCGTGGAGCAGGGCGCAGAACAGCCTAGGGAGGCCGAGTCACCTGCTGCAAAGGGGAGGGGTCGTGAATTGCCTTTTGATTGTGTTTGCCTAAAGAAGTTCTGGAAAGATACTCAGGAAGCTAGTCGGGGTGTGTGTGTGTGTGTGTGTGTGTGGAACTAGGAGTGACAGGGAAGGGAGAGATGTTCCCTGTGTGCCTTTCCCGTTTCCTTTGAGTCCTGCAAATGTATTTCCTATAAAACATCAATAAATATGCGGTCCTTCGAGGGGACCTCGAGGTGGGTGTTTCCGGGTGCTCCCCAGTCCCTGGAGCCACCATCCTGCATCTCTTTGTCGTCGGAGAGAGAATAAAGTTGCAGGTCAAGCAGGAAGAGGTACCTCTTCCCCACGGTCACTGCTGCTCATCCCCAGAGGAGCCAGGCTCCCCCCTGTACCCAGAGGACACAGGCAGAGGGGACCAGGAGGCTGGGAGGTCAGGCTGGTGGCAAGAGGTCCACTGGGGTCAGGAGGCTGAGAGGAGCAGCTTCTGGAAGGGGATCTGTCATTTTCACTGTCCTCCGTGTCCCTAAAGGCACATCCTCTCCTGGCAGCTAAAGGACTGAGTGAGGCCCCTTTGCCAATAAAGAGGATCAGGTAACCAAGGCCGGGGGGGGGGGGGTCCTTCAGCGGTGTCTGGTGACAGTTGGGGTTCACACGTCTGTGGGAAAGCTGAAGAATTTGCCAGTCAAGGGAATAGGTGCTCCCCTGATGCCTGGTGTGGAGCCCCTCATGGATCCCCACTCCGGTGGGCGGTTTCTGCGACACCCACCTTGTCTTCCTCTCTGAACCTCCCCACCTCACCCCTACCTTCCTCTCCCCACCAGTGACTCACACACCCGCTCCCTCATCTGTCAAGCATTTGTGCGCCACCTGCCACACGCTTGGCAGTTATGTCCGGGGCCTCTTATAAGGAAAGACGACCATCGCCGTCCCCACGTTACAGATGGCAAAACTGAGGCTTGCAAGGTTCCATAACGTGCCCAGCCCACGTTCCTAAGAGCAGAGGGCAAAGTCAAGCCTAAACTCCCCTGAGTCAGAAGCTCCAGTGCTTTCTTCGATGCCATACTCCTCGGGCAGGTCAGGTGTGGGCCCTGCTGTACAGGGCATTTGGTCCATCCCCCTGCCTCTGGAGGCGACCCGGACAGGGCTGGGCTCACCCACTTCCCCGCCAGGCCAGCGGCCGCAGGTGGATGGGGCGGACGGAGCCGTGGGCTGAGCGTGTCCAGGGGGTCCAGGAGGGAGCGTTTCAGGGGTAATGAGCGTCGCTGTTATCGTTATCGAGGCTGCATACAGCGCGCTGGATCTGCAAGCCGAGGTGCTGGCCAGCCGCCTCGTCCACCCGCCTGGGAGGCAGGGAGACCGAAGCTGCAACTGGGGTGGAGGGAAGCGGGTTTCCCTGGTAGGAAAGGCAGTGGGCGGAACTGTTACTTTAAATAATGCTGCCAACCAGCCAGAAATAGGTCTCCCAGGCGGGGAGGAGAGGGAGGCTGGAGGCTGGAGGATGGAGAGGAGGCTGCACCCCACTCCTGCTAGGCCAGCGAGCCCCTGGCCTCAACTCCGACCAGGCCCAGGGTCAATGCGCCTCTTCTGGCCTTAGGGGAGCAGCAGGCCTGCAGCCAGTTGCCCTTGCCCCTGGGGTGTGGGGGGGTGGGGAGCGGGGAATTCCTGGCTGAAGCAGACAGACGTAGAGCCTTCTGCAGAAATCTACTTTTATGAAAGTTTAAATTTCACTACGCATCACTGACATCAGCAAACAAACCCGCATCCAAGGAGTCCCTGGTGTCTGTTTTATAATGTATACTTAAATTATATGCTCAAAGTGCATTTTTACATTTTACTTTAAAAATAAAAGCTATATATGCATACGACGAAAGAAATCCTGATGCCATAGAAAGACATAAAATCAAAAAGAAGACGTTTCCCTCCCTCCCCACCCGGCACCTCTCCCCAAAAAGGGAGATAACAGGTATCCATCGAGTATCCGCCTGGGAAGCAGTTTATGTGTGTGGAGAATGTGTATGCAAATATATACATCTTAGGCACCTGTGTCATATGCAAATATATGCATTTTTGTACCTGTGATCATGCATATGCAAATACATACAAATATACATACTATTTCACTTGCCCATGTGGTATCATGCCCTTTACACTACTCTTTTCCCTTTTTTCTGGTCCACAAACTGAAATTATTTTTATTGGGTCAAGTTCGCGTGATCCTAAACATTAAACTAAGGGTTTGGTAGCCTGTGTCAACACACAGCAGCTCATGGAGAGCCATAGCCACCCGTTGTCACTCTGGTCCCTGACGCTCAGCCCATGGTACTGCTTGGCTTCTTCCTTCCTCGCGTGGTTATTTCAATAAACATCTCTCCCTCTCCAGCCTGGACTTCCTTTCCATGCTTTGTGCATCTCGGAGGCCATCCTTTCTCATACAGGTGTTCCTCATTCATTCCGCGGCTGCAGCATCGGCAACCGATCCAGTTGCATTCTTGACGGACATTTAGCTTGCTTCTGGCTGGGTGTTTATCTCTGCCATTCGAAGCAATGCTGCTGTGAGCATCCTTACACCTGGTTTTTCTTTTTGCCACATTTTTGCAGTATATCTAAGAGGCCAGCTCGCAGGAGCGCGGCCTCTCGGTCAAAAGGCTTGCCTGTTCTCATTTGGATAGATTTTGTCCCCAAGGCTGGACCACTCTGCACTTCCACCTGCTGATCGAGGGTACACCTCCCCTCCCCCTCACTCTGGCCAGCGCTGCGTGTGATCAAACATGTCTTTGGCAGTCTGATATGTGAACACTGTCTTGTTTTGATTGGACTTTCATTGTGACGGAGGTTGAGCATCCTTTTTGTTAGTTTTTTGGGGGCCATTTCTGTTCATTTTCCTCTCCCTGGAGCTTTTTAATAAAATCTGATTCCATTTTCAAAGATAGAGAGCTGTTCTAGCCAATCTCGCTTTCCATCTCTCCTCTCAGGTCACCCCGTTGTTTTCGAGACCCAAACAGTTCCCCCCAAAGCTATCTCCCCTCCCCGCGGCAGAGGCCGGCGAGAGTGGTAACGGGCTTGAGGATGGAGTGGAAGGAGAATGGGAAATTTGCCAGAGCCTGGGCGCCTGCTATCTCCCCACCATCACACCGTGCACAGTAACGAGGGACAGATAAGAACTGCAGCCAGTGGCAGAGATAAGAGGCTTGGACGGCCAGAAGGTTCTGAATCATGCTGCAGAGCCACAGCCAGAGCCAGAGCATCCGGGAGTCGGGGCTCGTGCAGTCCCAGGATGGAAAAGGGGCCTTTGGGAATATGACATGTGTGTTGAACTGGTTAGCAGCTGAGCTTGGGGTCCGGCAGGCTCTGTGGGACCCTGGCCCTGCCTCTTACCTAACCTGTGAGACTGCCTGTCAGTGATGAAACATTTCTTTTTTTTATATATATATTTTATTTATTTATTCATAGAGACACACACAGAGAGAGAGAGAGAGAGAGAGAGAGGCAGAGACACAGGCAGAGGGAGAAACAGGCTCCATGCAGGGAGCCTGACGTTGGACTCGATCCCGGGTCTCCAGGATCACGCCCCAGGCTGCCAGCCGCACTAAACCGCTGCGCCACAGGGGCTGCCCGATGAAACATTTCTGAACCTCAGTCTCCCCTCTTCTAAAATGGGGGACCTGATAAAAGTACCCCCTCCAAGGATTAGGTGAAGGACTCTCATAGGTAACCCCACAGCTCTTTGCCCTTGTTCACATATGACCAGGAAAGTGAAGCTAGTATAGGGGATTTGCATAAGATTTAAGTTTAAAATTTGTTAAAATTGCTTTTATCCTGAGATTACATTTCTTCTCTATGACCTTAAAATGTCCTTTTTTGATAAAATGAGGACCATTTCGACTTATTTTTCTCTCCCTGGCTGGCACTTTTTAATATTACCTTTTTTTTTTTTTTAAGTTTCTGGTTGCTAGATTGTTTGTCTGTTTGCTTTTTGGCTGGTTGGTTTGAATGATCTTACTTGGCAAAGTAAAAAGTTGATGGTCTTATGGTAAGCCCATTTTTTTAAGTGTTACTGCTCCATAATATCCAACAGTCTGGGAACTGCTGCATGAAATGAAAAAATGTAGGAAAAGTACATGTTTAGATGGATAGTTGGGGCTCAGAAAGTGGTGGTGGTTGTTTCACTGTTGTGAGATTGTGATCGTGGTGATTGGTGGTGGTGGTGGTGGTGGTAGTGATGAGAGTGTTAGTGGTAATGGTAGAGGTGGTGATGGTGGTGATTATAATGGTGGGTGGTGCTGGCAGTGGCGATGATGGTGGTATTGGTGGTGGTGGTGGTGGTGGTGATGGTGGTGGTGGTGCCGGTGATGGTAGAGGTGGTGATAGTAGTGATGCTGCTGGTGGTGGTGGTGGTAGTGATGGTGCTGGTGGTGGTGGTGATGGTGGTAGTGATGGTGCTGGTGATGGGAGTGATGGTGGTGGTGATGGTGCTGATGGTGGTAGTAATGGTGGTAGTGATGGTGCTGGTGATGGTGGTGGTGATGGTGCTGATGGTGGTAGTGATGGTGCTGGTGATGGGGGTGATGGTGGTGGTGATGGTGCTGATGGTGGTAGTAATGGTGGTAGTGATGGTGCTGGTGATGGTGGTAGTGATGGTGCTGGTGATGGGGGTGATGGTGGTGGTGATGGTGCTGATGGTGGTAGTGATGGTGCTGGTGATGGGGGTGATGGTGGTAGTGATGGTGGTGGTGATGGTGCTGGTGATGGGGGTGATGGTGGTGGTGATGGTGCTGATGGTGGTAGTGATGGTGGTAGTGATGGTGCTGGTAATGGTGTTGGTGATGGTGGTAGTGATGGTGCTGGTGATGGGGGTGATGGTGGTGGTAAGCCCCAGTTGGAACTCGTGTAAAAGAAAACTTAGCAACACTTGAGAATAAGGTTGCTCTGTCCCAGGGTTGGCAAAGCTAGGGACAGATGGCAATGAACTTACCCACCCAGTCACCTGGGCAAACCGACACCCAAGGATGGGGTAGATGTCCTAGGCACCAGCCCCTTGATCCTTTGAGGTCCCTACTGGGCCATTCATTGCCCAAGGATGGGAAAGGTGATCACAGAGGGGTGCCAGGGGAACTAGCCCCCTCCATACCAGAGAGCACCACCTGCCCATGTCTTACCTGCCAGAAGCTCCTCCCACGGACCTGGCCTGGCCTCCCCCCCACCTCAGCCAGGTCAGTGCACCACACATCTGCTCTCCAGCTACCTTTCCCCCAACCCCAGACTCTGCTGCTCTTTGGGCCAGTCACGTGCTCCCAGGGCAGGCTCCCTGGAGTCTACCTCCAGCTTGTGCATCCCGGTCTCAGCGCCCACACCTACAGAAAGCCAACCTGTCCTGCTCGGAAGGCTCTCCCTTTTCCCTCCACAAACCTGCAGTGGAGTTGTCTGTAACTTTAAGGGTGGGATAATGCAGTTGGAGAAGTGTGTGAACGTCCCTGCCTCTGTCACCCCCATCCATTTCAATTAATATTTATAGGACAGTCTTGGGCCTGGCCAAAATCGAATGCCCCCACCTTTCCCAGTCATGCGAGTCACAGGCAAGGGAGGGCAGCAGCCTCCAGCATAGGACCAGCCTAGGACCTCAGTCCTGGGAGGCCTGGTCACCTCCAGGGTCAAGGGCTCAGGCATAGCACCTCCTGTCCATGGGAAAGTGCAGGCTACTACTCCCTAGTATCTGAGCAAAAAAGCCTGGTTGCCCTTGGGAGGGACTTTTCTGTTGATAAGGACCTTCTTGTGACACCAAGACCTGGCCAAGAGAATCCAGAAGTCCCCAGTGCGCTCCATTCAGGAAGAGGGTGACCTGGCGCCTCCAACCTCTGACCCCAGTCTGACATGTGCATCCCTGCACCCGCCCGACTTGCTCACTGGCTGTCTCATCTGCCCCCCAGGTACATGATCACCAGCCTGGACCGCACCCATGCAGGCTTCTACCGCTGCATCGTGCGTAACCGGATGGGCGCTCTGCTGCAGCGGCAAACCGAGGTCCAGGTGGCCTGTGAGTACGACGGGTGACTTGGGGGCAGGGAGGGGTGTGAAGCGGGAGAGGATCTGCAGGGTCCTCACCCACCACCAGGCTCTGGGCAGAGCCAAATCCCAGCTGTAGCCTTCTCTGCTCATTGGGTGCCTCTCTGGGGAGTGTCCTCGTTTTATGGTTGACAGGTGCTCTTGGGGCTACAGCGCTGATAAGGGACACAGACATCTATCTGTCGGCTCAGCGTTAAACCCTCTTTTCATGGGACCAGCTGCTTCTCTTTTTAAAGGGGGCTCTCATCACTTGGTTCAAGGGCCTCCTCTGGGGTTGGCTGGGCCTCACACTTGCTGTTTTCACGATGGCCTCCCTGAACCTCTCCAGCTATGACACTCTTCTCTGCAGACATCCTGGTACCCTCCATGACCTTGACCTTCCTATCCCCCAGCTTGTTCAGCCCAGGAGCACCAACAGCAACTGGGTCCCATGATCCTCGGGGTCATTGGGAGATGCCTCATGCTGGCCCCATGCCCTTAGAAGGTGGGGGGCAGACTGACAAATCCAGGTTCCTGGAGGAGCCAGGTGAGCCTACAGTAAAGTGGTAGTAGGCCCCTGCAAGTCCCCGGAAGGACTTTCTCAAATGGAAGAAGGGAAGGCAGCTTCAGGAGATCCCAAGTGTGTCTCAGGGACCAGGGCCCCAGAGCACCAATCAACACCCTGCCCCTGAGGCTCAGCATCCCCCTCCCAGGCCTGCTCCCCATCCTAAAATAGCTGCTGTGTGTTAGAAATGAGTCTCATTATGGGCTATTTCATTCTGGGTTCTTCCAGGGGCAGAGGTCCAAGGTTGCACAGTGGGACATGGGAGTGTGGAAAGCTTTAGTGAGCCTTGAAATTTAAAAAAAAAAAAAAAAAAAAAAAAACACCTTCTCATCTAAAGCCTACAGGGGCTCGCCTCTGAATTAGCTCAGGAGAGAGCTTGCTACTTGAACAGAAGTAGGGGAGAGACATCTAAAAGGAAACCTCAAGCGAGGCAAAGAGTGTTGATAATAATTATGGAAAACAACCGTAATCAAAAGTGGAGGACGGATTGTCTCCATAAATCAGCACTAAAGGCAACTCAGCTCACTCAGAGGAGCGGAAAAGCCCTGAATTAAAATGATGGATCAGGGCACTGTCAGCGGCTGGAGAGCTCCCGGGGAGCTTCATTTAGCCAGTGCCCAGCACCCCGCAGGGCAGGGGCAGAGCCATCAGCCAGCCTCCAGAGAGACGGCGCGTGCATGTGTATGCCCGGGTGCGTGCAAGTGTGTGTGCATGAGTGTGGGTTCACGCACGTGTGCGCAAATGGGTGGGTGCACATCAGTCTGCTGCTTTGTCCCACGCGTTTGGGAGAGAACATGTGTGTGCACATGTGTGCATAGACATGCATCCATATACGTGTGTGCACACGTGCATGCAAATGTGCATGCCGAGGTTGGTCTGCCTCTTTGCTCACCTAGGTGCTGGTGATCACATAGGTGTGCATGTCTGTGTGCGAGTAGTTTGAAATGCCATCCAGGACACAATGTCCCCGATAGTCTAGGCTCCTCCAGAGAATTCCTTGAGCTCATGTGCCTGCAAATAATACACCTCCAGTCAGTGAGAGTTACTGCTGCAATTAATATTCTGTAGTATCGTGTTAAGGAAAAAAGAAACAGGCCACCGAATGGAATGGCTTCTGGCACACACACCGTCTGGCCAAACGCAGAGCAGTGAGCTGGCACTTGCACCTGTGCCCTGCATCAGCCCATTGTCGGCCCCTCAGCTGCCTCTCCCCGGGGCATCCGTGTGCTCTCAAAGCCACCATGTGTCACCCTGGGTTTCAGGGGCCCTCGGGACACGGTTACAACCATCGTCGCCACCAGGCTGCACGGGGCTACTGCTTAGCTGTGCCCGTGTGGCTACAGCCATCCCTGGAGGAGAGCAGGGGGTACCTGGAAGGGCCCGAGGGACTGGAACGGAGTGGGGAAACCCAGGTTCACCCCCTTCCTGACCACCAGCTGCAGCTCCTGGACCAAGCCCTGGGAATCACTCCTCAGATGCACCGAGCTGCCTTGTTCCATAGCATCATCAAGTGGAAGCCCCTATTTGCAGCCCTTTGTACCTAAAGCCAGAGGAGTTAGGGGAGCCCTGGGAACTCCACCCGGCCGTTGAGGAAAACACTCATCCCAACAATTTAATGAAGATTTCACCCAATCCTAGTGGCCTGGGATGGAGAAAGGAAACTCACCTCCCTGTTCCTTCCCTTGCTGGCCACATTTGTCTCATTGGCAGTGGGGCAGGGGTGGCTGGGAGAGTCTCACTCTCTAGTTATGGATGTTGAGGAATTTGCTGTCCAACCTGTTACCCATCCCCCAAAACTCCTTCCACGATCCTTGGGTGTGGGGATAGGTGAGACCTGGCCAAACCACCCCCACCCACAACCTTGCTCTTTCCCATCTGTTGCTGTGCTGGGCGGTGCACACCATTCTCTCCTGTCCTTATCCTGCAAGGCTGGTGGGGACGGGGGCGAGGGTGGGGATGGGGTGTGAGGTGACCGCCTAAGCCACACAATGAGGACGTACCAGAGCA
Organism: Vulpes vulpes; assembly: GCF_048418805.1. NCBI lineage: Eukaryota > Metazoa > Chordata > Mammalia > Carnivora > Canidae > Vulpes > Vulpes vulpes. The sequence continues at coordinate 7,445,430 of NC_132781.1, forward strand.
GGGCTTGAACCCACCACGGCCCAGATTCCAAAACACCCCCACTCACCACACTGCCCTCTAAGGTCAGGACGAGGTGAATCGAAATGAGAAGGGGCTGGGGAGGCAGGGGGATCCCCTGCTGAGGTCAGCACTCACATGGAACCAGGGGGTGCCCTGCACTGTAATATCCATGTCCAGACAGCGCCGCAAATGGATGCTGCGTCCAGCTGGGATAAACGTCATCTCACACCACGGGGTGCGGGTCATGCCCTCTTCTTGGCCGTCAGCAGAAATGAGCAGATGAAAATGCTCACAAGCAGCTCCTGGGTTCTCTGGAGCCTAAAACATGCCCATGCCAAGGGGAGGGGGGTTGGAAAGTGTGGTGTCCAGCCCCAGCCTGAGCACTGAATAGTTTGGGACCCTGGGGGCCTGGTGTGTGTGTGTGTGTGTGTGTGTGCAGGGGGCAAGACAGAGGGAGAAGCGTGGCTTCTGTCCCCCTGGAAAGGGGAGCATGTGCCCCAGGACGCTTGGAAGAGACAGAGATCTGAGCCCACATGCCTCAGCGGATGCTAAAGGAGATAACAGCCGAGCTTCCAGAAGGATCCCTGCTCCCTCGTAATGTGTGTGTGCGCTTCCTCCATGGGTCTGAGAGGCAGGAAGGCGTGTGGTATGAGCCACATCTCGAGATGGGGAAACTGAGGCTCAGAGAAGGCAGAGGGCAGCCCGAGGTGCACCACCAGCACTTCTGCCCCCAGCCCTCTCCTGCCCCGCGGGTATACCCCTGACCCGTCCCCCGGCCCCCCTCTCCCTAGCTGCGTGACCTCTGTACTTTGCTGCCTCTTCCCTGCGTGTGCAAATGAATGCTAACACGAGTGCCTACCTGGCTGGGCTGTCCCAGGAACCCAGATCATAAAGGGGCGCGGGCTTTCTTCGCTCCGTGAGCCCCAGCAGGGAAGGTGCCCTGGGATGCACGGTCACCACCTTGCAGGCACGCTCCTGCCCCCCTGCCTGTGCCCCAGGGCCGGTAACGGTGCCTCCCTACACCGTCCGCCCTGCACCCTCCGCTTCCCCAGCAGGGTGCCCCGCAGACCTCCTGCATCTGTCCACCTGTCTGTCCAGCCGTGTCTCCTACGCAGTCACCCAGCGACCCACGGGTCTAAGGCTGGGTGGGCCGGGGCCTCTTCTCCCCAGACCCCTCCGTGTGTCTCCTGGCAGGTTTCTGCCCCCTGGGGGGGCTGAAGGCTTTGGTGCTGGGGCTCCGGGCAGCCGGGGCCTGGGGATGCTGCTCTTCCAGGCGTCTCCTGGGGCCAGGCCAGGCAGGACCCACCTCTGGCTCCCACCCCCGCCCCCTCTTCCCAAAGAGGGACTATGAATTGGGTTCTAACGAGAAATTAATAAGGCAGCTGTGCTAACAACTAATGATAATGGCAAAGTCGTTACAAAAAGATTCTTTACATGTTTTTAATTACAGCAATTACAGGGAAGTCAATAAAACATCCACCCCCTCCCCAGCTCCCTTTCGGCCGCACTCCCCGCCCCCGCCCCCCACCATCACCACCCAGTCTCCTCTTTGTTTTCTTAAAGTTGCCATAAATTTCTGGCTTGCGGCAAGCTGGCTGAACGGCCGAGGGGGATCGGAGAGCCTCCCTGGGTCAAGGAGCCTTCCTGGCTTCCACATCCACATCCACATCCTGTGGGCACCTCTGTGTTCCCCTCACCTGGGCAACGTCCCCGACCACCACCACCACCGGAAGCCTGGCCTGCAGCCGCCTGTGCAAGACGCGACATGCAGGCATCAAGCCTGTTGTCAAGGTTGATGCCCAGAATGCCGCCAACAGGCTGGCCCGTTTTTCTTGATTCTTAACCTGAGTGTAAGTGAGCATTGAATGTGGGATATGTAGGGGCCGTGCTGCAGTTCTAGAGAACATTATTGTGTCTTCCGGAGCCCCAATTCCACCTGAATATGTAATTCGCTCGTGCAGCAACTGTTGCTGTGCACCCATGGCATGCCGAGCTCTGTTGCAGGCAGTGAGGACACAGGTGACAAAACCGGGACACACGTTCCTGCCCTCCGGAGAGTAGTAGGGTGCCATAAAAGTTAAAAGGTGAATATGCTATAGGATACAGAACATAGAAGGCCTGTGGGGAACAATACGTGTTATAAGGACAAATGAAGCCAAGTAAGAGGAATGGAGGCTGGAGCAGCGGTCCTATTTGATATAGTGGCTGAGAGAGGCCATCTGGGGGAGGTGACATTGAGCAGCAACTCAAAGGAGGCAAGAGAGTGAGTCACACAGATGGATAAGATCCTTCCAGCCAGGGAACAGCAAGTGCAAAGGCCCTGTGGTAGGTCTGGGTGTCTGAGGCCAGGGTAGCTGAAGCAAAGGGAACAAAGGAGAGAGAGTGGGAGGAGATGCGGCACTGGGGACAGATGGTGGCGCTGGAGAAATGGTCGGCACTTTTGATGCTACAGTGCAGTGGAAATACGTGTGGTCGGGGGACCAGACGTGATCTGGTCGGAGGGAGAAGCACCGTTTCCCTAATAAACAAAAATATATAGACATAACCATGACATATATCTCATGTCCACCAGATTGGCAAAAAGCAGAGTCTAGCAAGACCCGAGAGTTGCCAGAAAGCCCCATCAGTGCTGGCGGGAGTGTGAAAAGTGCTAAATTGGTGCAGATTTGGAAACGCTTTGGCATTATCTGGTAAAATTAATGTGCCCTCGCCCTATAACCCCGCCATGCCGCCCTTCCGCTCACGCTCTAGAGAGTCTCCTAGCCGAGCGCCCCAGAGAACCCACGCGAGACTGTTCTTAGGACGGCAAAACACTGAAAACAGACCCAACCTGCAGGCGCCCTGTGCTCCCTCGCCACGTGGACATGCACGCAGCTGTGACAATGACTCCACTACGTGTAAGCACGTAGCTGGAGCTCCAAAAACTATTTGCACAAAAAGAAGCAAATCACAGTAGGCGACGTGCAAGATAATTCTGGGTATAAAGGGCTTGGAACCAAAGCACATTAACCATAAATTGTTTAGGGGATGCGTGTCTATGGCAAACCTTAGGGAGGGGAAGCAGTGCAGTGCGTGGTTGCCACCGCATTCTGGGCGGGCGGCAGTCACCTCTGGAGAGGGAGGGGACGTGACGTGTGACGGGGGTGGAGGGGTGGACACCGGGTAGGGAGGGGCGAGGTTTGTTAGTGTTCCCTTCCCTAAACTGAGTGGTGGGTGTGTATGTGAGTGTTTGTTCTAGTTTTCTGCAAAATATACATATAATTATATTCACTCTTTTGTATGCATGACATATTTCACGACAAAAAAAAAAAAAAGTCTTGGAAATAAATAAAAGCAATGAATGTATTCCGAAGTGGGCTGCATACTTCACAAGACCTTTTAAGATGTAACAGACACGTCAGGACTTGGAGGCCACTTCCAGCTGTGCCCCAGGCTTACACTCCTTTGGTCGTGGGGGATCCCGCCTGGAGAGGTGGATCGGCGCTGCGGGTGTAACTTGGCGTGTTAACAAGCGTGTTCCTCGGGGAGCAAGTGCGAACTCCCTTGTCTGTGTCCGCTTTCGCATGCGTGCGTCCTCCCAGGGGTTCCGGGGTCCTCAGGCGCTGCCAGCGGGTGGCCTCCCTCCTGCACTGGCCAGCTCTCTGGCACTGACCAGCATGGGGGGGGGGGGACAGAGCCGGGCAGGGGTGGGGGGGGGCCTCCTCGGGCAGGTCCTGGAAGGCCACCTGACACGGAGCAGAGGAGAGGCTGGGAGGGTGCTGGGAGCCTGAGAGCCCGGGGGTGGGATGGCAGTGTGAGGAGAGCATCAACCGCAGAACGTGCGCCGAGACCAGCCGTGCCCTTCCTTCCATCCGTCTCACCGTTCCTACGGGCACACCTGTGCGCACCTGTGGCCCCACGTGTGGTCCTCCATCTCCTGCCCCCCTTTCCTCCCTCTGCCCTCTTCCCCATCCCTCCCTTCATTCCTCACTCCCTCCCTCTTACCCATTCCTCCGCTCATCCCTCCCTCCTCCCCATGCCTCCCTTTTCTCCATCCTTCCCTTATCCCTCCCTCCCTCTTCCCCATCCCTCCCTCCCTCCCTCTTCCCCATCCCTCCCTTCATTCCTCCCTCCCACCATCCCTCCCTCCATTCATCCATCTCCTCCTTCTTCCATCCCTCCCTCTTCATCCATCCCCCCATTTAGGCATTTCTTCCTCCATCTATCCATTCCTCTACGCATCCATCTATCCATTCATGCACTGAACAAACCCACTTCCCTGTCCTAGCCCTTCTGTCCTGTCTCTTGCCTTCACACGCTGTCTTCCCTCTGGACCATCAACCCCCTATACATACACACACATACACACTTAACTAACACCTACTCTTATTTATGTTTCTGCTGAGAAGAAGCCTCACCATCACCACCCCCAGTCTAAAGTAGGTCTCCTGCTGTTGCCTCTCACAGAAGAACCTCCTTCCTCCTTCCTAACGGTTGTCACATTTTGTCACTGAACATTTGTTTGTGGGTTGGTTTGCTTGTGCCTCTCTCCGTGAGCAGACTCTAAGCCCCGCAAGGGTAGGGGCCAGGTCTTTCTTCATTACCTACCAAGACCAGCCGTGCCCTTTCTTCTATCCCTCTCACCATAGCTACGTACATACCTGCATACAGGTGTACAGCCACTCATCCTCCTGCCTGCCTTTCCTTTATCCATTCCCTCTTCCCTCCATTCATCCATCTCTTCCTCCCCTCCTCTATCCCTCCATTCATCTGTCTTTTCCTCTGCTCCTCCATCCCTCCATTCATCCATCTCATCCTCTCCTCTCTATCCCTCCATTCATCCATCTCGTCCTCTGTTCTTCCATCCCTCCATTCATCCATCCCACAGCTGGGTCTCAGTAAGAGTCACTACATGAGCACATTGGGTGAGTTTAGAGAGAACTACTGTGTGCAGAGTACAGGGCCTGGTGCCTTCTAGGGATTTGCTAATGAGCACAACTACCTCTTGAAGCTTACAATATAGTAGGGAGAGATAAAGAACGAGCATGAAGCATGTTAATGCCAGGAATGAGTTATGAAAGGAGCAGAGAGGAAATGCGGGGGGGAGGGGGGGCAGGTTTGAATGCTGGCCCTGCCCAACCCTGACTGCTTAACGTTGGATAAGCCACTCTATCTCCATGAGCTTTAATTTCCTCACTGACGAAATGGAGCTAATAAAACTAGAGAGGGGAGAAAGAAACACTATTACCATGAAATTGCTTTAAATTGTTCAAATATATCTTCAGAGTTCTGTGAAAAGTTTTTTAAATAGATAAAAATTATTGTGAGAACTGAAATCAATGTGATTTATTGACGCAATTTTTTTATAGACGGAGCCAAGTAATGGAAATTAATAAACAACTGAAAATGTGTATTTATTAGAGTCGAGCTGGCTGTGGTAGCATGAGGATTACATGTCTGTGAAGTCCACCTGGAAAGAAAGCTGACATAGGGTCAGTGCTCAGCAGTCTCTGTTCTTTAATTCTGTTTGGTGGCAACGGGTAATCTTTGTTGAAGATGTCAATGCTTAAAATAAGCTGTGAAAAATGCATACGATTCTAATGTTTTAATACTACAAACATTAGATACAATTTTTAACACTTTAATAGACTCTTTCAGTTTCTATGTCTGCATAACAGATTACCCCAAGTATAGTGTACAGTAATCATTTATAATGCTCACCAAGCGCGTGGGCCTTGGATCCAGACAGGGCATGGTAAGGATGGCTTGTCTCCTCTCCATATGGTTGAGGTCTCTGCTAGAAAACTTAAAGGCTGGGGACTGAAATGATGTGAGGACTCACACATGGGTTCACCTGTCCAGTGTGGGTGCTGGCTGTCATCTGGGTACCTCAGTTTCTCCTTTCATGGGCCCTCCCCATGTCGCTGTGGGCCAGGTTGAGCTTCCTTACAACATGGCAGCTGGATTCTGGACTGAGAAATGGATCCAGGTAGAAGCTACATCCTTTTGATGACCCAGTCTTGAAAGTTGTTTACTATCACTTCCAGCACATTCATAAAAAGAACATGTTGAAAGGGAGATAAATATTGATGCGGCCATCTTTGGAAAGATCCATCGTGACACACACATGTAGTGTCTTACATAATCCTGACTACAGCCTATGAGGAAGGTGCTCTTCATAGCTCTCTTTTACAGAAGAGGAAATTAAAGCTCAGCAAGGTCAAAATTTTTGCCCAAGGTCATGCCTAATAAGTGACAGAGGTAGGATTTGAACTCAAGTCTCAGTGTCTCCAAAGCCATTACCATTACACTTACTGCCTGCCAAATGTAGAGCAAAGATGCCAATGGCACATTCTGTTTCTTGAGCTCCTTAGTTGGCTGGATCCCTCGGAGATGATGTTGAATCATGGCGCCTTGGTGAAAAATCTGGTGGCCTTCTAGGCAGGGGCCCCACACAAGGACAGGCCTGAGAGGAGGAGCAGGGTGTAGGTAATTCAACCAGGGCAGGAGGGCACATGATGTGGTGTGGGGGTTAAGACAGGAAGGGTTGGTTGGAGTCAGATTAGGGAGTGACCTTGAATCCAAGCAAGGCAATTTATACTTTCCTGGGACAATGAGGAGATCCCAAAGTTTCTGAGCAAGTCAGTGATAATGGCCATAAAAATTAATTAGGAAGAATATGGGAGATGAATGGGTTAGTCGGGGGAGCCAATGGAAACCATGGTGGGGAGTGGTCAGCACAGCTGGAGTAACAGGGGTAACAGGGTTCGCTTGGTGGTGGGCCTGCAGGAACTGGGGGGCTTGGTAAATGAGAGGGACATCCCAGAAGAAGAGTCAGAGCACTTTGTGGGGACAGAGAAGGGAAGCGAAGCACCACACAAGGCTCCAGGGATCTGAACCCAGTTGGTCCGGGCAGGTGCAGGTGGGAGCCCTTCATGGAATGAAGATAGCAAAAAGGAGGTAAGAAATATCAACATTTTCTGTTGGAAATTGAGTGTTGGGTGTTGGGAGCTCAGAAAAGAGCCAGAGCAGATAATGAGAGTCTTTGCAGAGGGACTGTAGTCAGAACCATTAGATTAGGCAAGGCCTCCACGGGGGCAGTGTGGCCAAGAAGAGAACTGAACCCAGGACTTTGGAAAACAGAAAGGATAGGCCCATGGTTCTCAAACATTGGCATGCGGCAGGATCCTAGAGAGAGCGAGTCAAGAGACCCAGGTGCATCGAAGCAGGGCCTTTCCGTGACCTGGGGAGGCCGGAAGGCTGGGAACAAATCTATGGGTTTACCGAGTTCCCAGGGGATTCTGAGACCCACCTAGGTGCTAAGAGCCACTAACTTGAGTCCAGATGGTCGTTCTCAACCTTGGCTCGTGTTGAAACCACTGGAGCAGCTTTAGGAATACTCACATCTGAGTCCCACCCACTCCTCGAGAGGGACATCAAAGACCCCTCAGGGAATTCTCAGAGTTAGCCAGCCTGGGGAACTCCCAGTTGGAAGAGGGAGAAAAGGCAGTGGTATTCAAGGGGTTGCGAAATAACAGCAAAAGCAGCAGGAGACCAGATGGCTTGCGATGTGGACCCCCTGGGTCGGGGAGGGGACGGTAGGCGATGGGACATGCAGCTAAGTTCTCGGTGGTCAGAACCCGATTGCACTTGGGAATTCTGATGGCCAGCTGACACCCCATACCAGTGGCATCAGAAGTCTGCAAGTGAGTTCTTGAATTTAGCATCAGTACTTTTTTTTTTTTAACTTTATAGGTGATTCTAACTGTCACGTGGCCAAGTTGGAGACAGTGATGCTTATTGCACTTGCATATGGACCCACTTCATGGGGGGTCTGGTGAAGATGCAGGTTCTGATTCAGTAGGTCGGGGCGGGGCGGGGAGCTTGAGACTCTGCATTTCTACCAGGCACTTTGAGTAGCAAGGATGTACGTTACTGTTCAAAAGTCGTGACATTCAGGGGCACCCGGGTGGCTCAGTGGTTGAGCATCTGCCGTTGGCTCAGGTTGGGATCCTGGGATCCTGGGATCGAGTACTGCATTGGGCTTCTTGCGGGGATCCTGCTTCTCCCCCTGCCTGTGTCTCTGCCTCTCTCTGTGTGTCTCTCATGAATAAATAAATAATCGTAAAAAAAAAAAAAGTCATGACGTTCAGCGCAGACACCCCTTCCCATACCCTATGGTAACCCTCTGCTCCCAGAATCAAACCCCACCCTGATTCCAGCAGGCAGGAGGGCAACTAGAAGTTTCCTGCCTGCATCTCTCCCCTCGTGGCTGACATAGCAGAACTAGGATAAACGTTCCTTCCCCTCCTTATCTGCCAGCAGGGTAGGCATGTTTTTAAAAGAGCAATATGGTGTTTCCATTCACACATGCATGCAGCCTCATACACTTCCCACCCAAGGCAGAGGAGGGAAATCGTCTCCATGCCCGAGGAGCATCCAGGACCCCACCCTCCCCAGGGTACCCAGCCTGGCCTCCACCGGGAACAGAGGAAACCAGCCCCGACACGTGCCCTTCGCCTCACACCAAAACCCCGACTGCCCTGTAGGGCAGGGAAAAAGGACCAGCGCTGCCTGACCCCAGGCTCAGATCTGAGTTCCAATCCTGGCTCTACCCCTTCCTGGCCACGTGCCCTTGGAAGAGGTGAGGAACCTCTCTGAGCCTGTTGGGGCAGTCCTTTTTTCTTCGTAAAATGTGTGAAATAATGACCAGCCTCTTCATGGTTGCTGGATGAATCCACTGATTTCATGGATAGATGGATATAAACCCCAAAAGCAGCACAAAGCAGGGCATGTCGTAATGAGAGGGTCAGAGGGTGGGTGATGCGTGCTGGCCTCCTTCCCCACGGTCAGCCTGCCGCTGCCGCCGCTCCCAGCTCAGGAGCCGGCCCATCTGACCCACACGTATGCTCTTCCCTCCCGCAGACATGGGGAGCTTCGAGGAAGGCGAGAAGCGGCAGAGCGTCTCCCACGGAGAAGCAGCTGTCATCAGCGCCCCACGCATCGCCAGCTTCCCACGGCCACAGGTGACCTGGTTCCGGGACGGCCGCAAGATCCCGCCCAGCAGCCGCATGTGAGGCCCTGCTCTGGAGGGGGACGCAGGGGGCTCGCCCTGGGAGAGGGGATGGGGGACCTCCCAGATGACGAGAGAAGGCTGGTTTGCAAGCAGGGGCGTTCTGGGAACGCTCATGGCAAGACTTGGAAGCACCACAGCTCGGTTCCCCTCTCTGGGGAACCCCAGGGCGTTGGCCCCACTCTCAGCTGGACAGTCCTCCTGCCTCCCAAAGCACTTAAACCCCCGACAGGCACCAACAGAAGCCATCCCCATCCGTGGGAGGGCGCTGGCATGTCCCCGGCAGGGTGGCCACCCGGGTGTTTCCCGTGTGGGGTGCAGGAGTGGCCGTGTGTGTTTTGGCTGCGGGGAGGCGGGGAGGCCAGGGGAGGCCCGGCAGGAAGAGAAACACATGGCCCTTTCAGCATTAACAAGGACCCCTCTGTGTGGCCCAAGGCGTGGGTTGTGGCAGCCGGGCCTGTGGGCAGGACCCGTGGAGCCCACACCTCCGCAGAGGGCGAGGGGCAGAGCGTTTCCTCCAGGGACACTCCCAGGCCCCCTGAGCCGGGCCGGCCCGGGGTCTGGAGCCAGCCCAAGCTCTCTGCTTTTGGACCCCGCCTCCCCCCTCCTCCCAGAAAGCAAGAAAGACCCCCTCTGTCCCCGTCTCCTCAGGCCACAGGTCAACGGTGGGTGGAGCCCATCCTGGTCTCTGTGGGAAGCGGGAGCCAAGGTGGACAGTTCTTGCCTTGGGGGACATGAAGTCAAGTGAGAGAAGCCTCACAAGAATAACGTGCTAACACCCTGGCACCAACAGTGGCTGCCGTTCATTGAGGGGCCGCCGTGTCCCCGGACCTGAGCTGAGCACGCTACGCCATCCCCTCCACCAGGATCGGTGTGCACCTCCAAGCGAGAGACACCCCGGCTCGTTCCCCTTCCTCGTCCCAGAGTGTGCACTCACATAACATCCGCTGGATGACGGACCCTCACCACCATCCTAGGAGGTGGTTGCTCGGCCTCCACTTTACGGACAGTAAAGCACCCCGTCCGGCCCCCGCAAAGTTTAACTACTTCTCCAAGTCTCACACAGCCAATTCCAGGCTTGCCGACTCCAGGGTCAAGGACCTTCTGTCTTAGGTGGAAATTATGTGACAACAGGGACAAAGACCAGGAGAGAAGAAGGATAATAGTGATTGCACTTGTAGAGGATCGGCCCTGGAGCACTGCTTCTCAACCTGGCTACCCGTTAAAATCGTTTGTGGCCATTTAAGACGTGTTCTCTTTAGGTCCTACCCCCCGACACAGTCCGGTTTTGTTGAAATGGGGTGCACCCTGGCACTGGGAGTTTTTTAAAGCTCCCCTGTGATTCCAACCTGCAGCCACAGTTGAGAACCCCTGCCCTAGAATGTATCTGTTACCTACAGATACAGCGATGCTGCGTAACAAAAGCGCCCAGAGCCCTGAAGCAGGAAGCATTTCTATGTCCTATGAATCTCCAGATTGGGACCTTGGCGGGGCTCTCTGATTTGCCGGGGGGTCAGCTGGCTATTAACGAATTAGAATAACTGGGGGATTCAGCTCCACATGTGCCATCCCCAGCCAGTTAGCCCCGGCAGCTTCTGGCAATTGCAGAGGAGCAGAACGTGGGTTTGCCAAGCCTCTGCTAACATCCCGATGGTCAAAGCAAGGCACGTAGTAGAAGTCAGCCTCAGGGAGCAGGGGGTTTAACTCTGCCTCTTGAGCGGGAAGGCCCACGAAGTCACATGGCAAAGGCTACAGAGCAAGGGAAGAATTAGAGCTCCCCACTGCCCGCCCCGTCCACCTCCCGGGTTAACAGGTGGGCGGACTCATGGTGTGTGCATCGGCTCAGGCTCCCTCACACCTCATGAAGGGCCAGTGAAGCCCGCAGAGCATGGGTTACCATGCACACAGACAGGTGCTCCACCCCCACCCCCACACGGGCTGAGACAAGTGAGTCCTCAGCCCTCCCTAACGCCCTCCTCTGAGGTGACCGCACAGCTCCAGGTGTATCCGCGACGGCATCCTGCACGCCAGTCAGTTGGCAGAGGCTGCCTGGCACACTGTGTTGAGAAGGATGCTGAGGCCCCATCCAGGCTCAGGGGCGAGAGCAGCACCACCACGACAGTTCCGCAGTGGGCGCCGTGCCTGCGGGAGGGCCGGGGGGTGCTTCTCTCCTGCGTTCTCTGTGGCGGATGAAAGCCTCTCTCCATCCTCACTCCCACCACCCCTTGCCTAACACCTTGCCGCCCCCCCTTTTCTCGCTCCTGCCCTGTGTCCTCACCCCCCCCCCCCCCGCCACTCCCAACAGCCTCTGGCACCACGACCGAATGATCTTGGCGTGCACACACATGCCCGTCTTTGTGGTCACGCCTGCCACCTTCCCACCCACTCCAGCACTCCAGCCAAACACGAGATAGGACGCCGTGGAGATTTTATCTCAGCAATTACAGCAGATTAATATTCATGGCTGAGAGGAGAGGTCCCTGGAAGCAAATTCTCCGGCGTCTGTTTGCCAGAGATACGTATCTGATGAGCGCTATCAGCCGGAGGGGTGTGCAGGGTGCTGACGGCGGGCGCTATCTCCAGAAGGCTGCTCTCGCTGCCGGGGCAGAGACGGCGATTAGCCACACTTCGCCCGTGCCCTGGCGCTTGTTGTTGAAAAGGAGACAAGATTCCTAACAAAGACACATGCTGGGGGCTTTGGGCAGCTTCTAGGATGATTTCTTTTCTTCTTAATTAAATTATCAATTGGGCCCCCGTGGACCCGAGGAATAAAAGGGGGCTGGCTTAATAGGAGTAGTGGATGGAAGGTGGGGGTGGGAGCCGGGCCAGTCAGAGAAGTGGGAAAGACCTAGTAGGTTGGAACCTCGAGTGTGGCTGGGAAATGAAACCCAGCCCCTACCCGAGAGTTGAACCCTGACCTCCATGCTCCGAAAGAATTCCACCAGCTTCCTTCAGAGTGGGTGAATCTGGGGTGCAGCAGGCCAGAAACAGCTCCGTGCACTTTATAAGTGAGGTATGGGGTCATTCTAGAACCTTCTATCGAGGGGATGGTCATCCTGTAGAAGGCTGGAAGTCCAGAAGCCTTCCTTTGTCACCTGCTGAGGGCAGAGGGAGGGCAGATCAAAGGCCATTAGTGCTTCCCGGTCCCTCTGGCACATTCAGAGGGACATCCCTGGCCCTGAGGGCCCCAATCCAGAGCACTCTCCTTATTTTTTTTTAATTTTTATTTATTTATGATAGTCACAGAGAGAGAGAGAGAGAGAGAGGCAGAGACACAGGCAGAGGGAGAAGCAGGCTCCATGCACCGGGAGCCCGACGTGGGATTTGATCCCGGGTCTCCAGGATCGCGCCCTGGGCCAAAGGCAGGCACCAAACCACTGCGCCACCCAGGGATCCCCGAGCACTCTCCTTATAGTGCTAGTGAAGGCAATGCCAGCTGCAGTTACAGACAGACGCCCCAAGTCCCAGGGACCTAGCACCAGAGAAGTGTATTTCTTGCTCATTTATAGTCCCAGCAGAGGGGATCCCTAGGTGGCTCAGCAGTTTAGCCCCCGCCTTCGGCCCAGGGCATGATCCTGGAGTCCCGGGATCGAGTCCCACGTTGGGCTCCCTGCATGGAGCCTGCTTTTCCCTCTGCTTGTGTCTCTGCCTCTCTCTCTCTCTCTCTCTCTCTCTTTCTCTCATAAATAAATAAAATCTTTAAAAAAAAATAAAAATAAAGTCCCAGCAGAGGCGAGGCAAAGGAGGGACGCCCCTCCACAGTCATTCGGGGCCCCTGGCTGGTAGGAGCACTGCCATCCTCAACACTGGGCTTCAGAGTTGCCCTGCTCTGACAGAGGGGAGAACCTGGGAGCTATACAGGGGGGTCTTAGGGTCTGAGCCTGGATCCTCTGCCATAGGTCAGAAGCCCAGCCCCACTGCCCCATCTGGTCTCCCAACAATTTACGTCCCAGTAGAAGGGGAGCCTGAAACAGGTGGATGAACCACCACCCTCTGTGCCATCCCACCTAGGTCAGAGCATCTCCACCAGGGCACAGTCCACATTTGAGGCCCGAAAACTCATTGTTGCGCAGGCTGTCCAGTGCATTGTAGGGCACTTAGCAACATCCCTGAGCTCTACCCACGCGTTCCCGTCAGAGCCCCACGCTGTGATACCGGAACTTGTCCAGACGTTGTCAGATGTCCCCTGGAGGGTGAAGCCACCCTGATTGAAAACCACTGACCTAGAAGGATCCATCATCATATAGACAGAGGGAAAGAAGAGATCAGGAGTGGGGTGGTGTGGGTCTTCTTGGTCAAGGAGAGAAAGAAAGTATTGAAGATGGGAACCCTCCCAGGAGGCAGGAGGGGGTTCAGGGCAGGCAGATGCACTGGGGAGCGGGACCAGGCCGTGCCCAGTGCACCCACCCCCCAGAGGCCTCATCCAGCGTGTTCCCTCAGTGTGGTGTTGGAGAGGATGGGGAGCTGCCGTCAAGTGGAGACCGAGGCTCAGCGTGGAAGAGGCTGTGCTCCTTCGAGGCTGGGGCCAGAGCTCATTCTAGAACTGCCCCCAGCGCTTGACACAGCCCAGCCTTCCTCCCCGACCCTGGCCCACCCCACAAGCCACACTAAAGGACAAAAGACCCCTCTAGGAGACTTCCCTGTGGGGAAACCATACCTGTTCTTGTCCCATTTTAGCCCAACTTCATCCTACTTCCCATCAGCTCATTAGCTGGAGGGGGGTGGGGGGTTCCTCCAGGAAAAAAAAAAATGAATATAGTTAGGGTACCCAAGAATTGGGGCAGGAGGGCTTTGCCTTCCTACTTCCCAGAGCCCCGCTGACATTGGGAGACTCGGCCCACAAACCTCCCCAAAACCAGGAGAGGGGACACCAGTGCAGCCCGGCTAGAGAGGCATTAGCAAGGATGTTTATTTGAGAGCCTGTTTAAAACTCTGTAACATTCACCTAATGGGAAAATTTGAAAAGAATTCAACTGGGTCTGTCCTTGTTAAACTAACATTAAGGATGTTTAACAGCTGTCTCGGGCACATCACATTAAAATCCGAGATAGACTTGACAAACTAATGGTTTTGTTTGTCATCGAGATGATGGGTGAGGGGGGAGCCGGGCAGAGCGGACGTGGGCTGTGCTCCTGACGCTGTGTCCCCCACATCGGATGGGGTCCCCAGCTGCCCCCTGCACCGCGAAGACCAGGGGCTGCGGGGCTGCAGGGTGGGACCCCAGCAGAGGGAACCTGCACCCCACTGCCCAGGGCCTGCCTCCTTCCTCTCAGCCCGCAGCCAGCCAGTCTCATCCTTGTTGATCAGCTTCAGGGAAGGTAGAAACTGACACCCTGGGAGGGGGTTGGGGGGAGCAATGAACCCCCTTCATCGGGGTTCTGGGCCACCTGTGGCTTTGGAATCAACCTGAGTAAATGTAGGATTAGGTTAAGGCATGGATTCTGGAAGCATCCTGCTTGTTTCTAAATTCTCGATCATTGCTCATCATTCATTCCTCATTCATTCATTCCAGTGAATGGCTTTCATTGGTGTCAGACCCTCCTGGTGCAGGGATGGTCACACACAGCATCGAAGCTGTCACTTGGGAGAGGACAGACGGCCGTGAGGGCTGGGGCACCCGGAGTCAGGCGTGGGGTGGGGGCCTGGACTCTTCGTGTGGACGGTCTCAGACCTCCGTGCATGTGCTGGACATGGGTAGGACCCCGGCACTGGCAGCATGTTGGGGTTCTCTGCAGACAAGACATGCTGAAGTTGAGGCAGGAAGTGGTCCCGGGAGCTGGACTGGAGGAGGGGCTCCGGGGGCCACCGGCTTCTTGTCCCCACGCTCATCGTCCGATGCTCGGGGCCCCTGGGCCCCCTGTCAGACAAATCCTTCTCCCCTTCGCAGAGCCATCACCCTGGAGAACACCCTCGTCATCCTGTCAACGGTGGCTCCCGACGCAGGCCGCTACTACGTACAGGCCGTTAATGACAAGAACGGTGATAACAAGACCAGCCAGCCCATCACTCTTGCCGTGGAGAGTAAGTAAGCGGCCGGGCCTGGGACGGATGGAGAAGCGCGTCATTAAATCTCGGGAACGGGGCTCCGGGGGGTCGTTGGGAAGATGGAATGGTGGCGGAAGGCGGGGGGAGGCTACGGTAGGGCAGCCGAGGGGCCTCCGAGGAATCGGATGGGGAGACCCAGCTGTGGGAGGGCGAGGGTGGAAGCAGGGAGGGAGCCGGGGGCTGGACCCCGTTCCCAAGACAGATCTGAGACCCTGCATCGGGGGAGGGGACCCGCAGCTGGCCATCAGCAAGGCTGCCCGAGGCCCAGGGAGGCCATGGGAGGCAGGGGACAGTGTGTGTGTGTGTTGGGGTTACAGCCACCTCTGGGGCTCAGGTGCCCACAGGGAGAGCGTGCAGGGGCTGGGGGCTCGTCTCTAGAGGACCCCACACTCTGGAGAACAGTCTCCACTAGCTGGTACGTCCAAAGCTCTGCTGCTCCTCAGAGCCAGGCCATCTCCACTCGTGGGAACCCAGGCTCCTGCCTGAAGATGCCCCCCTGCCCCTCCCAGAAACCACCCGGCGCCCAGGAAGAGATGGGCAAAGCTCTCCCCAGTGGCAGAGACCAGATGGTAGCAAATGAAAAGGGTTAGCTCTTCGGGTCTCCTTTTGGCAAAGAGGAGGGATTTGTTCAGCCGGGACTGGAGGCAGGTGTCGGATCCCCTTTGGGGATGCTGGGAGGCCCTCCCTGGCCTGATCCTCGCCAGCCGGCCTGCAGCCCCCCTCCTCGCCGCCCCCCATCCCTCTGCACTCCATCTGGGGGAGAGAGAAGGCAGGTGAGGTGGCTCCTGCGGCAGGCCCGGGCCCCGAGAGTACGTGGGACCAGAGCTTGCGGCAGCCGCCAAACAACCCTGCAAGCTGGGGGAGCCAGATGTTTATGTCCCTTCACATCTGTACGGCTCCTGCTCCAAAAGCAAGTCTCATTTATCATCCGTGGTCGCATGGGGACACAGCTGCCAGCCGCAAGACAAAGGGTGCAGGTCTGCACGGGGCCTTCCCGTGTCCTTCCCTAGATCTGCCTCTGACTGCCAGCGTCTGGAGAGCCCAGAACGTTCCTCAGCCTTACCGCGTCCATTCCTGGGTTTTCTGAGCACCAGCAGAACCCCTTCCCACGTCCCTGGACCTCTGTGCTCCCAGGCCCCAGCTTCCAGGCGGCCTAGAAGGAAACCTGAGCGCACAGAGAAGGATCCTGACCTATCAGGGTCACACGTATAACCTCTGACATTGACCTGGGCCAGGGTCTCGGTCTGGTGCCCGTAGCCTGGGGCCCAGCCATGACGTGGGGCTGCTGTTTCTGTAGCGAAAGGAGCGTAATCATCAGAGAGAGACATTTCTCCCCCATATGTTCTCCAGTGATCAGAATACCCAGGGTCTGATAGAATTTAGTCACTGGGGAAGAGGCAATGTTCAGGGACTGAGTCAAGGCCAGGCATCTTCCTGGGTGACTCAGTTTACCCTGAGACCAGAGATTGGAGCCTCCCACTCTGCGCTCCTCGCCAGCACCCAACCTCCTCCTCGTGGGACCTAAGCCAGCGACTCCATGGGCTGACTGTGGGTGTCATTCCTGTCTGCTCCGTCTCAGCTCCCCACCCCAACCCTCCATCTGGCCCGAGGGAGGAGGGCAGGTCCCTTCCAGACCCCCGTGGCCGCCCAAGCCTCCCCCGGCTTTCTGCTTCTCCCACCCCATCGCCCCTCACCTTCTGCTCTCACGAGGCGATTTGTACTGGATTAAGAGCAGAATCTGCTGATTTTCAGCTAATTTCTCCTCCCACGAGTGATTGCACTTCAAAACCCTGTTCATGTCACTGACACAAATCCCCCAGCCTGCCTGCCAGCCAGCCAATTTCCTAGGAGCAATTGCCACTTCACCCACCCCCAGCTCCATCCCCCTGCGCCCCCCCTCTGTTCCCCCCTCCTCACCCCTTCATCCCTCCTCTGCCCCGGGGCATTTCTGCTTCTTGAAGGAGATGCCGCTGCTCTTCAGAAATGGAGACATCACGAGCAAAACCGGTGCCCACGTCGAGTTGGGCGCTGACCCCTACCCAGGGGTGACCCTGGTGACCCCACACAGACTGTCAAACCGGGACCGTGGCCCCCCACTCAGGCATCAGAGCCGCACTGTCCCGTAGAAATGTAATGGGAGCCGAGGGAGGTATTTAGGACTTGCCAATGGCTTCATTTTTTAAAAAAGGGAAAAAGCAACGGGAAATTAATTTTATTAATATATTTTATTTGCCCCAACATACCCAAAACATTACCATTTTAACATCACAATCGACAGAAAATACTAATAAGGTACGTTAACGCTGGGCTTCTTTTTTTGTACCGAGTCTTCGAAATCTCTGTGTGTTTTGTACTTGGAGCACATCTTCCCGTTGCTCAATTTTCATCTGAAATACGTGATCTGCATTTAGACCTCATCAAATTTACAGCTGGAAAGGTGATGTTGGATACCCACGTTGTTCTACACATACTTAAAAGTGGTCTAATAACTGATTTGGGGATCCGTTTTTAATTAAATGTAAATTAGATAAAATTAAATCCCATTAAATCAAAGGGGCGCCAGTCACATTTCAAGAGCTCGGAGCCACCTGTGGCTCGCACCCCCCCCCACCCCGTGTTGGATGCCTGCCTGCCCAGGAGAGGGGAGCAGCTACCTCCTGTCCCCCACAACACACACACACACACACACACACACACCCTTGACCTGTGGTCCTGGCGGGTTGCAAGTCACATGGTCCTTAAACCTCTGTTTCCTGGTGCCTCCGGCCAAGTGTAGTTGGGAGGATTGGAAGAGGTGACCCGGGGAGAATGCATCGCAGCGGTGTCCGTCCTGGTGCCTGTTCTCAGAATCATCCTGGGGCAGCAGGACCCGACCTTGCCCCTGCTGGAGAGCCCCTGTGCCTCCTAAGCCCTGGTCCGGTCCTCGGAGGCAGGAACTCCCGTGGAAGACACACCTCTCCTTGCCCTGATTCACGTGTGATTTTCCTGGCTTGACCTTTGGGCCCCATTCACCCCACGGTCCAGAGCATGAGTCCAATGAGGCAGATGTCCTGCAATGCATCCCTGAGCATGGCCAGCGGTCCTCCTCACCCCAGCTGGTCACCTGAAGGCCTGGTGAGCAAGGAGCTGATAGCACAGGGTCCGTCCTGTCCCCCGCTCCAGTGTAGAGCACCTGTCAGTAAGGTGTGTCCTGCTTGGGGCCAAGTCCGCAGCACCCGGGGCCATCTCGACCTCCCCAGTCCACCTTGAGCTGTCGTCCTCTGCCTTCACATCACACCAAGAGCTTTCATTTCCAGAATAGGAGACTGGTGAGGTCAGGGGGAGACCAGGGAACTGGGGGTGGGGGTAGGAGGGAGGAAGAAGGGACACTGGTTCCCTTTAGGGGAGGACTGGGTGAGGCACAGTGTGGGTCAGAGGTCCTGGAGGCCGGAGAAGGGGATCCACAGAGCTAAATATGCTGAGCAGTCAGAGAACCAGAGTGGAGATAGGGGATGTGCACCCAGGAGGTCACGGGTGACGGGGAGGAGAATGGGTGCATGAGGGCTGCGGGGAGGGGAGCGGGGGTGCAGGTGGAAGCCAGAAGGGAAATCTGTTTCCTTCTGTGCCCGAGCAAGGGCTGAGCCAGGGAGATGATTTGGGGTGTGGTTAATGGCATGGGTTTGCATCCCCGGAGACCTGGTCCCATTCCTGGTTTGGCCCCTCATTAGCGACTGTCACTGGAAACTAAGCTACTTCACGTCTCTGGCTTTCTCAGCTTTCTCATGTGTAAATTGGGGATGACAATATCGACCTGCCCCTGGTGGCCCATTGTGACCTTCCCCTCCTGGTTGCGTCCGGGTCCATCACGTGGTTTGGGCGGGTTGAGGGTGGAAGACCAGGAAGTCGTCCCCCAAGCACAGGCAGGTAAACCGCAAGGGGACAGACTGTCATTTAATTAGGACCTACTGTGTGCCCCGAGACCAGCCACCTCTGCTGAGACCCTTCTTCCCAGCATCCCCCCCATCAGCGCTAAACCCCCAGGATGGCTGGCATAGAGCAAGGGGTAGAAGCAGGTCCCCCCACCCCAGGCCTTCCTTCACTGGGACAGGGATCCCCAGCTGCAGCTGGTCCCTCCCCTCAGGCCCCAGGGCCGCTGCCAGGACCTCTAGGGTCCCCGGGTGGGTGTCAGTCCCTGCTCAGCCCTGTTTGTCCACAGGTTGCCCTGAGACCCTGGGGCGGCCCTCCTATCTTTAAACTCCAAGGGCTCGGTTTACCTGGCTCCTCAGTGGGGGGCGCCGCTCGGGCTCTAACTGTCTCTTCTCCTCCTCTTGCCCCATTAATCTGGGCCGTGGTACCTGCACGCCCGGGCGTGTAATAAACAACTTAGAGCACACTTTTATGGATTCAGCTATATCAGCAGCTTTCAATCCGATCGCTCTTTATGGCACCTACATGAGGCTTTTATATTGTTGCAATTATTTTACTTTATATGCTTCCTTTCTTCCCCCTTCATTTTACTTTATTTTTTACATTTTATTCCCTTTTCTAGCAAAGCCTGGAGTCCAGGCGGGAAAACCTGCCCAGGGCTGACCAGCGCGGCCCAGAGCAGCAGCGGGACCGCGACATGCTGTCCCCATTAAGAATGTCCCTGTCCTGTCCACCACCCCCCACCCCACCCCAACCAGGGCTGTGCAGGTCATTATATCTGCCACCTCCAGAGCCTCCTGGGAAGGAGCCAACTGGATGGATTTTTTTGCAAGAGAAAAGCCCTCTGTGGTTGTACTTTCAGGAGCCATGGGGCAGGTGCACAGAGAATATTGGAGTTTCTGCCAATATTGGGCCTGCGCCGACCCACAAAGATGAGAGTCTGGCCACTTCTTGAGGAAACTCAAAAAATACAAGAGGCAAAGCTACTGCCTCTCTAAGAAGAGTTCGGGGTCTTGTGTCTATAAAGCCCGCTCGTGATAACGTTCTCTCAGGATCGCCAATCCTGAAGCTGTGCCGGGGAAAGCTCTGGGTCCGTTCACCTCGCAAACCTACGTGAGCCCCTACTGTGTGCCCCACACCTGTCCTGTGCTGGAGAAGGAGGCGTGAGCCAGGCTGTCTTAGCTCGGGCTGCGGTAACAGGTCCCCCCCCCCCCCCCCCCCGCCGGGGCTTGAGCACAGGCAGCGACCTCTCAGCTGGGGAAGTCTAAGGTCAAGGGATCAGCACCACTGAGTTGTGCTGAGGCCTCTCCTCCTGACTTGCACACAGCCGCCTCCTCGCTGCGTCCTCGAGTGGCAGAGACAGAGCTCTGGTGTCTCTTTCTCTTCCGATCAGGGCACCAGCCCTGTTGGGTTAAGGCCCCACCCTTATGACCTCATTTAAGCTGATGGCCGAGGAAAGACCCCCATCTCCAGATACAGCCACATGGGGGTTAGGGCTTCAACAGATGGATTTGGAGGGGACATAATGCAGCCCAAAGCAAGGATCTGTGAGGTTCCTGACCCGGGGAATGTATTAGCTTCCTTGGGCTGCTGTCACAAAGGTCTACACCTTGGGCGGCTCGTGACAATGGAAATGTACTCTGACAGTTTTACAGGCCAGATGTCTGAAATCAAGGTGTCGGCAGGCTTGTGCACGCTTGGAAAGGTCTAGGGGAGGATCCTCCTTGCCTCTCAGCTTCTGGTGGTGGCCGGCAATCCTTTGCATTCCTTGCCTTGGAGATAGAGGACTCCAGTCTCTGCCTCCATGCTCAACTGGCCTCCCTCCCCCCCCCCCATAAGTTCATGTGTCTGTGTCTGTGTCACATTTCACTCTTGTAAGGACACATTGTATGGGATGTCGCCACCCCCCCCCCCATACAGAAGGACTTCATTTTAACTTGATCACACCTGCAGAGACTCTATTTCCAAATAAGGCCACATCCACATCTACCATGGATGTGAATTGGGGGGATTACTATTTGACCCAGTACAGGGGGTCTGCATTCAGGTGGAAGAGGTGGCAAGGAGGGAAGGATTTTGAAGGCAAAGACAGGACAAGGGGCTGAGGGGGAGGAGATGTTGTATGACAGGAAGTGGGGAGGGCTCTGGAGGTCTCCAGTGGGCACTTCCTGGACACCAGGGATATGCATGAACAGAGGAGGAGAGGTGAGAGGGACCCGAGGGTCACACCTGCAGGTTCGGCTCTAGCACTGCTTGGGTGGCTGCCCCAAGGTCACCTGCCCCACTCCATGAGGGCAAAAGTCTCCTGTGGCATCAGCCTCTAATAGGGGCCGGACAGAGGATTGGGACAGGATTCCCAACCTCTGTCTCCAGCTAACCCCTGACCTCTCCCCAGATGTCGGGGGGCCTGCCGACCCCATCGCCCCAACCATCATCATTCCTCCCAAGAACACCAGCGTGGTGGCCGGGACCTCGGAGGTGACCATGGAGTGTGTGGCCAATGCCAGGTGGGTAGTGCTTCCCCCGCCACCCCGTTCCCCTTCACCCTTAACTCCACCCGGTGCTCCTGACCTGTGGGCTCCAAGAGGACCAGCCTGAGTTCAGGAAGGTCTGGAGGTGTCACAGGAGGACCCAGGAAAGGAGGTGGAGCATTTACCCTGGAGGAGGGGTGACGAGTGTACCTACTGGCTAATGCCAGAGGGTTGTTGGATACGATCCAGGCTGGCTCATTCTTGTGGCCCGAGAGGAGAGACCAGGTCCCGGTGGAAGTTACAAGGCAGCAGATATCAGCCCAGGATAGCGATGCCTCACTTGTAGCCCTGAGAGTGACCTGGAAGGGGCCGGTGTCACTCTTGCACGCAGGCACCTGTGACAGGGACGCCAGGCAGGGAGATGATTCACGTGGGGGACTTGGCAGGAGGGCAGACCTGGGGTCGGGCACAATTGCAACCCCTTCCTGGCCATGTGCCACCCTCCCTTCTCTCATGCAGGAAACAAATAATTAAATACACAGGTAAATAAAACACTCACGGCACTGCAGGCCACATCACGTGTGGGTGCTGAGCTGCGCTTCCCATGCAATTTCTGTTCCTCCGACGACTACCCCGAAGCCCAGAGAGGGCAAGCAGGTGACCCAGCTGGCCAACAGCAGGGTGGCAATAGAACAGGCCACCCTCGAGATCCAGGCCCGTTGCCATGCTCTGGGCCTCAGTCTCCTCAGCTGTAAAATGGGAATGATTGGAGCACCCACTTCCCCAGTAAGGCAGGTAGGGCGAGTACGGAACCCACCTTGGAGTACACAAGAAAGGTGCTAGGATGTGATGGGTGTGGGGGTCAGACCAAGGGCTCTGAGGCTGTTGAAAGTTCCTGGAAAGGTGTCCTGTCTCAGCTGTGAAAGACCGAAGCGTGAGGCAGGCTAAGGACACAGAGACGACCCGCAGCCGAGAACCTGCCTCACATCACAGGAGCCAGTGTTGCCCACACTTCCTTGACCACGGGACCCTTTCCATGGGACCCTCTGCACACCCTGTAAGCTAGCACAGACACCCCCCCCCCGCCGCCCCCGGGATCCGCCAGGTGCTAACCTGGAGAGCAGGCCAAGGCCGATCTGGGGGGGGATCTTGAGCGCCAGGGTTGGGGATGGGGTGCCCAACTCACCCTCTGGTGAAGTCGGGAGCAGGTATGTCCTTCTGCCTGCCTCGCCCTCTCCAAACCCTGGGTGTTTCTCTCCTGCTCCTCCTCGTCCTGTCGCCCGGTCTCTGTCCCTGTCCTGCCCGCTGGCTCCAGTTTGGATGTGGGGCCGCCCCAGGGCACAGAAGAGTGAGACACCCAGCTCTGGGGCCCCCGGTTCCGACCATGCACCCAGTCAGTGCCGGGCTGTGCTCCAGGTGCTCCCCTGAGCTAGAGCATCCACCATCCCCACAACCCCCCGGGAGGCACACATGTCCCGTTTCGTAGACAAGGAAACTGAGAAGTGGTGGGGGCTGGGGCCCTGGGCCTGCACTCCCACCCCCCCCCACCCCCCCAGCCCTGGCCCTCGGGCCTCTCGGGGTCCCTGGGGCTGAGACCCTGCCTCCCTCACGCCCTCCAGGCCCCTGATCAAGCTGTACATCATTTGGAAGAAAGACGGGGTGCCGCTGTCGGCCGGCATCAGCGACTACAACCGCCGGCTGACCATCCCCAGCCCCACGGGCAGCGACGCTGGCTACTACGAGTGCGAGGCTGTCCTGCGCAGCAGCAGCGTCCCCTCGGTCGTCCGTGGAGCCTACTTGTCTGTGCTGGGTGAGATGGGGCAGGGCTGCTGGGGTCCCCCCCCCGCCCCTCCAGGGCTGAGGGCAGTATGGCCAGAGCCTTCTGAAGGGTGACCCGAGCAGTGGCTGTCTCAAAAGGAGCATGGCTCTGAGCCCCTCCCCTGGTCCTTCCTCCTGCAGAACCGCCTCAGTTTGTCAAGGAGCCTGAGAGACACATCACGGCGGAGATGGAGAAAGTGGTGGACATTCCCTGTCGGGCCAAAGGTAACCAGCAGCGTGGTCAGAGGGGAACAAGGACCCCGCCACCGCCCTCCCCAGACCTTCAGCCCCTGCCTGTCCCTGTCACAAACTCTTCTAAATTCCACTCCCTCCTCCGGGCAGCATCACCGAGCAGGGATCCTGTCTGGCTGTGGGAAGACACCCCAGGAAACAAACAGGCCAAATTACCATAATCTCAGGACTTGAAATCGACCCACGTCACCATAACTTGGGGGTGACAAATGAATCCAAATTACCGTAATTTCAGGATAGGTGACAGACTGAAATGGCCCATAATTGGAGAGTCGTAGACGATGCCAAATTACCGTAATGTCAGAGCTGCTGGAACTTGGGTGCCTCTCGCCGGAGATGGGTCTCATGAGCTCCACCTGGTTTCTGGGACATTTTGCTCCATTTTCTCCCCTGCTCTCTCTACTTAACCCCCCTTGTCAGAGATCCTGGGGAATTTCTTCTTTCCCCACCCCCAACCTCCCTCTTTCTGGCCCAGCAGAGCTCTAGCCCGAAACCAGAGTGAAGCCTGGGGTTGATCAGATGGGAGGAAGAGAACGTGCGCTATGGCCCGAGGTCTGATTGTGAGCAAAGAGCCAGGACGTAGCTCGGGCAGGAGGGGAGTCACAGTGGAAGGGGCGAGTCAGGACCCCCCTTCGGAGAACACACAAGGGGGAGGCAAAGATCCAGTCGTTCACCCAATGGACGTTTTTGGGGGGTTTACCAATGTGCCCTCGGGCTAGGGAGACGCGGGCTGAACCAAACGGCCAAATCCTTGCTGTTCCAAAACGTATTTTTTTAAGAGGAAGGCAGACCCACCAATAAACAAATAAAAATGCCTCATTTCATTTCATGGAAAATGCCAGGGGTTGTGAGAGGCCCCATTGTTTTATGTGCCACCAAGAAAGAAAAAAGACTGTCGGTGAAATTATGACGCGCTTTGGGTAGTAAGACACGTCCTGAACGCAGAGATGTTACCACGTGAAAGAGCGTGCCCCGTGGAACGGGTGAAATTCAGCGTCCTAGGATGTCAGGGAGGAGAAGTGCTGGGAAAGAGAAAGAAGCCGGCGGGCTTGGGGGGCTAGGAGCGATGGGGTGCTCTTTTGAATGGAGTGTGGGAGCTCCTCTGGGGAAGTCACATTTGAGCAGAGACCCGGGGACAGGGGGGTAGGTTGGGGGTACCTGTGGGAAGACCATGCAAGGCCAGGGGTGCAGGGCTTGGGCAAGGCTGAGAGATAGGGACCCCCCCATTCACCTCTCTCTGCAGACGGGGTAGGAAGGGGCTTCCAGAGGCCATCCAAGGACCGCTAGCCCCCTCTGCATGCCCCTTGACACGGGACTCTGTGGTCATGTGAGTTTGGGAAACCAGCCCCCAGTTGGAGGTTCCCAGAGCACACCACAGGCTCTCCTAAATTCAGGGGCTGTTCTAAAAAAATTTCATTTGTCCAATCTAGCATTTCCAAGCTAAACTTGGAACCCCTGCTATTGTAAGAACTTGAGAAATGCCACTCTGAGAACTTCTTTCACCTCTTCCGAGACCACCAGTGGCACCTCCGAGAAGGTTCTAGAAACCAAGACACACGAGGACCCCCTGCACACACCCTTCAGACCCCCAGGCCCAGCCTCCGCCTGAGCACCCCTCAGAGGCGGGAGGGAGGGAGCCCGGAGGTGGGCTGACTGTGGGCCCGTGTCCCCCCCCAGGTGTGCCACCGCCCTCCATCACCTGGTACAAGGACGCAGCCGTGGTGGAGGTGGAGAGGCTGAACCGCTTCCGGCAGCGTGGCGACGGGGGCCTGCAGATCAGCGGGCTGGTGCCCGACGACACAGGCATGTTCCAGTGCTTCGCCCGCAATGCGGCCGGCGAGGTGCAGACCTCCACCTACCTGGCCGTCACCAGTAAGTTGCGTCTTCTCCGCCCTGGCCCTGAGCCCGTCCCGCCCGGGACGCAGCCTTCCTCCAAGCCAGCAGCCTCCTGAGAAAAGATGCAGGGACATTTTGCAGGGATGAGATTCCAGAAGACCGTCCGCCCCCTCCGCTGCCGGGGTGGCTCCAGCCAGTTACGCCCACTGCCTTCCCAGCCCGGGTCTGGTGCTCCGGAGCCCCGAGCCCAGGACAGGTTCACTGGCTCTGGGAGAAGCAGCTGTGAACCCACAGGCCCCGCCCTGGCATCACAGCTGCCCCTGGCATCCCGGGCGAGGCTGAAGCCGCCCCGCCCCAGCAGAGCAGGCTTGCTGCCTTCTCCAGAGGGAGCCAGAGCTTTAATCTCAGTCCCCACTTCAAACCTTTTGCCCTCTTGGAGTCTCTTCTGGGGGTTTTGACAGCTCTCCTGCCCTCTTAATGGAGTTGCATTAGCGCGAAATGCTACATGAGTGGTCACATCGTAGAGGGCAGAGCTCTGTGCGCATGCAAAGTGCCACTGGGCTCCCTCGTCTCGGCAGCAAAAGGACAGACGGTCATGGGCCTCCTTGAGCCGCTCCGGGCTCATCACCCAGACCCGCAGAAGTCCCCAGACAGGGCAGCCACGGAGCAGAGGGTGAGCTGGGTTTGCCCAGAGGGGCAGTCGGGGCAGAAAGGCTGCCGTCTTGCTGGGATGAGTGCAGGTGAAGCTGGTGCCCAAGCCGGTCCCTTCCTGAGCTCTGCTCCCACGAGCTCTGACCGGACGGTTCCCTGAGAGCAGGGCTCGGGAAGGCAGGCCAGAAGCTAGAAGGCTGTACTCAGCTCAGCCAGGCTGTGGACTCTCCAGGCCCAAGGCTCGTGCAAAGCAGCTCATGTTCCTCTGTTGCCTTTAACCACCTTTTCTTTTAAGAAATCAGAGCCTCGATGTCATGTTCAGTGAAGGATGGACCCCATTTATCTCGTCTTGGAGGGTGGGAGCTGCCCTCAGAGATCCTCAGTTTCCCCAAAAATGGAGGTCTAAGAATCAAGCCTGGGTCCTTCCACAGAGCAGGTGGTACAGGGAGCCCCCGAGGGCCTTCTGGGCTTCTCTCCAGTGCCGGGGTCCCCTCAGGACACCTGCATCCTTCTCTGCGGCGGGACCCACAGCAGCCAGAGTGGCAGGGGCAGGACGAGGACTTGGCCCTCTGGCTGTGGGAGCTCCTCAAGGGTGTAGCTAAGAGGCTCCACTGTCTCCGTTTGTAGGCATCGCCCCCAACATCACCAGAGGCCCCTTGGACAGCACAGTGATCGACGGCATGTCGGTGGTACTGGCTTGCGAGACTTCGGGGGCACCCCGGCCGGCCATCACTTGGCAGAAAGGTAGATGGGACTGATCTCTTGGAGGTCTTAGAGGATGTGGCCATGTGACCATCGAGTCCTCAGATCTCCATTCTGGAGCCAGCTGGGTTGGGTTCCCTACGTACGGTGGTGAAGGTCGTGCACTGCACACCCCAGGAGGGCATCTCTCACCTCACAGTATGTCCCACGTGCCGCCCTGCTGGGCTCAAGGCATCTTCGGAGACCTGGGACCTCAGGTGAATTATTTACTCACTCCAAGCCTCAGGGTCCCCATATGTAAACTGAGGACAGGAGTTACACGCACCTCGGGCTGGCATGAGGGCGAAACAGGCGCATGCACGGGAAGAGCATGATGCCCAGCGAATGGCGGCTGTGTGATGGTCATATTGTGGTGGCGGTCGTGAGTGCACGCGGTGGGCCCTCCCTCCCGGGCAGCATGGAAGGCTCCGGAACCCTGCACCAGCAGAGCTCAAGCAGTACCCACCCCCCTGCCGTGTGCCCCTTCCACCCCCATTTCGGAAACTCGCCTTCCCAACTCTCCCCATGTACACACGCGTGGTCGCTCCCTCTCACCCCCACATCTGCTACACGGAAGCTTCTCGGCAGGACTCACTTGCCCACGCCCCTTAGGCCTCCTCACGCCCCGCCTCCCCCGTGGCTTTATTTCTCCACCTCCTAACGGATAACCTGCCTACTCATTCTGCCTATTGCCTGACACCCCAAGTCAGGGGGTGTTCAGCTTTGCCCGCTGCCGTCTCTGTAGGGCCCAGGATGGGGTCTGACACATGGTAGTTGCTCCATGAGTATTTGGGAAATGAGTGTAAGCACAGACGGGTACGTGTGTGGACGCAGACACCCTCACCTGCCACGCTCACTAGTTCAATATTCCTGCTCACGTGTGTAAAGAGACACACCCACAGACTTGCCCGTGAGGTTGCCCCTCTGTACAGACAGGTGGGATTTTCTTTAAGATAGATATAATCGGGGCGCCGGGGGCTCAGGCAGTTGGGCACCTGCCTTCGGCTCATCCCAGCATGATCCTGGGGTCCTGGGATCCAGTCCCGCATCATTGGGATCCCTGCTCAGCTGGGAGTCTGCTTCTGTCTCTCTCTCTCTCTGTGCTCTCCCCCCCCCCCCAAATAAATAAACAAAATCTTAAAAGTAAAATAAAATAGATGTAATCGCCCAAAGCTGCCCTCTCGGGCTCCTGCACGGGGCCTGTCACCGCCAGGCCCCAGGACCCCCTCCCAGGCCCCGCTCTGCCCCCACTCCTTGCTGCCCCCACCCCTCACTTTCTCCTGCTCTCCTGAAGGTGACTCTCAGAAGCATCTTGCCGCAGGATGCCCGTCACCACCTTGTCAGAGCCGTCTGCCCCCTCCCCCCGGCCCGGGTGCCAGCTGTCTCCAAGAGCTGTGCCTGGCTGCATCAGGAGACAGTCCCTGGCCTTCTTTGGTGAAGGGCAGACAGCGCGGTGGGTGGAGAGACGCCAGGAGACCCGGGCTCTGTGACCGAGTGCCCTTGTGCCTGTCACCGTGTCGGAAGCCTATCAGGGCCTCAGCCCTGACCCCGGCCCTGCCCCCCCCCCGCCCCCGCCACCACCCAGGCCCTCCCAGCATTTCTAAAGCTGGGGGAACCCGCCTGAACAGCACCTGCCCAGAGCTGCCAGGGAGCAGGAGACGTGAGGTCTCAGAGGGCCAAGGGCTGCGTGCTGCAGCCCCAGCCCACCCCGAGCCCACCTCGTGTCGCCCCCAGGGGAGCGCATCTTGGCCAGCGGCTCTGTGCAGCTGCCTCGCTTCACGCTGCTGGAGTCCGGCAGCCTGCTCATCAGCCCCACGCACATCTCCGACGCTGGGACCTACACCTGCTTGGCCACCAACTCTCGGGGGGTCGACGAAGCCTCGGCTGACCTGGTCGTGTGGGGTGAGTGTGCAGAGTGGGAACACTTCCCAGGTCGGTGCATTGAGTGTGTGCTGAGCCAGCACCTCCTCGTCCACAGGGCTGTCTCACCGGGGTGCTTTTTGTAAGAAGGACAGGGGACAAATTAACCCGGAGTCGGGGGGGGGGGGTGCCCGGGAAGGCCAGGCCTCTGCAGACGGTGCCGCCTGAGTGAGGCCTCTGGCCGTGCTTGGCCAAGTTGAGAGAACAGAGAGGCGCTGGGCAGCCGTCTTCATATACTCCAGGGCAGAAGTCAACAAACTTGTTCTGTGAAGGGCCAGGTAGGAACTATTTTAGGCTTTGTGGGCTAGACAGCCTCTGTCCCAACTCCCCTTTCATCAAGAAAGCAGCCCTAGATAATACTTCAGCCCACAGGGCCCGGCTCTGTTCCATTGCAAGTGTATTTACCCAAGCAGGCTGCCAGCCAGACTTGACCCTGGACTGTAGGGTGCTGCTGAGCCCTGCTTTAAGGAAACTTCTCAAGCCCCCTTGCATCGTCAGATGGCACCACTTGGGATCCACACCCAAGGCAGACATGCCTGTGGGCCCCCCGTGGAGGCTGAGCCCCAATGACCGGGCATGCAATGCAGCAGACCGGGAATCAGATGATCCTATTTTTACAACCTGGCTGGACCACTAATATGCTGATCATCCTCACATTTCCATTTCTTCATCTCCCACGTGGGTTTCCGGGGGCAGGATTAAATGAGCCCCTGCAATGAACGTGGCTTCCAGGAATTCAGGTACCCCGGAGGCACATTGTTCTTGTTAGCATTCTGGGATGCCCACCGTGGTAGGCCTGGCCACCTGCAGGGTCTGCCTCCACCTGCCCCTAGAATTCAGCAGCACAGGCCCGCTTCACCTGAAGATGCCTTTCCCATGCACCTGCATCTCACCTGTTCGTCTGGATCTACTCCCCTTCTCTCACCCTGTCTCCCTGCTGCCTTGCAGCCCGGACCCGCATCACCAAGCCTCCCCAGGACCAGAGTGTCATCAAGGGTACCCAGGCCTCCATGGTGTGCGGAGTGACCCACGACCCCCGAGTGACCGTCAGGTACTCCCTCTGCTGTGGCCCCAAAGAGGCAAAAGGGGAGGGCAGCTCTAGGGATAGCTGGGCAGGTGTTGACACCAAGGAGGTAAGTGTCACTGTGGGGCCAAGCCACGGGCCTTGGGGGGACCACCTGTAGAGCCAGTGTGGGGCTGAGCCAGTGTGAGCACAATTGGACTGTATCAGGGCAGCCCAGGACAGCAGCACCCGAGAAGGGTGTAAGGGCCAGAACTCCTCCCAGGCTTGGGCTGAGGACCCCAGGAAAGGCTTCCGGAGAAAACTGTCCCTTCGGGGCTCTCTTTTGAGCTTTGGGATGCTGAGTACAAAATGTAACTGCTTCCTTAGAGACAGATATTCCCTCCATGTTGCTTCTGTGTTTTATGGCCAGTGTCAACTGCCAAAGCAACTGGCATCGAGGCTGGAAGGGGCCGGGCGCTGGTGCCACTTGGGAGGCTGGGCCCCTACAGGGCTGGAGGCAGCTGCGTCCTGGGGCACCATCTGGTGGCCACTAGGCATATGACAGTCTATACCACCACACGGAAGGGTCCCAACCACCCCCATGGAAGCCAAGGTTGGCATAAGGAATACTAGACTTTTAGACCCAAACCTGTTCTCAGAGAGTCCACTGCAGGTCCCCAGTCAGAGAAACACCTCCTTGGACATTAAACATTGACCCTTTAGGATGGTCATCATATGGTGCCAGCATAAATGCAAGCATGAGCCTTGAAATCACATAGATGTAGTTAAAATATTGTCAACACAAGATCCAGAATATGCTTATTCCTGAGACTATTACATTTTTGTTTTATATATTTATATCTCAACTGTAAAGATGTTCTCCAAGAGAACCCACATACCCCCCTACCACCATAGAACCCCGCTGTGGGTCTCAGACCCGTACATAAGTGGTAGCTATAACTTTAGCACCCATTAATTGAAAAGCTATATAACAATAAAAAGCTTATATTAATTCAGCAACACGTTAAAATAAATTAGTGTTTTATTTATTAAAATATTACCCGGCTAGTATTTGGAAAATACTTGCACATTTTATTCATTCTCTAAGCAATTCTTTTTTTTTTAAGATTTTATTTATTTATTCATGACAGACAGAGAGAGAGGCAGAGACACAGGCAGAGGGAGAAGCAGGCTCCATGCAGGGAGCCCGATGTGGGACTCAGTCCCGGTTCTCCGGGATGATGCCCTGAGTCGAAAGCAGATGCTCAACCACTGAGCCACCCAGGCATCCCTCTCTAGACAATTCTTGATGAACAAAGGCATTCAGGGGCCTCTTGCCATAGACTATAGGCCCACCTCCCAAGGACCCTCAGGGAGCCACACATGGAAAACCCTATTTCAGTTAACTGGAGCGGTCCTCACCTTCAAATGGAACTCCCCATTTGGGCAATCTTTTCTTGATGGAGAGAGAACACAGAATTGGTCTGTCAGGCCTCAAAATTGGCAGTTGGGGACCAAAGCACCCCCACATCTCCCACCCCTTCCTCAGACTTGAAAACCCTGTTGGAGAAAGGGAGACAGAACATGAGAGACTCTTAAATCTGGGAAACGAACTAGGGGTGGTGGAAAGGGAGGTGGACGGGGGGTAGAGATGACTGGGTGACGGGCACTGAGGGGGGCACTTGATGGGATGAGCACAGGGTGTTATGCTCTATGTTGGCAAATTGAACACCAACAAAAAATAAATTCATTTAAAAATAATAATAATAATAATAATAATAATAATAATAATAAAAGAAAGAAAACCCTGTTGGAGCTTTAGGGAACACAATGGAGGTGTTCCCTGACCCAGACGGGCTAGAAAGGACCCAACAAACAACCAAGTCAGACTAACGTGGTGGCCACTTAATTCTGTATTCTGTGCCCTCCTCAAAATCAAGCAGGACCCAAGGGTCACGGCCTGAGCAGAGGCAGGTTGCCAGTGCAGAAAGCTTCCAGAACTGCCTTAGGAGAAACTCTTCTGTTTAGTACTGAGCCCAGACCTAGACCCGCTCTGAGCAATCCACTTGTGGCCACTATTAATCCTAATCAATATTTTCATTGGCTTTTATTATTATTCAGCTAATAGACATCCTTTTTAGGAGGAAAATATAGAAAACGCAGATAAGTGCATAAGAAATGGGAAGGGAGAGAGAGAAAGAAAAGTGGGTTTATCTGTTTCTCTCAATGAGAGATAATAATATTAGAGTGTCATTTATAAAAAAAAAAAACCTAGAAAATGGTTTCTTTGTGTTTTCCCTTAAGAACCCATTGTGAATCTCTTCCCCTGTCAATAAATATTTTTGTATAAACCCCATTATATGATTATTCATTATTCACTCGTCCATTGTGTGGATGTAACATAATTTCTGTTACCAATTCCCTAATGCTGGATATTTGGATTGTATCTCAGTTGTTTTTTGGTTTTTTGGTTGTTTTTTTTTTTTTTTTTTTTTGCTAAAAAAATTGTGCCTGGGTGGCTCAGTCAGTGGAGCATTCAATTCTTGATCTCAGCTTAGGTCTTGTCTCAGGGTCGTGGGTTCAAGCTCCACGTTGGGCTCCATGCTGGGTGTAGAGCCTACTTTAAAAAAAAAAAAGAAAGAAAGAAAAAAGAAACATCATGATGAATGTCCTTGTAACTAAATATTTTTGCACTTCTTTGATTTCCTGAGGACTATTGAATATTATTTAAAGCTGAAAGAAGGCCTGAATATTGCTCATCAAAATTGTTTAATAGCCAGCTATATAATTACAGATGATTTTGGAATATTTCTACCCTGAGTTAAATGGACTCATGAGTTGTTCTTTTTTTTTTCTTTTTTTTTTTTCTTTTCTTTTTTTTTACTTTCTACTGTGGAAATTTTCAAACATAGCCCAGAGTAGAGAGACCCAGATCATCAAGCCTTACTTACCCATCTTCCTTTTTTTAATTTTTATTTTTTTATTTAAATTTAATTAAATAACCTATAGTGAATTCCTAGTTTCAGAGGTAGAGGTCCGTGATTCATCAGTTGTGTTTAACATCCACTACTCATCACATCACGTGCCCTCCTTAATGCCCACCACCTAGTTACCCCAGTTACCCCCTCCCCCCACCCCCCTCCCCACCAGCAACCCTCAGTTTGTTTCCTATGATTAAGAGTCTCTTATGGGTTATCTCCCTCTTTGATTTCATTTTATTTTATTTTATTTTTCCCTCCTTTCCCCTAGGCTCCTGTTTTGTTTCCTAAATTTCACATATGAGTGAAATCATATGATTGTCTTCTCTGATTGACTTATTTCACTTAGCATAATACCCCGTAGTTCCATCCACATCACTGCAAATGGCAAGATTTCGTTTTTGATGGCTCAGTAATATTCCACTATATGTATGTATATATATATTCATACATATATATACATACATATACACATACCATATTTTCTTTATCCATCCTTCATCGACAGACATCTGGGCTCTTTCCATAGTTTGGCTATTGTGGACATTGCTACTATGAAAATTGGGGTGCAGGTGCCCCTTTGGATCACTACATTTGTATCTTTGGATCCGTACCCATCTCTTGGCCTCAGTCACTGTCAGCATTTTGCTCACCTGGTTTCCCCTATCCATCCCCCCAACACACACACATGCTTTTTTCTTTTTACTGAAGTATTTTAAAAACAAATCTCGAGTGCGTAATTTCACCCCTAAATAGGTCAGTGTGCATTTCGTACTTAAAAGGACTTTTCTTGAAACATAACAACCATGTCCCTGTCCCATGGGACACAACGAATAGCCCCTTAATGTCTGCTGATACCATGTCACGGCATCCCTGATTATCTGGAAGGTGACGTTTTAGAAGTTGGTTGGTTTAACTCCAGGCCCAAACAAAGTCCACACATTGCATTTGGCTGGTGTGTTTCCTTTATTCTACATGGTCCCCTCCCCCTCCTTTTTGTTTCCATCTGTTTGTTCACATGCAGTTAATTGGTTGGAGAAACCAGGTTCTGCAGGACAGAGGTCCAGCTAACTTTCTCTATAAAGGGACAGAGAGTAAATATCTTAGGCTTTGAGGGCTTATGTATCTTTTGTCACAGCTCTTCAAGTGTGCCTGCACTCACAAGCAGTGTGCAAACACATGGGCGTGTCTGTGTTCCAATAAAACTTTATTTACACAAACAGGCAGGGGGCCACAGTTTGCTGACGCCTACCGTAGAAGACCCCAGATTCTGGGTTTGGCCAGGGACTTTTTCTTGGTGTGGGACACTAGTTCTTCTATCCCTTGTATTTCTAAGCAGATTCAAGTAACTGGCTGATTAGATTCGGGCTTAGTTTCTTGGGCACAGACACTCCACAAGTGGTGATACATCCTTCCTAAAACACCGCGTCCCGAGGCGAAGACGCGTCTGCTTGCCATAGGCTGTTTCCTAAGCAGGAATTACTCTCTGCGACTAGATTTGCTTTTAAGTAAAATTCTACTCGTGCCATCCAGGCTGGCAAGGATGATTCTTTTCTAGCTATGGAGATGAATTGAAGGTGATTACTTCTGACAATTTGTAAATGTATATAAAAAGCCTTAAAATTTAACTCAGCAATCTCACCGCTGAAAATTTTTCCTTGAGGAAGTGATTTAGGATGTATGAAAATATGTTGCTGCAAGGATGTTCCTCGCAGCATTAACTATAATATCAGAAAACAAGGAGCTACACTGGGCACCCAACATCGAGGGAACCATCATGCGGCAGATAAAGGCCAGGGTGTGGAAGTGTCACGTTACAAAGAGTTTATGATGCTTTGTTGGATGGGAAAAGCCGCTTTAAAATCAGGATGGACGGATGGCTAGTGAGCTATTGTTTACCTCCATGTGCTCTAAGCGTCGAAATACATGATGATGACTAACTTCCATGGATCCCTTACGACCTGAAGCATTTTATACCAACTCACACCATCCTTATAAGCAACCCTAGAAGGTGGGTGGTATTACTTTTCCTCGTATTACAAATGAGGAAACAAAGACACAGGGAGGTTAAATACGTAAAGCTGGTTAAGGGCCAGGCAGCATTTGACCAGGGAATCTGAATCCAGAACACAGCGGCACTCTGGTACCATGCCCCTTGGGGCAGGGGAGAAAAGTCTGCAAGGTAGATGCTCAGATGTTACTCGTGGTTCCCCGAGATGGGAAAGCTTTTCACTTGTCTTGCCCTGTATTTTTTTTTTTCCTATTTGTAGTTGCAATTTTCTGATTTTTTTTTTTTTTTTGACTTAGCTTAAAAACATCACAGGCTCGTTCTCCTGGCAGCCTTACATTCTCCATCACAGGTAGTTCACGCACCTCGTGGCCCAGGCCACACTTGTCCGCAGCCGAGCAAGTGACGCGTCGCGTGCAAAGCCGCTCAGTCCCCAGCCCCGCACCCTGCCCTGGCTCCCGGCACCCTGACCAATCTTGCCGGAGGGCGGGTGGTGGACGGCAACCCCCCCAGAGCTGGCACCGCACCTTATGCTGATGACAGTAATCGTTGTATTTCCTCAAGAATCATTGCGGAGGAGATATTTCTTATTGTCAGGCACGGGCATGTGTGTAATTTCTCAAGTCCCTTTGTACTGACTGACCGAAGCTAAAGTGATTTTTTGGACACTAAAGTCCATTTTTCACAGTGATGCATTGATCTAATGATTCCCCTCATAAAACTAATTCCAAAATGTAGTCTGTGCGGAAACTTTAATTCTTTCTCCAGCTGTAATCTTTTAACCTCTTCGGAAGATTACCTTTTGCCGGCACTTTTGTGCTGGCTGCTTGGCAGTGGCTTCTGGCCAAAAGCAACACGGCTCTGACCTCGACCTGAACTGGAGGTGTAATGGCTTAATGTGCTGGACAGAGCACCCTGCGACAGGGATAGACAGCTGCAGGCTGCTTGGGGGCACCCCCCCCCCAGCCGTCCCCGTGCTCCCACCTAGCACCAGCCCCGGGCCCCCCAACCCCTGGTCTCTCGGGAAGCGCCCTGCTGCTTTCGGAGCTCCCCCCCAGACCTGCCCCAGACTGCACCCCAGCAGCACCCCCTACTTCCCTACCTCTCTTTCCTGACTGCTGCTTCTTCCCCACAGGTACGTCTGGGAGAAGGATGGGACCACCCTGGGCATGGAGAGCAACCCCCGCATCCGTCTCGACAAAAACGGCTCCCTGCACATCTCACAGACGTGGTCGGGGGACATCGGCACCTACACCTGCCGCGTGCTGTCAGCCGGAGGCAATGACTCTCGCAGTGCCCACCTGCGCGTCAGGTGAGGGCAGCCTGCCCAGACCCCCAGCAGCGGAGGTGCAGGCGGCAACGGAAGGCTCATTTTGGCAGACGACCGGGCCACGTGTGACCTGGGTCCATCCCCTTCTGGGAACATACCCAAGCCTCCTCCAGGCCTCCCCCCACCACCACCCACCTCAGTTAGGCCCTCTGTCAAGAGCAGGAGGGGCTCTGGGTTTGGCCTTGGACACAGGGGACCACAGAGCCAGAGAGAAGAGCCTCCAGGTCGATGGCCCAAAGGCCAATTTATGGCTGGGCACGAGGTATCATGAAGTTCAGTGTGAGCCCCAGGTGCCTGTGTGTCACCTGACTCCAGACCTCACAGATGGCGCTTCTGTCTCCTCCAGGCAGCTGCCCCACGCCCCCGAGCACCCCGTGGCGACACTCAGCACCACAGAGAGACGGGCCATCAACCTAACCTGGGCCAAGCCCTTCGACGGCAACAGCCCCCTGCTCCGCTATCTCCTGGAGATGTCAGAGAACAGTAAGCCCTCCCACTGCAGCCTCGGAGAGTCAGGGGGTTAACCCCAGGGCCAGACTCCAGCTCCCCAACTTCCCAGTTCTGTGCCTCCGAGCAAACCTCCCGGAAGCCCCGGCTTCCCTGCAAAAGGAGCGTGGGCATCAGCCTCCTCGGGTGGTTGACAGTCGCACGAGATCGTGTGTGCAAGGGGCAGGACCCGGGCCAGAGCCTCCAAGGCCATGGCGATTCTCTTGCTTTTTCTCCTCCCAGGCCCCAAGCTGTGAACTCCAAAATTAGCAGGCCTCATTTGAATGATGTTTTAAATACAGTGTGCCTGGTGCTCATCAGGGGGAAAAAAAAACATAGAAAAGATGTGCATCTCAGCCCCCATGAGCCCTCACTTCCTCCCCAGGACCCTCCAACCCCCTGGGACATGTGGTCAAGGGGACCTGTAAAAATGACATCCAGCCTTTCCTGGACTGAGACTGGGAGGCACTCCTCTGCTGGCCCGAATGGGGCTGGACCCCTGCTGGAAGGGCGTAAGGTGCCCAGGGCCTTCCAGGTTTCCCATGTCTGTCTCCACCCTCTGACCCTATAGATGCCCCCTGGACCGTGCTCCTGGCCAGTGTGGATCCTGAGGCGACCTCAGTGATGGTCAAGGGCTTGGTGCCCGCACGCTCCTACCAGTTCCGCCTTTGTGCAGTCAACGATGTGGGGAAGGGACAGTTCAGCAAGGACACGGAGAGGTGAGGGGAGCACGTGTTCTTCCAGGGCAGGTGGTGGGCGACCCCCTCGGAGGGAGGGCCCGGTAGCAAGTCCCATCTGGCGGCGTGGGGCCTGGCTGTGTGCGGACCCTGGCTGCTGCCTCCTTCCTGGCCTCCTGGGCTTCCGTGCTCATGTCTGTAGAATGGGGTAGCATTAGCTGGCCTGCCTCACAGGGACGCTGCAAAGATGGAAGGAGGGGACCCAGGGGAGGTGCTGTGAGCAGTGCTTGGTGTGGGATAAGCACCCACCAGAGCAAGTGGTCCCTCTCACCGGGAGCTTGGCAAGTTCAAGGACCTGCCTCCTTCGGCTCTACTTCTGCACGGGCATCGTCACTGTCACGTGGACGTGAGGTGTAAGGGGGCCGTGGGACCCACACAGGTCTCTGTATCCAGTGACTTGCACCATGCCAGGTCCTATTAAGCTTTCAAGAAGCTTTTACAAAATGTGGAAAATTAAGTAAAAAACAGCGGGTCATCCCTTTTCAAACATCACCGGGGAATACGCGCTTAAGTGGGAGGTGATTCTTGCCACCTCAGCCCTGTAGGATGAGTGGTCACCTCTAGGGAGAAAGAAGCCATGGAGCAAGAGGTCAGAATGACAATGACACAAATCCCAGGCGCCTAGGTTGTATGCTGCTCTTTCCTTTTTTATGTTTCTTTTTATTTTTTTTTTCTAGATTTGTTGAGATATAGCTGACATATAACATGGTGTGAGTTGAAGGCAGACAGTGTGTTGATTTGATATATTTATATAGTGCAGTAGCATTACCACCACCGTGTTGGCTAACCCCTCCATCCCGTCACAAAATTACCATTTCCTTTTTGCGGCGAGGACATTTAAGATCTATTTTCTGAGCGACTTTAGAGTATAGGATATAGTGTTATTAGCTCTAATCACCATGCTATACTCCAGATCCCCAGAACTTACGAATCTTGTAACTGGAAGTTTGTGCCTTCAACCAGAATCTCCCCATTTCTTCCACCCCCTAGTCCTTGGCAACCACCCATCTCCTCTCCGGTTCTCTTAAATTCAGCTTTTTTAAAGATTCCACGTATAAGTGAAATCAGACAGTGCTTGTCTTTTCCTGTCTCACTTATCTCAGCATCAGGCTCTCAAGGTCTATCCATGATGTCACCAATGGCAGGATCTCCTTCTCCTCGTGGCTGAATAATATTCCACTATATGCATATACCACATCTTCCCAATCCACTCATCCATGGGCAGTGACCTAGGGTGCTTCTGTGCCTTGGCTGCTGTGACTAATGCCGCAATGAGCATGAGATCCTATTTTCTTTTCCTTTGGATGGGTAAATACTCAGAACTGAGAGGGCTGGATCATACGGTAGTTCTATTTTTAACTTTTGGTGGGACTGCCGTACTGTTTTCCATGGTGGCGACACCAGTTTGCATCCCCCCTCCCCAAGTGCCCGAGAGTTCTCTTCTCTCCTCATCCTCACCAACACCTGTTACCTCTTGTCTTTCGATGATGGCTGTTCCAACAGGTGTGAGGTGACAGCACATTGTGGGTTTCACTTGCATTTCCCTGGTGATGAATGATGTTGAGCACTTTTTCACATTTCTGTTGGCTTGTGTGTTAGTGGGAAAACTTCTAATGGAGATCTTCTGCCCATTTTTAAGTTGGGTTGTGTTTTTTGTGGGTTGTTTGTTTTTTTTTTTGCTCTTGGGCTGTATGTGTTCTTTATATATTTTGAATATTAATCCCTTACCAGATATGGGGTTTGCAGATATTTTCCCCCATTCCATGGGTTGGCTTTTCATTTTATGGATTGCTTCTTATGTTGTGCAGGAGCTTGCTGAGATCCCATGTACTCATTTTTGCTTTTGTTGCTTGTGTTTTTAGTGTTGTATCCAGGAACTCACTGCCCAGACCTGTATCAAAGAGCTTTATCTTACATTTTCTTCTAGGAGTTTTATGGCTTAGGGTCCTACGTTTAAGTCTTTAGTCCATTTTGAGTTAATTTTTGTGAGTGGTACAAGATAGGGGTCCAGTTTCATTCCTCTGCATGTGGCTGTCCAGTTTTCCCAACACCACATATGGAAGAGACTTTCCTTTCCCCACTGAGAAGAATTAATAGTGTTAAAATGTCCATATTACCCGAAGCCACGTGTAAATTCAGTGCAGTCTCCATCAAAATTCCAATGGCGCCTTTCACAGAATTTTTTTTTTAAAAATCCTAAAACATGTACGGAGCCACAAAAGACCTTGAAGAGCCAAAGCAATCCTGAGAAAGAGCAGAGCTGAAGGCATCACATTTCCTGATTTCACACTATACTAGAAAGCTATAGTAATCAAAACAGCATGATACTGGCATAAAAATAGACACTTAAACCAATGGAACAGGATAGAGAACCCAGAAATAAATACTCACATATATGGTCAACAGATATTTTTACAAAGGAACCAAGAATGTACTTGGCTCCTAGATTCTCTAAGGTGTGTATGCAGACCTCTGGCTTACATGCATCTTGGTTTTGCCACAGACGCAGTGAGCCGGATGGAGTCTTTCTGGCCTCTGCCACCAGGGCCATGACTCCCTAACAGGAAAGAGAAGTGGCAGGTAACATCCTAGCAGGGAGGCCAATTGCAAGAGGATTTCTTCGCTCACTGTTTATTGAACACCTACTATGTGCCAGGCCGTGTGTAGACCATGAGGGATGCAGGAAAGAAAATCCCCACGACAGAAAGCCTCAAAGTGTAGGGAAAAGCCACCCTACACTTTCTCCAGGTCTTTGGGCTTCTCCTCAAACCCCGATTCATCTTCCTGATGCATCTTCACACTAATAGCCCTGAGTCACAAAGAAAAAGGTTAAATCACCCTCACTCGCGGGCTTTACAAAGACATGGGAATGTGCAGTACATTTTGGAAAGCCATCCGTCAGGAAGCAAAAACATAAAAATAAACTGAAAGGGAAAGACATCCATCAAAAATAATTAACTTTCGTTTTTAATGGATGCAAGTCAGTTATGGGAACAATGCACCGCGGTGGAACACTGCATCCCCTGGCAAAGCCAGAGAAAAATGCAGTGGTGCTCGCTTCTGGAAGCGGGTGACGGGCTCACCCATGTGTCCCCCCAGCCCCCCCTGACCCTGTCCTGCTCCAGCCTGGGGCTCAGCTGGGCGGAAAAGGAAGCCTCGTCACGGTGCACCAGCAGCCTGCAGGTGGGACGTGAATATTTAACACGCCTGCTTCTGAAATACCTGATTGCTTATGACGTCACCAGCCCCAACAGCAGCTTCTTTGACATACAGGAGACTGAGGCCCACGTCCCCCAGCTGCACAGGCACCACACACATCTGGTGCTTTATGGTGTTTTAAAAGGATTCAGCTATACGTGGTGTCATTTGAGCCTCAACCAGTCTTAGAAAGCAGGCAAGTGGAGCTTTATTATACTCCTTTAAAAGATAAAGGGACAAGCTCAGAGAGGTTAAGCGACTTGCCCAAAGGCACACAGCAATTGTGCAGATGGAGCAGCCTCCTCGTAGACCGAACTCCTGTATTTGCCCTCGAGACTAAAAGCGGAAAGGCCCACCCACTCTTGGTGTTTTCATATCCAGGGTCTCCCTCCCCGAGGAGCCCCCCACAGCCCCTCCGCAGAACGTCATCGCCAGCGGCCGGACCAATCAGTCCATCATGATCCAGTGGCAGCCGCCTCCGGAGAGCCACCAGAATGGCCTTCTCAAGGGCTACATCATCAGGTAGGCGTCCACCCCCGGGAGAAAGGAGGTACAGCCCAGACCCAAGGGGAGGGTAGAGAGTGGATCAGCAAAGTCATGGCAGGTCGTTCTCCGTCTAACAAGGACCAGGTTGGGATGCCTCGGTGGCTCAGTGGTTGAGCGTCTGCCTTTGGCCCAGAGCATGATCCTGGAGCCTCAGGATCGAGTCCCACGTCGGGCTCCCTGCGTGGAGCCTGCTTCTCCCTCTGCCTTTGTCTCTGCCTCTCTCCGTGTGTCTTTCATGAATAAATAAATAAAATATTTAAAAATAAATAAATAACAAGGACCAGGCAACAAGAAATGACTTTGCTATGGTAGGAAGGACTTAGGTTAGACATACAGAGGAACTTCCAGAAGGCAGAGCCTTGGAAACCAACG
This sequence comes from Vulpes vulpes, assembly GCF_048418805.1. Taxonomy (NCBI): domain Eukaryota; kingdom Metazoa; phylum Chordata; class Mammalia; order Carnivora; family Canidae; genus Vulpes; species Vulpes vulpes. The sequence goes on from NC_132781.1 coordinate 7,486,780, forward strand.
GGAATGCTTGAGAGAGGAGGGTACAGTGTAATGTCCTGGAGGCTGTACGGATGCCACATGCTGGGGCTACACAGGATAGGACACAGGGAGACGGGTTTAACTATCGGAGAGGCCGAGCACCGGGGAACCCAAGAATATTCCATGTGAGGCCAACTACTCGGCCCAGAACTGGTCAAACAGTAGACGTCCTTTCTTTGGTCCTGACTGCAAAACGAAGCCCAGCTATAGAGACTGTGATGTCTACACTTGACCCAGGATACTTCCTTCACCGGTAACCTCAAACTGAGTTTTTAAGTGCTACCGATTTGGTGTCGTGAATTCAAATCAGCATAGAGTCGAAGTTGCTGAGCATCCTCCAACGCTCTGAATCCTGGTTGGCTGCGGAATGCACGTCTCTTTCCTGTCCTGTGTCCACGCGGGTGGGGCTCTGGAACACCCCAGGTCTGGAGGAAGTGATTGTCGGTTTGCCTGCTCCATGAACAGCTCATTTTGTTGTGGGTTTTTGGTGAGCCCTAAGGCACGGTGGTTCTCAGAGGGTGGCCCCCGGATCTGCAGTGGCATCAATTCGAATGCAGATTCATAGGTCCTACCCCTGACCTACTGAATGGGAAACTTTGGGGTGGGCCCCCCCGGGCCCCCCCAAACCCATGTTTCAACGCACCCTCCAGGTGTTCCTGATGCGGGGTAGGCCTCTGAGAACCACTGCTATGGGGTATTGCAACACAATAATCTGGGGCCTCTGATCTCCCAATACCGTGTATACCATGGTTCTCCCGGAAGTCATCCATCCCCCCCAGATTTTGCTCATCGAGATCCCACTTCTGGATTACCATGGGTTCTTTTTGTGGTGGAAGCTAGAAATTGGTACAGTTGGTAGCTCAAGGTTTTTCTCTCCACCTAAGTGAGTGACTTAGGTCAAAAGAGGGAGCCAGCCCTTTGGAGGGGAGCCCAACCTTGGGACATGGCTCTCCATCCGTGACCTCTCCAAGGTGAGGCCAACGTGATCTTCCCAGAAACCCTTCGTGTCCGTAGTTAATTCTCTGTCCACTGTCCTCCCCCATCAGAAAGAACAGACACATCCTCTAGGCCTGTGCCATCCAGGGAGATAGCCGTTGGTCCCCTGGTTATTTCATCTAAAATAAATAAAAGTACGAGTTACCAGCTGCACTAACCACATTTCATGTGCTCAGCAGCCACGTGCACAGCGGCCTCCACAGCGGACGGCGTGGGGATGGAGCACGTGCGCCACCACGCATGGTTCCTGGGCTCGCGCCCAGCCGGCTGACTCCGATGCACCGCACCCTGCCTTTTTCCCCGCAGGTACTGCCTGGCCGGGCTGCCCGTCGGGTACCAGTTTAAGAACATCACGGATGCGGACGTCAACAACCTGCTGCTGGAGGACCTCATCATCTGGACCAACTACGAGATCGAGGTGGCCGCCTACAATAGCGCCGGGCTGGGTGTCTACAGCAGCAAAGTCACCGAGTGGACGCTGCAGGGAGGTGGGTGGGGATCGTGACCACGGAGGAGCTGGTGCTTCTCGCTCTTCCAGGCCCGCACCTGTGGCTCCTGTACCTGTCCTGTCCTGCCTTGGCCACGGCACCCGGTCCATCCAGTCCTGAGCTGTTGCCCGCTGGGGCCTGGCTACCCCGTGGGAGCGGGAGGGTGCTCAGGGGCAGAAGAGTTGTTGGGGGGGGAGCATGCTGAAGGCAGACGCTTCAGGAGCGGGGACCTTCTGTGTTGTCCACGTTAACTGGATCACGAAACGGCTCGAGTCCAGTGTGTCCGTACCAGCCTCCCACAAGCGCTTTCACATCCATCGTTTCCGTTTACTGGTCCCCTGCGAAATGGGTCAGGCGAGTTCTATTGAAGCCAGACTAATGGAGAGAAAGAGGTGCCTCAAGTCCACAAAGCAGGGGGAGGGGGAGGGAAGGGGGGGCAAAGCAGAGTCTGTAGACCCCATCCCTGTGTTTTCTCTACTAAAGTGGGCAAGACTGACTCTGCCTCCTGTGTCCTCACCCCACCCCACCGCACCCCCGTCCCGCTGCCCTCCCCTAGTCCCCACCGTCCCTCCTGGCAATGTGCACGCGGAAGCCACCAACTCCACGACCATCCGCTTCACCTGGAATGCCCCCAGCCCCCAGTTCATCAATGGCATCAACCAGGGCTACAAGGTACGTGGGGCCCCTCCCCACCCCCAAGAGGAAGCCTGGGGATTCTATGAGGGAGGCCACAGGCTGAGGAGGTTGCAGGGGGAAAGGTGAGGGACCCCTGTGCTTCTGGAGTCATTGGTTCAGGCCAAGCAGGGGGCACGTGACCAAGGTGGAGGGCATGCAGGCTCCCTCTGAGGCTGTGGGGGGTCTGGCCACCTCCCCGTCTGTGACCCAGTGCAGAGGAGCTTTCTTGGTGAGGCTGGGCTATAAGCAAAACCAGATTTCTTTCAAGCTCAGGAGCAGCTGGGCGTAGCCGCGGCCTCAGAAAAATCCAGAATCCTCTTCTTACTGCCAAGCTGTGGCTCTAACAGGCATCCCACTGGGACACACGTCCTTGGGCTGCTCTTGAACCCCCCCTCCCCAGGGAGTGTGGTGAAGGACATGGGACTGGGACCCTGACAGATGTGGGTTAAGATCCTGGCTCCGGCTCTGCCTCTTGCTGGCTCCCTGGACGAGTCCTACCATCAGTCTGAGCCTCCCTCCTTCGATCCATGTTTATTAAGCCGTCCTATCTGCGCTGTTTGAGCGGCTGGAAAACCCAAATAAACTCCCACTCCCTCATTTGTGAGGATGATAACAACACCTACTCCTTGGCGCTGCGTGAGGATTAAATGCGAGAGTATTTGTGATCCGTCGAGCCTGGTGACACACACACAAGGGCTCTGCAAGCGATAGGAGGGATGGGCTCGTCCCATCGGGCTGCCCGAACCAGGTGCCGCCGTGCGGGGGGCTCAAACATCAAAAACGGATTTCCTCCCAGTTCCGGGGCTGGAAGTCGGAGATCAGGGTGTGGGCAGGGCCCCACTAGGCCGCCATCCTTATGGCCGCAGCTGCCCTTCTCCCTGCGTCCACGTGTGGTCTCTCCCCGGCGTGGGTCCCCATCTCTTCTTGTAGGGACCCCAGTCCTGCTGGACAAAGGCCCCCCTTACTGACCTCCTTTTAACTCCACTGCCTCTTTAGAGACCTTCTCTCCAAATGCAGTCACGTCCTGAGGCCCTGGGGGTTAGGACGCCAGCGTGTGAATTTGAGGGGTGGATGGGGGGAAGCAGCTCAGCCCGTGACGACTAGTCAGAGCAGTAATGGTAGGAGTTGTTCAAGAGCGGTAGCAGCGGCCGTAAATCTGCTGCGATGGAGTCAGGACTTCTCAACCATCCCCTCCTGGAACCCAGACCTCGCTCTGGAGCTGGGGTCTCTGCTCTGGCCCCGCGGGGAGCACCATACCAGCCTCCCCCCGGGAGAAGGGAAGACCGAGTGCACAGCACATGAGGCGGGTGGGAGGATGCCCTAGGCTCCCTCCTAGAGGTGGGGGGGGGTGTGCATTTGAGGGGGGTGCCCTGGGGAAGCAGGCCTTGAAGGAGAAACACTACAGGCTCTGGTTTTGAGCCCAGGGATCTGGTGACCTCATGGTGACCGCGGCCACTTCCAGAAGGCTCCCGGGCTCCCTCTGTTCCGTGTTTGCGCGCACAGGACACGCAAGATGATTTCTAGGCGGCCTTAGCCCTTATCCCTGCAAGGAGGTGGGTGGCTGGGGTGGAAAGGGACTGAGATTAAATCACAGAGAGCATTTTCTGCTGGCGTTGCAAATAACGGAGGGATGGGCTCGAGCCGGGGACAGCCCTGCCACGGCCCGCTCGCTCCCAGGCAGGCAGGGTGCCAGGGCCGAGCAGGGCTGTCCTGGGGCAGGGTGCTGCAGCTGAACACCGACTGGCTGGCTGGCTGGAAAAGCCTCCTAATTGGGACTCTAGGGGGAGGCAGGGGAGGGAAGGGGAGGCTCGCACAGCGCTGAGAAGCAGAGGAGCTGAGCTGGGAACAATTAGCTTCCTGCTGCCAGTTCTAAGTTTTCTTGCACAAATTGGGGGTGGGGAGGATGGGGCAGGGCTGCAAACTTCTAAGGCAGATGGCTCCTGCCGGACCTACTGGCCAGGACAATTAGGGCAGTGACCAGGACAGAGGCTGCAGGAGCCCACCTGATGATGTCTGGGTCTGCTTGGTGTCCGGCACCCGTGGCTGCTCCCTAAACGTCAGTGGGGACGGCCCACCCAGACATTCTGAGTGCAGGGGGTGCACTTTCACACTGGCAGGGCGCTCTCTGCAAGCCTGGCAGGATGCTAAGGCTTGCCTCGCCCTCGTCTCTCAGAAGACTTCTTTCAGAAGTCTTTCGTCCTCACCCCGTTTTACAGAGGAGGAAACTGAGGCACGAGAGGCAAGTAACGTATTCAAAGCCAGACAACTGCAAAGCTCAGATTCAAACTCCAGGGCCTGCACCTGTTCTTGCATTGAAAAGAAAATATGGGGGCACCTGGGTGGCTCCGTCGGTTAAGCGTCTGCCTTCAGCTCCGGTCATGATCTCGGGGTCCTGGGATGGAGCCCCACATAGGGCTCCCTGCTCAGCAAGGAGTCTGTTTCTCCCTCTCCTCTGTCCCTCACCCTGCTCATGTGCTCTCTCTCTCTCTCTCTTTCCTTTTCTCAAATAAATAAATAAAAATCTTTAAAAAGAAAGTATGTCGGGGCACCTGGGTGGCTCAGTAAGTTAAAATCTGGCTCTTGATTTCAGCTCAGGTCATGATCTCAGGGTCTTGGGATCCAGCCTGAGTTAGGGCTCCCCACTCAGCAGAGAGTCTTAAAGGATTCTCTCTCCCTCTCCTTCTGCCTCTCCCCCTGCTCACACACACACACACACACACTCTCTCTCTCTTTCTCTAAATAAATAGGTAGATAGATAAAAGAAAGAAAGAAAATGTGCCCTATGATTTAACTGTAAAATAATAACCACACTTTGATTTTTTTTTCCCCGCTTAAGTACAAATGGATTCAAGCAGGGATTTTGTTTCTTGCTTCCTTGGCGTGCAGCATCACAGGGACAAAGCAGCGGTACCTGTCCCTTGCATTCCTCCAATGAGAATAGACTCCCCATCCTCTTTGAATTGTTACAAATTTCCAAACCTCTACCAAAGTAGAGGGAAAACGATAATGACTTTAGAAAACCCTGATGTATCCCAGCTTCAGCAATTACCAGCTCGTGGCCAAACGTGTTCCATCTATTCCCTGACCCCCGGCCTCTGCCCTGGAATATTGTTAAGCAAGTCCCAGGCCGTCATGTCGTTTCATCCATAAATATTTCTGCCGAGAAATATTACAAAGCCTCTGTTTGAAACACAACCGCAGTGCCCACACTGTCATCAGCGTGCCTAAAAATACCAGCAGTCCCCTTGATGTCATCAGATACGCAGTCACCACTCACGTTTCTTTTACTAGTTGCTTAAATGAGGTCCGCATGCCTGCAATTTGTTGGTTTTTTGTTTTTTTTTTTTAGGTCTCAGCTGATCTCTAGATTCTTTCTCTCTCTCTCTCTCTCTCTCTCTTTCTTGTAATTTATTTAGTAAAGAAACTTACTCATTTATTTGCCCTATAGAATTTTCCACAGCCTGGATTTTGCTGATTGCCTCTCTGTGGGGTCATTTAACACATTCCTCAGAACGCTGTATTCACAGTAAATTGGAACTCAGAACCAGAGGCTTGGTGCCTGGGTGGCTCAGTGGTTGAGCATCTGCCTTCGGCCCAGGGCGTGATCCTGCGATCCCAGGATCCAGTCCCACATCAGGCTCCCTGCATGGAGCCTGCTTCTCCCTCTGCCTCTGTCTCTGCCTCTCTCTCTGGGTGTCTCATGAATAAATACATAAAATCTTTAACAACAACAAAAAAAAAAGAGAACTAGAGGCTTGATCAGATTCAGGTTTGATGATTTCATGGTTTTGCCCAAATATTATTTCCTAGATGGTGTAGTGCATTTACATCAGAAGGGCTAACGTCTGGCTCTCTCTCTCTTACAATCGTGTGGTGACCATTGACCACCCTGGGTGATCTATTATTTCAATAGCATTGCAAAATGAGAACAGTCAAATATTATAATTTCTCCTTGATGTATGAGCTGAAACATTTTCCAATAAAAGAATTTTCCCCTTACCAACTTTTTGGCTGCCTGAAGGTTCAGCTCGTCTAGGAAAAAGCATGGTCAGAGCTCAGTCCTTTTCCATCACTTGCCAATTTTCAGGGTAACAAATGTCATTCCTTGGCATCTCCTAAAAGTGACAGGAGTTTGGATGGAGGTGGGGGGGAGCATCTTTTTTATTTTGTTCTCTAGTGGTATTATGTACTCGTGGATTTTTTTTTTGTACTCGTGGCTTTTTAACACATCTGATATGTTTCAACCCACGGCTGTTATTATTCGTGTTGATGCCAGGTTGATCCAGCCTTGACCTCTTAGGTTGGTGAGTCCTTTTGACCGGGCCCCAGCAGCCTGATAGCTTCCTTGTGACCAGACAGGATGGTCCAGGCTGTCTCCGGTTCCTGTACCATCCCTGGGATCAGCTGTGTCTTCAGGGAATCTTGTTCCTTTCAGGCAGAAATGATAATTAGGTACCACAATCTGGGCGCCAGGGGTGTTCCTTGTGCTTGCACTGAATGCTGTTTCTAGGCTCTGTTAATGGACAGCTCGGAAATGCTGCTCCTTCCCCTCTTCCTTCCTTCCTTCCTCCTCCTCCTCCTCTTCCTCCTTCTCCTCCTCCTCTTCCTCTTCAGATAAGACGCATACTGATACTCCCAACTCAATTTCAGGGTTATAAGCTCTTTAATAATGCTATTGGTCTTTTGTCTCCCTGTGCTCCATACTGAATCCATTTCCTGTACCAACCACCATAATTCCCTGCCTACTTTATCCCAAAAAAAAACACCCACAACAGTTTCAGAAGGGTCATACCACCACGGGGACTACCAAAGACCAGGTCAGATTATTTACGGTACTTTCTGTGTCCTGCTAGGGATGGACTTCTCATGGCTGTGCTACAGAGTCTCTTGAAATAGTTTGTGTAATTTTGCTACAGCTCAATACACCATTAGGTTCATTTGTTCAATTTTGGTTTCTATTTTGAGGGATTGATTTTTTTTATTTAATTTTGTTCTATAATTATGCATCATATTTACATGGTTCCAAAGTTAAATATACAAAGCAAATTCAGAGAAAATCAGCCTGAATTCTGGTCCATTCCCCACCCCCCACCCCCACCCCCCTCACCCCCCCACCCCCACCCACCCCGCCAATGACGTCTCCACCCCCACTGTAGGTATGATTTCTTTTGGTTGTTTGGTTTGGTTTTTCCTTTCATTTCTTTAACATAAACAAATGCAAATATATATATATATGACCCTGGCTAACAAGAGCAAGCATGTGGACGGCAAAGAGAAACCCTGCACTCACCTGCACTCACTCATTTATATATATATATAAATGTGTGTCCTCCCCTTCTTAGATAAATGACAGCACACTGTACACACTTTCTTCATCTTGCTCCTTTCTTTACATTATATCTTGGGGATCACTCCACAGGAATAAAGAGATTCCCCTTTCTGACATCTCTATTGGACTCCATTATGTGGCTTCCCCATAGTTTGGTCAACCAGCTGCCCAGTGATGACATTTGGGTTGTTCCCAGTCTTTTACTATAATAAACATTTCTGCAGTGAGTAGCTCTGTGCATATATCTTTTCATATTTTTCACATTTAACTTTGGAATAGATTCATAGAAAGGAGGTTGCTGGATCAAAGGAGAAATGTATATATATAATTTTCCTACTGCTGCCAAATCCCTCTATTATTTTTTTAATTTTTTAATTTAATTTTTTAAACAGGAAACGTATTTACACGATTCAAAACCCAGTGAAAGTGAAAAGATAAACGTGTAGCAGAAATCCCCCACCCCACTGCAGTTCATCATCTGGTTCTGTTCCATCCACCCAACCCTGAAACTCTCCCGGCTCTTGGTAACCACTGTTGCTAATTTCCTGCGTATCCTTCCAGAAGGTTTCGTGTGAATCCATTCACATGCAAAGAGATAGAAAGAGAGAGAGAGGGAAAGACAAAAGGAGAAGAAAGGAGAGAATTTCCTCTACTTTTTTTGTTAACTCCAGCACCTATCAGACCATAGGAACCACCCTTACCCTCTCATCCCCAGAAACAAGAGGCACATCACTTCTCCCAGCAACCAGCAAAGCAGCTATCACTGTTCCCTATAATAGTCTGAGGCTCAGAGAGGTCGATTGACTTTCCGAGGGTCACCCAGGAAGTAGCAGAGCAGGGTTCTGTTTTCCTTTCTCTCCTCTGCTTTCCACAGCAGAGTTGCCAGTCCCAGGAACCTAGATCTGGTGCTGCTCCCCAAGCACAATAACTCCCACACCCCCAACCATGCTCAGGGCAGCCCAGTCTGCTTACACCGAGACCAAGGACCTGATCCAGTAAATCAGCACGGACCCTGCCTAACAAGAGCAAGCATGTGGACTGCAAAGAGAAACCCTGACGCTCACCTAGCCGCTGTGTGTACCTCGGAAGGCAGAGGCCTTCATGCAGGGTCTGAGCCAGTGGGTCAGGGGAGGGGGACCCAGAGATCCCAAGCCAGCCCCTGGCAGGCCCATGGGCACCAACCAGGCCTCAACCTTTGTGGTTGTCATTTCCCTTCCTGCAGGAGGACAGGGCAGTGATGCCCATCCAGTCCTCATTGTGATGATGCAATGGGACTGGCCGGCGATAGTTCTACTCCAGTGCCAGAGTATGAGCTCATAGGACGGTAACCCTGCAGTGCATTCACTTGAGCAAAGTGAGCCCTGCTCCTTTCAGGGAACAGAAGGTACAGAAGGCAAGGCTGTCGTCTTCCTGGCCTGAGGAAGAAACCTCTTAACGCTAACCCTCATCCTCTTCACACGCAGCTAGAGAATGACAAGTGGCTCACATCCCAGAGTAAATATTCTGAAGCCACCTTGGACTTCGGCTCTAGAGCCATGAGATGATGAAGTCCTTATTCAGAAAACCACACGGCCACCACCCTGTGCACTGCTGGGTCATTTTTGAAGACAACTCCCGGTGATGTTGTCTTAAGGCACCTGTAAAGATAGTCTTTGTCCTTTATTTCTAAAATAATGGTAGTGATAATAATTAGCCTAAACCCAATAAAATAATATTTACCCAGATTTTGCACTTGCTGGGGAACACACCACACAATTAATTCTACCGGCGTAATTAATTCAAATTTACATTAATTAAATTAAATTAAAACATTAAACTTGTTTCTTAATCTACTCCAAAGAAGTTCGGCAATTTAATTGCTCTGAAACAAGATAACCAAAATAAGGAGGATATTTAACATACTTATTAAATGCCACTTAGTATTTCTGATTAGTATTTTTAGGGTCTAATTAGTGTCTAATTAACTTGCTATAGGCTATCTTTTCACAATACCAATTAAATTTCCAAACATCCTCTATAAACACGCGGCCACGAAAAGGAGAAGATGAAGCATTGTTACAGGGGCGAGTTAATCAGGAGACATCAGCGCGGTATTGTTTTATATCTATAAATACCCGTGGTTATTAAAACTCATCAAGTGTTGCTTTTCACCATTAATTGCTAGTTAATCAACTTCAAATAAACGAGGAACTCTCTGAGACCAGCTGTCATTGTTGGAGACAGATGAAGGGCCCAGAAAACAGGAGTGTGAGGTGACATCAAGAGGCAAGAAGGAAGGCGAGGCAGGAAGTGCCTGCGTCACAGGTGGGGGGTGCGGAGGGGAAGGCAGATGGGAAAGCCACGCTGCCAGACGGGCTTTTCCTGCTGACACCCCACCACCAGGTCCTGTCTCAGACCGAAAGCCCAGCTTGGGACAAGTTGAAAGGACGAGCTGACGTGGCAGCTGTGTGCGGGGACTCCTGGGGAGACCCTGCCCAGCCCAGGAGGAGAAAGCTGTAGGCGCCCCGGTGTTGGAGTCGGAGCCTCTCGGCTCCCCACTAAGCTGTGTGGTATCGTGGGAGTCGCTGAGCCCCGCTGAGCCCGCGTCCTCATCCGTAACACGCAGGGCAGGCTCCTCGCTCAGAGGGACTCCCCAGCACCACCAGCAGCAGCACCCCCCCTGGTTCTGTTCGATGCTCGGCTGGCGTCGCCTTGCATTTCTTAAAAATCTTTAAACGAGGGAACCCTCTGTTTTCCTTTTGCACTGAATCTGCAAATTATGTAGTCGAGTTTGGTGTAAAAAAAAAAAAAAAAAAAAAAAAAACACCCTGGTGAGAGATCACTCGTGGAGAGCACTCAGCCCCGTGCCTTGCTCTAAGTTGCTCGGCGGCCGAACAGCACACCGAAGTGAACTCCCAGAAGGATGGGTGCCCGTGGCTTGTGGGTGTCTATGCGGCCTTCCCTTTCCTGGGAGGAGGGAGCCCGGGGAGCTGGGCTCCTAGACTCTCTCTGTCCGTTGGCCCAGACTGTGGGAGAGAGCTCGGCCTCTTCTGGAACATTCTTGCTGCCCTGCCTGAATTGCTGGCCTCTCCCCAGCTGATTGCCTGGGAGCCGGAGCAGGAAGAGGAGGTGACCATGGTGACTGCCCGGCCCAACTTTCAAGACAGCATCCACGTGGGCTTCGTGTCTGGCCTGAAGAAGTTTACCGAGTACTTCACCTCCGTGCTGTGCTTCACTACTCCTGGAGACGGGCCTCGGAGCACCCCCCAGCTGGTGCGCACCCATGAGGATGGTAGGCACCCCCCAGCCTCTGCTGTCCCTGCCCCCCCACCCACACACCCACACACCCAAAAGCCAGGCTGAGCGCTCTGGGTACAGGGCGATCCCCACCTTGTCCCCCACCCTGGGGTGGCCCTGGAGCACCGCGGGCTGTCTTGCAGACAGTGGCCTCTCTCTGGCTCTAATGTGCTTGGCGGGGGGGCCTTTTCGGGGTACAGTGCCTGGTCCCGTGGGACACCTGAGCTTCAGTGAAATCCTGGACACCTCCCTGAAAGTCAGCTGGCAAGAGCCAGGAGAGAAGAATGGCATCCTCACAGGTAGGCGGTACTGCACCAGGGGGTGAGACAGGTGCATCGAGTCCATCCCTCCGACTGGCGTTTATCCGAAACCTCCCGGCCGACCGCACTTTCTCAGAAAGTACATGGAGGGGGTCCTCAGCCCCTCTGCTCTGTAGCACGTCCCGGGTCATCCGGCGGAGGCCTCCAGCAGCTGCCGTGATGACTCGCTCCCTCCCACCATCCCCACCCAACAGGGGCATCCCACCCAAGTTCCACCTGGGGCCCCAGGCGAGCTTCCCAGCTCCCACAGCTCCCCTTGCCCCCAACACCCACCTAACTGCCGGACTAGTGAAGGAGGGAGAAGCAGAGCAGAAGGGCCAGAGCCAGCGTTGGTCACAGCCCAGCTCACGCCACAACTGGGGGCTCTCCCCAGGGTACCGGATCTCCTGGGAGGAGTATAACCGAACCAACACCCGCGTCACCCACTACCTACCCAACGTGACCCTGGAGTACCGCGTCACGGGCCTCACCGCGCTGACCACCTACACCATCGAGGTGGCCGCCATGACCGCCAAGGGCCAGGGCCAGGTGTCCGCATCCACCATCTCCTCCGGGGTGCCTCCAGGTGGGTGCCCACTCTCAGGGCAGGACTGCTGGCCTCTCATGGTCCTCCTGACCAGGAGGCTTCTCTTTTTCTCAGGAATCCCGTGGCTCTCTTCCCCCAGAGCTCGCTCTTTCCTGTGCCTTGGGGTCCATGGTCCCTTGGGCTTCCCCCAGAGCAGGCCTGCGTCTCATGATCCCAGGTCTCTGGATGGAGGCTCGCTGGGCTCACTGCTGCTTCCTCCCATTGGCTGTCAGAAAAGCATGGTCCCCCAGGACCCCCCACCCCTGTCTCACCCGCCCCCATCCCACATCAGGGTCTGCATCAAGCAGTGGTATCTCTGTTTCAAGGGAAGAATTCTCACTGTCGCCCAGGAAGTCCTAATGGGATTCCAACCAGTGGACGTGTTGGCTGGGAAAGGGGTAGAGTAAGGTGGGAATAATCTTAAACCTGGTATAAAGAACCAGCTGAGATCTACTCTCAGCCCTGCTTCTGCCAAGCTCTGTGACCTCGAGCAAGTCCAAGTGTCCCCTCTGTGCCTCAGTTTCCCCATCTGTATCTATGGGAGGTAGACTAGATAACCACATGGTCCTGGCTGGGTCTGTGGGTGTATGCTTATTGGACCCAGCCAGGATTCTCGACCTGCCCCTTGCCCTCCCTGCTCCGAGATGGCTGAGATACTCGAGCCCAGTCAACCCCAACTGATGATAACACTAACAAATATTTATGCCTGGAGCTAAGTGCGCCATATATATCAATTCACTTAGTCCCCACAACAACCCTGAGGTAGATAATATTATCATCGCCATTTGACGGAGGAGGACACTGTGGCACAGAAAGGTTAGGTGACTTGCCCAAAGACACACAGCATGGAGCAGTAGAGTAGGATTCCAACTAAAGACAGTCCAGCTTCCGGAATCTGTACTCTCTGTTCATCCTGAATCCCAAGGTTCCTGGTCAATAAAATAGGGGCTGCCTCCTACCCCCACCCGTCCTTCTAATCTTCAGCCATGATTGGGTTTGGGAGGGCTGAAAGGGGGTGTGTGTGAATGGAGCAGGAGACTCTTTGGGGAAGCCCTTGCCTGTCCTGGCCCCAGTCAGCCTCCCCCTGGCCCTGGGAGGCCCTCCCAGCCCCCAGCCCTACCTCAGGGGGGTAGAGCACACACAGCCCCCCACCCAGAGTCCTAGTCCATGCAGAAGGGACCTTCTCGTCAGCTGACCTCCTTTCCCACGCTGTTTTCCAGAACTCCCAGGGGCCCCCACCAACCTGGGCATTTCCAACATCGGCCCCCGCTCCGTGACCTTGCAGTTCAGGCCAGGCTACGATGGGAAAACATCCATCTCACGCTGGCTGGTGGAGGCCCAGGTAACACCTGCTGCCGGGGAGCCCTGCAGCCCACGCAGCCTGCTTCCTGGCCCCGGGCATGCCCGTGCTCCTGAGAGCAAACCATACGTGTCCCCGCGTATTTTCATATGCAGCTGTCGGATGGCCAGATGTTCCCAGTAGGCCTGCCCTCCACCTCACCGCCGTCCACACACACCTGCACACACACAGCAGTCCCCTTGGGTCGGGTGAGGGCTGGCTGGCCTGGAGAAATACACGGCTGCTGCCTCTAGCCCTGTAAGTGGTGGCTCTCGGCTTGGGCTCCCCGCCGGGAGCCTTCATAAGTGCCAACGCCTGGGCCACACCCCCAGAAATTCCAATTCTGATTTAGCTGGGGTTTTAGAAGCCTGCCAGGGTGTTCAGCAGAATCCCCCGGGGAGTTTGTTAAACACCCAGATCCCCGGGTACCACCCCCAGGGCTTCTGATGGGCTAGGTCTAGGGCAGGGCCCTGGGCTGGGTTTCTAGAAAGCGTTGCACCAGATTCTGATGCAAGACGGCTCGGGGTTGTGCTTGAAGTCACGGGTAAGGGCCTGGAAAGATGGTGACCCCATCTGGGCCCCTCCAGGCCCTGGGATTGAATTAAGACCTTCCACGGGCTGGGCTTTACCTCCTGGAACCTGGGGCACAGGACATCTCAGCCCCACAGGCTGGGCAGGTCTAAGGGTGTCTCCCTTTTGCAGGTAGGCGTGGTTGGGGAGGGAGAGGAGTGGCTGCTGGTTCACCAGCTCACCAACGAGCCCGATGCCCGCTCCATGGAGGTGCCCGAGCTCAACCCCTTCACCTACTACAGGTAACGGGGCAGGACGCCAGGGCAGGGGTGGGGGCTCCCCAGACCGGGACGGGCTTCGGTCCTGGGGTCCTGCCCTCATCATCTTGCTTGCTCCCTTCCCCCACCCCAGCTTCCGAATGCGCCAGGTGAACATCGTGGGCACTAGCCCACCCAGCCAGCCTTCTAGAAAGATCCAGACGCTCCAGGCACCCCCTGACATGGCCCCGGCCAATGTGACCCTGCGCACGGCCAGCGAGACCAGCCTGTGGCTCCGCTGGATGGTGAGGCTCCCAGGAGGGCCGGTGGGTGTGAGATGGCTCCTTGGTCCTTGTCACCCTGCCAAGGTCATTTCCTCCAAGGGGTCATGTTGAAGAGGGGGAGGTTCACCAGAATACCCGCAGCTCCCTTCCCTTAACACCTCGCTCTTTTAAGGTGCCTGATAATCAATCTGAGCCAAATGAACAAATGCCTTCTGTGAGAAGCAGCTAGAAAACACTGTTTAGTGAGCATTGCCAGGTGCCCGGCATTTGACATGTTTTCTTCCATTTAATCCACCCGGTCATCCTGCAAAGGACACATTATGGCCCCAATTTACAGCTAAGGAAACTGAGGATCAGAGAGGTTAGGACCTCACAGCTATGGCCACAGAGCTCCCAAGTGAGTGGTGGGCCTGGGGTTCAGGTGTAAGTTGTCTCCTGCAGCAAGTCAGAGAGTGAGGGGTTGCTTCTGAGGTTGAGGGGCAGGTGCAAGAGACCAGCCCCCACAGGTCAGAGCTGCATGTCGAGGACCATTACCCCAGGTGACCCCGCACAAGGCAATAATACGAACATCCTGAGGGCTTTGTCCTGCCAGGCACGGTTCTGAGCGCTTTATTCAAAGTCAGGTCCAGGACCCTCTCCACGGGCTTGTGACATCAGAGTGATCCTGGCCCCTACTCTCCAGATGGGGAAACTGAGGCAGTGAGCAGTCAAATCACTGACCCAAGTCCCACCCACCGGCCCCCGCCAACATCCTCCCACCTCCTCTAGTTAATAGCAAGGCTCGGTTTCCCAGCCCAGGGAGCCCGGCCCCCCAGAATCCACAGCCTTAAGCACCGAACACACCACCACCACCACCCCACCTTCCGGGGATCGGGAGAGAACCTTCCTCCCCGACACCATTCCCCCAGGACAGCGTTTTCCCGACTGCTGCCCCACAAAACAGCGATCCCAGAGGCGCGAGGGGCACACAGGAATTCTGAGACAAACGAATGTGGGGAACAGGCCCACGCAGCCTGGCTCCTCTCCTGCGAGAGCACTGGGAAGAGCCTGCCTGACCCCGCTCCACCGGCCAGTCTGGCCTCCTGACTCTGTTTTGTCTCCACCTGAGACCTCTTACCACTTGCACAAAACACAAGTTTGCAGAACACCATGCCGTGGGATCCACCAGAAAGCCACTACTCCTTTTCACTCAGGTGGATGCTGCTAGAAGGAGCTCATGGCACCATCAGCCCCGGACGAAGGGTAGTCAGTCATTATGATTCCCCTCCCAGGGGGTCGGCGGACCCTCGAGCCACGGGCAGGCTCTCCTGGGCATGGGCAGCCCCACTACTGCTCGCTCGGCCCCTTCCCTCCTAGGCCCTGCCCCACTCCGGGCTGGCTCCCTGCCTTCCCCCTCCAGCTCACCTGAAGGTTTCCAAACACTAAAAGACTAGAGGCTGATGCCCAGGGGGCCTGGAGAAGGAATAAAAAGGCAATTGGTGCACCGCACAGGGCCCCAGGCACCTCCTCCAGTCACGGCTAATGGTACACGGCCCGTTACCTTTCCCTCGCAGGTAAGGAAGCGTGAGCTCCAGGCCCATCGATTGCTGCCTTAATGGTCTCTGGTCGGCTTCACTAAGTGTCAGTAGGAGCCGGGGCTGGCAGGAGGCAGGGAGCATGCAGGGAGCGAGGCAGAGGCCCAGGAACGTGGGGAGCCCCTGGGGAAGCAGAATGGCAGGGAGGTGAGAGCCAGGGACGCCCCAGCTCCACCTCTGCCACCTTCAGAGAGAATCTGAAGGCTGGTGCTCAGCTGGCAGGTGCCCCCGACATGCACACACCCCCGCTGCCTGTCAGCACTGCCCAGGTTCATCCGAAGGACCTTGAGCCAGCAGCCACGGCCCCACCAGCGGGGGAGAGGAGTCGGTCTTCCCCCTGGGCTGAAACTGCCCCGAAGGAGGAGGCTGAGCAAGCGGGAGAGATTCAGGCCCGCTAAAGGAAGGACTGGTGCTCCATCCATGCCCGAGATGCCGGGCGCCTACGCTTGCTCTCCGAGGGCGGGCGTGAGCTGAGAACAGGCATGTTAGAGGCAGTGAGAGACGTGTGTTGGCAGCCTCAGCGAGGAGCAAGGTGGTAGAGACAGCCCAGGCCAGAGGTCTGTGCTGGACTCCAGCTGACTGCCCTGGCAGGGTGGCGGGTGCCAGGTGCCCAACACAGAACGGACGCTGCCTCTCTTTGGGGCTTGGCACAGACAGGCAGGGAGATGGGAAGGGGGCAGGAGGGAAGCCTCCAGAAACACAGGCTCACACAACCTAAGCTGCCCCTGGCGCTTAGCCTCACCTGGGCACTGACAGGTTGGACAGTGGGTGTGATAATCCTGTAGGGCTCCCTGGAAGAGGGTGCACGGGCCAGATGAAGCCCCACACGCCGGGCGGGCCCGGTCTCACGGCAGCTCTGCCGCCCTGCCCTCCCACAGCCCCTCCCGGAGATGGAATACAACGGGAACCCCGAGTCGGTGGGCTACAAGATCAAATACAGCCGGGCAGACGGCCACGGCAAGACGCTGAGCCACGTGGTCCAAGACCGCGTGGAGCGTGAGTACACCATCGAAGACCTGGAGGAATGGACGGAGTACCGCGTCCAGGTCCAGGCCTTCAACGCCATCGGGAGCGGGCCCTGGAGCCAGACGGTCATGGGCAGGACCCGGGAGTCAGGTACTGACGCCTTTGCACCAGCCACCCCGGTTCCCTGGAGCCTGTGGGGCAGGGAGGGACCCCCACCTCTGTCCCTCTGCCCTCAGGGCCTTCCGGGGGCTCAGAGGCTGGAGCTGTGGTTCAGACTAGCCCAGGCTCGCTATCCTGTTTGCACTCAACACCCCGGAAGAGCACCCTACCTGTTGCGGTGTGTCCCAGCATCTTCCCACTGCTCCCCTAATCCGGGGACTGGGGGGACCCCCACCCCTGCGAGTTAGCCCAGGCAGCCTTTACCTGCAAACTGCCCATGTCTCTGTGGCCTCACCTTTAACCCTGATGCCCAGTCATGCCTGAAAGAACTGGAGTTGGGGAGGTCGGATCAGCTCTCAGAACATTCTAGAAGCAGAACCAGCAAGCTCACAGGACCCTGGCAAGGGGTCACCACAGAATATGAGCCCCCAGCCTTCAGGCAGCCCTCGTGTGGTTCGCCACTCTGAGGCTTTTTCCTGGCACCTTTTAAAACACGTCCCTGGGGCGTCCGGGTGGCTCAATGGTTGAGCATCTGCCTGCAGCTCAGATTGTGATCCTGGGGTCCTGGGATCAAGTCCCGCATTGGGTTCCCCACAGGGAGCCTGCTTCTCCCTCTGCCTGTGTCTCTGCCTCTCTCTCTCTCTCTCTGTATCTCATGAATAAATAAATAAAATCTTTAAAAATAAAGAAACGAATACAGGACGTCCCTCCCCGTCCTGGCCCCTCCCCACCCCCACTGCTGTGCACGCTGGCCTGAGCAGAGGATAACAGGGAGGCGAATCTGAGACCAGAAGCAGCACCTGCGATGCTCCAGAGCCACCAGGAATCCCTCCAGGATGATTTGCTACTTTGGGGACTGGGCATCACAGTTCCTTCCCCCATGGGGCCCACTGGGTCCTGAGCGCCTTCTCTCTGCTCCCCCTTCTCACACAGTCCCGTCCTCCGGCCCCACCAACGTGTCTGCGCTGGCCACCACGTCCAGCAGCATGCTGGTGCGCTGGAATGAGATCCCTGAGGCCGACCGCAACGGGCTCGTGCTGGGCTACAAGGTGAGCCCTGGAGGCAAGGTCACCCGCTTCCCCAACCGGGGTGCCTGGCGGAGGGTGGGGGTACGTCTCCGCCTACTGGGGTGGACACCCCGGAGATCCCAGCATCTGTGATCCGGGCAGCCTGGCAGCCAAGGAATCCTCCCTTGGGGCTGGGAGGCTTCCAGGGAGGCCCAGGTCCTTGCAGAAGCTCCCTCACCCCCCAATACCCTCGCAGCCCCCAGGAGGCCATGCTGGCTGCCCCAGCCTTGCTGGCCCTTTACCTTCTAGAACTGCTCCCAAAGCTGCACCTAGCTACAGGGTTTAGGCCTGGCCCACAGGTTGGGAGATGTGGCTTGATGTCCTGGCTCTGCCCCTACTGACTGTGTGACCCTGGGCAAGTAGTGTCCCTGCTCCAAGCCTGTTTTCCTAGCCGAATG